>NC_064630.1:740122722-741512722 GCF_023864275.1 Schistocerca cancellata
TGCTCTGCTATATTGGGCTTCAAAATAAATAACAATAAAAAAAGAAGAGGAAGTAAATATTCCAGAATTCGAATCGAGAACAGCTGCCAACATGAGTAACGTAGAATTAAATGGTTCAAATGGCTCTGAGCACTATGGGACTCAACTTCTGAGGTCATTAGTCCCCTAGAACTTAGAACTAGTTAAACCTAACTAACCTAAGGACATCACAAACATCCATGCCCGAGGCAGGATTCGAACGTGCGACCGTAGCGGTCTTGCGGTTCCATACTGCAGCGGCTTTAACCGAACGGCCATTTCGGCCGGCGTAGAATTAAATATCCTTGGAGTTGTGAAGCAACTCAAATCACTTAATAAAAGCAAGTCTTCTGGTACAGACTGTATACCAATTAGGTTCCTTTCGGAGTATGCTGATGCATTAGCTCCATACTTAACAATCATACACAACCGTTCGCTCGACGAAAGATCCGTACCCAAAGACTGTAAAGTTGCACAGGCCACACCAATATTCAAGAAAGGTATTAGGACTAATCCACTAAATTACAGGCCCATGTCGTTAACGTCGATATGCAGCAGGATTTCAGAACATATATTGAGTTCGAACATTATGAATTACCTCGAAGGAAACGGTCTATTGCCGGCCGCGGTGGCCGAGCGGTTCTAGGCGCTTCAGTCCGGAACCGCGCGACTGCTACGGTCGCAGGTTCGAATCCTGCCTCGGGCATGGATCTGTGTGATGTTCTTAGGTTAGTTACGTTTAAGTAGTTCTAAATTCCAGGGGACTGATGACCTCTGATGTTAAGTCCCGTAGTGCTTAGAGCCATTTGAACCATTTTTTGTTAAACGGTCTATTGACCCACACTCAACATGGGTTTAGAAACACAACTAGCTCTTTATTCACATGAAGTGCTGAGTCCTATTGACAAGGGACTTCAGATCGATTCCGTACTCCTGGATTTCCGGAAGGCTTTTGACACTGTACCACACAAGCGGCTCGTAGTGAAATTGCGTGCTTATGGAATATCGTCGCAGTTATGTGGCTGGATTTGTGATTTCCTGTGAGAGAGGTCACAGTTCGTAGTAATTGACGGAAAGTCATCGAGTAAAACATAAGTGATTTCAGGCGTTCCCCAAGGTATTGTTATAGGCCCTTCGCTGTTCCTTATCTATATAAACCATTTGGGAGACAATCTGAGCAGCCGTCTTCGGTTGTTTGCTGATGACGCTGTCGTTCATCGACTAATAAAGTCATCAGAAGATGAAAACAAACTGCAAAATGATTTACAAAAGATATCTGAATGGTGCGAAAGGTGAAAGTTGACCCTAAATAACGAAAAGTGTGAGGTCATCCACATGAGTGCTAAAAGGAACTCGTTAAACTTGGGTTACACAATAAATCAGTCTAATCTATAAACCGTAAATTGAACTAAATACTTAGGTATTACAATTACGAGCAACTTCAATTGGAAGGAACACACAGAAAATGTTGTGGGGAAGGCTAACCAGAGACTGCGTTTTATTCGCCGGACACTTAGAAAATGTAACAGACCTGCTAAGGAGACTGCCTACACTACACTTGTCCGTCCTCTTTTCGAATACTGCTGTGCGGTGTGGGATCCTTACCAGGTAGGATTGACGGAGGACATCGAAAAAGTGCAAAGAAGGGCAGCCCGTTTCGTGTTATCGCGCAATAGGGGTGAGGGTGATATGAGACGCGAGTTGTGGCAGTCACTGAAACAAAGGCGATTTTCTTTGCGGCGAGATCTAGTTACGAAATTTCAATCACGAACTTTCTCTTCCGAATGCGAAAATGTTTGTTGACACCCACCTACGTACGGAGAAATGATCATCATAGTACAATAAGAGAAATCAGAGCTCGAACGGAAAGATTTAGTTGTTCCTTTTTCCCATGCGCCATTCGAGAATGGAATGGTAGAGAAGTAGTATGAAAATGGTTCGATGAACCCTTTGCCAGGCACTTAAGTGTGAATTGCAGAGTAACCATGTGGTGTCACCGCCAGACACCACACTTGCTAGGTGGTAGCCTTTAATCGGCCGCGGTCCGTTAGTATACGTCGGACCCGCGTGTCGCCACTATCAGTGATTGCAGACCGAGCGCCGCCACACGGCAGGCCTAGAGACACTTCCTTGCGCTCGCCCCAGTTGTACAGCCGACTTTGCTAGCGATGGTTCACTGACAAAATACGCTCTCATTTGCCGAGACGATAGTTAGCATAGCCTTCAGCTACGTCATTTGCTACGACCTAACAAGGCGCCATGTTCAGTTACTATTGATATTGTAAATAATGTACAGTCAAGAGCGACGTTCACCATTTATGGATTAAAGTTAAGTATTCCAGCAGCTACGTACGTTTTTTGCTAAAGTCTAATTTCCTTGACCTCTTCCAGACCTCACGCCAGCATGCGTCAGCAAAACGCGTCTCTTTCGGCTTCCTCTCATAACTGGTGTTGGCTCTCCTGCCAACCCACAAAAAACCATGTAGATGTAGATTTCCACATTTTTCTCCTCTTTGGTTGGGGCCACAGTTACGCTGTATTTATGGAATGACATTTTCAGCAGTAGACTGTAGGAAAAAATGGTTCAAATGGCTCTGAGCACTATGGGACTCAACATCTTAGGTCATAAGTCCCCTAGAACTTAGAACTACTTAAACCTAACTAACCTAAGGACATCACACACACCCATGCCCGAGGCAGGATTCGAACCTGCGACCGTAGCAGTCCCGCGGTTCCGGAGTGCAGCGCCAGAACCACTAGACCACCGCGGCCGGCAGTAGACTGTAGGAAGTATGATTATTTGTCACGCTGCAAATTTCGTCGTACAATCGTGTTCTAGTGGTTTCGAAGTGCATTAGCACATGTCGTTAACAATCGTCGCTGTATACAGGAATAGCAGGGTACTGAAATTACTATCAAATAGAGTTACAGACGTACCACCACACCTGACACTGTGCACATTAGTGTCAATCCGAAGGCATTCTTAATTTATGTTGCGTATTCCATGTCGTGCCCAACGGTACAATTTTCACCGTAAATTGGTGATCCCTTGATGCCTCAGAACATGTCCTACCAACCGATCCCTTCTTCTAGTCAAGTTGTGCCACAAATTTCTCTTCTCCCCAATTCTATTCAATACCTCCTCATTAGTAATGTGATCTACCCATCTAATCTTCAGCATCCTTCTGTAGCATCACATTTCGAAAGCTGCTATTCTTTTTTTTTGTCTAAATTATTTATTTTCGACGTTTCCCTTCCATACATGGCTACACTCCATACAAATACTTTCAGAAAAGACTTCCTGACACATAAATCTATACTCGATGTTAACAAATTTCTTCAGAAACGCTTTCCTTGCCATTGCCAGTCTGCGTTTTATATCCTCTCTACTTCGAACGTCATCAGTTATTTTGCTCCACAAATAGCAAAACTCCTTTACTACTTTAAGTGTCTCATTTCCTAATCTAATACTCTTCACCCGATTTAATTCGACTACATTCCATTATCCTCGTTTTGCTTTTGTTGATGTTCATCTTGTATCCTCCTTCCAAGACACTGTCCATTCCGTTCAGTTGCTCTTCCAGGTCTTTTGCTGTCTCTGACAGAATTACAGTGTCATCGGCGAACCTCAAAATTTTAATTTCTTCTCTATGGATTTTAATTCTTACTCCGAATTTTTCTTTTGTTTCCTTTACTGCTTGCTCAATATACAGATTGAATAACATCGGTGATAGGCTACAACCCGGTCTCACTCCCTTCCCAACTACTGCTTCCCTTTCATGCCCCTCGACTCTTATAACTGCCATCTAGTTTCTGTACAAATTGTATATAGCCTTTCGCTCCCTGTATTTTACCCCTGCCACCTTCAGAATATGAAAGAGAGTATTCCAGTCAACACTGTCAAAATCTTTCTCTAAGTCTACAAATGCTAGAAACGTAGGTTTGCCTTTCCTTTATCTTTCCCAACGGCCTCGCATCACTAGCAGTCGAGATGACAGATATCTTATCCGCACGGCTGTAACGGATCGTGCAGCCACGTCTCGGTACCTGAGTCAACAGATGGGGACGTTTGCAAGACAACAACCATTTGCACGAACAGTTAGACGACGTTTGCATCAGCGTGTACTATCAGCGATGGTGTACTGGACTACGAAACTGGATGAACGAACGGCGAAACGTCATTTTTTCGGATGAGTCCAGGTTCTGTTTACAGCATCATGACGGTCGCATCCGTGTTTGGCGAGTCGTAGGGTCAGTATTGCCTCACGTGCTCCAACATTTCTACGGAATCCAAACTGATCTTCCCCAAGGTCGGCTTCTACGAATTTTTACCATTCGTCTGTAAAGAATTCGTGTTAGTATTTTGCAGCCGTGGCTTATTAAACTGATAGTTTGGTAATTTTCTCACCCGTCAAACCCTGCTCCCTTTGGGATTGGAATTATTATATTCTTCTTGAAGACTGAGGGTATTTCGCCTATTACTGGCGAATCGTACAGATCTGTATGCGTCGAAAACATTGCTGACGATCGCGTTGCCCCACCTTTTTTCTGTCATACAGTACCTCGGTTATACATCCTGTACGAGTCCATTAGCTTGCTGCCAGTAGCTGGCTGCGAGCTGATTTGCTCCCAGCTGGAGAACAGTTTAACGAGCGGCCAACAGCTCGCCGTGACGTTATGTTGTGAGGCGGCGCGCCGTTTGCGCAGTCGCGTCACGCTCCCTCAGACCAGGAGCAGCCGCTGGCGGACTCGCAAGTAGACGGGCAGGCCAGCCGCCCCCGCAGCCGTGCACCATTATTTTCGTTTCAACTCGATGGAGCGTCCTCGAGAGACTAGCCGCATTTCGGGTCGCTTCATCGACTATTCTGCAAGTACCGTGTGCTCTCTTAGTTCGTCAAATCCAGACGGTAATAGGCGGCTGTGTCTAGCTTGACGTCGTAATACCTAACTTCCGGAAAGCCATTGATGTACGATATTACCTGGCAAAGCGATCTGAAGGTCTGGTAAGGGTGGCAGCACCGTCGTGTTAACGTCCGAGACGGATGGAGGACAGGTGGTAACAGCGTAGACGCCAGTATTCTTTCAAGTCACACCCACGCAAGACGTTTACATGTTAAAGATTCTTTGTGTAAAATACTTTAAGAGGCCAGATTGCAATGTTTTAACAATCACTGATTACTACACTACTGGCCATTAAAATCGCTACACCAAGAAGAAATGCAGATGATTAACGGGTATTCATTGGACAAATATACTAGAACTGGCATGTGATTTCATTTTCAAGCAATGTGGGCGCATAGATCCTGAGAAATCAGTACCCAGAACAACCACCTGTGGCCGTAATAACGCCTGGGCATTGAGTCGAACAGAGCTTGGATGGCGTGTACTAGTATAACTGCCCATGCAGCTTCAACACGATACCACAGTTCATCAAGAGTAGTGACTGGCGTATTGTGACGAGCCAGTTGCTCGGCCACCACTGACCAGACGTTTTCAATTGGTGAGTGATCTGGAGAATGTGCTGGCCAGGGCAGCAGTCCGACATTTTCTGTATCCAGAAAGGCCCGTACAGGACCTGCAACATGCGGTCGTGCATTATCCTGCTGAAATGTAGGGTTTCGCAGGGATCGAATGAAGGGTAGAGCCACGGGTCGTAACACATGTGAAATGTAACGTCCACTGTTCAAAGTGCCGTGTATGCGAACAAGAGGTGACCGAGAGGTGTAACCAATGGCACCCCACACCATCATGCCAGGTGATACGTCAGTATGGCGATGACGAACACACGCTTCCAATGTGCGTTCAACGCGATGTTGCCAAATACGGATGCGACCATCATGATGCTTTAAACAGTACCTGGATTCGTCCAAAAAAATGACGTTTTGCCATTCGTGCACCCAGGTTCGTTGTTGAATACACCGTCGCAGGCGCTCCTGTCTGTGATGCAGCGTCAAGGGTAACCGCAGCCACGGTCTCCGAGCTGATAGTCCATGCTGCTCCAAACGTCGTCGAACTGTTCGTGAAGATGGTTGTTGTCTTGCGAACGTCCCCACCTGTTGACTCAGGGATCGAGACGTGACTGCACGATCCGTTACAGCCTTGCGGAAAAGATGCCTGTCATCTCGACTGCTAGTGAAACGAGGCCGTTGGGATCCAGCACGGCGTTCCATATTACCCTCCTGAATCCACCGATTCGATATTCTGCTAACAGTTATTGGATCTCGACCAACGCGAGCAGCAATGTCGCGACACGATAACCCGCAATCGCGATAGGCTACAATCTGATCTTTATCAAAATGGGAAACTTGATGGTACGCATTTCTCCTGCTTACACTAGGCATCACAGCAATGTTTCACCAGGCGACGCCGGTCACATGCTGTTTGTTTATGAGAAATCCGTTGGAAACTTTCGTCATGTCAGCACGTTGTAGGTTTCGCCACGGACGCCAATCTTGTGTGAATGCTCTGAAAAGCTAATCATTTTCATATCACAGCATCTTTCTCCTGTCGGTAAAATTTCTCGTCTGTAGCACGTCATCTTCGTGGTGTAGCATTTTTAATGGCCAGTAGTGTAGTTTCGGCTGAACAGTCTGCGATCTGGAATAGTACAGAAAATTGCACTTAAAAGGGAAATAGTGTAAAGCATATCGACAAATTTAACAACAATTAAATGAAGACAAACACGTACCCATCAATAAAATGAGTGCAGTGTCAAATCGCAAGACTGAGGGTTCCGCACAAACACAGTTATGTTTGTAGGCAGTTCATCCGCTCCGGGAAACGGGAATCTCGTCGATTTTTGCCTGTTGCCTACATTGATATTCGGAAGATTTTCGAGAATATTTCAATTTCAAGTTTGATGTCGGATAACAAATTCAAAAGAAATATATTTTTCGAGTTCTGTATATCGAGGAAAGTGGCGCAGTCGTTAGCACATTGGATGCGCATTCGGGAGGACGACAGCTCAAACCCGTATCCGGCCATTGAGACTCAGGTGTTCCGTGGTTTTCCTAAAGCGCTCCAGGCAAATTCCGGGAGGGTTCCTTTCAAAGGGCACGGCCGATTTCCTTCCCCACCCTTAACACAATCCGAGCTTGTGCTCCGCGTGTAATGACCTCCATGACGACGGGACGTTAAACGTAATCTTCCTCCCTTCTTCCTTTCGAGTTGTATGATTTTAGATTTTCCGATTTTTTCTCTTTATTTGTACTGTGAAATCTTGCTTCTCGCCAAAGTTCATGATGCTACGTCATGGGAAGTATCCTATAGATTTCAATGACAGAGATTGTATCAAAACATGTGATATAAATTGCCGTATCTTTTGATTGCATTGACTTAGAAGCTTAACTTTTTTACACCACCGAAGGAATGTGGACCTTAGTATGTTACGTAAATTTCAACTTGACACTAGTACCCGTTCCCGAGAAAAAAGAGGGCTCCACAGACGTATCGACTTACCGACAAATAACAAAAAAATATCTCATTTGTTGTAATTACAGATTTACAATATTAGGACTTTTTCCCGTGTGTACAGTGAAAACTTACTTCTTGCCAAATTCTTTGATTCTAGACCAACGGGACGCATCCTTATAGTTTGACGAGGGAGTTTTCGACTATCAAAATATGTCACATAAATGGCCGTATCTTTTCTTTTACACCGCCAAAGGAGCGTAGACCGTAATATGTAACGTAAATTAAAATGTCTAACAGACAGACAGACAGACAGACAATCAGACAGATGGATGGACGGACGGACAACAAATTGATTATATAAGGATTGCGTTTGTACCGTTTGAGGCACGGAACTCTAATATTAACTGAAATTACGTGGAATACAGAAGTAACAGATAAAACTGTGAAGCAGATAACTTCTTTAAAAAAAGCAGTGAACAAACTTAAGGGCAGTAGCACTCATATTGTATGCAGACAAGATACCAGTACATGCCACATAAGTATACTCGTACATATTTGTGAGCCCAAATAAAATTTTTGACAGTATAATTATTTAAAGAAAATTTCTCGTTGAGCACAAACTGTAAACAACAAAATGTTCCCTCTATAACTAAAAATACAAAACGTAAAGTTGACTTAAACACATGAGTCATCCTAAGATCTGTACTCTATGTTGTTTCTCCAAGGAAAACGAACGAAGGCCACGGAAGATGTGTAAACATACACATACTCGTAAAACAATTGCAATCATCCATATAGCAAATAATAATCAATCAATGGACAAATCGTATTGCAGAATCTAGGTGTCTTACATAGCGCATTCAGTAGGTGATTTGTGGGTATACCGTGCACAACTAACCATATACTTAACCTCATTGATTCAATAAGGCATACAATATCAGTGAACATCTGAATAAGGTCGTTACATCCTTATAACATTGAAAATCATCGAACGCTGGAGTACAAATCAGTACCTCATCATCTTTGGAGTGATTCATATAAGAATATATTAGACGTGTAGGGTAGCTACAATGCTGAGAATTATCATGAGAAATTTGAGATAGTGCAGTGCACTCACGAAAAAGATTATGTACAAAACTCGTATTTAACCAATTTTTGAGTACGTGGGAATCTTTTCTCAGCACGACAGCGTCTCACAAATGTTCGAAGCTCTCGAGTTGGAGATGCTACGCTGTTTTATATAGCGAAGATCATTTTTCTAAAAATTCAGGGACCCCATGTTCTGTTACAATCCATCAAAACACAACTGACGTAATCAATGCCACCGTGAAACAAAGAAATGGGGGCTGATAGAGCCGGCCAGGGTGGCCGAGCGGTTCTAGGCGCTACAGTCTGGAACCGCGCGACCACTGCGGTCGCAGGTTCGAATCCTGCCTCGGGCATGGATATATGTGATGTCCTTAGGTTTAAGTAGTTCTAAGTTCTAGGGGACTGATGACCTCAGAAGTTAAGTCCCAGAGTGCTCAGAGCCATTTGAAGCATTTGGGGCTGATAGAGAGGGCTGGCTACAATGCTCCTCCCAGCAAAACACCCGCGAGTAGAATGAGATAGCGAATGATTTTTTTTCGGCAAATATATATGTATTGCAACACCCGTATGCAAATACCGTGTCCAAATCCATAAGAAATAGTCACATTAGAATCAGATTTCACGTAAAAGTACTGATCTCCCAAAGCAACACGTGATTTTCCATTCTTATGCCTTCTTTAATCCACTGGGGGTTCCATTTGGATGTTAAAGCACTTCTCTACCACCAAGAATGCTAGGGAACAACTGTCTATCAAAGCCAATTTATCGTTTTTTTTTCTTCGATATCATTACTAAATAAAGTATGCCTCACATCTTTTGTCATCTTTGAGACTTAGATGAGTCAGAGTACCATGAAATATACTATGTAGATGAGTTCTTCCTTCCTTCGTTTGAGACGTCACAATTTCGAGCTCTCCCAACAAAGGAGAAGGAACGGAGAGCAATATCAGGGTATCCGTGCCCGTAGGAAGTGTTACTGGCACAAGTATCTGGGCAGCATTCCAAGCGATGATAATTACACAGCAGAATAAGTTAGGGGTCATATTAATGACTGTGACGGCGGAACGGACCGGATATCACCCGCTGCCTTCCCGCCAGTCGCCAGAGAGCGGTTAGCGGTACGCTGGGCCGGCGGATACGCCGCCATGTTGGCGCATGCGCAAGAGCTGCCGGTCCCGTTGGCGGCGAGCGCGCGCGCATTCCAGCGGCCAAGGTTGCCGCAAGGTCGGCGCTCCATCTCCAGCAGCTCTCTGGAGCTGGAGGAGTAGCACACGTGGCCGGGCCGGCGCGCAGGTGCGCGGCCAGTGTCCATCACGCCCACAGCCTCTCGGGTGGTCCTCCGGCCGCCCTCCTGCCACGAGTCCAGAAAGAAGTCTCCAGGCATGACACGCAGCCTGTCAAATGTAGCTTCTCAGCTGAGCACGCCCTCTTCTGCGAGTCCTTAGAAAACAGATACAGACAGTTTACTACTACTATACACTTTTTCCAAAGACGTCTCCTCTGCTCGTTTGTCTTGAAAACTATTTATTCATAAAATCAACTGCAGAAAATTTCGCCATTGTGGCCATTTTCAAATGGACTACAGCAGAACTTTACTGCCCTATTCTTGCGTTGCTAGGCTCTCTGAATACGTGTGGCTTTATTTGATGTTGTGATCAATGGCTTTTTGCGAGGTATCCGATATCGAATGACAGTACATCCAATTTCCTTCGCAAAGTTCCATGGTTGAGATGGACCTGTATTCATATCGGGTTTGAAACCGATTGTCATCGACAAAGCGTGACATTCGTCTCCTGCCTCTGCGCGTAGGACCTTTTTACGTGGTTTTTATTTTATTTAATACCACAGTGGGATCTTCTCATCTTGATTGTTGTAAGTAGCTTTATGTGAGTACGTGGCATTGTGATATGACTGTTTCATGAGCAAGTACATTACATAGTGTTGCCCTGACAGTTTACTAGTAAATGCATCTCGTGTTCTCTCTGCTATTATACAGCATACTCGAAAATGACTAGAAGACAGAAACCAGTAATAGCCAAATAATTATTTTATTAACAGCTCTTGCTGGCCTGAAACTATTTGCCTATGGCAAAACATTATTGAAGCTGAATACATATGTTATTAGAATGACAGATTGAATTGCATGAGAATTATTCGTGCAGCAGATTTGTTTGAAAAAGTAGATCCTTGCAAAACTGTGACATCCTTCTCCACCCAGTTAAATGACATGAAATCCACCAACATGCGTCCAGCTAAGGACTTACCTATGGGTGTAGGGATTCCTCATCTGAAGACAGAACACACCAATGTGTATTGCACAAGCATTGCTGTGCAATATATTGGAAGTATAGTCCTTGTTTTATTTTGGACAATGTGTAGTCTTTCCATTGCATTATTCATATATTCGGCACCTGGGCTTATAGGTCTAACTGAAGCGATGCAAACTGAAGGCCCTTGGCTGACACTGACATGGTTCGTATTCTTTTTTCGAACAAAAATTAATGAGTTTTTAGGAGCTTATACACTTACGGAGTTTTTAAGGAGTCACTGCTTACATGTATATACAGTGTACAGAAAAATCTTAAACAAGTAAAACATCTGCAATTTCTTAAATAGTGGACCTCAACAACATATTTTTCTCATCAAATTCGTAAACTTAAATACAAGAATACCTTACCTCGCTATTAACACATTTGTACAATGAAACTGAAGTTTCTTGCATGAACACCATCTTGTGAAATGACAGAGATTTTTAGATGATAGCTTGAAAAAGTAACACTCAGTTTGGCCACAAATTATATTTAACAATTTACACAATTGTTGAGAAAAATATATGGAACTTTAATCACCTATTCATATAACACTTTACACTTGATTCACGGTGTGATTACGGTGACGTCCAAATATGGTAGCTCTGCTCGTGTCTGCTCACCAACCCATTCCGTTCACTCAACTTGCTTATACACAGCACTTCACTGCCACAGCTTACAACATGCATACTGTTCGAGCGAGTAAGTAATATTCTGTCCGGTAAGCGAATGACATCATCATATAAGCAGGCTATTTAACGGTGTAGGCATCTTTGGCACACATGACATTAAAGCACTGAAGACACTCACAGGGCCGGCCGGAGTGGCCGAGCGGTTCTAGGCGCTTCAGTCTGGAACCGCGCGACCGCTACGGTCGCAGGTTCGAATCCTGCCTCGGGCATGGATGTGTGTGATGTCCTTAGGTTAGTTAGGTTTAAGTAGTTCTAAGTTCTAGGGGACTGATGACCTCAGTAGTTAAGTCCCATAGTGCTCAGAGCCATTTTAACCATTTTTGAACACTCACAGGCTGATGACAAAACAAAACAAAACAAAAATTTTCAAATGTGTGTGAAATCTTATGGGACTAAACTGCTAAGGTCATCAGTCCCTAAGCTTACACACTACTTAACCTAAATTATCGTAAGGACAAACACACACACACACACACACACACACACACACACACACACACACACACACACACACACACACACCCATGCCCGAGGGAGGACTCGAACCTCCGCCGGGACCAGCCGCACAATCCATGACTACAGCGCCAAGACCGCTCGGCTAATCCCGCGCGGCCATTATGGAGTACCTCGAAGGAAACGATTTATTGACATATAGTCAGCACGGATTCAGAAAATATCGTTATTGTGAAACACAACTAGCTCTTTATACTCATGAAGTAATAAGTGCTATCGACAGGGGATGTCAAATTGATTCCATATTTTTAGATTTCAAGAAGGCTTTCAACACCGTTCCTCACATGCTTCCAATCAAACTGCGTGCGTACGGAGTATCGCCTCAGTTGTGCGACTGGATTCGTGATTTCCTGTCAGAAAGGTCACAGTTCGTAGTAATAGACGGGAAGTCATCGAGTAAAACAGAAGTAATATCCGGCGTTCCCCAGGGAAGTGTTACAGGCCCTCTATTGTTCCTGATCGATATTAACGACATAGGAGACAATCTGAGTAGCCGTCTTAGATTGTTTGCAGATGATGCTGTCATTTACCGTCTTGTAAAGTCATCAGATGATCAAAACGACTTGCAAAACGATTTAGATATCTGTATGGTGCGAAAAGTGGCAATTGACCCTGAATAAAGAAAAGTACGAAGTTATTCACATGAGTACTAAAAGAAATCAGCTAAATTTCGATTACGCCAGAAGTCACACAAATCTGAGTGCTGTAAATTCAATTAAATACTTAGGGATTACAATTACAAATAACCTAAATTGGAACGATCACGTAGATATTATTGTGGGTAGAGCAAACCAGATTGCGATTCATCGGCAGAACACTTAGAAGGTGCAACAGGTCTACCAAAGAGACTGCTTTCACTTGCTTGTCCGCCCTATTCTGATGTGCGGTGTGGGATCAGCGTCAGGTGGGACTGATGGATGACATCGAACAAGTACAAAGAAGGGTAGCTCGTTTTGTATTTTCGTGAAATAGGGGAGATAGTGTCACGGACATGAAACTTGAATTGGAGTGGAAATCATTAAAACAAAAGCGTTTTTCGTTGCGACGGGATCTTCTCATGAAATTTCAATCACCAGTTTTCTCCTCCGATTGCGAAAACATTCTGTTGGCACCTACCTATATAGGGAGATATGATCATCACGATAAAAAAAGAGAAATCAGGGCTCGCACGGAAAAATTTAAGTGCTCGTTTTTCCCGCATGCCGATCGGGAGTGGAACGGTAGAGAGACAGCATGAAGGTGGTTCATTGAACCCTCTGCCAGGCACTTTATTGTGAATAGCAGAGTAATCATGCAGATGTAGACAACAGTGTCATCCACTACGAAGCACCCCGAGGAGTCTCCGACACCCTGAGTACTCTACGGCTTCCTATATGTAATCAAACGACACGAGGACTACTTCACTAATCGAATTTACGGACACACTGCCGTTAACTGTCGGCGGTTTTTAGGTGCCAGTTTTTCGACATCCGACAGCGGCACACTGTCGAAGAATTACAGACCTCGCCGCCGGCAGTGTCGACATCGTCTGCGGCCCTCCAAAGTGCTTTTAGACACCTCTTCTCCTCTCCCCTTCCCCCGCCGTTGCATGCAGCGCGAGCGAGGCGAAGAGAAGCAATCTCCAGCGTAATGCGGCGATGGCCGTTGCCGCCGCGGTATACTATACATTGTGCCGCCGCCTCTCACATTATAATTGCTTTAATAATGCCGGATCACGATCTCCGGTGGTGAAGGCCGAAGCGGGCGAGGAGAGAGGGCCTAAAAAAAGGACCTGCTAAAATGTTGTTCCGAGAAGAAAATAAACGACAACGGTTGAATCTCTCCCTCCCCCTCCTCTCTCTCTCTCTCTCTCTCTCTCTCTCTCTCTCTCTCTCTCTCTCTCTCTCTCTCCCTCACACACACACACACATACTGAGAGAGAGAGAGAGAGAGAGAGAGAGAGAGAGAGAGAGAGAGAGATACACACGCGTGATCGCACGTGCACAGAGTTATTACGGCCAGCGAGCGGGCCCGGGCAGCGGAAGGCACATTAACTAAAAGCTTTTCACGCCACACAAATAAACCTCTCCAGCGTGCAGGCATCCGCAGGTCCGCCAACATACCGGCGTCAACTCGAGTCCGTGTAGTCATTCGTCGATCTTAACTGTAACACTGCTTCCGCAGTGTTGTCGACAGGCGATTGTTTTCAAGATTGGCTGTCATGTTCGCTCAACTACATTCACTTATTCTGTTCAAAAATTGTTGGTCTACTTCGCTATAGTACAGATTGGCTTCACACATCATCAGTGACATCATCAAGATGTTGGAAAGAATAGGTACACTGAAGAATCGTTGAGAGTCGAAATATACTCAGCATGATGTTTATACGGACACGTGTACAGCTTTTCAGAATTTTAACAAATAATAGCACAATGAAAAGGTCTTCACCATTAGGTACCCGCGCCTATGCGGCCAGCATTTATTTCAGGTTCGACTATGCTTTACTCGTTTTTAAATCATGAATTGTACCTCAGCTTTACCAAAGTAAATATGGTTTGAATGAAGTTGCTTGAACACATTTGTAACGCTGTTCTACGAAATGGCCTTTATTTTAAACGTAATATATGCTACTAGGTCTACAACTTCGCTTCCGCCGTTTTTTCCTCGAAGTTCGAGACTTTACTGTGAAAAACTCACAAAAAATTTACGATTCAAGGTATTGGCTATCGTTGGCCATTGCTTTCTCCTAGCTTTAGGGAAGCGTACGAATACCGCTGTGTATAAACTGGGCATCTTTTGAGGGGAGCCATGAATCGATCCAATTTTGCATTCATATGACCGAAAATGCTAGTCAGCTAGGTCGTGTGTTACAGATCGAGAAAGTTGGCAGTCAGAGGGAGGAATATCTGGAGAATACAGTGAGTGGGGTAGAACTTCCCATTGCAACGCTTCTAAGTATGTTTTGACGGGATTTTCGACATGGGGTCGTGCTCTGTCATGCTGCATACCATTTTTTTCATGTCTATCGCTATATTGTGACCGTTTGTCTTTCAGTGCTCGGCTCAATTACTTGCTTTCGATAACGATCTCCTGTGATTGTTCCCGTCGATTTCAGTAGCATCCAAAGCTTTCTCTCTTTCACAACCATGCCGGTCTTCAACGTCAAAATCATCATTATTGAAGCATGGAAACCATTTTCTGCGAAGCTCTAACAGGGGTCTTATCATAGGTCTTACCCAACTTTTTATGAGCCTCAGCCGCAGATTTCTTCATATCAAAGCAGAAAATTAAAACCTCCCGCAGATGACGAGAATTGGGCTCATAAGTTGACCTATTGAATCGAGAATAACTTAATGATGCAATCAAAAATCGACTGATATTTTGATGGTGTTATGTTCTCAAATGCCAGCCCTTACTGTGTGACTCTTACGACGAACGACTTGCACCATTACCTTCCCCTACTACCGTCTTTTGGAAAACGACGGTTCAAATGGTTCAAATGGCTCTGAGTACTATGCGACTTAACTACTGAGGTCATCAGTTGCCTAGAGCTAAGAACTAATTAAACCTAACTAACCTAAGGACATCACACACATCCATGCCCGAGGCAGGATTCGAACGTGCGACCGTAGCGGTCGCTCGGCTCCAGACTGTAGCGCCTAGAACCACACGGCCACTCCGGCCGGCTGAAAACGACGGAAGCAAAGTTGTAGACCTAACATACGAAAACGAAAACACTTTATCCTCCCTTTGTCTTCGGCTCGAGATTTCTCTTACTATCATATTGCCAAAGTGTTTTACGTCGTTGTTATGGCGGGTTAAGGGATAATCACTTCTCACTATTTCTTTCAGAATGCAGCAATGCTTGTGCTTACGTCCCATACCGAACCACGTGGGGCACTGGTCACACACTGGGCTCGTAATCGTGAGAGCGGCGGTTCAGATTCGCGCTCCTTCATGTGGGTTTAGGTTTTCCTTTATGTAGCTACATCGTGTAAGACGAATGCCGGGAAGGTTCCTTTGAAAGCGTACTGCTGATTTTCTTCCTCTGTCCCACCTCTGCGTAGTTGACGGGTCGCTAAACCTGTCTTCATTTTACACACATCAGCCCGGTTCCCAGAACTCCTGAAGACAGACGTTGACTGTGGATATTCTATCACGGACACAGTCCCTTTGACTGTTCAGAGATATCACTAAACTCGCCCAAAGATGTAAACAACCATGCATCAACAGCGCCTATTAGACTGAGGGGGTCCCACAGCCGAACAGTTCCAGTAATTCCACCAAGAAGGAAGTACACGGCTCGTGTTGTCTGTAGTTCAACCATGAATACACGGTCACTACAGCGGTTCGATCGCGTCCGCATTGTTACATCTACATCTACATCCATACTCCGCAAGCCACCTGACGGTGTGTGGCGGAGGGTACCTTGAGTACCTCTATCGGTTCTCCCTTCTATTCCAGTCTCGTATTGTTCGGGGAAAGAAGGATTGTCGGTATGCCTCTGTGTGGGCTCTAATCTCTCTGATTTTATCCTTATGGTCTCTTCGCGAGATATACGTCTCGAAACTTTGACAAAAGCCCGTACCGAGCTACTTAGCGTCTCTCCTGCAGAGTCTTCCACTGGAGTTTATCTATCATCTCCGTAACGCTTTCGCGATTACTAAATGATCCTGTAACGAAGCGCGCTGTTCTCCGTTGGATCTTCTCTATATCTTCTATCAACCCTATCTGGTACGGATCCCACACTGCTGAGCAGTATTCAAGCAGTGGGCGAACAAGCGTACTGTGTTACTTTGTGCCAGGAAGGGCTCTCAACAAGGGAAGGGGCCAGGCGTCTCGGAGTGAACCAAACTGATGTTGTTCGGACGTGGAGGAGATACAGAGAGAGAGAGGAACTGTCGATGACATGCCCTGCTCAAGCCGCCCATGTGGATGACTGCTACCTACGGATTATGGCTCGGAGGCACCCTGACAGCAACGCCACCATGTTGAATAATGCTTTTTGCTTTTTGTTACGACTCTAACTGTGCGCAATAGGCTGCATGGTGCGCAACTTCACTCCCAACGTCCATGGCGAGGTCCATCTTTGCAACCACGACACCATGCAGCGCGGTACAGATGGGCCCAAAAAACATGCCAAATGGACCGCTCCGGTTTGGCATCACGTTCTCTTCACCGATGAGTGTCGCATATGCCTTCAACCAGACAATCGACGGAGCCGTGTGTGAAAGCAAGCCGGTCAGACTGATCGCCTTAGACACACCGTCCAGCGAGTGCAGCAAGGTGGAGGTTCCCTGCTGTTTTGGGGTGGCATTATATGGGACCGACGTACGCCGCTGGTGGTCATGGAAGGCGTTGTAACGGCTGTACGATAAATGCCATCCTCCGGCCGATAGTGCAACCATATCTTCTACATTCGTCTTCATGGACAACAATTCGCGCCCCCATCGTGCACATCTTGTGAATGACTTCCTTAATTTCATGTAGACGTGCACAATACCGGGATTTACAAAATGAATGTCGGACTTTTAATGCTTTGTACCATTTATTACATCCAACTTACAATTGTAAATGAGTCATCAAATGAAAAAGCAAATCAGACAGTTTCTATTACAAGTGTTCAATGAGAGCACCATTCGTCACATGGCACACACTGAGTGGATAGGAGAGTTTTTCCCAATCGCTGATCAGTTTGTCTGGAATAATTCGTTGCAACAATGCTGTTCCTAAGTTGGCTAGATCAGCTGGTAGCGGAGGTACATACACATGATCCTTTATGAGCCCCCAAAGGTAAAATTCGCATGGCGTCAGGTCGCGTGTGAACGTGGAGGAGATGCAAAACAAGCTGTCATTCGTCCCATTGTGGCCAATCCAGCGGTCGGATACAACGTCACGTAACCAAACTCATAACGATTTATGCCAGTAAAGCGACGCACAATCTTGGTGCCAAGTATACTTTACTTTCTTCCAGTTGAGGAAAGAGCCATAATTCTAGCGCATCAGGATAAGAAACACCAGTCACAGTTGCTTCACTGAAAAGAAAGGCCCATAAACTTTTCGCCGAGATAAAACACAGAAAAAAATTAATTTAGGGGAATCTCGTTGTATCTGTACCATCTCGTGTGCTTCTCTATAAGCTTTAGAGCATGTAACACGTGCAAACCATGAGGACTTAATTGTAAGCTTCGCCTTGAAAGTCAACACACAGACGCCATTGGAGCTGCTAATTCACGATTAGCTTTCCGAACCGATTTCTTGGGGCTACGCGTGAAAGAATCTCACTCTTTGAACCCGGCCGGCCGGGGTGGCTGAGCGGTTCTAGGCGCTACAGTCTGGAACCGCGTCGGTCGCAGGTTCGAATCCTGCCTCGGGCATGGATGTGTGTGATGTCCTTAGGTTAGTTAGGTTTAAGTAGTTCTAAGTTCTAGGGGACTGATGACCTTGAAGTTAAGTCCCATAATGCTCAGAGCCATTTGAACCTTTACCCTTTTTTTTTTAACCTGCTCCTGAATCACTCTTGGTCGCTCCATACTCTTCCATTTGCGTGCAGATATAAAAATATTATTACCTGTGTAAAATGAAACAGTGAGATGCATATATTCTATTCTTTTCCAGGGTCTATGTACTGATTAGATATGAAGAGTCTCTTCACACATTGGCTTGGATCGTGCTCGGTTGCGCAGTTACAATATTAGCGCATAGCGAGGATCTAGGTGAAATTGTCTTAAAATTTTAATTCGTGCTGATGTGAATTGAAAAGTATTTATGAAATACTTCTCCGCTTCTCTATGGTATCAGTTAACGTGGTGACCTGCTGACCTTCGGTGAGAACAGGAGCCCTTTGTAAACTTTTTTGCTTTCTCACGTACAGCGCTTCGGACTATCTTGCTTTCTCACGTACCAGTCTCCGCATTATCTTATTTCAAGGTCGGAAAGGGGTCTGTCTGCTTGCTGACATGACACACTCTCCCTTATCTCTACTTTTTTGGTGAAGGGGAGCCTTTGACTCTTTACAAGGACAGTATTAAGAGTAGATAAGAATCTGAGTGATAAATATTCCCGAATCCTCGGCGTACAATGATTGGTTCAAAGAGCGATGTGGTGATCTTCAAACGGATCGGTGCGCAAACTTCTCAAATATTAATGGCTATAGGTCGCAAGGAGATGTATCACGGTTCACCATTGGGGCCCTTACTAATTTCGTTCGATAACAGCTCCTCAAGTTCCGTAGGCTGTGTGGGGATCAGGATACGTTAAAAGACGGTAGTGCTCTAACACCAAGCTACACTCCCCTGTCATATAATACATTTTGCTGTACTTTGAACCGAACGGATGAAACGAAATCCTAGATGTCTTATCTAATGCTCACAAATGGGGAAGTTTCCTGCCACTACGAAGATCGACACCATTCTTTCGTGAAATGCTGATTATTGTTAATATGTGCACCGCACATCCCTGTTGTTACTTATGGAAGTATCATTCAATACCGTGTGGCAAAACATACTCTTTTTCTTTTCCTTTCTTACGGACGAGAAGCAAAGAAATGGCGCACTGTTCCATTAATATTTGTTTATATCCAACCTATTAAGCAGAGCCGGCAGTGGTGGCCGTGCGGTTCTAGGCGCGTCAGTCCGGATCCGTGTGACTGCTACGGTCGCAGGTTCGAATCCTGCCTCGGGTATGGGTGTATCTGATGTGCTTAGGCTACTTAGGTTTAAGTAGTTCTAAGTTCTAGGGGACTGATGACCTCAGAAGTTAAGTCCTATAGTGCTCAGAGCCATTTGAACCATATTAAGCAGAAAATGTGTTTCTAATAAACGGAATGTTAGTGAAAGAAACCATTTTCTTTGCGTCTTCACTCCGAGATAAGAAACTGTTCAATCAAGAACTCTAGGAAAAGTCCAGTAACATACACGACTGGTTCTTCAAATAACGTTAGTCCTTCTTATAATATTTCTGTGGCTCTGTCTCGTTTTACAGTCTTAACTAAAACAGCGTTGAAATGAACGTGTACCCTTTAACGTGCGCAACGTTTATAACGTCCTTAAAGAACTGAACACCGCTGCGACATTACGGTTTCGGCTGCAGAAGAACAGTGATTATTCCCGCCTGCAGGTTTGTGCAGCTGTGCCTGTTTCTGTTGTTGGCGTTCTGTGCTATGTGCTAACTTCTTGGAGCTTGCAAAAGCAGATGCCGAGGTTCGCGGGTTTTATAATTGCTTCGTGACTCGCTAGAATTCTGTGCGCTGGCTGCCGCATCAGCCGCCGTTTCTTGGAAGACGGGCTCGCTTATTACTGGAACCCCGCTCTGTCGCCGCCATCTTAGATTCTGCGTCATGTAGGTCACCTTCATCTAGCGCAGATTATTTTCCACGGTGTGTACCTCGATTCTTCCACCAAGGCTTTCGCCTACAACGTAGCATTTGCCCTAGGCCTGTAAACGTTGATGACAGTTTCCTCAACCGTCTCATAAGGTGTGACTGTGAAAACTGGATACATTACGCAAAATATTAATGGTAGGTTTCAGGATTTTCTACGCGCTGTATGTTAAGCTTATTCCGGTATTAAAAAAAGATTCAACAATGTGCGTCAACGATTTGGAATAATATACTAAGAGCAACTACTTTTCACGTAAAAAGACTTGGGAGAGAAACAAAACTCTCGGATGCAGCCTTGACATCAACACTACGCAAGTTGCTGCAGTTTGAGGGCAGATGATACTTTTCATTCTGGAGGTAGTGACCCGCCTCGGATTCGCTCGAATACGACAACTTGTTTGCGGCCGGACGGCTTGTGCGCCATACGTTGTGTGTAACCTCCCCACAGAATTATTGTTAAATATTTCAATGTTAATGAGAATAAAGCCAAAGTGTAATATCCCAGCAAGAAATAAAAGAAAAGTCTATGATAATGAAAACGTGCCAAAAGTTATTTCCCCACAAGATTACTGAATAATAATTACCCAAATGTTGTTGAGCTCCCACAAAACATCGTTAAATTGCAATAAAAGCGACTGTACCTTCGCTACAAAAATATTGAAAAATAATGGCCCAATGTAAACTCAATACAAAAATTGAGAAATGAACATTCAATTGTAATGATTTTCTTCTTTTTAATAACGATTGCTTTGAAAACAGAATTATTATTGGGGCATTTCATGAACAAATTAATTACAATTACAATAAATTATTAGCTGAGCGCAATGCTGCTTCATTACCTTATTTAACAATATACGTCGTCCTGAATCGTGACCAGAGACCCATGTCGACGCCCGCCGACTCCTCACACACAACTGTATTGACTGAGTACAACTCGCGAACTGCTAACTCGCAACTGAACTACATGCTCTCGCGACTCGCTACGTACCACAACTGCGTCCAACTCGGAACTGCACACTCGCGCGGTCAAGCGCAGACTAGCAACGATAAATAACTCTCTGGTCAGAGATTCTGTCATGCCTCGCCATCGCTGTACTGAATACACTGAACACATACGTGTTTCGTGTGATATACATTAACCTTCCTCGAGAATCAGTCGCCTATTAGCAGAAACCTTGTTTAAACTCCTGATCACAAACGGACATGGAACTTGGTCGGGCACGCTAATTTATAACTACCTGACACAATCAGCATAGTGACAGTGATCTCTAACTTGAAAGGTGTACATTTTATTAAAACCTTTATTTGGCCAAGATCGCAATGTACCGGTTGGTCATAATCACGCAGGTTCAGTGTGGACTGTTAACATCGTATGTCAGCGAAATTTGGTAGGTATGCTTATGCGTTAATGCGGAACCGATTTAGGTTGAATCTAGATCAAAAATCTAGATAAAAAAGTAAGACACTTAGACCTCCACCTAGACCTCGTAATATCATGTCGGACCGCATTTTGCCCGGCGTAGTCTTGCAACTCGACGTGGCATGGACTTAACAAATCATTGGAAGTCCCCGCCAGAAATAAAGAGCCATGCTGCCGACCATAATTGCAAAAGTGTTGTCAGGCCAGCATTCTGTGCACGAACTGACTTCTCGATTAGCGAATTGTCAAACCAGTCCAAAACAGTTGTGGTCCGCTGACATGACGCATTGTCATCCATAAAAATTCCATCGTTGTTTGGCTGCAAATGGTATTCACGTAGCCGAACATAACCATTTCCTGTCAGAAGGGTGACAGTTCGTAGTGATAGACGGTAAATCATCGAGTAGAACAGAAGTTCCGCAAGGTAGTGTCATAGGCCCTCTGCCGCTCCTGATTTATATAAATGATCTAGGTGATAATCTGAGCACCTCCTTAGATTGTTTGCAGATGACGCTGTAATTTACCATCTAGAAAAATCATCAGACGATCAATTCCAATTACAAAATGATCTAGAAAGAATTTCTGTATTGTGCGAAAAGTGGCAATTAGCACTAAACAAAGAAAAGTGCGAGGTCATCCACATGGGTGCTAATAGGAATCCGATAAATTTTGGGTGTACGATAAATCACACAGATCTAATTCGACTAAATACCTAGGAATTGCAATTACGAGCAACCTAAATTGGAAAGACATCATAGATAATATTGTTGGGGAAGGCGAAACAAATCCTGCGCTTTGTTGGCAGAACACTTAGAAGATGCGAAAAACCCACTAAAGAGAGAGCCTACATTACACTTGTCCGTCCTCTGCTGGGATATTGCTGCGCGGTATGAGATCCTTACCAGGTAGGATTGACGGAGGACATCGAAAAAGTGCAAAGAAGGGCAGCTCGTTTCGTGTTATCACGCAAAAGTGGCGAGAGTGTCACTGATATGACACGCGAGTTGGGATGGCAGTCACTGAAACAAAGACGGTTTTCTTTGCGGCGAGATCTATTTACGAAATTTCAATCACCAACTTTCTCTTCCGAATGCGTAAATATTTTGTTGACACCCACCTACGTGGGGAGAAATGACCATCATCATAATAAAATAAGAGAAATCAGAGCTCGAACGGAAAGATTTAGGTGTTCCTTTTTCCCACGCGCCATTCGAGAGTGGAATGGTAGAGAATGAAAATGGTTCGATGAACCCTCTGCCAGGTACTTGAGTGGGAATTGCAGAGTACCCATGTAGATTTAGATTGTAGATCGGCTCTTACCAGCTGAAATTGACTCACTTGACCAGGTCGCGGTTTTCCAGTCGTGTAGGATCCAACCTATATGGTCACGAACCCGGGAGAGGCGGCAGGCGATGCCGTGCTGTCAGCAAAGGCACTCGCCCGTGTCGCCTGTTGCCGCAGCTCATTAACGTCAGATTTCGCCGCACTGTCGTCACGAGTAAGCTCGTCGTACGTCGCACATTGGTATCTGCGGTTATTTCACGCAGAATTGCTCGTCTATTGGACTAGCAGATCTACGCAAACGCCCTCGTTCTCCGTCTGTCGGCCCCTGCGTTGTCCATGGTGAGAGGTAAAGCCTGAAATTCGGTGTTCTCGCACAATCTTGACACTATGAATCTCGGAATATTGGGTTTCCTAACGATTTCCGAAATGGAATGTGCGATGCGTCTCGCTCCAACTGCCACTCGGTGTCGAATGTCTGTTAATTCCCGTCTTGCGGCCATAATCACGTCTGAAACCATTTCACATGAATGACTTAAACGACTGCTCCGCCAACGTACTCCCTGATCCGAGCACGGGGCTCATAACCCGATCCACACGCCACTGTTAAGCACTAATGAAGGACTGTCCGCAGCTCGTGGTCGTGCGGTAGCGTTCTCGCTTCCCACGCCCGGGCTCGATTCCCGGCGGGGTTAGGGATTTTCTCTGCCTCGTGATGGCTGGGTGTTGTGAGATGTCCTTAGGTTAGTTAGGTTTAAGTAGTTCTAAGTTCTAGGGGACTGATGACCATAGATGGTAAGTCCCATAGTGCTCAGAGCCATTTGAACCATTTTAATGAAGGACTGGGTCCCTTACTTCGACTGCACATAACTCATTAACGTCAGTCCAACACATTTATTTCAAATAACATAAATGAAGTTACATTTGAATCTGTCTGACATTAAAAAGGAATTTTTAAAAAAAATCAATTTCAATATCAGCTGATTTAGTGCGTGAAGCGCGAGTTAAGCCTATAACCAGATAAACTAAACAATTCACCGTAATTCAGAAGGAAGAGAAAAACAAAATTGAATTAATACACCCCACTGACAAAATGTTTCAAATGGCTCTGAGCACTACGCGACTTAACTTCTGAGGCCATCAGTCGCCCAGAACCTAGAACTAATTAAACCTAACTAACCTAAGGACAGCACACACATCCATGCCCGAGGCAGGATTCGAACCTGCGACCGTAGCGGTCGCTCGGTTCCAGACTGTAGCGCCTAGAACCGCTCGGCCACTCCGGCCGGCACACCCCACTGACAAATAACCAAAAAGCCTTACAATATTACTCAACAGAATACAATGAAGTGGGGAGCAGTCATTCACCCGACAGAACACTTCAAAATGAGTTCAATAATAAAGCTGCGTGCCCCAGAAAACTGCACGACATTAAATACACTTCATATGACGAATAACAAATACTCATTAACATTACGCCACTCCTGTTTGATCTGCAATGTCCCAAAGAAACAGGCGCTTGTTCTGAAAGAACAATTTTTTTTATATGTTTGAATTACAGCATTAAGGAATTCCAAGAGATGTCCGATCGAACCCCCCCCCCCTCCCTCCCTTTTCAGTTGAGGCACAAATCTTTCCCCTTTCTAGGCGGAGAAATGGTTCAAATGGCTCTGAGCACTATGGGACTTAACATCTATGGTCATTAGCCCCCTAGAACTTAGAACTACTTAAACCTAACTAACCTAAGGACAGCACACAACACCCAGTCATCACGAGGCAGAGAAAATCCCTGACCCCGCCGGGAATCGAACCCGGGAACCCAACCCGGGAACCCGGGCGTGGGAAGCGAGAACGCTACCGCACGACCACTAGCTGCGGACCCTAGGCGGAGACTGAGCCAGAAACACAGAATGCCACAAAAACACAGTTTTGCTGTGAAGTCTTACAGGACACCCGGAAGCAGTAACAGACAAGGGGTCGGCACCCACAAATAACACAAGCTCAGAGTCAGGCTGCGAGCACATCCTACGAGAATTTGTTCACACTATGCTCACCACAAACTGTAGACATTCCGGCCGAATGTGGCAGTTTGCCTTGAAAATGGCGGGCTGTTCTCCAGCCGAAATATCGGCGGTCGCTGAAAATGTTACCTGGCTGAATTCTCGGAAGTTATTTGAAATTCTTAAGGTGATGGAGTCATGCAGTGAGGGCTGATATTTATAAAAATGAGTACGTTATAGAAAATAATCTTTTTCCATCTGTCAGTCGCTATTTTTTGTTACAATAAAAAGAGTAATCGACAGACGGAAAATAAGCCTGTTTTCTTCAAAATAAGAAACACGCGTAACTCTCTGCGACAAGTGTGCCAACTTTTGACAGTAAATCATTACATTGTGTCCTACTTTTACAGACCTAACCCTAGCTATAACAGGATTAACCGATCTGTGATGGGTCAAATTTGCCGGCACGGTAGCTCAGCGTGTACGGTCAGAGGGTTAGCTGCCCTCTGTAATAAAAAAACTGAGTTAATCGATCAACAACGAACTTAAAGGGATATCTTACGATGTCCGCCTCAAGCAGATGCAACGAACAAAAGCGAACAAAATGAGATTTAAAAAAAAAATAATCCGCTTGCGGTGGCTGCCAGAAGGACGAAACAACCAACAGGCCCACGCCGTGCTTCTCACACAGGCACCTCAATTTGTACAAACATCTAGGCCAACGCCAACTCCGGACTCCCCTCTCACTGCGAGGCTTGGCACAGTTTATATGAAGTGCCTTCCAGGCAACCAGTAACCGCGGCAGGAGTTTCACGATTAGCAAACAGCCCCAGCGTAACAGACATCACACATATGCTTACGCCCGAGCCATAACTCCGCCAGTATCACCGGCCGCCCCAAACCGACTGCCTCTCGCCGTCCCGCGCGCCCCAGCCGAAAACGCAAAGATGCTCATGCCCGGGGACGCGCCAAAGATAACAAGCCGATCACTGATGATCGACCAGCGATCTGGCTCACTCCCCTTTTACACCATGTGCACGCAATAGTACTGCCATCTGTATATGAGCATATCAGTATCGCATGACTTTATCACTTCGGCATATTACGGTCACATCCTCAGCAGATACACTTAAGACACCTTTCTGACGCTTCAAGAAGGGAGGTTGACTTCGTGAAGTAAGGAAGGACAGCTTTTCCTATCCCTCGGAGTCTCTCAGTCAACCGTGCAATACGGTTTTACTTTTTACTTAACTGGAAGTTCGACTTTAAACAAAGAGAGGAATTAACAGCCATAGACAGTCACGAGGGAGCTGGTGCAAGACGGCGATCAGCAGGTACAGGCAGTCTGTGACTGGAATAGGACGTAATACGGGAGACGGCAGCGCCGCGGAGCTGTACAAATATAGAGTTGGTGAGTGAGTGAGGTAGACCTCCGTCGCGGCTGGCGGCAGGCGGCGCGTGCCACGGGCAGGCCGCGGCTTTTTGCAGGAGGTTCACTGAACCACGGCGGCGCCGGCGCACGTCACGCGTCCCGCACCGCCGCTACCACTGCCTCGGCTGCTGCAGCCGCCTTCGACTGGCTAGAGGTGGCGTCGCTTTCAGTTTAGGACCCAAAAGCACGAAACTTCCTGGCAGATTAAAACTGTGTGCCAGACCGAGACTCGAACTCGGGACCTTTGTCTGGCACACAGTTTTAATCTACCAGGAAGTTTCATATCAGCGCACACTCCGCCGCAGAGTGAAAATCTCATTCTGCAGACATCCCCCAGGCTGTGGCTAAGCCATCTCTTTGCAATATCGTTTCTTTCAGGAGTCCTAATTCTGCAAGGTGAGCTTCTGTACAGTTTGGAAGGTAGGAGACGAGGTACTGGCAGAAGTAAAGCTGTGAGGACGGGTCGTGAGTCATGCTTGGATAGCTCAGATGATAGAGCACTTGCCCGCGAAAGGCAAAGGTCCCGAGTTCGAGTCTCGGTCGGGCACACAGTTTTAATCTGCCATGAAGTTTCATATCAGCGCACACTCCGCTGCAAAGTGAAAATCTCATTCTACAGACATCCTCCAGGCTGTGGCTAAGCCATGTCTCCGCAATATCCTTTCTTCCAGGAGTGCTAGTCCTGCAAGGTTCGTAGGAGAGCTTCCGTAAAGTTTGGAAGGTAGGAGACGAGGTACTGGCAGAGGTAAAGCTGTGAGGACGGGGCGTGAGTCGTGCTTGGGTAGCTCAGGTGGTAGAGCACTTGCCGGCGAAAGGTAAAGGTCCCGAGTTCGAGGTTCGGTCTGGCACACAGTTTTAATCTGCCAGGAAGCTTCATATCAGCGCACACTCCGCTGCAGAGTGACAGTCTCGTTCTGGACCCAAAAGCACGTTGAACTCATCTGTGTTTCCCAGCCACATAATGCCTGTCTATGTGCTGCCTCTCCACTCGGAGGTAGACCGTTCGAATCCTGCTGGCGGAAGAAATTTGCTTCGCTTGTGTGGTTCAGTAGCACAGAAAGACCTTGGCCAGCTAGGAGTCCGTGACAACTGGATCGAAGTGCACAACATCGCCATCTATGGAGGAGCTCTGTGAGGTCGGCGCATGAACTACAGGGTCCTCGATTGCCGATTTGATGATGATGATGATGATGATGATGATGATGATGTGTGGGTCGGTGGCTGAGTGGTAAAGGTCTGATGACGTATCCAAAGGTCTGTCACTTATCACTTGTTTCACTCCTGGCAATGTGGAAAATGACGTGCTGCACGGTGCTCCAAAATCCACGTTAAATTGTAGGTAAGCCTACAATTGGCTGATTAAGTTAGTTTTATAGTCGGAGAGAGGCAACGACATACCGCTTCGATTTGTACCATCTCTAATAGTGTTTGGACCAGCCCTCTGGTCAATATTTACCTTTTCTTTTTAGTATTTCGGCGTAAAGAGAAAGGGAGAGGCTGGCGTACAGTTTCTGATCGCTAGTCTCTGCGCCACTGTCCTGGAATAAATTCCAAATCTCCATGCAATGTCTCATGGAGTGAGGACATGTGACTTCATTATATAAGTCTGCGGGCTTTCGTCCCCTTCTGGTAAAATCTAAGTCGTTAGACTGCACCATAATCCTTTGATCTACTCGATCTACTCCAATGCTCGACGTTTCGAACACTGCGCTAGGATCATCTTCAGTATTCTACTGGTGTCTGTGGATTGCTGAACACTGTGGAAACCCAGTGTGGCGTTGGCAAACAAAATGCTAATTTGTATGCAGAGTGATTTAACCGCCCTCATCCTATGGGTTTTTATGCAACCCACAAAACCTTCAAAAACCATGAGTGAGATTTTCATATTCTCTCGCTCGCTAAGCGCAGTCCATTAGTCTTATACTAAAAATTAACAGGGCCATTCTGTAGGAAGTTAAATGTAGTTAAATTTCGTACTAGTATACATGTTCGCTGGAGGCCACGGCTTTCGACTTATTCAAGAAAAACGCGTTTGGCGGTCCCTTTTTACGTTTTTCTTTAATAATTCGAAGACTACTGCCTCTAGCGAAAACGTATCCCAGTGCAAAAATTAACTAAATTTGTTTTGCTACAAAAAGGTCCTGTTCATTTTTTCTGTATGAGTAATAGTTTGCACGTAGCGAACAAGCGAATATGAAAATCTCGCACACTGTCTTTTAAGGGGTTGTGGCTTACATAAAACCCATAGGTATGGCCAGCTGAATCACCTTTTGTAATGACGCCGGCCTGAGTATGGTGAACTTAATCTGCATCTACCGTTTTCGAAGAATGCGGTTCAAAATGGTTCAAATGGCTCTGAGCACTATGGGACTTAACTGCTGACGTCACCAGTCCCCTAGAACTTAGAACCACTTAAACCTAACCAACGTAAGAACATCACACACATCCATGTCCGAGGCAGGATTCGAACCTGCGACCGTAAGTGTCGCGCGGTTCCAGACTCTAGCGCCTAGAACTGCTCAGCCACTCAGGCCGGCCGTAAATGACAAGTAGGGTAATGTTGCTGGTAATTTCTTCCATTAAATGCTACCATCTTATATCGAGACGGGAGACGTTAGCGATTTTTCGAGGTTCTGCCGAGATGAGGCGTGCGCGAATTTGAGCGGCCGCAGAGTGGGGCGGTCTGCGGCAGGCGCTAATTAATTGCCGCTCGGCGTCAGACGCGGCTCCGGCTCCGGACCGCTCATTCTGGCCGCAGCGTAATTTACGAGCCGGCGGGCCGAGATTTTACGTTCCGAAAGCCATTACGCTGGCGGAGTCTCTCCGGCTTCCTTTTTGTGGCGCGGCAGCTGCGCAGACGGCGCCAGCAGGTAACGCCGCGCGGGAAACCGCGGGGCGTCCGGGCGGCGCGACCCGAGGCTGCGAACACCCGCACGGGCGCCCGTTCCTGCCAGCTCTGCAGCGCTCGCCTCACAAAACTAGACTCCCCTGTACAAGTCGACGACAGGCTCTGTAAGTAGGCTGTTTATGTTTTCTTATTGGCAACGTTACGTAGCTCTCTGTATGAAAATCACTGGCTGTGCTGTCTGTAGCTAGTTTGCATTGTTGTCTGCCATTGTAGTGTTAGGCAGCGGCAGCTGGATGTGAACAGCGCGTAGCGTTGCGCAGTTGGAGGTGAGCCGCCAGCAGTGGTGGATGTGGGGAGAGAGATGGCGGAGTTTTGAAATTTGTTAGACTGGATGTCATGAACTGATATATATATATATTATGACTATTAAGGTAAATACATTGTTTGTTCTCTACAAAAAATCTTTCATTTGCTAACTATGCCTATCAGTAGTTAGTGCCTTCCGTAGTTAGAATCTTTTATTTAGCCGGCAGTAGTGGCGCTCGCTGTATTGCAGTAGTTCGAGTAATGAAGATTTTTGTGAGGTAAGTGATTTGTGAAAGGTATAGGTTAATGTTAGTCAGGGCCATTGTTTTGTAGGGATTATTGAAAGTCAGATTGCGTTGCGCTAAAAATATTGTGTGTCAGTTTAAGCTCAGTCCTGTATAAATTGTTCAAAGGGGATGTTTCAGCTCCAACGTCCGGAGGCTACGCCGGCGAGAACCCAACTGTCTATATCTCGAACAATTGCTACCATTTTATTGGCAGTTAGGACAGCTTGGCTGTGCAAGCGGAAGGGTAGCCCACAACATAGACAGACAACAGTATTCACAATTACAAGCACCCAAGCTTTAACGATCTTCCAGCAATAAAGGCTCTTAACAAATCTCAATTAGGCAAGGACATAAACTTGGTTACAAACATATGTTAACCTTCAACCAGTGAATAACCCCAATAAAGAATTACCAATCAATAAAACGTACATAAAGGACTGCTTTACAAGAATGCTTAAATTAAGTAAAATCGTGAAAGCTAAATTACAAATTTTATGTTAAGCTTCAACAGGTGAATAACCCCAAAAAAGTGGTTCAAATGGCTCTGAGCACTATGGGACTTAACATCTGTGGTCATCAGTCCCCTAGAACTTAGAACTACTTAAACCTAACTAACCTAAGGACAGCACACACATCCATGCCCGAGGCAGGATTCGAACCTGCGACCGTAGCAGTCGCGCGGTTCCGGACTGCTTGCCTAGAACCGCTGGATCACCGCGGCCGGCGCGAATAACCCCAAAAAGAATTCTCATTTAAATACAACGTAGATAGGAAAATGCCTTACCAAAATGCTTGAATTGTGTAAAATCATGAAAAGCTGAGTTACAACTTTTTTCGCAAACCACTTAGGAATTTACAGCAAATAAACAAGTTTGATCTGTTTAACCAGACGGTAACTGCCAAGTCCAAGCGACCGAAGCCACTCAGAGCGGACGACCGCCCCAACGCTGGTCATCAACCGACATCGTCACGGCCCAGTGGCCACCGCGCTAAAACAGACTAACGTTTCGGTAAGCGACCGACAGCAACACAGGATTAACAGTGACTGAAAGTCGGCGTACGCCTTACGAAACACGGCACACCCTGAAGCGGGAGCAGGCACAGCTGACTAGCGGCCATACGACCGCGAGCAAACAAATCTCACGCCGCCCGTACTAACGCGGGAAACGATAGCGAGCGACAAGACGCCACGCGCAAAGCAGCAACCGCGCCTACCCCTCGACCACAGAATGTGCCCTGTCTCCTTGTCTATGGTAATACAATTTATAGCTCACAAGAAACGATTTAATAATGACATTAGTTCAACGAAAGTTCAGTTAACTGTTAGCTCCAGTAAAGATTTACCAACGGATTTACCTTCAAGCCAACTTCCGGACCACAGGCGGAAATTAGTAAACTTGGCATAAGTTTTCACCAGACCGATAAACAAGAAATCAAATTAAACAGTTTCCAAAAATTCAGTCACGATACGCAAGCCCTTCAAGACCTTGGTATCTTACTCACAGTTATCATTAACGGCGAAACATACACAAATGAATGACAAGAAATTCACCATTGAAAGCAAAAGAAAAAACTACACACCACAAAGTTTAAATTAATTAACAGATCGACACTTGAAAATGCGGCTTACACTTTGGTCGTTAACGGGCAGTATTGGGTTTGCTTAGCAGAGTGGTTCTAGTCGTCATTTCTCTAGAGACTTCCGCGGCTAGTTTGTGAGATTCTGTTACTCGTAGTGAAGATGTCGCACAGAAAAACAATATAAACTACGGTACCCACCGTAGCTGTTACGTTACCGACCGCAAGCACCGTCTGCAGCTGACTGTGCCAACCGAAACCTGAAGTAAGACAGCGAAAAGAATAGAAGGCATGGCCGAGCTGATTCGTTGTTCCTGTGGAAGCTGTTCTGTAAACAACTTCCGCAGCTAGTTTATGAGATTCTGTTACTCGAAGTGAAGATATCGCACACAGAGACAATGTAAACTACGGTACCCACCGTAGCTGTTACGTTACCGACCGCAAGCACCGTCTGCAACTGACTGTGCCAACCGAAACCTGAAGTATGACAGCGAAAAGAATAGAAGACATGGCCGAGCTGAGTCGTCGTTGCTGTGGAAGGTGTTCTGTAAACAACTAGCTGTTATTTCGTTATTCGGATCCACGTTATTCTGATCTCTTCAGTCTTCGCCTGGCGTTACCAATCTTCTAGAGAAGTGGTTCCCAGCCATTCTGAGACCATTACCTCTACATGTAATCAGATGTTAGTTAGTACCCCACCAGCACAACCACCCCCAGCCCCCATCATCGAAGTTAGCGCCTAACTAAGAGGTAGAATGAAAAAGACCTTTTTTTGAACATTTTAACGACAAAATATGAATGATATTTAATTGTTGTAATTTGGTTGGGTTGAGTTGTTTGGGGGGAGAGACCAAACAGCGAGGTCATCGGTCTCATGGGATTAGGGAAGGACGTGGAAGGAAGCCGGCCGTGTCCTTTCAAAGGAACCATCCCGGCATTTGCCTGGAGCGATATAGGGAAATCACGGAAAACCTGAATCAGGATGGCCGAACTCGGGATTTAACCGCCGTCCTCCCGTATACGAGGCCAGTGTTGTTGTAGGTGTTAAACAACGAACTAATGAGGCAGTGAGACAATTGGTATCGCTTATTTCTAACAACCTTTCTTTTGCACAGAATGGTGCAGTTCTCAGTGGATCATGAGAACCGCCTACAACACCTTCTGAGAGAAGAAGGCTAATTATAAAAAAAAATGGTTCAAATGGCTCTGAGCACTACGCGACTTAACTTCTATGGTCATCGGTCCCCTAGAACTTAGAACTACTTAAACCTAACTAACCTAAGGACATCATACACAGCCATGCCCGAGGCAGGATTCGAACCTGCGACCGCAGCGGTCGATAATTATCTGCATTGACGGTAGGCAACTGTTACTAAATGTGCTTGCTCTGGAGCACTTCACCTCCTAATGACACTCTTTCATCCCGACCCTGCACCCACATTTAAAATTAAAAAAGTTAAAATGTGGACTCTACACTTATTGTTGGTAAATCTCTTGACTGCGGGCGGAAACTGGAAGACAACAGGCTGGCAACCCTTTTGTGTGCAGCCATTTCCACCAATAATAATAATAGTAGTAAAAATAATGATAATACTGTGTAGGCCCCCCAGAGCAATGTAGCAGCTATTACATACTTGCTGTCTTGTCGCGCTGCCAATTACTTATCTATTTCGAAGTAAATAATGAAACAACTTCTGATCCATTGCGGAAACTACCTACATCTTGGAGAAACCATTTTCACGAGATATTTAAGCATACACCTTGTGTTTGTCTCAATTTTACTATCATAAAATGACGATAAAAAGTACAGAGTATTTGTGTAGTGGGTGGACTGTATGAAGATGATGATGTTATGATGTTCATACATTCGTTTCCCAAGCTGTAATGCCGCGCGGGATTAGCCGAGCGGTCTTAGGCGCTGCAGTCATGGACTGTGCGGCTGGTCCCGGCGGAGGTTCGAGTCCTCCCTCGGGCATGGGTGAGTGTGTGCTTGTCCTTAGGATAATTTAGGTTAAGTAGTGTGTAAGCTTAGGGACTGATGACCTTAGCAGTTATGTCCCATAAGATTTCACACACATTTGAACATTTTCCAAGCTGTAACGTCCACCACATTGTGTTACATGTTAATGCTAGTATTTGAAAATCAAATTTAGTTATACGGAATTTATGTAATCATTATTACAGTTTTATCAAAAATGATAATAGTAATAATCTTTTAAAAACAATTTAGTTTCGTGACCGATACACAACTGAACCCTTTTGTTTTTAACTCTCACAAAATTTCATTTCACCCCTCAGGGGTAATTACCCCCCCCCCCCCCCCCCCCCCCCCCGGGTGGGAATCACTGTACTGTAGAACATCTTACATAGTCTGCAATACCATATAACTGAACAGTTGCGGGAGGATTCGACAGTTAAATCACTCAGACGAACTCAAGTTTTTTTGGTTAAAACAGCTATTTATACCGCACTCTAAATGCGTTCAAAACCGTTGACAGTTGGTATCCTTGCCAATATGAACAATGGTGTGCAACCATTTTGGACCACCTGTTCCATCTGCCAAGTACGATTTGCATCTAAGTTGCAAGTAGCAAAAATCCTTAATTTTGCCAGCCAAGTAGTTCGTAGTTGCTGCATAAATGACTTAATACTGTCAGAGCAACTACCCAAATGAGTTTCTTATTCACCATTGGTGTTTTTATCTTCATTGTGGGACAACAACACTTCGCTCTTCAACATCTAAACATTATTCGCTTATTAAAACAGAAGTGTAAGAATTTTTATTTAAGTATTGCGTTTCTTTTGTTTATTTCATAGGCCAACGCTGGGTTGATGCGTTCAATCCAGCTCGGCCAGTTGCAGAGGCGATGGGTGGGTTATAGTATGGAAGACCAGTTGAGAACCAAAAATAAATGGCTACGACAACGGAAAGCTAAGCAATACGTAGCAGCGAGTCTTCATTGTAAAAGCTGCAATCGAAATTCGCAGTAACGGGCGACTGCGATGAAATGTGCTTTATAATTCCTTGAAGGATTGCGGATAAGATATCAATCGTGGAACTCGCTTATCGATGCTCGTTGTAAGGCTGCTGTTATAGCCGAAACGGAGATAACGTGCGACCGTAATATACCAATCCAACGACATTCCTCGAAGGGAGGGGGCACAATTTACTACACACTTGAGTTTCATTCCATGGCTGCCTGCACTGATTGGTTCGTATCGCGCGGTAGCACCTGTCGGCTGGTAAATAAAGTGCCTTTGTCTGCTGTGCAGGCTGTGGCATCGATTCCTACCAGCCGCGGTTTTAATTAAGTTTCTTCACGCCCCTGCTTATATCGTGTACGGAACGAATTTACTTAGCGCGGAATACCTCAACCATAAACTGCGCAAAGTTCAAAGGTGTGCCAACGTAAAAAAAAAAAGGATAAGTGATACTGTAATACGTGACCTAAAAAGAATGCGCAATTGATGAAATATCTAAAGAAAGACAAAAAGCACAGGAACCCTGTGGTTTATTAGATCATTTTCGGCCGTGTGGAAGGTCTGACATCCGCTACAGGTACGGAATAAAACGTATAAGAATATATCCTCAGCTCCCCGACATAATGTAATTTTACACTACCGGGCATTAAAATTGCTACACCAAGAAGAAATGCAGATTATTATTTGACAAATATATTATACTAGAACTGGCATGTGATTACATTTTGCCGGCCTGTGTGGCCGTGCGGTTAAAGGCGCTTCAGTCTGGAACTGCGTGACCGCTACGGTCGCAGGTTCGAATCCTGCCTCGGGCATGTATGTGTATGATGTCCTTAGGTTACTTAGGTTTAAGTAGTTCTAAGTTCTAGGGGACTGATGACCTCAGAAGTTAAGTCCCATCTACCTGGGAACCCGTGTCTATGGCCCTCTGAGTGTCGTGGACGAATAGCGCGAGCTGGGTTTCACACGATCGTCTTTTTCGAAATCCATGCTGATTCCTCCAGAGTAGATTTCTAGTCTCCAGAAAAGTCATTATACTCGAATGTAATACGTGTTCCAAAATTATACAATTGATCGACTTTAGAGATATAGGTCTATAGTTCTGCACATCTGTTCGACCTTCCTTCTTGAAAACGGGGATGACCTGTGCCCTTTTCCAATCTTTTGGAATGCTACGGTCTTCTAGAGACGGCCGGCTGGAGTGGCCGAGCGGTTAAAGGCGCTACAGTCTGGAACCGCACGACGGCTACGGTCGCAGGTTCGAATCCTGCCTCGGGCATGGATGTGTGTGATGTCCTTAGGTTAGTTAGGTTTAAGTAGTTCTAAGTTCTAGGGGACTTACGACCACAGCAGTTGAGTCCCATAGTGCTCAGAGCCATTTGAACCATTTCTAGAGACGTACGGTACACCGCTGCAAAAAGGGGGGCAAGTTCCTTCGCGTACTCCGTGTAAAATCGAACTGGTATCCCATCAGGTCCAGCGGCCTTTCCTCTTTTGTACGCTTTTAAGTGTTTTCATATCCCTGTCATCTATTTCGATACCTACCATTTTGTCATCTGTGCGACAATCTAGAGAAGGAACTACAGTGCAGTCTTCCTCTGTGAAACAGCTTAGGAATAAGACATTTAGTATTTCGACCTTTAGTCTGTCATCCTCTGTTTCAGTACCATTTTGGTCAGAGAGTGTCTGGACATTTTGTTTTGATCCACCTACATAAGATCAAAATTTCTTAGGATTTTCTGCCAAGTCAGTGCATAGAACTTTACTTTCGAATTCGTTGAACGCCTCTCGTATAGCCCTCCTCACACTGCAGTTCACTTCGTGAATTTTTGTTTTTCTGCAAGTGTTTGGCTATGTTTCACAATGATAACCACTGACGTAGGCTATTTGTAACTAAATGGTGGAAATAGAGGCGAGCTGGCGACCAGCGTTTTTGCCGGAGCGGGCTTTTTGCAGCGCCGCCTCATTACCGTCCGTATAGCTGCAGGCGGTGACACGGCACGGACGTGCGCCGGGTCAGAGCGCGGCCGGCGCCTCGCCTTCCTTATACAGGGAGAGCCCACACAAAAGGCTAGGCGCCCGCTGCCGTCCGCTGGTCGCCGACCACCCGTGTCTGCAAGTGTACCGCCACACGGCAGGCGCGGCAACAAAGTGGCTCGTCGGGATTAGAGGCAGAGCACAAGCTCGGCCCGAGAAAGATGGCGACGGGTTGGGGCCAAAGCTTTGGAGGGGCCATCCCGGTGTTGGGTTGCAACGATTTTGGGAAACCGCCTGTCCTGTCACGGTCTCCATTTTAACATTTTCAGTGTTCGGATAATAAGTTGCCGTCTCTTTAATCTAAGAATAGATGATCAATGCAGCTAGCCGCTATCTCTGTGTAATGTCTTGTCTGTATAGACGTGTATCTGTTGTCTTTAAGATCCCTTCACCTTCACACATAAGTCTATACAGTAAAGTAAGGCCCTCCCAATTCTTGGCTGATCCGTGATAAGACAGGCGAAAAATTAGACTAATGGAGGATTCTTAGTATTATATTTTCATTCGCTCTCTCTCTTTCTCCCTTTATCTATGTATAGTTTTTAATATAAGATTTCATTACGTGAAATAGTGATAAAAAGAATCAGCCAAATAGAATCTTTGGTGGAGTCCTTCGTCTTGGTAATGAGCGGCTGGCTTGCTGTAAGAGATATTTACATTTATTATTACTGTTAAACACTGCAGTCGCCGGCCGGTGTGGCCAAGCGGTTAAAGGCGCTACAGTCTGGAACCGCGTGGCCGCTACGGTCGCAGGTTCGAATCCTGCCTCGGGCATGGATGTGTGTGATGTCCTTAGGTTAGTTAGGTTTAAGTAGTTCTAAGTTCTAGGGGACTGATGACAACAGATGTTAAGTCCCATAGTGCTCAGAGCCATTTGAACCATTTGAACACTGCAGTCAGTCGGGAGAATTAATCGTTTGGACAATTTGTTCCTTTTACGAAAGATTGCGAATTCCAGATGTGTACGAAGCCTTTTTGGACGATTTAACACAGACTCAGTGATTTCAGGCTCTCTTCGACACAGCTGAAACTTCCCCACTAATTACAGGGCCTACGTGATCAACAAATGATTCAGAAAAAACTCATTCGTTCATTCACTCCAGAATAAAAAAGTCACAAACCTTATTTATGGAGGAAATCGTGTATTAAATCCATCTCCATTACATGTCCAGATCTCCGGAGATTCCACGCCTTAATTATTTTCCTTTTACAATCTCTTTCTTTTCAAAACAAACAGCTAGCGGCACAAATGTTAATTGGCTCGCTTGAGCGAAAAGAAAAGCAGAATATGTATCTCTCAGAAACACGTCAATCGCTCAACAGATACTCCAGAAGCTGTCCTAGTTACCACTCTAACAACCATGGAGAATGCATATATGCATCTCTGTTATTTCAAAGAATAAATGCACTAGAAAATACTTTGGCGTCGACGAGCTGTCGCCGCATATATTACGAGAAAATCAGATCAGATAACTTTTCGAAAGTGAATGAATGTGGATGGTTTGATTGAAAATGATTAATTGGTGCGTGGTACACGGTATTTGCTGTGGGGACATTACACTGAATAAGGAAATTCAGGCGGCAATCTGAGCTTTGTCGTCTCAGCCGATACGAGAAAGGAAGGGAAAAAAAAAAAACAATCAGGCTTAATAATCATAGGTCACAACTCGAATATCACCGTTGCTGTCTTGTGCAAGGTCTTAGTGAAAATGTTGTGCTGTTGCCTCACTCCGTTTTGTAAGTCTCAGCGAGCGCTTACACACTCTCGTGCTTTGTTGTTGCTGACCAGAGTGCAGCGATAATGCAGTGGGTGAAATCCGGAGCCGGATTCAAAAATGGTTCAAATGGCTCTGAGCACTATGCGACTCAACTTCTGAGGTCATAAGTCCCCTAGAACTTAGAACTACTTAAACCTAACCAACCTAAGGACATCACACACATCCATGCCCGAGGCAGGATTCGAACCTGCGACCGTAGCGGTCTCGCGGTTCCACACTGCAGCGCCTAGAACCGCACGCCACTCCGGCCGGAGGTGCCGGATTCCAAATTAGTCTTCTTGGGAGGGGTTGGGGGACGGAGAGCGAGGTGGCGCAGTTGTCGGGAGCAGCAGCGTTCATATCCCCGTCGCACGTTCGTCGTTTAATTGATCGGTACTTTTGATAATCACTTCTGGTTAGCGCCGGAATGAATCCTTTTCCAAGACCACAGCCAATTTCACCTACAAGCATAATCTAACCTATACTGTACTTCTGTCGCTTACGATTACGTCGACGATACGGTGAACTATGGACTCTTGCAACATCTACCCTCCAGTTCATAGCTGTGTCGGAGATTAGTGCTCCCGGTCGCACACGCTCCTTGTACACGACGTAAGAGTACATCTAGTGGAAAGAGTACAGTCAGTCTGCGGACCCTGTCAGATATTTTTGTTTAATTTTATTATATTTTTTTTATAAGGGTCGCCAGTCTCACTTCGCCCTGCGATGAGTTAAAAGTTGCAACTGTAACTCTACTGATCTCCACATCTAGTAGTCTCTGACAAATTCCTAGATCCGAACAATGGACGGGAAAAATGCATCGCTCCCAGCTTGCGTCAGATTTCCAAAAGCTCATCGCATGTTCTCGGTCAATACATGAAACAAAGTGTTGCTCTCGAGATAAATAATTCAAATATGTGAAAGTCAGAAAGACGCGCAAAAAATAAAAATATTCGTAATGGCAAGGGTGCAATATCATTTACTACAACTTTTAATAAACCTCGCCAAAAAAGTTTCTTCAAGCAGTGACTCCTTCAGCTGATTATTAGTTCGCTGATCTTCCGCGTAATAAGTCGCAATTGCTAATCAGCTATGACCACATCGAAACTGAAACCGTGAAATATAGCGCGCGGAGGAAGTTGGTGATTGGAATTTCGTGAGAAGATTCCGTCGCAACGAAAAACGCCATTCTTTTAATGATGTCCATCCCAAATCCTGTATCATCTCTGTGACACTGTCTCCCATATTTCGCGATAATAAAAAACGTGCTGCCTTTCTTTGAACTTTTTCGGTGTACTCCGTTAGTCCTATCTGGTAAGGATCCCACACCACGCAGCAGTATTCTAAAACAGGACGGACAAGCGTAGTGTGGGCAGTGTTCCTAGTAGGTCTGTTACATTTTCTAAGTGTCCTGCCAATAAAACGCAGTCTTTGGTTAGCCTTTCCCACAATATTTTCTGTGTGTTGCTTCCAATTGAAGTTGTTCGTAATTGTAAAACCTAGGTATTTTGTTGAATTTACGGCTTTTAGATTAGACTGATTTATCGTGTAACCGAAGCTTAACGAGTTCCTTTTAGCACTCATGTGGATAACCTCACACTTTTCGTTATTTAAGGTCAACTGCCACTTTTCGCACTCTGAGATGAAGAGGCTGGCACAGGAGAGGAATTCGTGGCCGGCCGCATCAAACTAGTCAGAAGACTGAGGGCGTACCGAGAGAGGTGGCGCAGTGGATAACACACTGGAGTCGAATTCGGGAGGACGACGGTTCAGTGCCGCGTCCGGTCATCCTGATTTAGGTTTTCCGTGATTTCCCTAAATTGCTCCAGGCAACTGCCGGGATAGTTCCTTTGAAAGGGCACGGCCGACTTCCTTCCCCGTCCTTCCCTAATCCGATGAGACCGATGACCTCGCTGTCTGGTCTCCTCCCCCACAACAACCCAACCCAACTGATGACGTAAAAAAAAAAATTTCAGTTTTGCGGACACTGCCTGAATACTGACAACTTCGCCAGACGTGGGAAGTACATACACAAAACAGGATTAAAAACAATAGAAAGAAGATTCTTTGGTACAAATAATAGTAGTAATCGTTCTTGGCGGTATACATGTTTGGCTTTGGTTCAGAAACGGTTGTGGAAGAGTGCAGACGAGCAGGCAGCTGCGAGCTGCACCGTCTAATGCACGCCCCGAGTGACAAAGCACCGGACCCGGCCGGCAGGTGGCGCTCGCAGCACGCGCCGCTGCTCCTCGGCATTCCGCGCGTGCGCCGTCGCAGTCTGGGCCGCGCCGGGTTCTTCGCGTGCCCGCTGTCCAGTCTGCTGCGCGGCTCGCTATTCGCTCCGCTGCTAGCGACCGGAGGTCGATTCAGAAGCCGCTACCAGGGCAGCTGGATGTCTGAGGCGGCTGCCGGTGCTCTAAATCTCGGCGTGCGCACTTGCCCGTCACCGTCCACTGCTTTATGCTGTGCCAACAGACTGGCGACATTCACGGAGATACTGTATTGCATCATTATTAAAAAACTAAAAACCCGCCTCGATTTCGAAAAAAGCACCTAGTGTTAAGTGTTAACCCAGGTTTCGGCGTAGATAACTACACCTTCTTCAGGACAACAATAAAACCCACAAGTGCCTAAGAAGACCTTTGTCAATGATTAAAAGAACACCATAGCTATACATTTACAGGGTGTTTCAAAAAAACCGGTATATTTGAAACGGTAATAAAAACGAAACGAGCAGCGATAGAAATACACCGTTTGTTGCAATATGCTTGGGACAACAGTACATTTTCAGGCAGCCAAACTTTCGAAATTACAGTAGTTACAATTGTCAACAACAGATGGCGCTGCGGTCTGGGAAACTCTATAGTACGATATTTTCCACATATCCACCATGCGTAGCAACAATATGGCGTAGTCTCTGAATGAAATTACCCGAAACCTTTGACAACGTGTCTGGCGGAATGGCTTCACATGCAGATGAGATGTACTGCTTCAGCTGTTCAATTGTTTCTGGATTCTGGCGGTACACCTGGTCTTTCAAGTGTCCCCACAGAAAGAAGTCACAGGGGTTCATGTCTGGCGAATAGGGAGGCCAATCCACGCCGCCTCCTGTATGTTTCGGATAGCCCAAAGCAATCACAAGATCATCGAAATATTCATTCAGGAAATTAAAGACGTCGGCCGTGCGATGTGGCCGGGCACCATCTTGCATAAACCACGAGGTGTTCGCAGTGTCGTCTAAGGCAGTTTGTACCGCCACAAATTCACGAAGAATGTCCAGATAGCGTGATACAGTAGTCGTTTCGGATCTGAAAAAATGGGCCAATGATTCCTTTGGAATAAATGGCGGCCCAGACCAGTACTTTTTGAGGATGCAGGGACGATGGGACTGCAACATGGGGCTTTTCGGTTCCCCATATGCGCCAGTTCTGTTTATTGACGAAGCCGTCCAGGTAAAAATAAGCTTCGTCAGTAAACCAAATGCTGCCCACATGCATATCGCAGTCATCAATCCTGTGCACTATATCGTTAGCGAATGTCTCTCGTGCAGCAATGGTAGCGGCGCTGAGGGGTTGCCGCGTTATTTTGTATGGATAGAGGTGTAAACTCTGGCGCATGAGACGATACGTGGACGTTGGCGTCATTTGGACCGCAGCTGCAACACGGCGAACGGAAACCCGAGGCCGCTGTTGGATCACCTGCTGCACTAGCTGCGCGTTGCCCTCTGTGGTTGCCGTACGCAGTCGCCCTACCTTTCCAGCACGTTCATCCGTCACGTTCCCAGTCCGTTGAAATTTTTCAAACAGATCCTTTATTGTATCGCTTTTCGGTCCTTTGGTTACATTAAACCTCCGCTGAAAACTTCGTCTTCTTGCAACAACACTGTGTTCTAGGCGGTGGAATTCCAACACTAGAAAAATCCTCTGTTCTAAGGAATAAACCATGTTGTCCACAGCACACTTGCACGTTGTGAACAGCACACGCTTACAGCAGAAAGACGACGTACAGAATGGCGCACCCACAGACTGCGTTGTCTTCTATATCGTTCACATCACTTGCAGCGCCATCTGTTGTTGAAAATTGTAACTACTGTAATTTCGAAAGTTTGTCCGCCTGAAAATGTACTGTTGTCCCAAGCATATTGCAACAAACGGTGTATTTCTATCGCTGCTCGTTTAGTTTTTATTGCCGTTTCAAATATACCGGTCATTTTTGAAACACCCTGTATAAACGAGAAAGAAAAGGAAAACACAAACAGTACATATGTACAAAATAAAAACCACTACTTAACTTAATGGTGTACGCTCCACCTCACACCGGCCTATGTTCGATGGGGCTGTTTGTGTTTTCCTTTTCTTTTTTGTTTATAAATGTATACCTATGGTGTTCTTTTAACCATTTACACTTGGGCACTTGTGGGTTTTATTGTTATTCTGTAGAAGGTGTTATCTACGCCGAAACCTGGATTAACACTCAACACTAGGTGATTTTTTCGCAATCGAGGCGGGTTTTTAGTTTTTTAATATATTAACCAACGATTGCTGACACGCTGCGATGTTGAAGGTTCTTATACTGTATTACGTTTCCATAATTTTTTGCCCGCTACACCTACACTTGGTCGTAGAAAGACAGTCGTTAACGATGATCAGCTATTTATTTTTACAGGCTACCAGACCAGCAGCCAGTGCGTACGCAAGTCGTTCACATTAATTCATTTTCAAGTCGAATGGTTAGAATGTTAACACCAAACTAAATGAAAAAAAAATGCGTATCATCGTATTTGAACTAATTCCAGGAATAACGTGACTTAATCAAATGTAACTCTTCTCTTTTTCGCGTATACAGTCCGCCCTGTGAATGTTGGTGTTTACGATGTCAACAGTTCGGCTGTCAAGCGATAAATACGAGGTTCACTCCAAAAGATATGTCCTTAGGTTAGTTAGGTTTAAGTAGTTCTACGTTCTAGGGGACTGATGGCCTCAGATGTTAAGCGCCATAGTGCTCAGAGCCATTTGAACCATTCTGAACAATATTTTCGTTTCTCCACATAATGTCCATCCCTGTCAACTGCCTTACGCCATCTTGGAACCGGCGCCTGTATACCCGCACGGTAAAATTGTGGACCAACCTGTTGGAGCCACTGTTTGGCAGCGTGCACAAGGGAGTCATCATGTTCAAACCTTGTTCCACGAAAAGATGATAGTCACATGAAGCCAGGACTATAAGGCGGCTGTTTCAGTGTTGTCCATCCGAGTTTTGTGATCGCTTCCATGGTTTTTTGACTGACATGTGGCCGTACATTGTCGTGCAACAGCAAAACATCGTGCTTTTGCCGATGTGGTCGAACACGACTCAGTCGAGCTTGATGTTTCTTCGGTGACATCATATATGCATCAGAATTTATGGTGGTTCCACTTGGCATGATGTCCACAAGCAAGAGTCCTTCGCAATCGAAAAACACTGTAGCTATAACTTTTCCAGCAGAAGGTGTGGTTTTGAATTTATTTTTCTTGGGTGAATTTGCATGACACCACTCCATTGATTGCCTCTTCGTCTCTTGTGAAAAATGATGGAGCCATGTTTCATCACCTGTCACAATTCTTCCAAGACATTCATCTCCACCACTCTCGTACTGTTCCAAAAGTTCGCTGCGTACCGTTTTTCTTGTTTCTTTGTGAGCCACTGTCAACATCCTGGGAACCCACCTGGCACAAACCTTTTTTAACGCCAACACTTCCAGTATTCTGCAAACACTTCCTTCCCCTATCCCAGCGTAGCGTGACAATGCGTTCACTGTGATGCGTCTGTCAGCAGTCACCAATTCGTTAACTCTCTGCACATTGTCTGGAATGTGTGCAGTACGAGGTCTGCCGCTGCGAGGACAGTCCTCAATATTGCCGTGCCCGCTTTCATCACGTAACCTGCTCGCCCACCGACTAAGTGTACTGCGCAAGACAGCAGCATCTCCATACACCTTTTTCAACCTCTTGTGGATGTTTCCCATTGTGTCGTTTTCACAGCACAGGAATTCTATGACAGCGCGTTGCTTCTGACAAACGTCAAGTGTAGCAGCCATCTTGAAGACATGCTGTGACGGCGCCACTCACGGGAACAGGTTGAACTAAGTTTGAAAACAAGCGGGAAGGATGTATCTACACACTGTAAAGCTTTCACACATGCAGAGTGAAAACTGTATGTTTACAAAAATAGTGTGCATTACTTTTGGAGTGACCCTCGTAGCTCACCGATGGTGCTCGTGTGTCTCCGAGGATCATGCTTGCCTTCTACTTCCCCTTGCGTTTTTTTCCTCGCGCAACATGGTCATAAAATAATCATCTATTATCATTTCATATCACTTACAACAGAAGGCCGCCAACGGCCTTGCCACAGTGGTAACATTGGTTCCCGTCAGATCACCGAAGTTAAGCGCTATAGGGATTGGCAAGCACTTGGATGGGTGACCGTCCGGTCTGCCGAGCGCTGGCAAGCGGGATGCACTTAGCCCTTGTGATGCCAGTTAAAGAGCTACTTGAGTAAGGAGTAGCGGCTTCGGCCACGAAAGCTGACGCCGGCTGGGAGAGGGATGTGCTCATCACACGCTTTTCCATATCCGCATCCACTGATGTCTGATGTCTGAGGATGACACGGCAGTCGGTCAGTACTTTTAGGGTCTTCCGAGGCCTGTTCGGACGAAGTTTAAACATAAGGTTAATTCAGTGAGTAATTGCTCCATTCCTCAGTCCATTTGGCGTTTTTCTAGTACCAGAACACTGCCGCAGAAGCGATTACACACAAGGTCGAAACATAGTATCGGGGTACGTTTAATGAAAACCTATGTTTTTAAGGACAGTTTATATTTAAATGCCTTCTCGACATCATTAGAGCTGAAACACTAGACCGAAAGGAATGTGTGAAGGAGGACGTGTCGGGTTTCCTTAGTCATTGCCTGTATCGATATCGGAAAGATGGCTGGAACACAATGAACCCTAGCCGGTCGGTGTGGCCGAGTGGTTCTAAGCGCTTCAGTCTGGAACCGCGCGACCGCTACGGTCGCAGGTTCGAATCCTGCCTCGGGCATGGATGAGTGTGATGTCCTTAGGTTAGTTAAGTTTAAGCAGTTCTAAGTTCTAGGGGACTTAGGACCTCAGATGTTAAGTCCGATAGTGCTCAGAGCCATTTGAACCATTTTGAACAATGAACCACGATTCCTTACAAATACTACCATCTCGGTCTTCGGCTTTCTTGTGGGACGGAAATTAGCAACACGAAATCACAATAGTAAACACACACACACACACACACACACACACACACACACACACACACACACACACACACTGGAAATGTTGTGGTATAGATAACGAAAAAAATGTTTCGGTTAGGCGAATCTACTTTGGAGGAAGGCCTTGGAAGAGATATACCGAACAGCTTAAAGCACAAACGGTGCAGCATCGTCAACTGTGGAGAAACCTCAGGCAAAAGGAAACACTAGAAAAATTGTATTGCAAAACAAAGGATAGAAAGTTCACGGTCGATTACAATTGTATACCGGAACAACACTCGAATTCCATCCCTGGCCTTTCTCGGGCTGTGATCTTACCTACTAAGCTATCTGAGCATGGCTCACGGCGACAGTCTTCGCAGCTTCAATTCTGGCAGTACCTCTCCCTACTGTCCAAACTCCTTCGTACGTAGTTGGTGTAGCACTCCGGGGAGAAAGGGAGGGGGGGGGGGCAAGGTTCAAATGGCTCAGAGTATTATGGGACTTAACATCTGAGGTCATCAGTCCCCTAGAACTTAGAACTACTTAAACCTAACTAAGTTAAGGAGATAACACACATCCATGCCCGAGGCAGGATTCGAACCTGCGACCGTAGCGGTCGCGCGGTTCCAGACTGAAGCGCCTAGAACCGCTCGGTCATTCTGGCCGGCCGGAGAAAGGAAACTTTCAGGATAGAAGTTGTCAGCGTGGATCGGAGCTAAGCCGGAAAAGCACTGCCAGCGAAAGGCAAGGACATTTTAATATGTCAGTAAGTTTCGTAACAGCAGACGATCCCAAGCAGACGGAAAGATTCATTATCTGAGGGCTGCAAATTGAAAACGTTTCCTTCCCTTCATCCTGGCGAACTAAAAGTGCTCTATCGCCATATCTTCTGACTCGCACGCTCGTTATCCTCGAGGTTCTGACTCTCCTTACAGGTTTCCACATAGTCTGCATCAACTTTATTTCGTAGCTGGGTTGTTATTTTGCTGAGTGGGGGAGCTGAAATAACACCACACTCGTAAAACTCCGAAAGGAGTCTTTTATAATTCCTATGCAAGAGGAAGCTATATTTCTTCCTGATGCCGAGTGGCAAATGTTTCTGCCTTTTTGTAGCTTATCAGCAAGGCAGGAACGTCGGTTTGCAGCAGTGACCTAAAGTGCTGCAGAAAATCGCCTCTGTCCTAAGTTATTCGGTGCGCAGCCGTGTAAGGCGTTTAACATCTGCGCGTACGACGTTTGTGCGCTCACCGTGCCACGCTGGTTATCTTAGCGGCGCAGCTGTGGAGAAACAGCCGCTGCTGCTACGTGCCGGGACTTAGAAACGCTCTGCGCGTGGTAGAGACGCGTGCCGCCACAAACGCCAGGATCACATTTCTCTCTGATTTTTAAGAGTTATGGATCCCCATCGCAAATAAATTGTATTTACTTTTCTCTAATAATAAATATAAGCCAGTTTATAAAACGCAAGTAAAGTAATTCTGATATTTGGCCAGCATTAAGTACTCTGATAGAAGATACAAGCGGTAGATAAAGTCAATAATTCCTTGGAACAAAGAAGCATTTAACAAATAGATAACCCAATTAACATATGCGGAAATAAAGAAATAGTTTATAAAAGCCTTTGTGTGGAGTGTAGCAAGCTACGTCTCAAACACATAGACCACGATAAGGAAAATAAACATATAAACGGGAAACTCTTGAAATGTTACGACGAGTGCTACGAATACTGTGGCTCGATAGTGCGACAAATGAAGAGGTTTTGGAATAAAAAAGCTTTGTGACCATGATAAAGAAAACGAAACACGACTTCAGTGGCCATCTTCTGCGCAACAACTACTCGCGAACCAAAACTATTACTGGCGGTGTTGAAAGGAATAGCGCAGGAGGAAAACAAATGTATCAGTCTCATAAGGAATGACGACCTTACCACCAAATTGAGACAATGACTTTCCGGAGGATTCTAGGCGCTCAGTCCGGAACCGCGAGGCTGCTACGGTCGCAGGTTCGAATCCTGCCTCGGGCATGGATGTGTGTCATGTCCTTAGGTTAGTTAGGTTTAAGTAGTTCTAAGTTCTAGGGGACTGATGAGCACAGATGTTAAGTCCCATAGTGCTCAGAGCCATTTGAACCATTTTTTTCCGGAGGAATCATTTGAAAGGCTATCTTGCTGCCCATAAATCATAAGGTTGAGAAGAAATAGGTGACATTAGTCCAGTCCCATCCTCACCTATATTAGGTGAAATGTTCCGCATTTCGTCCAAGATGACAGATTTCTTTCAAAAAAATGTTCAAATGTATGTGAAATCATATGGGACTTAACTGCTAAGGTCATCAGTCCCTAACCTTACACACTACTTAACCTAAATTATCCGAAGGACAAAAACACACACACACACACACACACACACACACACACACACACACACACACACACACACATGTCCATGGGAGGACTCGAACCTCCGCCGGGACCAGCCGCACAGTCCATAACTGCAGCGCCTTAGACCGCTCGGCTAATAGATTTCTTTCGATACATGCTTTTTGTTGTGCCCACCCTCCTTCTATTTCATTGATAATGATTTTACGCCTCCTTCAGTCCCTCCACGTCCCCAATCTATACGTACATTATTGTTATAGAGAAAGGTACTACGGTACACACACTTAAAATTGTAGTTGGTTTGGGTTGTTGTGGAGTATGAGACCAGACAGCGAGGTCATCGGCCTCATCGGATTAGGAAGGACGGGGAAGGAAGTCGGCCGTGCCCTTTCAAAGGAACCATCCCGGCATTTGCCTGGACCGATTTAGGGAAATCACGGACAACCTAAATTAGGATGGCCGGACGCGGGATTGAACCGTCGTCCTTCCAGTGTGCTAACCACTGCACCACCTCGCTTTAAAATTGTAGTCAAAGTTTGCTTAAGAGTGTCTCGGTGTCTGTGCGGTTGAGAAGTTTAAACATTTTAGGATAATTCCTCTGTCATTTTTCTTCATGCCAGTGCTTTGTTTGCGTGGTAAAAGCCAAGACGCAGCGTCGTTCTAATTTAAAAAAAGTCAGTTGGGGGGGGGGGGGGGGCAGAAGATCCGTCTATAATGGCCTACATATACTGGTTTACACTTTGAAGAGAGACGATAGTATAGAATCGCCGCTATTGTAACATTCTGATATTCTGCTAAAGCTGTAGGTACTTGGCATCTTCTCACGTTGCATAAAATACAGCGGCGTCTACAAGGAGTTTGGCTCAACTTTCATGTTACCGCAGTATTTATAGGATGGCGCACGAAATGTGTTACCATTTTGTTTTTGAATATAAACCTTATTGTCAATACAATCTGAAAGTAACATATACTACAATGAAGAGCCGTCCATGGAGATTTGTTCTAACTTAGCACATGCTCAATATGTCCACCATTTCGTTTCCTAATTCCCTTCAGTGATTGCCCTACAGCACATGTCTTCAATTTCACTGCAAGCTTGAAGAATAAGTATTCGGAGCTCCTTTAAATCATGTGGACGTTTCGGGAAAATTTTTTTCCTTTAGGTACCCCTAAAGAAAAAAGTCACATGGATTGACGTCTGGACTATTTGGGGGGGGGGGGGGGGAATGTTGTCCGTCATTGAAGAAAACCTGGAATCCTCAGTGAAATGATCAGCATGTCGAAATGATCGTGTAAAAACTCCAACAAAATGTGTTTGCAGTATGTGGCCTTGCCCCATCTTGCATGAACCACTGCGTGTTGAAGGGCAAAGCAGTAGCAAGATACTGTGGAATGAAGATTTTGCGAAGCATGCTCAAATAACGCTCGCTGTTCACAGTTTCTTCAAAGAAAAAGGGTCCAATAAGTCCGTGACTAGAAATTCCTGCCCACGCTGTAATCCTCGGAGCATAATGTTGTCGTTCATGAAGCACTTGTGGGTTTTCAGTGACCCAAAAGCGTACATTTTGTTTGTTAACCACACCGTCTAAGTGAAAATGCCTCATCTGAAAACCAAACGTTGCTGAGAGTTTCTTCCCTATCCTCCGCCCACTGAGCAAACAGTAGTCTCTGCTGCTTGTGTTCTTCTGTGAGCTTCTGTGCACAGGTCATCTTGTATGGGTACATATGGAGGTCACTATTAAGAATGCGTTGAACGGAGCGTCTGGATATTCCCAGTTGCACTGCTGCCTTTCTACACGATTTCCAGGGACTTCTCTGTACAGCAACTCGTACCGCTTCAATATTCTCCGGCGAACAAACAGGCTTAGGCCGAGGTCGCTTCGCTTCCAATACTGTTCCTTCCTGTACAAATTTATCGTACAACCTGTGGATGGTCTTCTTGCGAGGGACCCATCGTGTGTTAAACTGTTGTCGAAAACGCCTCTGAGTCACAACAAGGCTATTCGTTTCGTGAAAAAGTACACAATTGCCGATCGTTGCTGTGTCGTCAGTCTTCCATTGTCAGCCATTGCTGCTTACTAGTCTCCTACCGGCAGCATCGTGAATTACACGTCATTCCGTAACTCATTTGTTTTTCCAAGCTCTGCTGGTACTGCTTAGAGATCCCAGCGGAATATCTAATGTGCGTCGTAAATTGTGAAAGAAACAATTGGTAACACATTTCGTGCGCCACCCCGTACTTTCGCCGACATACCAGCAATTATTCACGTATTTGCAGTTCGGAGTGAGAACAGGTACGTGACGCAAGGGACCCCATTAGTTACAAAGTTTTTTGGGTCTAGTTTAGCAGGGGATACAACCCGTCGGCTTTGACCAATGACGTCAGAATTGGCGAGAGAGCATGTATTACAAAGATGGAAGAGCTGAGAAGAATGTTGAGAAACAAAGGAATGCAAGAGAGAAAAACTATACTTCACATGTATAAGGGCCAGTAGTATTTTCACGTTAACGATATCGCGTGTTTGTATCTTAGTATTTCTCCGCAAAATACAATGGAAATAAGTGAATGAAATATATTACTAGCAAAGAATACATCACGTCACATGTATGTCAGTTGTATCTCGAAACTCTTTCGAACTGTATTGCTTAAGTGCAGTACGGGATACAAGTTCAGCGTACGTCGATTTCTTAGTTTCAACTAGCATTGCTGTCCTGTTGTTCACTTGAACTATGTATCCCCTGCTTCACTAAACCGTAAATGAAACACCGGATACAAATTAAAAGCTCATTCGAAGTGTGTTGCTTAAGTACAGTTTTAATAGGAGTTTGTCGTAAGTCGATATCTTCGTTTTCACTAGCATTACTGTCCTGTTCTTCTCTCGAACGGTGTATCCTCCGCTTCAGTAAACCCTAAGTGGAACACGGGAGACAAATTGTAGATGTGTTGTTTATTTGTCTCCGCTATTACTAACAGTCTTTTCTTACGTACATATTAGTACTACTGATGACAGAAGGGCCTACGTACGTAATATATGTATACCAGACTTCCGTTGATCTCTATATATGTACACTGGTAACGAAAAGGTGGAAACAGACGTAAGATACATTTGCAATCTGTACCTCAATGGAACTACACGGAGACAAGAAGACGACACATGTACAATTTGTATCCCGTACTGTGGGACACAGTTTTCTTGTTGTCTTGTACGTTAATAGTATCCCATTCGTTACTTGAGCTATATATCTATATGCAACATTTGTATCTTTCTCGCCAATTGACATATATTGTGTCAGTGTAAAGGCGAAGTGAAGGACGGGGTACAAATTTTAGTTGTGTCGTCAGTATAAAGGCGAAGTGAAGAACGAGATAAAAGTTGTAGTTGTGTCAGAGTTTTCGCCTGTAATATAGCAAGTACACATTCGAAAATGTCATACTGATACTAGTGCTGGGAAACGAAAGAAGATCGACAGCTGAGAAATTTCTGTTACGTACTTCACAACACGAAAATACACACATTGGTGCAATGAAACGGTGAAATATGTCAAAATAGTGAAATACAGTGAAAGAAGCTAATGGGAAAGTGAACTTAATCACACGGAAATATCGAGGAATAACCGAAGCTCGCCTAGACAGACAGTAACGAAAATTACATACCCACAAACAGACAAATCCATTCCTATAAACGAAAATAAGACACTAAAAATTGTTCTACAATAAAAAACTAATACTCCAAATTACCTCAATATCATTACGAATAATTATTTTAATGTGCGATGATAGCGCTTATCCAGAACACAGAACTGCTTTATTATCTATGCCTCGAAGTGAAGACATTACTATCTGTGACTAATGTATGACGTCATTGATCAAAGCCGACGGGTTGTATCCCCTGCTTCACTAGACCCAGTTTTTCTGTGGGTTTTTTTTTTTTTTTTACATACGTGACTCAGTTTTTGTGACTCGGTTTTTGTCATTGATATAGGACATCGTTTTTTTTTATTGAAGAAGCTGCAGAGTGGAATAGCTCTGAAAAAGGTCGTAAGAACTCTGGCCAAAATAGTGTGGCTTTTACAAACTCAGTACTAGCGAGCCTTCCGTGAAGCGGAGAGCGCTGGCAGCGTGTGACGGATGAGGAGCAGCGGGTACACAGCGGAGCCTTGTAAGGTCCAGCAGGCGGGGCGCGCCGCCTGCAGCAGCCGCTGCTCAGCCCAGCCGAGAGTAGCTTTCTCTCGGTGACGTCACGCCGCGTAGGCGGCCCAGCGCTACCAACAGTGGAAAAACAACGGCCATCTCTCCCGACCAGACGGCGCTGCATCTCTCCCTCTGAAGCTTAGTGCCGAAGGCAGATTGCAGGACTTGTTCTGCAGATGTCTGATCGCTTTGGACAAAAGAATATTATGAAACACAGTTTCAGCACCAACTTTCTCAACGTATTAACTCGGCTGTAAAAACTCTGAATTGTGGGCATTAGGGTTTATTTCAGTATCTCATACTAAATAGTATTACATGATGGATATGTAATTGCATGTAAAGGGATAAGGAGGAGGAAGATAGTTTGAGCTTTCATACGACGGTTGCTGACGAACAAAAACAGCAATGCAGATAAATACAATGCACTAAAATCTATTTTTATAAATTCAAAAATGGTTCAAATGGCTCTGAGCACTATCGGACTTAACATCTGAGGTCATCAGTCCCCTAGAACGTAGAACTACTTAAATCTAACTAACCTAAGGACATCACACACATCCATGCCCGAGGCAGGATTCGAACCTGCGGCCGTAGCGGTGGCGCGGTTCCAGACTGAAGTGCCTAGAAACGCTCGGCCACACCGGGCGGCTATTTTTATAAATTATTTTCGAAATGAGAGTAGGATTGTTTCCTACTAATCGTACCATTATTTGAGACGTAGTCATTTTCTTAACATTCATCATTTCCTATGGCGAAGATTTCTGTGTTCCTCCTAATGCAAGGACACTTCCTTACGATCGGCTACCACACTGGACTCGCATTTCCTGATTTAGGTTTTCCGTGATTTCCCTAAATCGCTCCAGGCAAATGCCGGGATGGTTCCTTTGAAAGGGCACGGCCGACTTCCTTTCCCGTCCTTTCCTAATCCGATGAGACCGGTGACCTCGCTGTCTGGTCTCCTCCCCCAAACAACCCAACCCAACCCTTACGATCGTTCTCCAAGAAAGAACCTAGTGTTCCGTTTCTAATACAACTGATTTCCATGAGACTTTAAGCGTCTTTCCTTCACTCGAACACTAAGAAGCTGACACTGGCCTCGTATTCGGGAGACCAGTGGTTCAACCCGTTCGTTTATTCAAATTTAGGTTTTCCTTAGGTCATCAGTCCCTAAGCTTACACACTACTTAACCTAAATTATCCTTAAGGACAAATACACACAGCCATGCCCGAGGGAGCACTCGAACCTCCGCTGGGACCAGCCGCACAGTCCATGACTGCAGCGCCTAAGACCGCTCAGCTAATCACGCGCGGCCACCATAACACGCTATAGATTACACTGCTGACGAAGTAACATAATAACGCTGTACTGGAAGAATAGTAGCCCAAGACGTCTTAAATATATAGCTGCAGCAGAAGAAAGTTTTGTTCAACAAAAGGGTGTTTTCCAGTTTCAGAAACAATAAAGAATTGACAAATATGCTTCTGAAACAGTTGTCTGGACTAGCGGCCAAGGAGACCACGGAAATAACTGGGAAACGAGAGAGACAGACAGACGGAGAAAGAGAGGACAGAGAGACTATAAGCGTGTGAAATGTTTTGCTGTACACGGCCAAAGCTGTCATCAACCCACAGTGATTTTCCAGGCATGGTAATATTCTCCAGTTGGAGCTGGTATACTGTTGCCTTTCTCCAAACTTTGAACTACTCACTCAGAGAGTTACAGGAGGACGTACAGACTAACACGGATTCCGAACCACAATGCAGCTCCGAATTTTTCAGTTTAACTGACGATGTCAGACGTGAAATAGTTGATAAGTGAGAGATGGAGATATTAACACTGTCCAGAGATAGAACCTGGGACTTAATCACCAAATTCCATTCTTTTCCTTTCATAAAATTTAACTGTCTCTTCAGTTCGACGAACATACTATTTACCTTTCGTCTTCACGCAATCAATTCTGAAGGCGTTTCGAAAGATTTGTGTCCTTGATTGAATCACTCAGTTATTCTGATCAAAACGCGCCCTACCTGGAAACCAGTCGCTGCTTCCGCAGTGCTCACCTTGTTCGGGCTGACACACATGCACGGCTCGATCTCTCATTGTCAGAGCAGCGCCAGTTCACTGAAACGTTGCGCGAGTACAGCGTCCGTATGCAGAGATATATCCTAGGACTGACTGGGGACGTAACTTGAGACATTTGGATTCGGAGTTTGGCAGCTGACCCATGAGCCGCCGCGCTATAGACGTTAAAAATAACAGACGAACAACACAGGATACAGATTATTACGTGCTTGGACATCAGAACTAATTAATTTAATAAATTACTTTTGAATACATTATGGGAGTGACAGTGATCAATGTGTTACAAATATTTACCATTAAAAACAGTCTTGATCAGGATTCATTTATTACCCTGACCGGTTTCGACCACTACTGTGGTCATCTTCAGACTATTGAGTAGGAACCTCTTTCTGCTGGAGAATCACTACTGATTCTAGTGATTCTCCAACAGAAAGAGGTTCCTACTCAATAGTCTGAAGGTGACCACAGTAGTGGACGAAACCGGTCACCGTAATAAATAACTCCTGATGAAGACTGTTTTTAACAGTAAATTAATTTAATGATGGAAGGAGCAACATGCAGGAGAAACTGTAGATCACGGCAAATATTAGTGTTTGTATGCCTCTGTTCGAGGTGCTTATTTGTTTAATTTTATCTGGGCGAGCTCTGAAAGATAAGTACTTAACGATTTGGAAAATATACTTAGTTTCTGCCCTGAAAGATGCTCCCTGAAATTCCCCAAGCAGATTATTGACGAGATATGCTGCATCTTTCTACGAGCGTCTCCCAGTTACGCACATTTGTTATACATTCTCGCGAAGTAAAATAAGCCTATGGCGATTCGCACCTCCCTTGTATACGCTCGATGTCCAACCTGATAAATCTCCTCTCCCACACACTTGAGCAGTGTCCATTATGGACAGTACTGGAATTTTGAACGCAATTTCTTTTGCAGACAAACTGCGTTTTTGCCGGTATCTTACCGATTGGCCCTGAAACAGAGCGTACGTGGTTATTTTGCTTCATATTTTCACACGTCGTTACAAGACAAACTATACTTGTGATTTAATAATGCTGTTTTCAAAGGACATCCCATTTTTACGTGCCGTGAGTACACAGCTTGGTATTTATTTACGTTTAGAGCTAGACGCCCACCAGGATGATATTTTACGAGATCTGTTACCAGACAGCATCTCTTTATAGATAACTGCATTATCGGCGACAAGTCCGAGCTTGTAACTAAAACTACCCGCGAAGTCTCAAATGCAAGACATGAACAGCAATGGTCCTCCTACAATGCCACGTGACACACCAGATATTATCACAAGGTTTGTAGATGGCTCTCTCTCTCGATCGAGAAAGGTAGCGCAGTGATTAGCATACTAAACTCGCGTTCAGGAGGACACCGTTCAAATCTCAGGTCCGGCCATCCTGATTTACGTTTTCCCTGATTTCCCTAAATCGCTTAAGGCAAATGTCAGGAGGGCTTCTTTAAAAAAGACACTATAGATTTCCTGCGCGAGTGCGTCTCTAATGACCTCGTCATTGACGGCACGTTGAACATTAATCATTTTCGTTCCTTTTTTTTCTATCGAGCATACCGTAGTTTTTTCTATCGGTCAGTCGCTAATCTGACTAGATATCCTATAGGGACGTACTTTCTTTAGATGCCGATATGGTATTGAATCAAAGTTGAACGAAGGTGTGGAAACACCGCATCAACACTGCTTTCTACTTACGACACTGACGATATATTGTGTGAAGAGCGCCAGCCGATTTTCATTTGTTCGATGTTTCTGGAACCAAGCTGGTTTCCAGGAAGCTCGTACTGCTGTTGATAATCTAAACAAAATAGCTTACAATGTATCATAACATAACCCCAAAGATGTAGTAATGCCATCTTGGTACAGGATTATTATATCATTCTTATTTATTGCTTATGTAGCCTGACCAGTTTAGGGCCTTAAGGCCGTCTCTGACATCTGACCAGAAACAACACATACAAAAAATATTGCATAACAACCACAATAATAATAAAAAATGTGTGTGAAATCTTATAGGACTTAACTGCCGAGGTCATCAGTCCCTAAGCCTAAACACTACTTAATCTAAATTATCCTAAGGAAAAACGCACACACCCATGTCCGAAGGAAATAATAATAAACTGCGTTATTAATAAAATGATAGTCAATAATAATAATAAAAATAATGAATAGAGGAATTTAGAATGATATTAATTTTTACATAAAAAACTCGACAGTAATAATAATAATAATAATAATAATAATAATAATAATAATAATAATAATAATAATAATAATAATTTGCATTGTCAACGAAAAGTAATAATTTTCAAAAATTATTAGAGCAGCAGTAATAGTAATAAGAAGGTAATGGCGGCATTAAGAACGCTATTGATTAATTAAGCATTTTTGAAGCCTTCTTTGATATTAGAAGAAGTGGAAGAGAGAATGAAAGATGTGAGGATTGAAATGAAAGCGACAGTGGCTGCTAGCAAAAGAATTTCAAAAGAGAACTCTGTAGGAGGGGGAAGGTGCGGGGGAAGTGAGGTTGACGAGAGTGAACTGCAAGAAGACACAGCTACTGTGACAGAAGCCGGCCGGAGTGGCCGTGCGGTTCTAGGCGCTACAGTCTGGAGCCGAGCGACCACTACGGTCGCAGGTTCGAATCCTGCCTCGGGCATGGATGTGTGTGATGTCCTTAGGTTAGTTAGGTTTAATTAGTTCTAAGTTCTAGGCGACTCATGACCTCAGAAGTTAAGTCGCATAGTGCTCAGAGCCATTTGAACCATTTTTGAACTGTGACAGAAGATAGGCCAGCTCCCACCACGTTTGCCAGATAAAAGCCATGTCATATTTCAGGAATCTTAGCGTGTGTTACGAGATGCAATGACGAGTCGGCTAGACTGCAAGTTGCTACTACAGCCGGCGAGTACACACGATGATCATAATGTAATGTTTATATGGCAATATTGAATTACTTGAGACCTAGTTGACTGTTCACTCGTTGGTGCGTCGTGTAACAGGAGCTGTAGTGAACAAGCGGAAGCATTCCGCAATTCGACGACAGGTTCGTAAAGTACAGGAGTGTGGTTCCGAGCAAATCCGGCGATCTTGCTTCAGGAAGCCAGGCTGCTCGCAGACGCTGGCGCAACGTGTTGCGAGAAGCCGAAATTAGCGGGCATCCGGCAAGTGGCTGGCGACCGACCACCTGTATGTAGCGTTGTTCCCAGGCCGCGCGCTCCGGCCGCGTCGGAGCAGCCAGCCCCTGCCAATTCACACCTGTGGCGCCACCGTGCAGGCTTTCAGCCTTACGTTGTACAATAAACGAAATAACCGCCGACCACAGAGGGCATTCGCATAGCTTGAGGACTCAACTGAAAATATTCAAAATCTTTTTGTGTCAGTGCTCATTTGCGGCTTTGAAATTTGGTCGTTAGTGGCCAGTACCAATTTCGAGAGCGTTCCAGTTAAACAAAATAAATTTCTACGAGTAGCAATGATGCACCCTGTTGCGTACTGTAGCAGCCCTTTTTCTGTTTTCGCTTTTTCGTATGATAGGTGAAAGTTTTATTTTTTATTTTTTACACATTGACTGTCATTGAAGGGTTTTACTTTTATTTAATATTGTCCCGGCTAAGTATCAGTTTGATTACTTTTAAAACCCAATGTTAAACGTGGGTCACTACACGTGTAGTCTTCCCAACTCTGAGAGAAAAAATCTTTAGTAGCTTTACTACCAATGTTTACAGACGACGATACTTTAACCTTTCGTTCAATTTTTTTAGTTACGAATCGCTAGTTTGTTCTTGGCATAGATCACATAACCTTAACGTTTATTAATCTAAGTTAAATTAATGTTCAAGGCTTGTATTATGTTTCAAAGTAACAACGTCAGTTTATTTACAAGAATTATTAATAAATAGGTTCATTCATACGATATCATTCAAAGAAGTTCTTTAATTAGATGTCTAAGTAGGATTCCCGCTAGCATCAGAGATGTTAGATAATATCCTGTCACTTTCGGTAAATAAGTTATTTCTATTTAATATCCGCAAACTGTCATTAACTATGATCACTGGTCGCGTGAAGTTAAAGTTTCCCACTATCGCAATTCAAAGTCCGAATCCAGTTAAAATTCTCAATTCAGTAAAGCGTTTAAATATTCACTCGAATTGACATTAAAGCCAAAGAGATTACTATTCACCTTCCCGTTTATCTAATCTGATAAATGTCCAAATTAAAGTCTTGAACTGACAATCCTCAAAAGCCAAAGAGATTACTATTCACCTTCCCGTTTATCTAATCTGATAAATGTCCAAATTAAAATCTTGAATTGACAATCCTCAAAAACAATCTCGTCACGATCTATTCTTGATCCCCGTTTAATAAAGTCCCAATTGTTGTTCTCTAAAGCTGTACATCCTAAATAACTTCCGAACTAGAACAGTCTAGAGACTGGAGTATCGTAATTACAACGTATGGCAATTTATACTTTAATAAACTCTATCTTTGGTGACCCAGACCGCCGGCCGCGTAGACCGAGCGGTTCTAGGCACTTCAGTCCGGAACCGCGCGACTGCTACGGTCGCAGGTTCGAATCCTGCCTCGGGCATGGATGTATGTAATGTCCTTAGGTTAGTTAGGTTTAAGTAGTTCTAAGTTCTAGGGGACTAATGACCTCAGATGTTAAGTCCCATAGTGCTCAGAGCCATTTGACCCATTTGACCCAGACCTACGTTCTATGACTATGATATTGATTTTCTTACGTATTAGAATAATTAATATTTTAATATTTTCTACTGCTTTTCCCCCTTCCCATGTTTCTAAAATTTATAATTAAATTTTCCTTTTCTTTTCTTTTGCTTTCTATACTAGATGTTTCCCTGTATTTGTTTTTTATTTATTTTTCGTAATTAGTACTTGTGGAGGGACTTGGGTCATTTTGTGAATTGATATTTTAAGGATATGGGAGCTATTTTTGTTTTTTCAACACCGTGAGGCGCTGTAGGTGTTACTGTACGCAACAGAATCGTTCTCGCTGACCTCTGAATTCCACAAGTTCACGTAACACTATGACAAAAAGCGCAAATTCTCCGCAAAAGTAGAACCTTCGCTCCATGAAATTGTTCCGGAGAGCGTCTGGACAGTAGAGAAATGGGTAGAACGAGTCCAGCCTGTAAGTATACTGCTTGATTTAGAGGAGAATTATTTGTTGCGTCCTTCGACTGAGGCTTCAAAAAAACTATCCCGCTAGTAACGCCTATCACAAATCTAAATAATTTTCTCAATCATCTTGTGCTATTCAGTCATTATAGTGCACCACATGCGGCAACACGATAACGATCGTACAGCGTTTGATTTTGAGAACGGCATCAAAGAATTCATAGTGCGAGTTGATGACACCAGTCACTACAAGATGTAGGACCGACAATTCACCGATTTTTTTTAAAAAATAAAAGCTCTTGTACAGCGTGTGTATACCGCATGAAACGAATCAGTGGAGGGTTCGTCGAGCAACCATGGTCATCCTGAACCTTGTTCCTCTTTAGCTCGCAAGACTATCGCCTTCTGCAAAATATTGCTGTTGTTTACATTCTCTAACATGTGATTTCGGTATGTCAACTGTGGGCGCTGTATTGTTAAGCTTACTGTTAAGTACTGTAAAAGGCACACGGAAAGAAAATACATCTTTCGTTGAAGGAAAATCCGTTGTACGAGTACGTTAATCGGAATAAAGTTCAGCTGATCTTCAGGTCGGTACATCTCTTGAAACAGTAAGTTAAAGAAATTACCACAGTGACTGATGAAGAGAAATATATGTTTCTCTAGGTTAACACTTATAGCACTGCTGATTTCTTATCTCGTGAAGCACATACGGCAATGGCGATCAACCTAGATGTGGTCAGTTTTCATTCTGACTATGAAAAAGAATTATTACTAGAACTTTGCATACAAGAAGAAGGAAGTCCCTGATCACTGTATTCAGTACCAAAGTCCTGGCTTAAATTCCGAACCTCTCTGCAGTGTCGCAGAGAGAGTACAGATATGACACTAATGACGATCAGTTGGAAGATAAAGTTCAGCCCGGTGGCCACTGTTCGAAACAAGTGGATTATTTACCGACACCGGATTTCATTTTCTTATAGTCACTGGTTTCAATAATGCATTACACTACATAAGAACTCACCGTACTCATCCACACAACCACAGAACCGAAGAAGGCACATGTAAACGCGATCAGCAACTTATTGCAAGATTTTCGCCCTAGATGTGAAGCTCAGCACTGAAAACAAGCTTAAAGTTGAAAATCGTGGCAAAATAAAACACCATAGCAATTGCGTGGGTTGCTGTATCCCGTCGAAGTAGTCACGACGTTCCATAGACAACGTTAAAAAAAATGTATAAGAAGCACACTCTGCAGTGAAGCTCTTCGTTTTTTGCTTTTAGTTCACACAGGTACCTACAGGTGTAAGTGGATGTGTCACAGCGTCAACATAATTTTATCCTTTTAAGTGTGAAACAATAATAAAGGAGTGTGCGTAATAACAGGTTGTTGTTCTTCGCAACGTGACTGACAGGGAGAGGATGGTACAAAATAACAGTGATTCTGTATCACGACATCTGTCAGTGTCTGCATTTCCAGAACGTTACTGTGCAGAGAAAGCTTTCCAAAGCAGCAGTGTCAAGCACTATAACTCGCGCATACAGTGGTTGCTCGAAACCCTCGCTGTGATAATGAAGCAAAACGGGCAGCACCTGCCGTATTCGCAGGCCACTGTGAACAATTAGCGGGGGTTCGGGCGCAGTGTTGGAGTTTGCACGGAAGTGTAGGAATTCTCGTTAGAGACGGCAGCCTTGACCCACGGCCTGATTCACGGGGCGCCCACGTCGCGGAACGCCAGCCAACTGCAGCCGCGTTGGCGTCACCTCCTGCGTCACCGCTCACACACTACAGGGACGCGCTCGTGGCGAGGGAGGCTGCGCTAAAGACCGGCTATTGTGTGCCGCCGGCCGCGCGTCACGAGATAACACGCTGCTTCACAAAGTGTACTCTGTTTTCTATCCTAAACTGGAACACACAGACAGTAGGAGGATTAGGGTTTAGCGTATAATCGACGATCGACGAGGTCATTACAGGCGAGGCACAGACTCGGATTTCGGAATTAAATTGTCCGTACCCTTTCAAAGGAATCATCCTGACATTCGCTCCAAGTGGTTTAGGGAAAGCACGGGAAACCTGAATCTGGATGGTGGTAAGGGGCTTAAATCGCCGTCGTCGAGATAAAATGCGTACAAAAATCTGCAAGAGCCTCGTACAGTTTACACTTGAATTACGAGGGCTAACCAGAAAGTAATAGATGTTTTGGTCTATCGCGGCGGTGTGTGGGGCAGCAGCCGCCATCTTGCTGCCATAAATTTCTACACTCAGTACCCATCCAGCGATGGTAGTGTGCGACCTGTCTCTCTGCTACTTTGCTGTCTTTGACGTGTTAAAATGTGCACTGCTGTAGAAAGTAACGCCACTTCTGAGCTGCGTTCTGTGATTAGGTTTTTGTTGGCAAAAAGCTGAAAACCAATTGAAATTGACGGCGACGTTTGTGATGTTACGAAATGGTTCAAATGGCTCTGAGCACTATGGGACTTAACTGCTGAGGTCATCAGTCCCCTAGAACTTAGAACTACTTAAACCTAACTAACCTAAGGACATCACACACATCGATGCCCGAGGCAGGATTCGAATCTGCGACCGTAGCAGTCGCGCGGTGCCAGACTGTAGCGCCTAGAGCCGCTCGGCCACTCCGGCCGGCTGTGCTGTTACGAAAAGGGAATTATATGTGAAAGGCGAGTGAGGCAATGGTGCATTGATTTTTAAAATGGCTGTACCAAAGCTCACGATGAGGACCGCAAGGGAAGGCCCAGTGTTTTGGCTGACAAACTGGTGATGATTACGGAACCTTCGCAACATTTACCTCAAATTTCACGAAGTTTGACGCATGAAATTGTGGCGGAGAAGCTTGGTTGCCACGTTTATTTGTGCTAGGTGGGTTCCCAGAATCCTAATGGAAAGCCACAAACAACAGAGACTAGCTGCAGCACTGACATTCCTTGAAGGTTACGAGAGAAATGGTAACAAAGCTATCGATCGTATCATAATTGGGGACGAGCCTTGAGTGAAGAATGTCAGCTATGAAACAAAAAGGCCGTCGACGGAGTGGACACACACACACACAGACACACACACACACACACACACACACACACACACACACACACACACACACATTCTCCCAGGAAACCGATGATGTGTTTACAAACGCTGTCGGCAAGAAAGATCATGGCTGCCGTGTTTTGCGACTGTAAGGCAGTGATTGTCGTTGATTTACTTGAATGTGGCACAACAGGTAACTCAGAAAGAACCACTCGGTTATAGCGGCCGGCAAAGAATTACAGATGAAGGAAGATTATAATTCAGTTCTGACGAACGCCTTAAGGAAGAATGGCGAAAAAGTAGGAAAGTAGTTGTAGCCTTTCTCTAACGTGTAAGAACCTCAGTGCTAAGTTGCACAGTATTTCTTAGGCACTCCATGTCATTCACCGAGCTGTAGTTTAACGAGAAAGTGAAAATTTTGAAACATTCGAACCGAGTCTCAGTTAAAACTGAGATTTTTCAGACTTCACTGCATCTGGTTGACACGGTACTCAAGTTCGACCTGACCTGATTACGATTAACCCAGACCTCAGCACAACAGAACGATCGAAATATCGTAACTCGGTCATTTCTATTCAAAAATAAGTTTCGCATTTCGAACAGACTTGCTTCATTCTTTCCCTTATATTTCACGAGGCTGAAGGTTTTGTTTTCTGTAAACGATACCAAACGCGCCAAATAAGGAGACCTTCCTCGTGTAAAGAAAAAAAAAAGGTCAGTATGGAACGCAAACACGAGATATGTACGCCAGACATTACACAGATGTAACAATGATATGAAAACCAGTACCAGCGGTAGCGGTCGAATCCACGAGTGTTTCTTTACCTGCTGCCTGTAATTAAACTGACTGACGTCACCAGATGGAGAATGCTAAGCGGAGAACTCCTCCTTAAGACTAGACAAGAAACCGCCGTAAATTTATCTTGCATTCTTGTTTCAACAAAGGTTTGGAAACTGAGTCTTTAGTTCAGAGAAACGATCATCGAGAACCGCTTGCGGCCGGAACAGACATCCTCAAGGGAGACATCGTGGTTCAGGTTGACAGCATGAGACGAATACGTACGATGAAAAATATGCTCTATTCACTCGACAACAATCGCCAGGTACCTATGCCGACCAAGGTCGCACGAAGTGCAGTGTTCCCGTTTTTGTAACCCTCTTTCGTTGTTTCGCCACTGAAACTCTTCTTGCATTCCGAGACCAACGTGCGTCATTTAGACGACGCACCTCCATTAAATCTTTATGATGTGATCATTTTATTTATGAACTAGCGACTCATCCTGGCTCCGCACTGATAACGCTAAGTATTTACGTGTTTGTATTATGTAGTAATAAACACAAACCTTCCTTCTAAATCAGTCTATTAGCGGAAACCGTATCAAAATGCCTACAGTAGTTCCTGAGATTAGCTCGAACGTGCTGACGAATCCGCGGAAGTGGACTTTAATTTATAATATGTATAGATGCAGATTAGTGAGTTGTATGTTATTCTGACTTGCCGAATGTAAGCTACAGAAAAAATCTCTGTAAATATTAACAAAAGTACGATTATTTGGGATAGCAAACAAAAATTATGTTTGAACTGAGGAGTTCATGCAGCGTATTGTTTTCAATGGAAAGTTATCGACTGAAGTAGAACTAACTTCAGGTGTGCCTGAGGGAAGTGTGTTGGGGGCCTTGTTGTTCATGTTGAATATTAATGGCCTGACAGATAATATTAATAGCAACCTCTGACTTTTCGCAGGTGATGCAGTTAGTTATATTGAAGTACTGTCTGAAAAAAAAAGAAAAAAACTACTGAAATAGTTCATCAGGTCTGGATAAGATTCCAGCGTGATGTAAATATTCACAATTTGCGTAAAAGTTTCATAAACCTAGAATTATGCACTTCACAAAACGAAAAAACGTAGTATCCTGTGAGTACAGTATCAATGAGTCACAAACTAGAATTAGTTATCTCACACGAATACCTGATGTAACACTTTGTAGCATATAATCACATAGGCTCGGTCGTACGTAACGGCAAGTGGTAGATTTCTATTCACTGGCAGTATACTGGGAAAATGTAGTCAGTCTACAAAGGAAGCTGCTTACAAATCAGTTTTGCGTTCCATCGTAGAATATCGCTCATACAAGGAAGACTAACAACGAATATCGAGCGTATCCAAAGAGGAGCGGCACGAACGATTATAAGTATGTTTGACTCACCGGAGGTCGTCGCGGAGCTGTCGAAAAACTTAAATTGGCAGACTCTTGAAGATAAAAGCAATTATCCCGCGAAAGTCTGCTTACAAAATTTCAAGGACCACTATTAAAGGAAGACTCTACCATCAGTATAGATCCTGTAGTGGCTGTGTGGGACAGACTGATTACAGCACGCACTTAGGCAGTTGTCATTCCCGCGCTCCATATGCGACTGGAACATGTGGAAACATGCTAAGTACCCTCTGCCATAGCCTGCCCGGTTAGCCGAGCGTTCTAACGCACGGCTTTCAGGAGCGGGAAGGAGCGCCTGGTCCACGGCACGAATCCGCCCGGCGGACTTGCGTCGGGGTCCGGTGAGCCGGCCAGTCTGTGGATGGTTTTTAGGCGGTTTTCCATCTGCCTCGGCGAATGCGGGCTGGTTCCCCTTATTCCGCCTCAGATACACTATGTCGGTGATTGCTGCGTAAACAAGTTCTCCACGTACCGGTATGCGTACACCACCGTTATTCTACCACGCAAACATAGGGGTTACACTCGTCTGGTGTGAGACTTTCGCTGGGAGGGTCCACTGGGGGCCGAACCGCACAATAACCCTGGGTTCGGTGTGGGGGCCGCGCGGGATTAGCCGAACGGTCTTGGGTGCTGCAGTCGTGGACTGTGCAGGTAGTCCCGGCGGAGGTTCGAGTCCTCCCTCGGGCATGGGTGTGTGTGTTTGTCCTCAGAATAATTTAGGTTAAGTAGTGTGTAAGCTTAGGGACTGATGTCCTTAGCAGTTAAGTCCCGTAAGATTTCACACACATTCGGTGTGGGGCGGCGGAGGGGTGAAGTGGACTGGCCGGCCCGAGTGGCCGAGCGGTTCTAGGCGCTACAGTCTGGAACCGCGCGACCGCTACGGTCGCAGGTTCGAATCCTGCCTCGGGCATGGATGTGTGTGATGTCCTTAGGTTAGTTAGGTTTAAGTAGTTCTAAGTTCTAGGGGACTTATGACCTCAGCAGTTGAGTCCCATAGTGCTCAGAGCCATTTGAATCATTTTGAAGTGGACTGCGGCAGTCGTGGTGTTGTGGACCACTGCGGCTGAGGCGGGGACGGAGCCTCTCCATCGTTTCTAGGTCCCCGGTTAACATACAACATACATACAACCCTCTGCCATGCACGCACAGTGGTTATCAGAGTACGTATGGAGACGCAGATTGGTTTGGATGAAAAAACGGTACATGACTTTCAGTATTATCTGTACCTCGTTTGCTTTTCCGTAGACATCGAAATGTCGCCCTGTATAAGACAGCCAGATTCCTTCATTTACCTTCGGGCTGATGGAATTTGATTCCTACGTACCTAGAAAGACGAGAACCTTTTGATACACTCCTATATGGGAGGATCTTCCATAAATCCTGCCGTTAATTAATGACGATGTATCCATTGTAGCTTTACAGGCTCGAAGGAATGCTGCTCCCCCAAGCTACGGGGCTATTGCCGCTGACTGCTACGTCGCTGTCGTTCGCCGGAGAATAACACGGCGTTTTGTTTGTGTGTGCCCCGCAGTCTGCATCGGCACCAACGGGCGTCTGTCGGTGCCGTCGAACCGCGAGCACCACTACCGCAACCTTCGCGAGCGGTACACCAACTGCACGTACGTGGACGGCAACCTGGAACTGACGTGGGTGCAGGACGAGGGCATGGACCTGAGCTTCCTCAGCAGCATCCGCGAGGTCACCGGCTACGTGCTCATCTCGCACGTCGACGTGCGCCGCATCGTCCTGCCCGAGCTGCAGATCATCCGCGGCCGCTCGCTCTTCCAGGTCAATGTGCACCAGGAGCAGTTCGCCCTCATGGTCGTCCTCTCCAAGATGCACTCGCTCGAGATGCCTGCGCTCAGAGGTAAGCCTGCCCTCTCTGGCAGACATTTTCTGTACATCTTCTTTCTCACTAGGGAGCGTAAGACACGAGACGCGCCTACGGAACGACTTTTGAAATCCCCGTGCGGTCACCCGGATTTACATCATCCACGGTTTCCCCAAATCGCTATGGCAAATGTCAGGTTCCCTGGCAACGGCCTTGCCGCAGTGGATACACCGGTTCCTGTGAGATCACCATGCGCTGTTGCCATTTTTCGGGGTGCACTCAGCCTCGTGATGCCAATTGAGCAGCTACTCGACCGAATAGTAGCGGCTTCGGTCAAGAATACCACCATATCGCCCGGGAGAGCGTTGTGCTGACCACACGCCCCTCCTATCCGCAACCTCCTTGAGGATGACACGGCGGTCGGATGGTCCCGGTAGGCTGCTCGTGCCCTGAAGACGGAATGCTTTTAAATGTCAGGGTGACTCCTTTGAGAAAGGTGCTGTACATTTCCTCCCCCAATCTGAGCTTGCTGTCTGTCTCTAATTACCCTGTCCTCTTCCTTCCACTTTGCCTTTTGCTTTCCCAACCACCCCTCCCCCTTTTCTTCTTTTAAGAGGTAAACCTCTCACAAAAATTTTCTTTAGCCTTTTGCTGTCTTCAAGTCGAACAATGTGCCCAACTGTTGTTAAGTCGAGGGATTTTATTTCCTCTGCACTTGTGTTCTCCATCACCACTATTTTTTTGTCTCCTTGTTTGTGATTTTCGAAAGTGACAACCCAGCACGTTCCCTCATCAAAAACAAGAGGACTACCGAACATTATTTGTTAACCGTACATTTTTTCCACGTTTCTGATGCCTGTGTTATTATACATTGTTCAGTATTCCGTCGATGCTTTTCTTTCTCTGTTCGTATGTTAGCTTTCACTTATTACTCTATTAGAATCTGCACTCATCAGCATTACTCCTAAGTAAAGGTGTTCTAATATCAACATTAAAAAGGGAACCTCCCCCTGATGCTTCACTGAAAAAAACACTGCCGATTACTTCTATTTTTTCGGGCACAGATTGTGTCCTGATGATTTCTCTATAATCCAGGAAATTAGCATAAGAGTGGCCGCGCGGGATTAGCCGAGCGGTCTCAGGCACTGCAGTCATGGACTGTGCGGGTCGTCCCGGCGGAGGTTCGAGTCCTCCCTCGGGCATGGGTGTGTGTGTTTGTCCTTAGGATAATTTAGATTAAGCAGTGTGTAAGCTTAGGGACTGATGACCTTAGCAGTTAAGTCACATAAGATTTCACACATATTAACATAAGAGAAGTAGTTGAAATTAAAAGGAATTTAATTTTTCAGTGTGAAAAATGGTCTTATTGAAATATATACACGTAAAGAATATTTTAACTTAGCAACTGTATGTTCACTGGCGTAGATTTTTCTGTTTTCATAATGAATTGCCTGTTGCGACATTGTAATTCTATCAGACACAGCAAAGAACTTGGAAGAGCAGTTGAACGGAATGTACAGTGTCTTGAAAGGAGGATATAAGATGAACATCAACAAAAGCAAAACGAGGATAATGGAATGTAGTCGAGTTAACTCGGGTGATGCTGAGGGAATTGGATTAGGAAATTAGACACTTAAAGTAGTAAATGAGTTTTGCTATTTGGGGAGCAAAATAACCGATGATGGTCGAAGTAGAGAGGGCCTCGGTCTTTCAGCGCCCTGTATAATTGGCCTATATATTTGATGTTATAAGAGAGTGTAGTGAGAATAATTTATGTGCGCGTCCCGCAGACATCCTGGCCGGTAGCGTGGGCATCATCAACAACTACAACCTGTGCCACATCCGCACGATCGTGTGGGACGAGATCATCACGGGCACCAACTGCACGCTGGTGTACGAGTACAACTTCACGTCGCCGGCGCGCGAGTGCACGCCGTGCGACGCGAGCTGCGAGCGCGGCTGCTGGGGCGAAGGCCCGCACAACTGCCAGCGCTTCTCCAAGGTCAACTGCAGCCCGCAGTGCTTCCAGGGGCGCTGCTTCGGCACCAACCCTCGCGAGTGCTGCCACCTCTTCTGCGCCGGCGGCTGCACCGGGCCCAAGCAGAGCGACTGCCTCGTAAGTACTCGGCCCAGCCGCCGTCTTGGGATTACTAAACAACGCGATACCACTTCTGTAGAGGGCGGACTAACCGACGACATCAATAACAGCATAAAAAAACATTATCTATTAAAATTATATGCCCAGACTCTTCAGTGTATGATCTTGGAAATATTCAATAAGCTAAAACAGGGGTCTCCAAACTACGGCCCGCGTTAGCTGGCCGGACATCCCCGGTAACCGGTCCCCCCAAATATTTGAGGTGGTACCTATATTGTTATGTAGAAGGGAAAAGGAAGCGAGGAAGGGAAAGATTCCAGATACTGGATGACATGATGGATGGTACAACATACAGCAGCCTTAAGAAGGAAGCAATGGATCGCAGAAAGTGGAGAGGAAAAGGACCTGCTAATATAGCAGGTAACTGATGATGATGACCTATACTGCCAACAATTGAGTTTCGATGCCTATCGCGACCAATACACCGCGGAGCTCTATCTTTACAAAGCGGAAGGTCATGGTTAAACTTGTGGCTATCCACAATAAACAGATGGATCATTCTCCGTGCGATAGTGAAAAAAAAAAATCGGTTAACAGACTAGTTTGGCGAAAACATTTTAAGTAAAAAAATTCTTTGCATTTTATTCTACTCACGAGTCTGGTGCAAGTCTTTCAAATGGACGCCACTTCGGCGACTAGCCTTAGTAATCAATCGTTATGGTAGATGCTTCTTAAGCGAGATTTCACTTTCTTTTGATTACGTTGTAAAATACATACAGAATGTGCAGTGACATACTTGTTTGTCGGTGAAATTCGCCAGGATACAATACGCCAGAATATCGGTCAGGTACGTCCACCAATCAAAATAATGTAATTAAATAAGAAACGTAGTTCGTTTCAGTGATAGCTATTTCCACAACCTTAGATTTTTGCGATTTCATCTTTCCTTTAGCCTTACATTACGGCAATCATGGAGTGCTTGGGTGCTTTAATCCCACTAGGTAGATCTTGGTCCTTATGACTTCGTGGAGGGGTCAATGTGGCCCGCGGACTAAAAAGTTTGGAGACTCCTGAGCTAAAACATGATGACCTTCTGATCAAAAAGCTAGGTCTACTGAGAAAGAAATTAGATGAAACGCTGATACAGAAATGTTACTACTCAATGGGGTGGGGGGTCGTGAATGATAATCTGATAATTTAAGCAGGGTGTCACGAACATATGACTTTATTCTCAAATGATAGAAAAAAATCCTAGACCAAGAAGCAGGTGTAAGAGATCAATGGAAGTTAGTAGGTTTATTTCTACATGTGAAACATGATGTCTGTTCAAATTTCACACTGGTCTCTGAGAAATCAAGTTTCCTCTAAATGTGCACTGAAACGGTAGTGAGATTGGGCATAGTGAGTTGATGTTTGGCAAGAAAACCTTTAAGATGACAAAGACGTCACTATCGACACCTATTTGAGTTCGAACGAGGTCACGTAATAGGGCTACAAGAATCTGGATATTCGTTCTGCGATACTGTGGAAAGACTCGGCAGGAATATAGTCCCTGCACACTGTTGCTGGCAGCAGTGGTCACGGGAAGGTACAGTCACAAAAAGATCGAGCTCTGGGTGGCCATGTGGCACTATTGAGAGGGAAGACTGTCGTGTTCAGAGTACGGTTCTGCAGCACCGTACTGCATCAGCTGCAGCGATTCGAACAGCAGTAGGAACCACACTGACACCACAAACTGTTACAAATAGGTTACTTGAAGCACAGGTCTGCTATAGAAACCATATACTGTGAGTTCCACTGACCCCAAATCACCACCATTTGCGACTTCAGTGGTGTCAAGTGAGAGCTTATTGGAGGGCAGGAGGAGGTCTGCTGTGTTTCTTGACGGAAGCTGGTTCTTCATCAGTGCCAGTGATGGCCATGTGCTGGTTATGAGGAGGCCTGCAACCGACCTGTCTGCATGCTAGACACATGGGAGCTGCAGTTGTTATCTAGGGTGCGATTTCGTTTTACAACAAGAGCACTGTCACAGTTACCTCATGCACCCTGACTGCAAATCTGTGTGGTGATTCGACCTTTTGTGCTGCCATCCGTGAACAGCATTCCACAAGGTGTTTTCCAACAGGATAATGTTCTCTCACGTACCACTACTGTAGCCCACTCTACAGTGTGTTTACATGTTGCCCTGGCCTTCTCGATCACCTGAGCTGTCTCCAATCCAGCATGTATTGGACATGATCGGTTGACAACTACATTATCACCCGTGACCAGCATTAATCATCCCTATATTGTCGAAGCATCTCCGACAGGAATGGTATTCTAACTGGTACCTGAATGACACAATGCATGCATGTCTGCATGCTAGCATTCAACATGCTGGCGATTATACTGGTTATTAATGGACCAGTATTTCACATTTGCAATGGCTTTTCTCAAGCCTACATTAACCTTTGAGCTTGCGACATTAAACACTTACATATGTTACTCGGACAAATGTATTCCTAAAATTTCATTACTCTACATTAATTATTTCTCGTACTTCTTGATCTCCATTAGCTGTAAGTTTATCGAACTTAATTGTATTGCTGATTTTTGACATACCTCCTGTATCATAATCTTGTTATAAGTGTATGAGGTGAATAAATCGTTATTCACTAAAGACTATTTTTGGTGATGTGGACTCAGAGAGAAAATTAACTGTGAAGTAATGTTATTTGATGCTTAGTGTAATAACTAATCATGGGTTTGCAAACATGTTACAAAAACTCTTATAGTCCTGTACCATTTGAGACATATCTTAAATCAATTATAGCATTTCTCATAACGCTATTATATCTTTCCTCTCGTACAGGCATGCAAGAATTTTTATGACGATGGTGTGTGCACAGAAGAATGCCCGCCAATGCAAAAGTACAATCCCAGTACTTACTCGTGGGAAAAAAACCCAAATGGAAAATACGCTTATGGTGCCACTTGTGTGAAGAAATGCCCTGATCATCTCCTGAAAGATAATGGTGCTTGTGTTAGAAGCTGTCCCCCAAATAAAAAGGTGAGTTGTTATTCAGTCACTACTACGCAATAAAGAATGAGTATGATGTGATTTCAAGCTATAAGATTGTGAAGCAATTTGCTGGTGGATCTTCATTGAGAGGCATGAATTTTAGGACTTTTTTGATGTGTGGCTCTTCTTCTTACAGGCAGAGAATGGTGAATGTGTTTTGTGTGAAGGTCCCTGTCCAAAGAAATGTGAAGGTGAACAATCAATACATTCTGGAAACATTAGGAAATTTCAGAATTGTACTATTATTGAAGGATCAGTATCTATTCTGGATGGTACCTTCACTGGTTTTCAACAAATATTTCCAAATTACACCTTCGGTGATCGTTACAAACCTATGCACCCAAGTGAATTGGAAGTCTTTAGTACACTGCGAGAAATTACAGGATTTCTGAACATACAAGGCAGTCATCCTGATTTTGTGGATCTCTCTTACTTTAGGTATGTTATCCTAACTTTTTCATAAATTTGATTCAGAACTGAACATTGTTATCCTTTAGTTTAAGTTAAATGTTAAACCACAACTGTTGGAGTAACTCGAGTACTGCTGAACAATATTGTCTTCTAACCATATAATTATATTTTTACTTTTAACAGGAATCTGGAAGTTATTGGTGGACGAACACTGACTGAGTATTTTTCATCACTGTATATAGTAAAGTCCTCTCTTAAATCACTTGGCTTGAAGTCACTGAAGAAGGTCAATTCCGGTGCCATCTTCATCTTGGAAAATAAAGATTTGTGTTTTGCAAATGGGATTGATTGGTCAAGAGTGAAAAAATCAAGAGAACATTCTGTGGAAGTCAAGAATAACAAAAATGAGAGTGACTGTGGTAAGTAGAAAACATATAATTTGATGCAAACAATTTTCAAGTAAAAGAGTACTTGATGAAGATGTACATTGTTTCATCATATTTTGGAAAGATAAGTGTGAAAGAAGAAAAATTTAATGAATGAATTTGCTCTGTTCACTGAATGTCTTGTTATAAGAAAAGAGTATTTACCTAAAATCAGAAATAACCTTTTAGTGTTTGAGGCAAATGAGAATATACTGTGTGTCAATGCAATGCAATGTAGTGTGCTAAAAATCAAACACCTGTGTATTAATGTAGGAGCCAAAAACCTGATCATTGAAAATGCTTTAAATAAAACCAAACTCACTTCTACAAATAAGGCTTTATACAGTCATAAAGAGAGAAACTTTCATTTTACTTTAAAAAAATCGTTATGTGACTTACAAACATAAATATGAAGTGAATATGTAATAATTTGTACATTTCACACACACACACACACACACACACACACACACACACACACACACAGAGAGAGAGAGAGAGAGAGAGAGAGAGAGAGAGAGAGAGTCCCAGTTCAAAGTTCTAACCTTCAAATACTGGTAATTGTTCTCCCACGTAATAATGAAATATAAATGTTGAAGATTGAATATTATTTTTATCTTACAACAATTGTTGCTACACACAGCTAATAATGTATATTTACTGTTATTTTTAGCACGAGAGAAGCAAGTGTGTGATGCTGAGTGTACAAGTGAAGGATGCTGGGGTCCTGGTCCAAACCAGTGTTTGTCTTGTGCACATTTTCAGCTTGACGATCTATGCCTTGAGAATTGCAGTGTGAAACCAATGTAAGTGGCGTGTTGGATTAATTCTGACTTATTTCTTTCCAGTATATAACCAAGAGAAACAACTGCAATTTTGTTAAGATTATTCTGCATGTGAAGTTCATTGTGCCACTGTGTATCTAAGACATAGATTTTTGGAAAACCTGGAGAAAGTTTTAAAAAATTCAAATAAAATTTAGAATATTATGTTTTGACAAAGGAAGCAAAATGTACTTGCTCTTTGCTACTATAGGTGTTTAAAGTAAAAGAAATGAACTATCAAACTAATTTCTTCCTGACAGTAAAAGAAGTTAATTTTTCTACTTACTGTATGCATTCTTTCTACATTGGCATATTATATGGAATAGTTTATCATTTACAAACAGATTTGTTTTTAATGTATTACTTGTTGGGTTTCATCTCAGGATCTGTGGTCAACAGTTGTTTAATGATTTTTCTGGCAATTCACCAGGATGGATGGGTAGAATTGTCAAAGATTTACCATTCACATCTGCTAGTAAACTTGTTCCCCCCTTTTTCTTCCTTTACTCTACACACTTCTGTTTTTGAGGAAAGAGTTTGTTTTGTGGCAACAGCATTTTCCTTTACTGAATCTGAAAGAAAGCAGAGTATGAACATAGATTGCTATCCATAATTAGCTGCTTTACTTACTTTTTTCAAGTAGTGTGATTGGGAGGAGGGATAATGGAATGCACAGAAAAATCTTAAACAAGTGACAAGATATTTAGTCTCTTATAGATTATTACATTTGTTCCCACACAAAAATTAGAAAATGGTTTTCTTTTATATGTACTAGTTTTTAAGGAAATCTTGCATTTTTACTTCAGCAGTTTATAAGTTCAACAGCTGACAGAGGCTTAATTTTTAGAAATGTGATACTATTACAATGGAATTGGTTACAGCTGTTCTTACTATGATATTTGAATAGCGTGACAGCTCTGAATCGACACCCGCCGCCCCCCGCCCCCTCTCCCTCCCCACCCAAACACACTAAAATATGGCACCTCGTTTTTCAAAAAGCTTAGTAACAATTTGAACAACAAAACTTGTTTTACAGGATCTATGAAGCAGGCCCAAAACTGTGCAAACGCTGCCATGATGAATGTAGGTTTACATGCCACGGGCCAGGGCCTGATCACTGTCAAGCATGCAAGAACGTACGTGATGGGCCATTCTGTGTACAGAGTTGTCCAAAGAGCAAGTACGCTGCAGATGGGGAATGCAAACCATGTCATTCAAATTGTGTTGAAGGCTGCACTGGTCCTGGGAACTATGTTGGAAAGCTTGGCTGCAATTCCTGTGAAAAAGCAGTAGTCACAGCTGACTTCACTGTGGTGAGTATAAAGCTATGTTACAAACAAATTTTACCTAGTTCTCCTTGGGCTTAGTCGTAAATCATTCTTCATTATCACTCAATAAATACAAAGTTCATAAATGTAATTCAGTGTTTAGTTATTCTGATATTAATGAATTCATAACTTTTCTAAAAAAAAAATGTTCATGGGAAACACTTTAGAACATGATAAGAGAGGGGAGTATACTTAGATCAATCCAAGGAATGCATATGGACACACAAATTTTTTTCCCAGTGTTTAACAAAGTCCTCTAAGGATACTATGAGCACAATTTTGACTGTTAACATTTTCATTGTAGGGTAAATGTCTTTCAAGCAATGAGTCCTGCCCAGAAGGCTTTTACCATGAATGGGTTATCTCAAACATACAGGGTAGCTCACTGGCTACTCTGGCAGGCAAAGCCATTTGCCGACACTGTCATCCACGGTGCAAGAAGTGTACGAGTTATGGCTTCCATGAACAGGTAAGGTGTGTGTGTGTGTGTGTGTGTGTGTGTGTTTCCTTTAAAAAAAGTAGTGATAAATAGATTATGATATTGGTTTTTAAATGGTGATGCATGTTTGCATTTATGCTTTTAATGTCCCAAGTATCCATACAGTCTCCCAATACCATAGTATGTCTCCTACTACTAATTACTTGGCAACAGCCAACAAATCTTGGGGGTATTTTATGTTCGTATCAAATAATGGTATGAGTTAAAGCTTTGTGGCACAATCAAAAGGCATTTTAAAAGTACCAGAAGAAATACATTGCCTACACTAGATAAAGTAATGGAAGCACAGACATGGGTGCATGTATGTATATGAATGTTGGATGTTTACTAAAAGACAGACTGAATGGATAGAAAGTGCAGAGATGAGATTTCTGAGACCAGACTGCATATTACTGCATAAGAAGACAAATTAAAATACAAAGACAGAATGACACATATTTAATGTGAATTAAGATACACTGAAGTACAGGAACGAATGGAAAATAATGTAAGGCAGTTACGAAAGATACAAGAACTTCTAAGTGATTGCAGTAGTATAAGGCAATACAAAGGAGGAAGAAGACTGGTCAGCCAAAAAAAAGGGAAGACAGGGCAAAATACTTGAAGATAGAACAAACATGACTTGGTTTAATCATTGTTGTTGTTGTTGTTGTTGTTGTCGTCATAGTTCGTGGTGGTGGTGGTGAATTCTTTGTATTTGAAACATTATGTCACTGAAAGAGTCTCTTTCCTCACATGTAACAACAACAACAATAACAACAACAACATTGTCAATGCATTACTCTTTAAAGCTATGAACAAAGTTTCTGATGTGACACAAATTGTGCCCTTTGGTTTCCAATTTTTAACTAGTTTTGGAAGCGCAACCCTTTATCCTCTTACGGGTATTTCCTGAAGTATGATTTTCGAAACAAGAAAATTTGTGATGCTGTACATATGAAATCAGGCATCCAATTTATTGGATGAAGTATATTTGTACATTTTTAATACAGGTTTTCAACCATATGACATTAGTTGTTTTCTAGGAAAATATTAACATCTCAGTGCTGTGATAAACAGTAAAAATATATTTTTCAGAGATTAAATATACTGTGTCTGTTGGTGGGAACACAGCTGTAGCCTTTAACATTTTTGTAACTGCCAATTAATTTTTGTTCACAGGTGTGTCAGGAGTGCAAAGAATACAAACGTGGTGAACAATGTGAGGAAGAATGCCCTCCAGACCACTATCCGGATGATACACGGCATGTGTGTGAGCCATGTGCAAAGGAGTGCCGGGGATGCACTGGTCCCACTGCTGCTGACTGCATCCGTTGCAATGGCTACAAGCTGTACATTGTGAGTGCTGACACATTAATACTTTCTTATGATTTATTATCCATTCAGGAAATTTTCTAAATAAATTATGGAGGTCTCCTGTTTACAATAGAATGTAACTTTTGTGAAAGTTAATAATTAGACTTATCTGATGCAAGATAGCTTATTTTCACAACACTTAATACGTGTGTTATGGACTGACAGTGATAATCAAACCTGAAAATACAGTAATTGTCCTCTGAAACAATATTTTAAAAAGTGAAAAAAATTAGAAGTGATGATTCTAAAGAGTAACATAATTATGCAGTTCTGAATTTTGTATTTTGCCTCACTGAAAATCTGCCTTCTTTCCTGTTCCAGGATGAAAGTTCCACAGATAATACAACACAATTCAACTGCACAGAAACATGCCCTCCAGAACGTTCTCATAAAGTCTTTCCTGATGGACAAGATCCTTACTGTTCTTCAAACCCAGGGATCTTGTCACCTTACAAGTATGTATGATGATTTAAGAATGTTATTTTGCACTAGCATAAAATTTAAATATAGCTAACTCAATTTTTTTTTCTGTTTTCACAGAACTCAAGCTGTGCCATGGACAACAATCATTACTGCATTTACCATTTTTGTCATTATTGTCCTAGTATTTGTGACAGTTATAGTATATGTGTGGCGAAAAAAGACAAAAGCAAAAGAAGATACAGTGAAAATGACGAGAGTTATGTTGGAGGACAATGAACCTCTCAGTCCCACAAGTGTCAAACCAAACCTTGCAAAGCTTAGAATAATAAAAGAGGCAGAGATGAGGAGAGGGGGCGTTCTTGGATATGGAGCATTTGGAACAGTTTATAAGGTACTAAATGTGCTCAGGAATTTAATATCACTTTTATTGTGATCTATAAAAATAGTGAAAATCAAACCCACACTTCCAACATATTGTTTTATGAAAAACAATATATTTTGCTTCTTTGTATTTTAAAGATGTTTTAGATCTGTCCTATAGATTAAACCTGTGATTATGTCAAAATGATGCCCCAGTGATTATCAATGTGCCTGATGCTCAAGTAAAGTGGACGAATTACAAGTTGAGAATGGTTAAGAAAGTAATTAATTAAATTGTCTATAAAACTGTTTTGCTTGCAGGGAGTATGGGTACCAGAAGGTGAAAACACAAAAATTCCTGTAGCAATAAAAGTATTGCGTGAAGGGACAGGTGCAAATACAAACAAGGATTTTCTGGAAGAAGCATACATCATGGCATCAGTTGAGCATCCAAACTTGTTGCAACTGCTTGCAGTTTGTTTAGCTCAACAAATGATGCTTGTGACACAACTGATGCCATTAGGTTGTTTGCTTGATTATGTGCGCAACAACAGAGATCGTATTGGCTCTAAACCTCTGCTGACGTGGTGCACACAGATTGCCAGAGGTTTGTATGAAAATTTTATAGAATTATGTTATTCTTTCTTTCTTTACCAATTAAGATAAAGACCCAACATTTTCTACATGTTCTTTCATTAGATCTGTACTTGCACATTATCGCTTTTGTGAGGGATCACTATGAAAGATTTGAGAAAGTTTAAGGATCCACATATTCTCCAACTGTTTGATTTCACCAGTGAATCCTCTCAAACTACATTGAGAATTACTTGTAACATCTCTCATTGGCAATATAAGTGTTGTGGTTGACTGCATAAATGATAAGTAACTGATAAAGTTTGATGATAGAAGTGGAATTTACCTTCTAATTATTTTGATTACTTGCTTCAGAGGAACCACAAGGAACTTAATTTAGGGAAAGACTGTGCTAATCAGGATTACAATTAAAGACATCAAATGCTAATGTCACAAGGATGTGCTGACACAAAAAATTCATCAGGTGTCTTGTGTAGTCATTAAGAGGTGCCATGTGCTATGGTTACACCATTTCTGTCAGAGCATGTTCTGTTCCACTTGAAGCTTCACACAAGTAGTTTCTGCATTTGTGAAGCCACTCGTATTTGAAAGTAACCTTAAAACAGTGCACAGTGTAAGAAAAACCCATTTTATTTTTACAGCATAAAATGAAAGTTATGTCAGTTTTGAAATGAGTTCCTTTTTCACTAAAATGTCATTAACATTTCAAAATTAAATAATTATCAGGAATTGAAATTGGAATAGTTTTTTTTTTTTGTGAAAAGTTTCTACATTTTTTCCTGTCTTCTGCATTTCCTTTCCATTTTCAGTTGTCCTCATATTTTGCAGTGGTTAAATTTACACTGTTCTACACTTTCACATTTATTATTAGTTCTGACACTCGAGATAAGGGCCAATGATCTGACAAATAGAATATCGTCTTTCATGATCATGTTATAATTGATAGTTTAGAGATTTAAAGCACTGTACTTAACATGTGTGTTTTTTTATATGAATAGTACTACATAACATCTCCTTAATGGCTCTTGTCAGTAGTGGAACGTGATGGTTCTACTGAAGTCAGTGTTAAGGATATGGTGACAGACACGGGCTACAGAAATTACTGACAAACCCCCACCAAAATACAATTTACATTTAAGGATAGTACCCTGGGAATAGAAATTAATTCAGTGATATATGCTTTATTTAAATGCACTTATAAGTGCAGATACTGGCATCTTCTCCCAATTTTTATGTAGGATTTCATTTTATTAGTATTTGTGACAACAGCATTTATAAAACAGAGGAGACAATAAGGACATATGTTAGTATATGTTATGATGTGAAATACCATTTTTATATAATTAACTGTCACAAATTCAAATTACAGGTATGGCTTACTTAGAAGAGAAACGTCTTGTTCATCGTGATTTGGCAGCAAGGAATGTTCTGGTACAGAATCCAAACTGTGTAAAGATTACAGATTTTGGTCTTGCTAAGCTGCTGAGGATCAATGAAGATGAATACAAAGCAGCTGGAGGAAAGATGCCCATTAAATGGTTGGCACTTGAATGCATCCAACACAGAATATTCACGCATAAGAGTGATGTTTGGGCATTTGGTAGGTACTCAGCATGTACGCACATACAACAATTTAGCAATAATAATAATAATGATGATGATGATGATGATGATGATGATAAATTTGATATTAATAATACTGTTTCTATTGATACATTGCCCTGAAAACAGGCGAATCATTCTTATTTCCATTTCTCACATTTTCTTACCAACACTTGTCAAAAAATGAACACTGATTAATATTTAAAAAGATCATGTGCTGCTTGTAGTTCCAATCTGTATCTCATCACAGGTCACTGTTTCAACTTTTGACAAGATTTCATACCTTCATGAAGAATCATATTGCTTTAAAAAATATTTGGTACTGACACTTGTCTTATGTTGATCTTTTGCAGTAATCATGTACTAACAAAATTTCAAATATAGCTTCTGTCATTGTATATCTACTTTGTAGAAAGTCATTAGTACAATTATTATTATTATTATTATTATTATTATTATTATTATTATCATCATCATCATCTTTAAATGCCAAGGAGTACCTAAAAGGAATACATAAAAGTGAAATCTTATTGTAAACATGATAAAGACTACTAGAAATTAAGAACTGGACACTCAATAACAGTGTTGGTATTCTGTTATTTACATATGCTGGTCTATGCACGTAGTAGTACTTATGTAACATCACTGCTAATGCACTAATTATAATATTGCTGGAAATGACTATTATTATTATTATTATTATTATTATTATTATTATTATTATAACAACTTGAATGCCATCGTTGTAGACAGAGAACTTCACAATGAACCCAGATCCAAAAAATGTAATGTACTGTTTATAATGTTAGAAGGAACCAGAGACTTCTAACACCCCATGTGATTTGCAGGTGTGACTGTGTGGGAGCTGTTAACATATGGTGGGCGTCCTTACGAAAATATAGCCGCACGTGATGTGCCGGAGTTACTGGAAAAGGGTGAGCGACTTCCTCAGCCGCCCATATGCACCATTGAGGTGTACATGAGCATGATCCGTTGCTGGCTTCTGGATGCTGACAGCAGGCCATCATTCAAGGAGTTAGCAGAAGAATTTGCCAACATGGCAAGAGATCCTGGTCGTTTTCTTGTCATTCCTGGTGACAGATTTATGAAACTGCCATCATATTCAGTTCAGCAGGTGAGCTATGATAACTGAACATGCTTTTAATGAAGTGAAAGGGTGGGAGTAGTAAACTATTGCTTACTGGTATAATAAACTATGGTACCATCATAGCTTTCTTAAGGTTCAATATGCAGTTTTCTCAGTCATTCTTAGTATTATATTTCTTCTTCATCTCACAAACAATTTTCTGGATGCATCAGCTTATCCATAATCAATAGATAGACAATAATGTACCAAATTTACCCAATTATAAGAGAAGGTTTTTGCACAAATGTATGAATGAAGTGTACATAATCATCTTCCATTCATAGATTGATCTGTTGCTGAATTCAATGATTTTTTGTGCATGTAATAGATTAATATAGGGGTTGTCTTACATTTACGGATGCAGCTAAGGCAATTGAGGTCATATGCAGATTTATTTTGAAGAGTTCAGAAGGGTTGGATGGGAAACAGTAACACCAGGCTGAGAACTAGGATGAACATGGAGATGGGAGTGATGAGTGGGAAGCAGATTTTGCATTGTTGCTAACCACTGGAATATACATCATGTACCTTGGATTTTTATGAACGTCTACCATATTTAAATTGCAAATTGCCACAATGCACTTGTAGTTGGAATTGAAATGACTTTAAAATTGGACAAGCATTCAACAATAGTATAAATTTCTGCAGGAGATTGTAAAAGCCTACATAGGGCCAGTGACGTACTTACACCTTCTGTGCAGCAATATTGACAACACTCACCGTGAGAGATGATGGGAATGAAACGGGGTGCGTCAACTGCCAGTTCTAAACAGCCAGTGAGAGAGCCACGGACAGACAACATGGTTGTAAGAAAAAACTAAGGAATACTGTCACATTCTCATGTCAATACATATCTGAAATCTGCTTTGTATTCGGGGATGGGGGACCTATGTTCCTGTGTCCCACCATAACCACAGCCTGGAAATTGCAACATACTCTGAAGAAACACTCAAACAAAGATATAAATTTTATTGAGGACATTGAGAACTCACACCAAATTAAGCTTTCCTATTAGGTCTGACCCTGACCTTCACCTCAGAAATAAAAAAAAAAAAAATTCAAAGAAACGCTCAAATATTTGTGATAACCAAGATGATAAATTTCACTGTTGCTCACATATACAGGGTTATTACAAATGATTGAAGCGATTTCACAGCTCTACAATAACTTTATTATTTGAGATATTTTTACAATGCTTTGCACATACAAAAACTCAAAAAGCTTTTTTAGGCATTCACAAATGTTCGATATGTGCCCCTTTAGTGATTCGGCAGACATCAAGCCGATAATCAAGTTCCTCTCACACTCGGCGCAGCATGTCCCCATCAATGAGTTCGAAAGCATTGTTGATGCGAGCTCGCAGTTCTGGCAAGTTTCTTGGTAGAGGAGGTTTAAACACTGAATCTTTCACATCACTATGCGTGAAACTTGCCCGCACACGTTCAACCGTTTCTTCGCTCACTGCAGGCCGACCCGTTGATTTCCCCTTACAGAGGCATCCTGAAGCTTTAAACTGCACATACCTTCGTCGAATGGAGTTAGCAGTTGGTGGATCTTTGTTGAACTTCGTCCTGAAGTGTCGTTGCACTGTTATTACTGATGTGAGTGCATTTCAAGCACGATATACGCTTTCTCGGCTCCTGTCGCCATTTTGTCTCACTGCGCTCTCGAGCGCTCTGGTGGCAGAAACCTGAAGTGCGGCTTCAGTCGAACAAAACTTTTGAGTTTTTCTACGTATTTGTAGTGTGTCGTGACCATATGTCAATGAATGGAGCTACAGTGAATTTATGAAATCGCTTCAATCATTTGTAATAGCCCTGTATAAACACATTGCCTCTTTTCTCACCTGTCATTAGGTGACATCATCATCTTAGATAATGATACCTGTGGCGGCGGTGGTGGTGGTGGTAATGTGGTTGTGGTGGTGGCAGTGATTAAAAATAGTGAAACCACAGAATGACTGGTTTAGAATGTAAGCAAAAAGAGAATGAAATGGTATAAGTTTAGAACAGGTATATTGTTAACTTTTTTAGGCAGCTACTTTACGCTAGCCTTAAAGAGGATTGGGCATAATCTGGAAGGATTATATAGTAGCTAATGCTATTTCTAAATAAATATCGAATTTTATGTGCTTAAAACATTTCTCATTCAAGAATTTGGAAATCCTTTTTCATTTATTCTAATTAGATGCAAGGTTTTTTCCTCAGTTATTCTAATCATAATTTTATAAAGTAATATCTTTCTGTTTCATCCCATATTAGAACTAATTTGTTTTGTATTCTGACAGGATGACAAGCACCTACCTGCCACTACAGAAAGCCCAGAGCTGGCATCATCAGTAGGTGATGCAGAAGAATATCCAGTTGCAGGGTCCATGGGCGTTTCCAATGTAGCTCCTCATGCTCACAGTCGCGGGCCTGGGGATGCGAAGTGCTGGACGCCAGAGTCTCCTACACCACAAAACAGACACAACTGGGATCGAGAGCTCGTGCGGTGCTACGGTCAAAATGTGGCAGGCGCTCACATTCCCACTGTACAGTGTCAGCCCAGCACTGCGAACAATGGAATCCCAGGTGGGAGCAGTGGCAGCAACTCGACATCTACCGACTCCTCTAGATACTGTAGTGACCCACTCAAGATGCTTGGTACACGGGGTAAGAACAACTGCGTACCACTAACAGTCTTGCGCAAACTATTTCCATGTTCTCCTTTTGTAGCAATGCAGTTTTGCTATATGTTTCACTAACACACACTCCACAAAGCTGAAAATAACATTCTCTCTCTTGTCTCAAGTGCAAGGAAATATGTGACTATTGTGGTCTATCAGTCTAATCTTCAGTTAGTAATGTGTACATTATGGAATGTACAGTAACATAGCATTGTGATACTATTACACAGTACAGCATCTCGCTTACCCACTTCACAAACAATTTTCAGAATGTGTTACTTCAAAAACAGAAAATCTGTAAATAAATAAATAAATAAACTGTAACAATGCATTGATACAACATTAGTATACTGAAGAATATACAGATCAGTGCTATAGCTTGTAAGTATTTATTAACTGTATGCTTCACTTTAGAGCACTGATACCTTATTTCCTCAATCGTCTACAATACAAACTGATCTACAACAGTATTAACATGATTACTACATGTAGCTTGCTTCTAACAACCGCACACACTCCGATGCTCATGCTGCGGTAGGTAGAGGCTGACTGGCCACTGGAGAGGGCAGTCTTCTGGCGTTGGTCGTTCGCGATATTGCTGACTGGTTAGTGTGGAGTGACCAGCGAGCTGGGGTCACTACAAGCTTCCATTAGACCTTGTCAGAAGAGTGAGAAATTTAGAATTACAATAGGACTCAGGCAAGTTGAGCGTATATTACGTAAACTCTTTGGAGCAGTCTTGAGGGAATCCTTCACATCCTTAAACAGGAGAAATGAAGAAATAAAATATATTTTCACGTATCACACTTGAACCACCACTTTTTTGTAGATGAAAATTGATGGAGCAAATTTGAATGTCGGCTTGAGAATAAACTACAGAAAGATAAAGCATAACCAACATGCTGACAGACAAAAATAGTTCAAATTAACATTTATGGAGTCATGGAAACAGCTCACGAGTATTTATGTGTAGAGAATATGATGACAAGAAATGGGTGGACAACAAAAGAAATAAACTAGAGAGTAAAAACTGGCCTAGAGTGCATTTGGCTTCAGTCAGTGATTTAGTTTCTATTCTTATACAGCTTTGTATGTTCAGTCCACATCAGCAAAAAAAATGAGGTTCTGTTGTGAACTATTGCTGCCAACCTTACTTTCGTAGCAGTAGCACAAAATTTTTCAACAATGAATGAAGAAAAAACCATGCATTACATTTACTCATGTGATGAAATACACTTTTGATAAGAAAGCAAATTACAGTTTCATCCTGAGCACATTTGCAATCAGATGTTCTCCGAAATTCATGATTTACTTCAAGGCTGGATGAAATCTTCAGGGTGTCTCCCCTAAGACTAGTCAGAACATTTTGTCTGGTGTTTTGGCAGATATTTGCAGTTTCATTTTTGCAGTGTGTAGCTGGAGCCAGCTCAAGCAAATAATGCTCATAACATCTTTCGTGCAACACCCAGTGTTGATGAAAAGCATGAGTTTGTTTCCTGATATGAGCAAAATCATTTTGGAAGTGGAATTTTACATTCCTATTTGATTGAGCAGTCTCAAATAAGTCTATTCATTTTATTGATCTGTTTTAAAAGGGAGAGTAAAGCAAAAAGAATAATTGGTACTCCAGCAGCAACTGAACAGCAACTGGTGGTGCTGTTGCTGCAGGAGTAGAGGTTGTTCTTTGTGTCTTACTGTTCCTGTTGATGCAGTTTGATGAAACAGATATTGCACTAGACTATTTTGGGTCCACTCAATTGAATGGGCACATAAAATTCCACTTTAAAAATCATTTCACTCATAATGGGAAACAAACCAACGCTTCCCATTGACAATGGGCATCACAGGAAGGACATGAGCAGTGTTTGTTGGGCTGTCTCCAGCTATACATTGCAAAACTAAATTTCAAATATCAGAGGCAGTGTTCCTCGTGGCTCATACTAGAGACTCCCTGTATAATTTTAATCTCTGATTTCAAATGTATCATGTGATCTATTTCATTCCTTTGCAGAGTGTGATGGGCTACAGGATGACTATGATCAGAACAAGAGGGAGGCACAAGTTGGCGGCATGAAGCTTGATCTACCTCTTGATGATGACGACTATCTGATGCCATCTCCACAACAGAATCAGGGTGCAACTAATTATGTTGACCTCATAAGTGATTCTAAAATGTCAACAGGTAGGGATCCACTGTTTTCAACATAAGTTAGTAAGCTATACAATATCTAACATCTTATCTGACAAGTAAAATAATGTTTCAGTTGTATTAAACATGTTACCTGTGACAATCTGTCATGTAACTGAAAAAACAGCATAAATGAAAATCATCATAATGATTTTACTGTAATATTAGGAGCTGAAAATACATAAAATATTTGAAATGTGAAATTCCTAATTAAAATTTGATCTACCCCTTATACTTAACCAGAAGCACATAATACTCAAAACTGGTACTTATTGTTATGCATTATAAAATGTACTGTTATATTAAAAGTTTAAACATTTATTTAGTCAAAACCAAAACATAGGGTGTATCTGATGACTGACTATTTCTTTTCCTCTGCTCTAATACAAAATACTGTACAACTTGAAGGTTCCTCCTGCTGGAGTATGAACCCATAAATAAAAGGATATGTCCTTTCCATAGGTGTTGAAAATTACTTTATCTCATGTCAGGGGATGGAACAATAATGCTATAGTAAAGTCAGTGGTTGCACCTGCTGTAACTTGTTGCTCGCACCCAGTCACACATGCTTATACTTACACTTATTACCTTGCTTCAATAGTGAGATTATGATATGTAAGGAGGCCACAACATTTCTCGTGCTGTTATTCTTAGCTGCTTCATATGCAATATATTTCCTTTAATTGACACGTGCCTTAGGACTCTGTAGGATTCTGTTGCCTTCCATGGTTGCATAGAATTAGAAAATGAACACTAAATATTTTGCATGATACGGAAATCTCAGAGTAGCCGTTTGTTGGACCTAACAATATTGTAACATATTTGCAATGCCTAAATAAAATATATCTTAGGAATAACAACAATGTTAGGAATAGGACAGATAGTTACTCACAATAATGAAGACCCACTGAGTTGCAGACAGACCCAATGAAAAGACTGTTGCGCATGTAGCTATGGGCCAAAGCCTTCCTCACCAAAGAAAACATACACACAGGCAAGCCCCCCCCCCCCCCCCTCCTACAATACCCCGCTGCCCTTCCCCCTTCCCCACCTCACTCCGGATTGCTATTAACATGACAGATACATTCCAGTCGGAGCTGTCAGTGGTGACGCCTGAGTGGTGCGGTCAGGTGTACTTGTCGGTGTGAATGTGTGTATTTTTTCTTTGCTGTGGAAGACTTTGGCTGATAGGTACATATGCTACAGTAGTTTCATTGTTCCTGTCTGTAACTCAACAGGTCATTTTTACAGTGTGTGACAATCTGTCCTAATCCTAATGCTGTTATTCCAACCTGGAGTCTCCTTTGTTTGACATATGTTGGAAAAAAGATAATTAATCTGTGGGGCAAATCTCCTTGTTCTCCAGATCTGTAGCTTTAAACAATGAAGGAAAAATTTCATAAGCAAAACTATAAGCCACACTTTAAAACACACATAAAAGTTTTTAAATGTACATAATTTGCAATAGCAAATCAGTGAATGATACAGTATTTATATTTTCTTTCATTCTCACAAAGAGCCTATTTTGGTTACTAGAAGAACTGTTTTATATGTACTATACACAATAAAATAACTGTTTGTCATCTTTGTTCTAGATTCGACTGATTTGTGCAATGGCGGATTTGGAACAACATACCCAAATTTCATTGCAAAAACAAGTGTTGACAACCCTGAATACCACATAGTGAATGATGCAGCAACAGGAGCACCAAACACACTAGGTATACCAGATACTGGAACTACAGGTCCTCGACCAAATCCTCAGCGACCTTTTGTCCTACAGCAAAAGTCATCTGAGGAAGAATCAGATCACGAATACTACAATGACTTTGACCGACTCCAGCAGTGTGAACTTCAACCTCTGAAGCCTGCACGACGCAATGAGACGACTGTCTGACGGTCACCGTCCCTCCCAGACCCTCAGGGAACACTGGTCTGAGGAGGGGCGGACAGTGTCATGAAGACCAGTTGTGTCACTCCTCCCGCAACACAGAGTGGCTCCCAGTTGCTGTGCCAATTTTCTGAAGAAAGATAGTGTGGACTGTGCGTGTTATGTGATGTGTGAATGAGTCTATTTTGAGAAGAAGAAACTTAAATATTCTGACAATTATAAAACATGTAAGTGGGTGCGAAGACAAATTCCAAATCTCAGATTGATTAATATAGAAAATGGAAACAATAACATATTACATTCCTTTGCAGTTGTACAAATCTTCACAGTCTAAGAATCACCGTTTTAGGAAGTGTGTTGAGTACAAAATGAAACAGTAAAGAAATTCCAGTGTTCTAGTGAACCAAAAAGTTTTGCAATCAAAAATTACCTTTACTATTTACTCCATTTTTGTGTGAACCTTTACTTTAGAAGAATGTGCAGTGAATTTTCTAAGAAATCTCATCTGTTGCATTAATGCAAAAGATCTGTAGATATTGGCTATGTTAGCTATTACTGAATTCCAAAGCTGTGGGAAAAGTGTCAAACAAGAACACACAAATGACATTTCATACACAGTGCAACAGAAATACAGGTCAACTTCTTGTAGTTGAAAGACTCTGAGCTCCCCTCCCGTCCCCACTTCATGTGGTACTCAATCTGTGATACCTCGTTTTTAAGAAGATTTTATATTTTATTTCTCTTTCATTTTATATTGTCAGCCTAATGCAAATGTGTATCTTACTATGGATACAGATTGGCAACGAATGGGAGAAAACATGTAAATTTTATGGTTTATTTTGTATATGTAAAATGAAATTTGTATAATACACAGAAATCTATAATTTGTATATTAATTAAAAAAGAAGTTAATATGGAATATATAGTTTTCGAGTATATATAGTATATGAAGTGAAGTGTGCCATTTAAGGTGTGTATGTGTACAATCGATGTTGTTGTATGTGAAAAATGTATTCTTGTAATAAGTTGTACAATATTTGTGTAAAATTGTTAAGGTTGCAGTGCCTTTTGAAACTGTAAAACACAAGTAAAATATTTAATAGGTGTAGTGTACTTCAGCAGGAGGATCTCAGTTTCGTTTTATCACAGATTAAGGAGGAAAAGGAAAAGGAAAAAAAAATAGCTTTTTCGGAACAAAAGCAATCAAAATGCAAAGAAAATAACTGCTGCTAGCAGACTATGCGGACCTGTAAATGTAAACGCAATAGTGTCTTCAGGTCATGTGAATGTAGTCCAACATTCTGTAATAGATAATTTCAGCTGTAAACATTTTGGTAATATGACATTTCTATGTGTTTTTTTATTTTTTACTGAAAATTATTTGTGTTGTAAATACAAAGTCTCCTGCCACAAATTTGGGATAAAATGAATATTGAAAGTTTTAAAGTGTATGGAGAAATAAAGTGTCCTATTTTTAAAATAGTATTTTTACTGCCCAAGTAGCTCACACATCCCTTTAAACTCCACAAGGCAAAATGTAAGCAGCATCGATAAACTAGCAAAATCATTCATTTGAGATGAGATATCCTGTATTCAAATTCAACCCTCACTGATAAAGTTAATTAAATCTTAGCAGGCTGTTTGATAGATTGAACATGTAAGTTAAATTGAAACTGTTATTTCAACCTGGACTGGAACTGCAACAGGCAGTTATTACAGAGTGGAATACAATTCTGTCAATTCCAATTTCATGCCTTTTCAGACGAAAGCTTCGTTGTATCCTATGATGAGAATCTTAAACAGCTAATTGTTCTGTGACACATTAGTAACTTAGTTCAAAATGCCTATTTCCAATTTTAGGAGATTTATGACCAGACAGCAAGAAAAGTTTTTGTACAATGATATTTACTTAGGGAACATTAGTGTTTATGATTAAGAGATTAATACTTGGAAATCACTGGCGACTGACAGTTTAGTGATAGTTACATTGTACCCACTATCTGTTGGAATAGTGCTTGCAGATAACAGTACTTAATGAATGAAACAGATACATTTTCATTTATCCACCTACCCTCCAAATCTTGAACGCAAAAGATTTTTGTACTGTAAGAGTTCAAAATAAAAGTAAAATGCTATGTTTGTGGCAGATATGACAGTGATAAGGGAACATTAATGGTAGCAACTGATACAGGAGCACCGACAGGTTAGTAGTGGAGGAGGGGGGGGGGGGGGGGGGGCGGAGTATGGGGCAGTGGGGGCAGCTGCCCCTAATGAGAATTCACTAAGGTGTCAGTGCATGAACCCTGCATTCGAACACTGAGCGCTCAGCATGCCGCATTTCTGACGTCATAGCATGGAAAAAAATACATCCGGAGTCTTTCCAAATGTTTAGAGCAATATCTAGCATATCAGATATTCTACACGGGTATTTGAACGTTGACCAGTGAGATGGAAGAATGCCACCTATGTCACATTTACACCATCTCTATTCAGTAGAGAGTCGTGGTACACCATACTGGTTTTCACTAGAAGCCCATATGTAAACATGCCATTCTTAAGCATCAGCAAATTCAGGAACTCTCAAAAAGCCATAATTAATTGTGTAGTATGCTATATTAGAATTATGTGAACTTCCATATTGGTGAGCAAATATTATTGTAATTTGCGTATTAAGAAAGTATGATGTTTCAAGGCAACGGTATGCTGAAGATTCATAAAAAATGGAATGTTCTTGATACAATTTGTTATAATTAAATTCCAGTTAATAAAAGATCTACAATTAAAGCTTTCAGTCAATAACAAATCTACAGTTAAGTTTTCAGGAGATGGTAATATGCAAAGCATGGTGCTAAACAGTCATGGTTGGTATAGCACAATGAGTACACTGTGGACTTGTAAGACATCAGCTGATCTGTTGTTGGTTCGTATATTGCTGCAACCAAAATTTTTTGTACTGACCTTCAGTTTTCTGATCATTTCTGATATTTTCTTATTGGTTTAATAAAAATATATTGTATAATATTTGGTGTTATGTAAATACAAGTGCACTCTTTCTGAAGAGTAAGTTTGTTTGATTAGCTTGATCTAGAAAGCAGCTTGCAGTACTTGCAGTAAGATATGCACTTTCTTGGTTTAAGGTTTGTATTTCAGAAGTTGTAAAGATTCTGCTGCTGAATTGGCACAGTGATAAGTAAGAACTGACCTTGGGATTTGACTAAAAAGTGAAAATGATCAAATAATTTCTATCTTGTGTGAAAACTATATAAATTTTTTTTCACTATTTGTCATGGAACTTTGATAACCTGATGTCCTTACCAGGTACTTTCCTTTTTGCCTCATAATAAGCCCATGGCTACTGAGGCTTTTTTTATGTGTACTACAGACAGAACAATATGACTAGCATGTGGATAATGGAAGAAATGTGCATTATAATAGAGCTAACATAGGCACTTTACATCGACGCATTTCATACACAGTGTGATTTGCAAGCCAGACACAGCCAAGAACTGTTGCTGGAACGCATCGTGATTGCATACACCATGTTAAGTCACACGCTCTGTATACAGAAGTAGCATCATTTCTTAATGTTCACCAGCACGTTGAATTCGGCACACTTGATGTTGACATTTGACAGCATGGTCTGTGTGCCAACGGCTTTAGTTTATGACTATGAAAAAGGACCTTTAATCGCAGGGCCCAGATTTTTATGACCTCAAATTACTGGAAAATTATTACTAAAAGACCTGAAATTACTAATAAAGCTAATACAAATAATATAAAACATATGTTAAATGAGTTAAAAATGAAACAGAGTAAAAAAATCTTTGTTGTAGGCTGGAACTGAAATTACAAAAAGGACAATTAATTTAAAATTGGTTTTTTTTTTGGTAAGAAATCTCATTCTTTGAAGATGTACGAAAACTGTTGTACAACCATCTCACTGCTAGAGCTATTACAGTATATGACAATCAGCATGCACCGTTTCTCAAAAGTGAGGGAACATCTATTGTTGGAGAATATGTGCTTGAAGTTAGAAAATATTTCAAACTTCACTGAAACAACTGGAGAGTACACCAATATTTTCCTATAACTTCAGAAACTGATCTCGAAATTTGATACAATATTGATATTTTTGTTTCAATACCTTTACCTAGTACAAGTTACTGACATTGGGTGACACAACAGTGATAGTAATAAGACAGAACATCAATTTATTAAAGTATATAAATACATTCTTGAGCAATGTGGTTGTGTTTTTCCTAGGCACAAGTGCATTGTTCATTATTGCCAGCACTAAAAGAATGAATTGTTGTGTTCTAAATAGACATTAGACACAAACATGTAAAGAAGGAAACAAACTCTTAATAGTGACATCATCCTTGGAAGAGTGAGTGTGTAAAGAAGAACCATGGAGTTTATATGCAGCTCTATGCTTATTGTGTCATTGGCTATTGTTATTAAAACAAGGACAGTTGAAAAAAGGTACTCTTGTAGACTCTGGACGCAATTTTGTTAGAGGCAAGACTCATTTTATGATTCATGTTAAGAAAGGTCATGATATCCAAGCCAACTTTCTTTTAACTGTAACTCTATTTGTTTCTAATGCCCGACTGTACGAGATACTTGCAGGAAGTTACATATTGATGTGGAAAGTGATATTTTTATTGTGAATGGAGGTCAAATACACCACTAGTTGACAAAAAGTAAAGTTTGTATGTCTACTTATTTCATAAGTAGAAAGAGTCTAAAATTCCTGTACCTAGCGTTATTCAATGGAGAAGAAGTAGAGAGGGTTTCCAGCAGCCGGCTATTCAAAGTAGAAAGAGTCTAAAATTCCTGTACCTAGCGTTATTCAATGGAGAAGAAGTCAAGAGGGTTTCCAGCAGCCAGCTATTCAGTAAAGAAGAGTGGCTGCAAATTCCAAATAAGTCATCTTGTAAAGAAGTGGAAGGTGGTTTGAGGGAATAAGCCGATATAACCCAGATGCACACTCACACTTTGAAGTCGTCAGAACGTTAGAGCAGGCAGCCAGGGTGAAACCTTCAGTATCACAGCCACTACTCAGTTGCTGCCTTTCTATCATCTGATGGTGATGAATATAAATTTAATAATGCTCATCCACAACACAGTTCTCACTGTTCAGATACAAGTGTTGCTAAAAGTTTCTTCGGACACATTGTGGATATACAGAATAGTGTAACTACTACTTCTACTTCTGCTGCCAATCCAGGATTTGTTCTCTCATTCTGTTCAGCCACAGCAGTGCTTCCTCAGCATTCATATCTGATGCTTCTTTTGAGGCTTGCATGTATGAAGATTTTTACATGGATAGGTTACTGATCTTATCACATGAATCCCAGCTCAGTCTTACGGACTTGTGCTCCTAGGAAGGTTGGCTTCACGATGCCTGAGGAGGTCCCACTGTTTTATATTATTTATGTCAAACAATATAAAGCTGTATTTAGGAAAGTTGTGGCGGCAGCTAAAAAAATGGCGAATAATAAATTCATACGAGAACACAGAAATAAGACAAAAGCAGTGTGGTCAGTTGTTCAGTCTGAACTAGGAGCCAAAGTAAAAATTCATGAGATTTTGAAAATTAGACATGAAAATGAAATTATAGTAAACCCTGTTCAGATGTCAAGTCGTTTCAATGAATTCTTCCTAAACGTAGTAAGATCGGATGTGGATATAACATTCTATCAGGGCATCACAAATTTGGAAAACAGCCAGAACACATCTTTTAAACAATTTGAAAAAATAACCCAAAGGGATGTGGAAAAGGAAATATTGTCTCTAAAAAACAAAACCTCACATGGGTGGGATGAAATAACAACATCTGTAATCAAGTATGTGTACGATATTATTTCCCAACCACTGTCAACTATTATAAATCAATCTTATGAACAGGGATGCTTTCCAGAGGTATTGAAATATGGTGAGATCAAACCTCTATTCAAGAAAGGATCGACAGAAGATATGGGGAATTACCACCCTATCTCTCTCTTGCCGGTCTTCTCTAAAGTGTTTGAAAAGATTGCAGCAAAACAAATTAATAACTTTCTTACTGTAAATGATATAATTTTTAAAAACCAGTTCGGATTCCAACAGGGTAAAAGCACTGCGAATGCTATAAATGAGTTTATCCAAAAAATATGCTCTACATTAGATAAAGGTAGAAAGGTCACAGGTATATTCTGTGATCTGACTAAAGCTTTTGATTCAGTGAACCATGCATTACTCCTCCACAAATTACAGATGTATGGAATCAGAGACACTGCTTTAAAATGGTTTAGCTCTTACCTGTCAGGTAGGAAACAAAGAGTAATTTTAACTTCAAATGGAACCAATTATTCATCAGACTGGAAAACAGTTCCCCAAGGAGTCCCACAAGGTTCGATATTGGGTCCCTATCTGTTTCTTTTTTACGTAAATGACCTACCTCTTGCTATTGATGTTCATTCAGTCTTATTTGCTGATGATACATCAGTTCTAATTGAAAATGAGGCATCTGAAAATATTCCAGAAAAAGCCAAAAATACTTTAGAAAAACTTGAATCTTGGTTCTGTCAAAATGGACTAAAACTAAATGTAACTAAAACCAAAATGATGCAATTTGAAGCTAAATCAGTAGAAAGGAGTGAAATAAAGATAACTTGCAATGATCAGGATATAACAGAAGCAAACCACGTGAAGTTCTTAGGCCTAAATCTTGACAAAAATTTAAATTGGAAGGTACACATAGATTACTTAGCAAATAAACTGAACAACTTAGCATTTGCAATGTGTATTTTGTCAGGTGCCACAAACATGGATACCAGAAAGATAGTTTATCACTGCTACTTTGAGTCAGTTATTCGTTATGGCATAATCTTCTGGGGAAATTCAGCAAATGTCACTAGGCTCCTAGTATTACAAAAGAAAGTAATTAGAAACATGTGTTTTGCAAAAAAACGGGAATCCTGTCGACCATTGTTAAAAAATTTAAAAGTACTATCTATCCCCTCACTTTACATATATGAGATGGTGGTGTTCCTATATAGAAATCAACATACACTAGACAATTTCCGTTTTGACCACAACTACAGCACTCGCCACAGAGATAACTTCAAACTTCCAACACATCGTTTAAAACTTTATGCCCAAACACCAGAGTATATGGGGTTAAAAATTTTCAATAAAATAAAAGGCAGTAATATATTTAAAATGGAGATTGGTTCACTGAAAAGATTGCTCTTTACTCTACTGGTGGAAAAGTGTTATTATTCTGTCAATGAATTCATTGAGGACAGCTTCACAATCTGAACACAGGGATTGTAATACATTTATTATTTTATGTACATGTGTAGCTGAAACTTAGAAATGTAAAATATAATGTAAACTTTTGTATTTCTCTTAAAAAAGTGAAAAAAGTTTCTTTTGTAAACCTTGACATGTCTCCTGTACATCAAATCAAATGATTTGAAAATTGTATGTAATGAGATGAATAAACCACATAACATAACACATAACATGAGAGAGAAGATTAGATAAAGAAAATGAAAGACACCCACCGGCCTAACAGCCTAATACCAGCAGGGTCTAAGAAATCAAATTGGCCAAGAGAGACTGACAGAAAAGGACACAGAATACATTTGACACAAGTAAGTGGAAGCAATGTCAGGCATTTCTAGTAAGCTGTTAGTGAGACATTTATGACTCTTTTCAAATACAGTTGAATACTATTTGACATAAAAAGAACATAGATCATGTCAAATGTAACACTGTGTGACTTACAAGTTTATGCTGAGCTAACATGTTGATACAATACCATGTTCTGGAAGTATATTCTTTGTGCCCATTATTGAATTGCATCATGACCATACACCAAGTGCAACATTACAAAATTGAATATCTGTAAGCTACCAGTCCCTTGCAAGGAATATCTAACCGCATATGTCAGTGCATAAACTGCTGTTACATTTATTGAATTGCTTAAACAGTAATTTTTACAACACAGAGACCCATTAATAGAATGTAAGATCTAACAAGTCACTGTAGACACTACAGGTTACACTGCAGCTAAAAGTAAATGCTAGAGTTAACACGTTCCAACAGTAACAGACATCAAGGAAACTAACTATGCAGGTTGTTTGACCTGATCGTAATACACAACTAATCAAATCTACTAATGACACCAACACACAGAATGAAGGATTAATCAGCTGTTCCAATTTATGCCAAAGACACGCTAAAAGACAACATGCAAGTCTTCCAATACTGTATGCCAAGGCACATTACATATTTTATTGGCATGCCAATTAGTACTAGTTGAATCTTACATTCTAAAATACACCAAAATGGTTTAAATCTGGTTACTGGAATGTGAGCAGTATTTATATGCAGTGAGAAGACTGATAATATCAAGACCCCTCATGATTCCCACCTTATCCCCAGCTATACTACTACGATGTGTATTTTATTACACTGAAGTTCTGTGCCATTCTTGGAACGACTGCTGCTTAATAGAAAGGAACGAGCAGTTAGCAGTCTTTGTACAAGTTATAATGCATGTAACAGTGTAACACACAACTAACAATTAGAGTATTAAGGCAGTGGCACTGATACATTTCAGCAAAAACATGTATCAGTTACTTGTCTATGAAGTACAGCCATAAGAGTAACCTATAAATGAAAATAAAATAACATACATCAGAAAAGATTACAAAGTAGTATTAGATGTATAATACATCTGGGGAAGAGAAGTTCAGACATGAGTTATGAGCAACATCATCATAAAAATATTCTCAAATTATGATGCACTTTCCACATAAATTGTCTACAGTATATTCAGGGACAAACATTAATGCATAAAACAGCTTCAAACTTCTGACTGCTTTGCAAATGTGTTACTGTGGAAAATCTGACGTTAAGCATTTAGAAAAGGTTTGAAATTATGTTTAAAGTTTTTTGAAGATAGCAAAGTGCTCTCATTATGAAACAGTGGATGAATAATTTATGCAACTTGAGCTCCACTCTCTCTACATGTGTACACACAGTTACTGACTAATACCAGTTCACCTGTGTTAAACTTATGTCGTACGATTATACCTCTGAAGTACTAAATTGTGACAGGAGTCTAAATTCACTCAATATTTATACAATATACTGAAAATCAAAGAAAGCGGTTACATAGGCTAATGCAACAGGTATTGTGTGTCAGGAACTGGACTTGTCATTCAGTAATACATAAGGAATAGTGTTTTGGTACAAAAACACGTTTTGTCCTTCCGAGTCTTTCAGCATGTCTGATTTATGCTAAGAATTGCCTGTAGTTGTGAATGGTTTTTCGTGGAAATTTACCATGTTTGCAGATGACTTTTATGCCATTTATATCAAGTCACGAAAAGCCAGACACTCAGTGACACTGAATAACCAGTAGATGAAGAGTTAATACCATCAACTTCTTGGGCATTCACGCTGGGAACATCGCATTTATCAGTCTGGAGGGACAGTCAGCTCAGCAGCTTTTTCTCCCTCATTCTGGAGATGAAGAGATCAGAAAGGCAGCTCATTCCACTTCTGCACATTCCACAGTGTCATATAGAACTATGCTTTGGGCGAACTCTACTCTTACTCTACACATGACTCTAATCTCCACACCAACCACAAAATATTTTCATTGAGTCTACAAAGCTCCTATTAAAAATAATTTAGCCATCTCAAAATATTTACTATTGCCAGCAATTTGCATGTGTGGCACTTAACAAAAAAATTATTTGAACTGTTTTTGCTGTGGACAGATGCTATATATGTTGCTGTGAAAATTGTCAATCTTCCCATTGAGCTGAAAATCTTAAGGAATAGTAAATATCTATTCAAAACTAAACTACATATCCTTCTCTTCAATCACTATGTTGTATGCTATTTTTATAGACAACTTACCTAGGGTAAGACATACCTAAGGAGTTTCACAACTGACGAAGGTTAATAAAGCTTCACAACTGCAGGTGGTACCCTTCAAGGGCCCTACATGTGACCACTGGGAGCTACTACGAATCCAACACAACTGACCAATCTCCTGACTACATGAGAAGTATATATCACTCAGAGAATGAATGACTCAATACCACATCAAAAGCTCTTTACTGGGGACAAACATCTACAGAAGTGGGAAACAGTATTGAAGTATGTCAACTGAACGTTGAAGGCATTAGTCAAACCAAACGCCAAATTCTAGGAAAGATACTGTTTAAGCACATTATCAACATGGTCGTTCTACAGCAAAGTCATACAAATAATGTAGATCAATAATGTGCAAGAGGAAAGAGGTTAGGATGCGACATCGTCGATACACTGTACCTCTGTACCTACTGTAAGGGAAAAGTACCTGTACATGTTTGAATATGATATCGCTGACAGCAACAATATGCACTAGCATGCACTGCAAAAAAGTGCAGTAGCAGTTGCGGGTGAGTGGTAGTGGGTACTGAAGTAGACAAAATCGGCTGGCAAGTCACAGACTGTAACGAAGGGTCGAAAAGAGTAAGTAAAGAGCTTCTACTGCATGATGTTAATGCAGCATTAAACAATGTAAACATTGATGATGCACCTCAAATAATTGTAGATAATGGAATTAGTGCACAAAATTTGCAGAATAGTGGTTCTAAGAAAGGTATACATTCGATGTCCTTTATCCAACGTTTCAAACTTGAATTTTAAAGACATTAAACCAAGCAAAGCTAAAATAGACGCATACATTAGCCACACAATATGTAAATCACGTATCTGGGACATTTGTGTATCCAAAAATTGTTCCAAATGTGAAGAATTTGAGACCGGATTGTCAAACGAATTTTGATCTTGAGAAAAACAATGTGACGTAAAATTAAAAATTATACCCTGTGCCGGAGACAGAGCGCAAAATCAATGGCCAGAATGTGCCACAAGCCCAAGTCATTATCTGAGAAGTTGTGATTCAGTGAACTAAATAAATTTTTGGAAACGGCCCACTGGGAAATGACAGTTGTGGGAAATGGGTCAGGAGTCATGACAAATGTTATCAACTGCAAACATGTCACTGACGTGAAAGAAGTTTTATAGACAGGAAAGAAAGAATCAGAAATACATTTCAATTCCACATATTTGGACGTTTACACAAGGCATTATTAAGTATAAAATTCAGAAGGATGAATATGAGCAGAATGTATTAATTATTGGACCATGTAACATCAGTGTGGTTCTCGGAATTGACTGATTCTGAACAGGTTTGTGAATGCATTCTCTTACACTTTATTTTTGTCAAACTAGAGTTGACTAGTGGAAGGAAGAGGACAGGAGAGAGTTGAAAGAATTCGTCGAGGGAGGTGATTAGGGTGCTGCATCGTAAATATGAGTTTATTCGTTTCTGAAAAATGAGGAACTGCAACCCCAAATAATTCTGAAGGAGATGCTGGGCTGTAGGAGAATTATGATTCATTTCACAGACTGCATTAACCAGATAATGTGAGTCATCAACAACTATGGAATTTTATCATTCTTTACTTGCAAGGGAGTGCCGCAGGGTACGAGGGGTCTTCTAGCGGTCACGTTCCTCCAACCACTTCCCGCCTGTGCAGAATTCTGGTGTTAGTGCTAACAGAGGGTGCTGATTATGTGCAGCACTATGTTTTCTTTCATTTGTGGCTCCTTTAGCGATTTATTTTATGGTTATTTAATATTACCCGATGCACTATTAACGGTGTTTAATATTTATGCCATTATCTAGAATATTGGCACTAATTTAACTCTTCCTCTTTTTAATGGTCTTACTTTTGTTGTGTTCTTCTTTTTATTGCTTTTTATTATAAGCTTATTACAGACTTCAACTATTGTATTCCCCTTTATTTTTGCTGTTTCAATTAATTATTGAAAACTAATGTATGCTGACATTAGCGAGCTCTGGTGAACTTACTACACAAATATTTTGTGGCTACTGTACGGCAGCTTGTATTAAACAGTAGTGCTACTGACAACATGACTCGTGCTTATGATGTTATTTATATGTATTTGACAATGCTGGTGCTGATTCTGCATTTAACATTTGAAGATGCCATTATGGCTGCAGTACATTAGGACTTTGTTTTCATGAAACAGGTATGCCTCTTCATACTTACAGCACACAAATGTGTATACTGTCAGTACTACTTTTCATTATGGTCTATGTATTGTTTTTAAGCTGTAGACAATCTGCGAGTGTATTTATGTTTTTCCCATTTCTGCTGCAGATCTGATGACGGTCATTAAAGACTGAAACTGGTAATCTGTTAACAAAAAGTTTGTGACCATAGATGTAAATTAAAGGAAACTTAATAATGATTAAGATCCTCCAACTAGTATTCAAAAGAAGATTCAAACATCAGTGGCCATGTCTGAAGCCAACCGGTACTGATACAAGTAATGAGATGTTACATCGATCTGTTTTCGGAAACACCTGGTCGGATCAAATGATGCATTTATAAAACTGAAGTAAAGAATGACAAGCCATTGTGTAGCAAATTGCACCCAGTACCTTTGTCCTAGAAAGCAGTAGTAAATAATACAGTTAAAGGGACGTTGGACAATCAGGTAATTTAACACTCAGATAGTGACTGTTCTAATCCAATCCACATTAACAAAAAGGGATGGCAATATGCATTTATTTACTGATGCACATGGTGAAATGACGTGGTTTAGTGCACATGTGACCAAGCAGAAAATGTAGATAGCAGAAAGTATACAACCATTATATGGAACAGAAGATGTTACCAGATTAAAAGAATGCATTTCCATTTGTCAGTATCCTCAGAGGCCTTCATGAGTGCACTTAATTAAGATTTAAGGGAATTACTGACATTCTTAGTTCACATTCGAGGTGCATAAATAAGAATTCACAAAATTGCAAATTCCATTCCTCAGACATATAATTTCTTTGTGCGGAATAGGACCTGATCTGACAAAAATGGAAGCAGTGAGAAAGTTTCCCAACCAAAGTGCTGTAGACAACTAAAGACTTCTTGGTTTCTGCAATTTCTAACATCGTTTTTTTTTTTTTTTTTTTTTAATCTACACCTGTCTATCTACATCTGGAAATGGAATAAGGAGCATCAAGAAGCATTTCAGTTAGGTGAAAACCAGCTGTGGGAGGCACCACTACTTCATCACCCTGACTGACGCAAAAAATTTTACATTGGTACTGATACCATTTATTTTTCCCTTGGCGTAGAAATGTGTCAGTTAAATGAGGATAACTGAATCACAGAAAATTCTTCTGTTGCATTCACAAGTTGTGCATGTGCTCACTCTGAGAGGAAGTACATAGTTTCTGGAAGAGACATACTTTCCATGCCAAAGTTTCGCTGTTACTTATTGGGAAGACATTATCATTGTTACAGATGTCAGCACTCCAAGAGTGTGATTTTGAAATTCAGTAAATATGAGTACACCAAACATAATGTACTAGATGCCCATTAAAGATTGTCAGATGGCAACATGTGCATTAAAGTTGTGCATCTCAGGAAAAACAAGTAATAAATCTTTTTCTGACAGGTGTAGAGGGTGAACATTTTACAGACAAATTTCTACATAACTTCAGATGATGGTTGAAATTCTAGAGACGATTAAAAATACTTGGTGTTACTGATGCGGACGGTGATTTAAATGCCAGCACAGTATTCTTATTGTACAAAAAAAACAAATTAGTGGAGAATGATACTAGAAGAGTACAAGCTTTCATGAAGCGGCTGAACACTGCATTGACAGTCACTCCCCCCCCCCCCCATCCCATCCCCCACCCCAATTAAAGTGTGAAAATTACTGAGTCCTCAGCTTAATTGTGCATGCATTGAAAATAATAACTAACACTGTCTTCAACACAATGCAATAGGAAACTGACTCCCCATTATCAAAAGATGAATTTGGTTTAAATAAAAAACTGGGGAAACAGAGAAAGATTGTTAGCTTTAAAATAAGTTACAGAGAAATGGACTGAAATGAATTTCACAATCTTTTAATGTTATACAGACACAATATCAGAAGTAACTCCAACCAAGTTTTATTATGCTGCCAGATGAAGAGATTCACAATAACACTGAATGAAGTACAGAGTGGTACACAGTCCCATAACTATAAAGCATATCAGTTACAGTCTCTTAGGTGAGCCTACAATAAGTAAGTAAACATAACTGAGGCCGAGGGCCCAGCGGGCCGTACTTATATAGGGCTGTCGTGCACACAGTACAGTGCTTGCTGCGCCGACTGTTCAGGTTGTGACTGACCTCTCTAGACGGGCTGCGGAGGCACTTGTATCACACACTATTTGATTATGGGTGCTCGCACTAAAGGCTTACAATACTCCTTCCCTCTAGGGGAAAAGTGTTCACTGTGGAGATGTCCATTTCTACTTCAGTAGGTGATGACTGCTGGTCCAAAGGTCATTCAGCTCCTTGAACAAGAGGCCATACGAAAGCACTGGTGATGATTGTGCTGTATCCGTGTCCACATCTGGGCAGGCATTTGGCAATGGAGGCAGCAGAGACGACAGCAGTGGCAGCCAGAGCAAAGACAGCACAGGAGCCAGAGGAGGCATGGACCACACCACGGACACCAGTGCAGACAGTGGAGGTGTCTGCGAGGAAAGTATTCTCCAGTGCATGCGTGGACTGAGCTGGTCGTAGTGTCTCGATTCCGAGCTGTCAGAAGAATGCACAATGCAGAGGTGGCAGCCTCGGTCAATGGATGACTGCCGGTATCTACTTACGGTGGCAGTCAGACCCGTGGGCTCAGACAGCGAAGCTCAGATGGAACCACTGCGAGGCTGGTGCTCGTGGATGGTTGGGTTTCAGCTGGAGTAGATGAAGCAGTACATGGGGTTGGCAGCCACAAAGCAGCTCTGCCAGGCTGTGGTTGCCATCTGCAGTGAACCTATCTGACCTCGAGAACCTATCAAAGGCTTCCTCAGGTCTTCATCTGGATTTTGAATGAACCTATCAGCTGCTCTGCATCTCCTTTGGACTGGAGATGAAGTGGAGTGGCTGTAAGATGCCGAATGCTACTTTCTGTACAAAAATCTTCAAAATTTTAAGAAAGAAGTTGTGTCGTCACCATCACAAGCCTATACTGCAGTTCTAAAGAAAAACATCTTTGCAGAATCCTTGAGATCCTGTGGATCTGAGATTAATGTTAAATACAATGATGGGAATTTAGCAAGAGTGGAGTCAACAAAGTTCCTGGGTCTACTTGTTAATAGCAATCTAAACAGGTCCTTACACATTCCTTACCTATACAAAAAACTAAGCTCAGCAATTTACACTATTCGTGCAATTGCTTCCTTCAGTGACTTAAATACTTTGAAAGCTGACTATTTTGGTTACTTTCATGCCCTGATGGCCTATGGAATTATATTCTGGGGAAACCAGCCAAAGGCAAACAAAATTCTCATAGCCCAGAAAAGAGTCATTAGGATTCTGTGTGGTGTCAACTACAGACATTCCTTCAGGAAACTCTTCCAAGAACTGAGAATAATCACAACAGTATCTCAGGACATTTTCTCTCTCATGTGTTTCTTGTGTAAAAACCATTCCCTTTTTGAAATGAACAGCAAGTATCATAACTATGACACTAGGGTAAAAAATGATCTACATCTTGAACAATAGAATCTAAGTATGGTACAAAAAGGAGTACACTACTCTTGCATAAAAATATTTAATGCTCTCCCTCAGGCAATAAAAATGTCAGTTACTGATCCACCTACTTTTAAAGATCAACTTAAACAATATCTTCTAAGTAAAACCATTTAGTCGCTGCACGAATTTATGTATGAGAATATGTCAATTGATTTTGATCTATTGTATGTCTGTTCAATGTAATTTGTAACTTTTTACATAAAACAATTCTTGTTAACATTTTTTTCTATATAATATAGCTATTATTCATTGTACACCCTATTATCATAAACAAATGTCTCAAATCTATGTAAATGACACGTTCTACACCCAAGCGATTTATCGCTAAAGGGTCTACAGAACACGAATGAAATAAATAAAAATAAATAAATAAATAAATAAATGAATGAACAAGCAACAAACCACACAATGAAAAGCATCTAATACAACCCACAAGGAGTTAAGGAACGGATTTGTAAAATCCACAGGAATACACTCCCAGAAACACTGCAGAGGTGGGCCACAGGGAAAGTGAGGCCCATGGTGCTGCTTGATGAGTGGCACAATGCGGACAGGCTGTCACAATGCGCATTAACTCACTGTCAATACCGACCAAAACACGTGGTTTTAGACCAGAAATTTTGTACAAAACACACTCCAATGGTCTGGTGGAGAAGGCACATGATATTCTGCTGCAGTGCAGATGGGCTGACAACCTAGCATACCATCTCTTCAGTAGCCAGCAGTAAAACATCACCAAGAACTGAGAGGCAGTAGCAGAGAGCATAATAATTATGCAAAGCATCTGATGCTCGGCCCAGTGGTTTATCCGGTCAGTCGTGGTAGACAAACTGAACAACCTGATGTAAGACAGGCTTGGTCTTGGCTAGCCACACTAAGTGGCATGTGCTGATAGTGATATAAACCAAAGGTAGTATTCATTGCAATGACAAATTTGGAATCATCACCCAGAAGTAGCTGTAAGTCGGCTTCTAACAAGCCTATTTTGGAAAACCATCGGCACCCTGAATGCTGTGCTAAGTGTTTGTCCAGACGAGGTAAGTGATAGGTGTCAGAGTGATGGGCATTAATAATGGACTGAATTTACAGACACTTTAAAACCACTACAGTGCTGAAGGTTGCCATTAGGTTTTTTGACAATTAATAATGGAGTAGACTGTTTACTCGAGGAGACTGGTGTGTTGACACCCTTAGACATAATTCTGTCTAGTTCCAATTTGACTTGATCCCTATTGGGGCTGGGCAGGCACAAAAGCAAATGGGGCATGCCATTGGTTTCGCTGCGATGTGATCCTTGAAATTGGTAGCACACCCTCAAACCTTCCTGAAACAGGAACATTCCAAGTAGATCAAGTCCATTTGTTTGTATGGAATTTTATCTGGTACCAGTGGCACTTCATCAGAAATAGAGAACCCAAAAATTTTGAAGGCGTCTAACCGAAGTAAGTTTTCAGTGTTGGCATCATCCACTACTAGAAAGGTCGAAGGTTGAATAACTGTATGGACACTAAGGAAATAAAAAGTCCCAAGATAGGTGTTTTTTGTTGGTTGTAACTCACCAGCTGACGAGGGACAAGGGACAACACTGGTTAGCCCAGATCCACACAGGTTTAAGAATTTAACAAAGTCACTGCTCTATCTGAGCCCACTTGCATTTTTAACATATTGTCCATCATACACACTTCAAAGTACATTTTATTTTTCGCTACCATCACTTGGAAAACTCTGTTCATATCCACTTTCATGTCTGATGAAAGAGATTGAGCGATGCAACAGACGTAATATGTCCCCTTTTGTCTTACAATGCTTGCATGTTCAGAACATATAACAGAGAGGGATTTTCACATGGTAAAGCACGTCCAAGAACTTCCCTGTTGGGGGCAAGTCATATTATAGCACCAGAAAGCGTCGAATCAGCATATGAGTCCCTGTGGCCCTCAGTAACAAAGCAGAAATGACAGCTAAGCCCACGATGTTTCACTGTCCAAGCTCCCTGCAGCTGTTGCAGCCACTTTTGACAATGGTGGAACTCAATGCGAGCAGCTATTTGCTGGTTGGTGAGAGCTTGCCGTAGTTCAACAAGAAATTGAAGAATTACATCAAATGAAATGTCGGCTATATACTGATCCAAGAAATGAAACATGCAGAGCAGAATACTGCACTCATCGTCAAATATCTTGTAACTGTACAGACACAATATCAGAAGTAACACCAACTAAGTTTTATTCTGCTTCAACCATGAAGAGATTCACAATAGTACTAGATGAAGTATAGAATGGTATAAAGTCTCATAACTATAGATCATGCCACTATACAGTCTCGTAGGCAAGTGTATAGCAAGCAAGTAAACACTGGGGTCATTCCATGCCAAGTGTCCCAGTTTAGAAGATGATCCCAGCTCGACCATCTTCAATTTTGATTAAATTTGTACACGATGTACCTGAGGGCCCTACATGAACTTATGCAAGGTTCCAGGCTCAACTGTAACTTGGTTTAGGTGCTAGAGACATTTTCGTGAAGACCACTTTTACAGAGGCTGAGCAGTCGTGAAGAAATCGTCAAGTTTGGCATTCCATTGTTCCTAATGTAAAAGAGCTTCTGGGTATAGGCCAACTCTCTGTGCTCTACATACAAATGTTTCAAGTAGAGTTGAGAAAGCAACGCATTTGGCATAATTTCAGTTTAAAGTGGGCAACAAATCATTTTGCGAGAAATGTGGCCCATAATTTAACGAGGCAAAAGTAGGGGAGAAAATGCGCTATTGACCTGGTCTTTTACCAAACTACTGTCTGTCTGGGTGTTTAGTATACACACATTTTGGCCTGGCTTGTGTGTTTAATTACTGTGGTACCATCCTGTAAATTTGCTAAAAAACATGATTGTATCAAAATATACCCATGTTCAAAGTCATGTATCTCAAAATGGATACCTACCACATTACACTCATTAACACCATTCAATAGAGCACATTTCATTGTATTAGAAAAAACTTATTTTAATTTTGGTGTCTCTATGGGTAAGGTGCAAAAAATTTGCCTAAACTATTGACTTTTTTGGTAATTCAGAAAATTCTTGCATTGGTCCATGGTGGCTACACACTACCAATCTCAAGACTGGTAACCCCACTGCCAAGGGGGCACACCCGATAGCCATGCAAGGTCAGCCACGGGTGGGTCTCTTTACTGCAGGTTTCCAAACCTGTAAGTGGCTCCCAAGCCGGAATGCGAATATCTAGCAGGTTCCCAAGTCAGAATGTGGGTATCTCGCATGTTCCCAAGTCGTTTTTGGGTCTCTCTGTGGTTCCCAAGCCGTAATACAGAATTCTTCAATTGTTAAATGTTTTAAATTTTTTGATGATGTCCAAAAACTATTGCTTCTGGCAAACTGTATTGCTGCCCCTCATTAAAGCAGCTGGGACTGGTATGTCTGCAATTATATGTTGTTCTGGGATCCAGCATATGTCTCTTCTAGTAGGCCAATGAAATGATTGAGCAGTTCCATGAGGATGCATGGAATCAATCAAGGCATTTTTTTCTTCACTTGAAACTTCACAGATATTTCCTATCCACTATTTTCCATCATAAACACAAGCAACATACTGGCCAGGCTGTAGTTCATTAATGGCGACATGTATAGTAGCAACTTTAGCATGGTGGTTAACATTCACCATAAAGGACAATATATCATTTGATACTCTGTGAATCTTAAGTCGCTTTTCATCAATTGGCACAAAATGGTGATGGTCTCTTGTACCAGACACTGTACATCCATCCTCAAAACATTTCTCTTGAGCAATTTTTGCATCTTCAATAATTTCTTTTTTAATATAAATTCAATGCCATGAACATTTTTTTTTTTGCAATATCCAAAGAGATCAGTTGGTGTTAAGATTTGGTTGTCAATTGGGCGTTGAAGGCTAGCTCTTGTTTCTAAGCGCTTAACTGCGCCCCCAATTCCGTCACATGGTGATTTCCCATGGCTTGTTCCGAAAAAATTCCAATCTGCAGTAATTCGAAAATCTTTTTGATGATGGCAAAAATTTAGGAAGCTCTTAAAATTTTTGTACTGTGCTGCAGAACCATCCTTAAAATAATGAATATGCTTAATTTTTTTAAAAATGCACTTAAGGGATTTGATGAAGTACGTTAAAAACACATGCACTGCAACTGTGTCATGTCGGAGGCAATCACTGATCATGCTGTAGCTGACACTCTTTAGGTCTTCATAACCTTTGTAGTAAATGACAAATGGATGTATTGTAGCTTTACTATTTTCCCAATGGAATCCCTGCACTGCATCTTGGACAATAAAGGAGTAATTTTCTGCAAAATCCATCAATATAATCAAATCTCCTGGTTCGAGACCTTCTTTACTGAACTTCAAATGCTTGCTCTGATGCTTTGCAATGTAGTGGTGAGTAGAGAGGGCCAACAGTTTTGTAACTAATAGTTCAATGAATTCTTCAAATGTCATTTCTCTGGTTTCAAGTGTATCTCTATCAGTGTGAGTCGATTGTTTGAACTGTATTGGATCCTCAGGATCAATATCTGCAAAAGCGCTTTCCAAATATTCATTTAGAGCTTCTGTTCCTGGACATACTTCACAGTGATGAAGCATACAGTCCTTTGTTTCCAAATTACAGACAATTTTGCTCAGTAAAATTTTGTAATCTTCTTTTATTGGGCTATGTACCAACAATAGTTTCACATTCTGATGTATTGTGCAGACACAAACTGAATGTGAACCAGCTGTGCCTACAGTCACACACCACTTTGGCCTTAATTCACAAAATTTGGAAAATCCAATTTCCGGTCCATTTTTATTGCGGTACGCAACAAACATTTCTTTTAAGTTGCTCAGTAATAAGTATTTGTTTTTTAACCTTTTCTCCATCTATCCGAACAGTAATAAATTCCTTTTTTCCTGGACAAATCCGACTAAACTTTTCATCATAAAAATTGTCTATGATTCTTGCCTTCATATCCTCAGAAAACTTTCTCCCACATTTACCTTTAGGCTGTGCTTATATTCCCTGTTCAGCTTTTAACTTTCTTGCCTTCCATACCATTCTTTCTGAAACACAAAATCCTTCCATAGTCTTTTTGATAGACCAGCTTTGGGGAACTAAGGTCAAAATTTGAATTTTCTCGTTATTATCTGATATATGTAATTTTTCTTTCAATTCTTGGATCAGCTCAATGTAATCTGAACAAGTCAAGGATTGCTTGATTGTAGATGGTTGCTCCAATTCACTGGGATCAAGTCCTGCCACTTCTGCACCTTCAACTTGATGTATTTTGCACTTTGCATATCCTTTCGTATCCCTTGCACCAATTCATTGAAATTTTAATGCTGATATTCCAACAGGTGTTATGCTTGTATTCAAATTGTGAGCTACATTAGTCTCATCATCTTCATCTGACTGATATGTAACATACATTTGTGAATATTTCAGTGTATCAAATTCTTTTCTACAGGAAGGGCATATTATTTGGCCTGGTTTAATATCATACATGGTTATCCTTTTTAGTAGGTCAGCTATTTCTATGTGATTGAGTGCAGTGTGGTTTTTCTTGCCAAATGGGTTGCAGCATGATCTTTGCACAAATTCTAATATTTTTAGGAGTAAAACTTCATAGTGGAAGCATAGTTGAGTATTTTCAGTAGAGTGTAAAACAATCCGTCAAGTAAGTAATTCTTGTTGTTCTAAGGAAAGTTGCTTTACAGCTTTCAGTCCTTTTAAGGTACTGTATGTCATTAAATGGCATGGGGAATCAGTATTTCCTAAACAGTGTACATTAACTTGATCTTTTTCTTCCATTTTAGCAGGAACTTGATATGCTTCAGACACTAAAATCAAATTGTCGAGTCCTAAATAAAGAAAAGAAATAAAATTACAGCTTCCCAAAAATTATTTAGCAGTCTCAGGATCATTGCTAAATTTAGCCATTTAACTGTACTAGTCACAAACAGGTTTAAAATCACCGAATAAACAGCAAAATGAGTATTTAAACAATGAAGACATAATCAACAAAATTCCAAATTTTAGGCGACATTTTTGCACCTTACCCAAAGAGACACCAAAATTAAAATAAGTTTTTCTAATAGAATGAAATGTGCTCTGTTGAATGGCGTTAATGAATGTAATGTGGTAGGTGTCCATTTTGAGATACATGACTTTGAACACGGGTATATTTTGATACATTCATGTTTTTTAGCAAATTTACAGAATGGTAGCACAGTAATTAAACACACAAGCCAGGCCAAAATTTGTGATATACTTAACACCCAGACAGATAGTAGTTTGGCATAAGACCAGGTCAATAGCGCATTTTCTCCACTACTTATGCCTCGTTAAACTATGGGGCAAATTCCTCGCGTCATGATTTGTTGCCCACTTTGAACTGAGATTATGTATGCCAAAGGCATCGCTTTCTAAACATTTGAACTTTGAACTGAGATTATGTATGCCAAATGCATTGCTTTCTGAACATTTGTGTGTAGAGCACACAAAGTTGTACCACTATACCCAGCAGCAAGAGTCTAGCTCTTTTACATTAGGAACAGTGGAATGGCAAACTTGACAATTTCTTCACGACTTTTCAGTCTCTGTAAAAGTGGTCTTCACGAAAATGGCCCTAGCACCTCAACCAAGTTACAAGTGGGCCTGAATGTTTGCATAAGTTCATGTAGAGCCCTCAGGTACATCCTGTACAAATTTCATCAAAATTGAAGATGGTCGAGCTGGGAACCCTAGGACACTTCACCCATTGGTGAGGCCGAGGGTCCGGCATGCAGGTCTTATTAGATTAGATTAGTACTTGTTCATAGATCATGAATACGATACTTCGTAATGATGTGGAATGTGTCAGGTTAATAAAAGGTGTCTATACAAGATATTACATTACACAGAAAATTACATGACACTTAATTTTTTTTTTTTTTTTTTTTTTTTTTTTAAGGGGTTGAGGAAATTACCCACTTACTATACCCAAGAATTCATCTAATGAGTAGAAGGAGTTGCCATTAAGAAATTCTTTAAATTTATATTGGGCTGTTGTGCACACAGCAAAATGCTCGCTGTGCTGTCTGTCCAGGTTGCAAGACAACCTCTCTGGCCTGGCCTAGGAGGCACTTGTATTGCACATTGTCTAATTACACGCTCTCGCACTGTAGGGTTATAACAGACAACATATACGAGTATAGCATTTGCACATATACAGGAAATGTTTGATAATGTAAAATGGAAAAAATATGTTTGAGGTACTACAGAAACAGGAATTTTTTCAATACAGGGACTGGTAACTGATATGAAACCATTACAAAAATGCTACAGTTACAATTGGCGGGAACACAATAGAAGGTGAACTAATTTAGAAAGGAGACCAGTAAAGATGTGTACTAACACCACTGCCAGCATTAGATTGGTTATTAATAATCATAGATTTTTAATAACTGGAGTTTTATTTTGTAAGAAACTGCATTTCATTTCCTGTACTGATACATCTTTCCAAAAGCATGTAATAAGATACAAGATATTATGACAAAACACCAGAACACATAGAGAGGGCAAACAAAACCCTAAAGGATGTTTGTCACTGGTCACCATGAAATAAAATTTCATTGAAGATGAGGAAAACAAACAGCATGAATATTAGCACAAAGAGGTAAAATAGGCTAATTCTGTAAACCTAAATGTGGATGAAAACTTCATAAATTGCAAAACAAATATTTTTACCAATTAAAAGTGACTATCACCTGAAATGGGATGAACACGCAAACATAGTCTCACTAGCAAAGAAACTATCAGCATCGTGCAATGCTATCGTCATGTTATCTGTGTGTCACGACAATGTCTTATAGCTACATACTATTTCTATATGGACTACATCCTTAGCTATGGAATAATTTGTTTGGGATGGAGACAGCGGGTGGGGTGGCATACACAAAACATGGACACATTCTTCAAACTACAGAGAAGGGTTATTAAAATACTATCTAGGTGAAGTAACTGAGCTAGCCGGCCGGAGTGGCCGAGCGGTTCTAGGCACTACAGTCTGGAACTGCGTGACTGCTACGGTTGCATGTTCGAATCCTGCCTCGGGCATGGATGTGTGTGATGTCCTTAGGTTAGTTAGGTTTAAGTAGTTCTAAGTTCCAGGGGACTGAAGACCTCAGAAGTTAATTCCCATAGTGCTCAGAGCCATTTGAAAGTAACTGAGCTCAATACAAATACCTGTTTAAGGATCTGGGTGTCATAGATACATCATGTGAGTACATCCACTAATCCATTACACACATCACCAATAACATCAGCAATTATCTCACAAACAGTAGTAACCATGTAACAAAAACATACTAAACATACATTTGGCAAGAGTAAACAAACAACAAAGATCCAAATATTTAAAAAGTATCTATTGTATTAAATAATTCATACTAAAAAATCAAGGACTACGGCACAGATTAGAGAATGGTAAAAAAACTGACATTATTTATTATTAAACAACGCCATTCTGCAGTAATGTATAGGTTACTGATTCTTGCTGTAAAAAACCTATGCACATGACACATGATGGAAAATTCTGACCTCTACCAACTTTTTGAGCTCAATATCTCATTGAATGTGTAAAGAGAGAGAGAGAGAGAGAGGGAGAGAGAGAGAGAGAGAGAGAGAAGTGACCACTGACGTATTAAAAATGAGTATTGTCAAAGTCCTTTTTAATAAGATAATATAACTGAATGTGTGAATCGGTTAATTTTAAAAAATACTGGCCTGATATCATTTGCAAATAACCTAAGCATGAATAGACAAATAAGGCACTCTCTGCCATGTACTTGACGGTGGTTTACAGAGTATGGATGTGGATCAAGTTGTAGCTGCGAGTAAAAGTGGCCTACTGGTATGGTAAGAAAAATCTTGAATGCCTTGTGGTGCACTGCTTTCTGGTATTTATTATAGGACATCTTCTTGGTGTATAGAAAATGTCGTTTAATATATTTGGTAAGTTTTTCTGTAAACTGTCATACTTAATCCCGGTAATTACTGATCATCTCGTACCGTAATTATGTCTATTTCAGTTGTATTCGGCTTACTTACCTCACAGACGTGGCATTTTTACATTCATTCATTCATTCTTTACTGATCCAATGAATCATTTTGTGTACAGAGAGTACTACAATGATATGCGACACAATTGTATGATAGTTATACATTACAGAATATAGTATTAGTATGCTCATAAGTTGTTCAAACGATCGAAACATTAACGATCGTTTCCACGATAAGCAACTGAAAGTTAAAATGAAAACTAATTCGTTGTAGATCATGTTGCATAAAAAAAAGTGTGTCATTGCTTTGTATATTATTTCCTGCACGGTAATCTCCATCTTCAAGTAGTTTACATTTAAAAAACCGGTACCGGTGTACATGGGGTTCCCAAAACCGGATTTCGTGAACCGATTTCACAATACCGTTTCTGTTTCGTCATGGAAACAGTCCACAATCGATTCCGGAAATCTGTTTCTAGCTGCCGGTTTTCCACTTCCACGATTTTCGCTCCCATTAAACGCACAACCGTTTTTGAAACGTGCTTGGATTGTCTGGTTACTTGTTATCAAAATATTCGTCTGTCGACTGGGCGACTTCGTGTGCAGTGAAGGAGAAACAGAAATATTAGCTTGAGTATGAAACTCTCTTCACTTAAATATTAGACGTAGACAAAGAGCAACTGTGCTGACTAAATCACAAATTGGAACAAATGTTTTCCAGACGCCACATTTAATTGCGCTAGAAAATCCGCTTCAGACCTTAACATGTAGACACGTCAGCGAAAAAGTTATCCAAACTTCAGTTTTCGTCTTTCAGAAGATATGTCGCATGTAAACGTAGTGTATATTATGAAGCGGTACCGTACTATTGAACGTGGTGAATAATATGCCCACCCGTGCCTTGCCCGGCATATGCATTCCCCACAAGCAACTAAATGAGTAGGGGAGACCGGGGACAAAAGTAACAGGGTATGAAAGTAACATCCCTTCCCTATCTTCGCATGTAGCTCCGAAAATCACGTGCTTCAAACAATGTATTCCCTTCATGTTTCCCAACTGCCTATGTATTGTTGGCCATTATTGCAGAGTCTGTTGAGTGTGGCGCAGTGAAACGTTTTTTCAGCGTCTCACGTAAGTTTTCCAAATTTTCTTCGTTTTGTGCTAAAGGTGGCATTACGATGTAAACGTAACTACGTGAAACTTTCAGTTTTATGCCACCATTATCAACTTTTCATTACTTGTACAGGTTGTGTCTAAAACTTCAATTAAACACAAAAGCGTGGTCGGGGACAAAAGAGACATTAATGCTGGGAACGAAAGTAACATTGTTTTTTTCGCCCCTGTTACTGAAAAAGTATTATTAGCCGTAAATCTCTTGGTTTTTTTTCCGTTAGCGAACAGTAAATTAGTTATGATAGTGTTCGGAGTAGCAGTGTCTTGTTGAACAAACTCGTTATTACTGAACGGACTCGTTATTTACTTAGCTATTTCGTTACAGGGAATTATGCCACGAACACGGGGTAGGACGACTACAAGAGGACTAACTCCTACTACTGTATATCAAACTGCGGCAGATGATTTTAAGATTTAATTGTGTATGTTAATCCTGGCTTCAATTATTATAGCATTACGACAGTGTATATAGATTTTGGACGAAAGTGTGTGTGCGTGTGGGGGTTCGGGTGGGGGACGGTGGGGGAAGGTATGCAGGGTGCAACCAACGGGGACGAATAGAAGCAGCCCAGTGAAAAAATCTTTAGGAACGAATGAACTGTAGGATGTGCTATCATCATATGCCCCCTCCACTCTCCATAAATCCCTCCCCATCGTCCCGTAACGGAAATTGGTTTCACTACTGAGTACCACCCGAGTGACCAGATTGGGCTAGATTTTACCATTTGGGCTACTAATGATAAAATTTTCAGCAGTTTTTTTAAAGAAATGCAACCTTAGCCGTCTGGGCGAAATTTTTGTTGATCAACGCAATTTTTGGGGCACAGACAGATATTTAATTTTATTTGAATAACGTTTACCTCTCCGCTGCTATCCGAAACAGTGAAATATTGCAGCTACGAAGTTCTACCAGTCTCCCAATAATGACTCCATTGCTAACATTAAACTGCTATCGATAAGTAATTAGGCTATTATAGAAGTGCGTACAGATTTTTAGCTTACCTTAATGCTAATAGACGAATCAAAATCTGTTTTACTCTTCTTTCTTGTTATAAACTTACATAATTAGAAACTATGACAGCAGCACACCGCACAGAAACAATAAACAGCAACACTTAAACAAAATTCAACTGGAAGTAAGAACTGAACTGATTATCGAAACGACAACCGAACTCAAATAAGGTCAACAGCTTTTGGCTAAAGCAGGGGTGCTATCAATATATCGATAGTTTAAAGCTATCAGCGTTCTGTTTTCGTCGTACGATTGTAAATTAAAATATCTTTCAATTTCACTACACTGCAACTAGGTCGTGCGTAATTTCATTTCGGGGATGGTGATAGCGTGGGGAAGGGGGGGGTGGGTTCGGACCACTCGGCCCCTTCCCCCATCCCTTTGGCTACATCCTTGATAGTAATAGTCACAGTATACTGTTCCAGCTGATCTTGAGTTTTTCATTAAATAACAGGGTGCGGTGTTAAACTTTTTAACTTCTTATTTGAATGAAGTATTATCAGGTTGCTATTTTAATTTAAATGTTTAGGACATAGGCTACCTATCCTAGAAGTACTGAAGTCCCTTGTCATTTCATATTGCCTAACTTGCCTAGCACAGTTCACAACAAAAAGTATGGGACCCAGAAGTGCTGCTCCTGATATCATTTCTATAGAGTCATCGTAGTCATCAAGATACATGGATGGTGACAACGTTAAATCACATTACAAAATTGTATTTTAAAATCTTAAACGACATCAAAATGAAAGTATTTTAGAGAAAAAATAATTCCCACCAGCAGCAGGATGAGAGTAACACGAGAAATCGTAACACAGTAACATAATGCATTGCATGTATATAAAAACAAACATATATTACAGGCCACTGTGGATGTTTCATAAACAAAAGAAGCGAAACACATATAGCGAAAGCCAAGCCGCATTTTATTTAGTTGCAAAGACAGAACATACATCCATGAAAGATAAAAATACCGTGTGTTTTAGAAATACGACAGAATATTTTTGGGATGATAGGTTGGATATAAGCAATAATTTTAAGTACGCGAACATGAGATAGCTGTCGGTTATTCACGACCTCAAAAAATAAACTGCTCTATGTAATCGTAAGTTTGGATGTCTAGTGTCATTTATTTTCATTGGTGCCCACACACTAACGAGCAAACTCTGTATTAGTTCCCATTGTCCTCATTCGGTGCTGTATACAACACTTGCGCTTATTGTCAAGTCAGATCGTATGGGGCATAAGTTGCATAAAGGGTGATGTTAATCGAGAAGGAGGGCCATCAACATCGGCATCGATTGCAGGCGATAGTGTCCAGACAATCGGGGAACTGATTCACCGCAATCGTTTTCCAACTGTAAGGACGTCCACACAGCGGTTCTCAAATGGCTTCGTGACCAACAAACGGATTTCTATCTTCGATGAACTGGACAATTGCTAGAACGTTCCGACCGTTGTCTGTAGAGACTTGCTGGTTGTGTTGGAAAATAGTGCCGCGCGAGATTAGCCGAGCGGTCACAGGCGCTGCAGTCATGGACTGTGCGGCTGGTCCCGACGGAAGTTCGAGTCCTCCCTCGGGCATGGGTGTGTATGTGTTTGTCCTTAGGATACTTTAGGTGAAGTAGTGTGTAAGCTTAGGGAGTTATGACCTTAGCAGTTAAGTCCCATAAGATTTCACACACAATTGAACAAATGGAAAATAGTGTCCCGTGTAGCGTAGCATCGAATAAAAGTTACCTGAACTGCTGTAACGATGTGTAACTTAATTTGTGAAGGCCCCTTGTATGTTTTGTCCACTGCTGTGAAGTGGGGACACAACCATACAAGGATACCGCATTTTATAATCAATATCTTTGCTGTGCCATAGCACCAGTTATTTGCAAATTCTTGATAATGGCGAGCTATAAAAAATGCATACCGGTGTTGCCATCCCGATCCAAATTGCAACCACACGTACTACAATCTTGCAGGCCACTATTGCTCAGCAGTGTTTGCGGCAGTACATTTCCGGGCCAAAAGTTTTTACAAGGGACCACACTGATGCCACAAATTGGACGAACGCGAGCTAGTGGAAATGAGTGCTGCTCTACTGCTTTTATATTACACTGGGGATCAAGTTAAAAAGAATAGGAGAAATCGGATTTTGTTAATGGATATTTTTTGAATAGGCGGAATATTTCGGAAAATTTAACTAGTGAACTGGTGCTGGATACATACCGGCACCTGTTACAGAACTTCACCAGAATGTTGGAACAGGACACCTCGTACAAGCAATTTGTCAGGAAACTGCTAATTCTGATACAAATACAAGTCAGTGTATACCAGTTACAAACCGACTGGCGTTCATCCTTCGCGTTTAAGCTTCTCATGATTTGCGTAGAAATTCAATGTACCTGTTTAAACAAATGAAACTACATGGTTCTAGAGACATTTTCAAGCGTCAAACTTTTATGATGTATGTACATAGAGTGAAGTGGCGAACGAAAATTTGTACCAAGGATAGGATTTGTGCAGTTGCGCAAAGCAGCTGTGACAGTGTAGAGCAATGTTTGCGTATCTGCCTAGTGAGCAAGAAAACTGGCTTCAGACTGCCCGCCGGCCGAAGTGGCCGTGCGGTTCTGGCGCTGCAGTCTGGAACCGCGAGACCGCTACGGTCGCAGGTTCGAATCCTGCCTCGGGCATGGATGTGTGTGATGTCCTTAGGTTAGTTAGGTTTAACTAGTTCTAAGTTCTAGGGGACTAATGACCTCAGCAGTTGAGTCCCATAGTGCTCAGAGCCATTTGAACCATCAGACTGCCCGTCCCTCTTCAGTCCAGATTCCTATTCACGCGTCAGCCCACTTGGTATTCTCTCTAACACGAACAGCATTGCAGAGGTTCTGCAACTGTATTGAAATTGCAACTCAGTATCGAACAAAACGGGAGATCCTGACTGACAACCACGCATAGGTAGGTCTACTTTGATCAAATGTAACTATATGGTATGTCTCAAACATACATGCTGTACATATGAGGTGTGACGTGGAAGTAACGGGAATTTCTTAATTTCGCGGGCTTTATTTATCTGATTTTCAATTTTTTTTTCTTGTTGGCACACATATTCCTGATGTATGTCTGCATTTTCAGCTGTTTTGAAAATTAAGTTTATTGTTGCCAGTCAACAAGGTTATACGTGTTTTCGAGTGCTCGGCGAATTTTTACTTTCGAAAATGATAGATCAAAGAATCTGCATTAAAATTTTGCGAGTGCGGGCTTTCTCGGCGAATTTCATATACAGGGTGTTACAAACAGGTACGGCCAAACTTTCAGGAAACATTCCTCACACACAAAGAAAGAAAATATGTTATGTGGACAGTGTCCGGAAACGCTTACTTTCCATTTTAGAGCTCATTTTATTACTTCTCTTCAAATCACATTAATCATGGAATGGAAACACACAGCAACAGAACGTACCAGCGTGACTTCAAACACTTTGTTACAGGAAATGTTCAAAATGTCCTCCGTTAGCGAGGATACATGCATCCACCCTCCGTCGCATGGAATCCCTGATGCGCTGGTGCAGTCCTGGAGAATGGCGTATTGTATCACAGCCGTCCACAATACGAGCACGAAGAGTCTCTACATTTGGTACCGGGGTTGCGTAGACAAGAGCTTTCAAATGCCTCCATAAATGAAAGTCAAGAGGGTTGAGGTCAGGAGAGCGTGGAGGCCATGGAATTGGTCCGCCTCTACCAATTCATCGGTCACCGAATCTGTTGTTGAGAAGCACACGAACACTTCGACTGAAATGTTCAGGAGCTCCATCGTGCATGAACCACATGTTGTATCGTACTTGTAAAGGCACATGTTCTGGCAGGACAGGTAGAGTATCCCGTATGAAATCATGATAACGTGCTCCATTGAGCGTAGGTGGAAGAACATGGGGCCCAAATAGACATCACCAACAATGCCTGCCCAAACGTTCACAGAAAATCTGTGTTGATGACGTGATTGCACAATTGCGTGCGGATTCTCGTCAGCCCACACATGTTGATTGTGAAAATTTACAATTTGATCACGTTGGAAGGAAGTCTCATCCGTAAAGAGAACATTCGCACTGAAATGAGGATTGACACATGACATGAATGAACCATTCGCAGAAGTGTACCCGTGGAGGCCAATCAGCTGCTGATAGTGCCTGCACACGCTGTACATGGTACGGAAACAACTGGTTCTCCCGTAGCACTCTCCATACAGTGACGTGGTCAACGTTACCTTGTACAGCAGCAACTTGTCTGACGCTGACATTAGGGTTATCGTCAACTGCACGAAGAATTGCCTCGTCCATTGCAGGTGTCCTCGTCGTTCTAGGTCTTCCCCAGTTGCGAGTCATAGGCTGGAATGTTCTGTGCTCCCTAAGACGCCGATCAATTGCTTCGAACGTCTTCATGTCGGGACACCTCCGTTCTGAAAATCTGTCTCGATACAAACTTACCGCGCCACGGCCATTGCCCCGTGCTAATCCATACATCAAATGGGCATCTGCCAACTCTGCATTTGTAAACATTGCACTGACTGCAAAACCACGTTCGTGATGAACACTAACCTGTTGATGCTAGGGACTGATGTGCTTGATGCTAGTACTGTAGAGCAATGAGTCGCATGTCAACACAAGCACCGAAGTCAACATTACCTTCCTTCAATTGGGCCAACTGGCGGTGAATCGAGGACGTACAGTACATACTGATGAAACTAAAATGAGCTCTAACGTGGAAATTAAGCGTTTCCGGACACATGTCCACATAACATCTTTTCTTTATTTGTGTGTGAGGAATGTTTCCTGAAAGTTTGGCCGCATCTTTTTGTAACACCCTGTATAAAGTCTTAACGGGTTGTCAGCCGAGTAGCATCGTCGTCTCGTAGCAACGTTTCGATGGAATGCGTCTCCATCATCTTCAGGCGAAGATGATGGAGACGCATTCCATCGAAACGTTGCCACGAGACGACGATGCCACTCGGCTGACAACCCGTGAAGACTTCATATATGCATTAAAATTTGCTTGATCAATGGAATAAAGCGCAGTACCGCATTCGAACTGTTGACTGTGGATTTTGTCGAATCTACTGTAGGTAGGAGGAGAGTTTACGAATTGTATAAACGTTTCACAGAGGGTAGAGAAGACGAAGACGACGACCATACTGCAGGCGCTAGCACATCAATTACTGTCGATAGTGTGGAAGAAGTAAATAAAATGGTTCTGACAAAACCGCCGAATCATGATCAGGCAGCTTGCTTATGATGTCCGCATATACTTTGGAATGGTTCAAATGGCTCTGAGCACTATGGGACTTAACATCTGTGGTCATCAGTCCCCTAGAACTTAGAACTACTTAAACCTAACTAACCTAAGGACAACACACAACACCCAGCCATCACGAGGCAGAGAAAATCCCTGACCCCGCGCATATACTTTGGCACATGCCGAGCAACTTTCTCCGGCGTTTTTTACATGAAACGTGTAGCAGCAAAGCTTATTCCGAAATTGTTGAGTTTCGACCAAAACCGACGTCATGTAGATATCGCTCAGAAACTGCTAAATGAAATCGACAATGGTCCATATCTTCTAAGGAAGGTTGTAACAGGTGACGAAAAGTGGTTACACGGGTATGACGTCGAAACTAAGCTCCAGTCTTTCCAGTGGAAACTGCCTCAAATGCTAAGACCGAAAAAAAATTCTATTAAGTTCGATCACATGTCGAGGTTCTTTTCACTGTTTTCTTCGATTACACTAGGATAGTGTATGATGCGTTCCTGCAATATGGTGGTACGGTCGATAAGTAAGTAATACTACATGAAAGTTGTGCGCCGTTTGTGTGAAGCAGTCCGAAGAAAACGACGAGAACTGTGGCAAAATCGCCGGCCGAAGTGGCCGTGCGGTTAAAGGCGCTGCAGTCTGGAACCGCAAGACCGCTACGGTCGCAGGTTCGAATCCTGCCTCGGGCATGGATGTTTGTGATGTCCTTAGGTTAGTTAGGTTTAACTAGTTCTAAGTTCTAGGGGACTAATGACCTCAGCAGTTGACTCCCATAGTGCTCAGAGCCATTTGAACCATTTTTTTTTTTTTTTTTTGTGGCAAAATCACTCGTGGAAATTGCATCACCATAATGTTCCCGCTCACACTTCAATGCCTGTTCGTGATTTTTTTGGCAAAAATACAGAAGCATTATGTTGTCTAAGCCACCATATTCGCCGCTCATGGCCCACTGCGAATTCTTTGTATTCCCAACGCTGAAGAGAACCATGAAAGGTCCTCGTTTCGCCATCATTCATGAGATAAAAACAGAATCGCTGCAGGACCTGAACACCGTAACGAAATGTGAGTTCCAAAAATGCTTACAAGATTGGAAAATCTGCTGGCACAAGTATATTATATCTGAGTGGGATGTTGTATAAATGAAGATTATTTAAGAAAAACAAAAAAATCCAGCTACTTTTCGATCACACCTCGTATGCTGAGTGAAGCGACGAATCCTGGACTTGGGTACAAATTTTCATTCGTCGCTTCACTCTGCATAAATACATAATTGATATTTGAGACTTGAAGGGGTCTTTGGAACCATAGTTTCATTTGATTAAGGGGCTCCGGAACGCCCTATACTTGCAATGTTAAAATAACGCTTATAAATTACATCTTTCCTCACAAAGTATTTGAGGTAGGAAGTTGAACTTTTTACAGATTATTTATTGTAATATGGGCTACAACTTAACACAGGGATTTTACAAAATTTTAGTTCAGTTATTAAAGATGATTTTTTTCAATTGTAATGAACATTCACAACATTTTTTTGCAATTTTTTATTTATATATTGAAAAATATACAGTTTTTTGGAAAAATGCTGTGTTAAATTATGCAGAAGGTACTGTGTAACATTTACTGAAAGTTTGAAACAAATATGTTTGGAAGATCCTTAGAAAACATGTAATTAGTATGAGAAAATAAAAGTTTTGGGAATCGAGTGACAAAGATTGGATTAACTTTTTAGAGCATTCCAGGTCCATAGGATGGATTATCTTCATCCTCTGCAAACTCCTCCTCCAGCTTCCTCTTGTTCCTCCTCCTGTTTACTCTTGCTTGTATTTCTAGACTCTTTACAGCCCTGTCTGCAGCCCGAAGGCGTTCCTTGTCTAAAGCAAGCATCGCTCGTACCATGTTAGAACCTATCTTCATTCCCATATTTCTAAATACCTTTGGCTTTCCAACATTTCTCCTTTTCTTAAAAGCCTTCAGAGGATTTCTAATAACTTTACTTTTACTCATTATTATACTTCAACAAAACAGAGACTCAAGAAACAGAATTACGAATATTTTCGAGATAACGACAGAGTAAATAAACATGAAACAATCGACAATCACACCAGCGATATATATTGAACCATCACAGGTTAGCCGCAACACATACTTTATCTCACATCACTAAAATGTACGTTAATAATAACACTATTTGACAGCAGTTTAACAGCACCACAGTGGGTCACGCCCATGTAGAACACATTTCAAAAAAAATTTTAAAATAGTTGTAGTCTTCGGAATTGAATAAATTATATATCTATTAGAAGGTAATAGTCTGCAGATTCAGAAAACGCAAAAAAGTAAAAATTGAACTTTTAATGATTTTGAGCCTTTCCGGAGCCCCTTAAAGCACCTACTTCTGGGTTTCACGCAGGATCCCCCGTTTCGTTCGATGCTGAGGTGCTATTCCAATACAGATGGAGTGCCTCTGCAATGCTCCCAAGTAGGGTCGAAGCGTGAATGGGAGTTTGGAATGAGAAGGGGATATCCTAGGGGGAGTCCGTGCAGTTGTGGGAAGCAACTGCGCCAGGGTGGCAACTGCCTAGAGAGTAGAAGACCCGAGTTTGAATCTTGGCCTTGGACTAAATTTCCATTCATCACTTCAGCCTGCTTATACATATCCTTTTAAATGTCACCATTCATCATGGTATCAGAAGAAGGCAATGCTTTCTACGCCTCTCACTGTGAAGTGCTTGACGGAAGATACGTTCCATTATACCATTTATAACAGTTATCTTAGAAGAAAGATTAAGGAAAGGCAAACCTACGTTTCTAGCATTTGTAGACTTAGAGAAAGCTTCTGACAATGTTGACTGGAATACTCTCTTTCAAATTCTAAAGGTGGCAGGGGTAAAATACAGGGAGCGAAAGGCTATTTACAATTTGTACAGAAACCAGATGGCAGTTATAAGAGTCGAGGGACATGAAAGGGAAGCAGTGGTTAAGAAGGGAGTAAGACAGGGTTGTAGCCTCTCCCCGATGTTATTCAATCTGTATATTGAGCAAGCAGTAAAGGAAACAAAAGAAAAATTCGGAGTAGGTATTAAAATCCATGGAGAAGAAATAAAAACTTTGAGGTTCGCCGATGACATTGTAATTCTGTCAGAGACAGAAAAGGACTTGGAAGAGCAGTTGAACGGAATGGATGGTGTCTTGAAGGGAGGATATAAGATGAACATCAACAAAAGCAAAACGAGGATAATGGAATGTAGTCGAATTAAGTCGGGTGATGTTGAGGGTATTAGATTAGGAAATGAGACATTTAAAGTAGTAAAGGAGTTTTGCTATTTGGGGAGCAAAATAACTGATGATGGTCGAAGTAGAGAGGATATAAAATGTAGACTGGCAATGGCAAGGAAAGCGTTTCTGAAGAAGAGAAATTTGTTAACATCGAGTATAGATTTAAGTGTCAGGAAGTCATTTCTGAAAGTATTTCTATGGAGTGTAGCCATGTATGGAAGTGAAACATGGACGGTAAATAGTTTGGATAAGAAGAGAATAGAAGCTTTCGAAATGTGGTGCTACAGAAGAATGCTGAAGATTAGGTGGGTAGATCACATAACTAATGAGGAAGTATTGAATAGGATTGGGGAGAAGAGAAGTTTGTGGCACAACTTGACCAGAAGAAGGGATCGGTTGGTAGGACATGTTCTGAGGCATCAAGGGATCACCAATTTAATATTGGAGGGCAGCGTGGAGGGTAAAAATCGTAGGGGGAGACCAAGAGATGAATACACTAAGCAGATTCAGAAGGATGTAGGTTGCAGTAGGTACTGGGAGATGAAGAAGCTTGCACAGGATAGAGTAGCATGGAGAGCTGCATCAAACCAGTCTCAGGACTGAAGACCATAACAACAACAACAACAACAGTTATTAGGGTTTCTTCTCGTTTCATTCACGTATTGAGCGTGCGAAGAATTATCATTCAAATGCTTCTGTGCGGGCTGTAATCGATCTAGTTTTGTCCTCATTATCCCTGTGTGAGCGATAAGTAGGGTGTTGTAGTATATTCCTAGAATCACCATTTAAAGCCGACTTCTGAAACTTTGTAAGCAGTGGTACATAACTGATTGACCATTTACACAGGGTAACAGGTGTTTACACAAAGGTGTCAAATATTTTGAAAACAGGAAACTGAATGAAAAGTTCAATAGTCTGGAATAGCTGTATTTATTGAAGTCGATTACAGGCTCACATAATCGCTTTCGCAGCTTTTCAGTTGCATCTACCGGTGCGTATTTGTACAGAGATTTTTATAATTTAATACTTTGAAAGTATCTCAGATAACTTCATTTCCCCATTATCAAAGTACTGAGTGAATAGTTTTAAAGAAGGAAAAAAAATATTATGGATCAGGTTAGGGTACAGCAAAAGATGATTATCCCGAGAAAGCCTACTTACATCGCATTAATTTACGTCAATCTTCAAGAGCCTAACCAGTTCACTTCCTTCAGCATCTCTCTGACACTCTTCGACGGATCAAAAAAACGTGTGACCATTCGCGCTAACCTTCTCTATATAAATTCGATATCCCGAATTCGTCCTATTTGGTATGCGTCCCAAACGCTTGAGCAATATACCAGAATGAGTCGAGCGAGTGACTTGTAAGGAATCGTCTTTGTAGATTGATTCCATTTCCCCAGTATCCTACGAATAAACCTAGTCTCCATATACCTTACTCACGACTGAAGCCTCAGTTTGATCATTCATATCCCTACAAAGTGTTATACCCAAGTATCTGTAGGGGTTGGCCGATTCCAGTTGTGATTCACTGATATTATAGTCACAGGACTCTTACGTTTTTTCATTCTGTGAAGTGCACAATTTTACATTTCTGAACATTTAAAACGAGGTTCCAGTCTTTGCACCACTTCGAAATCTATTCTATCTATTTATCCAGTTCCTACCAGACTATACTTCACTACACATAACTGTAACTGCATCATTTGCAAAAATTCTGAGGTAACGATTAATGTTTTCCGCAAGGTAATTAATATACAACATGAACAGCAAGTGCCCAACACACTTCACTGGGGCACACCCGAAGTTACTTCTACATCTCAAATTGACTCTGACATACTGCGTCCTCCGTTGTTAGACAGACTGAAAGATTTCACTAAAGAAAGTTTAAAATAAGAATACAGTTTTCATTTAATTTTTGATCACCAGCACACACCACTGTAAATGCTGTAAATGTAAACCTGCGCTTCTATTCTTCCTATGCAACCTTTTTGCTTAGTATTTGGCATAGGTACGGAGACTTCGGAATGTTTTGTATGCTTGATCATGCGTCATTCGCAAAAACTCCGAGGTTGCTGTTAATATTGTTCGTAAGGTCATTAATCTACGACATGAACAGCAAGGGTTCCAACAAACTTCGCTGAGGCACATCCGAAGTTACGTGCTTCTACATCTCATGATGAGTCACCAACCGAGATAACATGCTGCTGCGTCTTCCCTTGTTAGAATAACTACAAGATTTTATTTAGGAAAGTTTGAAACGAGGATACAATTTTTATTTTATTTTTGGTCGCCAGCACACATCACTGTTTATAGTACCGACTCCAAGTGTCTTTTTTTTTTTTTTTTTTTTTTTTTTTTTTTGAGATTGCGATCTTTGTATACATTATTTTCTACGTTCCATAGCTCTGGAGTAAATAAATGAAATGTATAAAATTCAATGTTCTCGTGTTTGTCCAGAGGAGGTTAGTATACAGGGTGGTCCAATGATAGTGAGGCCAAATATCTCACGAAATAAGCATCAAACGAATAAACCACAAAGAACGAAACTCGTCTAGCTTGAAGGGGGAAACAAGATGGCGCTATGGTTGGCCCGCTAGATGGCGCTGCCATAGGTCAAACGGATATCAACTGCGTTTTTTTAAAAATAGGAATCCCCATTTTTATTACATATTCGTGTAGTACATAAAGAAATATGAATGTTTTAGTTGGACCACTTTTTTCGCTTTGTGATGGATGACGCTGTAATAGTCGCAAACGTATAAGTACGTGGTATCACGTAACATTCCGCCAGTGCAGATGGTATTTGCTTCGTGATACATTACCCGTGTTAAAATGGACCGTTCACCAATTGCGGAAAAGGTCGATATCGTGTCGATGTACGGCTATTGTGATCAAAATGCCCAACGGGCGTGTGCTATGTATGCTGCTCGGTATCCTGGACGAGATCATCCAAGTGTCCGGACCGTTCGCCGGATAGTTACGTTATTTAAGGAAACAGGAAGTGTTCAGGCACGTGTGAAACGCCAACCACGACCTGCAACAAATGATGATGCACAAGTAGGTGTGTTAGCTGCTGTCGCGGCTACTCCGCACATCAGTAGCAGACAAATTCCACGAGAGTCAGAAATCTCAAAAACGTCGGTGTTGAGAATGATACATCAATATCGATTGCACCCGTACGGTATTTCTATGCACCAGGAATTGCATGGCGACGACTTTGAACGTTGTGTACAGTTCTGCCACTGGGCACAAGAGAAATTACGGGACGATGACAGATTTTCTGCACGCGTTCTATTTAGCGACGAGGCGTCATTCACCAACAGCGGTAACGTAAACCAGCATAATATGCACTATTGGGCATCGGAAAATCCACGATGGCTGCGACAAGTGGAACATCAGCGACCTTGGCAGTTTAATGTATGGTGCGGCATTATGGGAGGAAGGATAATTGACCCCCATTTTATCGATGGCATTCTAAATGGTGCAATGTATGGTGATTTTCTACGTATGTTCTACCGATGTTACTACAAGACGTTTCACTGCATGACAGAATGGCGATGTACTTCCAACATGATGGATGTCCGGCACATAGCCCGCGTGCGGTTGAAGCGGTATTGAATAGCATATTTCATGACAGGTGGACTGGTCGGCACGTTCACCGGATCTGACGTCCCCGGATTTCTTTCTGTGGGGAAAGTTGAAGGATATTTGATATCGTGACCCATCGACAACGGCTGACAACATGCGTCAGCGCATTGTCAATGCATGTGCGAACATTACGGAAGGCGAGCTACTCGCAGTTGAGAGGAATGTCGTTACACGTATTGCCAAATGCACTGAGGTTGACGGACATCATTTTGAGCATTTATTGCATTAATGTGGTAATTACAGGTAATCACGCTGTAACAGCATGCGTTCTCAGAAACGATAAGTTCACAAAGATACATGTGTCACATTGGAACAACCGAAATAAAATGTTCAAACATACCTACGTTCTGTATTTTAATTTAAAAAACCTACCTGTTACCAACTGTTCGTCTAAAATTGTGAGCCATATGTTTGTGACTATTACAGCGCCACCTATCACAAAGCGAAAAAAGTGGTCCAACTGAAACATTCATATTTCTTTACGTACTACACGAATATGTAATAAAAATGGGGGTTCCTATTTAAAAAAAAAACGCAGTTGATATCCGTTTGACCTATGGCAGCGCCATCTAGCGGGCCAACCATAGCGCCATCTGATTTCCCCCTTCAAGCTAGACAAGTTTCGTTCTTTGTAGTTTTTTCGTTTGATGCTTATTACGTGAGATATTTGGCCCGGTCACGATCAATGGACCATCCTGTATATAACAAGCTCACGACAACGAACAGCTACAGCATATATGACTATGCGTACGCATGCAAACTTCCTAACAGTAGCGAGACGACATCGTTTTCGTTCAGACACAAACGTGACTGCAACGCTTTCGTTTAGAGCAGCAGGAGACGGACGACAGCGAGAGGGAAGAATCTACAGATGAGGACAGAGACAGATATTGCCCTGCAATACGAAACACTGTCCAACCTTGATGGGCAACAGCGGCAATCCATCGCCGATATGTCGGCAGCTACCTAAAATAGCCTGCACATCAGCCACACCAAGGAATTGCCATCTATTGCAGGCAAATTGCAGCAATGTTGACGGCATCACTATTGCCACCAAATATTGCCATAAAATATGGCTACTCTAAACGTACATTAACGCCGAAATTTCAATAACAGAATAAAACTGCCTGTAGCCATAAACGGAGTAGGTCGTCCGTTAAACAATTCATACGTGCTTTTTTCCTCGTTACATGAAGTTAATGGACATTTGCAAATTAATAGTGGTTTGATGTTTCATCTACTTCAGGACAGATTGTGAAGACGTTTGATAGTTTATTGGCTTCTCCTCGGTTAGACAGTATTTGCAATCAGTTTTAACGTGACAAAAAAAAAGCACTTACACGCTAGTAAACTTAAGATGGTGGTCTTTCTTCATTGTGTAGCGCCTCGTGGATCGTGTCCAAAGCAAACATAAAAGCATCATTAAATCTTTTTTGGATCGCTCAACTTGTTAAACAGCCTTTTGTAACTCACAGTCAAGGGAACTTCGCTCATCTGATCCCATGCCGGTAGTTAAAGATAGGAATGATTACACGGTTACAAAATGATTAGGAAATGATGACCTCAAATGATTTTGAAATACATGCTAATTACACTGAAGGGTTTCCGATGAGCTCAGTATTTTTCTGTTGAAACAGCAACAACATTCAATCCAGACTGAAATATCCGCTTTCCTTTGCTTTTCGTTCCTGTCACTATAACGAGTCACTCACAGTCAGTTTAATATCGTTAAGAAACAGGATTTCTATAGCGTCAACTGTATATCACACAGGATATACACTCCTGGAAATTGAAATAAGAACACCGTGAATTCATTGTCCCAGGAAAGGGAAAATTTATTGACACATTCCTGGGGTCAGATACATCACATGATCACACTGACAGAACCACAGGCACATAGACACAGGCAACAGAGCATGCACAATGTCGGCACTAGTACAGTGTATATCCACCTTTCGCAGCAATGCAGGCTGCTATTCTCCCATGGAGACGATCGTAGAGATGCTGGATGTAGTCCTGTGGAACGGCTTGCCATGCCATTTCCACCTGGCGCCTCAGTTGGACCAGCGTTCGTGCTGGGCGTGCAGACCGCGTGAGACGACGCTTCATCCAGTCCCAAACATGCTCAATGGGGGACAGATCCGGAGATCTTGCTGGCCAGGCTAGTTGACTAACACCTTCTAGAGCACGTTGGGTGGCACGGGATACATGCGGACGTGCATTGTCCTGTTGGAACAGCAAGTTCCCTTGCCGGTATAGGAATGGTAGAACGATGGGTTCGATGACGGTTTGGATGTACTGTGCACTATTCAGTGTCCCCTCGACGATCACCAGTGGTGTACGGCCAGTGTAGGAGATCGCTCCCCACACCATGATGCCGGGTGTTGGCCCTGTGTGCCTCGGTCGTATGCAGTCCTGATTGTGGCGCTCACCTGCACGGCGCTAAACACGCATACGACCATCATTGGCACCAAGGCAGAAGCGACTCTCATCGCTGAAGACGACACGTCTCCATTCGTCCCTCCATTCACGTCTGTCGCGACACCACTGGAGGCGGGCTACACGATGTTGGGGCGTGAGCGGAAGACGGCCTAACGGTGTGCGGGACCGTAGCCCAGCTTCATGGAGACGGTTGCGAATGGTCCTCTCCGATACCCCAGGGGCAACAGTGTCCGTAATTTGCTGGGAAGTGGCGGTGCGGTCCCCTACGGCACTGCGTAGGATCCTACGGTCTTGGCGTGCATCCGTGCGTCGCTGCGGTCCGGTCCCAGGTCGACGGGCACGTGCACCTTCCGCCGACCACTGGCGACAACATCGATGTACTGTGGAGACCTCACGCCCCACGTGTTGAGCAATTCGGCGGTACGTCCACCCGGCCTCCCGCATGCCCACTATACGCCCTCGCTCAAAGTCCGTCAACTGCACATACGGTTCACGTCCACGCTGTCGCGGCATGCTACCAGTGTTAAAGACTGCGATGGAGCTCCGTATGCCACGGCAAACTGGCTGACACTGACGGCGGTGGTGCACAAATGCTGCGCAGCTAGCGCCATTCGACGGCCAACACCGCGGTTCCTGGTGTGTCCGCTGTGCCGTGCGTGTGATCATTGCTTGTACAGCCCTCTCGCAGTGTCCGGAGCAAGTATGGTGGGTCTGACACACCGGTGTCAATGTGTTCTTTTTTCCATTTCCAGGAGTGTATTTTGCTTACCGGTATTTAAGATAACGAATACTAAAGATTTGTTCCCATATAACAAGCCCAGTCTTATCTGAAATATGTAATGCATCACTAACTCAAGGCAACTTTCCAGAGAGATTGAAATATGTCGTTGTTAAGCTCCTCTTTGAGAAAGATGATAAGAGAGATGCCGGTAACTGCCGACCTGTTTCACTTCTGACCCAAAATCTTTGAGAAGGTTTAACAACAATAATATCCTCAGCAAATGACAGTTTCTGTTCCAGAAGAGTTGTTCTATTGAGAATGCCATGTACATGTTCACTCACCAAATTTTACAAATATTTAGGGGCGAAACCACATTAGGAGGCTGTTTGAAACAGATTTTTTTGGGATTTCTTTGGGTGGGAAGACTTAATTAGAATTTAATCAAAGTTTGTCATCATTTCATTCATATTTCGAACAGTTTTTGTGAATGTCTTTGAATAATTTCAGCTAAAAATAACAAAGTTACGCCGTGATGTCCGCTGAAGGTTGTTCTCCTACTGCGTGCAGTGTACCCATTCCGATTTTCATCTGAAATCAAAAACGTTTTGATTTTACATTATTAAATTATATTCTAAGAATATGTACCTCAGTGCAGGTGAAAATAACGAAAATTAAAAATTTTGCAGGTGTTGGAACAATTTACTTCGATTTACACGATTTTTTCTCTAATTATGCAAAGAAAAATACCTTTAAAATCATGATATCTGCATATCTGTTCACAAGTTGGTTCATATAATTCGTAATTTTATAAAGAATCATACTATCAATTTTTATAATGGTCGGTTCTATACTTGTTTAGTTAGAGTCCACGCAAATGTGAGAAACGTCATTTCGAGATAAGCGCGTTTGAAAAATAAATCCTCGGAAAGTAGAAATTGAAGGAAGTTAACAATACTGTGAAATTCTTACCCATTAATCTGCGATTCCAGCACCAGATAGTAATCCTTCTTCTTCCTCATAGGCTTCGTTTTGCGCTTGCAGCAGTGCTTTCCGAGCCTTCCGACCTTCCTTCGATTCCAATGAACTACGTCGATTCTGCCGGCTCACCTGCTGGTTATCAATTTGAAGCTTTGCGTGCCTACTACAATTCCTGCCTCGTTCATGACCATCCGAAGCGATGAATTTACTTCATTGAATAAGCCCGCTGCTAAATACGATGTCAATTCAACGACCTTTAGTCCGGAGTGCAGGTGTTTGGGAGTTAATCGACAAATAATAGAATTAAAACTTTCATTCGATTTTGTGTGTGGCCATCTAAACGTCCGTTCAGTAATTCCGCCCTATCTGCGCTCGAGCCCGTACCCGATGTGCAATCCGTTCTATGCTCATAAAGTCAAAATGAATGCGAATTTCGCTTTGAAATTTTGACAGCTTATTCTTGAATAGTTAAGCTAACGATTTACGCAATAAAAAATCGGATTTCTTGAACCTCCTAATGTGGTTTCCCATCTTTAATAATAAAATAACGTCAGTTGGTATTTTCTGCCATCTGTCTAAGGCAAGAGACTGTGTGAATCAGTATTCTCATAGATGAATTGAAGCATCATGGGATTGACGGCATAGCCAACTAATGGATAATGTCATATCTAACAAAAGAATGCAGAAAACTGTACTTAGCAATTCAGCCAATATAATCCGAGGATATAATTCTGACTGGGGAGAAATTTCATTTGTGGTTCCCCAACGCTCTATTTTAGGTCCACTATGAGGGCTATGCCGAAAGTTTTTAGCAGAATGTGTGAAAAAAAAATTTATTTGCAAAAAAACGTTTACAAGTTTTCAAAATACTTTCCATTAGCATGTACACATTTTTCCAGTCTCTGAAACCACTTAGAAAATGTGTCAGTCCCAGCTTCTTTTGGGATGTCACTTAGTGAGTGCAATCTCGTACACTGCAATGGCCTCTTCTTTTTTCCTTAGTCTTAGGAAACAGAAAGAAGTCACAGGGGGCCAGGTAAGGTGAATAGGGGGGATGGGGTAGCACTCGCACTTCTTCCTTCTCCAGAAAGTCCATCGTTCTGGCAGCCCTGTGTACAGATGCATTGTCGTGATGCAGCAGAAGGTGCCCTCTCTTGGACTTTGGATGCTGTGACTCCATGTGACGATGACTTTTGGAAGACAATCGTTCACGTACCATTCAGCATTGACTCTACGACGTGTGTCCAAGGTCACAGAGGTGAGATGCTGAACTTCGTGAAAAAGTTGCCACCATCTTTTTTTCAGAGCTCCGACTTCGTCGAACTTTTGTGGATGGTTCCTCCCCTGGAAAGCACCACACAGAAGACTGTCTCTTCGTTTCAGGGTCATAATGGTAGACCCACGTTTCATCACCTGTGACTATATTGTAGGTGTCTCGGGACTTCCCTCCATTGAATTTTTCGAGCATGAAACGACACCAGTTCACTCTCGCCTCCTTTTGGCTTTCTGTCAGGGAATGTGGCACCCAATGGGCACATCTCTTAGTAAGGCCTAAGTGACTATGAACGATGGTATGTGCTGCTGTTGATCCAATATTTAGGGTCCCTTCAATGTCGCAAACTGTAAGATGTGGATCTTCTTTGGTCATTTTCCTTACAGCATCAATGTTTTCAGAAGTCACAGCTGTTGCTGGCCGACCGGGACGAAGTTCATCTTCAATTGACTGTCGATCCCTCGAAAACTCGCGAAATCAATTTCCAACTGTGGCCATAGAAGGGGAAGCTTCACCAAAAACAAGCAGCAAAGAAGAATGGCATTCTTCGGCACTTAAACCCTTTTTATAATCGTAAAAATCATGGCGCGAAAGTCGTGGCGCGACAGCTCCATCCTGCACCGTCTCTTGACTCAGCACTGCGGCACTGCCTGTGCTTTCTTACCGCGCTGTGGCGGGATCACCGCTAGCCAGGGGCTGCGCGCGCACGTCCCAAGGTCGAAAAACATCGCTCTTTCGAATGAAAACAACCCTATTGTCCTCCTCCTTACGGTTTACGGGTTGCTAAAAGCTTTCGGCATAGCCCTCGTATTGTTGCTCATCTATGTAAACGATATTCTGTCTAATACACAACAAGCAGAATTAGCTGCTTTGGAGATGACACTAGTGCTGCATATATACAGAACTGAAGAAATGGTAAACATGTTCGTAAAGATATCATTGATTGGTTTCCAGAGAAAGGTCGCACTCTTAGTTTTAAAAAGACACAACATATTCAGTTCTGAACATCTAAGGATACAACAACAATTATGAGTGTAACACATGGGTAGGAGACAATAAATAGGATGGAAACTTCAAAATTCTTAGATGTCTGTCCGTACTTATGAGCATTTAAAATGGAAAAAGCATGTTTTCGAACTTCTAAAGCAGTTTAGTTCATCCACAGTTGCATTTAGAATCATTGCAAATCTTGGGGAGATTCAAATCAGTAAGCTGACGTATTTTGCATGTTGTCACTGGATAATGTCATATGGAATAATATTCTGGGGTAACTCATCTGTCAGAAAGAAAGTCTTCATTGCTCAAAACAAGTGCTATAAGAATAATATGTGGTGCTTATCCACATCTGTTTGAGGAGTAGGGCTTGCTGACTACTGTTTTATAGTATATTTATTCCCTCGCGAAGTTTGTTGTAATAAATGATACGCTACAGTTCAAAAGGAACAATCAAATACGAGTACATAATTACAATAGCAGAAGGAATAATAAGATTTGTTACTCCACGTTACAGCTGTCTTTAGCACAAAAATGGTGCACATTGCTGCAACAAAATGTTTTGATCACTCACCCACTGATATAAAATGTTTGACAGATAGAAAACTAAAGTTCGAAATCAAATTGAAAAAGTGTCTCTTTGACAACTTCTATTCCTCAGCAGAAATTCTGTTATTGCAATGCGTAAAAGGTGATGGGTAGGAATTACTAACTCACATCTGTACATTAAAAAAAAAATTAAATTAAATTAAAATTAAAATACTTATAAATGTCAATCTTGTAGCCAAATTTACAAATTAATTTGCGATGTGAGTGTAAAATGGTTCCTTCCACATCACTACCGTTCATCATGCAAAACAATCCATGGAACATTAAACTAACTAACCAAGCTTTCATCCCGAAAAAGGCTAGCAAGAAAAATGAAGACATAACATTTCACAGCAAAATGACTCTCATAGTGTTAAAAAAGAGTTATACAGGCTGGTCAGAAAGAGTGTAAAAAGCTAGCAAGAGTGTTAGAGGATACGTTGTGCTGAGAAATAATTGTTAGGAAAAAATTTGATACGTTGCTCCGTTTCTGAATTGGTTCAAATGGTTCAAATGGCTCTGAGCACTATGGGACTTAACATCTGTGGTCATCAGTTCCCTAGAACTTAGAACTACTTAAACCCAACTAACCTAAGGACAGCACACACATCCATGCCCGAGGCAGGATTCGAACCTGCGACCGTAGCAGTCGCGCAGTTCCGGACTGAGCGCCTAGAACCGCTAGACCACCGCGGCCAGCTGTTTCTGAATTAACTAGCGTTGAAGTTAGCTAGTCAGGCTGTTGCACGCGCAAGTTTAAGCAGCCCGTCAGAGCTGGTGTCGTCAAATGTGTTCTCTGATTGCTTTCCTAATACCGAACAAGAGAGCGATACAAAAACTGGACATGGGACGGTAGTAAGGATCGAACCCGAGCCAAAGGCTGAGCTGTCTCGTTCGCTATCACCTACGCTTTGAGAACAACTGAAACTAATGCATCTGGCGAGGCGCTTGAATTTGCGCTCAGTGACGTTAATTAACACAGAAACGGCGCAACATATCCAATTTTTTTCTTAACAATTATCTCTCGGCTCTACCTACCCTGCAACACCCTTAGAAGCTTTTCAGGCTGTTTCTGACTACCGTGTATGTCTACATCTACATCTAGATACATACTCCGCAATCCACCATACGGTGCGTGGCGGAGGGTACCTCGTACCACAGCTTCTCTCCCTGTTCCACTCCCAAACAGAACGAGGGAAAAATGACTGCCTATATGCCTCTGTACGAGCCCTAATCTCTCTTATCTTATCTTTGTGGTCTTTCCGGGAAATATGAGTTGGCGGCAGTAAAATTGTTCTTCAGTCAGTCTCAAATGCTGGTTCTCTAAAAGAAAAGAGCGCCTCCTTTCCTCCAGAGACTCCCACCCTAGTTTCTGAAGCATTTCCGTAACAAATCTAGCAGCCCACCTCTGAATTGCTTCTATGTCCTCCCTCAATCCGACCTGATAGGGACCCCAAACGCTCGAGCAGTACTCAAGAATAGGTCGTATTAGTGTTTTATAAGCGGTCTCCTTTACAGATGAACCACATCTTCCCAAAATTCTACCAATGAACCGAAGACGACTATCCGCCTTCCCCACAACTGCCATTACATGCTTGTCCCACTTCATATCGCTCTGCAACGTTGCGCCCAAATATTTAATCGACGTGACTGTCTCAACCGCTCCACTACTAACGGAGTATTCAAACATTACAGGATTCTTTTTCCTATTCATCTGCATTAATTTACATTTATCTATATTTAGAGTTAGCTGTCATTCTTTACACCAATCACAAATCCTGTCCAAGTCATCTTGTATCCTCCTACAGTCACTCAACGACGACACCTTCCCGTACACCACAGCATCATCAGCAAATAGCCGCACATTGCTATCCACCCTATCCAAAAGATCATTTATGTAGATAGAAAAAAAGAGCAGACGTACCACACTTCCCTGGGGCACTCCAGATGATACCCTCACCTCCGATGAACACTCACCATCGAGGACAACGTACTGGGTTCTATTACTTAAGAAGTCACTAAATGTAAAACTGCTCAGTGTACAGTCGAAAACCGCAGGGAAAAGAAGTTGAGCTGTCTCAGTTATGCAGCAATAGATTTTAAAATAATGATCGCGCAGGAAGGCAGACTTTCTCCTATGTTACACGTGTCAGTTTACAAACGTTCCTAATCGTGTACCTGCTGATACATGTCCTATCGAATCTTTCTCTCCTTCTGCCCTTGAATTCACACAAAAAAATGACAAAATATGATGAGTGGGTGTTTCTGCAACAATATACAGTTTAAGTTATCACTGAAATTTATTCTTCTTTAAGCACAAGCAATGTGCCCCTACTTGGCCTAATGACATTCGTTCCACGATTACAGCCACTCGCTTAACAGAGCCATATTTCAGTTTGCTGTTGCTGTTCGGTACTTTACGGTCGCCTATTAATTATGTGTAAATTATATTATATTATATGTAAATCCTATCTTCAACTTATGTAATTTTGTACGCGACGTCGCATAGCGCACACATCCGCGACCCGCTCTGTGTGATGGCTCAGCCTAGACTCTAAATATTCACATATGTTACACCCTCGCGCCAGAACTTAGTGGGTGCAAACTCGCACGCTGCCTGTACAGTCAGCGACGCTACCCCGCTGGAGCAAATATGAGTAAGGGCAGATTCGATGTGTCAGGTGCAGGATCCGTATCTGTACTCTTAACAAACTTAATGAAAGATGGGTCCGGATGCAGCCAACCCGAGGATATGTGCGTGTGTGATATGTACTGCCTTGGATCTGTGCACACCACCGAAGAATGTATACCGACGATACATCTTTTACGGTTGGTGGTAGCAGTGAGAAAGAACTAGAGAAAAAACGTGCTCTGAATATACAAAATGCAATGCAGTATTTCATTAGTAAAATTTGCTAATAAATGGAACAAAAATAATGTAATTCAGGTCCATGCCTACAGACATGTCCACGCTGAACGTATCAGCCTTAAAGTTGGGGAAACAGACCTACACCAGACAAGCATTTACGGGGTTTTAGGTATGGTAGCAAACAAGTACTTGTCTTGGGAAAATCTCATAGACAATATGTGCCGAAAAATTAATGCAGATTTAGAAGTTGGGTACGATAGGACTTTATTTTTAATCGGTACAAATATTGTACGCGGCCTTTTCAAATGTACAGAAATGCGTTGAAATAACGTGTTAAGAAGTCTAAATTTTAGAAACAGCCTCTATCTCTTGACTAAGTAACTAGTACTCTTAATAAACACGAAACCAACTGGCTGGCTCCAGCTTCACATATTTCAAATTACACAAACAACAGTGCAACTAGACAACAAGCTGTATGTCCTTCTGAGTAAAAGTGTGTTTCTCTAACAGAAACTTAACCACAGAGTGCAAACTTACCTTACTCAGATTGTCCTCGGCAGAGGTAAGGATTTAAAGAAGGGAACTAGCTTTTCAACTTATCTGGCAGCTTCAAAGACATTTAAATCAAAACACCTTTACATACTCGCTCTATTTTACTTGTTAGTATTAACACACTAAGTCATGTCATATAATGCATCGTGTCAAGTAAAGTAAGATGATACATGATATCACGTCGTATACTATGACATGTGTTATCACGTCATCCAATTTGACATGTCGTGCAACATGACAAGACGTGTCATTAAAGTTTAGGATGCATGCATCCCCAATCTGGGACACTTCCTATTATAGATCCTTACTCTTAGATAATGTAAATCGTATTATAGGTGCGTCCTACTCTATAAAGGAAATAAATTTGTGTCTATTTGTTCTTACACGCCGCGCACCGTACATGTAACAGGTGGTGAGTTTGGAAGAGAAATGATCCCCTCACGGGAAACAATCAGTCCCCCGACTCACAAATCAAAAAAATTGTTTTAGTGCCCCACCAGGAACAAATCCACCAAAAAAATTTATCCCTTGAGAAAAACTGTTTTGGCTATTTCATGTATGCTCTTCGGTCATATGATGCCACATGTTCTTTACTATGACTGGCAAGTCTTCTGTACTTTGGGCGCAGCATCAGGGACTTTAACCCTTTAAATCGCAAGATGCAGGTATGCCAACACTTACAGCTAAGAGAGAGCTAACGGCTCTGGGAAGCAGTGTTAACTCGTAAAAGAGCACGAAATATCAAGATGGTTTTGATGTAAATATCTTTGATAGTGCCAGATAAATTAAAAAGCTACTTCCCTTATTTTGCATCCCTAACTCTACTCAGAATATTTTCGCCTTTTTTGTGCCGTGATAGAACCATTTGACATTTTTGTTCCTAACATTTACTCAGCTTGGCAATCGATGTAGCTTTTTTTTGACTCGGGCGTCGACTGATCTCGCATAGGCTTTTTAGTGTCGTTCAACCCATGCGTCGCTAGTCTGGCTGCTCTAGCTTACCTGCCAGGTATGGTTGAACCTGTCCAGTACAGCCCACTGTGTCCTCAGAGCACACAAGCCTCACCAGCATGTGAAGGTCACGTGCCTGTGGAGGATTTTGTTTTATTTTTGTGAATTTGTCATAGTTCTTATTTTTATTACATTTGCTATTTTGTTTTGTATTTTTTAATTTTTTCTTTTATAGTTACACACGTTTGAAACGTATATACACGAGACTGTTCATGTAAACATATGAAAAATAGCCGTAAATACTTGTCACAGTGCACAAAATAACAGCAAACATAAGTACGATGCCGAACGAAATATGAAATTCGTCACGAAGTTAAAGATAATAACTTATGTAAATTATTGATGCAACTGTAGATAAACTTACGAAAGTACCGTATTACATAGATAAACTTACTTGAAGGCTTACTGCATTGCAACCTGAACGATTCACGCCCAGATGATAAACTACTGAAAGGCGTGCATCTTGTTACGTTGAAACGCTTGTCATTGTTTATTTAAAGTATGCAGTGGCAAAAACTGAATATTAAGAAACCGCCACTACAAAAACTGAGGTGAATAACTTTGGTGCGACATGCTGCAGCAACCAGTGCGAATTAAGTATGAGTGTGACTGGCTGAAATAAGCAGAAGAACTGCGGTACAATATGTGCACGATAAAATACTATCAAATTTTCAGTTCTGTAAGAAAATTGCAAGGTAGCACATTTTGCACCTTACATGATGCTAAATCAGTACTAATACACTGAATAATAATTGATAATTGACCCACCGGTAGGAGAGAATGGACACAGAAAAGGAAGTTGTGTGTGTCATGTCAGACTAACGAGATGGGCTCAGAGGCTGGAACACGGCCGGAACCCCTAAGGAAGGTGTTTACGTCATGCCAAACTAACGGGATGGCTGCGGCCGGACTCCTTTGTCGGCTGGCACTTCAGACCACCAAAGACGTTCGGAGAGGCTGGGCCATCACAACAAGAAGCGAGAGGGAGCTATATGCGAAAGAGAGAAAGACGATTTCGCGCCACAGTGGAAAATTTGCGGAAGACTGTGACGGGATTGGCGCAGAGCGCGTAGAGATACGTGTTAAAAGTTTGGCGGCAACAGTAACCGCGGGAGAATTCGTTGTCGTGGTTGGGTACAAACACGCACGGATACATGGAAGTCTGTGTCGTGATTGGCTACCAATGCTCACGGATCCATGCGGCGAAGAACGGCCAGGTTTGCAAAAACTCTGAAGCAGGACTCTGGGATCTGCTGTGGAGGAGAGCATTCGCGGTGTCTGGCTGCCCTGCTTGGAGAGCGTGGAGAGATGTTACCGGCATTGAGTCTAGTGGTTACTCTCGAAGTCCGAATAGTTTAGAGCATACGACTCCACATACGTAGCATTATCTGTTCCTCTGAGGAGAGGAACAGATTTGTACTAACGTGTGGTGTTCATATGCAATCTGAAGTGTACCTTCGCTGCCGCGCACTTGAGTCGACCAACTACTCTTGGCATATGTGCAAGTAGCTTGAGTATTGTCTAGTGACGGACTCCGCAATTGAACACTGGCGTACAGGAGTTTACGGACGCAAACCACGTCCACGTTGGAGATTAAAGCCAAGCTCGCTCACGGGAAAGACGGCATCACGACGTTGGATGGGCCGACCGTCTTAATTGTCACGGAGAGTTACGGTGGTATGAGCAATCATCAGCCAAAGTAGGGCACTGTAATTCTAAATGAGTTCGTATTCCGCTAGCTCTTTGACTGGCGGTCTCTAAGTCTGTGTCCGTTCAGGCAGAACTTCAATAGAGTCACTTGCGGGTTCAGTGTTGACTTAAGTAGTTAGGAAAAGAGGATGCAGTGTGCCAATGATAGGCTAGTTAGGTTAGCGAGTGTATAGGATTGTCATGTTAGGCTAGAAATATTGCTCATCCTGTTCTGAATAAATCTTAATTTGGTATCATATGCTAATCACCGCATTATTGATTTCGTAGCTAGCAATCACCATAATTTTTGTTTAATAATTAGAGTGTAATGATAATTTCAATGCAAATGATACTGGAGGCATAACCGCGCGTTTAAACAGAACCAACTTCAGTCAGATAGCAACTCAAGGTCTTCTACCAATAGATATTTTTCAATATATCGATGATTATACAATAAACCCCCGTACGTTGCACGTGGCGACCCTGGTCCAGGATTGAGCAAAAATAGGAATTTTCTGATATTTTGTGTAAGGACAAACAGATCTCTGAGTGTGTAACTAAATATGTAAATGTGTGGAACAGAACTAGTAGCTTTAAATACTCCAGCGGCGGCTGTATTAATGAATGATATGTCCTTTCTTTCAGGAAATGTGTTGTAAAAAGTGAGTTCCGCCCTCACTGGTATTGTGCATAACGGCATTGTAATAATTCGTGATTTTGTTGTGGTTTGTGTGGCTGTTGTTTTTGTGTTGCTGTTGTTGTGTTTAGTTTATTTCATGTGGTGTATTAGGATTAAAGTAGGCTGTATATGTTTTGCGTTGGGTAATTGATTTGTGACGTAGATGATTACGCGAAGCAAGGTTAGAGAGAAGAGCACGGGAGTAGGAACCGTATACCCAGTTACTGTTACCATGACGGAACAAAGGGGAGAGCGGGAAGGAATGAGAGATGAAATTGACAGTGAACTGCTTAAAATTGGAGAGAATAGCGAATACGGTGAGTTCGTGGGGAGTCCGTCGGGGACCGACGAATCAACACAGCAGCATCTTGAGCCGGAAACATTAGTGCAGGAGTTTGGGACCGCGAGTCCACCGTCACAGAGACGTTGTATCAGTAGACCAGAAATATACCGAGCGCAATGTACCAGTCCTGAGGACATGTATAGGCGGACGGTATCAGAGAATGATAGATGGGAACAAAGAGAAGATCATTTCTCACCTGTTAATTTAGAGGGGACGAGAAGTGACCAGACCCTAGAGCAAAATTGTGGGATGGCGGGCATTTTAAATTACCTAAACAAATTAGTGGACAGAGCAGATAAAACTAACAGTGAATTAGCCAAAACACGAAGTGAATTACAAGCTGAAGTAAATAAAACTCACAACAAATTAGACAAAATATGTCTCGAATTGCAAACGAAGATAGAGGGTATCGAAAACCAAATGAAAAGTTACCGTACGTAAATGAAAACGGAAGTTGCTAAAGGGCAGAAACGGGCGCATAGTAGCGCGTAATGCAAAACAAATTGCACAAGAGACTAGATCGGAGACTCTCACTACTGCCAAAGAAGGCAAAAGAGTACTGACCAAATTGAACACACATATTCGGAAATTAGAGGACGAGAAGACACTTGTCTGTCGAAAGTCAGGAAACTAAATACTAAGAAATAGAGAAAAGTTTAGAGGAGAGGCTTCGCCTTTTGTTAGAAAGAAAAGACGCGCCCACCGGATCACGGGCAGGAGCACAAAAACAAAGTGAGGACAGGCGCGACACTAATGCTGTCGTTGAATCGCCGAACAGAGAGAGCGGTCAACCGTCAACACGGGTAAATATGGAGATAGGCGAAGAAACAAGGTTAAGACAAACACCAATACCGGTGTGGGCGGATGCACGTACGCAAGAGCCCGTACATATGCACACAGACGGTAGGCAGTGCGAAAGTAGGACGCGACCGATGTCTGTACCGAGTTGGAGTGAAACGATATCACAAGGCACCGTACCTTGTACGGGAAGCGGGCAGACAGTCGAAATGAATAGAGAGCCAGTGATGCAGCCAGTTTCCAACCGCATACCACTGTGACGTTGTGACTCCCACGTTACACGTGCGAGCTCGCCACACACGATTAGCCGCCAAAGGAAAGAAGCAGAAAACATAGTCAATCACGAACAGTATCTCACGATCCGTAAATTCCATCACTTCAAGGAGGAAGGCAATGTGCTCCATCCTCGAAGCTTCATGGAACAATTCACGGAAGCAATATCGCCGTATTGGCCGGAGCAAAAGAAGATGGACTTCGTATGCGCACACTTAGAAGGGATGGTTGCAGAAACCATGAAAAAGACAGCACAATCGTGCAAAACATATGAAGAATTTCGTAGTGCTTTCTTGAATCGGTTCTGGTCTAGAGTAACACAGGAGAGAATCAAGCAAGAGTTGATGATGCTAAGAGACATGGAAGGGTCGGGTTTCAAGAGCGCGATAAAATTCTTTGACCAAATGGTAAAGAAAAATCATTATTTAGACATGCCTTCCAGTGACAGTGAGATAATTCGCTTATGTTTTATGAAGCTGCCGCCAGCGTTCCAACAGGTTCATGTAGGTAAATGTGGAGATGACATCGAGGGCTTTCGAGCGATATTACGAGAGGTAGAATTTGTAATAACGCAAGAACAGACAAAGATGAGGCTAAAACAGAAGGAGAATAGCGGCGAGCAGTCGCGAAGTGATCATCCACAGAATACTTCTGTAAATAACAGGCACCGTGGCCCAAATAATTGGCGCGGTAACGACAGTAGACAGCAGTTTAACGGCCAGATGTTTAACAGACAAAATGGGCAAAACGGGAATTGGAACGGTAACCGGAGATACCATATCCAGCACCGAAACAATACTTATAATAGTCAAAACGAACAAAACGGAAGTTGGAACGGTAACCGTGAACACGCGAACCCCTTCAAAAATAATTACCCACCGCACCGAGCACAAGAGAGCGTGCAGGTTGTTGAGATCCGCCCGCCAAACCCAGATCGAGCGCAACAGCAAAATAGCACACACACTTGACAAAGACCGATAGCAGATGTGACCCCCCCCCCCCTCCCGAATACCAAGTTGGTAGTGGCCACATTAGAATGCTGGATTACGATGATGTAGGAGACCTACTCATGGAAGAAACGGGAAACAGACAAAAGCATGATTTATACCCAATAGTAGAGATAATAATCGGGAACGTAAAAGTCAATGCGATCCTGGATAGTGGCAGTCAACTGTCTGCTATCTCAGAACAGCTGTATAAATCTTGTGGCGCATGTACAAATGCACCAACGTTGAAAATTCAGAAAACAAGAATTCGGGGGGAAATCTCCGGCAGAAGCACGGAAATAACGCGGCAAATAAGATTAGAGTTTATATGCCAGGGTAATCCTCTCGTGGCAAATCTACACTCCTGGAAATGGAAAAAAGAACACATTGACACCGGTGTGTCAGACCCACCATACTTGCTCCGGACACTGCGAGAGGGCTGTACAAGCAATGATCACACGCACGGCACAGCGGACACACCAGGAACCGCGGTGTTGGCCGTCGAATGGCGCTAGCTGCGCAGCATTTGTGCACCGCCGCCGTCAGTGTCAGCCAGTTTGCCGTGGCATACGGAGCTCCATCGCAGTCTTTAACACTGGTAGCATGCCGCGACAGCGTGGACGTGAACCGTATGTGCAGTTGACGGACTTTGAGCGAGGGCGTATAGTGGGCATGCGGGAGGCCGGGTGGACGTACCGCCGAATTGCTCAACACGTGGGGCGTGAGGTCTCCACAGTACATCGATGTTGTCGCCAGTGGTCGGCGGAAGGTGCACGTGCCCGTCGACCTGGGACCGGACCGCAGCGACGCACGGATGCACGCCAAGACCGTAGGATCCTACGCAGTGCCGTAGGGGACCGCACCGCCACTTCCCAGCAAATTAGGGACACTGTTGCTCCTGGGGTAGCGGCGAGGACCATTCGCAACCGTCTCCATGAAGCTGGGCTACGGTCCCGCACACCGCTAGGCTGTCTTCCGCTCACGCCCCAACATCGTGCAGCCCGCCTCCAGTGGTGTCGCGACAGGCGTGAATGGAGGGACGAATGGAGACGTGTCGTCTTCAGCGATGAGAGTCGCTTCTGCCTTGGTGCCAATGATGGTCGTATGCGTGTTTGGCGCCGTGCAGGTGAGCGCCACAATCAGGACTGCATACGACCGAGGCACACAGGGCCAACACCCGGCATCATGGTATGGGGAGCGATCTCCTACACTGGCCGTACACCACTGGTGATCGTCGAGGGGACACTGAATAGTGCACGGTACATCCAAACCGTCATCGAACCCATCGTTCTACCATTCCTAGACCGGCAAGGGAACTTGCTGTTCCAACAGGACAATGCACGTCCGCATGTATCCCGTGCCACCCAACGTGCTCTAGAAGGTGTAAGTCAACTACCCTGGCCAGCAAGATCTCCGGATCTGTCCCCCATTGAGCATGTTTGGGACTGGATGAAGCGTCGTCTCACGCGGTCTGCACGTCCAGCACGAACGCCGGTCCAACTGAGGCGCCAGGTGGAAATGGCATGGCAAGCCGTTCCACAGGACTACATCCAGCATCTCTACGATCGTCTCCATGGGAGAATAGCAGCCTGCATTGCTGCGAAAGGTGGATATACACTGTACTAGTGCCGACATTGTGCATGCTCTGTTGCCTGTGCCTATGTGCCTGTGGTTCTGTCAGTGTGATCATGTGATGTATCTGACCCCAGGAATGTGTCAATAAAGTTTCCCCTTCCTGGGACAATGAATTCACGGTGTTCTTATTTCAATTTCCAGGAGTGTATTTGTCGTGCCAAACTTGACCCACCGGCGTCCTCCTTGGAATGGATTTTCTGACGGAGCAAAAGACAGTTATGGACATGGGTCGCGGAACTGTTCTATTAGGAAAAGGTGGGAATATCCGTATCCGGTTCGACGAGGAAGTCGCCAAAGGGCAAATCCCGTACAACTTCTTGAGATTAGAAAATGAGAATCAATCAAATGACAAACATTCACACTACAACCGAGGGTTGAGTAGCAATGACCAGGAAGATACGTCAATGTATGAATTACATGAGGCCATTAATATAAAACTGAATAACTTGACGGAAGTAGGGGAGAGCGATAGGGCAGAATTAGAGAAGATACTCAGGCGCAACGCCGAAGTATTTCTACCGAAACCTGGGTCCCTGAAAGGATTTCAGTACTGCTTTCAGGTGAAAGAACACCAACCATTTCGAGTACCGCCCTACGCTATTCCTCTGGCCTATCGAAAAAAGGTACAGCTAGAACTGCAGAAGATGATAGACGACGGAATAATTGAATACACGACATCAACGTATAATAACCCGGTGCGGGTCGTGGATAAGCGAGATGGGAGTATCCGCCTTGTCCTCGACTCACGCCAGATTAATACCATTATTGTAGAGGAGACTGACCGGCCCAAGAAATTGGAGGAGCTACTGCAGCGTTTCCATGGCGTTTCAGTATTTACATCCATCGACCTACGGACCAGTTTCTGGCAAATCGAGCTGGCGCCGGAATGCCGGAAGTACCCAGACTTCATTGCGTTTGGTCGTTGTTACCAATTCAGACGCCTACCATTCGGCCTAAACGTATCCTCGGCAGCGTTCATTCGCGGTCTGGGAACGATTTTGGACCATAATCTTCGGGAGCAGATAACCTGCTATGTGGACGATATTCTGATAGGGGAATGCAATTGGAGAAGGCACAACGAGGTACTTGGTGCACTGCTAGACAAGATGAAAGCACATGGGGTGACGGTTAACATCACGAAGTCATGTATAGGGAGCCATCATCAGGTATTTTTCTTGGGACATATAATTTCAGGTGTTGTGAAACGTCCCCTTAGAAAAATTGTACAGGACTGAGCTTAAACTAACACACAATATTTTTAGCGCAACGCAATCTGACTTTCAAAAATCCCTACAAAAGAATGGCCCTGACTAACATTAACCTATACCTTTCACAAATCACTTACCTCATTACTCGAACTACTGCAATACAGCGAGCGCCACTACTGCCAGCTAAATAAAAGATTCAAACTACGGAAGGCACTAACTACTGATAGGCATAGTTAGCAAATGAAGGATTTTGATAGAGAACAAACAATGTATTTACCTTAATAATCATAATACATACAGCAGTTCATGCCATCCAGTATTACAAATTTCAAAACTCCGCCATCTCTCTCCCCACATCCACCACTGCTGGCGGCTCACCTCCAACTGCGCAACGCTACGCGCTGTTCACATCCAGCTGCCCAGCACTACAATGGCAGACAACAATGCAAACTAGCCACAGACTGCACACAGCACAGCCACTCATTTTCATACAGAGAGCGCTACGTGGCGGCGGCGTTACCAATATAAGAACCTAAACAGCCTACTTACAGTTGGAATATCACCAAACCCAGAAAAGTTAGCGGCGATAGCCGAATTCGGGATACCCCAGACAAGAAAAGAGCTCCCTGGATTTTTGGGTGTGGTTAATTTTTATAAAAAGTTCATATATGTGGAACAATTAGCCACCCCAAAACTGTGTGCCATGACCGGCAAGGAAACGCCATTTTTGTGGGACGAGAGCGCGGACCGAGAGTTTAAGAGTTTGAAGGCAGCTTTAGTTGCGGCCCCGATCTTGTCACACCCGAACTTGTCAGAAGATTTCTGCTTGGCCACAGACAGCTCACAAACAGGTCTCGGTGTTGTCATCTTCCAAGAATACATGGAGAATGGGAGGATGACAAACAAAACCATCGCCTTCGGAAGCAGAGTGCTCTCGAAGTGTGAACGAAATTATTCCGTGACTGAGCTAGAAGCTTTGGCCGTGGTCTGGGCATTCCAGAAATATAGGTACTTCCTATTTGGAAGAAAAACGGGAGTGTACACGGACCATAAGGCACTGGAATTTTTAATGACGGCGAAGTTAACGACAGGGAGACTGGGCCGGTGGATTTCCGTACTCCAGGAGTATGACTTCACACCGATCTGCATCCCAGGTCCCACTAACATCATTGCGGACGCACTGTCTCGTTCTCCCATGGGAGGGACAACTCGAAAGGGTAGATGTGCTGAGGACGAACCCTTCTCGATTTATTACATAAAAAAGGTGGCATTCGAGAATTTTATAATGGCGTCAATGAGTAACATACAGGAAGAACAGGATAAAGATCCACACCTCCCCAATGTTAAAGAAAGATATAGAGATAAGACACAGCCGCAGATCAGGCATCATTACCTGCTGAGGAAAGGAGTACTTTTCTACAGGAGTAGGGCTCATACCACAGTCAGAGTAGTGTGTGTGCCAGAGGACATTATTAACAAAGTAATCTGATACACGCACCTCAGTAGCGCTCACTTTGGCCCAAGAAAGTGCTACCTAAAATTAAAGAACCTATGCTATTTCCGAAACATGGAGAGGAGAATTCGTAAAGTACTGGGCGTGTGCAAACATTGTCAGAGGGCAAAAACACTCACAGTACGCACGCAGGCACCAATGTACCTGATTATTCCCTCCAAATTGCGGGAAACAGCGGCGACAGATCTCATGGAACCCCTGCCCAGAACGGCACGAGGGTATACCTACATAATGCTGTTATGGAGTTAACGTCCAAGTTCGTAACACTGTCACCTCTAAAAAGGACAAATGGCACGGCCATCAGCAACGCATTGCGTCGTGACTTCCTGCAGCAAGTGGGCCGCGTTGAACGGATACTGTCGGATAATGGTCCACAATACCGTTCCCAAAAGTGACAGGACACGTTACAACAGTACCACATAAGACAAGTCTACATTAGAAGGTACCATCCTAGTTCGAATCCAAGTGAACGCCTCATGAAGGACCTGGGGGCTCTGTGAAGAGTGTACTGCGCGAAGAGACACGCGAACTGGGATGTGTACTTGCGTGACTTCTAAGGAGTAATCGGTGAGTTGCCACACGGCACGACAGGTTACCCTCCGGTCACAGTGCTAAACAACAAGCACCCACCAGAGTTAATACGGGACATGGTAGACTTCCCGCCAAGACCCAGACTTAGGCACAAGGAAACTGTACGACAGGCGCTCCAGAACATAAAGATAGCAGGTCAAAGACGCAAGGAAAGAGCTGATAAAAAGGCAACAGTCAGGGAATTTCGGGTAGGACAGAAAGTCCTAGTGAAATCCCACCGTCTGTCTAACCGACCTTTTTTGTAATCTAAATATGAAATGAATTTTCTTTTTCGGGAAATAGTGTAATGTTGGTCAGCTATGCTGGTCAGGATTTTAGGCTATTGTGTTTGTTCTAAAGTGTAAATTTATATTTTGTTTTGTGTGGGGACGCTGGGTTGCTTATGAGTGTTTTTCTTTTGGAATCATGAGTAGATTTATATTTTTGGCATGGTATAATGAGGACGGATGCTAAGCCCTGACAGATACAGTTTTGCTTCAATACGAAGTATTCGGGGGCTATTGATAGATGTTTGGTGTGCCTTGGAGGCAAGTCAGCGACTTGCGTGATTTTTAATTTTATTTATTATTAAAGGGCACATTCACTGCCAAGACCCGGTACAAGGTAGCTCAATGAAAGTAGGTGGGCTCTGTGCAGAAGCATGAGCGAGGTTTACGGTTCGTCTCAATGCCAAGACCCGGTAAAGACAACCAGGATATTGTGTGTAAGGGAGCTTACCGCATTGCGCGGAAGCGTAATTTGCACTAATTATATGTTTCAGGGACTTACCTGTACATACGTAATGCAGCACCAAATTCATCAATTAATATCTATTCATTTAACAGGAAAGATACATCTGCGCAGTCTGGGTAAATAGAGTAAAGAGATGAGACAGCCATTCTGAACAGCGGCACATCAGAAAGCAAGAGACTGATACAGGAATTCCTTTTTATTTTTCAAACATGACTAACCAGTAGTTTGAGTCCATGACTTGCATGGAAAAGAACACTAACCCATTAACATATGTGTGAATGAGAGTGGAGGATCCCCACCTTGTTCTGCATATTTAGCAGTAAGATTATATTGATTTTGTTTGGACACTAATTGCCATTACCCCAGTGAACAATTTGGGCATTATATTGCTATTATTAATCTTCAAATCTAGGGGTATTTTACGAAGAAAGTCTAGAGGTTTTCAAAGATATGTGTGTTTTGGGCAAGAGTTGCCACTGTTTTGTAAAATGGGCACATTTTTGCATTATTGATTAGATGATTCTAAGGGCATAACCTTTTTTATACAGCGTGGGCACGTGATGCCATTGTAAAAATGTTGTCTATAATTCTATGTCCTACTTTTTTTATGCAAACTATTTTATGTATGTGCATCTACTTTAGTTTTCTTTTGTTTACACGGTACATTGCAGTGTAAACAGTTCACTTCGAACGACGATGGTGCTTTCGTATAGGACGGCCACTATTAAAGTAACATTCGATGTCCAGTACTCACGACTTAGGCATACAACGTAGAGCGTTTCCTGCGTGAAGTAATGCACGTCGATCCACAGGAACTTATCGGTATACATCTTTCGATCGTCTCCAGCGCAGTTTACCTGAAACTTGTCTATGAAGCAGCGTGCGAACGACTTCTTCGCCGTTTCCACCAATCGGACGGCAACGTTGGTGTAGTGACTGTCGACCATGCAGGACTCGGAGTTCGCAACATACGAGTCTTCCAGCTGCCGTTTGAAGTTCCTGCAACGCTTGTCGTAAACGCGCTGCAGCCTTGCCCGCATCTCGTGGTCGTGCGGTAGCGTTCTCACTTCCCACGCCCGAGTTCCCGGGTTCGATTCCCGGCGGGGTCAGGGATTTTCTCTGCCTCGTGATGGCTGGGTATTGTGTGCTGTCCTTAGGTTAGTTAGGTTTAAGTAGTTCTAAGTTCTAGGGGACTGATGACCATAGATGTTAAGTCCCATAGTGCTCAGAGCCATTTGACCCATTTTTTTGCTGCGGCCTTACAGAGAAGTTTAAGTCACGTGGAAGAAAACTGGCATACATTCAAGGCGTATCCTGTATTGAATGGAGTGCGTCACTACGTAAATACATCCCATCGTATGTGACCGTTGGTGGCTGTCGAGAGACCGTCATTTATGACGCTCAACCGCGGACTTGTTCAGGGTGCGGGCAGGAGGTGTATGAACGCTCTGAATGCCTGCAGCGATGCCTCGTCCAGATACCACGTGCAGACGCCTACATCGCAACCGACAACGCTGCGTATTACATACGTTGAGGCAGCGAGGAACATGTCGGACGCGGACGCTGTTCCATTCAAGTTGCCGACCCCTGCGGGCCCGGTTTTCCTCGCCCACGACGACGCAGCCTCCATTGGAACCAGCTCCGTGCTCGACAGTTAGCGACCACGTCTGTATCCCAGCCATATGGGGAAGGAGAGTATCAGCAAATCGATTCGAGTTCGGACACAGAGATGCGGGAGGTGCCTACTGGAGATGCGGGAGGTGCCTACTGGAGATGCGGGAGGTGCCTACTGGAGATGCGGGAGGTGCCTACTGGAGATGCGGGAGGTGCCTACTGGAGATGCGGGAGGTGCCTACTGGAGATGCGGAAGGTGCCTACTGGAGATGCGGGAGGTGCCTACTGGAGATGCGGGAGGTGCCTACTGGAGATGCGGGAGGTGCCTACTGGAGATGCGGGAGGTGCCTACTGGAGATGCGGGAGGTGCCTACTGGAGATGCGGGAGGTGCCTACTGGAGATGCGGGAGGTGCCTACTGGAGATGCGGGAGGTGCCTACTGGAGATGCGGGAGGTGCCTACTGGAGATGCGGGAGGTGCCTACTGGAGATGCGGGAGGTGCCTACTGTTTGTTGTGGTCCACAGAACGCGGACACTCGTTCCCGCAAGCGAAAGTCGCCCAAGTGACAAAGGAAGGGGAGGCTGTCTGCTGGAAATGATTCGAGAGATGGTGACATGTGGCAGGAGGTTGAGGAAAATCCATCTGCAGCCAGGTCTGTGCACCTACACCAACGGTTCCTGGTTCGCTGCTGCAAGGACAAAGCCAATTTGACAATGCTCAGCTCATCGACGAGCCCCATGGCGATTTTGCGGCTAAGACATTGGGTGAATATCATGCGTCGCCTAACGTACCACACCTCCAGCTTGGTGATTGGGTGTCCGAGATGGGGATGGAAAGGATGATATCAGACTCGAGCGGCAACCAAATGCCCACAGCCGGCGGATCGTCGGACGGACATCTTGTCTCAACCGATCAATAATGTATACGGTGCGGGTGACAGGTACGGTCGGACGGACGACATGGCACATACTGGCTTAAACGACTGCAGGATACGTCATCGTACTACCAAATGACCCAGGTGTACCGGATAGGTACAGTCAACGTCAGCGGCATTAGTTCCACGATCAAAACTCAATTGTTAAAGGACACGATTCGGGTGGCGGACATTGATATCGTGTTTCTTCAAGAGGTACGGCCTGATCTGCGTCTGGATGTTTATGGATACGCGTCTTACATCAACCCAACTTTCGACGGTGGTTGTGGTACGGCCATACCACGACGCGATGGCATCGGACCGACGGATATCCAGTTTTTGCCATCAGCGAGAGACATTGCACTCACCATCAGCACGGTCTGCATTGTGAGTCTGTATGTCCCGTCTTGTACTGTGAAGCGTCGAGAACGAACACTCTATTACTCCATTGAGGTAGCTCCATTGTTTCAAGGCGCTACAGAGCACTTGGTGGTGGGCGGGGACTTTAACAGTGTCTGACGCCCCGAGGATCAGATCCCTCACTATGTCCCATGTTCAGCCCTTCATGCTATGATCAGAGATTTCGCTTTGCATGACACATGGCCGCTAATCCACGGTGACCGACACGGATATACACACTTCAACAGCCACACGGCCGGCAGATTGGACAGGGTTTTATGTCTCCCGAGGGGAGACATAAATCTCATATATATATTCTTGGAGAATTTCAAATCGATCATGTAGCAATTTCATAACCTAACTACAAATAAATTTATGTCCAAGTTAGGAAAGGGCCTAATAATGCGAATAAAAGTAAAACTTCAACCTCTAAAACTTGTCAAAACAAAACAAATGTTGAAACTTCCTGGCAGATTAAAACTGTGTGCCCGACCGAGACTCGAACTCGGGACCTTTGCCTTTCGCGAGCAAGTGCTCTACCATCTTTTTTTTTTTTTTTTTTTTTTTTTTGGATTTACCGGGACTCGAACCCGGGATCTCCTGCTTACATGGGAGACGCTCTATCCATCTTTTTTTTTCACGCTGACCACTTTTTTATTGTTTTTTTTTTCACGCTGACCACTTTTTTAAAATTTTTTTTACCTGCTTACATGGCAGACGCTCTATCCATCTTTTTTTAAAGTGCTCTACTATTTTTTTAAGATTACCACTTTTGTTATTTTTTATTTTTTTTATTTTAATTTTTTTAAATTTTTTTATTTATTCATTTTTTTAATTTCCAATGTCAGGCTTACCACCTTTGCTGACATACATTTTGTTGTACTCCCGCATAAATAGTGTCTACAATGTCCATATGTTAACAAATAGTGCCTAATTAGGAAATTAAGTAATTAAGGAACTTAATAAAACTGAAAATGTCCAAATGAAAGACATGAAGGCATTGCGGATAGTACAAATGTAAAAGAAACATGCTCCTGTAGCAATGAAATGAAATTCGTGTCGGGGGCGACACCTGCTCACGACCCGACGTTCGATAGAGCAAGAGAGCCATCTATCGACTCGTTCTCCAGACGTTGGTGTAAGACTGGGTCGTCTTCTCGAAATTAACTAAGGGTCCGTAAGTGTAATCGATGTCTATCTCGGCTTCTTCGTCTATCTCATCTCTCACCCGTCACACCCCATCTGGCCGGCGGGTCGGTAAATGTAAGTCGCAAGTAAATAGTGAAGTCTTGCCCATATTTCTTATGCTGTTGCAGCTTCGTGTGTCCATCCAGGAGAAAATGCCAAAAATCAATTTTGTCCTTTTCCGATTCGTTATACACGTAGCCCACCACCATTCCCTGTACCCATGTCACTGCATTGGTTTTTTGGACCGGAAAATAAGATTCTTGGGGGAACAAAAGTGTGTCTGATGAAATTGTGTGAGGGGCGGAGCGTAACAGGAACGCCAATATCTGTTGTGCCAAGTGCCACACTGGAGCCGTCCCACTACATGCTAAACGATGTTCATCAGTGTCCACTGTTGCGCAGCCTAAACATAGTGGAGTGTCTGCCAAATGAATCGCGTGCCGCCGTTGATTCGTTGCGAACTTCCTATTTACCACCACATACCATGTTGAGCGTACCGACGTTGGGAGGTAAACGTTCCGTATAACGCGCCATATCTGTCTCCAGTTCTTGTCTGGGTACTTCTTTTCCAGGGTATTCCTGGGACACCAGCGCAGTAAGAGTTGGTACACATCTCGCGTCGTCGGTAGTCGTGTTGTTGGGAAGGAATCTCTGACATAGCTAAGCTCCAAAAAAAAAGACTTGAAATGTGACAGCTTCGGTGAAATATGGCCCACATTGACTGGGGGCAGCATTGAAATCGGCGCTAGTACATCGCCCAACGCACCCGAGATATTGCGAAATTGACCGCGCCACTGTCGGAAAATCGTACTGACGAATAACGCCCGTGCCTTTTGATATACGTTCACTAGACCAAGTCCACCCTCTCCAGGTGGTAGCGTAAGCGTTGCGTATTGAATCTTAAATAGGTGTCCCACACTCACGTAGGTTCCGAAAGTTGCTTGTATCCGTGATGCCATTGTGCGCGTTAAAGGCAGGACATGCGCTACGTGAGCGAGTCTCGGTGCTAGGTATACGTTAACATGTCACCCTCTGAATCATATCCAACGCTCTTAATTTTTGTAACAGCACCATTGTCCGCATCAGCTTCAATATGCGTCAGTAGTTATCCGCTGCTGTCCGCTGCACATCCGTGTGGAACGTAATACCTAGACATTTTATGGTCTTAACTAACATGAGCGGGCCTTCCTCCCCCGGTTGTAATCCTCGACCGACATTCATGCAGCGTGATTTCTGTAGATTAAGCACGCTTCCTGCCGCCATCCGGTATCGCTGTATCCATGCCAACGCCTTCTTCACCTGTCCGTGCCGCCAGCATCACATCGTCAGCATAAGCGCGGCAATGAAAGGTCAGTTGTGGCAACGGCACTCCCTCCAACCGTCTTCGGAAACCATATAGACAGGGTTCCAAAGCCATTGCATACAAAAATATCGAAAGGGGGCAACCTTGACGAACTGACCTTGAAATAACAATGTAGTCAGTGCCCCGTCCATTCACCGAGACCCTTGATCGCACGCCGTTTAACAGTCGCATGATCACTAGAATGAAGACCTGTGGGATTCCCAATCTGCCCATCACCGCATGCAAAAAGGTATGATCCACTCTGTCGAACGCATGATCAAGTCAATTGCGACGAGTGCCCCACGCACTCGGCATGCCGCTGCTAATGCGATGATATCTCGGTAGTCACCGAGCGCCTTATGTACGTTACTCTTACCGCCGAGGCAAGTTTGATCTATGAGGAGTCTATCAGAAAGTGAAGACCGCAGGCGAGCCCCAAGGATGCGCGCGAAAATCTTATAGTCGCAGTTCAAGAGAGTGAGAGGTCTATAATCTCCTGGCCTTCTGCCACACCGTGGTTTGGGTATTGGGATGATGATAACCTCCGTGAATGTGGCAGGTATCTCAGTCTGCGGTAACAGGAGTTCGTTGTACATCTGAATCCAGGTCCGTCCCATGAGGAATGCAAAGGCGCGGTAAAATTCGATTGGGAAGCCGTCCTGTCCTGGGGACTTGTTCGGAGCCCCCCTGGCAATTGCATCTGTCAGCTCGTCCTCTGTTATCGCTGTGATGAAAGTCTCTGCATCCAGTGGTAGTCCTCTATCTGGCATTTCCGAGATGACATCATGTAGTGTCTCGTGGTTCACTTGTACAGGTCCATATAACTGGCGGAAATAGTCAGTAAACACATGCGCAATATCACGCTGGTTCACAACTTGCTGGCCAGTTTCAGAGATTAGTTCCCTGATCAATGTCCTGCGTCGTCGTTGGCGTTCACGTACTACGTTGTGCATGGAGGGGGTTTCGGCAGCAACTGTGTCCGCCAATCTCTCCCGGACCATTATACCTTCCATTCTTAGTCTAGTCAGCTGTAATAACTTGGCTTTTATCCTGCGCATGGCTGTGTGCCTTTCCGGCGATGGTTGTTGGGTCATCAGCTCCCTCAGGGCTGTAAAATAAAAATCAGCCGTCGTACGGTTCCACTGCGATTTGTCCTGCCCGTATCGTATCAACGTTCTCCGTAACGTTGGTTTTGCGCATTTAATCCACCACTGAAGAACCGAGGTGTATGCTCGTTGGCGGCGAACGCAGGTCTCCCAGGCCGCCTCTATCGTCCGGCGACATTCAGTGTCACGTAAAAGTGCACAATTCATTTTCCAGTGACCCTTACTCCGCCATATTTTCTGACGCGTTAGTGAAATCGTACAGACGTACGCCATATGATCCGTAAAAGCCGCTGGCCAGATTTCGGCATCCAGTATCGCCGTCCGTAGAGCTCGTGTCACATACACTCTATCAAGTCTACTCGCCGAATGTCCCGTTACAAACGTATAACCCGGCCTGTCGCCATGCTGCAGTTACCAGGTATCCAGCAGCGCCATTTCGGTAATCAACGTACGCAGTTCCATGCATGGCACATAATGAGGTACTTGGTCCTTTTTGTCGACGACACAATTAAAGTCGCTGCCCACTATATAGTTACCATAGCGTCCAGCGAACAACGGTGCTATCTCGTCAGTGTAAAAGGTCGCCCTTTCTCTGCGTTTTGTGGAGCCAGATGGCGCGTATAAATTGATGAAACGTACGCCGTCGACAGTGATCGCTATGCCACGTGCCGAAGGGAGGGACATGACGTCCTCCAGTCCTATTCCTTCCCTGGTGAGGATCGCCACACCGCATCCACTTTCATCGTGCACTGAATAACGTGCCTCGTAGCCGTAGAACTCTGGCGGCGACGTGAAACGCACTTCTTGTAGGAGTACAATATCCACGTCCGCAGCGCGTAACATATCTTTCAGCATTTGAATTTTAAGCGGTGTCCGAATGCCAATAATGTTTATCGTGGCAATGCGGTACACCTGGCGTGTGTTCATCAGTTGTAGGGCGGTGTCATTAAGCGTCTATCTGCACTCCCGGCGCTCCTCACCACACTAAGTTGTTCAACATTTCCTGACCCCTCCCGGCCTCTGGCCAGGACTATCCTCAATCGGCGCGTTCGCATTTTCATTCTGTTCCCGTTGGTCCATTTCTTGCGCCCAGTCCCCCAGCATATTTCCGGAACTGGTCGAAGGATGGGAGGCAACGTCGTCACCGCTCTGATGTTGGACAGTTGTCATCACCACTTCTGCCTTCCGGTCACCAGAAGGAGAGTTCAACTGATCGTCGCTGTGTAATTCCTGCATCGGCATCTCGGTATCTGTTGAATCCACTGGTCTCAGGTCGATACTGTCGTTGTCGTCCACTGTCCCATCAGGACTATGGCTATCGTCAGCAGAAGTCAGTTGACGCTTCTTTCTTCTCTTCGGCGAACGCTGTTTCCGTTGCCTTGCTTCCGCATCGTCTGTTTGGGTTTCGTATCCTCCATCTTGGTCCTGGCCTATCACGCTCTCGGTGGAAGCACTGGCAGCCACCATGGATGAGCCTGGAGGGGCCGTCAGCTGCATCTCTTGTGTGGTGTCCTGTGTCTGCTGTCCGGTGGTCGGAGTTCCAGTCCGTTGGTGTCCATGTTCTCTATAGGGGGCAGCTGCTGGTGCCCATCGGAAATCTCCCTCACATCGCCTCTCAGGGCTTCTACAAAGGTCAACGGGAAGACAGTCATCTGTTGTGGCGCCTGAACGTCATCATGTGGAGTTAGTACTAAACGTCGCTGGAGGCATTCCGAGCGGACATGACCTTCTTTCCCGCATCCCGAGCAAGTGCGAGGTTGCCCATCATAGATTATAATCTATAATAAGAGGGGACGTGCTTTCGCAGTTCTATCCGTATTTGTCTCACCCCATTTAAAACGGGGTACGTGGTAAAACTCGTCCATTTTTCGGCCACATGGGATAGAACTGTACCGTATGGTCGAAAGGCGTCGGTAACAAGTTCAGACGGGACCTCAAACGGAAGTTCGAAGACTCGTATAGTGCGGATCCCCATTCCTGCGTGATCGACTGTAACCGCACCAACATTCCCGTCGGCATGACAGAAACGATACCCGTTCGGTGATCGTTGTAGAAGTCTTTCGCAAGCCGCCTCGTCAACAAGTTTGACATAGACGACGCTAGAAACGATCGATAAATTGATTCCCACGATTTCCTGTGGATCGATTTTTACCTCTTCTCTTAAGAAACGTTCAATCTCGTGTGCCTTTAGTCGTGTGTAGTCGTTCGCAAAACTGAACTTCAAAGTCTTTTTCTGTACGAGTGTGCCATCTCGTTCTAGACTCACAACACCGCACACGCGAAGCTGCTCCGGCGTAAACAAACCGGCGCGGCAGGCAGGCAACACGGTCCGCACTGTGTCACTGCCGAAGGCAGACTGCCATCTGAGCTACCGAAGCACGACTCACGTCCGGTACTGACAGCTTTACTTCTACCAGTATCTCGTCTCCTACCTTCCAAACTTTACAGAAGCTCTCCTGCGAAACTTGCAGAACTAGCACTCCTGAAAGAAAGGATATAGCGGAGACATGGCTTATCCACAGCCTGGGGGATGTTTCCAGAATGAAATTTTCACTCTGCAGCGGAGTGTGCGCTGATATGAAACTTCCTGGCAGATTAAAACTGTGTGCCCGACCGAGACTCGAACTCGGGACCTTTGCCTTTTGCGGGCAAGTGCTCTACCATTTGAGCTACCGAAGCACGACTCACGTCCGGTACTCACAGCTTTACTTACTGGCAGCCATCTGGTTTCCCCCTTCAAGCTAGACAAGGTTCGTTCTTTGTAGTTTTTTCGTTTGACGCTTATTTCGTGAGATATTTGGCTCGGTCACGATCTATGGACCATCCTGCATAGGTCTATACAAGGGCGATGTATTTGAGTATGGAAATGGAAGAGGATGTAGATGAAAATGAAATGGGAGATATGATACTGCGTGAAGAGTTTGACAGAGCACTGAAAGACCTGAGTCGAAAGAAGGCCCCGGTAGTAGACAACATTCCATCAGAACTACTGACAGCCTTGGGAGGGCCAGTCCTGACAAAACTCTACCATATGGTAAGCAAGATGTATGAGACAGTCGAAATACCCTCAGACTTTACAGACGAATGGAAAAACTGGCAGAAGCCGACCTCGGGGAAGATCAGTTTCGATTCAGTAGAAATACTGGGTCACGTGAGGCAATACTGACCTTACGACTTATCTTAGGAAATAGATTAAGGAAAGGCAAACCTACGTTTCTAGCATTTGTGGACTTAGAGAAAGCTTTTGACAATGTTGACTGGAATACTCTCTTTCAAATTCTGAAGGTGGCAGGTGTAAAATACAGGGAACGAAAGGCTATTTCCAATTTGTACAGAAAACCAGATAGCAGTTAATTTGAGTTGAGGGACATGAAAGGGAAGCAGTGGTTGGGAAGGGAGTGAGACAGGTTTGTAGCCTCTCCCCAATGCTATTCAATCTGTATATTGAGCAAACAGTAAACGAAACAAAAGAAAAATTCGGAGTAGGTTATAAAACCCATGGCGAGGAAATAAAAACTTTGAGACTCGTCGCCGGCCGCGGTGGTCTCGCGGTTCTAGGCGCGCAGTCCGGAACCGCGCGACTGCTACGGTCGCAGGTTCGCATCCTGCCTCGGGCATGGCTGTGTGTGATGTCCTTAGGTTAGTTAGGTTTAAGTACTTCTAAGTTCTAGGGGACTGATGACCACAGCTGTTAAGTCCCATAGTGCTCAGAGCCATTTGAACCATTTTTTTTTTTTTTTAGACTCGTCGATGACATTGTAATTCTGTCAGAGACAGCAACGGACTTGGAAGAGGAGTTGAACGGAATGGACAGTGTCTTGAAAGGAGAAAAAAAATGAACATCAACAAAAGCAAAACGAGGATAATGGAATGTAGTCGAATTAAATCGGGTGATGCTGCGGGAATTAGATTAGGAAATGAGACGCTTAAAGTAGTGGATGAGTTTTGCTATTTGGGGAGCAAAATAATTGATGATGGTCGAAGCAGAGAGGATACAAAATGTAGACTGGGAACGGCAAGGAAAGCGTTTCTGAAGAAGAGACATTTGTTAACATCGAGTATTGATATAAGTGTCAGGAAGTCGTTTCTGAAAGTATTTGTATGGAGTGTAGCCATGTATGGAAGTGAAACATGGACGATAAATAGTTTGGACAAGAAGAGAATAGAAGCTTTCGAAATATGTTGCTACAGAAGAATGCTAAGGATTGCATGGGTAGATGACGTAACTAATGAGGTGGTATGGAATAGAATTGGGGGGGGGGGGGGAAGAGTAGTTTGTGGCACAACCTGACAAGAAGAAGGGATCGGTTGGTAGGATATGTTCTGAGGCATCAAGGGATCACTAATTTAGTATTGGAGGGCAGCCTGGAGGATAAAAATCGTAGAGGGAGACCAAGAGATGAATACACTAAGCAGATTCAGAAGGATGTAGGTTGCGGTAGGTACTGGGAGATGAAGAAGCTTGCACAGGATAGAGTAGCATGGAGAGCTGCATCAAACCAGTCTCAGGACTGAAGACCACAACAACAACAACAACAACCTTCAGAATTTGATGATAGTGTAGAGGCGAGGATTAATTATCACAGCGTCATTATAGCAACTATGGTTACGAAATGTAATAAATGAGTCAAGAAGGCTGGGAGAGTGGTTCTGCTAAAAAGAGGAGACAAGCAGTTGTCAATTTCTCACTTAGAAAGTGAACTGACATCATTTAGTTCCAGTAAGAAGGATGTGGAAGAATTATGGACAATGTTTAAACAGACTGTAAATTGTGGTCTGGAGAAATTGAGTGGATTAAGGACGGAGTAGACTCGCCGTAGTTTAACAACGAAATTCGGAAAATGCTGAGGATGCAAAGGTTGTTCCACTCTCAGTTCTAAAGAGAACGCGGAAATGACGACAGGAAAAGGTTAGTAGAGATTCGTGTGACTTTGAAAAGATCTATGAGCGAAGCGTACAACTACCACCACCGCCATTAACATAGCAAAAGACTTGGCCGAGAAAACTGTAGTCCTATGTGAAGTCGCTAAGCTGGTCTAAGGTTTCATCCAGTCACTCTTTGACCAGTCTGGTGTGGCAGTTGAAGACAGCAAAACGAAAAGCGAAGTTTTAAATTTCGCCTTTAACATTTCACGCAGGAAAATCGTACAAACATACCGTCATTTGACTCTGGCGTGGAAGACAGTAATAAGGATCCCTGGCATAGAGAAACAACTGAAGAGTTGATAACAAATAAGTCGCCAGCTCCGTATGGAACCTCAATTAGGTTTTACAAAGAGAGGGGTACTATACGGAAATGACTCCTTACTTAACTTCATTATTGCGAATCTTTCGCCAAGCACAAAGTCCCAAACGACTGAAAAAGAAGCACACGTTACTCCTGTATATAAGAACGGCAAAAGAGCGGACCCGCAAAATTACAAACCAATACGCCTAACATCGCTTTGCTGCAGAATACTTGAACATATTCCCAGTTCGGACATAATAAATTTTCATAAGACCGAGAATCTTATGCCCACGAACCAGCACGATTTTAGAAAGTATCGCTCGTGCGAAACTCGCCTTGTCCTTTCATCACATGGTATACTGCGGGCTATAGATGAAGGGCAACAGGCAATAGACAGATTTCATATTTCTAGATTTTAGGAAGGAGTTTGACACAGCGGCCCACTGCAGGCTGTTAACGAAGGTACGAACATATGGAATAGGTTCCCAGATATGCGAGTGGCTGCGAGACTTCTTAAGTAATAGAAACCAGTATGTTATCCCTCTTCCTTGACGAACGTTCATCACAGACAAGCGTATCGTCAGAAGAGCCCCACGGAAATGTGATTCCCACCGGAGGTTCGAGTCCTCCCTCGGGCATTGGCGTGTGTGTTGTTCTTAGCATAAGTTAGTTTAAATAGTGTGTAAGTCTAGGGACCGATGACAGGAACTCACACACATTTTAACATTTTTTGGAATATGATACGACCGCTATTATTCTCTACATACATAAATAATCTGACAGACAGGGCAGACAGCACTCTTTGGTTGTTGGCTGATGATTCTGAAAATTTGAAATTTGTGGTAAGTTCCTATGGGACCAAATTGCTGAGGTCATTGATCCCTAGGCTTACACGCTACTTAATATAGCTCAAACTAACTTACGCTAAGGACAAAACGCACACCCATGCTCGGGGGAGGACTTGAACCTCCGATAGGGGGAGCCGCGCGAACCGTTGCAAGGAGCCTCACACCTCGCCGCTAATCCCCGCGGTGCTGATGATTCTGTGGTCTACGGTAAGGTGTCGAAGTAGGGTGTCTGTAGGGGATACAAGAAGACTTACAGAAAATTTCTGGTTGGTGTGATGAATGGCAGCTAGTTCTAAATTTAGAAGAATGTAAGTTGATACTGGTGACTTGTTATGGTCTTTAGTCCTGAGACTGGTTTGATGCAGCTCTCCATGCTACCCTATCCTGTGCAAGCTTCTTCATCTCCCAGTTCTTACGGCAATCCACATCCTTCTGAATCTGCTTAGTGTATTCGTCTCTTGGTCTCCCTCTATGATTTTTACCCTCCACGCTGCCCTCCAATACTAAACTTGTAATCCCTTGATGCCTCAGAACATGTCCTACTAACCGGTCCCTTCTTTTTGTCAAGTTGTGCCACATACTCCTCTTCTCCCCATTTGTATTCAATACTTCATCATTAGTTATGTGATCTACCCATCTAATCTTCAGTATTTTTCTGTAGCACCACATTTCGAAAGCTTCTATTCTCTTCTTGTCTAAACTATTTATCGTCCATGTTTCACTTCCATACATGGCTACACTCCATACAAATACTTTCAGAAACGACTTCCTGACACTTAAATCTATACTCGATGTTAACAAATTTCTCTTCTTCAGAAACGCTTTCCTTCCCATTGCCAGTCTACATTTTATATCTTCCCTACTTCGACCATCATCAGTTATTTTGCTCCCCAAATAGCAGCTTTACTACTTTAAGTGTCTCATTTCCTAATCTAATTCCTTCAGCATCACCCGACTTGATTCGACTACATTCCATTATCCTCGTTTATGCTTTTGTTGATGTTCATCTTATATCCTCCTTTCAAGACACTGTCCATTCCGTTCAACTGCTCTTCCAAGTCCTTTGCTGTCTCTGATTGAATTACAATGTCATCGGCGAATCTCAAAGTTTTTATTTCTTCTCCATGGGTTTTAATACCTACTCCGAATTTTTCCTTTGTTTCCTTTACTGCTCGCTCAATATACAGATTGAATAACACCGGGGAGAGGCTACAACCCTGTCTCACTCCCTTCCCAATCACTGCTTCCCTTTCATGCCCCTCGACTGTTATAACTGCCATCTGGTTTCTGTGCAAATTGTAAATAGCCTTTCGCTCCCTGTGTTTTACCCTGCCACCTTCAGAATTTGAAAGAGAGTATTCCAGTCAACATTGTCAAAAGCTTTCTCTAAGTCCACAAATGCTAGAAACGTAGGTTTGCCTTTCGTTAATCTTTCTTCTAAGATAAGTCGTAAGGTCAGTATTGCCTCACGTGTTCCAATATTTCTACGGAATCCAAACTGATCTTCCCCGAGGTCAGCTTCTTCCAGTTTTTTCCATTCGTCTGTAAAGAATTCGCGTTAGTAATTTGCAGCTGTGACTTATTAAACTGATAGTTCGGTAATTTTCACATCTGTCAACACCTGCTTTCTTTGGGATTGGAATTATTATATTCTTCTTGAAGTCTGAGGGTATTTCGCCTGTCTCATACATCTTGCTCACCAGATGCTAGAGTTTTGTCAGGACTGGCTCTCCCAAGGCCGTCAGTAGTTCTAATGGAATGTTGTCTACTCCCGGGGCCTTGTTTCGACTCAGATCTTTCAGTGCTCTGTCAAACTCTTCACGCAGTATCATATCTCCCATTTCTCCTTCATATACCTACTCTTCCAATTCCATAATATTGTCCTCAAGAACATCGCCCTTGTATAGACCCTCTATATACTCCTTCCACCTTTCTGCTTTCCCTTCTTTGCTTAGAACTGGGTTTCCATCTGAGCTCTTGATATTCATACAAATGGCTCTCTTTTCTACAATGGTCTCTTAATTTTCCTGTAGGCAGTATCTATCTTACCCCTCGTGAGATAAGCCTCTACATCCTTACATTTGTCCTCTAGTCATCCCTGCTTAGCCATTTTGCACTTCCTGTCGATCTCATTTTTGAGACGTCTGTATTCCTTTTTGCCTGCTTCATTTACTGCATTTTTATATTTTCTCCTTTCGTCAATTAAGTTCAATATTTCTTCTGTTACCCAAGGAGTTCTACTAGCCCTCGTCTTTTTACCTACTTGATCCTCTGCTGCCTTCACTACTTCATCCCTCAAAGCTACCCATTCTTCTTCTACTGTACTTCTTTCCCCCATTCCTGTCAATTGTTCCCTTATGCTCTCCCTGAAACTCTGTACAACCTCTGGTTCTTTCAGTTTATCCTGGTCCCATCTTCTTAAATTCCCACCTTTTTGCAGTTTCTTCAGTTTTAATCGACAGTTCATAACCAATAGATTGTGGCCAGAGTCCACATCTGCCCCTGGAAATATATTACAGTTTAAAACCTGGTTCCTAAATCTCTGTCTTACCATTATATAATCTATCTGATACCTTCTAGTATCTCCAGGATTCTTCCATGTATACAACCTTCTTTCATGATTCTTGAACCAAGTGTTTGCTTTGATTAAGTTATACTCTGTGCAAAACTCTACCATGCGGTTTCCTCTTTCATTTCTTAGTCCCAATCCATATTCACGTACTATGTTTCCTTCTCTCTCTTTTCCTACTCTCGAATTCCAGTCACCCATGACTATCAAATTTTCGTGTGAGTACGAAATGCAAACCCATAATGTTCAGATGCAGCATTAGTAGTGTCCACTTGACACAGTCAGGCCGTTAAAATATACGTTGCACGAGACGCCATTAACAAATTAAGCTCATAATATGACAGAGGGCATACATACAACATACGTAATATATTTATATCACAAACTACTCTTCACAGAGCGGCGACAACAGCCGTTACGAAATACACTACTGGCCATTAAAATTGCTACACCACGAAGATGACGTGCTACAGACGCAAAATTTAACCGACAGGAAGAAGATGCTGTGATATGCAAATGATTAGCTTTTCAGAACATTCACACAAGGTTGGCGCCGGTGGCGACACCTACAACGTAGTGACGTGAGGAAAGTATCCAACCGATTTCTCATACACAAACAGCAGTTGACCGGCGTTGCCTGGTGAAACGTTGTTGTGAGGCCTCGTGTAAGGAGGAGAAATGTGTACCATCACGTTTCCGACTTTGATAAAGGTCGGTTTGTAGCCTATCACGATTGCGGTTTATCGTATAGCGACATTGCTGCTCGCGATGGTCGAGATACCATGACTTAACAGAATATGGAATCGAAGCGTTCAGCAGGGTAATACGGAACGCCGTGCTGGATCCCAACGGCCTCGTATCACTAGCAGTCGAGATGACAGGCATCTTATCCGTATGGCTGTAACGGATCGTGCAGCCACGTCTCGATTCATGAGTCAACAGATGGGGACGTTTGCAAGACAAAAACCATCTGCACGAACAGTTCGACGAAGTTTGCAGCAGCGTAGACTATCAGCTCGGAGACTATGGCTGCGGTTACCCTTGACGCTGCATCACAGACAGGAGCGCCTGCGATGGTGTACTCAACGACGAACCTGGGTGTACGAATGGTAAAACGTCATTTTTTCGGATGGATCCAGGTTCTGTTTATAGCATCATGGTGGTCGCATCCGTGTTTGGCGACATCGCGTTGAACGCACATTGGAAGCGTGTATTCGTCATCGCATATCACCCGGCGTGATAGTATGGGTTGCCATTGGTTACACGTCTCTGTCACCTCTTGTTGGCATTGACGGCACTTTGAACAATGGACGTTACATTTCAGATGTGTTACGACCCGTGGCTCTACCCTTCATTCGATCCCTGCGAAACCCTACATTTCAGCAGGATAATACAAGACCGCATGTTGCAGGTCCTGTACGGGCCTTTCTGGCTACAGAAAATGTTCGACTGCTGCCCTGGCCAGCACATTCTCCAGATCTCTTACCAACTGAAAACGTCTGGTCAATGGTGGCCGAGCAACTGGCTCGTCACAATACGCCAGTAACTACCCTTGATGAACTGTAGTATCGTGTTGAAGCTGCATGGGCAGCTGTACCTGTACACGCCATCCAAGTTCTGTTTGACTCAATGCCCTGGCGTATTAAGGCCGTTATTACGGCCAGAGGGCCGGCCGGTGAGGCCGTGTGGTTCTAAGCGCTTCAATCTGGAACCACGTGACCGCTACGGTCGCAGGTTCGAATCCTGCCTCGGGCATGGATGTGTGTGATGTCCTCAACAGAGGAAAGTCCACTGGACCTGACGGGATACCAATTCGATTCTACACAGAGTACGCGAAAGAACTTGCCCCCATTCTAACAGCCGTGTACCGCAACTCTCTAGAGGAACAGAAGGTTCCAAATGATTGGAAAAGAGCACAGGTAGTCCCAGTCTTCAAGAAGGGTCGTCGAGCAGATGCGCAAAACTATAGACCTATATCTCTGACGTCGATCTGTTGTAGAATTTTAGAACATGTGTTTTGCTCGAGTATCATGTCGTTTTTGGAAACTCAGAATCTACTATGTAGGAATCAACATGGATTCCGGAAACAGCGATCGTGTGAAACCCAACTCGCTTTATTTGTTCATGAGACCCAGAAAATATTAGATACAGGCTCCCAGGTAGATGCTATTTTTCTTGACTTCCGGAAGGCGTTCGATACAGTTCCGCACTGTCGCCTGATAAACAAAGTAAGAGCCTACGGAATATCAGACCAGCTGTGTGGCTGGATTGAAGAGTTTTTAGCAAACAGAACACAGCATGTTGTTATCAACGGAGAGACGTCTACAGACATTAAAGTAACCTCTGGCGTGCCACAGGGGAGTGTTATGGGACCATTGCTTTTCACAATATATATAAATGACCTAGTAGATAGTGTCGGAAGTTCCATGCGGCTTTTCGCGGATGATGCTGTAGTATACAGAGAAGTTGCAGCATTAGAAAATTGTAGCGAAATGCAGGAAGATCTGCAGCGGATAGGCACTTGGTGCAGGGAGTGGCAACTGACCCTTAACATAGACAAATGTAATGTATTGCGAATACATAGAAAGAAGGATCCTTTATTGTATGATTATATGATAGCGGAACAAACACTGGTAGCAGTTACTTCTGTAAAATATCTGGGAGTAGTGCGGAACGATTTGAAGTGGAATGATCATATAAAATTAATTGTTGGTAAGGCGGGTACCAGGTTGAGATTCATTGGGAGAGTCCTTAGAAAATGTAGTCCATCAACAAAGGAGGTGGCTTACAAAACACTCGTTCGACCTATACTTGAGTATTGCTCATCAGTGTGGGATCCGTACCAGATCGGGTTGACGGAGGAGATAGAGAGGATCCAAAGGAGAGCGGCGCGTTTCGTCACAGGGTTATTTGGTAACCGTGATAGCGTTACGGAAATGTTTAACAAACTCAAGTGGCAGACTCTGCAAGAGAGGCGCTCTGCATCGCGGTGTAGCTTGCTGTCCAGGTTTGGAGAGGGTGCGTTTCTGGATGAGGTATCGAATATATTGCTTCCCCCTACTTATACCTCCCGAGGAGATCACGAATGTAAAATTAGAGAGATTAGAGCGCGCACAGAGGCTTTCAGGCAGTCGTTCTTCCCGCGAACCATACGCGACTGGAACAGGAAAGGGAGATAATGACAGTGGCACGTGAAGTGCCCTCCGCCACACACCGTTGGGTGGCTTGCGGAGTATAAATGTAGATGTAGATAAGTTCTAGACGACTGATGACCTCAGAAGTTAAGTCGCATAGTGCTCAGAGCCATTTGAACCAGTTTGAACCACGGCCAGAGGTGGTAGTTCTGGGTACTGATTTCTCAGGATCTATGCACCCAAATTATGTGAAAATGTAATGACATATCAGTTCTAGTATAATATATTTGTCCAATGAATACCCGTTTATCATCTGCATTTCTTCTTCGTGTAGCAATTTTAATGGCCAGTAGTGTACATGAAATGTATTCGCCGTTGCAAATATGACCTACCATCAGCTACATGATGGAATAACGACAGTAAAAATTTGTGCTGGACCGGCACTCGCAGCCGGATTGCGCGCTTATCACGACAGGTCACCTTACCGTTTTTTTTTTAATTGATCTCATTTTGTTCATTATTGCTCGTTGCATATGTTCTGGGGTTACGGGCCGTGACAGCCTTCATGTTCATCGTTGATCTATTCATTCAGTTATTTTATTACACAGTGTTAGCAGCACTCTGTAATGAAATAAACGCTAAACTACCGTGCCGGCCTACTAGTAGCATATCCGAGAACGACCTACTGGCAGACCCAAACAACCATACGTCATCAGCCATGCGTCCACAACCTGCAATAATACATTCATTATGTATATTCACGTACGGGGGACACGTTTTAATTGAAATTCCAGCGACTATCAATTAACATGTCCCCCCCGTATGGGAATATACATAATGAATGTACGAGTGCAGGTTGTGGACACATCCTTGACGACACCCATAAGTTACGGTCGGGCCCTGAGTGGAGCTCGGGTATCCTAAAGGTAGGGCGATCGCTCGTCAAAAGCGAGAAATGCGGGTTCGAGTCCCCGCCCAGCACAAATTTTCACTGTCGTCATTGCATTATGCAGCTGACGATTGTCCATACTCGCAACTGCGAATACTTTTCATGTATAACATATTTGTAATTTCTGATTATGCTTTAATGAACTGAGCATCATATTTTGAGTAGAAAAAAAGCTACCAGCAATGTATTTGTGTTGTATCTCGTACATTTGCACATGATTCTCGAATAATAATGTGGGCATACCACAACGGAATCGGACTCTTGATTCGTTATCCTCTCATTTGGAGCAGGCGAAAATTATATTCTTTATGCGTCCAAAAAATGCTACCAGTTTTACTACCAACATTATCAAGCATTTGTAGTACAAGAACGGACTTCAGAAAGGATGTATTTCGAGATTCCTTACCGGCGAAGCGCCTTTTGCAAATAGTCAATTTGTTCATAAAAAAAGTATCCTATATGAGCTGATATCCTCGGAAAGGTCAAAATTGTTATTTTCCATTGTCACGTGCACGATGTTTATTATAAAATCGTTGATGTTCTATTGAATATAATAAATTTTTAGAATCAGTTACGATTAACGGTTTAAGACATCCTGAATGTCTCCCTAAAATCAGAGCGTATTTTATAGCGATAGACTTTGTTTTAAAGATGAAAGTTTTATCAAAACTAGACATGATTGTCTTAATGGGATTTCCGCGATCGCTCATTAAATAAAAATATGGCATTTCAGTCTTTGATCGCTATTTTTTGTTTTCAATGACCGGTTTGAGGCTAGCTGCTCATTTTCAGATATGTTAGACGAAATTAAAAATATAACTAACAAGGGAGATACACTTAGTGATAGAAATATCTTAGTTTACAAAGAGAAATTTCGGAACGTATTAAATGCCAACATACCATATATTGCAGTTACAGAGTAACTTGTCAGTACAGAACTATCGGTTCGCTGTCATAACTAAAGTAAATTTTAACCTGTTAAAACCTTATATCGCAGTTTTAGAGAAACCTGATTGGTAACAGTAAAAAGTGCCCTCTACCTATAAGAATTGTGCATATGTTATTATTTCACCGTACATATTAATGGCGAATATACTTTTTAATAAAACAATTTTTAAAGTAATAACATATAAATAATCTTTTTTTGAGTGGACCATGAACCGAAATAATTTACAGTAATTTAAAATTTCTTTATAAAGAAACTTAAAAGTATAATTAAAATGTAGATATTCTTTCGAAAATGTGCGTTTCCTCTTCTTTGTATTGATTGGTGGTGGAGAGGATTTCCCTTCGTCAGAACGTATACAACGCCACGCCAAGTCCTCTTCCGCCGCGCCCAACTCACCTCGCCGCCAGTACGCTGAGGGCAGTTCCGCTGCAGCTGGTTCTTACTGGAGCGTGCTGTTGCATTCAAGAGTAAGCCTAAAACAGCTCTTTAAAAATCTAATAACAACTCCTGTGCATAAAATCACTTTGCTCATTAAGTAGTAAGCCTGGGGTTTTTCTTTGATGAGCGTATATTTCAATCTCTTCGAGCACGTTGAGATAGAGACTTTTTGGAGCTTTATGTAGCACCTCCGTTTGTTCATTTATGTTACTCACTTCATGTTTACTATCTTTTACATGTGCTCCAAATGCTGTCCGATTGCTATGACTGCAATGTTCCCTGTATCGAATTTCAAAATTCCGCCCTGTCTGTCCAATATAATAGCTGTCACATTCAGCACATTTGATCTTATATGCTCCGGAATTGTTGTATTTCATTTGTTTTGTCGTTGCTGGTTTATGTCTTAGTCTATGTGTCATTTGCCCTTCATTCTGGAATGCCACAGCGATGTCTTTTGGAAAGCATTTAGCAATTCTTTCCGACACACACCCTTTGTATGTCAGGGTGACAAACTTCTTCTTAACTTTAATTTTCCTAGAATCATTACTGATACGTGCAGATTTGTTTTTGATTTTGATTTTGTTAAACATACGTGTAACATCTTGTGTTCTGCGTCCATTAGCTTATGCTTAATAATATCTAGTTCTTTCTGCAACTCATCTTCCTTTAATGGCAATCTCAGGGCTCTGTTGCACATTGCATGAAAGTACGCTCTTTTATGCTGTGCCGGGTGGTGCGACGTCGCTTCTATGATGTTGTCGGAACAAGTGTCTTTTCTACAGTGTTTTATCGTCACATACCGAGCAAGGTGGTGCAGGGGTTGGTACACTGGACTCACATTCGGGAGGACGACGGTTCAAGTCCCCGTCCAGCCATCTAGAGTTAGATTGGGATGGTTCCTTTGAAAGGGCAAAGTCGATTTCCTTCCTCATCCTTCCCTAATCTGAGCTCCTGCTCTGTCTGTAATGATCTCGTTGTCGACGGTACGTTAAGCTCCAATCCTCGCTCGTTTTCACTTTTTATCATCACATGTCTTTCACGATGAGTAGCCGTCATTCTCATAGAATTGGCACGCTCATGCCAATGGCTGTTGTGAAAGTTGTAACGTTGTTTCTTTAATTTGGTATGCTGATGTGTAATATTGTAACTTTAATTTTGTTATGCTGAAATCGGTGCTAATAGACAATAAAAGCTGGGTTACAAGCCGTGATCTGTCTGGGGACGTTAACCGTGGATTACTGGGCAACTGTTTCATCAGATATTTAGCAGACTAACATTAATGATAATCTTTTAATAGTCATACAAAACCGGTAAAATATATATATATATAAAGGATAATTTAAATAAAAAGAAAGAAATCAGTTTATATTTGGAAATTTATTTTAAGATTGTTCATTGAAATTTCAGCGTATTATACATGAGTTATAACTGAGCTGGTGCCTTATTTACGATTTAAAAAAATGTGAGATTGTAATTTTACGGAACACATAAAATATGGAGCCAAGATTGGGAGACTGTATACAACACTGCATTCATAAAATCACACACGAAGAACATTGAAACATAAGCAAGAAGAAATTAACCACAACCAACAGATTCAGTTTTTACCCAAAGAAATTACGTTCATACCACAATCCTGTCCGTCATGTAATTACCACACACTGGTATACTAAATTCATATTAACTCTTTGTGAAGTCTTCGCAAAAAGAATAGCTGAGGGCTACTTTGATGATTACACCACATGCTTCACGTGGTCAACTTGGTTTACACAAAGCGTACAACTCCACAATAATTTTGATAATTAAAATACATTAGATCGAAAAGCAATTGACAAAAGAAAAACCTTGAACTGGTTACTAACGTCTTACTATTAACCTGATGGGTCAAACAGTTATATAAGCACGTGGTAGTGGTCTCGCAAAGTACACCCCACGTGGGTTGAACATAAAGAAAAGCATAAAGAAAAGTTGCTATATTAAAAGAAATATTCTCAAGACGAGACGTTATAATCTCACGCACATTCGGATTTAAGATTGATGAACTTAGTTAGAGTTACTGATCAACACGTGGTTCCACTTTACTCACAAAGTAGTAACAAAGCAACTACCGCAAAATAATCTGAATTTAACACGAGAATTACACTCCGCTGCACTTTAAGATAGCATTAGATATTTTAGAGCTAAACCTGAAATCAAGGTGATTAAATTTTCAGTTAGGCTGAACTTAAGAAATCCATTGTCCTACGGACTTAACAGACACGCGCTTAGCCGGAGATCTTACCACTTCAGACGCTCGCCACGGCCACACAGCAACTGCCTACTGCCCAGCGTGCTTCCTCGGTCTCACAAAGACCAACGGAAGTGGCCAGAGGGGCAGCTTCCTATACCAACATGACAACGGACGGACAGGACCATACTAAGGATAGAAACCTCTTTGCTTTTAGGAAGCGTAGCTACCTGTTCCGACGTTGGTCCTACTGTTCTCTAGCAGACAGCCTTGTCTGCTACCCTCAAGCATGCAACTAGAAATACATATGCTCATTCATCCTCTCACACAAAAGGGAAGGGGGATGACAGTATCTTATCATATACAGTATATAAAAGAAAGCGGATGTAGGTTCCGTATGAGACTGTGTGACATGAATTACATATAAGAATTACATATAAACTGTGCTTTAAAGTGTAGTAGTGTGACAGATCGTTCTTGTTTATGTGTAAAGGTAACACGTTCCACTGCTCAGTCTCCTCCCAGATAGTCAGAAACGCCACAGTACATTTAGAAGAGGAATTTATTCCATAAATGGCAACAGATTTAAGAAATTAAACATGAAAGGAATCCAACAGAGACCTTTCATAACCCCAACGCTCCGGGAAAAGACTGTGCAGGGAATTTTCTGGCCATGCTAGGACATTCCCAAGCAGGCTTCTCACACCCTACTTAAACCAAAAGTGTAAAAGAAAAGGCAAAAGGACACCAGCTACTTGCTAAAACACAATAATTTCAACACATCTTTAGAATCTACCAATTTCAAACAGAAAAAAAAGAACACAATCTGTGACACCTATTTAAAAGGTAGTGTAGACCTAATTCGGTCAGCAAGTAAAAACAATGGTTCCTGTGTCATTAACATGAAAACAATTTCTGGTTGTTACCCTTATGGAGTTCACCAGTATTTGCTCACTGCAAGAGCCAACTGATCACAGGAAAATTTATGACTGTTTATTAACAAGCATAATTTATGAAAATAGCAAAGGTGCCACAGCAATTAAAAAAAGAACATCAAATAACATCGGTATTAAAAAGCAGAACATAACAATGCACAATCTGCAAAAGCAACAAAATGATAAGAGAAAAAACATGTTTTACAAAGTGGTTATCGCAAAAAAATTCTATATCGTATAAAACTAATAATTTGTAGAATTAAAATAACTATGTGGCACTCATTTAATCACTCTACTATATTTCAATTAGCTAGCAAACAATGAGCACTGTGTCATTATACTGAAACTACAATAATTATGTGATTGTTACCCTTAAGGGGTTCCTCACAGTAAATATGCCCCATGCAAAGGCTAATCGATCACAGTTCAATGAGAATAAAAAGCTATCTGACTGATAAACGAAGCAATGCCACAGCAACGAATTTACGAAACAAAATATCACAAATCTAATACATCACACAAAAACAAACATTGATAAATAAAACAGTACAATAGTCAACATCTAAAACAAAAAAAAACACCTATAAATAAAACACCTGCAAAATACAAGAGTCAAAGTCTAAAAAAGATAAATAGAACACCTGCAAAATACAAGAGTCAGTCTAATAAACACCAATAAATCGAACTCCTGCAAAACACACGAGTCAGAGTTTCTCTGACAGAAACACACGTATATACACTGGACTAAGAACCGTATAATCACTGTTCACTGACACACTCAGTAGTTCCACTGTTCCGAGGCACAATATAAGGGAAAGGGGGGGGGGGGTTCGTCGCCGCAGCTGTCAGTAGGGATTTTTGTCCATCTGTTGCGTGCGATCCCGCCGTCTCTGCCCTCTCATGAAGTTCCTCTCGTGTCACATACATCTCGATTTGGTTCCATGTTTGTATTGTCAAATTCGTGCGGTATCCTCGTTTGATACGCCAGGTTGATATTCTCGGGCAAGGATGACACTTAATGGCTCTTCTTTTGTGCCACCCTTAGCGACCAGAGAACATCGAACCAAGATTTACTGTCGCTTCACAGTAGGCATCCATCAGGAAATGTCGATAGGCGTCGTTGACGTCTACAAGTTTCTCTGGGCAGTACCTGTCAAAAGGCTCCACGCCCCTTGTGTTGTTTCACCGCGGCCGTCTCGTCACGGTCGCGTGCGTGTGGTGCGTTGCCAGCAGGTGGATTTCCGCGCGGTGGACCGCTCGCCCATCTCAGGTCATCGCCTCGAGGAAGGGTCGCCCGGGGCAGCCGCCCATTAGCTCCAGGTACAAGGGAAAGTGCCGCGTACCTTCTTTTGTTGTCGGCCGCGCTCCCAAAGTGGCCTGGCTGACAGCGTGTCCTGCTGGGAAACCCGCCAGTTTACAACTAGTCCGGCTGCTCCCGCTGTCTCTTAAGAGTTTTGCCGGTTCGCTTTCACGTTCTCAACTGCATTCACAGAAATTTTTCATCATCCTTATGTGATTACAAAATGTCATACATAATACCACTTAGTATTGTCTTTCACAATTTTTAAGAACAAAGTGAGACTTAATATTTTTTTAAATAAAAAATTAGATGAATCGACAATATAAAATAAAATTTAAATGACTTGACAATGTAAAAAAAATAAAAGTGAAATGACTTGACAGTATAAAAATAAAAATTTAAATGAACTGACAATATAATATTTAAATCCACATCACTAATGTGGTTCACTTACGTTTTAATAAATCAAATGCTATTTATTAATTCACTAAAATGAATAGGATTATGCCTTGCGCAAGTATAGGTCAGGACAGCATAGGGTTCACATGTTATTTACACACACATACATGCAAACCTGTTGTCTATTCTACAAACTAACTACCCATAAACGTGCATTACTCAATATTCTACTTCTATCCACTACTAGTTAACCCAATAAGCTACTTCAATGCTATTTCAACCCCGTGTATATACCACTACAACATTCTTCTTGACGCTCGCGGCATACGTCTTGTCACACGATAAATATGGAGAACTTTCCTTAAACATACACATTAAAAAGAACAATGGTTATTTACACGCCAAAACATTTATACCAGTTCGCACACCTGAAAAGAGACTCGCAATTATACATTTATCATACTCATATATTCACACATAAAACAGTAAGAAAATTTCACCTAAAATTACGTTATCACAACAATTAATCACGCAGATGACTCTGAGAACGGTAAAAATATTTGCATTATACAGGTTATATTACATTTTCTTACCCATTTTGCTGCGATTTCGTTCCTTCTTTACGTTACCTTTCGCTTCCAAATCAGTTATTTCGCCTGTGGTGGTTATTCTGGATTCATTTCTCATGAATGGCAAAATTGTGGTCACCTCTATTCTGTAAAACAGTATCATCTTAACATATTGAACTTACAACAGACACAAAAGATCCGAATCCTCCTGTAGTTTAAATGACAAATGTTTTGCTTTATCCTTATTACCTTAAACCAAGCTTTCCTTCGGTCCCATAATCAAAATTATTTAATCATCCTCTACCTTCAAGAGGGAAATTTCCTCAGTACAAATCATATAGGCTGCAGTGCATCCCGCACCAGCGAAAACAGTAAGCTGTAATGCTCACAGCATCAGCAAAACACATAAACGTCGCTTTTCTAGGACAAGTATTAACGCAGAATAATTTTTTTTTTTTTAGGCTTTGGCTCAACATCAATCAAGACTACAAAAAGGATCCATATTTCCGTTCCATTCTCCATTTGCTGAAAAGCTGCTCGTATTTGACTACCACAATAATATTTCAGAGCCACGTAAATTACACAAACCACAATTCTTCTTTCACCTTGAAGGGAATCAATATACTTACGAAATCCACAGACAGCACTTTACGTACTCAGCTATAAAGAACAAAAAAAGACATATACCATCAATATTAGCATATCATCGCATATTGGAAGCCAATGGTTCAACAATCGTATTATCGCATCCTGTTTTCAAGATTCCAAACTTACTCATTCCTTTCTCAGAGTTCTCCTATCTTAAAATATTCATACAGCACGCATACTATAGTAAGAGATCCTCATTTATACTGACAGATATAGAATAGTAATAGATAGATAGTAGCACTGAAAGCAGAAAATCGGAAACAAGGCTACTAACAGCTGGGGACCTGGGTTTGCCAGACCCATAATACCCACAGATCGGATATTCCCCTGAGTTTATGCACTAATTCAACGCAGATATTGCTTCTCTCAGGAGCGGCTCTTTTCAATTTACACACAAAAAAAAACATAAACAGCATTTTACTCGTTCACAAAGAAACCTTTTATCTTCACGTTTGGATCAAACTAAATCCTAATTGCACAAGGAGAGAAAAAAATTAAAACATCACTTAAATCCATCACATAGAAACATCTTTATCATTAATTTTTACCAACATATTATTCAAAATGCATACATCACAAATTTAAACTAATCAATTCTTTCTCCTCACCGTCCTCTCTACTTCTCACTGTTCTTTCTAGTCATTTGCCATGTCGCTCATTTGTTCCGATTGGGCGCCTTCTGCGCTGATCGTTTGTCATTGCCGGTTTCGTTCATTTCCATTTGTTGGATTATGTCTAGGGTTAGCTGGCCGAATTTCAACACCATGAGGTGCTCCGCCTATAGTCCTATTCCCACCGTATTCACCGTAGTATCGATTCTGGTTGCCGTAACTGTTCCGTTCACGATTCTGTCTACGTCCTCGATCATTTCTGTTGTTCCACCTGTGTTCGCGACTGTCACCCCAGTTTCTATACGGCCGGTCCCGATTATTGTTCCGTTCGCGTCGCGACGACCAGTCACGCCGTTGATTAGTAATACGGCCACGACTGCGGTCGCGCTGCTGTGCCCCGTAATAACTTTGTGCCTGATTAGGCGGGCATTCTCCTGTATTGTATTCCAACTCTTGGAGAAGCGTCTTAAACGTTTCCACGTCCTCTTTGCATCGTCCCGCAAGAATGACGTGCCGCAAGTGCATCGGCAATTTGGTGATGCATATCCTAATTAGTTCCGCAGGCCCGTATGGGTCGTATAAAAATTGATTTGCCTGCAGCATGTGGTCGAATAGGCGTGCGGGGCTGCCGAAACCAGACTGGTTCAAATTTGGCAGCATAATTATGCCATGTTTGACCCTATCTTGTGCCGCTTCCGACCAATAGGCGGACAGAAAGGCTTGTCGAAACTCCCGAGTGGAGTTGCAGTGACGCGCTGCCGACCTCATGCGAATCGCCGGTTCGCCTTCCAAATAGCCACACATATATTCTATCTTATGTGAACTTGCCCAGTCGGGGGGAAGACAAAACTCAAATTGCTCGAGCCATGCACGTGGATGTATTCCTTTTTGCGAATTTCGGAATATCTCAAACTTTCTTACCGTAAGGAAATGTTTGAAATCAAATCCCCGCATTTCCTCCTGGCGAGGCCCTTGAATGTTTCTGTTTCTCTCATGTCTGCCCCTTAAATTACATTCTTCCCTGTCGTCAAAATCTCCCTCGTGGCCGGAGTCCCTCTCTGCACTGTTCATACGGCTATTTTTAGTGCTATTGGCGAGTTCGGAATCACACGCCATGCGGTTTTCCAGATGCGCCACGCGTTCTTGTAATTCGCCTGTTACAGCTTTGTGTTGTCTGTTCACTTCAAACTGTCCCTTCTGAAATCTAAGAAGCGAACGCACTTCTTCGGTCTCTGCGGCCGCTACCGGTGTAGTATTGTTCTCGCTTTCCGTCAGCTTCATCGTGCCTACAGTGTCCGCTAATGCCGCAATCTTATCATCAATTTGTCTCTTGTCCTCCGCCCCAGTCTGCTTCAATTGTTCTATTTGCTGTTCCAACGCGTGGATCGCTAAACTGTTGTCCGCTATTGTGTTGCTAACGGACGTGGGACAATGCGTTTCTGCCTGCTGGACCCTCGAGATTACCTGCTGGTGTTCCCTTTGGCATTCTTCCCTCAGCTCTTCAAAATTCCTAAGTAGCCGTTCTTCGCTTTCTTTAGATTCGGTATCGCCCCTCCGCTTGCTCTGTTCTAAAGCTTGCAGACGATCATCGATTTGTTCAAATGTACGGCCTAATTCTTTCATAATATCACTTTTTATCTCACTTGCCAGATTGTTTATTCTTTGTGAGATATCATCGGACACTCTCTGCATTGACTTGTCGACTTTATTTGTCTGCTGGATTAGTTTTTCGTCTATTTGTTCGCCTAGCTCCCGGATCGATTTTTCAGATGATTCTTTTTGTTCTCGGAACGATTTTTCTGATGATTCTTTTTGTTCTCGGAACGATTTTTCAAATGATTCTTTATTTTGTTGCAATAAGGCTTTCATGAGTTCTGCCAAATCAATTTGGTTAGTTGGAGGCAAATTAATTTGTGGCTCTGATGTGAGCCCGTTCGTCCTGTCTTGCATTTCGTCTGAAGTATTCCCCATTGCATTTTCGGAACCGCCCGACGCGTTAACATTCGAAATTAAATTATCCCCTTGGTCCATGTTGGTTAGGTTGTCGGACCGCTTACTTTTAGTTTGGTTACGTGTCTGCATTAGTGCAATTTATAACCGGTATGCGACACACTAATCAAAATAAATGTGTCCCACAAAAATTCCGACAGTCACACGAAAGATACCCAACCTAGTACGCACTTTTTTTACACGCAATACAAATTTTTATCTTAGATCGAAACAGTGGAATTTACAAGCGAGAATAAAAAACACACAGACATATAAAACACACAAATATAAAAAACAAAACAAGACAAACAACGCAACGCCGATCAACAACGCCGTGAATCTTTTGAAAGTCTGCTCGGAAACAACGCAGAAGTTGTTTGAGCGCTGTAGGGAAAAAAATTAAGATTATAACACGCTCGCAATCTAACATTTCAGAGATTCCAGAGTCTAGCGGAATCACAGAACAGGGTCGCCAGGTGTAACGTTGTAACTTTAATTTTGTATGCTGAAATGTAATATTGTTACTTTAATTTTGTTATGCTGAAATCGGTGCTAATAGACAATAAAAGCTGGGTTACAAGCCGTGATCTGTCTGGGGACGTTAACCGTGGATTACTGGGCAACTGTTTCATCAGATATTTAGCAGACTAACATTAATGATAATCTTTTAATAGTCATACAAAACCGGTAAAATATATATATATATAAAGGATAATTTAAATAAAAAGAAAGAAATCAGTTTATATTTGGAAATTTATTTTAAGATTGTTCATTGAAATTTCAGCGTATTATACGTGAGTTATAACTGAGCTGGTGCCTTATTTACGATTTAAAAAAATGTGAGATTGTAATTTTACGGAACACATAAAATATGGAGCCAAGATTGGGAGACTGTATACAACACTGCATTCATAAAATCACACACGAAGAACATTGAAACATAAGCAAGAAGAAATTAACCACAACCAACAGATTCAGTTTTTACCCAAAGAAATTACGTTCATACCACAATCCTGTCCGTCATGTAATTACCACACACTGGTATACTAAATTCATATTAACTCTTTGTGAAGTCTTCGCAAAAAGAATAGCTGAGGGCTACTTTGATGATTACACCACATGCTTCACGTGGTCAACTTGGTTTACACAAAGCGTACAACTCCACAATAATTTTGATAATTAAAATACATTAGATCGAAAAGCAATTGACAAAAGAAAAACCTTGAACTGGTTACTAACGTCTTACTATTAACCTGATGGGTCAAACAGTTATATAAGCACGTGGTAGTGGTCTCGCAAAGTACACCCCACGTGGGTTGAACATAAAGAAAAGCATAAAGAAAAGTTGCTATATTAAAAGAAATATTCTCAAGACGAGACGTTATAATCTCACGCACATTCGGATTTAAGATTGATGAACTTAGTTAGAGTTACTGATCAACACGTGGTTCCACTTTACTCACAAAGTAGTAACAAAGCAACTACCGCAAAATAATCTGAATTTAACACGAGAATTACACTCCGCTGCACTTTAAGATAGCATTAGATATTTTAGAGCTAAACCTGAAATCAAGGTGATTAAATTTTCAGTTAGGCTGAACTTAAGAAATCCATTGTCCTACGGACTTAACAGACACGCGCTTAGCCGGAGATCTTACCACTTCAGACGCTCGCCACGGCCACACAGCAACTGCCTACTGCCCAGCGTGCTTCCTCGGTCTCACAAAGACCAACGGAAGTGGCCAGAGGGGCAGCTTCCTATACCAACATGACAACGGACGGACAGGACCATACTAAGGATAGAAACCTCTTTGCTTTTAGGAAGCGTAGCTACCTGTTCCGACGTTGGTCCTACTGTTCTCTAGCAGACAGCCTTGTCTGCTACCCTCAAGCATGCAACTAGAAATACATATGCTCATTCATCCTCTCACACAAAAGGGAAGGGGGATGACAGTATCTTATCATATACAGTATATAAAAGAAAGCGGATGTAGGTTCCGTATGAGACTGTGTGACATGAATTACATATAAGAATTACATATAAACTGTGCTTTAAAGTGTAGTAGTGTGACAGATCGTTCTTGTTTATGTGTAAAGGTAACACGTTCCACTGCTCAGTCTCCTCCCAGATAGTCAGAAACGCCACAGTACATTTAGAAGAGGAATTTATTCCATAAATGGCAACAGATTTAAGAAATTAAACATGAAAGGAATCCAACAGAGACCTTTCAAAGTGACACTAGCTGAGGCTGTACTCCAGAACATTGTGTGAAGTCAAGTAACATCGCGTTGTTCTACATTTGGCAAAACAGCTGAAATTTGTTGTTCCATGGGTTATATGAGCCTTTGGCATGGAGCTAGAAGTGGATAGCATCACATCTATGAAGTCACGCTCTTCATGTACACTCCTGGAAATGGAAAAAAGAACACATTGACACCGGTGTGTCAGACCCACCATACTTGCTCCGGACACTGCCAGAGGGCTGTACAAGCAATGATCACACGCACGGCACAGCGGACACACCAGGAACCGCGGTGTTGGCCGTCGAATGGCGCTAGCTGCGCAGCATTTGTGCACCGCCGCCGTCAGTGTCAGCCAGTTTGCCGTGGCATACGGAGCTCCATCGCAGTCTTTAACACTGGTAGCATGCCGCGACAGCGTGGACGTGAACCGTATGTGCAGTTGACGGACTTTGAGCGAGGGCGTATAGTGGGCATGCGGGAGGCCGGGTGGACGTACCGCCGAATTGCTCAACACGTGGGGCGTGAGGTCTCCACAGTACATCGATATTGTCGCCAGTGGTCGGCGGAAGGTGCACGTGCCCGTCGACCTGGGACCGGACCGCAGCGACGCACGGATGCACGCCAAAACCGTAGGATCCTACGCAGTGCCGTAGGGGACCGCACCGCCACTTCCCAGCAAATTAGGGACACTGTTGCTCCTGGGGTATCGGCGAGGACCATTCGCAACCGTCTCCATGAAGCTGGGCTACGGTCCCGCACACCGTTAGGCCGTCTTCCGCTCACGCCCCAACATCGTGCAGCCCGCCTCCAGTGGTGTCGCGACAGGCGTGAATGGAGGGACGAATGGAGACGTGTCGTCTTCAGCGATGAGAGTCGCTTCTGCCTTGGTGCCAATGATGGTCGTATGCGTGTTTGGCGCCGTGCAGGTGAGCGCCACAATCAGGACTGCATACGACCGAGGCACACAGGGCCAACACCCGGCATCATGGTGTGGGGAGCGATCTCCTACACTGGCCGTACACCACTGGTGATCGTCGAGGGGACACTGAATAGTGCACGGTACATCCAAACCGTCATCGAACGCATCGTTCTACCATTCCTAGACCGGCAAGGGAACTTGCTGTTCCAACAGGACAATGCACGTCCGCATGTATCCCGTGCCACCCAACGTGCTCTAAAAGGTGTAAGTCAACTACCCTGGCCAGCAAGATCTCCGGATCTGTCCCCCATTGAGCATGTTTGGGACTGGATGAAGCGTCGTCTCACGCGGTCTGCACGTCCAGCACGAACGCTGGTCCAACTGAGGCGCCAGGTGGAAATGGCATGGCAAGCCGTTCCACAGGACTACATCCAGCATCTCTACGATCGTCTCCATGGGAGAATAGCAGCCTGCATTGCTGCGAAAGGTGGATATACACTGTACTAGTGCCGACATTGTGCATGCTCTGTTGCCTGTGTCTATGTGCCTGTGGTTCTGTCAGTGTGATCATGTGATGTATCTGACCCCAGGAATGTGTCAATAAAGTTTCCCCTTCCTGGGACAATGAATTCACGGTGTTCTTATTTCAATTTCCAGGAGTGTATATTACGAGATGACATACTATGAACTCTGTGTTGACGCGTGATAAGATATCAGATACAGTTCAGGAAACAACATCACAACTGAGATTCATCGTTATCAACATAAAATCACTGTCGAATCTTGTGACATGGACAATTATTCTGCTGATAATCGCCATACCCGGTGGAGAAAACGTCGGATATGAAGAGATACCATTAACACAATCCACAACTTTCTTGTCCTTTCTGGAGCAATCAGGAGTAATCACAGACAACAGGTATACATCATAGTGCAATACTGGTATAACTAACTCGTGTATAGTTCCTGCGTTGTACCTCTTGAGAAGGCATTCTCTTGGAATTATTAATATTTCATTTTCATGTGATACAATCTAGGCGCGTGTCCTTGTGATCGCCATTACTGTTCTCATTTTGTGGTACTAGTGATAGTCACGGTATACCGACATTGGTGAACATTTTGAAACGTTTCGTGATTATGTTAAACGGAAATAAACTGTTGAAAATACATTCAATCGCATTCTCATGACGAAATGTCATTGCTTCCATTACACCTGGAACAAACCTTGCTGTGACCGTCGACTTAAAGTAACAATAAAAATAATTTCTACTGCTCATTGAAAAACGTAAGGTGAGGCTGTGTGTTATACCAAGTACGCCACACATAAAGACAGTCTGCTACGAAGCCCAGAGCTGTTTCTACAATCAGGCAAGACTAGACGACCGCTTAGGAAGGCAACATTTTAGGGGTGGCAAATGGCAGAAAAATTAATTTCAAATCGCACAGAGAAAAAACTGAGCAAATGACGAGAAAAAAATGAAAAAGAGGAAAGATTAAAATACCGAAATGCTTTCAAAAGCATACGGAACAGGTACTTAATACGTCTTTACTTATTTTGACAAAAGTAAATACATTGCCTCTACCTACCTCAAAACTAAAGAATCCGCAGCTGAGCACGAAACGGAAGCAGATACGATCCTCATTTATCTCTGTCGAGCGCTGGAGCGGGGCGTGCGCGCTGGTTTGCGATCATGTTGTGATTGGTTGCAATACCTCTATTATTTCCTGTAGATAATTGGTCACCTATTCACGGGCTAGGTTTTGAACTCCTCTTTCAGCATATCTGAAAGGAGTAATAGTCAAGTGCAGCTCATCATACTTTCGCTGGCTCTCTCTGCTTTGTTATTGCTCGCGTAACGACTAACATATGAGATAAAATGTGTTGCTACGAAAATAGTCCTGAAAGACTTTTTAGGGATGCTGTGCTATGACTTTCTTTGGATCATTAATTTTCAACAAAACAAAATATATTATTTTCTTATTATTCTGTATCTGGCTTTCTATAAAAAGAACATCGTTTCGTTACTGTAACTCGCTATAAACTTCATCATATCTTCCTTATTTCATAGTTATTGAAAAGGTTACTAAAAATTATTTTGCTATCAATACTGAGGTTATAGTACGCAATGTTTGTTCAACATCAAAATTTTGCAGTGGATTTTTGTTAACACTAAAACACCAATAAGTACCACGACTAACACGAGAACATGAGACTATTATCAGAGAAATAGATGTTTTTACTATAATGTTTGCCAGACCAGAACTACGCACAGCAAGATTTCTTTTATGTTATAAAGGCAAATTACCTTTTGCACTCTTAATAATATATCATCCGCAGCCCGCGTCCACCTGTAAAACACATCATAAAAATCTGCTGCTCTGCAATTCCGAAAGCTGAAATAAATAATTTTAGTTCACTATTACCTGTCCGCTTCTTTGCGGTATGATTGGTTTCATTTAATGGAGTTTGAATGCGCCGCGGCAGCGGCTCGTTCGTTCGTAGCGCAGCTCTGCACCACGAATAATATTTAAATAGCTGAAAACGTCTTAAAAGGATGGGATAAAATACCAGGCAAGCTTATTACAAATCATACTGCAAGTTTTCACTAAGTAACTCTATTCAAAACATTTAGACAGATTAAATTATTACACACCTTTACAAATCAGTACTTAATGGCTTACGTCTCTCAATCTTGACAAAAGAATGCTACACAAGCATACAATATAACGTCACAGGCTCTTCCTACTCGCGTAACTCCAAGAAGACGACAGAGAAATTAATGTTCGGTCACTACTATTTATACTCGTTGTGACATATTCTCATCTTTGTTTGATATTTAGTAAGTATCGTCTGTGGCGGTTTCAGTACTCGCCGACACAGATATCATCTTTAAAAAAATCGGTACATAATTCTATACAAGAACAAATCATGGCACATAATGCTTTCTGTTTATTACATAAAATTCACACAATCGTTGTCCACGCAATTACAATCATCCAGTTCAATTATTCTTTTCTCCCTTCTTACCACATATAATATGTGTTTTGTTAGGAGGCGTTATAATACTCATACATAAAAATTAATTAGTGTCTATCTGTATTAGGAGATTTGTATTGTTGTGTCCTTGGTTGTTGGTGGTGGTGAAGGAGGAGGAAGCGATATTGAGGAAACCGACGGTAGCAAAAAAGAGGGAGCGTTATTTTTAAATTCTTTCGTGGGCGGCAAAATATTTAGCAACGGCCCTAACGAAGCCACAGTTGCTAATTACATGTCACGTTCTCGAACAACTGTGTTTCTCCAACATTGTAATTCTGGTCGCAGCATGCGTCTTATTCAGCTTCATGAAACGGGCAGTCCCATTGTGTTGGATGAGGTATGGGGCCCAAGCCGCCTGTACGGACGTAACCGTTATTCGTCCGGTACTGATAAGTACTAATGACGCATCACGGAAGCATCTGCCGAGTCGGTTTCGCTACATTCTGTTCGCAGCCGCCAAACGTACACATACAGACCTTTGTCAATATTGTTTCATTCAGTACTTCGACGCATTCCTTGCACCAGGGCCCGCTCTAGCATTAACGCCGCCCCGAACGGAAAAGTTAAAATGCCGCCCCTTGTCAAGCGCGTGGTGGTTAGAGCCGTTGGAATCATGATCCGCACATTATAATAAAATATTTATATTTCTGATTTACAAATTTCTGGACTTTTTCACTTTATTATTATTATTATTATTATTATTATTATTATTATTATTACTACTGGATGTAAGTTACAAAATTACATTACGTGCAAGGCAGAAAGTGACAAATCACTAGAATAAACGAGTACAGCATAATCTCATAGTTACACAATTTACAAAACTTAGGAAAACATACAAATAACACTGAAGACTTTTAAATGGAAACAATTTACGAAGTTACGTTCTATGTAAGACACTAAATGATGGATCATTAAAATAAAGAAGTAGTGTAATCTCATTACTACGTTTCTTAATATCGGCGTTTCTCGCTTAGTAAGTCCTTTTTGCCGGCCACCTTATTTTTATCGATTCCCACACCTACACAGAACACTATCTATGCGTGGAAGCAATACGCCTCAAAAGCACGGAACACTGCCAAACATTACGGAAGAGTGAAAAATTGAGCGGAAAAGTGAACACTGTTGAGTGAGTAATATATTGTAGTATGAAACCAGAAACAAACGCCCTTCGAAGAGTCGGGAACAGTATTAGGTAGATATTATAAAATGCTGCAAACAGAACCATTCTTTGCCCTGTGAATACCACTCCATAAACTTTGCGCACAGCGGAAGAGAATTTATGGGCTTCAAGTGAACCATAAAGACTCAGAGGTTCGAGACTAGAAAAGATATGTTGCACCCGTAAAAATTAAGCCTTATTCGTAGTACATTGAAAATTGTCGGCCGTTGGAAACGTAGTAATGCAAAGCCCTATACATAAAGTGCAAAGTGACTTATAGTGCAAGAGATTAGGTAACTAGGTATAATTTTTAAGTTTTGGTTTGTGGATTTTCGACTCTATAACACGCAACGCAAAACAATTTATACCTTACTAAAGGATCCAAACTATGAAGTCACGAAAATCTTTTTCCTCGCTTTTAATTCTGCGAACTGTTTAATTACCTTTTTTAAGTTTACTTCATCCGCTATTTCATGCTCAGTCGTCAACGTGGCCATACCATTCAATCGATTTTGCTTAGTTGTCGAGCTGAAAAAGTTCCTTGTTAGTTTTAATTTGGAAAAACTCCTTTCCCCACTTGCAACGCTTACAGGGATGGTAAACAATATTCTTAGCTCAACGCTAAGGTTTGGAGCAAAATTTAGGGTTGTTAATTTCAGCATATCACTTGGGCTTCCCTTTTTAACCAAAAGCGCAGAAAAAGTAGGTATTTCTTATGCTAATTCTAAGCCATTTATATCAGCTGATTCGCCATCAGTTAAAATAATTTCCAGATTTTTGCAGAAAGTTGTTAATTTTTCCTTAGACATATTTTTAACTCATGTATGTCATTCAAAAAGTGAAAATAGTTGTGTTGATTCATTTCCTCAAATCTAAATTCTAATGTGGTTAATGCCTGGTCAAGCGTGAAGAAGAAGAAGAAGAAACCTATTTTGTACTTTTCATTTGCGTCTTTGACCGGTTCATCTCCGTTTTCATACGGGAAATTTGACTTTTTTCTTCTAACTCTATGCCGTGGTATTGTTGACTCAAAATTGCTTTCAAAGTCGATTTCGTTAGCCAGTTCTGCTGCATCTACGAGAATTTGTTCAAAAGACTCATCCAATCGAAGTTGCTCAAAGAAATTCTTACAATTTTTCAGAAGGTCGAGTGCAGTTGATAACTCGAAATCTTATCTCTGCAGAAGCTTACTTATTGGATTTATACACTGTAGTATTTTATGCCATGTGACTAATGAACATAAGAACTCAAACTGTTTAATACAATTTAATAAACCTGAAGCTTCTTCTCTTAGTGAATTATCAGTATTATCATTTTCAAAAATGCTTAACAAAGCATTGTATACATTTCCAATCTGAAATCTTAAAGGCAATAAAGCCTCGATCTACTATCCCATCTAGTATCATTTAAAGGTTTCAAAGTTAATCCTTGAACATATTTCAAAAGTATTGTCCAGCGAAAAGTAGATGCCGAAAATATTAAAGAAACTGACTGCTTCCAAGGATGCCTTTGCCATATCGTTAACCACCGAGTTAAGTGAGTGGTTCGCACAAGGTACGTAGAATGCTCTTCGATTCAAGTTTCTAATCCTAGTTTGCACCCCTGCTTTACCACCCCTCTGTTGTCATACCCTTGTTCTCTGACATCCTGCATATCTAGTCCTAGTTCACGAAGATCTTCGATTAAAATTTCTGAATATTCTTCCAACTGGAAGAAATCCTAAAAAGTTTTCATCAATTTTCACCACCTCATCAGAATCGGCTTTGATAATCTAAACATACCTTATTATAAGAGTCATTTGTTCCACCTTACTTACTTCTGGAGTACAATCCAAAATTACTGGATAGTATTTGGCCTTTTTAATCTTATCAGTAATGTTAGATGTATTAGTATGATGAAGGATGTCTATTATTTCATTTTGTATATTTTCCCCAAGATAATGAGCTTTTTTGCCTCCTTTCTAAGTACTCTCCGAACGTATTCCTCCAGAACAGGAATCAAATTCAGACAGTAACTCAACAGTTTTTAAAAAAATTCCATTATTGTACTCAAAGAGATTGTCGCTTGTGCCTCGAATAGTTAAAACACTTTTACCAAGCATTTTAATGATTGATACTATGCGTAGCAGCACTTGCTACCAGTGATTTATTTCTACATTTGTGATTCTTTGAGCAGTTGAATCTATAGTTTGACTGGTTTTTAAACGCTGACTGAATTCTATCCAAGATTTTTGAGCCTGAATGAGATTTTTAGAAGTTTCGTGCTCTTTTAAAGTTTCGGTGATGTGCTTCCAACTCATAAAACCTTCTTGTGAAAGAGAATTAGACATGCAGCCAATACGTTTGCAATACACGCAGTTTTTTGAAATAGAATAAACTGACCAGTCTCTTGTGACTTGCTCCCCATTTCTTAAAAGAAGAATTTTATACTTTGAGTTAAATTTCCGACCAGTAGCATCGTACGGAAATCTATAATCATACAAAGGTTTAGGTAGACCAAGTGTCACCAAGAACTTCTGTCTATATCTCCTAAAATTCTAGGCCACGATGCAGGATCCGAGGTGAAGGATGGCGAAGTACTTTCAGTCGGTGACAATATGCTGACAGCTGGTTTGGAAATACGCTTCTTTTGTTGATCACCACCACTATCTGGAAGCAATATACCTTCATTTCCTTTCGATGCTTGAGCTTCACACTCCGTTGTTTTGGGTCCACCCGCGCTATCTTGTAAATAAATGGCTAAAGCTCCGGCATGTTTCTGTATATTGTCTTGTTTTCCCAACCTCCTCATTTTGTACTGACAGCCAGACAGCCTTTTACGCCCATGAGAATATTCTAAAATAATAATATCCTAGTAAAAATATGTACTAATAAAATAATAGACAAAGAAGCATAAATAACTTACTACTTCTATAAACTAATAATTGAATGGGCTTTTGTTAAGAGGGTAAATGTCATATTCTTGCCAAATTCGTTTTTATCAACTACGCATATAACAGGATAATTGCGTTTGTTTGTATTCAGCTTCAAATGAAAACTCCTGACATAACAGATCCTGCAAAGTGTTCCGTAGTTGCAGAGCTGGAAATCAGGAAATGCGAAAAAATAGTAAATATTTCTGTAAAGACGTTGAAGAGGGAGTTATAGGTGAAGTATGTATAAACTATAAGTAGTAATGTGCTTTCGCTACCTTCTGATTTCACGATTAACATATCACTGCTTAAAGTTACTGTAGATAACTTTTAGATATATACATCAAATAACAGTCAGTTTCTTGCGTGCATGAAGCAAGAAATGTAAAGCTGTTCTCCATATATGCCAACAAAAAGGACCAGAGAGGTTTTTTGTATTATTTGAGAAGTATTCAAGTCCATTTGGAAGGGATTCCACTCTTCAGCAATAACTGTGCTGGAAAAACGAAAAAAATGCCTTGTCAAGACTAGACCAACATTCTTCAAAATGTCATCCGCGGACCGGTTCCAATCCACATAAATTTCGTGCCAGTCCACCAAGAACTTTTCTCTTGATGACTACCACCACACCAACATTATTTTCTAATATTGGATTTTTTTTTTTTTTTTTTTTTTTGCCGATACTACGTACGTCGATTCTGGAGTCGTGCGACCAAATATTTTTAGTGGCACGAAAAAGAATATGAGAGCTTTCCCACAGATCAATCACGACACGGCACGACGTTCATTCCACATCTTTCTTTAGCAGTTGGTACCGCCAAAAGTCACAACAGTAGTGTTATTTTCTGTCGGGAACGAAGACTTAAATCGTTTTGAGTGTTGAAGCCGTTAAAAAAACGATACAACAGTTCTACGTACGGAAAGAAATCAGGAGAAAAGTAATGATGATCTCAAAAATATGCCATGAAAAAGTTAAACCACTGGATGGAGTAGGTAAAGCGCTACCTGCATTCGCTTTCGCTTCTGTTTCTGTCTTAGCCAGTCCTCGAAAAAATTTTCCTAGTTTCTGCAAAACACGGAAATAAGTTCGAACGACACTGGTCTACTTTGGTCTGAGCATAACAGACACAGAACATTTTAGTGAAAGGGTTCAACATTTTTCCCCACTTACTATGTTACAAATATCTTTCTGGCTTGCTAATGTAGGGATACAGACAGAATATGTCACATTCAAATTAGCTAAGTAACCCATTTAACTTTTAAGAGTCTGTACTGCGAACTAAACTACTATAGAACGCCAGTATCGTTTGTCTCGCAACAGTGATAGGTGTGAAGGCTGAATAATCGTGATCGCTTAGTTTCCTTGAATTTATGCATAGAATATTTAATCAGACGTGCGATCCGGATATAATGCTCAAGTTAATTGATATTTTTTTCCGTGGCCTTCCAGTTAAATACCTACAAAGGGAAAGATACTCGCTAAAAGATTACTATGTTAAGAAAACACCTCCGTGTTTTATGACGACATTCTACAATGGATAACTTACGCCTGAAAACTAAAACAAAATTTACATCAATTTGCGTATCGATTCCGTCTGATATAACGATTGAAACAGGATTTTTCACAAATCTCACTTTCTCTTCAGTCATCAATTTGCGTATCGATTCCGTCTGATAAAACGAATGAAACAGGATTTTTCAAACATCTCACTTCCTCATCAACTGTTTCAAAACAACACATAACGAAAGTTTTTAGAAATTAAATAATACAGTGTATCTGTTTTTAGAGAATAATATACTACCCAAAAAGCATGGGAAAATTCGACTGCGAGAGTGTGTGCCGACCACAGCACCACGTAATTACCTATTTTGAGGTCGCCATGAACTAATGTTGGTAAGTACCTATCACAAATAAGCTAAATGTTGGAACACACATGCAGGTATCAGGTACATTCCAGCAGTACCAAATATTTAGATGTGGCGCAAGTTAATAGCGATTTATAAGATGAACACAAATCGATGTAGGCTCACTAATTTCACTAGAAAATTTTATGAGAGTTCTACAGCTTGGGATCAAACAAGAGAACCACTCACATGCAGTGAAGAAGAAAATCGGTTTTTTACTTATTTCCTGTGGTTTATCGTAACGGACATTTGCCCTTTCAATGGACCCCTATTCACAAAAGAAATACATTTTAGAAATATTTAGATTGAATATCATTCGTTTAGGAATTGTATTACTTATATGTAGACTTGGTGTCCCGACCTACACGGTAGACGTTGGCAGAAATCACTCCAGGTCGATGCGGGCTCGTCTTCATATGTTCGTTCCAACCGAAAGTGGTACTACCGTGAATGTCGTTGAGATGAGAGAGCGGGAAAGGTTAAGCTTAGTGGAGATGACGGTGGAGGTAAAAGGAGGTAGGTGGTATGCGGGAATACAAAAGCTCAACGACAAACAACGGTTCCCTGCTCAGACAGTAAATGGACTTCCCGGCCCTGAGACAACAAAAGATTTCGCCACACTGCCCGAGCGCGCGCTTCTTCCTACGGGACTCCTCCCAGAAGACCGAACTCCTTAGTTTGGACAGCTTAGTGAAGCGATCGAGTTCTGCCGACTAGCAGAACCAAAAGCCACCAAGAAGTAAAAATCTGTTGTAGAATTTGGTTCAGCTTTAAACATGTTTTCCACGCACACCCAAAATGCCGCCCCTCAAATTTGCCGCCCCGGCCCTGAATGGACGAAATAATTTATCTCTATACGCTTCGTGTATTAATGTGCAAGAGAGTGATGCAGCCTTTACTGCCTTAGAAGTACTCATTCCTACAGTAAAGATATAAACATAACACTACACCGAAATACGTGAAATGTTCTAAAATCTTTGAATCTAAGTGTCGCCTAGAGCGTTCATTGACCGTTGCGGAACTCAGTGCAGGCTTTTGGTGCTCGGACTCTGTTCTCAAGGGTTTCCTGTCTTAATCATTGTTAGCGGCCATATGCCATACTTCGGGCCAAGAATAATGCATCTTTACGTGTCCGAGAGCTTATTATTCACCATTAAAAGCAGAGGTGACAATGGTGTACTATGAACTGTATTTCCACGGTATTCCATTGGACTGTCATGTCTCTTCAGGAATGTTCTGCGGTCATGGGTAACATAGACATTTTAATGCTGATAAAGGCAAAGATATACGTTTAATTTAGTCTGATATTATCCTAAGCGATGAAGGTAATTTGCGAGCGAATCACTACTGTACTGTTATTTTTCAATTCACTTTCCTAGAGCTAAAAAATGTGTCGTTTTAATGTTTTTTCTGTGGAGGTGAGTACCAAGGAGGACAGGTCCAACTGCCATGTCCTTGTGCTTGTTCAATTTAATTATTAGTGAGTGCTGTTACCATATGTGAAGCTATGTTGAGTTTCTAAGATCACAAATATTAGCTTTTCCCATTAATTGTAATAGGCATTCTGAACTATTGAAGGGAGAGAGAGTGAAGTTCTATCCAAACAATAGCTATTCAGACGACAAGTAAATATCAGAAGTCATTTGATACGTTTGTATTGTACGGATAACTAGTTTCCGACCACTGCAGTCTTATCATCAAATGGAGGTGTTTAGGAGCATTGTATCTTGGGCCAAGTACAGTTAGGCACTAGGGTCGTGGCGATGGCGCAAATAACGGAAATTTAGTTACGGTAACGAAACGTTTACGAAACGAAAAGATCGTTATTTTATAGAATATGTAATTTGCGTTGCCTAGTAATATCCATAAAAAAAATCATTCTGATAACACACAACTAGCAAAATGCGCATTATGGTGAGCAGATTAGATTAGGAAATGAGCCACTAAAGTGTAGGCAAAAGCTGGTACTCTGGCAGCAAAACAGTTGACGATGATCGGAGAAGAGAGGATATAAAATGTAGACTGGTACAAGTAAGAGGTGCGTTTCTGGAAAAATTTAAAAAAAAAACTGTTAATATCGAATGTAAATTTAAGTGCTAGGAAGTCGTTTCTGAAAGTAATTGTCTGGAATGTAGCCTTGAACTGTAGTGAAACGTGGACGATAAACAGTTTCAGACGAGGAGATAACAAAATTGTTTGAAATGTGGTGCTGTAGAAGAATGTTGAAGGTTAGAAGGAGAGCTCGGATAACAAACGAGGAAAAGTACTGAATCGAGATGGTTCAAATTGCTCTGAGCACTATAGGACTTAACATCTGAGGTCATCAGTTCCCTAGAACTTAGAGCTACTTAAACCTAACTAACCTAAGGACATAACAACATCCATGCCCGAGGCAGGATTCGAACCTGCGACCGTAGCGGTTGCGAGGTTCCAGACTGTAGCGCCTAGAACCGCTCGGCCACTCCGGCCGACCTGAATCGAGAAAAGAAATTTGTGGCATGACTTGACTAAAAGAAGGGATGGTTTTAAAGGGCATGTCATGAGGTCTCTAGGCATCACTTTGATAATGGAAAGAAGTGTGTGTGTGTGTGTGTGTGTGTGTGTGTGTGTGTGTGGTAGGGGGGGGGGGGAGGGGGAGATGGGAGGGCAAAAATTGTAGGTGCAGAGAAAGGTCGACTACAGTAAGCAGGTTGAAAGGGATGTAGGTGCTTCAAACCGGTCTTCGAACTGAAGACCACCATAGCAGCATCCTACCATAGAGTATCTATATCTGCTAGAGTTTTTGTATTATTTCCTTCACACAAATTTTGGAAGTGATAATATTATCTAAAAGAAAAAGCAAGCCAGAGTTAGCGTCACCCGACATGGAGATCATCAGATGCAGAGCGCGAGATGACTAGGAGATGGCCGTTGGAAGGAAGTCAATGTGTTATTTTTGGAAACCATGGAAAACGCAAATGAGTGATGCTGGACGGGGATTTGAAACCCTTCCTGTCCCCTGCAGCTGACGACGTAGCAACCACTCGGCGCTGCACCCCCACCCCACCCTTCTGAGTCATCTTACAGGCTGGCTTTCAGCGCGGTCTTGCCTCAGCGCGCAAGCCTTCAGTCTTAGGGAGAGCACGTGCGAGCGATGAGTGCCATTGGTGACCGCGTCCCCTTTGAATACAGGCGCATGCCGGTAAGCTTAACTTGTTCGCAACCTTACTATTCCGTTTCCCACCCCTGACGAGTCAATTCAGACCTTTGTTTCGCACGCCTCAGAATTTTATTCACTATTTGTGATACCTATGATTAAGTCGATAAGAGCAAATCCTCCTATTGCAACATGTTACTTTGTTTTATACAAACACGTTTCAATTTTTCATATTACGAGTCATCAGTGGTTTTCATTTTTGTCTCCTTTTCAAGTGCCTATAGAAGGACCAACGGGCACCTGAAAAGAACGGAAAAAAATACTGATGATGTATGGATAGGTGAAAAGTGTTTGTGTAAAAGAAAAACTAACTTTTCGTTTCAAAAGGCGGATTTCTTCTTATCTACGTGATAAACGTAAGTGAAGCAGCAACTAAGGAAAAATGGATCCGAATATTAACAATACTTGTGGCATTATTCATTTGCACGAAATTTCAAGACTATCTTGTGATTCTATCCTCCGACATACAGCTGTGTGATTTATTTATTTTTGTCAGATTTATCGCCTGTTGGAGAGTCATTATTTATTGTGCATGTAAGTTATGTGAGTCTCAATGTTTAATACGATATCGTCAAGGAACCTAATAATCGCCTTGTTTCATGCTAGAACATAGAGGCACGAAGGACAAGTTACTCTATGAGCAGTATCGTAGTTCTTTCGGAAATTCTTTCTTTGAGGATTCAGTTACTGATGTACTTGCGATTTCTACACCCCTTCATGTGTCTCTCATTGCTGTGGTCAATAACCATGTTGCGTTTGGTGAGTGATCCATCAGTTCCAATGCTGTACAATCAATATGTACGCTTAAAAATGTGGTATCACGTAAGGTATTATTTAAAATCATGTATTTTTTTATTTTTTCAGTCGATTTTCTTGATTTACAAACCGTATTCACAACATACAAAGTGTCACTATGAGGTCAGTTTCTTACTTTTTGCGTTACACTGTGTTTTCAAAACAATCGTTAAGTAGCAAGTGAGTCTAATTTGCCAGAACTTTTTGAAATGGTGGTATTTTTTGTTGTGAAAGTTGGAATTTTAAGCGCCTTACGATTCTTAATTCAGTGGATAACTAAGAAATATATGAAAGCATCGTTCTGATACTGGTGTCCATAAAATACTGTATAAATATCGTGAGAGGATGATATACTGTGATTTAAAAGGCGTTACGTTAGTTACAGGTATACTGGCTGGTTGCACAAAATATTGTTGCTTACTACGTTCGTGCGCCAGCTGAGGCATCAAAAACCACCTGAAAGTTAAAGAATAGCTCATGAGATAAACGTAAATTTTGAGAAAGGAAACCACTAGTTGTTCACAGGGAAAGTCGTACCGCCTCCTCTTAATATTAAATTACGCCTGATCAAAAGTTTTGCAAAGGATCTCCATAAACAGGGTGACGCTTTCAGCCGTTTGGAAGACGTTTTTCCCAAGATCAGTGAGGCCACCTTGAAATAAGGTGTGTGTATCTGAACACGAATCAGCAAATTGTTGACTGATGACACCTTTCGTGCTAAACTCACGAGTGACATACATTTCTTTGAGAGACACGGTGCATGGTGCTTTTTGACAACAGAAGCGAAGCAAAATGTTTCTATAGTGTCCCAACATGCAAAACGGCACTAGAAAGAAGTTGACGTTTCCATCAAGACATTTAAACCATGGAACATCGCAATCAAGGAAGCTGGTATTCTTTAATGATAAGCGATTATTGTTGGTTTTAGTTTAGAGACACTGATAAGACAACTTAGAAAAGAAAACCATCCACATCCCACTTATCCAATTAACCTGAACATTAAACTTCGTGATACATCATGCGTTTTATTACTCTTCATCACAAACTGGAAATAAAATTGATATGGTTTTATTTTTATTTTGTGCGAGGGAAGTTTGACGTGACAGAGAAAATCTGGTTGCACAACTGAATTCAAAATTAGGTAAGTCCACCAACATAGAAATAGATGCAGAAAAAAAAAAAATTCAATTTGTTGAGCTGTGAAATTTGTTCTGTAGATGTATGTTTCACGCATCTTTCTTCAATCTTATGTTGTGCGGTTGTTCCTTTGCTGTATGTAAAATATCTTGTTATTTCGCAGAATGCATGACAGTCTTTTGTCCGCCCCCGGTAGATGAGTGGTCAGCGAGACGAATGTATCTTAAGGGCCCGGGTTCGATTCCCGGCTGGGTCGGAGATTTTTCTCTGCTCAGGGACTGGTTGTTGTGTTGTCCTAATCATCATCATTTCATCCCCATCGACGCACAAGTCGCGTAAGTGGCGTCAAATCGAAAGCCTTGCACCCGGCGAACGGTCTACCCGACGGGCGGCCCTAGTCACACGACGTTCATTCATTCATGACAGTCTTTGAAACGATAAAGTGGTTACCCGATTTTTTAGACAGCATCGCAGTCTCTCGTTGATTTTCCAGTTATTCATGTCCCATGATTCACGTCTGTGATTTCTAGTATATGTAGCTACATAAGGTGTTCACAAGATGTTATGGAGTACTGTAAATAAATCTCTTTGGCCTTGTTGCTAACGCTATATTGGAGAACAATATGACTGCTATTAAATGAGCTGCCATTAGCACTGTGTAATTACTTTCAAACAATCTTGGAATGGGCGTACAGATTGGCGAATTTGTGAACCGATGACTTAGTCAAGCTGCATCCGTTTGGTAGCCATAGAGAGTGTCTGAAATTACACAAAACATCCTCTCCACTGCGTATCCAATCATTCAGTTCATTATTCCCTCAAAAGATCCTTTAGAATAATTATAGGAAGTATCGCGAGTCTTTAATTATGTATAAAGAAATTCCGTTGATGGCACATGCAAAATTACATTTAGTGTAAGTCAACCTGTAAAAGTTCTTAATTATTTGATGGATTCGACGCAATGCTATTTTTGTTTCGATAATAGCAAATGATTTATATTTATTTTGTGTTTTGCATTTACAAATTGCTTCTTATACTGCGTATATCAAGTTTTTGCCTTTGCTAGACAAAAACATGACTCTGTTTGTGATTGTCACAGTTTAATTGATCTCATTCATTCCATACTACAATATACCATCATATTCTGGCGTAACTCTTTTGTCAATGCTAAGGCTTTGCGAGTAGAAGAACATGTAATAAGAATTATTTATGTCAGGGCTTTTTCAGCTGGCGGACCCCTTCTTCAGTCGAAAATCCATGGCGGACCCCTAGTCAGCCAAGAACACAGTAACTTTAAATTTCAGAGCGAAACCCATGGGAACTGAAAGCTTCTTAATGCAAGTGCCATGTTCCCAATGATCTCCACCCCCCCCCCCCCCTCCCAAAGTATGAATAGTCTTTGGGTTAGAGATGAATGAAAACAACTTGAAATTAGCGATCCAATTTGAATTCCCACTGTATCCAGACAATTATTAGTGGATTTACTCCCTTTGTTCAATACACTATAGCATGATTAAAATTACTTGGTAATTGACATTTCACCCGTTGAAGCTGCCTTCCTCCAAGAGCTATCAACCTCACGTCCAAACAGTGTGCGATTTGCAGGGGGGGATGGGGGGATTCCCCCCCCCCCCCCCCCCCCCTCTGCATCAGACCATCCCCTCCTCTGGTTTTAGTTTATGCATCCCAACCTGGGATGTTTATTTCCCAAGCACTGGAGTAAAACTTTACATATAATTTAAATTTGTGGAGCCGAACACTGAAAGTTTTTGATAAGTCTTACTATTAATATTATTAATATGTTTCAGTTTTCTATCATCGGAATAAGTACAACTTTTCACAAATGTGCCTCTACTTTTTGAATTCCCCTCGTATATCTGTACCTGTATGTAGATGATTTTGTAAATAAGCTTTACTTATAATGTACTTTTAAAGATATAACAAGGGATGGCTTTTCTGATAGTGCATACGCGTCAATAGTGAGTTTCGGCATTAACATATATTTATAAATAGCTGTTTAACCAAGCGTAACGCCACGGTCCAAGCTAGTAACATATTTAATTCTACTAACCCCCTAAGACATACACACACACACACACACACACACACACACACACACACACACACACACACACACACACCCCCCCACTGGTAAAAGCACAAATCGCACCCTGCGTCCAAACTGTTCGCTTTTGACAAGCTGCCGCTTGTGGTCTGTTCACTTCCACTGTTTCGCTACTGCTGTATAAGGAGCGCGCATATTTCGTAACAGTCGTGTGTGTGTGTGTGTGTGTGTGTGTGTGTGGTTTTTCGTGAAACCCGAAGAAAAATGTTCATATGTATGTAAAGCCTATGGGACTTAACACACTAATAACCTAAGTGTAACTTCCGCTAAGGACTACACACACACACACACGCCTGAGGGAGGATTCGAACCTCCGGCGGGAGCGGCCGCGCAATCCACGACGGCATGGCGCCTTAGTCTGCGCGGCTGTGAAGAAAAGAGGCAGACCCATGATTCGGGATACAAACACATCACGGAAGAAAAGAGGCCAAGGAATTGCCTTTAAAGGACTATTGTGACATTTGTTGTGCAATGTGTGGTAATACATTCATCCAGTTTACATGCGTTTCCAAAACCGGATTTCGTAATCCGATGTCCCAGTTCCGCTTTTGGTTGGTCAGGTAAACACTTCAAAATCGATTCTCTGAAATCTGCTTTTATAAAGCCGTTTTCCAGTTCCACAATCGATTTTCGTGCCCATGTAAACAGCTCGGAAGTCCAGTTATTTTTACGTCTTTGCGTGTCTACTGAACAGCAGCCGTCAGTCCATAGCCGGCAGGTAGCAGGCGGCGTTGCAACAGTGTACTGTCAGTTGGTAGCTGGCAACTGGCAGGCGGCGTGGCAACAGTTTAGCCACAGCTGACAACTTCAACTACCACTTGGACACTATAACGTGGCAGTCAGCCACGACTGTAAACAAATTAGGAAAACAAAAAAACAAGACTCTCTTATTTCTATATAAGAAGACAAAGCATTTCACAGAACGTAAGACTTTCTTTTTCAAAGTTAACAATTCTGGCAGAGGAGGTTTACCTTTTACAAGGTGGCACGTGAAAAGTCCTCATTTGTTTACGCTCGCAGCCAGTTACCACATTATAGTGTCAGAGTAATAGCAAGTAATTGTAATTGAAGTAGAGGCAGGCCATATTTTTAACTGAGAGGTCGGAATATATTATAAAGAAAAGAAATTAGCTTTAGAGATCATTTTAATTTTCGTAACAAAAATATCAATGCCAACAGAATTCAATTAATAATTATTTTGTAAATGATAGAAGACAGCAACAAAATTCCTACAGGGTTATAGTTCAGGTACGTTCACTGAGCATCTACAAAGAAAAATGCTTTCTTCTTTACTATAGATGAGTCTGTAGCAATAATAATGGAATCCTAATGTGATGGTTGAGGGTGCTTCTGCCGACACAATTTTGAAAAGTTTGGTTCAGTTCTTGACAACTGGAGACGGATGCCTGGTTCCTCATCTAGACAGCTTCGGTACTTACTTTTGTGGGCAGCACAGATCGAGAATCCAGATGTATGTTGTGGCACACGGAAGGAGTACACATTTTGCCTTTTCAACAAGGGGGTAGTATTTCTTGTTATCCAAACGGATCCACAAATGTGAGTAACTGTCAATGTCAACACTTGATTTCAAGGTAGGGTCTGTGGCAGCTTCTATCAACAATTCATTTGATGATAGAATGTTCGGCTTTTTGGATACAGTGAATGGGTTGATCACCCATTCGTATTTCTGCAGCTTCTCATCTTGAGCTGTTGGGAAATAATGCTTCAACAATGACATCAAGCATCGGAGATGTTACAGGATTTGATGAAACAAATTCTTCCCAAGCGCCAATGTTTTGATTTTCAAAAACTCCTTGAGAAGAGGAAAACACTCGACCTCCCCCTCCTCGACACTCTCTGCCCAAAAACTGATTTTCCTCTTGAATGCTCGAACTTTGTCGATAGTAGTGACCTTTGTTTCACTTTGCCCTTGGAGTGAAATATTAATTTCGTTCATTTTGGAGAAAATACCTGACAAATAGGCAAGTATACACTGCCAATTTTCGTTATTAACAAGGTCTGCTAATTTGGTGTTACGCTCCAAAAGGAAAGCTAAGACTTCCAATCTTAATTCGTACAATCGAGAGAGTGCATTCCCACGAGAGAGCCACCTCACTTCTGTGTGGAGAAGCAGGGAACGATGAAGGCTTCCCATATATTCACACAGTATTGTGAAAACTCTTGACTTCAACGGCTTTGATTTTATGTGGTTAATGATTTGAATGGATTCGTCTAAAACTTTCTTGACGAAACAGGCATTTATTTCGTAGCTGAAGCATGTCTGTGGAGAGCACAATGACTGCTGCTGCAATTCTTGGCGTTTCCTTTTATTTTCGTTATTGCTCCGACTGTAGGACCCGTCATAGCTTTTGCACCATCTGTGCACACATCTATGCAATTAGACCATGAAACTTCGTTAGTCCTTAAAAAATCATCCAATAGACGGAATATTTCAGCATCTGTTGTGTTGGCAGGTTAGTGGTCTGCACAATAAGAGGTCCTCCTCAAAACATCCAGAATATTCATAACGGACAAAAGGTATCAGATAGATTATATAATGGTGAGACAGAAAATGCGAACCTCAAAGTTTTTATTTCTTCTCCATGGATTTTAATACCTACTCCGAATTTTTCTTTTGTTTCCTTTACTGCTTGCTCAATATACAGATTGAATAACATCGGGGAGAGGCTACAGCCCTGTCTTACTCCCTTCCCAAAAACTGCAGATTGATGAATCCACTGATGTTGCAGGACAGAGATTTAGGAACCAGGTTTTAAATTGTAAGACATTTCCTGGGGCAGATGTGGATTCTGACCACAATCTATTGGTTATGAACTGCAGATTGAAACTGAAGAAACTGCAAAAAGGTGGGAATTTAAGGAGATGGGACCTGGATAAACTGAAAGAACCAGAGGTTGTAGAGAGTTTCAGGGAGAGCATAAGGGAACAATTGACAGGAATGGGGGAAAGAAATACAGTAGAAGAAGAATGGGTAGCTCTGAGGGATGAAGTAGTGAAGGCAGCAGAGGATCAAGTAGGTAAAAAGACGAGGGCTAATAGAAATCCTTGGGTAACAGAAGAAATATTGAATTTAATTGATGAAAGGAGAAAATATAAAAATGCAGTAAATGAAGCAGGCAAAAAGGAATACAAACGTCTCAAAAATGATATCGACAGGAAGTGCAAAATGGCTAAGCAGGGATGGCTAGAGGACAAATGTAAGGATGTAGAGGCTTGTCTCACTAGGGGTAAGATAGATACTGCCTACAGGAAAATTAAAGAGACCTTTGGAGAGAAGAGAACCACTTGTATGAATATCAAGAGCTCAGATGGCAACCCAGTTCTAAGCAAAGAAGGGAAGGCAGGAAGGTGGAAGGAGTATATAGAGGGCGATGTACTTGAGGACAATATTATGGAAATGGAAGAGGATGTAGATGAAGACGAAATGGGAGATAAGATACTGCGTCAAGAGTTTGACAGAGCACTGAAAGACCTGAGTCGAAACAAGGCCCCGGGAGTAGACAACATTCCATTTGAACTACTGATGGCCTCGGGAGAGGCAGTCATGACAAAACTCTACCATCTGGTGAGCACGATGTATGAGACAGGTGAAATACCCTCAGACTTCAAGAAGAATATAATAATTCCTATCCCAAAGAAAGCAGGTGTTGACAGATGTGAAAATTACCGAACTATCAGTTTAATAAGTCACAGCTGCAAAATACTAACACGAATTCTTTACAGACGAATGGAAAAACTGGTAGAAGCCGACCTCGGGGAAGATCAGTTTGGATTCCGTAGAAATGTTGGAACACGTGAGGCAATACTGACCTTACCACTTATCTTAGAAGAAAGATTAAGAAAAGGCAAACCTACGTTTCTAGCATTTGTAGACTTAGAGAAAGCTTTTGACAATGTTAACTGGAATACTCTCTTTCAAATTCTGAAGGTGGCAGGGGTAAAATACAGGGAGCGAAAGGCTATTTACAGTTTGTACAGAAACCAGGTGGCAGTTATAAGAGTCGAGGGGCATGAAAGGGAAGCAGTGGTTGGTAAAGGAGTAAGACAGGGTTGTAGCCTCTCCCCGATGTTATTCAATCTGTATATTGAGCAAGCAGTAAAGGAAACAAAAGAAAAATTCGGAGTAGGTATTAAAATTCATGGAGAAGAAGTAAAAACTTTGAGGTTCGCCGATGACATTGTAATTCTGTCAGAGACAGCAAAGAACTGGGAAGAGCAGTTGAACGGAATGGACAGTGTCTTGAAAGGAGGGTATAAGATGAACATCAACAAAAGTAAAACGAGGATAATGGAATGTAGTCAGATTAAGTCGGGTGATGCTGAGGGAATTAGATTAGGAAATGAGACACTTAAAGTAGTAAAGGAGTTTTGCTATTTAGGGAGTAAAATAACCGATGATGGTCGAAGTAGAGAGGACATAAAATGTAGACTGGCAATGGCAAGGAAAGCGTTTCTCAGGAAGAGGAATTTGTTAACATCGAGTATAGATTTAAGTGTCAGGAAGTCGTTTCTGAAAGTATTTGTATGGAGTGTAGCCATGTATGGAAGTGAAACATGGACGATAACTAGTTTGGACAAGAAGAGAATAGAAGCTTTCGAAATGTGGTGCTACAGAAGAATGCTGAAGATAAGGTGGGTAGATCACGTAACTAATGAGGAGGTATTGAATAGGATTGGGGAGAAGAGAAGTTTGTGGCACAACTTGACTAGAAGAAGGGATCGGTTGGTAGGACATGTTTTGAGGCATCAAGGGGTCACAAATTTAGCATTGGAGGGCAGTGTGGAGGGTAAAAATCGTAGAGGGAGACCAAGAGATGAATACACTAAGCAGATTTAGAAGGATGTAGCTTGCAGTAGATACTGGGAGATGAAGAAGCTTGCACAGGATAGAGTAGCATGGAGAGCTGCATCAAACCAGTCTCAGGACTGAAGACCACAACAACAACAACATTTTTATTAAATAATTTTACTCATTATTTTACACGATTTGATGAAAGGTGGCCGCGGACACCCTAGAAAGAGCCGCCGGACCCCTAAGGGGTCCGCGGACCACTCGTTGGGAAGCCCTGATTTATGTAATTTCAAGAACTAAATTGAGTGACTGTTGCTTCTCACTATTTACTCTGTGAAATTTGTTTGAAATTATACAATATTTTTTTTAAAAGTAGAGGTTAGTTCATAGAATCACCACCCAGAATAGGTTATTTTATTTGGATGATAATGCTTCGTAGCAATGGTTTCAAAAATTTCTCAGCAATTTTAAAAGGTTTCATGAAAAAGTTGTTAACTGTGACAGTTGTGGCTCTCCTTGTCATATCTATTGTGTGAACAACTCGAGGTAACCGAACATGCCTCTGGGGCGGACTCGAGTACTCAGTGTCACTGACAGGCCCTACTTGTCTTCTGTCAAATAGGTGGTTCAGTATTTGCTGCTGGCATTTGTCAGGAGCACCATTTCTCACTTTGTTACTGAGACATCTATACTGATCAGCCAGAACATTATGACCACCTATCTGACAGCCGGCATGTCCATCTTTGGAATGGAAGTGTCGTGGCATGGAAGCAGTGAGGTCCTGGTAGGTCACTGGAGGGAGTTGGCACCACATTTGCACATACGTCACATAATTCCCATAAATTCTGGGAAGAGGGACGATGACCCCTGACACCACTTTCAATCACATCCCAGATGGGTTTGATCGGGTTCAGATCTGGCGAGTTGGGGCGGTCAGCACACAATTGGAACTCGCCACTGTGTTCCTCTAACCATTCCGTCACATTCCTGGCCTTGTGACATGGCGCAGTATCCTGTTGACAGATGCCACTGCTATTGGGAAACATGCTCGTCATGAAGGGGTGTCTGTGGTCTGCATCCAGTGTCCCGATACTGCTTGGCTGTCATGGTGCTTGCACAAGCTCCACTGGACGCATGGAAGCCCACGTGAATGTTCCCCAGAGCATAATGGAGTTGCCGCCAGCTTGTCTCCATCCTGCAATACAGGTGTCAAGGGGCTGTTCCCCGGAAGACGATGGATACGTGCCCTCCCATAGTCATGGTGAAGAAGGTATAGCATCATCAGACCATGCAATGCTCTGCCATTGCGCCAACGTCCAGTGCCGATGGTCTCACCTGCTGATTTCAGTTAAAAAAAAAAAAAAAGTTCAAATGGCTCGAAGCACTATGGGACTTTGAACTACCTAAACCTAACTAACCTAAGGACATCACACGCATCCATGCCCAAGGCAGGATTCGAACCTGCGACCGTAGCAGCAGCACGGTTCCGGACTGAAGCGCCTAAAACCGCTCGGCCACAGCGGCCGGCGATTTCAGTCGCAGCTGGTGTTAACTTTGGCACGTGCGTGGGTCATCGGCTGTGGAGGCCTATCGTCAGGAGTGTTCGGTGCACTGTGTGTTCAGACACACTTATACTCTGGCCAGCATTAAAGTCTGATATTACTTCCACTAGAGCTAGATCAGAAATGTAAGGACTATGGTATGAAGATTAGCATCTCCAAAACGAAAGTAATGTCAGTGGGAAAGAAATATAAACGGATTGAGTGCCAAATAGGAAGCACAAAGTTAGAACATGTGGACGGTTTCAAGTACTTAGGATGCATATTCTCACAGGATGGCAACATAGCGAAAGAACTGGAAGCGAGGTGTAGCAAAGCTAATGCAGTGAGCGCTCAGCTACGATCTACTCTCTTCTGCAAGAAGGAAGTCAGTACCAAGACTAATTTATCTGTGCACCGTTCAATCTTTCGACCAACTTTGTTGTGTGGGAGCGAAAGCTGGGTGGATTCAGGTTACCTTATCAACAAGGTTGAGGTTACGGATATGAAAGTAGCTAGGATGATTGCAGGTACTAGTAGATGGGAACAATGTGTGCACAATGAGGAAATCAAAGAAAAACTGGGAATGAACTCTATAGATGTAGCAGTCAGGGCGAACAGGCTTAGATGGTGGGGTCATGTTACACGCATGGGAGAAGCAAGGTTACCCAAGAGACTCATGGATTCAGCAGTAGAGGGTAGGAGGAGTCGGGGCAGGCCGAGGAGAAGGTACCTGGATTCGGTTAAGAATGATTTTGAAGTAATAGGTTTAACATCAGAAGAGGCACCAATGTTAGCACTGAATAGGGGATCATGGAGGAACTGTATAAGGGGGGCTATGCTCCAGACTGAACGCTGAAAGGCATAATCAGTCTTAAATGATGATGATGATGATGATGATTACTTCCACCACAGTTCGTCGCCTGTCTTGTTTTACCTGTCTGCCCAGCCTACGAAGTCCGATATCTGTAATAAGGTGAAGCCGCCCAACCGCACGACGTCTGGTTGTGCTTTCACCTTGGTTTCGCCACGTGTTGAAGACACTCACGATAGCACTCCTCGCACACCCAACAGGTCGAATGCTCGTGCCGTCTCCGGGCCGCCGGCCGCGGTGGCCGTGCGGTTCTGGCGCTGCAGTCCGGAACCGCGGGGCTGCTACGGTCGCAGGTTCGAATCCTGCCTCGGGCATGGGTGTGTGTGATGTCCTTAGGTTAGTTAGGTTTAAGTAGTTCTAAGTTCTAGGGGACTTATGACCTAAGATGTTGAGTCCCATAGTGCTCAGAGCCATTTGAACAATTTTTTTTTTTTGTCTCCGGGCCAGCACAACGTGGGCTCGGTTGAACTCAGATTGCGCGCCTTCCCCATTCCACACACGGGCAGCACGCCTCTGATGCTACATCTACCGTGCCTATATCTGACTAGCAGTCATTCCTTGCCTGGTGACGTTACTATCACCTCGATGGTTTATATCAATAGTAGGTGGGCGGTCATAATATTCTGGCTGACCAGTGTATATGTGATACCAATGAAGCTATCGACTCTCTTCTATATACATATTTGTTCTGCTAACAATATAATATCTACTGACGAATGAACTTATTTATTCTTTTTGTCCATTGACCTTTTGTTATAATGTTGACTTCTATCGACTGTTGTTCTTCATATCCTACGACCTTGGTTTTTTGTGTACTGATAATCTTCAGCAATATTTAGACTGTAAACGTCTTCTTGGTGGTTATTCTCATTACCAGCAATAAAAAGTTCATCATGATAAAACAGTGTCGTCATCACAGAATTTCATTCAATTAGATCATGAGCGTAAAAGTCTGACTCCTAATAAACACGGATTTTATTAGAGCCAACTTACAATCTTTCCATAAACATAAGTTTTACTTTTATTTTAACGCGCTTGTATTCAACAGTAGCATCATAAGAATTGTCACATATGCGTAAAATTCTTCTTCTTGTCGTTTCAGCCATGTCTATTTCAGCTGTTCTTTTCCTTGGCGCTGGACTTATCCGTAGCATATTATTCCCGTATTTCTTTCCAGTTGTGATCCTTAATCACTTTAATTAATGTTTTGTCAGTAATTAGTTTCGGTTTGTCTTCAGTTTCTTCTTGAGCGGAATACGCTTCTGGACGCCCTCCTGTGTTATCCTCTCTTCCTACAGGTCATTCTTAACAACGATGAACCTCATTTTATTAATGAAAAACTAGCTGAGGACTCGATTGCTCAACCTTATAGGACGCGCAAGAGCGCTGTTTCCGCAGCAAATAATGCTCCTTCTGCGAGTAACATTCGTGATCTTACCTAACCTACACCCCTGTAGCAAGTCCGTATGACATCGCAGTGGAGGAATAACGCAACTGTTCCCGAATGGAAGGCCGCTGTTTACAAGGTTGAATGTGAATACGGGCCTATGGTTTAAAGGGTATGAAGACAACGAAAGGAAACCGAAGAACAAAATAAAAGGAGTCTATCTTAAATCAATGTAGTTTTCTGTATTAGTTCTCCACCAAAAGACGGGAAGTAATGAATATCTATTCAAAAACGTAGGGTTTCTTTCTTACAAAAAGGAGCGAAAATGCGTCAGGTTGTCGATTCAAAATAGTTCCATGAAACTTAGGAAGTAGTAGATGGTGAGATTATTTTATCATTCACAAAGTTTAAAAAAAAAATTGCTCTGAGCACTATGGGGCTTACCATCTGAGGTCATCAGTCCCCTAGAACTTAGAACTACTTAAACCTAATTAACCTAAGGACATCACACCGAGGCAGGATTCGAACCTGCGACCGTAGCGGTCGCGCGGTTCCAGACTGAAGCACCCAGAACCGCTTGGCCACACTGGCCGGCTAAGTTTTTCACTTTCGGCTCCTGTGTAATATTTTTTGGCACGTACTCTATACCCATCTCTTGCGCGTATTTTTCAGTCATTATTTTTGTGTGGCATACCGTAACCTTTCTTTCCATAATTTTATCATATTTTTTCGTCAGTTACCGTGGACTTAAATATTTGTGATATCCAATCTCACGCAAACCAGCCACTTAATTTTCACACTTGCCCCTAGGTATGGGCGCCCTTGGCCTGTAGCGTTCGACGTCTTCAAATTTCACCAATTTCTTCATCTGGGCCTAGGTTTTTTTTTCAAGACATGTCTTTCTCTTATTTATAATTTATCCATCACATTTTTCCTATTCATTGCAAGGAACTGTGCAGGATATAGGCCTTGGGTCGTGTTACTATTAGTGATACTTATCCGATAGAATTCAAACCGCTTTCTTCAACAATAGTTTTCTCCCCGTTTCTTTTCTGTCAGTCATGGTGTACTCCAAGGGCCAGTCTTGGGCCCCTCCTCTTCGTGTTGTACGTGAATGACCTTCCAAGCAATTTAACAGGTCAGTTTTCAAAGTCTGTTTATATGCATCTGTTTGACGCCTAGTTCGCTCAACAACAACACACATGACACTGCCTTACTCAAAACAAATATAGTTTCTGACCGTGCAATGCCAATAAACTATCTTTGAATATAGAAAAAAACGCAATAATTAAATATTTCCTACAAAAATAGAACCCTAGAGAATGCAGAGTTACCCATTAAGTTCCTTGGTATTGTCTTACAGAGTAACCTCAGTTAGAAGACACATATTAATTATTTAATGCCAAAAATTTCTGTGGGTCTTTTTATGGTTAGAAAGTTGCAGAAGACAGTAAACGAGAGAACCCTGCTTTCCGTTTACTGTGCCTATATTCCTATCTGACCCATGAAACTGTCCTTGGGGTTACAACTGTTGCTCCAAATGCCTCTTTAGTGCAAGAAAAGCAGTCAGACTAATCTGCAAACTCTCACCTAAAAGACAATCTAGAAATTTGTTCATCAGGCTTTGTGTTACGACATTACCATGTATATATGTTTATCATTGTCTTTCATATGTATGTCGATAAAGCTTATCCAGTTTTACTGTAAATTTCGGTGTACAAGGCAATGTAGTGATATAAAAAAGAATACTGCTTTTATTCTAAAACTCAAAACAGTTTTAAGATCACATCAGTTAAGCTGTTCAACAAACTAGCGCCCTCCATTAAGGGATTGGAGCTGAAGAAATTTAAGGACTCTGCCAAATTTGTTAATTCAAAATTATTTTTATACTCTGGAGGAATTCTATGGCCTTAAATTGTACATGTACCTATTTATGATTCTATCATAATTTAAATTGCCTTTTTTGTATGTTTTTATATCCCGACATTGATTACGCAATCATTACACACGTGTAATTGTATTGTTCATTGGCAATAAAAATGAAACAAATAAATAAATGAAAATATGTAGTAGTGTCATACCGGTATCATTGACATTAATGGATACTGATTTCTGCATACTGACGTTTTCCTGGTCCTTAATCTGGGAGATGATGTAAAACAACAACTCTTATAGGTATTCAAATACTTCGATCCCTTTGATTTCCCCTCCTTCTACCCGTAGTAACCCGGGATCTCAAGTTATGTAATATATTCCGTTTTCTCGAAGGAAATCTGGAGTCCCGTTTTTATTGCTTGCGTCTTCAGTTCATTGATTTGTTCTGCAAATGTGTCAAGCGAAAAAATTCATGTTTCAAAAGCATCTGAAATCTCAAAAATTACTTTGGAGGCGGTGTGAATGAGAACCTATTGGCTAACAGCATTTGATTTGTTCCCCATGGTGGGGACATTTTTCACCAAAATATTCCACTATTAAAGGTTAAAATCCGTATATCCCTGCGCCGGTTTCTGTTGTGTGTGAGAGCAAGTTTTACTTACTAGATTTCATAGATTTTTTGAATTGCCGTCATTTATTAGTGATTATTTAATGTTCAGCCAGGATTTACCGTTTTCAAATGTTCAAATGAGTGTGCAATCTTATGGGACTTAACTGCTAAGGTCATCAATCCCTATGCTTACACATTACTTAAATTATCCTAAGGACAAACACACACACACCCATGCCCGAGGTAGGACTCGAACCTCCGCCGGGGCCAGCCGCACAGTCTATGACTGTAGCGCCTAGACCGCTGGGTTTATCCCGCGCGGCTTTACCGTTTTATTTATAGTTGAAGAACCCAGTGAAAGAAGGGGATAACCATTTTTTTCCGTAAACCCATTTCTTGAATGCTGTTTAATAAAAAATCGCTTTTTGCTTTTGTGCCTACAGCGTACCCTTCAGATCCTTACTCAACCTGTATAAACGATACTGTGTTTAAATTTTTTTAATTACATTTTTGTGACTCCCAAAAAATTTTTAAAATCTGAGTTACCCCCTCCTTGAGCCGAGGTCTTCGACTGTAAAGTATTTCCGCACCTACAAATCCCTTCGTTATCGTCGTCCGCCGCCATTTCGCGCCATGCAGTCATTATGCAAGAACTTCGAAGATGTGACAAGTTCTCGCAGCAACACGTTTCGAACTGTTATCACTGCAACGTAATATCAATAGATTTTGGTAGAGACTACGCATTGGTTCAAACCGGACCTTCATCGCATTATCGACAATGTTGACTTCAAGCGTGCTACTGTGGCGAAGTGCTACTTTGCCTTGAAACTAATAATTGATCCAGGTCTGCATGTCCAATATTGATGTACAAAGCATGCGTGTTCGAATATGGATACGTATTTGTATTTTTTATAAAATTAAAGAAACATTTTTTGCATTTGAACGAATGACCAATTCACGGCTACGTGACGATGTTCACGCGCACGTTACACTTCATCACACTCACTCCCTGTGATGCATATGATAAACAGACCTATGGTTTTAGAATCCACGAACGATAATAAAAATTCCCGAGGCCAGCAAGCAAGTCGGAAGCAGCCGCGATCGAGCAACAGTCATTACAAAAAATCAGCGCCCTTCACCCCTTTCTTAGCGACACCTAATCACACTTAAAAAAATGCAATAGATCTACTAAAGAGATTGTCCACACTACGCTTGTCCGCCCTCTTTTGGGGTAGTGCTGCGTAGTCTGGGATCTTTGCCAGACAGGATTAATGGAGTGCATCGAGAAAGTTCCAAGGACAGCAGCACGTTTTGTATTATCGCGAATTATAGTAGAGCGTGTATTGGACGTGATACGTGATTTGATATGGACTCCATTAAAACAAACGCATTTTTCGTTGCGGCGGAATCTTCTCAGGAAATTTCTATCTTCAGCTTTCTCCTCCGAATGCGAAAATACGTTGTTGAACCGACCTACATAGGGAGAAACGGTATCCGTAATAAAAAAATAGGCATTCGTTTTTTCCGCGCGCTATTGGAGAGTGGAATGATAGAAAATTATTGTGAAGGCGGTTCAATGAACCCTCTGCCAGGCACTCAAGTGTGATTTGCAGAGTATCGATGCAGATGAAGATGTATATGTAGAAATCACAATCTCAAAGTGACTTGCAAGATAATGATTGAGAACATTTTTTTTTTTCCGTCACCAAACGATTCAATTCCCCCTACTCTCTCTCAAAACAGTCTTCCAGAATTCCGTGACTATTCCAGTAAATTCAGTTTCTCTGTGTAATATAGGTATTCCTTTTTTCTTAACATTGCTGTTGCTGAGACTGGCGAAGAAATCCAGTGGCTGCTTTTCACCAGATTGCCTCTTTTTTTCTTTAACAGAAATATAAGGTGATTAAGTATATGAATAAAATAATGTGATCCTTACTTGTACCACTCATAAATTTTAATTATAAATAATGACACAAAGATGCAAGCAGCTCTCTTTTGTATCCACTCTATTACAACACTACAAGGAGAAGACAAGATACAGTTGCTTCTCTCTACCCTCATTTATTTTTCGACGAATGACAATGAGTCAGCAGCAGAGATGAAAGTCGCTAAAGTGAGCACATAAAGGGTAAAGAAATACTTCATAGTTGAAAAATAAATACGAAAATGATACCTAAAGCCACAAAGCTAAACAGAAAGGATCTATATGAATGAATGAATGGTTTATTTGTCCATACCATAATAACTTAATGGTCGTGGATCTAGTCAGTTTACAAACACAAGAAAATTAAAAATCTTTAGAAGTAATGATAAATTATACACAATAACATTAAAAATCCTTGATGGAGTACAAACATTTATCAATTCACAGTTGCTTCAATTTTGTCTTAAATATGGTTCCTTTTAACAATTTTTTATTATTTGGCAGTCTGTTATAAAAAATGTCTTCAAGCAGAAAATGGACTATGTCTGTTGCTCTTTTATTACTAAATTTTATGTGGTACTCTTCTCTTTTTCTTGTATTATAATTATAGATCTCACTATTGATTACACTATGCTCCATATTTTTTTTTTTTACAAACAGTGTAGTTCTGAGAGTATACAATGTATACACTGTTAGTATGTTATAAGGACTCATGCTTATTAATATTAGCTGTTATCCTAATTGCTCACTTCTGGGCTCTAAAAGCTCTATGTATATATACCTTTGGTGCCGCACTCCAAATCTCGATACCATATTGCGGGTGAGAGTGTATAATTCCCAAATAGATTTGTTTTAAAACAGGTTGCACTATTATGCTAGAAAGGTGTTATAGCAGTAAGTGTTACAGGAGATTTTTTTACACTTGCAACTGATGTTCTCCTTCCATGTAAGATGTTTGTCTACTGTAATACCCAGGAATTAATGTTTATCAATTGTTTCAACTGATAGCTCTGGTTCTATATCCACTTGTCTTGATTTATAATTTAGCAGAAACTCCATCAGAATTGTCTTGTCCTTATTTAGTGCCAATTTGTTTTTGGTGAGATATTCTGTGATGAGGCTAATGTTCTCTGCATTATTTTGCACTGCTACATGTTTTGTAGGGCACCAACGTATGAGGGTGGAATCACCAGCATAATTTACTAGGTTTGAATTTTGTGGAATTATTATATCATTGATGTACACAATAAACAAAAAAGGCCCAATAATACTTCACTGAGTGATTCCACAGTTAAGAATTTTATAAGATGATTTTACTGTTTGTGTACATGTCTTCCAGTTGTATAATACAGCTTTACACATTGTCTCCTGTCAGCAAGGCAGGATCTAAACAAATCTAATGCTACTCATCTGACTCCATAGGTTTCTAATTTATCTAGAAGAACAGAATGACTTATAGAGTCAAAAGCCTTGGATAGGTTTAAAAAGGTGCCAATAACTTTGTTTCCATCATGAAGTTTATTCAGTACTACTTGCAAAAATGTAGCTACAGCTGTTATTGTAGACTGGGCTTCCTGAAACCGCGCTGAAAGTTTTTTAATAGATTGTACTTGCTGAAAAATGCTTCAAGTTGATCAAGAAGTAGCCTTTCCAACTGCTTACTAAGTACTGATGTCAATGAAATAGGCCTATAATTTTGTATATCTGTAGTTATTCCCTTTTTGTGCACTGGTCTTATTTCAGTGACTTTTAACAGGTCAGGAAATGACCCCTGATTGAAAGAGCTGTTTCTTAAATGTTGTAGTGGCTTTACTTTATTATTTCATTACTGTATTCTTTCAGGAATTTCAATGAGATGTCATCCCAGCCACTGGATGTATTTGCTTTTAAGATAGAAATGGTTTTCAGGATTTCCAATTCTGTAACACACTTCGGGAAGAATGAATTACTGACAATCCTGGGATTTATCACCTGTGATGGGTCAATCTCATCCTCCCTACTCATCTTTCTAAAGTGGTCTATTAATCTCTCACGTACTTCCTTTGGCTCACTCAGCAATTTTTCATTGTCACTTATTATGTTATTGCACTCTGCATTGTCACTTCCTCCAATTTCCTTATTTACTATAGTCAACACTGTTTCGCTAACATTACTAGATTGCCTCACCTGTTCAGCATACATCTGTGCCTTTAATGTCTTGTCCCTGTAGGTTTTTCTACAGGCTTTGTATTTACATTGGAAGTGCTGCAGTTTGGTGCCTATAAAAAAATATATAAATCCTTCATATCTTCCTTTAATTTTATCATGTTGGGGGAAGTTTAATATTCCTGGAACTGTCAGTTTTCTTTAGTGTTTTGCAGACTGAAATAACAAAGGAAAATTTGTACCAAGACGACGACTCAAACTCAGGTTTCCTGCTCACTAGGCAGATGCACTAACTACAACACCCTGGCAGTTGTGCAAAGCCACTGTGCCAACGTGGAGTAGTAGTTGGCACATCCGCCTAGTGGGCAGGTGACCAGTCTGAATCCAAACCTTGGTACAAATTTTCATCTGCCTCTTCAACCTGCATTTATACATCATAGATATCTGAGATTTGGAAATGTCCCTGGAACCACACAATTTCATTTGATTAAACAGAGGTGTGAGATTTACAGAATTCCCAGTTTACCAGTTTTTTGGACAAGTCCCCATCCTTGTTTCAGGATTTTGAGAATGTTTGGTCAATTGAATCATATGCCGTTTTGAAATTTAAGAAAGGCACTTCAAATTTCTTATTTCTGTGTTTTGGTTGGAGAAGATACATTTAAAACTGATGATTTGTTCAGCAGTTGAATGTCTTTTCCTGAACCCTCCTTGGTATTCACCCATACTTACCTTGTCTTAGTGCTCTTGATGTTCTGTATCAAAGCATACATATTTATGCAGTTTCCTGTAGCACGGATAATAATGGGTTGTCACATCCCAAGTGTGGATATTGTAGGAGACTGGATGATAGGGATTCATGCTGAAAGGAAAATCAGTCATTTGGACAAGTGAAAGGAATTCTTGAATTGCTATCGCAAATTCCTTTGAGCAATACACTAGTGAGGTATAGGACAACAATGGGATGGTGACTATGGAGAATAAATATTCAAATAGTAAATCATTATTATTAAATGTATGATATTTTAATAGACAGCTTACAGAAAATGACTATTCTGACAGATGATGTCTACAGCTGGAAATTCTATCTACCAGGTGCTGTGTTCCCACCAGAAATGCTAAATCCAACCACAGAGATAGTGACACTCATTTACTGTTCCTTCAACTTACATAATCTCGGGTACTTCTTCCCAAGACAATTAATACCAACAGAAACTTATACAAAGAGGGTGAGGGGGGGGGGGGAGCAAGGCTCTTAAGACTGCCATTTTTTATAGAAATAAGTTGGTCAGTTTTGAGACATGTCAAGCCATAAGAACTCAATTTTGTAGGTGAGACAGAGAATTGCCAGTGCCAGAACAATCTATACAACTGACAGCTAATAACCCACTATGACTAATGCACTTGTACATTGTAGTTCAAGTACACAGTGCCCTTTTAAGCTGGAAATATCTCATTCACATTCATTGCAGCCTTAGCAGATATTTTGCTGGAAACAAGTCAGATCTTACACACTGCTGAAGTCTTGGACTTTTGCATCTGTATTAAATACCAGTGTTGTCTGCTTGTAGGATGTACAAAGTGGTTGGTATTTTCAAACAAAATTGTTTCATGTTCTAAGCAAATGTTAATACGCATGTGTGTATCTCATTGGTCATTATGTAATTTGATTCATGTCAGACTGGCATACTTACTTGAAATGTATTTCACTATGCAGAATATATTGATGCAGTTTTAATGTGGAAGTGTCTTTGGTGGATAACTCACTGCAGTCGTTTTTGTTTACATCACAAATGAGCTTCTGACAATGTATTTACAATTTTGCACATTTTATGAATAATAGATATCTACAGATGAAATTTATTTGAATGTACAAATATTATATTGTCCAAATGAAAGATAATTTTTTCCTGCTCTTTAAACAATATATAGATAAATTTCAGAATCCAGTGTTAAATTATATGGTTTATTGTTTAAATGTGTTCCTTTCTTTAAGTGCAGGGAGACTGTTGTGCTGAATTATGTGGGCAACTTATATTTATAAGAGATGTAAAGATGTTCATAGCTGACATTGTACAAGTTGATTTTTTTCTTTTTGTTCTTTTTTTACCCAAACGCCCAATAATTTGTATGAGCTGATCAATGTCAATTGTGATTCACTTGACATTGCAGTCAGAGGATATCAACATATTTCATTTTGTGAATGGAAATTGTATCAGATGTGACTGAATATTTCTACAACCTTTTTCAGACAGTAATTAATAATAAATAATTGGATCATCTGAAAAGAGTTTGAGGTTATTATTTATGTTACCTGCAAGCTCATTGACATATAGCATGAACAGCAAGAGTCTGAACACACTTCAGTGGGGGCACACCTGAAATTACTTCTACAAATGTTGATGATTCTCTATCTGAGATACATGCTGTGTCCCTCCTGCCAATAAATCCTCAGTTCAACCACAAATTTTTGCTTGACACAACATATGATTGTAGTTTAAATAATGAGCATAGATGTGGTACCGAGCCAAATACTTTTCGGAAGCTTGCACTTTCCTCACATGACGCACTGAAAGCTTTGGAAGTAGTCAGGTAGATGCTTCATTTCTTGATTCCCAAAAAGCATTTGACTCAGTATCACACCTACACCTACTGTCAAACGTAAAGTCATGTGGGGTATTAAGTGAAATTTGTGACTGAATTGAGGACTTTTTCATAGGGAGGATGCAGCATGTTATTTTGAATGGAGTGTCATCATCAGATATAGAAGTAAACTCAGATGTGCCCCATGGAAGTGTTTTGGGACTCTTGCTGTTTGTGTTGTAAAGTAAATGATCTTGCAGACAATATTAATAGTAACCTCAGACTTTTTGCAGATGTTGCAGTTATCTATAATGAAGTACTACCTAAAAGAAGGTGCATAAATATTTAGTCAGATCGCAATAAGATTTCAAAGTGATGTAAAGATTGGCAACTTACTTTAAGTGTTCAGAAATGTAAAATCGTGCACTTCACAAAATGAAAAAAATGTAGTATCTAATGACTATAATATCAATGAGTCACTTTTTGAATCGGCCAGCTTGTACAAATACGTGGGTCTAACACTTTCCAGGAATATGTCATGGAATGGTCACATAGGCTCAGTCATGGCTAAAGCTGGTGGTAAACTTCAGTTTATTGGTAGAATACTGGGGAATCGCAATCAGTCTACAAAGGAGATTGCCTATTAATCACTTGTGTGACCGGTTGTAGAATACTGTGTGAGAACCAGACCAAATAGAACTAACAGGAGATACTGAATGTGTACAGAGAAGGGCAGCACGAATAGTCATAGGTTTATTCGATCTATGGGAGAGTGTCGACGAGATACTGAAGGAACTAAACTGGAGGACTCTGAAGATAGATGTAAACTATCCCTAGAAAGTCTATTAACAAAGTTTCAAGCACTGTCTTTAGATGATGATTCTAGGAAAAGATTACAATCCCCTACATATTGCTCACATAAGATCAGGAGGATAAGGGTGGAATAAATACTGCATGTGCAAAGGCATTCAAATAATCATTCTCATTGTGCTCCACACATGAATGGAATGGGAAGAAACCCTAATAGCTGATACAGTGGAACGTACCATTTGATGTAGAAGTCAAGAAATATTCAGTCTTCCTTACTGCCATGATCCATAACTAACAGTGTATCACCTGAGAAAAGAACAAGCTGGGTTTCCCATGACCGATTTTTTTTCCAACTTCCATGCTGGTTACCATAGTGGAGGACAAGATACCTCATTATGTTTGAGATCATAATATGTTCTAAGATTTTATGACAGAGGGATTTCAATGATATCGGACAGTAGTTTTATGTATAACTTCTGCTGCATTTCTTATACATGGGTGTGACTTGTGCTTTCTTCCAACTATTGGACACACTCCTTTATTTCCTACAGACCTCACTTCCTTGATTGTCTCGTTATTCGTCCTTATATTATTTCACAACTTGGATAATTCTTGTGTATCCATAACAAAGATACAAACTTTCCATTGGAAGGTGTTAGGTGAACATAGAGTCTATGGCACTCTTTAGTGAAAGTCAGTTTCTTGTTGCAGATGTCAGCGTGCCTGTACCATAACGTGGGTCATGAGAAGAGGATGCAGTTACGCAGCCAGAGGCTACTTCTAGAGCGGGAGTCCACAATGCGGCGGGCCATCGTCAACAGCTCACTGAAGAGATCTGAGCAGGGTCCGCCGTTCAAGTACAAGATAAATGACGAGTATTTTGATTTGATCTCAGGGTCTGCAATGGATGAGTTTAGTCACCTTCACTTCCGTACGGTGGTGCGTCATGAAGGCAAAATCTGTCAGTCGTTTATCCTGAGGCTGCCCAATAATGATGGACATGAGGAAGAAGAAGAGAAGCTGGTAAATGAGAAACAAGAAGTCACAGAAGAGCACAGGGAGAAGAAAGATGAAGAACAGAAAGCAGTAATTTGTATGCAGGAGGGGGAATGTGAAGAGGAAGACAAAAGTGACATGGACTATGAGAATGGTGAATGTGAAACACTAGAGGAAGTGGAATGCAGTGGGGAGGAGGAGGAGGAGAAGGGGGGCATGGGGAAGATGAATGTGAGAAGCAAATTGAGTTGCACAAGAAGGAAGAAAGTGAAGAGCAAGATGAAAAAGGAACACAAAGCAGTGCTGAGAAAGAGGAAGCTGGAACAGATTGCAGCTCAGTTCCAGCAGACAGAACTGCTGAGCAGGAGGAGGAATCGCAAAAATCTGCCACTAGGTGACAGTACTGCACGCTGAAGGGGATGCACCTGGCTCTAGACAAGGTATGTATTGTGTTCATTCAAAATTACATCTCAAATGTACTCTGTATTCTAATCATGGTCACACCTGATCCAGGGCAGGGGTGAGCATTTTTTGTTAAATGTATTTATATTTTTAAATATTAAAATATTCAAATTTCTCAACTAACTTTCAGAATATAAAGTAGAATTAAAACAAAAATCTAAAAAATTATAAGTAATATTTAACATAGGATAGTTTTAAGCTGCTTGACTGGGAACTACCTACTTTGATTGGCTTGTGGCCCAAACAGCTGCTGAAAACATCCATCCACAAAAAGGTGGCCATTCACAGGCTGACCAACAACAAAGATGACATGTTTAATGAACCGCAAACTAAAGGAAGTAGAGTAAAGTATGACAATAAAATACCCTTAAATAACAAAAAAATTACAGAAAGTATGATTTTCCCACACATATATGGAGAGAAAGAGCATTTCCCATACTTACATCCTTGTGTACTTACTGTCTGCAGGCCTGCCTTCACAATTGTAGTGATAAGTGAAAAAGGGATAATGGTGAGAGCACACTTTGATTTTACATAACGCAAAGTGTGATGTCGTAGAAAATTGAGAGGTTTTCTTGCTGTTATTCACATGAAACATGTATTACTAAAATTTTTGGATGAACCATTTTCAAATGGTGAACTTCTCTGAACTGTAATTTCTTGGCAGCTATGCTACAGCAATGTACTAAGAACTGACACAAATCAATCTTCTTTATTATTAAATTAAAACATTTTATACATATTATTGCTGGTATCCTCAATAAAATGTAAAGCATTTGTGGCATATCAAAGTTGGGATGAAAACAAATTATATTTGGCAGCAGGAGAAACACAGAAACAAACTGTGACCTCAGCCAGAACAGAACCCTGAATCCACACCTGTTATAACTGTTCCAGGTTAATCAATTTCTTGATCGATAACCCATTGTAAGAGAATTTCCAGGATAGGGTTGCCAACTCTCCAGTATCATACAGGAACTTCTGTGTTCTTCTGAATATTTGAGCATCTCCTGTCTCCCATATTTCGGAAAATGACACATTAAAATTTAAACCTGCCACATATTTTTCAAATCTCATTGCTGGACAATTAGTGCAATATCAATTAATTGATACAGCGTAGTATTATCGATACAGTTACTACATTAATATATAGGGAACACAGAACATAACACAGTGTTGCAAGGCATGTTGCAATTATCTTGTTTCTTAGTCATTCTGCTCAATCCGAGTTATGCAAAATGGAAGAAACCAAAACTCTGCAGAAAAAGAGAGGAAATTACATCTATATGTATCAGAAGATATGGAAAGAAACTCATTTATAAGTTAATCCTGTAAAAGGAAACAATTCTAAAGTGTATTGCACCCTTTGCAAGCGTGAATTCAGCATAGCCCATAGTGGTAGTACAGACTGTCAGCAGCATGCCAACACTGAAGGACACAAAAGCAGAGTTAAGGGAAGTAAGACATCTAAGATACCCAGCTATTTTCAATGCCTAAGTGATAGTCCCACTAGTGATGAATCCGACAAAGTTGCAGTGGGTGAGTTATAGTTTCTATATCATACAGTGAGGCACAATCTAAGTTATATTAGCATGGACTGTGCAAATATACTTGCAAAGAATGTATTTATGGATTCAGATGTGGCAAAAAAAAAAAAATACATTGTGGTAGGATGAAAGCAGAATCTATTTCAAAAAATGTATTAGCACCTAGAAGTGTAAGTGATTTCCTAGATGTGCTTAATGATCCAGAGAAGTGCAGCATCTTGTTTTCTGTGGCTACAGATGAGTTGAATTACAAGAAGAGGAAAATGTTTCCTGTAGTAGTCAGGTACTCTGAACCTTGTGTTGGCATCAGAAATGAACTATTAGATTTGGGGAACAAGCACATGAGGGTGCTAGTGGTATTCATGCTTTGACAGGAAACAGTCTTGAATCTCATTCATTAAATGTAAATAACATTTTGCCTTATAGTGCTGATAATGCTAGTGTCAATTATGATGAAATTATTGAAATTATTGAGTGAGAAAAATAACAAAATATTTCAAGCAAACTGCACAAATCACATAATCCATAATGGTACTAAATTTGCTTCTGATGTCTTAGATGTAGACACAGAAATGATAGTTACTAAGATTTATGGACACTTTTCAGTGTCAGCATAATAAACTAATACTAAACTCCATCTGAACAGGCCATGAAGGCCCAATGGTGCCGACTGGCCTCCGTGTCATCCTCAGCCCGCAGGCATCACTGGATGCCGATATGGAGGGGCATGTGGTCAGCACACTGCTCTCCTGGCCGTATGTCAGTTTATATGAGACCAGAGCCGCTACTTCTCAATCTAGTAGCTCCTCAGTTTGCCTCACAAGGGCTGAGTGAGCCCTGTGCCAACAGTGCCCAGCCCAACAGCGCTTAACTTCAGTGATCTGACGGGAACTGGTGTTACCACTGTGGCAAGGCTGTTGGCTGTCAGCAACATCCAGGAAAGAATTAAGATCTTTTTTAAATTTTGTTGGTACTGATTGGTGTGCAATTTTAAGGCATGTGCCTACCAGCTGGGTGTCCCTCACATCAGCTGTTGAAAGGCTAATAAAGAACTGGGAGTCAATAATAAGTTATTTTAAAAGCACAAATGAAACATCTAACGCTTCAAAATTATATTTTAGTGATGAGGATCCAAGCAAAATGTTAATTCTGGAAGCATATCTTCAGTTTTTTTTCTTACATTGGAAACATTATTTTGGAAACCTCAAAATATCTGGAGATTTCAGATTTAACTAAGGAGTCCTGTTGCATCATTGAAGCTTTGTCAAAGAAAATTTTGCAGAAGCAATACACACACGATTTTAAATAGATTAGATCCTGTCAATCAGAAGAGAATTCAAAATAATTTTGTTGAATTTTATGATACCTTTCATACTTACATTGTAAAAAATGTAAACATTTCTGACAATGCTATAATTCAGTCCTTGCTCCCACTGTCCCTAAAGAATTCAGTTAAATTTAATGATTTTAGAACCTGCTTACTCATATTCAGGTAGACATAAATGAGGATAACCTGTACAATGAAATTTTGGTCTTTGAAAAATATAATAAATACAAAAATTGCCACCAGTGGTACCACAGTTGAAAAGTAGGTATCCACGATGACTGAGCCTGAGGCCAAAGGAATTATAGCCAAGAAGATAAATACGATTCTTGGCTTTTTTTCTCTGATGAATGGCAAATGGTCTGTTGATAGGAACTGTTGCAATATAGATTTAATGAAAGCTGAACAACAAATAAGTGTTGATTTTTGTTACACATGTGATGAATTTGTCCAATTTGCAAAGAATGATCACAAACTTCAGACTGCTGTCAAAAGTGTAAACAAATGTAGTCTTGGTAAAAAAATTCTGTAGACCTTCAGGTTATAATTGTTATGAAGAAGTTTTTTGGTTAGTCAGTGCAATAAAACTGTTTTACGATTTAAATAAATTGTGTTTGGCATATTAATTTTGTCAGGTCCTAGTGTCACTTATTTCGACAAAAAAAAGTTGACAGCCCTAGCCCAGGATCTGACGTAGTGGGAGAAGCACAGGAGGGTGTTAGGGAGCGGGTGGGGGGGGGGGGTGGGGGGGGTGAGATACACATTTTAGTTTTGAGGTGAACGCCAAAATAGGTTTGAGGTTCCATGACAAATGGATCTAGTAGGAAGCAAAATGGTGGCATGTATACAAGCTGTTGAAAATTTCTCCATAAACTTAGAGTTTTTATCATCAGTGAAGTGTCGCTCATGTGCTGAAAAAGTGAAAACTGGTGTTAGAATGTGTCCAGCAAAACATATATGGTCTCATTCATGCTGATTTGCAAAAGTAAATTGCAATAATGTATTTTCGTGTGACTCTAATCATCTGTATAATGATTGAGAAGCTGCCACAGATATATGTAATGCTGAACTCGAACTAAATGTGAAAAATGAAGTATACAAAGACCTAAAAGCAGCTAGAAAGGACATTAAAATATTAGAGAACATGATTTAGCTTCTTACTGAACCTGCTGAAACATCAGTATTTCACCAATAACATCGTATACTGCCAACAGCATGGAAAATGAGGTAGGCTTAAATATTTACTCTGATAGCCATGGATGCGGTCTAGCGGAAATTCTCAATAATCATTGTGACTTAAAAGCCTCCAGTAGTGTAAAACCAGGTGCTCCAATGCAGGAAATTATAAAGGACTTCCTAAAAGACAACAAAAAAAGCACAAATCATCATATCTTCTTAATTGGAGGTGCCAGTGACATGTACAGGAATGAGTTATATTGTATGCTGTGCACAACTTAAGCAAATTTCTGGACAATACTAAGAAGCAGAATGTGATTGTCACTAGCATTCCATATAGACATAATCTCATTCCACTTCATGTGTAAACCAGCTCACAGTTTCAGGAAATATGCAAAATGTATCCAAATACAAACTGTATACATTTCCTTAGAGGGAGTGCTTCATGAAACATGGGATACCTCTGAACAAAAAGGGCAAGAAATTTTCAAGTGGGAAAATCAGTGAAATGTTGGAGGGACTCAACAAACATTATGACAGCATGTCATTACCATCAGCTTCAACAGCCCATTCTTCCAAGCATCAACACTCATCAAATACTCCTTCCATTAAAGACACAAAAGAAGCAGTGCCCGAAACCCTATGTGAGGAAGGGAAAACTGTGATGAGCACCATACCTCCATTAGTTTTAAAGCAAGCACCGGCAGAATTATTTCCACCAAAAATACTAAAACCATCAGAAACAACTACAGCAGCAGCAGCAGCAGCAGCAGCAGCAGCAGCAACAACAAATATATGACTCTCAGATCTAAGACTGTGTTACAAACTGTAAATATTTGAATCTCAGATTTGAAGACTGTCTCATAAACTGTAAATTCCTTAATCAATTTATTGCAATAGCAGATTGGTTTTATGTGTAGTCCATATGTGTTACATTGTTCTCTCAACTAAATTTTAGAAACATTGTAGATAATAATGCCAGGCAATAATATGTAACTGTAGTAAGTAAGACTCTGACTTATCCAGAAGACTGGAACAAAGAAAGCTTTTTTTTGTAATCAGTTAATGTTGGATCAAAATAAATAATGCTACAAGCCAATAAACATTACATATTTAGCTTCAGTCAAACATTTTTATGCCATTGGTGTGGTTTGGTTGACTGTTTTGTTATTTTGACTGGGAGCATTTAGACTGAATATAATATCTTCTGTTTTACTGTCATTTTTCTGCAGTATGTACACCTGAAACTAAGTGGTACATCTCTCCAACACTACCACCATAATGTGGTGTACATTTCAAAGATTGGTGTTAGATGAGATGACTGTTGTGTCACCCCAATAGTTCACATTGCAGGACTGTGGGAACATAATCTGTATCAATACTGTACAACAAAGATCCTAGAGCAGATCACGTGAAATTGGGTGAAATCTGTGTTTGTGGCTGTAACTATACTTGTGAATCTGATTTCTTACTACTAATGCTTTACAAGGAATCATTTTATAAGTGCAAGACAATCTCAATTTTCATTATTTATTTTCCTGACTGACTAAATTGCATTGGTCATAGAGGATTGTCTTCTACTCCATAGTGGCAAAGTTTTCTGATGAAAATATTGTGGGGCACCATAACAAACGTGTTCCTTAGATCCAATGTTGTTGCAAAAATTATTTATTATTATTGGAAACATTTGTGCACCTTAGTTATCATGCTTTCAACTGCTTGGACTGTAGAAAGGCTGGACCAGAACTAGTATTATAAGGAGCTAAGTATATCATTAGATTCAAATATTGGTTTACCTATTCATGCACACAGTATTATATTATTTTTGGTACTGCAGGTGTAAGTGATGTAGGTCAATAGGCGCTACATCTCCTTTCTTGTGAACTAGTTTAACTACAGATATTTTCAAACATTCTGGAGATGTGCCTTCATTTAAAATCTTATTAATTGTTTTAGTCAATGTGATTACAATACCTTTTGAGGTATTTAGTAACATACTCTGAGAGGTCATAATAGTCAGTCCTCTTCTCTAGTGTTACTGAGCTTAGCTACTGATCATCTTCTCTGTCATTAGTCTTGTGAAAGTCAAAAAGCTGTTACAGTAGTGACTAGTTTCTTTCACAGCAGCTATGGATACTGTATGTGTCTTTTACTGTCATAGAGAATTAGTACTTGTGGCTGTAATTATGTTTCTGAAGTGATAATGTTATTAATGTATTACAGTCTTAGATCTTGAATTATAATGGCCAATATTACTCCACACCTCTTTTAAAATTTTAATTTTCTTTGGTGCTAAATAGTTTGAACACACTTCTAAATTGTACTTTTTCCTGTGTTCTTATCGTTTTTGCATAAAAATGCTTTAGTTTAAATACTGGTAATTATTTTTAGAAAATGTATTACAGATTATTCACAGAAATAGAGAAACAGTTAAATTTCCTTAAAGTTTCTATATGCAGGAACAGAGAGAAATTAAATATATCATTCTAAAAATTGCTGTAAATGTATTCCATGTATATCATAATGAAAGGTTCCTTTAACAAAAAGTCTAGTTTGTGGACATGCAAATTCATGTTTTGATGAAGGTATTTTTTTTTCAGAGGATCTCTCACATGGAAGTAGAATATCTGATCACCTGTACCATTTCTTCAATTTTACTCCTCCAGTAAGTCTTAAAGTCTTTCTTTGCACCACAAAATTCTTTGTATTCAGGCATGTAATGACCTTTAGAGAATAGCGTAAAAATGACATAAAAATAAGACCACACACATACAATTTTCAAGACAAGTTTTGTGCCAACAGTTTCCATGAAAATTCATCAATCAGCAGCTCCTTCCAAAAATTTTCAGTATTTGTATCCAAACTGAGATCATTCTAGAATAAAATATTAATGTTTTGTGCTGTCTTCTGCTCAAGTGTATCTGTCAGAACACTACATTTTTTATATTGTTCTCATTATTTCATTTGTACCAAAGTAAAGGTAATGGTAACTATTCACCGTATCATCAAGTCATTGAGCAATTGACATGCACATTAACAAGACTGAAAATATTTCTGGGCTTTCTGGCAGTGTCCTTATTTGGTGCTAATAAAAGAAACAAACAGACACATTCTTGGCTGCATTGTCCTGACACTGGAGAGTCAGGCCAGTTCAGTTGGCTGAGATAATGTAGCTGTGTCAGGGTGTATACGACCCGGGACAACCGGGAGATCCGGGAAAAACCCGGGAATTTTTTCATCCGGGAGAAAACCGGGAAAAACCCGGGGTATTTGTAGAATTCCGGGAATTTTTAATTGTTTGAGTTTTTAGTTAAATTTTTGTAATTTTGACTGGTAAGAACCTATCTCTAACAAAGGATATTACTGTATCCCGCTACTGAAGAATAATTCTTCAGCAATAAAACATAAAAGAGAGAAAACAACAAAAATAACTTAAATTGCAAAGGAAATGCATCATGTACAACAACGACACATAGTGCTCATGCAACCGCCTGCCGATTGAAAATGTGTCAAAGGCTTTAGGAAGACTATGCGGTACTTCATAACAACAAATTGCCTCCAATGAGCGTGAAGTCGCAACTGTTTACATTCAATTTGTTTTAGCAGTTACGCGCGGGCTCATGCACATGCGCAGTTGAGTCATGTAAGACATCCGTTTAAGTTCGTCTTTGATCAGTTAACTCAGTTTTTTTAATTACAGAGGGCTGCTAACTCTCTGACCGAACACGCTGAGCTACCGTGCCAGCAACCTGCTTCTGGCTACAGGAATGTGACTGTTGGCTGTGCAAGCAGTCGCAGTAAGCAGCTAGATGCTACCAGAAAAAGGGGGCGCCAAATTCTTATTCTTGAGGAAAAAAAACTTGTTTCACAAAGCGCCTAGCATCCAGCGCACGTTTGTCTATCGATTATTCATATGATTTTGAAACGCTTTCCTGTTGGTTTTTGAACATTTTTGAACACATTTTAAATTGATTTCTGAATGAATCATAAGTTGGCTTGAATGCATGCATAGTGTATGTGATGTGTCTATCAGGAGAATCCTCGTCGCATCTAGAAATAAACTTTCCGCAGACAAAAGGGGGTGGGGCAATGTGAGCTGAGGGAGTAAACGGATGAATGCCAATTGCTCTCTGATTATGTGGTTGATTGGGTTTGCGAATGATCACCATTGTTATAATTACTAGAGAAATCCATAGATTCAGACTACCAGAATGGAAATAAACGACTTACAGAAATAACAGGTGAGAAAGATTACGTATTATCCTCTCGGTGTATCCAAGAAAATGAAATTATGACAGAAAATTTTTGGCCAGATCACTACACTAGTAAGGATCAGTTGTACAGTCCCCGACTAGCAGACGCATAGGTTCTATTCTGGAAGTAACGCAGAAAACATGTTGTCCAGCCGGAAAATAATCGCGGGATAACTAAACCTGTGATTCTGACAGGGTTAGTGAAGTTAATTGGCGAACAAATTTTGACAATGGCAGCAATAGCTACAGAATTGGTGATGACAAGATTGTTAGAACGAGGAAGGAGAAGAGACAGGGGCATGACACAAATTATGGAAGAATAAGACGATTCTATATTTATATAAAAATTTGGGTCTAGTGTAGCAGGGGATACAACCCGTCGGCTTTGAACAATGACGTCACAAGTCGCCAGAGAGCATGTATTACAAAGATGAAAGAGCTGAGGAGAATGTTGAGAAACAAAGGAATGCGAGAGAGATAAACATTGATCTTGTCAAAAGCCGAGAAGTGATTCTTCTTAGTGTTGTAGCTCCCTTCAGTAGCTGATAAGTGTTTTTTGGCTTTAAAAAAAAAATCTCACGAGATAGAATAAACTGATCCTACTTTATTAAGCAATCAATAAAAAAACTAAACTAAAACATAACAGCTTTTGCTGTTATGTTTTAGTTTAGTTTTTATATTGATTGCTTAATAAAGTAGGATCAGTTTATTCTATCTCGTGAGATTTTTTTTTTAAAAAGCCAAAAAACACTTATCAGCTACTGAAGCATATTGGTGGAATAAGAAAGTGAAATATGGTAAAATAGTGAAATATAGATAAACGATCACTTTTAGATTCACATTCAATTATTTTAATGACAGCGCTTATTAGAACACAGAATTGCTTTATTATCTATGCCTCGAAGTGAAGACATTACTATCTACGACTAAGGAATGACGTCATTGTTCAAAGCTGACGGGTTGTATCCCCTGCTACACTAGACCCATTTTGCGCAGAGCAGTCTTAGTTATAGTGGGTAGTCTCCACATGCCCCGTGTTTACATTTAGTGATTTTGCTGTTTCCCCTTCGTTTACCCTCACGTCAAATGAAAACAAAACGGATATCTGTGGCCGGGAGCTATCAAGTGAATTAAAACAGATTCACCTAATTACAAAAGGCTAAAATATGTCATTAGTTACAGATTTTATTTTATTTCCACCTTTCTGACAGTCGAGCATTAATTGCCTTACGGAACAATGAAGTTGTTTTTGTCTGTTTGCTAAAGAAATTTGACTTTCGTTAACCTTTTCCGTAGAGGCAGTCAATGTATTTGAAACGAAATGTTTAATTCCACAGTACTGGCTAATTTCAACTGTTCGATGCATTTGAAGTGCACATTTTCATTTTCTAGCACAGATGGCATTATGTCATAATAAATAACCAAACATGATATAATGCAGTACTGGTGGGCCAAGAAAATTTACAACCCCAAAACCACACTGGAAAGCTTAATATCAGGTTGAGATCTACATCATAATTGGGAATCCGGACATACGAATGTGCACTTTAAGTATGCACTTTAAATGTGCACATTTTAACATTGTTCACGAAATTCCGATGCTCTTGCAGTATCCTCTGATGTCTTGTTTCTTTTATGACATAATGTATGATCTTTCAATGTTTTACACGTACGTACATACGGCCTTCCTACGTCGTGATAGCTACCCAAGCTCGGTGTCGCCTGTTATCTGCGCTTTCTGGCAACTGCTGAAAGGAACCTATTTCTAACTGGTCGCGGGAAAATATTGTGAATAGTGGTTTGAAAAGCGTTCCTTTCAAAGTAAATATCCTTTTACGTTTGACTCTCATTTAAAAATTAACTCTTCGATGACGCGCCATGTAGAAGAATTTCGAACCCTGAAGGTCAGACAGTTACGTCATTATTAAAAATTTTACTGGCACATTTGTGTGATCTATCTTTAAGTGTAACATGCGCAAAAAAGATCAACAGTATATGCGAAAGCTTAGCTTCTCTTGCAGCTTGAGAACAATATTATATGTGAAAACTTCGCTTTTCTTGTAGCAACACTACGTACATTAATTTAAACTATTAACTTTCCCTGTTTTTGTGTTCGTGCTACTTAACAGTGATGTTGCTGTTGGCTGACTACATCACGTGCCCTATGCTCAGAATATCCGCTGTCATTGGCTGGCGAGATCATGTGACATGAGCTACGAACGGCCTATAAAAGCGCATCGAAATCTCGATTTCAGTGATTCGGAAAGTAACATGTAGTGTGTGGTGGAATTCCAGTGTATACTTTCGTAATACGAAAATAAGCAGCGTACATGTTGCTGAACATCAAAGATGTTTCCAAATCCTGTCTTTTTCCCTGAGTTTTGTTTTTTAAAGTGCCGGGATATTGTACGCCTGGGTATAAAACCGTAACCATTCAATGGATTGATAAGGGAAAATAAACTGTCACCCGAGAGACAACGTATATTTAACCGGGAAATCCGGGAAAAATCCGGGAATTTTTTTCCTTGTCCACGTGTACACCCTGTGTGTGTATGTGTGTGTTGTTTGTGATGGGTTGGTTCTGTATACTACTTGAAAGTTTTTACTAATGTGCCTATGAGCATACATCACTCCACACCAAATAGAAGAAGAAATAAACAACAGATCAGTATAAGTTGAATGTTTATAATAGAAGGAAACATTCCACGAAGGAAAAATATACCTAAAAACAAAGATGATGTGACTTACCAAATGAAAGTGCTGGCAGGTCGACAGACACACAAACGAACACAAACATACACACAAAATTCAAGCTTTCGCAACAAACTGTTGCCTCATCAGGAAAGAGGGAAGGAGAGGGAAAGACGAAAGGATGTGGGTTTTAAGGGAGAGGGTAAGGAGTCATTCCAGTCCCGGGAGCGGAAAGACTTACCTTATGGGGAAAAAAGGACGGGTATACACTCGCACACACACACATATCCATCCACACATATACAGACACAAGCAGACGTATTTAAAGACAAAGAGTTTGGGCAGAAGCTCTTTGTCTTTAAATACGTCTGCTTGTGTCTGTATATGTGTGGATGGATATGTGTGTGTGTGCGAGTGTATACCCGTCCTTTTTTCCCCATAAGGTAAGTCTTTCCGCTCCCGGGACTGGAATGACTCCTTACCCTCTCCCTTAAAACCCACATCCTTTCGTCTTTCCCTCTCCTTCCCTCTTTCCTGATGAGGCAACAGTTTGTTGCGAAAGCTTGAATTTTGTGTGTATGTTTGTGTTCGTTTGTGTGTCTGTCGACCTGCCAGCACTTTCATTTGGTAAGTCACATCATCTTTGTTTTTAGGTATAAGTTGAATGTTTCTTCTATTTGCAAAATAGTGATCTAACCTCATATAGGTATGTATTTCATATTGAATTTTCCATTCGTGTATAAATTTTATATTACTGATTTATTTGGTAGTTCTTAATGTCTTCCAACAGTTATGTTGATTGCTGTTATAAACTGAAAACAGTTGTGACATTAATATTTCACTTGAAGTCATCATTAAACAACAGAAATGACAATAGTTACATCACAGAACTTCACAGTATGCCACGTTTATTGACCTACTTGGATAGACATAAAAAAAAAAAGTCTACTCACCAAGTATTGGCAAAACACACACATAAAAGAAGCTCATAATTAGGAAAGCTTTCAGAGCCAGGGGCAGCTTCTTCAGGCAGAACAGTTGAAGGGGAAGAAAAAGGAGTGAAGGAAAAAGACTGGAGAGGTCTAGGTAATGGCGTAGATTTCAGGAAAGTCACCCAGGACCATGGGTTAGGGGAAATTTACTGCATGGGATGAGAAGGAAAGACTTGATTGTTGGGGACTGGACTTTCCCAAAACCTATTCCTTTCCCTAGACCTCTCCAGTCCTTTTCCTTCACCCCTCTTCCTTCCCCTTCAGCCTGAAGAAGGAGCTACTGGCTCCAAAAGCTTGCCTTATTATAACTTTCTTCTATGTGTGTGTTCTGGCACTGCTTGGTGAGTAGATTTTGTATCTGTCCAATAAAATTATTTTGTCAAAAATTGATTGTTTTCATTGCTATATTTAATTACCTGGTTTTCACAATGTTTAGTTAATCTTCTCTTGTAGTTAAATGACACTGGAGTGTTGTTTGTGTCAGTTGTGGGTTTATTTTGTTACTAGTTTTGATTACATGTTTTGGAAGTTTCGTGGTACTTTCTCTCTTTCTAATTTGTAACAGTAGTTTGTTTTATAATGTTTCAGATTTTTGAATCAAATCAACATTATCCATGATGAAAACTCCCATACGATAGATGATGGTAACAGTATGTGGAATGGACTACATGTGTGAACATGACAACCTTGTTTTATCAATCTCATCAAGGAGAGCTATCAGAAGTATGGAAAAAATACGTGATGGTCTACCTAAGGAGGCAAAAATTTATCATAAATGATTTAATTTGAACAATTTCATGATGTTGATGACAATTAATGTAGCTATTATTTTTTTGTATGCATGTAAGGAAAGATGTCATTGATACAAAGTCACCTGGTGGGTGAGACTGTACCCTATATGATTTTCTATTACTGTCGTAGAATGACTTTTGCTTTTTACTATCTACTTTGTTTCGTCATCATTGTCATATGTACTATATAGTTTTACTGAATATAGTACATCCATAAACATAAATGTTTTATTGATGTGAAAATATCATCTCTCTGAAGCCAAATGCTTTTCATATTAATTCTTCCATTTGTTGGTCAAATTTGTTTTCCTTACCTTTTTTTTCATTTATTGATTATGTTGCATAAATCAAACATAAAATGATAATTTTCTAAGACACTGATTAGTCGAGGAATATGTACCACCATATATTCCTTATTAAAAACTAGATTTATTTATTTATTTATTTAGTTAATCAAATCTTATATGTACAAGATCTATGAAGATTTTGGACAAACTTAAAATTTTTGGAACTGAACTTCACCTTACAATATGTGATATGAATTGTAAGCCATAGATTACACAACATTGATGAACAGATTAGATTATTTGTGATAACACTAATAACCGAGCACAGCATAGCTCATCAGACTAGACCACAGCTAAGAAACTTAGTCAACTGCACATGAGCAATACTAAATATTAAAAATAAAACACAAAAACATAAAAGCACAATTCAGATCAATTATACACTATTACAAAAATTTATATACATACTATAGTATAACCACACTGTAGAATAAGAGTGCAAGAACATTTAGGTCAAATTCAGTGTTGATATTCATCAACCCCCAAATAAAATGAATGCTTAAGTAAGATATTTTTTTCTTTATTCCTAAATGCATTTCTACTGTCTGTAATTGATTTAAGTATTTTATTGTAGAGCACACTACACATATTTCTAACACCAAGCAAATTTTTGGTCAGTCTTTGACTGTTTAGGAGAATGTCTGTACTAGTAGGAGTATTATGATCATGAATAGATTTATTGGTCTGAAACAAATGCAAATTCTTATTAACAAAAGTTACAGTTTTTATATATTAATGCAGGGAACTGGTAGTATTTTCAGTTCCCTGATAATAGGGATAGTGGAGGTATGGGGAGATGACATCTGTCTCATTATCTTCAAGAGCATCTTCTGCATTACAAGAAGTTCTCCAAATACTGATCCCCACAATGGAATACCACATCAGAGAACTGAGTGTATTAAACCAAAAAAGTGTTTTTAGGATGGAGATATCACATGACTGACAAAGGATATGAAAAGCATAGCACATATAATCATTTTCTTTAGTAGCTATTCTCTGTGAATATTCCACTGTAAGTTATTGTCTATCCACACACCAAGAAATTTGATCTCATTGACTTGCTCTATTGTTTCATTGTCAATTAGTATGGGCTCCATGTAGGCAGGTTAATTTTTGGAGGCACTGAAAAGTATATGAGCAGTTTTGCTTTTGTTTAATAGTGTTTTTTTTGTGTACACAAAAAATTAGTCTGTTGATAGAATCTGTTATTACATTCTTAACAACCTGGAGAGATGGACTATGAAAAAGGAGATTTGTGTCACCCTCAAACAATGTAAGTAAGGCATTAGGCAGATTCTGAGGCAAGTCATTGATAAATAGAGGGAAAAGTAAAAGCCCTAGACTGAACTTTGAGGGACACTACACCTAATCATAGTTTCATTGGATAGAGCTCTAATGCTATCTTTGTTTGAGAATTCAACCACCTGCCTCCTGTTACTGAGGTATGACTGAAACCACATATTACAAATGTCTCTAATGCCAATAAATTCATCTTCTTCGAGCAGCAGAGAGTGACTGACTAAGTCCAAGGGTTTAGTCAGGTCTACTAAAAGACCAGAGACAGAATGTTTAACATTAAAAGCACTTAGAGCTTGATCAGGAAAGGAAAATAATGCTTCATTTACAGACCTGTTCTTGCAAAAACCAAACTGATGTTCTTTGAGTAGGCAATATTTATCAGAGAATGAAATTACATAGGAACACATTACTTTTCTAGGACCTTTGATATGGCAGAAAGAATGGAGATTGTGAAATTTAAAATTTCCCCAACAAATTAACATTAAAAGAGATTTTGGGATTGCAGCTGGGCATCATAAACTTCACTTCATGTTATTTCGGCTAGCCAACTGCCAGTCATTTTCAGATGAGTCATCGAAGACTAACAAAGATGTTCTCTGCTCCACCATATATATTTATTGATCAATCACTGTTCTGTTTGAAGAGATTTTGGGATTGTAGCTGGTTGTTGTAAACTTCACTCCACGATATTTCGATTGGACACCTGCCAGTCGTCTTCAGGTGGGCCATCAAAGAGAGACAAAGACATTCTATGCTCCACCTTATATATTTATTGACCAATCTCTATTCTGTTTGAAAAGATTTTGGGATTGCATGCAGTTGTTATAAACTTCACTTCATGATATTTCAACTGTGTGCCTGACAGTCATATTCTGGTGAACCATCAGAGACATTGTCTGCTCCTCCTCTTAAACAAAACAATAATTTTAGCAGTTTGAAAACAACTGGGAAAGAGCCTGTAGTTAGGGAACTGTTAATTAGGGAATTATAATTTCTAGAGCAATATTTTTTAACAAAAAATCAGACTTGCCATCAATGCAAGATGAATATTAGTCACTAAATAATAATCTGTTGGTCAGTTTCTCCTTGTTTGTAGAGCACTGCTGTCTGTTTGTAAAGTTTTAATACAGGGCATTAAATGTATCATGTCCACATTTAAAATGGCCTTAAGTGAATATCTGTTTCAACAGAGACAAAAACTCTGTTTCCTACTTATGCCATTCAGCTGCAATCTGTCTGAAAGTGAATATATCACAGAACTATTACTAAATTAATAATTTACAAAGGAAAATAATTATCTGTGAAGAAGTTAGTATTACAATTACAGTACCAGCAACTGTTCTCAGAGGAAAATGTGACAACATGCTGGCCATTTACTTGTTTTCATTTTATTTTATTTTTATTTTTTTACAGACATATTTACAGTGATTTATAATTTACACACACACACACACACACACACACACACACACACACACACACACACAAAATACAAAATCATACTATTACACACTTATTAATTTGTTTAAGGAGCAGAAAGAATGATAAGCATATATAATTTCAGTTTGTGTTTGAAGTTCATTTTATCATCCATTAAGTTCTTTATATCAGTGTGCAGGTGGTCAAGGATTTGAATACCTCACCCCTATCTGTGACACACAAAGGCTGACTTATGGATAGTGTAAATAATTTCTCCTTCTAGTATTATATTTGTGAATGTGACTATTGTTTCTAAACATTGATGGACTGTTGACAACAAACTTCATAAGGATATACATGGACTGTGAGACTGTTGTCAGTGCACCTAACTGTTTAACAAGCTATCTACAAGAGGTCCTAGAGTGCACACCACATCTTATCCTTATGACATGGTTCTGTGTAACAAACACTTTTTGCCTCAATGAGAAGTTACTCAGAATAAGATGCCATATTACATTAATGTATGAAAATAGGAAAAGTAAGTCAATTTTGTACATTTTTGTCTCCAAAATCTGATATACATAACACAAAAATTGCAGAGCTAAGACATTTAAGAAGATCTGTAAATCTATAATGTATGACTTCCAATTAAAATTCTTATCAGTATAAACAATTTAGAATGCTCTGTTTCATTTATTAATTTGACCTTGAGTATTAATTATAATTGTGTGGTCAGGATTTGTGCTGTACTAAATTGCATATATTATCTTTTATCCAAATTCAGTGATAGTCCATTTGGAGAGGCACAGTTATAACAAGAATGGACAGCTTTGTCACTATGAAAATTATTTACTACAGCAAAATAAAGGTTTACAAATCTAAAACTGAAGTATTTAAATTATTGGTAAAATGGATTGTTTCAAAGAAACTTGCTTAAAGTATGCTACATTTTATGGGAATTCTCAATTTCCTGCCATAGGTCCTTAGGCATCACACTGGTGGCTTTTCTGCAAGAATTCACAAATACACTCTTGACCCTAACCAAGAATGAACAGTTTAAATGAAAATTATTTTTATAATTTCTTGCATCCATGTGTATTTCACAGTTAATCTGAAGGCACTATCAAAGAAGATACCTGTAATGATATTCCCTTGGCAGTGAGACAGCATGTTTCTTCTCATTTTTTGTGCATACTCTATGAGGATTTTGTAAATGAAACTGCAGCAACTATCGACTGAAAACATTACCTCTGCTATTTGACTTCCATTCTCTTTGACCAATGTTGTTTGCTTTACTTCTGTTCATGGGTTTTTGCATGCTTGTTCACTGTGTTGTTTCCTCAAGTGAACAAAAGTGTTTTATGATTAATTACATTTGGTGAGTCCTGACTCCCTCATCACATGACCAAGGAACAGAGTTTGCTACAAAGTTAAAGACATGGCAGGTAAGAGCTTGAAGAAGGATACAGGCCTTGGGAAACAGTTTGCTGTTAAGTGCACTACGAGAGAACACCTCCAGGGTGACTTAAGGTTTCAGCTCACCACAGACTGAAACTATTGCTTTCAAACTTCACACCAGCTGTGCACTGACCATGTGTTGTGGTCTTGAATGTGAAAACTGGTTTGATGCAGCTCTCCATGCTAGTCTAACCTGTGCAAGCTTTTTCATCCCTTTATAAATACTGCAGCCTACAGCCAGTTGAACCTTCTAACTGTAATCAAGTCTTGATCTCTCTTTACAGCTTTTACCCTAAACACTTCCCTCCATTATCAAATAGACAATTCATTTATGCCTAAAAATGTGTCCTATCAGCTGATGCCTTCTACTAGTCAAGTTACACTACAAATTTCTTTTTCCTCCAATTCGATTCGGCAGCCCTCTCTTTTAATCCCACCTGATGAATCGATAGTTGGAGGGATAAACTACACTATGTGATTTATTTATGTTTAACTGGTGTGGAATAAAACCTGTGTTGTTGAAGAAGCACACATACAGTAACTACTTTATCAGGTATTTAATCTACCCATTTAATCTTCAGCATTCATATGTAACACCACATTTCATAAGCTTCTATTCTCTTCTTGACTGAACTATTTATTGTAGTGTGGGATTTGGGTGGAGTGTCAATTGGACTAGGGCTTGTACAGGTGTAGGCTTAATTTTACAGTTTTATTGAACATAAAATATTCTTCTTGACAAGGGGCAAATAGTTATATAACTGGACTTAGTTTGTAGCCTAATTGTAGTTCCTATATAAGCAATAAATCAGGAAACAGTTCTCTGGCTTAGTGAGGCTTTCTTACATGGAACTCAACTAAATCTAGATCTACTGCCCCTCCCAACAACAACTACTCACTTTAGCAATGCTGCTATCAACCCACTAAAATACATCCTAAACAAATTTCACACTCAACACAGAGCCTGCATCCTTTCTACATCTACATCCATAATCTGCAAAGCCACATGACGGTGTGTAGTGGAGGGTACTTTGAGTACCTCTATCAGTTCTCCCTTCTATTCCAGTCTTTGTTGTACACTAAATTGTGTAACTCAACTGAGCAAAATACCACTGTTGGTTACTAATACTCCTTTTGTAATCTAGAAGCCTCTGTCTGCATCTCCTGTGGAACTCTGTCCTCCTGCCCAGGAACCTACGCCAACCACCCTCCTAGATTGTTTGTCTCCTCACAGTGGCCATGCCCCATGCTGACCATTAATGAAGTCTGTAAAAAAATCTACGTTGGACAGAAAGGAAGAAATTTTAAAACTAGGTTCAAAGAACATACCATGGGAATAGCACGCAATAAATCGCTATTTGGACAACACCTAGATGCCGAGAAACACACAGAAATTAATATAGAAGAAAATCTAAGGGTATTGCATGTGGCCGAGAAGGGACCCATGATGGACAACTTGGAAAATTTAGAGATGTTCCTGCACAATAAACAGGATACAACGGCAATTATTAATGAGCAAATAGTAAGCTGTGATAATAATTATTTTGAAATCTTATTCGTTCATGACAATACTGCTTCTTCTTCTCAGCTATATTAATATTGTTTGGCGATGTATATTGATACTACTTTTATTTTAATTTTATAATGAAGACCAACAAAGTTTAAAGATTTCCTTACATAAGTCCTAAAATATTAATATATAATTCAGAAACAACTTTGTGGATGAGTATCCATAATACAACAACTTATGTGGATCGATGGCAGCATGATGAAGGGAGGATTGTGGTACACCGTGCTATGATATCGAATGGCGTGCTACAGCAGATGACATGTACGAGGAGGCTACTATGATGATGTAATCCTAGCCAAATAGGCAAAGGGGCACTTGATATACTTATTTATCTAATATGTTAATTTTATAATGGAGAATACACTGATTTTGAAGTTTTTTACTAATTACTAGGAACAACTCTTATTAATAGCAGCCAAAACACACCACGACAAAGATAACAATGCAGCAGAAGACCATAAGGCTTGACAACAAGAAAACAGAAGAATAGTTACGGTACGTCGTTACCATAACAATGAATGCTGCGCAAAGATGGTGTTACAGCAGATGACTTATACGAAGCAGCTACCATGATGACAGCGTCCCAACCACACAGGCTAGGGGGCGCTCGATATATACTGTCACCCATGGCAATGGTGTCCCTACCACAAAAGATAGAAGGCTCTGCTCTATCCACAAATGATGTGAAAAATGGATGGGACAACAGTTACCTGAATTTTAAATAATTGTAAATTTCTTGAGGTTTAATTAGTTATGTTTATTATTATTATTTATTATGTTTTATATTACAACTAGAACAAACCTGAAAATTTATGATTTCTTGCATAAGCATGTAACTACCGTTGGTCACCACGGAGGGTGTTACCGTCTGCCCATGTTTTGTTGGCCGTTATTTAAGCTCATTCAGAGAGCCAACCATGCATAGTTACCAACCGTGCACAGGCAGGGTGATGACTCTAGCGAGTGACCAAATGGGTATAAAAATCTGTTTATTTATGTAACTTTGACTAATTGCTTGTAGATTACGTACATGATTACTTACTAATATTATAACTTTACTGTGTAAATTGCCCTGAAGATGACCCCATCGTGGGTTGAAACAGGTTGGTGGCAAAATAAATAATTTGATTGTGACTGTCATTTTGAATAATTGATTATAAGTAAATTAATCGCTGTTTATCTCCATACAACTATTTTGCCTAAAACAAAAAAAAAAAAAAACCTTGACATTGACCACTGGTAGGCTTCCCGACGCCAGCCATGTGGTCACAGGCACTCGCTTTCAGGAGATGTGTACATGCTGATAACAGAATGACTGACTGACTTCCTTCCACCTTGTACTGCCCCACCCAACCTTAGAGCCATACTAGGTGCTACAAATGTCACTGACTGTGCCCCCAAGCCAAGCAGGATCACAAGAGCAGCACTGGTGGAGCTAGCTGATCTGTGCAGGAAGGAAGACATGCCATGAATTACAAACTCATGGCACATTATCACCCATATTTCACACCCATAGAAGGCTGTGCTCCAGACAAATAACTTCAAAGAAAGACTTTCTAGTATCTAGCTTTATTTTGATGTTAACAAATTCCTCTTGTCTAGAAATATTTTTCTTGGTATTTCCAGTCTGCATTTTATATCCTGTATAGTTTGGTCACCACCAGTCATTTGGCTGCCAAAACAGAAAAACTCACCTACTACTTTTAGTTTTTTATTTCTAGTCAAATTCATTCAGCATCACTTCACTTAACCCAACTATACTCCATTGCCCTTGTGTTACTTTTGATGATGTTCATCTTATACCTTCCAAACCACTGAACTGCTCATCCAAGTTCTTTGCCACCTCTGACAGAATTACAACGTCATTATCAAACCTCAAAGAAATAAAAACTTTGAGTTTTAATTCAGTTTCAAAATTTCTTTTTGATTTCCTTTCCTGCGAGCTCAATGTACAGTACTCTCTTCTTATCTATTGCTTCCCTTTCATCTTATCCAACTGTACAACTGTAATCTGGTTGTAGATAAACTTTAGCTCTGGTACCTTCAAGCTTTCTCTAAATCTACAAATTCTATAAATGTTTGTTCAGCATAGCTTCTATGCTAAGTCATAGGATGTTTAATAACCCCAGTGAACATGCAAATGAAAGATATGGATGTATCAATGTGCATAACACTGACCCTGTCAGGTGGGGAAGCCAACGATGTTGCAGGTCAGTCACATGTCATTCCATGGCATGCCAATATAAGGCTACCCACATGTGGCTCACTGTTACTTTTCCTTCATTAGCGGCAGTTATCCGACTCGACTCCATGAAGTGAATTACAACCACTGCTGCTGTTTACCTGGACTGAACTGGACATGTGCTGGGATATTGTTTACTGTCCTTTAAAATTACTGCATGAATAAAGTAATGGGCCTGTTATCTGCAGGCTAAAAGCTCAAATAACACTGCTGTGTTGTGCTTCTATTTAATGAGAGTGCAGTTTCCACTACTGTAAGACTTATTTGGTACGGTGCTTAGTATTATAACTGTGAAACGTTTTGTAACATTTTACTGGCTTATGTTCATTTACAAAATCCATGATTATAGCTCGGTGCTGGAATTCTCTTGCATAATCAGTATGAAGCACATCTATCTATCTTCTCAGCGATCACAGGCCCTGTAGACCATGCTCTGCATCAACGATCTGCTTCCACCGCCTTCTATCTCTTGCAGCCTCTCTCCACCCTGCGGAAATTCCTAATGCTGCGATGTCCTTCTCTTTTTCATCTTTCCACCTTGTATGACGTTGGCCCAATGGTATTGTTGCCTGGAGAGTTCCTTCAAATGCTTTCTTGGTGATCCTGTCCAGCCCATTGCAGTCTCCTACTTTTTAATATCTGGATGATAGTGGGTTGCTTCATTAATTGATAAATTTCATTGTTCTTTTGAATTCTCCATCTGCCATTCTCCAACACAGGTCTCCCGATTTTTCTCACTTCTTTTCTTTCGAAAACATTTGGTTTTTCTCTTTCATTCTTTGTAAGCTTCCAGCTTTCTGAACCATATAGTGCTATGGGGCAGATAATAGTGTTGTATATCTTCATCTTTGTGGTGATTGACAAAGCTTTACTTTTGAGTGGTTGCTTAGTGAGTACAGACATCTTGACCCTGAGGCTACTCTTTTATTTATATTCATTGTTATGATATTTTTACTGTTGAAACATGATCCAAGATATTTAAACTGGATAACTTTTCTGAATTTCGAATGTTGGTCAATTTCAAAGTATGGATTTGGGTTTATGACTCAACCTATTTCCATATATTCGGTTTTCTCTTGGTTAATCAAAAGTCCGATTTTGCTTGCACTGTGACGGAGAGATCTGTACATGTCATTATGAAGCACATAACACATAAAATTGGCAGTAAATTTACAATTAGTAACACTTATCTTTCATTTAGTTCAGGTGTGTGTGTGTGTGTGTGTGTGTGTGTGTGTGTGTGTGTGTGTGTGTGTGTGTGGACCTTACTCTTTCGTTTATTTATGTTCTACCATGACTTCCCATTAGCATATTACAAGCAAAACAGGTAGATATCTATGGGCACACACTGGATCAGGCTTGTAGTATGTTTGAGGCATGGGAGTTTGTTTAATCAGGTGTTAGTCTCTTCATTTTATGTCATTACGCTGTACCAACAAGCTGAACATGTCATTTTCACATGCAAAATTCAGACAAATAATTAGATTTATTTTAGGAGTAAGGATTGCAGGAATAATGATTATGTGTGTGATCCAGTCACAATTTTTTTTACCTTTCTAATTTCAATATAGAGTAAAAGTGTTTGCGTCATTACTCTGTAGATATTGTAAATAAAAGCTTTGATGTTTTATTCATGTATTACCTGTTTGGGGTGTTCATAGTTAGCTGAGCCACCTCAGACCAACTACGGACACATTTGCATACTTATTATTCTTCGTGCCATAAACTTTAGTTTTTTTTGGTGGTGGTGATTGTGGAACCTAGCATGAGCACAGTTTTTGATACTGCAGACAATATTGGATGATAGAATGTGCACTGCCTACTAGATGGGCATACGTTGACTGGTGTCTAACATTCTTAGGGGTTGGTTTACTCATTGTATCACGCAATCTGTCGCAGCATAAGTCCTGGAGACAGTTACTGTAAAATTCCAACTTCAGAAAAGTTAAAATTAAAAATCATCTTGTATTATGTTATTTTAAATACATTTATTATACTTCAAAACATAGTTAAAGCATTATTACAAAGGCAAACAATACTTAACAATACAAAAGGAGCAGCTACATGCTCACTGCTCAAAAGCCAACACTAGACTGACTCCCTCTGCCAACATGGCAGTCACTCTTTATATTTTCTTAACAATCCCGAACAATCCTCTGCATTGTTTAAGATGAACATTTGATTAATTAACAATTACAATTCATACAAAAAAAATATCTAAATGTAGGTCTGCTCAGAACAGTAAGTACACTACGATATTAGTACATGTCTATTATTTCTTTCGAGAATAAACTCTTACATAAGAAATTACAATAATACATTTATATTTTTCATTAATTAGTAGAGACTTCCTTCACGGGAATTATTCCCTTCATTTACAGAGCTTCTACACTTTGAACTGAAATAGATTAAACAGTTATTTTCTCAGTTATAAGTTTTTCTGGGTGAGTTACATATTTTGTTTACATGTGAAATCCTGAATTAGACTGGGAAATGTTCATTTTAAATACGCCTTAATGGGCTGTTATGTTTCAACACCTCCAAAATGATTTGTGAAACTGAAAGTTGAACAAAACCTGCTTGTTCCTCCAGTTTTTTATAAAATGAGGACTGTTACGTACATCTGACAGAAAAGATTTTGTTCAACTTTCAGTATGCAGACTGCTTTGTAGATAATCTTGAAGTTTGCAGTACGCAGACTGCTGTTAGGATGAAGTGTCTGACCAATGACCAATCTTACTATTTTTCATTTGTCAAGACACTTCCAATGCCACTTTCCCACCTTTACAATCATTCAAACATGATATATAAGAGTGCAGTTACATATATCTCTGAGAGACAATATAAGTGACTAATACATTATATTGGTTGTGTCGTATAAGTAATTGAAACAGCACTGATAACTTTGTGGTTGAGCCTTATATAAAGGTACGTTTTCACCACTTGGGTGTGAATACATAATAAATGACTCATTAATAATTGGTACATCATAACAACTATAAGGTTGAGCATCATACATTGGTAATTGGTTCATAAGTGACACATGCACCATGACAGTTATATGGTTGAGCATTATATATATATATATATATATATATATATATATATATATTTAAAAAGAAAGATGATGAGACTTACCCAACAAAAGCGCTGGCAGGTTGATAGACACACAAATAAACACAAACATACACACAAAACTCTAGCAATGGTTGCCTCGTCAGGAAAGAGGGAAGGAGAGGGAAAGACAAAAGGATTTGGGTTTTAAGGGAGAGGGTAAGGAGTCATTCCAATCCCGGGAGCGGAAAGACTTACCTTAGGGGGAAAAAAGGACAGGTATACACTCGCACACACACACATATCCATCCATCCATACAAGACACAAGCAGACATTTGTAAAGGCAAAGAGTTTTGTGTGTATGTTTGTGTTTATTTGTGTGTCTATCGACCTGCCAGCGCTTTTGTTGGGTAAGTCTCATCATCTTTCTTTTTAAATATATTTTTCCCACGTGGAATGTTTCCCTCTATTATATATATATATATATATATATATATATATATATATATATATATATATATATATATAGACGAGAAAGTGCACGCCGCGATTGAAGCCAAAGATGTGGGCTCAAATGCGGAAAGGCAGGACCTGAAAAGGGTGGTGCGCACTGACGTTCCGCTGTGGCAGCGGAATGTCAACCGTCGTCTTGCCGAGCTAGAAATCAGCTAAAAAGAAAGATGATGAGACTTACCAAACAAAGGTGCTGGCAGGTCGATAGACACACAAACAAACACAAACATACACACAAAATTCTAGCTTTCGCAACCAACGGTTGCCTCGTCAGGAAAGAAGGAAGGAGAGGGAAAGACAAAAGGATTTGGGTTTTAAGGGAGAGGGTAAGGAGTCATTCCAATCCCGGGAGCGGAAAGACTTACCTTAGGGGGAAAAAAGGACAGGTATACACTCGCACACACACACATATCCATCCGCATATACACAGACACAAGCAGACATTTTGCATTATTAGCAGAAAATGTCTGCTTGTGTCTGCGGCGCTCCCGGGATTGGAATGACTCCTTACCCTCTCCCTTAAAACCCATATCCTTTTGTCTTTCCTTCTCCTTCCCTCTTTCCTGACGAGGCAACCGTTGGTTGCGAAAGCTAGAATTTTGTGTGTATGTTTGTGTTTGTTTGTGTGTCTATCGACCTGCCAGCGCTTTTGTTTGGTAAGTCTCATCATCTTTCTTTTTAAATATATGTATATATATATATTCGGAGTGTTAGAGTTGAAGAAGACTTGCACATAAGTGAGTTCCCAATTTTGAGTGCTGGTACATATAAAAAAAATTACATACATCAACCTTGGATATTGATAAATATAGAGAGTTGTTGTTGTTGTGGTCTTCAATCCTGAGACTGGTTTGATGCAGCTCTCCATGCTACTCTATCCTGTGCAAGCTTCTTCATCTCCCAGTACCTACTGCAACCTACATCCTTCTCAATCTGCTTAGTGTATTGATCTCTTGGTCTCCCTCTACGATTTTTACCCCCCACGCTGCCCTCCAATACTAAATTGGTGATCCCTCGATGCCTCAGAACATGTCCTACCAACCGATCCCTTCTTCTAGTCAAGTTGTGCCACAAACTTCTCTTCTCCCCAATCCTATTCAATACCTCCTCATTAGTTACGTGATCTACCCACCTTATCTTCAGCATTCTTCTGTAGCACCACATTTCGAAAGCTTCTATTCTCTTCTTGTCCAAACTAGTTATCGTCCATGTCTCACTTCCATACATGGCTACACTCCATACAAATACTTTCAGAAACGACTTCCTGACACCTAAATCTATATTCGATGTTAACAAATTTCTCTTCTTGAGAAACGCTTTCCTTGCCATTGCCAGTCTACATTTTATATCCTCTCTACTTCGACCATCATCGGTTATTTTACTCCCTAAATAGCAAAACTCCTTTACTACTTTAAGTGTCTCATTTCCTAATCTAATTCCCTCAGCATCACCCGACTTAATTTGACTACATTCCATTATCCTCGTTTTGCTTTTGTTGATGTTCATCTTATATCCTCCTTTCAAGACACTGTCCATTCCGTTCAACTGCTCTTCCAAGTCCTTTGCTGTCTCTGACAGAATTACAATGTCATCGGCGAACCTCAAAGTTTTTAATTCTTCTCCATGAATTTTAATACCTACTCCAAATTTTTCTTTTGTTTCCTTTACTGCTTGCTCAATATACAGATTGAATAACATCGGGGAGAGGCTACAACCCTGTCTCACTCCTTTCCCAACCACTGCTTCCCTTTCATGCCCCTCGACTCTTATAACTGCCATCTGGTTTCTGTACAAATTGTAAATAGCCTTTCGCTCCCTGTATTTTACCCCTGCCACCTTCAGAATTTGAAAGAGAGTATTCCAGTCAACATTGTCAAAAGCTTTCTCTAAGTCTACAAATGCTAGAAACGTAGGTTTGCCTTTTCTTAATCTTTCTTCCAAGATAAGTCGTAAGGTCAGTATTGCCTCACGTGTTCCAACATTTCTACGGAATCCAAACTGATCTTCCCCGAGGTCGGCTTCTACCAGTTTTTCCATTCGTCTGTAAAGAATTCGCGTTAGTATTTTGCAGCTGTGACTTATTAAACTGATAGTTCGGTAATTTTCACATCTGTCAACACCTGCTTTCTTTGGGATTGGAATTATTATATTCTTCTTAAAGTCTGAGGGTATTTCGCCTGTCTCATACATCGTTCTCACCAGATGGTAGAGTTTTGTCATGACTGGCTCTCCTGAGGCCATCAGTAGTTCTAATGGAATATAGAGAGTAACTACAAATATTAATAAGTGAGCCATACCTCACGATAATCACAAATATTAATGAGTGAGCCATTTCTCACGATAATTACAAATATTAATGAGTGTTCACAACTTTGAGTGCTGGTATGTAGCAAAATAAATTCATAAGTAAAATTTTTATCAATTTGGTGATAACATGCAAACAAAATAAGACATAAATAAATAATATAGTATGACTGAGTATGGTTACTTCTAATAATGCATAAATGATGGCTTGATTCCTGGTCCTCTTATAAAACTGGCTTTAGCCATTTAATAGACTGACAAGGTAAATTAGACGGGTCTCAGCAATAGAGACATATGCATGTGAACAGGGACCAGAATAACTTGGTACTCATTAGGCATGTGAACAGAGACCAGAATAACTTGGTACTCAAATGAGAAGTAATACATGAAATAGAAGATTCGGAGATGCTAGTATATAGCAAAGCAAATAATTACTTATGTATTTGCTTTGCTATATACATAAGTAATTATTTATCATTTGGGTCACAACATACAACAAAATTAGACATAAATAAATAATATAGTATGGTTATATCTAATAATGCAGAAATGCTAGCTTGTTGCCCGGATCCTCCTAAAAAATAGGTTTTAGTCACTTAATAAAGTTGACACGGTAAATGAGAAGGGTCTCAACAACAGAGACATATGCATGTGGACAGAAGGAAGGATAGCTTGGTACTCTAAGAGAAGTAAGAAATGAAATAGAAGTTTTGGAATGTTGGAGTTGAAGAAGAAAAGACGACAGACCCCAAAGACAGGAAACCCCCTTACCCAGGGGCCCCACTGTTCCAGTACTTCACTGTGGCGCCAGAGGGAGAAGAGTGTTCAGCATTCCCTGCAGAATGGACTTGCCACAGCTTCACCTTCCCAGTACCCTAAAATTAACACCAACACTCCCTATTGACTGATCAACGAAGGGCGAACAAATAGCATTCTGCTGGACAGAGTAAACGACAAATACAATGTGTATTGGTTAACCAAGTAATAAATGTGAGTTCGAACAGCTGACTTATCAGTACCTCTAGTATCTGGGTTTGATCAAACATAATCTATTACCTCAACACATAATTTTGAAACCAGTGACATATCTGAGACATATTCATGAAAATTACTAAAGCGGGGTACAGAATTACTGTGTTCCTCTGAAATCTGTTGCTGCTCAAACATTAATTATTATATAAATATAACAATATAGAGATAAGGTAGCAAAATACATTAAAAAAACAAAGATGATGTAACTTACCAAACGAAAGCATTGGTATGTTGATAGAGACATTAACAAACACACACACACACACACACACACACACACACACACACACACAAAATTCAAGCTTTTGCAACCCATGGCTGCTTCATCAGGAAAGACAGAAGGAGAGGGAAAGATGAAAGGATGTGGGTTTTAAGGGAGAGAGTAAGGAGTCATTCCAATCCCGGGAGTGGAAAGATTTACCTTAGGGGGAAAAAGGGACTGGTATACACTCGCGCACACACACACACACATATCCATCCGCACATATACAGACACAAGCAGACATATGTAAAGGCCTAGATAGACCAGATTAAACAGATGATTATAGTATGCGTCATATCGTATAGGTAGTTGTCAAGCAATTTACAAGAAACAGTAATTGTTAGCCTTTCAGACATCTATTTTCATGGAAAAGGGAAAAAGTCAACTGCCTCACTGGGTGGATCATCCATATGTTACAATATTCACATTATGTGAAGCACTTTCTTATACATCAATATATTTGCTTAACATCACAGAGCCACGTGTGACAATGACAAAAGAAATATTTTTTTTTGGTCACATTTTCAAAATTAAATAAGAGGCCGGACTGAGATATAAAATTAAAAGTTACTTGAATCTCAGGTGAGTGATATAGAATTTTCTTTTCTGAATGTCATGACATATACAGGTATTACATCAAGTTCAAGGATAATTTCGTGTGTTTATAATTTTACAAAATTTTATATAAAGCAAGAAATATATATATCTGAAAACAAAGATTCTGTAACTTACCAAATGAAAGTGTTGGTACGTTGATAGAAACAATAACAAACAGAAACACACACACAAATTTCAAGATTTCGCAACCCATGGTTGCTTCATCAGGAAAGAGGGAAGGAGAGGGAAAGACGAAATTATGTGGGTTTTAAGGGAGAGGGTAACGAGTCATTACAACCCCGGGAGCGGAAAGACTTACCTTGGGGGGAAAAAGGGACAGGTATTCACTCGCACGCACGCACACACACACACACACACACACACACACACACACACACACACACATATATATCCATCCGCACATACACAGACATACAGACATCCCCCCCCCCCCCCCCCCCCAAGGTAAGTCTTTCCGCTCCCAGGATTGGAATGACTCCTTACCCTCTCCCTTAAAACCCACATCCTTTCGTCTTTCCCTCTCCGTCCTTTAACGTGATTTAGCGGCAACACAACCACCTAACCTTTTTGCACATCGCTGTCTACCAACCCAAGTTCACCACAGGATCAACTTAACCAACACTAGGTCTTTAAATATGTCTGCTTGTGTCTGTATATGTGTGGATGGATATGTGTGTGTGCGCGAGTGTATACCCGTCCTTTTTTCCCCCTAAGGTAAGTCTTTCCGCTCCCGGGACTGGAATGACTCCTTACCCTCTCCCTTAAAACCCACATCCTTTCGTCTTTCCCTCTCCTTCCCTCTTTCCTGATGAGGCAACAGTTTGTTGCGAAAGCTTGAATTTTGTGTGTATGTTTGTGTTCGTTTGTGTGTCTGTCGACCTGCCAGCACTTTCATTTGGTAAGTCACATCATCTTTGTTTTTAGGTATATTTTTCCTTCGTGGAATGTTTCCTTCTATTATAACCATATATATATATATATATATATATATATATATATATATACACACACTCCTGGAAATGGAAAAAAGAACACATTGACACCGGTGTGTCTGACCCACCATACTTGCTCCGGACACTGCGAGACGGCTGTACAAGCAATGATCACACTCACGGCACAGCGGACACACCAGGAACCGCGGTGTTGGCCGTCGAATGGCGCTAGCTGCGCAGCATTTGTGCACCACCGCCGTCAGTGTCAGCCAGTTTGCCGTGGCATACGGAGCTCCATCGCAGTCTTTAACACTGGTAGCATGCCGCGACAGCGTGGATGTGAGCCGTATGTGCAGTTGACGGACTTTGAGCGAGGGCGTATAGTGGGCATGCGGGAGGCCGGGTGGACGTACCGCCGAATTGCTCAACACGTGGGGCGTGAGGTCTCCACAGTACATCGATGTTGTCGCCAGTGGTCGGCGGAAGGTGCACGTGCCTGTCGACCTGGGACCGGACCGCAGCGACGCACGGCTGCACGCCAAGACCGTAGGATCCTACGCAGTGCCGTAGGGGACCGCACCGCCACTTCCCAGCAAATTAGGGACACTGTTGCTCCTGGGGTATCGGCGAGGACCATTCGCAACCGTCTCCATGAAGCTGGGCTACGGTCCCGCACACCGTTAGGCCGTCTTCCGCTCACGCCCCACAATCGTGCAGCCCGTCTCCAGTGGTGTCGCGACAGGCGTGAATGGAGGGACGAATGGAGACGTGTCGTCTTCAGCGATGAGAGTCGCTTCTGCCTTGGTGCCAATGATGGTCGTATGCGTGTTTGGCGCCGTGCAGGTGAGCGCCACAATCAGGACTGCATACGACCGAGGCACACAGGGCCAACACCCGGCATCATGGTGTGGGGAGCGATCTCCTACACTGGCCGTACACCACTGGTGATCGTCGAGGGGACACTGAATAGTGCACGGTACATCCAAACCGTCATCGAACCCATAGTTCTACCATTCCTAGACCGGCAAGGGAACTTGCTGTTCCAACAGGACAATGCACGTCCGCATGCATCCCGTGCCACCCAACGTGCTCTAGAAGGTGTAAGTCAACTACCCTGGCCAGCAAGATCTCCGGATCTGTCCCCCATTGAGCATGTTTGGGACTGGATGAAGCGTTGTCTCACGCGGTCTGCACGTCCAGCACGAACGCTGGTCCAACTGAGGTGCCAGGTGGAAATGGCATGGCAAGCCGTTCCACAGGACTACATCCAGCATCTCTATGATCGTCTCCATGGGAGAATAGCAGCCTGCATTGCTGCGAAAGGTGGATATACACTGTACTAGTGCCGACATTGTGCATGCTCTGTTGCCTGTGTCTATGTGCCTGTGGTTCTGTCAGTGTGATCATGTGATGTATCTGACTCCAGGAATGTGTCAATAAAGTTTCCCCTTCCTGGGACAATGAATTCACGGTGTTCTTATTTCAATTTCCAGGAGTGTATATATATATATATATATATATATATATATATACAAAGATGATGTGACTTACTAAATGAAAGTGCTGGCAGGTCGACAGACACATAAACAAACACAAACATACACACAAAATTCAAGCTTTCGCAACAAACTGTTACCTCATCAGGAAAGAGGGAAGGAGAGGGAAAGACGAAAGGATGTGGGTTTTAAGGGAGAGGGTAAGGAGTCATTCCAGTCCCGGGAGCGGAAACACTTACCTTAGGGGGAAAAAAGGATCGGTATACACTCGCACACACACACATATCCATCCACACATATACAGACACAAGCTGACATATTTAATATGTCTGCTTGTCAAAAGCTATCTGGCATTCATCAGACCAATCCCACACTGCATTTTTTCTTAACAGGTTGTTTAAGCATGGTGCATTAAGTGCCTGTGTTTTGACATATTTTTGATAGAAGTTTATTAATCCAAAGTAAGATTTAAATCTTTTTTATTTCTAGGTTTTGGGAATTTTGTGATGGCCTCAATCTTTTCTTCATCAGGCAAAATCCCCTTTTCATTTATGCAGTGGCCAAGAAATTTTAATTCTTTCATTGCAAACTTACATTTTTCTAATTTCAAAGTCATAACCCCCCTGTCTCATTTTCTCTCCAATTTCCTTTAAAATCTGAATATGTTCCTCCCAGGTCTTACTTGATACCAAAATGTCATCCACATAAATAATTAACTTTTCTAAGAGTTCTTTACCCAAAACAAAGCCCAATCCCCTAATAAATTCTGCCACAGATACATTTAAACTGAATGGTGCAACACAATACTGAAAACATTTCCCATTAAACAAAAATGCAGTGTATTTTCTAGAATCTCTTTCTAATTCAATCTGATGAAATCCAGAAGACAAGTCAAGACTAGTCATATATTTTAGATTTTTCAAATTTATTTAGTAGTTCATCTATACTTTCAGGGTGGTCAGTTTCTCTCTCCAAATATTTATTCAAGTGTCTAGAGTCGAGCACTAAACGAATACTCCCATCTCGTTTCGAAACTACCACTAATGGGTTATTCTAAGAACTACAACTTCTTTCTGTTATTTTCCACCTTTCCATTTTCTGAAGTTCTCTTTCTACTTCCTTTCTCTTACAGATAGGGATAGTATACGGTTTTATGAAAAACGGCTCATGAGCATTCAATTTTAGTCTACATTGATACTCTTTTACTGTCCCTGGTTTTATATCAAAAATGTCATTATAATCCTACAAAAGATTTTCAAGTTCTCTCCTGTTCTCTGCATTAAGGCTTTCAGTTTCAGATACCTTTTTAGCCACTAGTTCACTGTAATAATTAACACCACCCTCATCAATACCAAATTCTTCCCCTTTCTCACAATAACCATCACCGTCAGACTCTTGCATCTCTCTAATCTGACTACTTAGACCATGATCTTCCATTACAATACAAGTTTCCCCATGAATTCCACTTTTTGGTTCAACAAATGTTATTTTCATGTCACCCCAGATAAAATTTACTTTAGCCTTAACAATCCAGTTCATTCCTAGTATCAAGTTTTCATTCAAATAATCAATTACTAAGCATCATTCTATAAATTGTACATTATTAATCTTAAATTCAAGTAAGATTTGTCTAGTAATAAAATTACTTCTTTTTCCTGTTGCCCCTTTTATCCTTACCCCTGCTACCAGAAATTCTGTGAAATTTTTATTATTTTTGATCCTGTCTCTTAGCTTTCTTGATATTCCTGTAATTGGGCTGCCTGTATCCAGAAGACAGTTTCCTATCCAATCATTAGTCTGTACTACAATATATGGACTTCCAAATTCTTTACCCATTTCACCGACCTATTTTCAAATAACAAATCCTCTTCTATGTCCCAAAAACTCACCCCTTTATCACAATCACTAGTTTTTATTACAGATTCTATGCATTTACTAATCATATTACCATCAGGAGACTGTTCCACATTTTTCATGGCAATTTTATCATCTGAGTGCACACTTTGACAAATTTCATTTAAGACCTTACACTTTTGATCACCATATTGACAATTACTACTATAGTCATTGACTACACTTAATACTCTATCACTAATTAGATCTTCCTTTCCATTTTCACAAACACATTCAGACACAACATCACTGACATCAACCGGTGACATTAATCTATCAGGCACTGCTCTACTGGTTTCTAAATCAGTACTCGAACACACACCAGAAATTCCAGAATCGTTCAGCATCAAATCATCAAGTTTAACTTCTACATATACTATCCCATGTAATTCTGTAAGTAACATTTCATCATCAACATCATTATTATCACCATCTCTGAATCATTCTCATTAGAAACATTATCATCACATTTAATATTTTCAACATCAAACTCATTTCTCTCTTCACACACTTCTTCAACAACCTCAACACTGTGACTACTCTGTTCTACCCCATCCTCATTTTCCTGTTTATTATCTACTGTAATTTCATCTGGAATTACTCTGTCATTCTCACTTCCATTGCCTAGGACATGAACATCAGCTTCCACACATATTGCTTCAGTGTCAGTGTTTTCACTCATTTCACATTCACTCAACATTCTCACTAAACTGTACTCATCAGACCTGTTCTCATCACTGTCAACAGCTACTACTGCATTCCTATTGTTAAAGAAATTTGTCATAGTGTTTTCTCATAATTGAAATTCAGATTTTTTACTTTTTTGTTCATCATTGTTTTCAGATAAAAAAATTTCCCAAAATTCCCTATCAAACTTCATTCTACTTACTTCGGGTTGTAAACTGGGTACAAAATTTTGGTATGTTCTATTTGTTCTGCCCCTTCCCCGTCTGAAATTACTACAGTGTGCCTGATTGTAATTCCCATGTCTATTTGCCCCATTTCACCAGGCTCCGAAAGAGGCAGGTCTTAGTTTACCAGACCATTTCTTCTGTTTTCAAAATTGTTACTATTGTTTCCCTGATTTTGCCCCCAGTGCCTATTTCTTGGTTCGAAATTCCTATTCTCAGGTCTCTGCCTATCATTCCTCTCTGCATTTCTTCTGTCATCATTTCTGAATCTGCTATTGAAATGATCATTGAAAGCTCTGTTATTGTTATTCCTGCTGTCATCAGGTCTGTCATTGCGTCTGTCATTTCTCTCCCATGCTAAATCCAGTTGATCTATATATCTAAGGAATTGTTCAATTGTATCATCAGGTCCGTAGACAAGACTACACTGAACCCTATTTGGTAACCTACGTTTAAGGGCATCTATTTGGATCATTTCATCGAGTGTTTTATTTAGATGTACTAAAGTTCTTAACTGTTGTTCACAAAAAGTTTTCATGCGTCCAATACCCAGTTTGAAATTTGGTTCATTCAAAAATTCTGACTTAATTCTAGCTTGTTTAGTTTCTGACCAGAATTTGTTCATGAAAGCTCATTCTCCCTCATTAAACGACATTTCAGGATAGATTGCTTGATTCGCCCATGACAAAGCCTCCCCATCTAAGAACTTTAAAAAAAAATTAATTTTCAAATTATCGCTCATTTTATCAGACAAGTTGTCTTTAATCTGGAACATACAATCAACTGGATGTATATTGCATTCCTCTGAAAATGTTTTTATGTTTACGTTACTTCAAAATGGACTGTAACTACAGAAAGATTTCACAGCAACGGAATCTTCGATTTCTTGAAATTTAGATTTGAAGTTTAAAATTTCACCTAAACAAGTGCCTACATCTTCTTTTAACTCCGCAAAATTATCATTTGCAATTTTAGTGAAATTTTGTATATTCTGATCCGTTTCTGTGAATTTCTTTACGAAATCTTTGTTGAGTTTTTTCAATTGTAGCACTTCTACAGTAGCATTTTCTTCAAAATTTTCCACAGAATCTAGCATCTCTTTGAATTTTTGGTTTTCCTGTTTTAATGTAATGATTTCCCCTTCTATAGCTGACACATTTTTGGTATTCTCATCTACTTTTTCCCAACACCCATATAAACTCTCTTTTGTCTTGCGAATTTGGGTTCCATGGTTGTCTAACTTTTTACTGATAGAATCAAGCTTCTGATCAAATACAGTTTTATGTTCATCAAACGATTTTTTAATTGTCTTTTTCTGTTCTTCCATTGATCTTTTCTGTTCTTCCATTGACTGAACTAACCTACTAAAGCCTGATACATTACAGTCAAATCCACAAAAGGGTGAACATTCACTACTGTGGTCACTATCCTCTCCAATTTCACTGTCCCGGTTGACTACATTATTAGCAGTAATATCTATGCTGTTTTCCAAGTTTCCATTAACCTCCCATTATCATTAACTTGCCTATTGTTGTTCGCTTCTCTATTATCCTCCATAATGACAAAGCAGACGAAAAAGCAGTTTCCAAAATTAAAATTAAAGTAAAAAGGCAGACGAAAAAACAGTTTCCAAAAGTAAAATTAAAGTAAATTTTGTACTAACAAACAGTTGGTTCTCCAAGTTGCATTTTCACATAAGTATACTTTGCAGTGCTACTCATGTTCTTCTTTGTCCTATTCTCGTAAAAAATGGAATATTATTTCAACAAATGTGCTAACTCTGAAGCAAAATACAAGATTAGTTTACAGATTTACACTGTATCCCTGCTCCATACACCAATTATAACATTCTTAGGGGTTGGTTTACTCATCGTATCAGGCAATCTGTCGCACCATAAGTCCTGGAGACAGTTACTGTAAAATTCCAACTTCAGAAAAGTTAAAATTAATAATCATCTGGTATTATGTTACTTTAAATACATTTATTATACTTTCAAAACATAGTTAAAGCATTATTACAAAGGCAAACAATACTTACAATACAAAAGGAGTAGCTACATGCTCACTGCTCAAAACCCAAAACCAGACCGACTCCCTCTGCCAACATGGCAGTCACTCTTTATATTTTCTTAACAATCCCAAACAATCCTCGCCATTGTTTAAGATGAACATTTGATTAATTAACAATTAAAATTCATACAAAAAAAATGAAAATACATATCTAAATGTAGGTCTGCTCAGAACAGTAAGTACACTACGATATTAGTACATGTCTATTATTTCTTTCGAGAATAAACTCTTACATAAGAAATTACAATAATACATTTATATTTTTCATTAATTAGTAGAGACTTCCTTCACGGGAATTATTCCCTTCATTTACAGAGCTTCTACACTTTGAACTGAAATAGATTAAACAGTTATTTTCTCAGTTATAAGTTTTTCTGGATGAGTTACATATTTTGTTTACATGTGCAATCCTGAATTAGACTGGGAAATGTTCACTTTAAATAGGCCTTAATGGGCTGTTACGTTTCATGTCCATGCCAATCACACTGCAATTTCTCTATATCATTTCCTGGATTGCGTGGACATTGTTGCCTGTGGTTGACGGTAATCGGTGTCACACATGTCTGTGTGGGCTTGGTCAAACTGTTGGCACCATGGCTGGACACAACATTGCATTTGGTGTATATACTGCGAATCTATGTGAAATTTAGACATTCAGCCCACAAGAATCATACTGTTCCATGTAGTTCATCTTTGGAGTATATTTCCAGCTGTTGTGCCATTTCACTCACACACAGTGAGCACTCATTATCTGTACCACAGCTGAGCTGCATCTCCACAAAACATGTAATATTTACTGATACTGTGTTCTGACAATGCGCCACTCTTTTTGCACAATTGTCTTAGTGTGGGATGACAGTGTAACTAGCTTTTTGAAGTCCATACATATTTTTGATTTATTTTGTTGTAATTAGCATGGAGTGTGTGAAGTTTTGGTAGAGTAAGCAGAGTGATAAGATGTACAGTTTTCAAATGTCACGTGTTCAAGAAAATGTGAATAAATGGAAGAATTACTGGATTCAAATGTTGAAATTATACAGAATAGCAAAAATCCAGACTCTTTATGGAATGTCTACAATCAACAACCATTAAGAGAATTGATCCAAAAGGATAAGAATAATATATATTTCACTTCTTGCCCTTGAATAACTGAATGAGACGAGGAGGATTACAGGCTAGATGTAATGATTGTAAACTGAGGGGACATCAGCATGTGGGTAAGTAAACCAACAAGCTAAGTTCTGCCTGCTTTGTATTAAGAAATTTCTCACACTGTGTTCTGATACAGAGTGCATTGCTAGCATATTTTCCCTCCTTACTGCCCCTGTGGTGTAAACTTATGGGTTAATACAACTGTGGTCAAGAAGTATTTGTTCTACAGAACAGTGCAGTAAGTAACCATGCGTAAAGTTTATAACTGAACATCTTGCAGAAGCCTCTTCAGGGACCTAGGGATTCTTACGCTTTTGTACCAATATACACAGCTGAGTAGCAGAAGAGAAGAAGCAATGGTTTTTATTCAAAGCAGCTTTTTTTTTCGTAGACAAATAAACACATGTAGAGCAATTTAGAAGTAATTTCCATAATCATCACTATGAGTGGGTCAGCACTAGTCATAATTTATTGTTGGTATCATAATTTTTTGAGCCTTTGTCGTGCATTGTCACAGGGTCAGTACAGTTATTAATATATGAGGCATGGTTAATTTAAGGGGTAGCCAGATGCGCTTCCTATTACCACTCCACCAGCCTCCAGGATGGAATATGAATATCCAACTGTCTATGTGTTGTGTTATCCGTACAGAAGTGGGGGGAAAGTTCTCTAAATGTTTGTGAATCATGTAACTGAGGAGGGACTTGGATACCGCTCTGGTATTCACATTGCAGGGTGTGGGAAACTTGACTAAAAATGGCATTTGGGCTCATGGGTACACCAAACCTTGTCATTTATCTGTTGGGTGGATTCAGTCCAGGGCCAGAAGCAGTGCATAACATGCATGGATATCCTGGTAGGTACAATTTATTGTTGTTACACTTACTGGAAGTGGCCTGTCAGGGCTACTTTTGTTTGTTTAAGTATATCTTTATGAAAGAAGATCTTGAGGAGGTCCTCAGAGCAATGGAAATGATTTTCTGTGACCAGCATGGTATGAGGATAAACAAGAAAAAGAATAAAGTGATGGTCTGCAGTACTGAAGAAGAATTGGAAAAGAGGAGCTAGAAATGGTACAGGAATTTATCTATTTAGGAATCTGGATTATTAGGGACAGAATAAACAAGAAAGAGAATGTAAACACAATGCTACAGGCCAAAATTGCATTTAATATAAGAAAAAATTTATGGAGCAGCAAAAACATAAGTCTCAAAATAAGGAAATAGATCATAAAAGAATTTGTTTGAAATGCGGCCCTATACATGTGTGAAACTCTGGCAATAGGAAAACGAGAGAGAAGACAGCTAGAAGGCCTGGAAGATTTGGAGTTACAGAAGGATATTGAAGATAAGCTGAAAATGTGGAGTTACAGATAATCTGGAGATTTGATATTGCAGAAGGGTATTGAAGATCAAATGGAGAGGCATAGGCAACAATAAAGATGTGCTGAAAACAAATACAGGAAACAAGATCCCTCTGGATCCACATTCAGACAAGAAGAAACAAATTCGTAGGACACATTCTAAGACACAATAACACTGCTGGAACAGTAGCAGGAGCTACTGAGCAAAGGAATCACTGGAACGATGAAGGATGTCATGTGTGCAGCAGATTATGAGTGATGTAGGGTGTGCTTGGAACTGCAAAGCTAAGAATAGGATAGATGACTAGGGTACAGCCATATTTTCTATGCAAGAGGTTTGGAAAATGGTGAAATCTGCTAGCAATAGTTTAGACTTCTTCAACAGCTCCATCACTCTGGATAATGTACACAAAAGGTAAGTGATAAGGGGATTTACTGTGGGATGCTGAGAAGTAGCCTACCTAGAAGATATAGCTGGTCATAGGCACTGCAGTAGTTGGGCGTAATGCTCCACCATTATGAACAGAGGAGCAGTTAATCTTAAGGATCAAAACTTAAATGGCAGTATTACAGGGAGAATTAGAGTTGCTGATATCTGCAAGCCTAGGAATAGGATACTGTGGTCAAATTTGCCAGATTGAGTAAGAGATTTGAGATATGGTACAATCGACTAATTTTAGTCCAAACATCTTCAAAAGCTTCATTAATACAGGTATTATTAACAAAAATGTGAATCAACTCAAGGAGTTCGGGAAAAATCAGACAAGACAGGGGAAAAGATGCAAGTCAAGGTTACTAATTAGCAGAGAACTAAGAAGATCTTGCTGTTAGAGGGTAGTCATGGGAGTGAAGTGTTCAAATTAGTGCAGAATTTACCAGGTACTGAACACTAGGTCACTGGATTCCTAAGTCAAGTGCAGAACAACTTGTCACTTGTGATTTAGATTCACTTGGGAAATACTGTAGAAAAAATTAACATGGTTTACAGAAAGATTAAATGTGTGGTTTTTCCCATGGTGGTGAGTAGATGGATCAAGATATACATACTGATTCCATGAAATGTGACAACTTTATTAAAGATGAATGATCACATGATATGAGACACATGCATCAGCATGTTGATGTTGTTGTGGTCTTCAGTTCAGAGGCTGGTTTGATGCAGCTCTCCGTGCTACTCTATCCTGTGCAAGCTTGTTCATCTCTGAGTAACTACTGCAACCTACATCCTTCTGAATCTGATTAGTGTATTCATCTCTTGGTCTCCCTCTACAATTTTTACCCCCACAAATTCCTCTTCTCCACAGTTCTATTCAGTACCTCCTCATTAGTTACGTGATCTACCCATCTAATCTTCAACATTCTTCTGTAGCACCACGTCTTGAAAGCTCCTATTCTCTTCTTGATATCCTCTCTACTTTTACCATCTGCAGTTATTTTGCACCTCAAATAGCAAAACTCATTTACTACTTCAAGTGTCTCAGTTCCCAATCTGATTCCCTCAGCATCACCTGATTTAATTTGACTACATTCCATTCCATTTGTTTTGCTTTTGTTGATGTTCATTTTATATTCACCTTTCAAGACACTGTCCATTCCGTTCAACTGCTCTTCCAGGTCCTTTGCTGTCTCTGATAGAATTACAATGTCATCGGTGAACCTCAAAGTTTTTATTTCTTCTCCATGGATTTTAATTCCTACTCCAAATTTTTCTTTTGTTTCCTCTACTACTTACTCAATATACAGACTGAATACCATTTGGGGTTAGGCTACAACCCTGTCTCACTCCCTCCTTAATCATTGCGTACCTTTCATGCCCCTCAACTCCTATAACTGCCATCTGGTTTTTGACCCCTGCCACCTTCAGAATTTGAAAGAGAGTATTCCAGTCAACACTGTCAAAAGATTTCTCTAAGTCTACAAATGCTATAAATGTAAGTTTGCCTTTTCTTAATCTATCTTCTAAGATAAGTCATAGGCTTAGTATTGCCTTGCGTGTTCCAACATTTCTATGGAGTCCAAACTGATCTTCCATGAGTTCTGCTTCTACCAGTTTTTCCATTCATCTGTAAAGAATGTGTGTTAGTATTTTGCAGCTGTGACTTATTAAACTGATAGTTTGGTAATTTTCACACTTGTCAACACCTGCTTTCTTCAGGATTGGAATTATTATAGTCTTCTTGAAGTCTGAGGATATTTCACCTGTCTCATACATCTTGCTTACCAGATGGTAGAGTTTTGTCAGAGCTGGCTCTGTTAAGACTATCAGTAGTTCTAATGGGATGCTGTCTACTCCCGGGCTTTGCATCAGCACATGCAGCCCAAAATGAGCTAGTTGACAACCAAGAGTAAAACATTACACATATATAGAGTTCTTAGGGCTAGATTTTGCTTGCTCATATCGACCTTCACAGGTCATCACCACATATGTTAACTCTGTAACAATATGAAATGCAGGTGAAATACCTCTACATCATTTCATGTCAAATCATTTATGCCTTCTCACCCACAATCTCAGTTTGAATGAAACTTTGTTCTCCTTGTGGAGATAACACAGGTCTGCAAAAAATTTTTTTCTCAGCTGCTTGAGATATTTTTACTGAATTATGTATTTTAGAATGCACTGATTTCAGAAGTGATGTACATTTTTTCTATCACATAAGGCATTTTTGGAAATTCAAACACAAAAAATTGGTAAAAGCACTCATTTATTGAAAATTATCAAATGTAATATTTTTTTTACAACCAATGAAACATTATTTTGAGACATACAGTAACAATATTATACTTATTCATGTGTTTTTATGAAACCTTTTCTTGTTTTCCTTCATACTTTGCTGAGTCCTTTTCTGATTTCCATCTATAGTTTCCCGCTTAAGCATCCAACAGTAGTCACCAAGCATAGTGACATCCCATCTTCCTTGGTACCATCTCTCGATATCACAGACATCCTGATGAAATCGCTCCCTCTGTTCTTCACTGTAAGCTTCCAGGTTTACAGGAAAACTGTCTATGTAGGAGTGTAAATAATGAACCTTCAAGCTCATCTTGTAGCCTTGAACTTCGTATGCTGCTAACATCCATTGAAAAATGGTTTTGTAGCCAGGATCCTTAGTATTTCCCAAAAACTTTTGCACTACATCTTTGAACAATATCCAAGCTTCTTTTTCCTTCTCATTCAAACATTCCACAAAGAGGGTATCAGTTAAAAGTTTGCTTACGTTGGGGCCAGTGAAAACTCTCTCTTTCAACTTTGTTTCTGACAGCTTCGAGAATTTTGTACATAGATATTTCAAATAGTCCCCATCTTTTTGCAGTGATTTTACAAATTGGTTCATCAACCTTAATTTGATATGGAGAGGGGACAAAAAAACCTTTTCTGGTGGTACCAAAGTAGTATTTACAACATTTTTCTCTCCAGGTTCTAAAGTTTCTCGGGGTGGCCAATCGCTTTTAGTCCAGTGCTGTTCTCTGGATCTACTATCCCACAAGGGTAAGAAGCATAGGTATTTAGTATAGCCTGCGTGCTGACCCAAAAGCATCATGAGTATTTTGAAGTCCCCAAAAACCATCCATTGACAGTCCTGATATTTGAATTTTCCCAGGATAATGGCAAAATCATTATAGTTTTCGCCCATATGCACAGAATGTCCCATCGGAAGCAATGCAAATTTATTTCCATTGTGCAATAATACTACTTTAAGACTAGTTTTGGATGAATCAATGCATCGGTGCCATTCAGATGAGTCATACTGCATATTAAAGCACCACACCATTGCAAAAAACTAAATTTCCTTCTTCTGAGAAAAACTCGGTAAATTCTTTTTCTTGGTGTCTGTACCATGAAAATGAGGTGCCAGATGATAAAAGGTTTTTATTTTTTAATCTAGAACCTAATAGTTCAGCTGCATCTTTTGAAAGACCTAAATCTCTTACTAGATCATTGAGCTCACTTTGATAAAATAGTTGAGACCTTTCATCTTCGCCTGAAGAAAAATCTGAGCTTGATTCACCCTGAGGAGGTAATGTAACTACGTCCTCCAACCTAATCGAGTATTCATCTAAACTGAAAGGTGGCTGTGGGATAGGTATTTCAGAGCTATGGGACACTGGACATGTAGCTGAGTCAAGGATAGGATAACTTATGCTTCTTTTGTTTTTTGAATTGAATCCCTTTACATCAACTGAACAGAAGTAGCAATCAGTAGTATGGTTTTTCTGCTCATGCCTTATCATAGGAATTCCAAATTGAAAAGCAGAAATGCATTTTTCTTACCCTTAAACCACAAATGAAGATCTTCTTCGCATCTTCTATACACTTTCTACACACCCATGGTTTATCTTGATCACCAAGTTTTAATTTAAAGTAAGCAAAATAGACTTTCCTCACAAAAACACTTATCTTTCTCTGTTTACTTTTAATAGTGTATTCACCACAGATATAAGAAAAACTGTTTGGGGAAATAACACAACCTCTTGTAGCCATGACTAGACAGAAACAACAGCACTGTTAACTTTAATAGCAATATGTCTACTGAGAGTTTCTCTTCATTTCATGCAAGATACAAATCATCATTTGACTTGTCACATGATAAAACTGAACAATAAGATTGTTTGCATTTGCTTCTGGCACTCAGGAGTTCACAGTAAAACCTACACATGGTAACAAACAGTAGTTAACATTGTAATTTTTTTAAAATTTAAGTTTATTTTATCAATTATAATTGGTGTAATTTTTAATAATTATTAAATTAAAAAACCACATAGGCTTATTACTAATGAACTTAAATACTGCAATATACATAGAAAACTATGTGATAGAATTTTTTGAATATTTTTCCTGTTTTTGGGAGGTCCAAATCTATAAGAAAATGTTAAAAAATCCTATGCAGTTTTCTAGTTGCAGACCTGTGTAATTGAGCATACACAATTTTAGAATTATGTTTCTCTCCATCTCTCTCTGTTTTTGCTTTAGCTTTTTTCTAAGTTTGGAAGTTTTGTTGTTTTTAATGCCTGTAATGTTACCAAATGATACTTGCTAACATTTTGGAAAAAAATATCATTTTCTTATTTATCATCCAAACCATGTGAAATCTGCAGGTTATATACCCTAGTATAATGAGTCCAGTGTTGTAACCAAGGCATCATCTCACTTGGTGTATGACATAAGGATTGCAGAATAAAAAAAAAAAAAAAAAAAAAAAAATGGCACACTTCAAGTAAAACTAGCAAGACAAGAACCTGTATACTCACATTTTTCATACAAAAGCATGTTTAACAATTGTATTAAATATCACATAAACGGAAATGGATGCCCTCTAAAAATGTTTTTTTTATTTTTTTTATTTGCAAAATAGTCTTCAAAGCTAGGATTTTCACTTGAGAAAATAAAATTAATGTTTTTTTTTGGTTCCACTGTTTGTAGTAAACAGAAGTTTTTAATTTTTTTCTTGAGAAGCTATAATAAACCAATGAAAATTCATAGGTTCTAAATAATATACTTTTAACTTAACCAAAATTTTAAGTGATTGAACTTATAAAAGAAACAGGCTCAGCCAACCATATTTAAAAAAGCTAAAGCTATTTCGACTCTTAAACAACACTTCATATAGTAGACATAATTTATGACAGTAAAATCTTTCTTCTGAACAGAGCATATACACTCCTCTGAAAATTGACAAGTTCTTCTGAGTAATATCCCAATGTGTTCAACAACAGCAAGCATATTAGGAATGGGCTCTGTGCAAATGCCCTCCCATTTGGGTCAATGGAAGGACAGTGAAAGTCTCAAAGCATGTATAAACTAAACAGTATCATCGTATTTTGTTCTATTTAGTTCAATGATTATTTGAAAGTACCACAGACTGGAACATTTGCAATCTACATAGCTTGATAGGATATGGATTTGCTGGCTACTAACACAAGGAATAATATATGCCAAGACTCAGAGAAGAAACAAATTCAGTTGCTGACTGCCCTTGAATCACTGAACAGGTCTCACAAGGGGAGGCTATGATGTTAGCATCACATATTTACTTAAAACTTCGTACATATGTAGTAGACCATTAAAACAACTTAATGTGCAAATAGTAAGGTGCATTACTCTTGCAATTCTGAGAAAATGGCAAGAGAAATTTTATGCATTTATTATGTGGCCCACGTATCTGATTAAATAATGTGACCAGTAATGAAAAAAAATATATATTACAAAATAAGTGTAAGCAGGATTCAAATTGTTGCTTTGCTTGTGATGCATGAATGCTAACTGCAAGATCACAATCACTTTATATGGTCAGCACTTTTTCACAGATACATCAGTTACGTAAGAGATGCACAAAACTTTCCTTGCTATTTTCTCAGAATTGCCAGATCATGTGGTTTCAATGGCCTGCTAAAGATGTACAAGGTTTGAAGAAAATCTGTGATCACAATGTGGTCACCTCCCCTTGTCAGCAAAAAATCCGGAATACTTTCAAAGTTCCTGAATACTGACAACAAGGTCTTTCTAAAGAGAATAGTTTCTTACTACAACAAAGCATGAAAAGATTGATTGGTTAGTTGGTTGATTTTGGGGAGGGGACCAAACAGCGAGGTCATCAGTCCCATACAGATGAGGGAAGGATGGGGAAGGAAATCGGCTGCACTCTTTCAAAGGAAGCATCCTGGCATTTATCTTTTTTCCCTGTAACACTCACAATTAGAGAGAGGAAGAAACAGTTGTCTGTATGCCAATCCCTGAAAATTGTGATGAAAATGGAACCATTGATTTTCATCAATAGATGGTAGGACATAAATGATCATATGCACTGCAAATATTGCTCACTTTATTGAGGATCTTTAATCTAAAATGGAAAAAATAATTATTACATTGCCTAGCTTCAGTCAAAATATTAGATGAGAGTTGTCATATGATGTGAATGTTGCAACTGACTTTAGTAAAAATTGCTCTTTTGCTGTCCAGGATGAAACTCAGTGATGCCACTAGAGATCTAACTCTTGGAACATACATCCTACCACAACTAGATAAAAAAAGAACTGATCGTAAAATATTAGTTAAAAATGTCTCTGTGTTATATTTGATGGCATGAAACATGATGCTTGTATGGTACATGAAATGCAGTACACCCTGACTAATTTCAGCAGAGAAACACTTTCAACTGTTAATATAAGCCATTATTTTAGTTATAGCTGTGCAGGTCAATAAAAAATAAGTTTAGTTTTAGAAACCTATGTTCCCTGTGTAATAGGCGTAGTGTCTTTGGCTAGTAAGCAAAATGCTCTGTCCTGGGTTTAGTCCTAGCCACTGCTCAAATTCTGAATAACAGTCACCAGCAATGTTGACTGAAGGCTTCCAGTATCACTTGTTCTGCCAGTGGCCTTGTCAAAGAGGGCAAAGGATTGTATAGAATTTCAGGGCACCCTCTTACCCTTGTGGTGGGAAACTGACTTTAAAAGATTGAGGAACCAGCAATGATCATTGGCATGAGGACGCAGAAGGCAATAGAAATCACTGCATTTAAGACACATTATGCACATCCATGGGACATTTGGCCTGTAATTGAAAAAGTGTCATGATGATCCCATAAACAATGCAAGGGTAACATTCTATGAGACAGAGTATGGAATTGCAGAAATTTAAATGTGGTAGGAATGTTAGAAAATCTGAAAAGGGAAATGCAAGGGCTCAGTCTTGATGTAAAGGGTTCAGTGAAGTGAAATGGAAAGAAGATAAGATTTCTGGCCACAGGAATATAGGGTAGTATCAGCAACAGCAAACAGTGTTATAGGAGTAGAATTCGTTATGAATAAGAAGACAGGACAGAGAGCGAGGAACTGTGAACAGCTTAGTTACAGCATTATTCTCATCAGACCTGAGTGCAAACTGATGTCAACAATGATAATTCAAGTATACACACTGACATCACAAGTATAAGATGAAGAGATGAAAATATATGAGGATATTGAATGAGGAATTCAATATGTAAAGTTGACAGTCATAATCATGGGGGGACTGGAACAAGATAGTAGGGGAGGGAACAGAAGAAAGAGGGGAGCAAATAGGCTTGGTAGTAGGAAAGAGAGAGAGAGAGAGAGAGAGAGAGACAGAAACTAAATTATTTCTGCAATTAAATTCAGTCAGAAAAAAATGAGTACACTGGTCAAAAATTGCAATAGGAGGAGTTATACTTGCAAAGGACCACAGACCACAGGTATAGGTAGAAATTTATCCAAGATGGGGCAAGATGCCAATTTTTGATGCAACTGAGTGGTTGAGTTTGTAAACATGTCATGCCACAAGACAAATTTGGCAGAAAGTTCACAGAGCTAATTGTATCATAAATATTTGAGAGTTATTTAGTGAATATTTTTGGAAAGTTGATTACTGCTGTACCTTAAAGGTAAGCATATTTCATTAGTATACCAAAATGCATATATGCATGCATAAACACATGTTTTTGTATTATTATTACAAATACGGATGCAGGAAACCTTCAGAAATAACTATCAAATTGCTCAGTACATTCAGCTCTTAACAGCCTTGGACTCAAAAAATTGACTTCATCTCCTGATTTGACAGTTAATTGTGTAGACAGGGCAACTGGACTATTTAACTCACAACTGACTGGAATCTTACATTCCATCCTGGATTTTCCATTGTTTGATTTCATAACTGACTGGATGTCACACAGGGTTGTACTCTGTGTAGTTTAAGAAACATTTTTTTAAGAAGGTACAATCACCTTTTTGACATCAATATTTCACTTATTTTTCCTCTCATCAAATGCAGAAATTTGCATTTTTTCTGTATTTGGGCCCACAGATAAAATACACATGAATACACCTGCAGTACACCATGACAGTGACCCTGATGCTCTACTACAATCACTCTAGTGTGTAAAATAGAATGAAGTCCCAACAAGGCCTGACATTTCAAATGCAAACATCCTGCAGAGATTAAGATGTGTGCAGGTGAAGGTGCTTTTCTTGTCTTAACTGGGGATGGCTATCAGGCTGGCACAATGCAGGCATACGTGTGCTGTGCTAGGGTTTGGAACTGCCCCTTTCCATAGCCCATTAAGAGCTGTACAAGAAAGCAACAGAGAAAAGATTGGGTGATCTATTTTGGTAAAGTTCTGTGAAGATTCAAAAACACACCTAGATGACAAGGCAACATCATAACTGCTGCTACTGCACACACAGAGGCATTCAAACAATCATTCTTCCCATGCTCCATATGTGAATGGAATGGGAAGAAACTGTAATAAATGATAGAATGGGACATACCCTCTACCATGCACCTCACACTGGTTTGTAGAGTATAGATGTAGAAGTAGATGTAGAAAGTGGTATAATTTCTTGTGACAAACCTGAAAACCAGACAATATAGTCTTTACTAAAGCCACTGAGTTATGTCTTGCATGTGTTTAAGTAGAATCAGAGACAATATGTGAGAATTTTTAAGTTGATAAAAATTCTCACATATTACAGGGGCTAGCAAGTGCTCCCTCTTGCAGATAGCTATGCAAAAGACATGAGCATAATCCAGCTGGATTACATCATTGTAAATTCTGAAATAAGATATTGGATTTAAGCATACCCAAAAGCAGATATACACTTGAATCAAATTTTAGTAAGAATGACAAATAGACTAAAGTTTAAGAAAATTGTCTGGAAGAATTAGTGTGGAAAGAACTGGGATACTACAATAGTGAGGAATGATGAGACGCATTAGAAGTTCTCTAAGGCCATTGATACTGTGATAATGAATTTCACAACAGACAGTTGAATTCAAGAGGAATGGACGTCTCTAAATGGGCAATCACAGAAGTTGGACAGACAAACATCATTTCAAGGAAGGTAACTGGAAAGAAACCTTAGGTAACAAAATAAATGCTTCAACTGATTGATGGAAAAAGGCAGTATAAAAATGTTCAGGAAAATACATGTATACAGCAGTGTTACTAGGAAAAGAAATAAAAAGAAGTGCAGTGAAGTCAAGGCAGAATGGCTGCATGGAACAAGGGAAGAAATAAACATGTAAATTGTGGTAAATATCAAGTTCTTAGTGTACAATGGATTCCTCTAGTACTAAAATACATGAAACGACAGAAACAGTGTGGAATAAACTTTGCTACTGTAAAAAGAGGGTAGAAAAAGGAGTAAACCATGCAAAATGCAGATGTAAATTTCATTACTTGTGTGTTAAAACAACAGCTAGAACAAAAAGCTGGAAGTGTAACAAGTGCTTTCTGTCAGGTAGGTCTAAGCCAGACGACTTCAGGAACACTCTCTCGAAATCATGTGAGTGTAGCAAGGTAATTGAAGAACTCTGAACAACAAAAAATGAACTTAGGAATGCAAAATCATTAATTAGTGAACTGACTAACAAACTGAAAAAAGAAGAAGTGCTCAAAGGTGATATTTTGCATGACACAAATGATCGTAATGAGACTAGTGCTATGAAACAAAATGTTGCAAATGAACTTGTCAACATGACATACAGTGGCTCTGTGAACTATGTAACAGAAACCAACCATTTTCAAGCATCAGTGCCAGATATAAATGTGCAATCAACGGAAAACTGCGAAAACAAGAACTGCACACAGAAAATGCAAGTAAGTGGACACCACAGTAATAATGATATGCACAAGAATAAAAGTAATGTAAATATATATTCCGATAGTCATGGTCATGGCATTACAGAAATATTGCTTTATGACTACTGTGTGGAAGCTAAAGCTTTGACAAACCAGGAGCCTGTATGCCACAAATTACCAAAAACATAAAAACTGAAGAAGATATTGTAATCATTGTAGGAGCAAATGATGTCTTTAGAAATGAACTATTCTATGCAACACGTAATCTTGAGACAGTAATAAACACTATTACAGAAAAAACTATCGTTGTTGTTGGAATTCCACATAGGCATGATCTTCCGGATTGGTCATGTGTAAATGCAGAAATAAAAAAAGGCCAATAGGCAATACTTGAAAATATGCAAGGCCTATTGAAATGCACATTTCTTAAGTATGGATTCCATAGAGAGAAATAGCTATACAAAGCAGGGCATGCATTTTAACAAAATGGGCAAGAGGTTCCTGTGCCAAGAAATTAGCCGGATGCTGGAAGCAGTAACCAGACAAGAAGATATAGTTGATTTTGTTCCAGCTCCTCCACTAATACCAGCAAAATCTATAACATCAGCAAACTCCACTACTAATACAATAGAACCAGTCAACAGGCAAGATGATTTAGGAGATGTAGTTTCAGCTCCTTTATCAATGCTAACGAAGTTCACAGAAGGGGGTACCTTTCCCACACCAGCAGCAGAATCTACTACAGTTGGACAAAAATCATTTCAAAAATATTCATCAGTAGAAGATGAAACACCATCCACACCACCACCAGCTGAAGAAATATCAGGAGACAACATTAGAATTCGACTTAGAAGAAAAGCAGCTCCACCAAAACATCTCCAGGATTTTTTATTGGCAGGCAGCATCACACAAATAATAAGGTAAATGGTGCACCAAAATCAAAAAACAAAAATAAGTTAACAGTCTTCTATCAAAATGAACAGGGTTCAGGCAGCAAGCTAGGTGAAATAGAAGTCCTTCTAATTGATTATTTAAAAGAAACTGCAGTCTTATGTGTAAACGAGCATTGGCTGAAAGAGACACAGTCATGTACTGCTGTTATTCATGAATTTGAAATGATAAGTACATTTTGTAGAGTTAATAGTAAGGGTGATGGTACGAGCATATATTTTAGGACAGGTAGTGATGCAAAAGAAATTAAATATAGTAATGTAAAATGCATAGAAAAAGACTTTGAATACTTCTAACATTTTCCTGATGACTGGAGACCATGTGGTGCTGCGGTGCAAGACTCACACATCTCTCGCGGATGATTTATGTATTGTGTGCAGCCTATCTTCTCAGGACAGATGGCTGCATCAATCTTCACAATACTACTTCTTCGGAGATTATGTGCTGGTTAGGGAAATATTATGAACTATTTCTCTACCCTTGAAATGATTCATTACTCTCAGAATACTACTAGGCCTATATAAACTCTGCTAAATTTCTTCATCACAATAAGACACTACACAAGTTTCACATGGTCTTTCAAGTATCATAAATCAACTACAGTTGGAAAACATTAGTACTTAACACATACCATTACAGTCTCTTTCGGTTTTAATAACACTTGTCAAAACACTTCTCGCTCCTAGCAAGTGAAATAACAGCGTGTAAGAGTCTCTAGATAAAACATATTTCATTTGTTCCCAACAGTCACTACTATTTCACTGCCAACTAGTAGCCCTTGATTACTACTTGTACTGGACATACAGCTTCCAAGCGTGTGCGGCCACCAGTTGTCAGCGCCAATAAAGCACCATAACTTCAGTCTTCTCGTAACACACACACACACACACCCGTCCTCCACACACATAAACCGTGGCACAGTACACACATTTCCATCTCTCACTTTCGTACCTAAAATATCAGGTGTTTGAGATGGTGGAAAGCCGAGGGTCTCTAGAATTTGCATCAAATTCTCGAGGCACTAGATATCCCTCCCCTTAGCTCAAACACTTGATATTTTATACATATTCAAAATGTACAGTGTTAGACATAAAAACTGACCGTCAGCCGGCCACCACAGAGACTAAGTCCGAGTCTTTCACTTAAGGTGGCCAATAAAACCGATCGCCCCTGACAACACTCAACGCTGTCTGGTAATCTGTATGATCTGACAACAATGCTAGATGCGGAAGTGTCAGGAGGAAGTGTTGTCTACTTCCGAGAGGTAGTAATGGTTGGGTGAGCCAGTGGTCTACTTCGCTGGCACGGTAGCTCAGCGTGTTCGGTCAGAGGGTCAGAGGGCTGCGTGCTCTGTGTAATAATATATATATATATATAAAAAAAAACTGAGTCAAGGAATCAACGATCAACTTGAACGGATGTCTTGTGACGTCCGCCCAGACCAAACACAACTATATCAACAACTATATCAAACAAAAGATAAAAAAGTGGTAATCATCGCGAATTATAGACTTATAGTCGCGTGTTCGCGTCCAATTGTATTTTTTTTAACCACATTTCGGCCCTTGTGGAAAAAGGTGTAACATCTGCAACACAATATCTACTTTTGGTATAACAGAGGGGTGAATGCAGAGGAGGCAGCTAGGAAGATTTGAACTGTGTGTGGAGCGAGTGCTTTTGAGAAAAATACGACAGAAAAAGATATTCTTGTTTCAGCAAGAATCATTCTGGCATGAATGATTTTCCACATTAACGAAGTCTCAACTACTGATATATGTGACAGGTTTAACCATCATGCGACATTTACATTCAGCAGGCAAACTTCAGAAGTCTGTTGTAGGAGTACTGCATGCTCTAATTCGAAGCAACAAAAATCAACAGAGTGACTATTATTTAACGTCATAAGGTCACTCATTGAGCATTCCTATGCAGTACTGTATCTGGTGACGAGTTATGATGCCTTTATCATTAACTTCCTAAGAAGAAATGGGAGGCTGAGCCCCACCAAAAGACGTAAAATCGAACAAAGGGTAGTGTGAACATCATATTTTACATCTGATAGCTCCAAAAGTGTGTTTTGCGCTACGAATTCTGCCCCAAGGGGTGTGTGCATCACAGCTGGCATTTGTTGCCAACAACTGAGACTCCTCTTGGTCGCAGTGTGAGAAAGCTGACCGAAAAAACTACATCACGTGTGGTAAGGCACCCTGTTGATTTGAGAAACAGAACTGTCCAGGACATTGATAGGAAAGTTCTCTCTTAAGCACTTGTCCCTCTCATCATATACTCGTAAAATTTTACCTTTCCCACTCTTGATCGATCAACCGTCAAGGAAATTCATTTATGGACGAAAATACTCTTCAAAATACACTGGTTTAATGACATTGTTAGGACCAGTAGGTCTCTACAGGTGTAGAACTACTTTAGCATTGTCAGATTGTTTTAGATATCATGAAAGAAAATCCTGCTGCTGATTAATTTCTCTTTGATGATTACTGTTGCATTCAGTAAAAAAGTGGAAAACGCAGTTAAAGCGTTCACTGTACTAATATAAATTAAATTCAGCTTACTACAGAAACATCACGACGGCAGTCTATCTTAATAAAGCATTAAGTATCTGTAAGACAATTGAGCCTATTTTAACACGAATTAGTAGGATATCACCGACTTTTGACTTCGAAAATGTCCTGTATCATTCGCAAGTACTGTATTAGGAAAATGTGGCAGTTAATAGATAAAATTATGTATTCACAACAACAACAAATATGTTGGAAGAAAACAGAAGTGGCATTTTGAATTTTGCAGTACTGTAAAGTTTTCGCTCTGACACTAAGGCGTACTAAAAGTAGCAAGATGAATTTTGCTCGAGTGTTATCTTACGATTCCCTTATTGAGTTTGTATCTGCCTGCTTGTAGCTCTGCTACAAAAGAATTAAATAGCTGGCTTTCAGCGATTCTCGAAAGGCGAAGGAAAGCATCTTGCACCTGGTAGCCAAGCATTACCCGGGAAATGGTTTTTTCCTAAAGTGGGTAGACATTTTGAGGTTTAATTGTTGGCAAATGTCAGTCAGACGTGTGCCGTTGGTGTAAGGGTTTCGGTGAGTTGAATTTGTGCCAATGATTTGTCTATAGGTTTTTTTCTGTCCCAAATAGACAACTGAAGTCTCCCATTAGGGAAACACAGAAGCGTCCGATCTTACCCGTCGGCTTTGACCCATGACGTCACAAATGTAGCGGAAACGACCATAAACAACAATTCCAATATGGCGGATATAAAAACATCGCATGCGTATTATAAACACTGAAATACACAAGTTTCACAAAAAGCCTAATGACTCTAACGGGACAAGCGTGGGAAATTAGGGGTTTTTGGGTGGGGACAAACTAAATATACACAAATGTAGCCACCGACCGCCATACAAAACCACGCAATACAACGAAATAAATCAACATTACAAAACTGACCAAATACAAAAAAACACATTCCTATCCAGAATCGAATACTTCCCTTGACCTATATAGCTCAACAGAACCTACCGATCACATCCCCCAATACAAAACTAAAAAACCAACACTTCCCTCACACCTACATACATCTACAACAGCTCCCGATCACATAAATTACGATCGAACACTTCCGTTGACCTATGTAGCTCAACACAACCTACCGATCACATCCCCCAATGCAAAACTTAAAAACCAACACTTCCCTTACACCTACATACATGACACAAATGTAGCGGAAACGACCATAAACAACAATTCCAATATGGCGGATATAAAAACATCGCATACGTATTATAAACACTGAAATACACAAGTTTCACAAAAAGCCTAATGACTCTAACGGGACAAGCGTGGGAAATTAGGGGTTTTTGGGTGGGGACAAACTAAATATACACAAATGTAGCCACCGACCGCCATACAAAACCACGCAATACAACGAAATAAATCAACATTACAAAACTGACCAAATACAAAAAAACACATTCCTATCCAGAATCGAATACTTCCCTTGACCTTCCTATCCAGAATCGAATACTTCCCTTGACCTATATAGCTCAACAGAACCTACCGATCACATCCCCCAATACAAAACTAAAAAACCAACACTTCCCTCACACCTACATACATCTACAACAGCTCCCGATCACATAAATTACGATCGAACACTTCCGTTGACCTATGTAGCTCAACACAATAGATCTACAACAGCTCCCGATCACATAAATTACGATCGAACACTTCCATTGACCTAGATGTATGTAGGTGTAAGGGAAGTGTTGGTTTTTAAGTTTTGCATTGGGGGATGTGATCGGTAGGTTGTGTTGAGCTACTAAAAACAAGACATCTACAAACACGCCACAATCGCAAAACAAACTCCGCGCCGTAATGACGTCACACACCACAACACGCTTACGTCACGGGTCAAAGCCGACGAGTAAGATCGAAGGTTTCTGTTGACCCCCCATTAGTATTTTCACGTCATCTTGATGAATTTTGCTCGTGGTTTTTTCGAGTGTGCTCCAGAATTTTTCGACATTTGTCTATAGGTTTTTTTCTGTCCCAAATAGACAACTGAAGTCTCCCATTAGGGAAATACAGAAGCGTCCGATCTTACCCGTCGGCTTTGACCCATGACGTCACAAATGTAGCGGAAACGACCATAAACAACAATTCCAATATGGCGGATATAAAAACATCGCATACGTATTATAAACACTGAAATACACAAGTTTCACAAAAAGCCTAATGACTCTAACGGGACAAGCGTGGGAAATTAGGGGTTTTTGGGTGGGGACAAACTAAATATACACAAATGTAGCCACCGACCGCCATACAAAACCACGCAATACAACGAAATAAATCAACATTACAAAACTGACCAAATACAAAAAAACACATTCCTATCCAGAATCGAATACTTCCCTTGACCTATATAGCTCAACAGAACCTACCGATCACATCCCCCAATACAAAACTAAAAAACCAACACTTCCCTCACACCTACATACATCTACAACAGCTCCCGATCACATAAATTACGATCGAACACTTCCGTTGACCTATGTAGCTCAACACAACCTACCGATCACATCCCCCAATGCAAAACTTAAAAACCAACACTTCCCTTACACCTACATACATGACACAAATGTAGCGGAAACGACCATAAACAACAATTCCAATATGGCGGATATAAAAACATCGCATACGTATTATAAACACTGAAATACACAAGTTTCACAAAAAGCCTAATGACTCTAACGGGACAAGCGTGGGAAATTAGGGGTTTTTGGGTGGGGACAAACTAAATATACACAAATGTAGCCACCGACCGCCATACAAAACCACGCAATACAACGAAATAAATCAACATTACAAAACTGACCAAATACAAAAAAACACATTCCTATCCAGAATCGAATACTTCCCTTGACCTATATAGCTCAACAGAACCTACCGATCACATCCCCCAATACAAAACTAAAAAACCAACACTTCCCTCACACCTACATACATCTACAACAGCTCCCGATCACATAAATTACGATCGAACACTTCCGTTGACCTATGTAGCTCAACACAACCTACCGATCACATCCCCCAATGCAAAACTTAAAAACCAACACTTCCCTTACACCTACATACATGACACAAATGTAGCGGAAACGACCATAAACAACAATTCCAATATGGCGGATATAAAAACATCGCATACGTATTATAAACACTGAAATACACAAGTTTCACAAAAAGCCTAATGACTCTAACGGGACAAGCGTGGGAAATTAGGGGTTTTTGGGTGGGGACAAACTAAATATACACAAATGTAGCCACCGACCGCCATACAAAACCACGCAATACAACGAAATAAATCAACATTACAAAACTGACCAAATACAAAAAAACACATTCCTATCCAGAATCGAATACTTCCCTTGACCTTCCTATCCAGAATCGAATACTTCCCTTGACCTATATAGCTCAACAGAACCTACCGATCACATCCCCCAATACAAAACTAAAAAACCAACACTTCCCTCACACCTACATACATCTACAACAGCTCCCGATCACATAAATTACGATCGAACACTTCCGTTGACCTATGTAGCTCAACACAATAGATCTACAACAGCTCCCGATCACATAAATTACGATCGAACACTTCCATTGACCTAGATGTATGTAGGTGTAAGGGAAGTGTTGGTTTTTAAGTTTTGCATTGGGGGATGTGATCGGTAGGTTGTGTTGAGCTACATAGGTCAACGGTCAACAAGACATCTACAAACACGCCACAATCGCAAAACAAACTCCGCGCCGTAATGACGTCACACACCACAACACGCTTACGTCACGGGTCAAAGCCGACGAGTAAGATCGAAGGTTTCTGTTGACCCCCCATTAGTATTTTCACGTCATCTTGATGAATTTTGCTCGTGGTTTTTTCGAGTGTGCTCCAGAATTTTTCGACATTTTAGGTGTTTTTCTTATTTTCGGTGTTGGTGGAGGAATGTGCATCGATGAATGTATATTTTTTATTAGGGCTCTGAATGAGCATAGTCATAAGTCGATTGTTGTTGGGTGTGATTTCTTTGACAGAGTTGATGATAGATCTGTGTTCGAGAAATGTCATGCCGAAGATTGGTGCGCCTTTCGCTATCTTTTGTTATTGTTTGCTCTTGAAGATGCGATAGTTTCCGTAATGCAAGGTTTCATTGTCAGTTGGTCTTGGTTCTTGAAGAGCAAGGATGAGAATTTTTTGTCGGTCAATTTCTTATGTACGATTATTTAGTTTTCGTGTTTAGATCAATGTATCGATGTTTAGTTCTGAAATGCATTTTTTCTGTTTATAGGGAGATCTCCGATATTCTCTGCCGTGCTAGCTTGGACTCGCCAGAATCCGAAAATCTAGCTGCCGACTGTCGACGGACGGGTTGTGTACCACCTGGGGTAAAGTTGACTTTGCTTGCACAGTTCATATTTCCTTATGTTTCATTGGTTTGGCCTGGGTGATACCAGGACCGGACAGGACCAGAGGGTGTTGAAGCCTTTGGAAGCAAATATTGCCGACCGGAGTGGCCGAGTGGTTCTAGGCGCTACAGTCTGGAACCGCGCGACCGCTACGGTCGCAGGTTCGAATCCTGCCTCGGGCATGGATGTGTGTGATGTCCTTAGGTTAGTTAGGTTTAAGTAGTTCTGTGGTCGATTCAATATTTCCATCACATAAATATGGGTTATAATTACGTTACACTGCTGCTAGTAGACATAGTCCGCACTTTTTCCTAGACAGTTGCTACCTGTTATTCCATCAAAGGAATTTATGTGCGCAGCATTGTTGCAATACAGACGTTCAAATTATCCGATTTCTGTAATTTCATTTCGATACCAAAAAAAATGGCTCTGAGCACTATGGGACTCAACATCTTAGGTCATAAGTCCCCTAGAACTTAGAACTACTTAAACCTAACTAACCTAAGGACATCACACACACCCACGCCCGAGGCAGGATTCGAACCTGCGACCGTAGCAGTCCCGCGGTTCCGGACTGCAGCGTCAGAACCGCTAGACCACCGCGGCCGGCTTTCGATACCAGATCGTTCTAATCGGATTCAGCCAGTGAGTCTTAATGTGGGTATCCGACTACGGCTCTCATCATATGATAGACTGGGTAAACCATATTCTTAATCGGTACGGCTCTCTCATATGATAGACTGGGTAAACCATATTCTTAATCGGACTGTTGAATCTAGATCGCTTATCTGTGACAGGGCCTGAATTCTTAAGCACTATGGAAAATACTAATACAATGGGCTTATTACAAATACCTTATTTAAATATAAATATATGAAGTAACGAGGTAACAGTTTATTTACAGGAAAAGAGCCCCATCCATCAAAGCAGAGCAGTGCAAGATTGGTTTCAGGGCCAAGAGAGGATAAAGCTGTTGCCATTTGTTCCATGATTACCGGATAGAGAATATGTGGGCAGAGGTAACGAGGTCATTGCCATGTGGACCTACAAATGCAAGCGACCTTTGGACGAATATAGAAAACGTGTAATGGGAAGTAAACCATCACGCTACGCTATCGACAACTTAATGAAATCAATGCCCCTACGCCTTCAAGAAATCTTACGTAATGATGGTGGGTGGGTTGGTTACTAAAAGTATACTCGTCCACAAAACCCATGTGGACAATCATCTGATAATCGGTCAAGCTTTGCTTTATCGCAGCTCTTTAGCATACAACTCCATTTACTTTCAGTCTCCACCTTACAATTCTTGCAGTGCAAGGTAACTGAAAAATCTCATCCACTCGGTGCCAACTGAGGAATTGATTGGTGCATGTGTTGTTCAACACACAGCAGAATCAATAGTATTAACACTAGAGAGACAACCAACAATAAAGATTGCATCAAATATGACTGAAGTATTTTAATGCGATGGGAAGTTACAAACTGAATTTTTACCCAATCCACGTCCTGCATATTACGTTAAGTAAGTAAGATGTATTAGCTCCGTAATATCGTTGGGGTGGACAGTGCGCTCTTGTTCTCGCGGCCCGCGACAAGTGCAGCGATTAGCAGTGCCCAATGCCGCCGCGATTTGCTTACGTTGACACTGCAGCAGACGCTTCGTCTTAACACAAAGAAATCACCTTGGCTCTCACTGCAGTGAGCGGATATCACTGCCTGCATGTTCTTACAGTGACAAACGTGAGACTCTACTCACAGGTGCCATGGAGGAATTAGAACGGATATCATGTCATTAGTCACCAAATATTAACCAGTGATAAAATGTCTACTCTATTTGAATCCCAAGAAAATAGGAACCTTCTCACAAAGGAATGTGAGGTGATATAAAAATTTATCCAACATACAAAAATTAACTGCAGAGCTTTCATGCACGCATTAGTAGCACACAAGGAAATATTATGTCTTGGAAGCGTATATTTCATTTCTTCTTCTCATATCAACGCCCTTTTTTTAGTATGAAGTGAGAAAATAAACAGGAAAAACTAAAGTTCCTGAGAAGCATATAAGTCATTTGCTCTTCTCATATCATAGCTTTTGTTTTAGAATGAAGTAAAAAACAGTCTAGGGTTCTGAAGCATAATATGACACCAGATTCTTATCGTAGGCGCTATCGGAAACGCAAAACGCAGGGAGCTGTTCATTCTTTTGTCCAACAATCTGTTTCCTTTCATGCATTACTACCGCTCGAAGATTCTTATTTAAGGACGTGCGGGCATCAAGTTCTTGAGCAAAATAAGCCTTATGTTATTGTGCTAATTACGGTATGGAAAAAATGCAACAAAGACGAGTTGCCCTAGAGCAGTGAGGATATTTGCACATGTCTGCATTCAGCGATGACTGCCAGCTGCCACAACACTTCACAGAATCAATGCGGCAGGCAACACAACAGTGAGTGCACTTCAAACTTCATTCAGTAAGTCGTCAGGAGATGGACGGAAACGTCAAATTGACGTCGCTTTCCGACTCGTATTCAATCCAGAATGAGGTGTTATTAAGGTAGCTGAGCGTTCTAGCTATTGCACTTTGACAATTCCCATATGAGTATTCCGACAGCCAAAAGAGCCCGTTAGTGTGAAATCACCGGGAACTGCATTAATACAAACTGCAAGAACTTGAGACAATACGTGGTCTCTTCTCTTCGCTGGGTAAGCTATTACTATTATTTAGGATTCTCTCCGACCTAGGCGTAATGCAAATGGAACTTCACATTCATGAGGCGCTTTCCGCTATTCTTGACAAACATCAGCAACTTGCAATCACTGCGAGTTACAACTGTGTCATGATAATGGTACATGTTTCCAGTGGGTGTGGTGGTGTTATGCTGTCAAACTGCATACAGTAACGTTAATGGTGGCGCACATAATTTAGCGCTGACTACCTTACTTAAGTAAAGATAGTGTGGTGGCGTCGTCGCTTCTCTTTGTTTGGCATCAGCTTGAATAATCCCATCCAATGAACATAGTGCTCCATTCGCAGGCTGCTAATGATACAAAGATCATCGTGCGGGTCTTACATTAACTCTGTAGTGAATTGCTTAACAAATATTACCCTCAGCTATGCAGCTGGAATGAGTCATCACACAGGTTCCCTATGTTTCACTTGGTTAAGGGATCAATTCGCTGCAATCCTGCTTCTACTGTTCGTAAATACTTCTATACTGACCATTCGTTATTTGACTAAATATGCGCTACAATCTGATTCGCATGTATATGACATGGGTTAGCGCCGGCACAAAGCAACGACTAAGGGTTGGATGCCGTTGAATCCCAGTTACATCGATGGCAAGACAAATGTTCGCAAATCACCTCTATTGCCTCAAAAAAATTGCATCTTAAATATCGAAGGACCGACGTCCACCACGCTATCACAGCGCCTTGAAATACAGCAACGATGGCAAATGAAAATTTGTGACGGACCGGGCTTCGAACCTGGACCTCCTGCTTACTAGACAGACGTGCTGAGCATTTTTTAATTCCCATGTATTCCATGCTTGTTCCCATATATGCCTTAAACTGTAGAACAAAATTGAAGTAATGATTAAGCTTCCAATGGCGTGCGTTCCTTGTAGAACATAACTCACAACAGGCAAAAGGGTGACGGAAAAATACATAACAACATCCATTCAGAAACATATCCACAGTTTAAGTTATTATGCACTTGATGCATATGAGGTCTGTAATGAAGCCATATAGTTTTCAACAAATGAAAGAAATTTCGGAACCAGAGGGGTTTTGTCAAATTAGAATAGTTCGGATTTTAGAACCAACATAAAAGAAGATTCAAGGAATAAAAAAAAAAGTGAAAGAATAGTATTCTGCTTCTAATCAATAAAACTGCCCACCTCCTTGTAGCCCACATAAAGCAATGGATAAAAATTTTTGAAACCATTCCTTATATTTGTTGTTCTTCTTCAACTTAAAATGTTCTCCTGCAATATAAAACATGTACCCCTCTAAGTTCGAAGTTTTATTTGTTAACACGTAAAACACAAACTGTCCCAGAAGCCACGAATAACTGTTATTCTTTGCGGACAGGTAACGTTTCCAGTCGGGTTGAAAAGCTTCAGTTATCGGTATATGACTTTCTGCGGTTCTGTTGATAAGTGCTAATTTCTTCTTAGTCCAGTTCCAAATACTGATTCTATTTTCGCATAAGAACACGTGCGCTACAGTTTCTACAAGCCGACATTTGTCGCAGTTTGGAGATGGTCTCAATATGATTTTCCATAATCGTTCCGCTGAGGGTATGGTTTCGTTTACAACGTTGTACCATACAGCACTGACTCTAGTTGGTAGAATTTTATTGTTGATATTTTTCCAGACGTTCATCCAGTTTTTTGTGGGTTAATTTACCGGAATTGGTTTGTGAAGACGATGTCTGCTAATATAATCATAGACGGTTCTAGTGTTGGTTTGTGGTGGTGGAAGTCTTATACATTTCCAATCGCCATAGTACTTTCGGACCTAATCTAGTCTGGCATGCTATATTAACAGGAGCGTTTCTATCCCCAGGATCTAACGACACGAACAGAAGTTTCGTGATGCCTGTCTTAGTCACATGTATTAGTTTAAAAGCACGAGTTAGAAACAGTGCGTCACATCTGTATTTAATTCCAAGTTCTCCGTTTTGTCTTTGTAAAGTCGCCGTCTGGAAGGATACTTTGCAGATATTTTGTTTCCACATATACCAACAGGCTGCAGCTAGTATTTAATGTGCGTTGACTTGTGGTATCGGTAAGACTGCTGCGACATGATATATTTTGCTAAGTATGTATGTATTTATAAACTGAACTCTCTGCAGTCAGTCTAACGATCGCATGTCATGGTCCTTCAACAAGGCTCTGATGACATTAAGTTTCCGCTCCCAATTGTTCGTAGCCATGCGCTTGGGATTCGCCCGTAACCACAATCCGAGTTGGAGTCTCTCTTCAGTTACATCTAACTAGTGAGCACCTATTGCACAATTGTAAGAACCGAGATGCAGTATTTTGGATTTAAAATTTTGTGAATTTGTGGTAGGATCTTATGGGACCAAGCTGCTTAGGTCATCGGTCCCTAAGCTTACACACTACTTAATGTAACTTAAACTAACTTACGGTATGGACAACACACACACACACACACACACACACACACACACACACACACACACACACACACACCCATGCCGGAGGGAGGATTGGAACCCTCGACGGTGGGCACTATCGGGACACAGCAACCAACCTCTCTGCAGCACCTATCTCCACACGCTTCTCGTCAGACGCGAATTCCCATTTAGCCGCATACCACATGCCCGGTACCCTCCTCCCGCCCCCCCCCCCGGCCATTATATTATTACACACACACACACACACACACACACACACACACACCCATGCCGGAGGGAGGATTGGAACCCTCGACGGTGGGCACTATCGGGACACAGCAACCAACCTCTCTGCAGCACCTATCTCCACACGCTTCTCGTCAGAGGCGAATTCCCATTTAGCCGCATACCACATGCCCGGTACCCTCCTCCCCCCCCCCCCCGGCCATTATATTATTCCACTCGCTCACTCGCTCGCTGCCACACTGTATTCCCGCGAGGGTTCGGACGATCGGACTATCGGACGATGACGTGCGTCTAGCACTGAAAACCCGTCGAGACCTGAGTAATTATACATGATGTTTCAGGAGGAATAGTAAATATCGTAGGTAATGGTAGTAGAGACAAATTGCAGAAAAAATGCCATATAACATGTGTCCAATTCTTATTAAGTACATATAGCTGGGTTCAATGCATTTTCGTTTCGTACCTCGGTCCTTACAGGACTCCTCCCTACGGACCTTGAAAATGAGCTTCCAGCGTTATTGCAAGAGTTTCCTTTGGCTACAAGAATGCTTATGTTCCTCCAGTATGACGGGGCTCCTGCACATTCTAGTCGTCAGGTGACACATTATCCAAACCTAACATTTCCCAGAAGATGGATCCGTAGATATGGGCACTTTTCTTGGCCACCTTATCTCTTTGGATTTTTGCCTGCGGGGATGGTTAAAGGCGAAGTCTACAAAGAAAAAGTAAACCCAAGAGCCGATTTGATCGTTCGGATTATGAATAGTGCACCCCTCATAAAAGAACGCAGATGACCTAAGAAGAGCTACACTTGGAGTTATCGAGAGAAGTCAAATGTGCATTGAAGTTGGTGGGGGAATTTTTCAAAATCAACTTTGAACGTCCTCATTTGCCTTTGCTTTGAGTTTGTTAGGGTTAAGTACTAACAACTGTATCTCTGTACTCAATAAAAAGTGGACGCATTTATATGGAATTTTTTTATGCAATTCGTCTGTACTACCACCTGCTAAAATATCTACTATTCCTCCTGAAACACCCCGTATAAGAGTATATGTGTGGTGTCTATTCTTTCGGACTTGTCCTAAGGAGAAGACACTACGAATCCATGTTCGAATCTGGTCAGGCACAAATTTTCATCTGACGTCGTTGTTCTATTTTAACGCCCATGACAGCCTGGACATCTGTCCTTCAATATTTAAGTGATTAACAAGGCTGTCTATTCACACACACACACACACACACACACACACACACACACATTTTTAAGTGCTCTTCGGAAAATGTTTGGCATCAACCTACTCATTTCACTAGATATAGTTGTAATTTTCTGAACAATTCCTGTTTAATAAGTGACAGCGGCAGTGTCTCTCATCGTTTATTTTGTCGGAAACCTGCTTCTTTCTGCCCCAGCCTATACTACAGCAATGAGTGAGTGCTCACATTCTTGATACCTTACTGGACATGCTACTGCAACTGTTGCCAAAGATTCAGATCCCGCTGGAAACGTATGTTTCAAGTCAACACTGAAACGATCACAACGAAATTAAGTATAGGAATCCTATAAAACCTTTGGGTTATACTGCAGTGCTGTGGAGACGAAAAAAGTAGTTTTTCACAATTATCAGACGACAGATGGAATTTATCAGATTCCACTAATTATGACTGAATTATAATTGTTGGTTCACAGGCGCTTTTCTGCCGTTTGTTGTAACTGTTTCTGAAGGTTAGAGCTGGAAGAACAGAAACATCAGATTTTCGCCATATGGAATATTCGAATTCACCTTAAGTCTTCACGTTTCTAGCAAAAGGCAGAAAAGATGACAACAAGAAGCCAGGCGATGCCTGTCTTCTGGCGGATGTGCCAATGACAGTGATCTAAATAACAATGTTGTACAGCAAAGATACCTTGCCAACTGAACCACTGGAGAAACTCCAAAATTGTGAATCGCTTCTGGTGAATAGGCTTTCAAGGTTTTGGTCCGATTAAGACAGTAAAACACAAATAATTGTCGCAGTTTCTATGACATTTGCATCGATGTATTACAAGTAATGGCACTCTAGCACCTAAACCTAGTAACAGAAGTGCTAAAAAGGCTCATTGACATATAATGAGGATATAGCGGCCCTTGCCACCTGTAACTTCGAGACGAAGCTATAGCCACTTCCGAGGTCACTCACAGAACACCTCAGTTGGTATCCTTCCTGGCAGTATAACTGAAACTTGGCAACAGCGCAGAATATGTTTGGCAACTCTGTGACCGACGAGTTACTTCCTTCATGGCACAGAACTAGCCTGCTAAATTCACTTGATATTGTCGTGTCATTTCAATAGAATAATGTGAGTGATTTTCTCTTGAGATGTAAGTTCGGTCAGAGTGTTAGCTGCTCTCTGTAATAAAAAAAACTGAGTTAATGGATCAACGACGAACTGAAACACGTCTTGCAACGTCCGCCCCTAGCAGATACAACGAACGAAAACGAACAAAATGAGAATAAAAAAAAAGAAAAAGAAGGTAAGGTGCTTGCCTGTCAGGTGCACGCTGCCTTTGTTCGCCTTTCGAGACTCGCGGAAAGCCAGATTTTTAATTATTTTGTAGCAGAGCTACAAGCAGGCAGATACAAACTCAATAAGGGAATCGTAAGACAACGCTCGAGCAGAACTCGTCTTGCTACTTTTAGTACCCCTTTTAGTGCCAGAGAGAAAACCTTACGGTACTGCAAAATCCACAATGCCACTTTTGTTTTCTTCCGACATATTTTTTGAGGTTGTGAATACATAATTTTATCTATGAACTAACACATTTTCATAATACTTGTGAATGATACAGGACATGAAGTAAATACAGACATTTTCGAAGTCAAAAGTCGATAATATCCCACTAATTCATGTTAAAATAGGCTCAATCCTATTACAGATACTTAATGCTTTATAAAGATAGACTACCGTCGTGATGTTTCTGTAGTAAGCTGAATTTAATTTATATTAGTACAGTGAATTCTTTAACTGCGTTTTCCACTTTTTACTGAACGCAACAGTAATCATCAAAGAGAAATTAGTCAGCAGCAGGATTTTCCTTCACGATATCTAAAACAATTTGACAATGCTAAAGTAGTTTACAAATTCTACACCCATAGAAACCTACTGGTTCTAACGATGTCATTAAACCAGTGAAGTTTGAAGAGTATTTTCGTCTAGAAATGAATTGCCTTGACGGTTGATCGATCAAGAGCGGGAAATGTAAATTTTTGCCAGTAGATGATGAGAGGGACAAGTGCTTGAGAGAGGACTGCCCTATCGATACAAGTGCCTGAGAGATGACTTTGCTATCAATCTCCTGGACAGTTTTGTTTCTCAAATCAACAGAGTGCCTTATCATGCAGTAGCACATGTGATTTAGTTTTGTCGGTCGATTTTCTTACACTGCGACCAAGAGGATTCTCAGTTGTTGGCAACAAATTCCAACTGTGATGCACACAGCCCTTGAGGCAGAATTCGTAGCGCAAACACACTTTTGGAGCTATCAGATGAATAATATTATGTTCACACTATTCTTTGCTCTAATTTACGTCTTTTGGTGGGGCTCAGCCTTTCATTTTTTCTTAGGAAGTTAACGATAAAGGCATCATAATTCGTCACCAGAAACAGTACTGCATAGGAACACTCCATGAGCGACCTGATGACGTTAAATAATAGTCACTCCGTTGATTTTTGTTGTTTCGAATTAGAGAGCATGCAGTACTCCTACACCAAACTTCTGAACTTTGCCTGTTGAATGTAAATGTCACATGATGGTTAAATCCATCACATTTATCAGTAGTCGAGACTTCGTTAACGTGGAAAATCATTCATGCCAGAACGATCTTTGTTGAAACAAGAATATCTTTTTCTGGCGTATTTTTCCCAAAAGCATTCGCTCCACACACAGTTCAAATCTTCCTAGCTGCCTCCTCTGCATTCACCCCTCTGTTATACCAAAAGTAGATATTGTGTTGCAGATGTTACACCTTTTTCCACGTGCGACTCAATTTTACAACTTTTAACCATAGTTCATGATTTTCAAGTATGCAAAATCCAACACTTAACTGCAAGATGATAACTAGAACTTTGAATTCGAAAACGACAGTTGATACATACACTGACAGCGTCGCGCAGCGTTCAGCTGGGCGGCGCCGGATTTCAGGCTGCAGATGGCGTCTGGCCGGTGGTCGGTAGCCGCTGTAGCGCGAGGAAACGCTCGAGCGTAAGCTGTTCTGATCGCGAAGCAGCCACGAGCTGTCCTGCGGAATTGTTTCTGGAAGTACTTGTTGTTGCTGGTGGGTAGAATGTGAAGCTAATTAATTTCCATATTCAACCAGACTCATTACTTTAGACGTGGTCCGAAATGTGGTAAAAAAAAAAAAAATACAGTTGGACGCTAACACGCGACTATAACTTTATAATTCGCGACGATTATCACTTTTTTTTCTTTTATTCCATCGGGCTACATAACTTTGCGACAGTCCTGCTTCCTTTCTTTCCATGACCCTCCACCGCAGATAATCTGGTAGCCATCTTCTCTGCGCCATACTGCACCGTCTGTGACTGGGTACACAACGATTGTGGATATGGGGCTACCCGACAAACACTACCTCGTCTCACAGGTGCCCTGACGTCGTTGTTGGCATCGTTGTCCGTATTTTTTTTTTTTTTTTTTACTAGCGACTGCAAGTCTAGAATTCGCGACGATTACCTTTTTTTTTGGCGCTCTATATATGTTTTTCTTATTTTACTTATATTAAACTAATAATAATGCTTCAGAATCTATACCGCGAATGTTAGGAAAAAAAATTAGATGTGGCGAGACGCGAACCATTGGCATCTCGATTTTTTTTTTCACTGCTCGCTCATCCCACAGTACAATACCACGACCAGTTTTAATTTTTTTTCTTTTTTTTCCCCCGACACAGGAAACAGACCGAAATTATACACTCAAATGGCAGTGTATTTCTTCAAAAAACGAAAATATTCACTCTTTTTCCAAAGTACTTATTGAAGGCAATCAATTGAAATAAAAGAAAAGAAGTCACTTCGACAAAAAGAAAGGGGTGAACAGTTTTAATCTGCCAGGAAGTTTCATATCAGCGCACACTCCGCTGCAGAGTGAAAATCTCATCTGGAAACATCCCGTAGGCTGTGGCTAAGCCATGTCTCCGCAATATCCTTTCTTTCAGGAGTGCTAGTTCTGCAAGGTTCGCAGGAGAGCTTCTGTAAAGCTTTAAAGGTAGGAGACGAGGTACAGGCAGAAGTAAAGCTGTGAGGACGGGTAGCTCAGTTGGTAGAGCACTTGCCCGCGAAAGGCAAAGGTCTCGAGCTCGAGTCTCGGTCCGGCACACACTTTTAATCTGCCAGGAAGTTTCATATCAGCGCACACTCCGCTGAAGAGTGAAAATCTCATTCTGGACATTGATAATGGACTCCCTTGAAGGACGCCCCGACACATCGCGGTGGGGGAAGTAAGACGGCCATTTACGTCAATGGACGCCCGAATACCAGTGATGAGAGAGTAAACAGCCGTCGTGCAGCATTGTTTAAACCAACAGTCGTCAATGCTCGCATAAGGAACCCATGATTGACGCGGTCGAACGCTTGGTGAAAATCAATGAAAAGCAAAGAGCTCGGCACAGGAATGGTGGAAGCAATCGAAATTAAATCTCGACATTCAGCAACGGGAGTCAGGAGAGGACGACCCGGAAGACAACTTTGATGGCTCGCGACGATGGTAGTCAACAATACCGATAGTCGGCTATTGACCGCTCGCGCCACTATTTTATAATACACTCCTGGAAATGGAAAAAAGAACACATTGACACCGGTGTGTCAGACCCACCATACTTGCTCCGGACACTGCGAGAGGGCTGTACAAGCAATGATCACACGCACGGCACAGCGGACACACCAGGAACCGCGGTGTTGGCCGTCGAATGGCGCTAGCTGCGCAGCATTTGTGCACCGCCGCCGTCAGTGTCAGCCAGTTTGCCGTGGCATACGGAGCTCCATCGCAGTCTTTAACACTGGTAGCATGCCGCGACAGCGTGGACGTGAACCGTATGTGCAGTTGACGGACTTTGAGCGAGGGCGTATAGTGGGCATGCGGGAGGCCGGGTGGACGTACCGCCGAATTGCTCAACACGTGGGCCGTGAGGTCTCCACAGTACATCGATGTTGCCGCCAGTGGTCGGCGGAAGGTGCACGTGCCCGTCGACCTGGGACCGGACCGCAGCGACGCACGGATGCACGCCAAGACCGTAGGATCCTACGCAGTGCCGTAGGGGACCGCACCGCCACTTCCCAGCAAATTAGGGACACTGTTGCTCCTGGGGTATCGGCGAGGACCATTCGCAACCGTCTCCATGAAGCTGGGCTACGGTCCCGCACACCGTTAGGCCGTCTTCCGCTCACGCCCCAACATCGTGCAGCCCGCCTCCAGTGGTGTCGCGACAGGCGTGAATGGAGGGACGAATGGAGACGTGTCGTCTTCAGCGATGAGAGTCGCTTCTGCCTTGGTGCCAATGATGGTCGTATGCGTGTTTGGCGCCGTGCAGGTGAGCGCCACAATCAGGACTGCATACGACCAAGGCACACAGGGCCAACACCCGGCATCATGGTGTGGGGAGCGATCTCCTACACTGGCCGTACACCACTGGTGATCGTCGAGGGGACACGGTACATCCAAACCGTCATCGAACCCATCGTTCTACCATTCCTAGACCGGCAAGGGAACTTGCTGTTCCAACAGGACAATGCACGTCCGCATGTATCCCGTGCCACCCAACGTGCTCTAGAAGGTGTAAGTCAACTACCCTGGCCAGCAAGATCTCCGGATCTGTCCCCCATTGAGCATGTTTGGGACTGGATGAAGCGTCGTCTCACGCGGTCTGCACGTCCAGCACGAACGCTGGTCCAACTGAGGCGCCAGGTGGAAATGGCATGGCAAGCCGTTCCACAGGACTACATCCAGCATCTCTACGATCGTCTCCATGGGAGAATAGCAGCCTGCATTGCTGCGAAAGGTGGATATACACTGTACTAGTGCCGACATTGTGCATGCTCTGTTGCCTGTGTCTATGTGCCTGTGGTTCTGTCAGTGTGATCATGTGATGTATCTGACCCCAGGAATGTGTCAATAAAGTTTTCCCTTCCTGGGACAATGAATTCACGGTGTTCTTATTTCAATTTCCAGGAGTGTAGTTGAAGAGGGTCATCGGGCGGACCTGATCCGCACGCAAACGTCCCGGCTTTTTGGGAATCAGGACTATTTTAGCAACCTTAAAGCTGGGCGGGAGAAGGCCGCCGTGGAACACTTCATTCACCATGGAAGTTATCGTATCTCCTATTAGGGGCCAAAATCGAATGTAGAATTCTTTGGGAAGGCCATCGGGGCCAGGTGTTTTATGGGAGGGAGAATGAGCCACAATATCAAATATATCATCGCGATGGAATACAGAGAAAAACTCGTCCTGGAGAACTGGTGTAACAACACGATCAAGGAGGTAGCTGAAATCAACAGACGGTGGACCGTATGAATCCACTTCAGCATAAAGCTCGGAATAGTACTGGTAAAGTTCAAGCATGATATCAGATTGAGAGGACCACTCATGCCCATCTAGAGAACGAATGGTAAAAAGACACGTCCTTTGAGATCGCTTGTGAAGCCGGAGAAGATGATAGAGAGAGGTCAACTCATCCTGCACGTCTGAACGAGGCTGGGAACGCAGTCGGACCCCATCCATCTGCCTACGTTTGAGTTGGAGGAGTTTTGGCTTCACACAGTGGACGTCGACGACCCTCAAGGGTGCATCACGAGCATTATCGTAAAGATCGCGAAGGACTGCATAATAAATTTCCCTAGTGCGCCTTATTTCAGCCGCTTTTTCAGCACTAAAATGCTTGAGTGTATTTCGAATCCGGGGTTTAGCAAAGGTAACCCACCATTCGAGAAGTGAGGAATAACGCGTCTGGGACTGGGTTGTCCGCCGCCATACGTCAGCGATAATGTCTTCCAGAGAGGGGTCCGTGAGATGTAGAGTGTTTAGCTTCCACAAAGGGCGTGAAAGATGGACACGCTGCGGGACGTGGTTAAAAGTCATGGAAACAGCACAGTGATCAGTGAAACTGGCAGGAATTACATCAATCGATAGGTGCTGACTACATATGGTGGCAGATAAATAAAAGCGGTCCAATCGGCTACTTGAAGTAGCTGTAAAAAACGTAAACCGCACCAATGTAGGATATCTGCAAACCCAAGCATCCTGGAGATGCAAGGACGTCACCATATCATTAAGTTCATGACAAAATGTATAATTGGGGGTCTGATCAACACGGCGTAGGACGCAGTTAAAATCACCCCCTAACAAAACCTTGCGCGGATTCCATCGGAGTAAATAAACAACTTCTTCCTTATAAAATCGCGCGCGATTGGATGAACGACTGGATACAGTCGGAGCGTAAAGAAAAGTTAAAGTGAGGTCATGAAAAGTACAGCCTATACCGCGACCATCATCTAGCGTTTCGAAGTCCGTCAGCGGGATTCCATCTCGATAAAGCAAAGCCATACCGGTAGAATTTTCAGGTGCGACATTGAAAAACATAGAATATCCAAAAAGACATAACACATCAAATAATACCTCTTGTAAACACACGATATCAGCTTGGGAATCGTAAATAAACTGGCGTAACACAACAAGCCGTAATTGGGAACGCATCCTAGTAACATTGAGGGTCAGAAATGTATACGCCTGCATCCGTTAACACATGTGAGGTCAATAAAACAACATTAAGGAAAGAGCACTATCCCGTCCGTCTCTCCCCAACGTCAGGAGGTAGGGAAATAAGATATAATGCTAGTCCTCCCCACCTGACACCGAGGAATCCTCGCTTTTCTTTTTACGACGCGCCGCAGCACGGGCAGATTGAAAACTCCGTGAAAACATACACTCTTGATGTGGAGGGGTTTGGGGCATGTCAAGCTCCGATTTGACAGAGGAGCCATCATCACTGCACTTATCGGAAATCGGGGAACACAACTCAGAACGACCAACAGCAACGTCAGGTACGGATAAGACAGGTAATGCAGTACCAGCGTCGGTCGGTTGGTTGGTTGGTTTAAAGATTAAAGGGACCAAACTGCAAAGGTCATCGGTCCCTTGTTTCATAAAAACACAGAGCACAGTGAAACTATCCACCAGTCAGGCGAAGCACTAAAATAAAAATTCCGGGGGAAGAAAACTCCCAAGTTCAATGGTAAGACAACACGGAAAACGGAGCACAGCAACAAAAACAACATAGAGAAGAAAGGCAGAAGGAATTAAAACTGTACAGCAGAGGACTGTGGCTGGCTGATCACGAAAATAATAGGATGAGTCAGCCACTCTGCAACACGTTAAAACCTCCAGCCTAAAAGATTAGGGTGGAGTCGAACGACAACACAAAACTAAGTAAAATATACAGCACAAAAGAGGGTGACGCAATAAAATTAGAGGGACCTATAAAAGCCACTTGCTCGAATAAAACTTAAAACACGATCTGCCATAGAGACATCGTCACCTAAAAGAGATGATAAATGACTCAGGAGATTAAAAGTTCGCCTGAGGGCGGTTAAAAGAGGACATTCCAACAATATATGGGCCACGGTCATGTTTTCACCACAGCGACAATGAGGGGGGTCCTCTCGATGCAGCAGATGACCATGCGTCAGCCAGGAGTGATCAATGCAAAGCCTACAGAGATTAACAGAATCCCTGCGAGAGGCCCGCATGGAGGAACCCCACACGGTCGTGGTCTCCTTTACTTGCCGCAGCTTGTTGGGTACAGACAGAGTGCGCCATTCGTCTGCCCACATCCCAAAGACCCGACGGCGCAACATCGATCGGAGATCAGTTGCCGGGAGGCCGATCTCCAACGGCAGTTTGCGGGTGGCTTCTTTAGCTAACTTGTCGGCGAGTTCGTTTCCCGCTATCCCAACGTGTCCTGGAGTCCATATGAACACCACTGAACGTCCACGCTGTTCAAGAGCATGAACGGACTCCTGGATGGAAACAACAATGGCTTGGCGTGGGTAGCACTGGTCAAGAGCCTGTAGACTACTGAGAGAGTCACTGCAAATGACAAAAGACTCTCCAGTGCTGGTACGAATACGCTCAAGAGCACGAAAAATGGATGTTAGCTCTGCGGTGCAAACACTGCAGCCTTCCGGCAAGGAGCGCTGGTCTACATAGTCCTCATGAGCATAAGCGTACCCCACACGGCCATCAACCATCGAGCCATCTGTATAGATAGCCTCCGAGTCGCGGGATGCGTCGAGGAGGGCAGGAAATTGGCGGCGCAAGACTGCAGGAGGAACTGAATCCTTTTGCCATTGTGAGAGGTCCAGCCGAAGCTGCGACCGACGAATACACCAGGGTGGTGTATGTGGGTGGAGCTGAAAAGCAGATGGAAGAGGCAAAGACTCGAGTTCACTAAGGAGTGACCGAACACGGATCCCAATGGTATGGCCTGATCGCGGCCGCCGGTGTGGGGTATGGACTGCCGCATTAGCGAAAAGGAGACGGTAGTTAGGGTGACGGGGCGAACAACGAACGTGGGCAGCATAGTTGGCTAAGAGTTGTAGACGCCGAATGTGGAGCAGAGGAACCCCAGCTTCAGCAAGTAGGCTATTAACAGGACTGGTGCGGAATGCTGTGAACCGGGTCCAGCAGTTGCAACGCTGAGGGCGACGCTGAGCCATACGCCACACTCCCATAATCCAGTCGAGACAGCACAAGGGCTTTGTAGAGCTGCAGCAGCGTGTTACGATCTGCACCCCAAGTTGTGTTGCTGAGGCAGCGGAGGGCATTCAGATACTGCCAGCACTGACGCTTGAGCTGACGAATACGTGGAAGCCAATTAAGCCGGGCATCGAACAGCAATCCCAAAAAACGGTAAGTGTCAACAACCCTGAGCATGGCATCCTGAAGATAAAACTCAGGGTGGGGTTGGACAGTTCGACGCCGACAAAAGTGCATAACACAAGTCTTCGCAGGAGAAAATTGAAACCCATGGGCTAGGGCTCACGCCTGCGCCTTGCGTATGGCTCCCTGCAACCTAGGTTCTGCAACACTAATGGTGGAGGAGCTGAAAAAGATGCAGAAATCATCAGCATATAACGTGGGTGAGACAGACCCTACTGCTGCTGCAAGGCCATTAATGGCCACAAGGAAAATGGGCACGTTCAATACAGAGCCCTGTGGAACGCCGTTATCCTGGATATGAAGTGAACTATGGGATGTGCCAATTAAAACGCGGAATGTACGAACAGATAAAAAATTCTGAATAAAAATGGGGAGAGAGCCCCAGAGACCCCACCCGTGCAACGTGGCGAGAGTATGGTGCCGCCACGTCGTGTCATATGCTCTGGAGAGGTCGAAAAAGATGGAGACGAGGTATTGGCGCCTGGAAAAAGCAGTGCGGATTGCAGACTCAAGGAAGACCAAAGTATCGGCGGTGGAACGGCCCTGACGGAAGCCGCTCTGGCACGGAGCCAGAAGACCCCGAGACTCGAGCAGCCAACACAGCTGTCGACTCACCATACGTTCCAGTAGCTTGCACAGAGTATTAGTCAAGCTGATGGGCCGATAGCTATTCACATTAAGTGGGTCCTTACCAGGCTTCAGCACTGGAATGATGGTACTCTCGCGCCACTGCGACGGACACCATCGCCTCATATGCGGTTGAAGATGGCAAGAACATCTACATCTACATCTACATCTATACTCCGCGAGCCACCTTACGGTGTGTGGCGGAGGGTACTTATTGTACCACTATCTGATCCCCCCTTCCCTGTTCCATTCACGAATTGTGCGTGGGAAGAACGACTGCTTGTAAGTCTCCGTATTTGCTCTAATTTCTCGGATCTTTTCGTTGTGATCATTACGCGAGATATATGTGGGCGGTAGTAATATGTTGCCCATCTCTTCCCGGAATGTGCTCTCTCGTAATTTCGATAATAAACCTCTCCGTATTGCGTAACGCCTTTCTTGAAGTGTCCGCCACTGGAGCTTGTTCAGCATCTCCGTAACGCTCTCGCGCTGACTAAATGTCCCCATGACGAATCGCGCTGCTTTTCGCTGGATCATGTCTATCTCTTCTATTAATCCAACCTGGTAAGGGTCCCATACTGATGAGCAATACTCAAGAATCGGACGAACAAGCGTTTTGTGAGCTACTTCTTTCGTCGATGAGTCACATTTTCTTAGAATTCTTCCTATGAATCTCAGCCTGGCGCCTGCTTTTCCCACTATTTGTTTTATGTGATCATTCCACTTCAGATCGCTCCGGATAGTAACTCCTAAGTATTTTACGGTCGTTACCGCTTCCAATGATTTACCACCTATGGCATAATCGTGCTGGAATGGATTTCTGCCCCTATGTATGCGCATATCGCTGACAGTCCGGGGACAGGTGTTTGAGCATCTGATTGTGGACGCCATCTGGCCCAGAGGCTGTACCGGGGCACTGTGCGAGGGCGCTTTGGAGTTCCCACAAACTAAATGGAGCGTTATACGCCTCAAGGTGGCGAAAAGCAAAAGAAAGCCGTTTGTCTTCCTCCCGGCGTTTTAGCGCGCGAAACGCAGGCGGGTAATTCCCCGACGCAGAGGCCCGAACATAAGTGCTGTGCGAAATGCTCGGCGATTGCATCGGCATCGGTGGATACCGCCCCGTTGATGGTAAGCCCTGGGACACCTGTAGAGTGCTGCAATCCAAAGATGCGCCGAATCTTCATCCACACCTGGGAGGGTGAAGTACGGGAACCAATGGTGGAAACGTACCTCTCCTAGCACTCCTGTTTCCGCCTTTTGATGAGCCGCCGGGCCTGAGCATGGAGACGTTTGAATAAAATGAGGTTCTCCAGAGACGGGTGCGCTTATGTCGCTGAAGAGCCCGCCGACGTTCTTTAATAGCTTCAGCGACCTCTGGAGACCACCAAGGCACCGACTTTCGCCGGGGGCACCCTAACGAACGAGGAATGGTACGTTCCGCAGCGGAAACAAACACTGCAGTCAGTGTCTCAACCGCCACATCGATGGTACCGTGGGGGAGAGATTCAACAGTGGCAGCAGAGGAGAACGTGTCCCAGTTTGCCTTGCTAAGTACCCATCTAGGCAAGCGTTCAAGGGAGCGATGCTGGGGTAGTGAAAGGAAGATGGGAAAATGGTCACTACCACACAAGTCGTCATGGACTCTCCAGTGGACCGATGGTACAAGCCCTGGGCTGCACAACGACAGATCTATGGCCGAGAACGTGCCATGCGCCACACTGAAATGTGTGATGGCGCCAGTGTTTAAGAGGCAGAGGTCGAGTTGGGAGATGAGATTCTCGACCTCTCTTCCTTGGCCAGTAACCTTCGTTCCACCCCACAGGGGATTGTGGGCATTAAAATCCCCCAGGAGAAGAAAAGGCGTGGGGAGTTGGGCGACAAGTGCAGCCAATTGAGTCAGGGAGACTGTACCACCTGGAGGGAGATTGATACTGCAGACGGTTATGTCCTGGGTAGTCTTTACGCAGACAGCCACAGCTTCCATTGATGTTTGAAGGGGCACAGGAGCAATATATACAGAGGTAAGGACATACACGCAGGCTCCACCTGACACACTATTGTAAGTGCTACGGTTGCAGTAATAACCCCTGTATCCACAAAGGACAGGGGTCCGCATTGCTGGGAACGACACGTGGGGCTGGCAGTGCATGTGGAGGACATATGTCGGAACTTCCAGCACTGGAAGCATCACATAGGGGGCGGGACATAGGGCTTGACATCGCACCGGTAGATCATGACCTTGACCTTCTCAGGCAAGCAGTCACCCTCAAAGGCCAGGATGAAGGCACCGGTAGCAACCCTATTATCCTTGGCCCCCCTAAAGACACGACTGTAGCAGAAGAGCTTTATGAAAGATAATCCCCTGGACCAAATTTAAGGACTTATGAGGAGTGACGCTAACGGGGATGTCACCGAGCTTTTCACAGGCGAGTAACGCCCGTGACTGTGCAGATGAAACTGCTTGTATCAAAATAGCCCCGCTGCTCATTTTGGAAACAGATGCCACTTCCACAAACTTATCTTCAAGATGGTGAACAAAGAAGAGAGGCTTAGTCCCCAAAAACGAATCCCCATCGGTTCTGCTGCACACAAGGTATCGCGGTGAATACGGCTCCTGTCTGTCCGCAGCCCTACGTTCCTCCCATGGCGTGGCTAGGAAAGGGAACGATTTGGGGTTATATGTCACAGCATTAAATTCTGTCTTACCGCGCTTAGAGACGTTGGCGGTCGTGCGACCACCGGATTGAGACTTCACCCACTTCATTGCGGGGCATCTGCCCCGATGCCACCCACTCCGACCAGGGGCTTTCCCCACGGGCGCCACCCAGCCACAGCAAAGGCCACCTGGCAGCATGGCCGTTGCCGCGAGTCCTGATGCCCCAGAGAGACGAGCATCTACTCCTTGGCTTACGTGGGGAGGTGTCAGCGCAGACATCGGCAGTACGATCCCTGTGTTTTCAGGGGGTTACAACCTAGAGGGTACATGACGACCCCACCACAACGGGCTGGCTACCGTGCTGGATTTTGGGTGCCATGGGTAGTTCATAGTGATCGTGGGTGCAGATGATGACGCACTAAGGGCGTAACTTACACAAACTATCAGTTGTGTATGCCCAAAATGAGGGATGGAGGGTGCCAAGGTCTGAGGGCACAGAGGACTCATGGTGCACCACGTAAGGTGTCCTTCCCCAAAAGGCTCGTACTTCTGTTGAATTTGGAAAAATGGAGGTCAAACCCCAATGGGAACCATCACATTAAAGGCCGAAACAGTTCTTTTAGTCGCCTCTTACGACAGGCAGGAATACCGCGGTCCTATTCTAACCCACGAACCCACAGGGGGACCAGTGTCGGGTGGCATCTCCTGAACATCAGGAAGAGAACCCGTAGAATCCTGTTGCTCGACCGTCTCAGCGTGGAGGAGGGGTGGTACTGCACCAGAACACTGTAAAGGCTGGCCAGCAGGTGACATCTCAGCGGGAACAACAGAACCCATGGGAACCGTCACGTCGACGGGTGAAGTGAGGGACGCAGATTGAATGCACATTTCAACATCAACAGAAGCAGCTAAATCCTCTCTGGTAATACTGGAATCACAATTAAGAACAGTAGACAACGGATTACCGCCAGAAGGTGCACCCTCTATCAACGCCGTGTCAGAAGAACGAGACTGGACTGGGGCGTCCTCGAAATCTGTACCGTCCTCAGTCCGCCGGCGTTTGACTTGTGCTGCAGGAGCCGTCGTCCCGTCGTGGACAGAGGCCGCACTGGTACGCGTCGGTAACGGTGGAAATTCGCGAGGAGTAGGGGGTAATGTTGCCCCTACATCGCTTAAAGCTGGAGACTGACTGACAGCTGACTGCGAAGTTACTATGTCTGCTAACGTTAAAGGAAGACGTTTTTGATGAGATGACGTCAGAACAGTAGTACGGCGCGGGCGATCAGATCTGAGATGACCGCTTTCGTTACAGAGAAAACAAGTTCCTTCTTGCCCTGTATACGTAACATGGATTCGGTAACCGCAAACAGTTAAGTGGGAAGGAATATTCTTTTTAACACACATGTCCACAGTCCTGATACCATTATACACTGGAAGCGATGTTCTGCTGACCAGCGTTCCCATCGGATATGCCGTATGACTCCAAATGGAAGCAACGCTGTTTTAAGAAATGAATCGTCCACTTCAGGAGGAATGTTATAAATTCCAACCGGAGTGTACTCGAATGCCGCATTTTAAAGGAGGATTTGACTAACGGAACCATCGCGATGTGTAAACAACACTTTAGAACCAACCCGAGAGAGAAGTCTTTCTACTTGAACGGGATTATAAAACTTCACAAAGAATGCATACAAATCAGGATCAAAGTAAGCAGTATCTACCTGATCAGGTGTAACACGGATTACATCAGACAACCAATCGTGAATTTCTAAGGAGCCAGATTGAACACGACGCGTACTCTTGTCAAAACTGAAACGAACAGTAGCTCGACGAGGAACAGATTTAGGAGACTCGAGAGACACCATGGCGCGGGCAGAAAACACCGCCGCCAAAAGAAAAACGACAACGAACTCCGCTACGCTAATACGATGTGATTCCGGCCGATACACCAACAAGGCTGAGTAGCTTCGACACAGGCGGCGCTCCGGCACAGGCGGAAGTTAACGACAACCTGCTCGCTCGACGCGCAAGGCGACGAAAACTAGACCAAGGGCTCACCCGACATAACTGTATCTCGGAAGTAGACAACACTTCCTCCCGACACTTCCGCATCTCTCAGTGTTGCCAGATCGTGCAGATGGCCGGACTTGGCGTTATCAGGAACGGTCGGTTTTATTGGCCACCTTAAGTGAACGACTCGGACTTAGTCTCTGTGGCGGCCGGCCGGCGATGAGTTTTTATGTCTAAGACTGTACGTTATTAGGAATATCTTTCTCAAGTTAATAGTTTCCTCTTGGCCAGGAATAGCCTGCTTGCCAGTGCTAGACAGCTTTTCATGTCCATGCTCCGTCCATCATGGGCTATTTTGCTGCCTTGTTAGGAGAGTTCCGTAACTTCGTCTACTTCGGATCACCAATTTATCGGCATTCTCATTTCTACTACTTCTCGGTACTTTCGTCTTTCTTCCATGTTCTCTGAGTCCATGTTCTGTACTCATTAGACTATTCATTCCATTCAAGAGATTCTGTAACTCTTTTTCACTTTCACTGGGGATAGCAACGTCATTAGCGAATCTTATCATTAGTATCTTTTCACCTTGAATTTTAACCCCACTCTTGTGTCTCTCTTTAATTTCTGGCATTGGTTCTTCGACGTACAGATTGAACAGTACTTGTGAAAGTCTGCATTCTTTTTTAACCCAAGCACTTCGTTCCTCGTTTCCCACTCTTATGGTTCTCTCTTGGTTTTTGTGTACGTTGCATGTTACCCGTCTGACCTTATAGCTTACTCCTATTTCTCTTAGGATTTCGAACATCTTGCACCATCTGACATTGTCGAATGCTTTTCCCAGGTGGACAGATCGTGTGAACGTGTCTTGATTTTTTTTTCATCCTTGCTACCATGATTGTGGTGTCATCGCCAGACACCACACTTGATTGGTGGTAGCCTTTAAATCGGCCGCGATCCGTTAGTATACGTCGGACCCGCGTGTCGCCACTATCAGTGATTGCAGACCGAGCGCCGCCACACGGCAGGTCTAGAGACACTTCCTAGCACTCGCCCCAGTAGTACAGCCGACTTTGCTAGCGATGGTTCACTGACAAATTACGCTCTCATTTGCCGAGACGATAGTTAGCTTAGCCTTCAGCTACGTCATTTGCTACGACCTAGCAAGGCGCCATTACCAGTTACTATTGATGCTGTAAAACATGTACCGTCAAGAGCGATGTTCACCAATTATGGATTAAAGTTAAGTATTCCAGAAGATATGTACGTTTTTTGCTAGTATAATTACCTTGTCCTGTTCCAGACCTCACGCCAGCCTGCGTGAGCTTAAACGCGTGCCTTTCGGCTTCCTCATAGTGGGTTGGCGGTCTTGCCAATCCACAACAATTATCAACCGCAATGTCAGAACTGCCTCTCTAGTGCCTTTACCTTTCCTAAAGCCAAACTGATTGTCATCTAACAGATTTACAGTTTTTCTATTCTTCCTTGTATTAGTCATGGTTGCATGAGCTGTTGAGCTAATTGTGCGGTAATTGTCGCACTTGCCGGCTCTTGCTATCTTCGGAATTGTATAGATAATGCTTCTCCGAAAGTCTGATGGTATATCGCCAGTCTCATACATTCTACACACCAACGTAAATAGTCGCTTTTTTCGATTTCCCCCAATTATTTTAGAAATTTCGATGGAATATTATCGATCAATTCTCCTGTTTCCACCTCATGATGGAGACCTATCCGCTCTTTTCCCTGCATTTAACAGCGGGATTCCCAATGCACTCTTTAAAGTTACTGGCCTCGCTTTTAATTTCAGTGAAGGTTGTTTTGACTTTTCTATTTGCTAAGTCAGTGCTTCCGGTGATGTACGCTAGTAAAGACTAAAGAATATGGGGTTGTTTGTTAGTATGTGTGCCAAACAACAAGATTTTTAGCCCCCAAAACAAATAATACTGCTATCTTCATCACACATTTTAAAAAAATAAGCGGTTTTATTGCCGGCATCAATATTATAGGAAAGAAACGTTGATTAAGTGACTGATTGCATTTGTAGCTTGACGGAGTTCCTGTTAAGTCGTGATAAAATAAGCTACACTTCTCATGTGAATTAATGTTAAACGGTCACACATATTTTTAATTGTTTTTTGGCCTTCTGCACCAGTGGCTCGTTCCAGCGCTTGCTCGCCTGGCTCAGCACGACTGCGACTCGCTTCAATACGATTCTGGGACCTGAGAAGGTTTAGAGATGTGCCTTCCCGTGTGGAAGGAAAAGTTGCGTTACAGGCAGAACACTCAAAGGTTGTGGGACGCATTCCTGGCAGGCCAGCATAGCTGGGTTCCTTGCATTCAAAACATGATTCATTCATACAGTCTGCATATGTTGCTGCGAAGGATTAAGCCATGCATGAAACCAGTTATGGTTCCTTGGATCATACCAACATTAGTCACACAATTACAGAAATTATGAAACGAGCGCTCAGTAACCGAGTCGACACCAGTTCGTCGATATCCATATATACTCAGTGTACATGTCTTCTTTGTTGACTCTCAATAACCCTCGACTGGACTCACGATCTACATGCAGGTAGCACATATTTAAAACATCTGCTTCATCAATAGCTGAAAAAATTACGCGAATACTGAGACGGTTCCTTGAACAAGGGCACTGCCGTATCTTTCCTATAAACGTCACTAAATGAGTTTCTCGCCGACTGTTATGATCTCGACTCTTATCACCCTTCCCTGTTTCATACTCCAAGCAGGATTGAGACTTTACTTATGCCTGTTCCAGTAAAAAAGGAGAAATTTCAAAATGTATCATAATACACTACTGGCCATTAAAATGGCTACACCAAGAAGAAATGCAGATGATAAACGGGTATTCATTGGACAAATATATTATATTAGAACTGAAACTGATTACATTTTCACGCAACTTGGGTGCATAGATTTTGAGAAGTCAGTACCCAGAACAACCACCTCTGGCCGTAATAACGTCCTTGATACGCCTGGACATTGAGTCAAACAGAGCTTGGATGGCGTGTACAGCTACAGCTGCCCATGCAACTTCAACACGATACCACAGTTCATCAAGAGTAATGACTGGCGTATTGTGACGAGCCAGTTGCTCGGCCACCATTTGACCAGACGTTTTCAGTTGGTGCGAGATCTGGAGAATGTGCTGGCCAGAACAACAGTCGAACATCATCTGTATCCAGAGAGGCCCGTACAGGACATGCAACATGCGGTCGTGCATTATCCTGCTGAAATGTAGGATTTCGCAGGGATCGAATGAAGGGTAGAACCACAGGTCGTAACACATCTGAAATGTAACGTCCACTGTTCTAAGTGCCGTCAGTTCGAACAATAGGTGACCGAAACGTGTAACCAATGGCACCCCATACGATCACGCAGGGTGATACGCCAGTATGGCGATGACGAATACACGCTTCCAGTGTGCGTTCACCGCGATGTCGCCAAACACGGATGCGACCATCATGATGCTGTAAACAGACCTGGATTCATCCGAAAAAATGACTTTTGCCATTCGTGCACCCAGGTTCGTCGTTGAGTACACCATCGCAGGCGCTCCTGGCTGTGATGCAGCGTCAAGGGTAACCGCAGCCATGATCTCCGGGCTGGTAGTCCATGCTGCTGCAAACGTCGTCGAAGTGTTCGTGCAGATGGTTGTTGTGTTGCAAACGTCCCCATCTGTTGACTCAGCGATCGAGACGCGGCTGGACGATCCGTTACAGCCATGCCTGTCATCTCGACTGCTAGTGATACGAAGCCGTTGTGATGCAGCACGGCGTACCGTATTACACTCCTGAACCCACTGATTCCATATTCTGCTAACAGTCATTGGATCTCAAGCAACGCGAGCAGCAATGTCGCGATACGATAAACCGCAATCGCGATAGGCTGCAATCCGACCTTTATCGAAGTCGGAAACGTGATGGTAAGCATTTCTCCTCCTTACACGAGGCATCACAACAACGTTTCACCAGGAAACGCCGGTCAACTGCTGTTTGTGTATGAGAAATCGGTTGGAAAGGTTCCTCATGTCAGCACGTCGTAGGTGTCGCCACCGGCACCAACCTTGTGTGAATGCTCTAAAAAGCTAATCATTTGCATATCACAGCATTTTCTTCGTGTCGGTTAAATTTCGCGTCTGTAGCACGTCAACTTCGTGGTGTGGCAATTTGAATGGTGAGTAGTGTAATTATGCTGAAAATGATACAGGTAAAATTCTTTTTATAATGTTCATTTTTATGTTCGCACAATTTTATGCAGTGTCGGAAAAATGGCAACACCAAGGGTCCTTTTTGCAACACAAACGAAAGTTGGTGGACGTGTTTCTGTTTATGACAAATGGTGTCTATTCCAGTTTCGCGCCATTCGCGTAAGAGTAGACGCCATTGTCGACACCTCACTGAGTTTGAACGACGATACTGGAGAAAGACTTGACTGGAATGCAGCCACTGTGCTGGCAGTGGTCGTAAGGAGAATGTACGTTTGCAAGTGGACCGGGTTCCGGACGGCCACGTGACATTACAGAGCCGGCCGGAGTGGCCGAGCGGTTCTAGGCACTACAGTCTGGAACCGCGCGATCGCTACGGTCGCAGTTTAGAATCCTGCCTCGGGCATGGATGTGTGTGATGTCCTTAGGTTAGTTAGGTTTCAGTAGTTCTAAGTTCTAGGGGACTGATGACTTCAGCAGTTAAGTCCCATAGTGCTCAGAACCATTTGAACCATTTTTTGACACTACCGAGAGGGAAGACACTGTGTTCGGCGTATGGCTCTGGCGTATCGTACTGCATCTGCAGTAGCAATTTCATCTGCAGTTTTCATCACAGTGACACAACGAACTGTTACGAATCGCTTACTTCAAGGACCGTTCCGAGCCAGAAGCACTGTAGCGCGCATTCCACTGACCCCAAACCAGCACAGTTTGCAACTTCATTGGTGTCAAGCGGGAGCTCTTTGGAGGTCATAGCGGAGACCTGCTGTGTTGTCTGACGAAAAAGCTCGTTCTGTCTCGGTGCCAGGAATGGCCGTGTGTTGTTTATAACGAGATCAGATGAGCGCCTGCTGGACAAACTGCACCTACACTTGAAATTATGGTTTGGAGTGCGATTTCGTATGATAGCAAATCTGTTCGTCAATCCGTTGATTCGACCGGTTGTGCTGTCATTCACGAACAGCATTTCAGGTTGTGTCTTCCAACAGGATAACGCTGGCCCACAAACCGATGTTGCAATCAAAGGTATTCTGCAGAGTGTTGAGGCGCTTGGCCTGTTCGATCACCAGATCTGTCTCCAATCCAGCATATATCGGACGTCATCGGATAACAACTCCAGCGCTATCCAAAACCAGCATTAACCGTCCCTGTATTGACTGACCAAGTGCAACAGGCTTGGAACTTCTACCCACAAACTGATGCACGGCACCTGTGCAATACATTTTATACACGTTTGCATGCTTGCATCCAGTATTCTCGCGGTTCCACCCGTTATTAATATACCAGTATTTCAAATTTGCAGTGGCTTATCTCGCGCTTACATTAACCCGTGATCTTGTAATGTTAATCACTTAAATATGTTACCTAGAAAAAAGTATTCCCAAAATTTAATTAGTCTGCATTAAATATCTTTTCGTGTAGCGATTTTTTTCTTGTTACATAATCATGATCCAAACAATGGTCAAGTCGTCACTTTCTTGAACGTCTGTGGGCTTGCTGCAGAACTGAACTGAAAAATTCATGGGAGGTAACAGGCTGTCGTGTTTTCGTCTGACTGGATTTTTTTTCACAGACTGTATTTGAATGTATGGATGCGTTGTGGCTGCTTTTACTAGGATGCGCTGTGGATCTCGTCGTCACCGTGTATACATTCAACTAGAACTAGTTATGCCAGTTGTACTCCACTGCTTGTTTAAATGAGGCTTCTTCATGTTGTACTATCTATAGTATGCTCTCCTCCTATTTTATGTTCAAAAGACCATGTGCAGATTGATAGTATGATTACATCTGAACACTGAAGGAACTCGAGCTCAACTGCAGTTTATTTCGAAAAACATTATATGGGTTAATATTTTTCTACTGTCGAAAGTGGTCTGTCTGATAGTTAAAACATGCACGTATTTCCTCTCATGCGTATTGAAATGGCACGAAACACCACTAGACATAAAGAATACATGCTCTTACGTATCTGCTTGAGAGTAGCGATACCAGAGAGCTGTGTGTCGTGACTCGTTACATAGCTACATAAGTAATGATCCCCTGTCATTCATTAACATAACTTGAACTGCAAATTACTTCTTCATGGACGCAGTGATCTCATAAAATAAATAAAAAAGAACACCGATTTCGTCTTCTGAAAGAGATGTGGTAGCTGCACTGCATATATATCTTCCTTCTTACAGACCGAATACTCTGAACACATTTGACACCAACATACTGCTAAGGAAATTACTTCTTTATCTAAGAAAACAGCTGACAGAAGTTGTTCGTCGTGAGTGTGGTTTCGTTATCTGATACGTGGTTACACTCCCGTACTTCAAGGCTTTTATGTTGAGGAGCAGGGACGTCGAAGAATTTAGTGATTGTAATCGGGTGGGTAAAAATGATCAGCTAATGGAAGTTTCTCAATTACACGTAATGCTCATCAGTTATCGTTATCATCATCTAAAGTGAATTTCAGCAGCTTTACTGGCATTAAAACGCACAAACACGGAAGAAATGTTCTGCGTAAGAATTGGGTCATGGAAACCAAACGGGGAAATGGCGATTAACACATCTGCTCAGACCAATACATATAGCTAAATGAATAAACGGCGTGTCGCACGGTAAGCTAACCAAGAATTATTTAAGTTATACAAACATAACACCATCATTAAACGTAGAATATTTTAATATACTCCGCCAACAGAGGAGCTCTAAATACTTTCCATTATTTGTCTTATTGTAGTGTTGGAATAGTATTTACAATAAGCACTAAAATAATAATATTCTGCTGTCCAGTAACTATATAACTTGGTTATTAGCATGAAGGACAAATGTTCTACATATTACATTGCCATCAGAGTACAAGAAACAGAGCCTGTGGAGACAGTCTGAATAGTATGGTGAAATATTTGTTGGATTTAAATGAGCAATGACAATTTTGATAATTATAATTTTGTTCCACTTAGAAGGTTCCATGCTTTACACCCCCTGTTCCACGACTGTAAATTTTAACATGCTTCTCTGCATAAGTTTTTTTCTTGTCAAACTGTCTCTCATTACACTTTATTGGTGACTGCAAGATGTACATTACTAAAAGGCTATCCCTTATAATACACTTAAGAGATTTGAACAGGCAAAATAGGTATAGCATTTGCGTGGAATTTTAGTGGCAAACATTTTTTTTTGCATGTGACTCACGATTTTCTCGAAATGAGTGTTACAATTTATAATGGAAAGATCGCTTTTCTTTTGCTCAGACTTCAGTGTCTGTGAGATAATTTTATAACTATCCTTGTTGCTAATAACAGACACCTGGGTTTTAAGAAGAAGTTCATTAAGGTACTCAAATAATTCTTCTTTCTCAAGTTTTATTATAACCATTTCACTTATCAGAACAGTATACAAACATCTTGGTTCACCAAAACACTATACACAAACTACTTGACAAAACAAGTCACTATGTAAGAAACGATAGGAATACACTTATCAACTTGAGATTAGTATAGATGTTCTGCATTTCAAAGCTACGGACCAACTGACATAAATATTGCACTCCTAACATTTACTGAACAAATGAATGGCTGAAAGAATGCTGTTCGGTCTTAAATAATACAGCATTTGAGGTATGAAGCTTCTGGAACAGGAACATCAAGAAAGTTTATCAAAACACAATTTTTCAAATCAGAAAAAATTTATAGTACATTTAGATATATTACGAACTGTCAGCTTAAATCGAGCCAATATATAAAGTTTTTATTCTTTAAAAGACATAAATGAAATTACAACTTACAATAGAATTTTCTCAAAATAAGAGCTCTGTTTACATTATTAATTTTAAAACTATTTCTTTAAATACTTTATTTTTAGCGAAGTTTCCTACTTTGTCCTAATCAGCAAAGTAAATGTAAGGTAATAAACAATAAATTATAGTTGTAAACTTTCTAAATTATGATTAGTCAAAAGCAAAAATAAGAGAGAGCATCGTAAATTAATACAGTTGTGACCTTTCACTATGTGTTATAGCTTCTTAACTTTAAGAGAATAGAAAGACAAGGTTTGAGAAATATTTTGGTAATGTGTTCTGATTGCCAAAAGTGATTATGTTAATTATAAACAGAAAGATATTACTGCCACAAAGGCTCAAATGTATGGCAAACTTAATGAGAAAACATGTATCAGGTGTTTCGGAATCACACCAATGCCAAAACGTCGAAGGTAAAAGTGGTATCGAATAATAGATATCAAAATCTAGCCTACTTCATGGTATATTAAAATACTCCCTCCCCACGAGAAATCCATGCACAAAACATGTCTGAAGTTCTGTGACACTATGTAATACATTATTTCTCAAGAGTTGGTCATTCAATATCCAAAAACTTTCCCAAAAAAAATTTTTATAGCTTCTGTGGGCACTGCAATGTAACAATACCTTTTAGTGAAGAGGAACGCCAGTTCATGCAGTGGGAAGAAACACTCAGCAGAGCCACTTTTGTGACCAGGTGGAATTTGGTTCCAAAGGAAACAACAGACCACGTACACTGGTCAGCCAGGACATTGTGACCACCTACATAATAGCCATGCCACCGCTTTCACTGATAACAGCGGAGGAAAATCGTGGCAGAGAAGCAACGAGTCCTTGGTAGGTTACTGAAGGGAGTTGGCACCACATCTGCACACACACAAGTCAAATAGTTCTCGTAAATTCAGGAGAGGGAGAGATGAGCTCTGACACCACATTCACTCACATCCCAGATGTGTCAGATCGGGTTCAAATCGTGAATTGGGGAGCCAGCACGTCATTTGGAACTCGCCACTGTGTTCCTCATACCACTCCATCACAGTCCTGGCCTTGTGACATGGTGATTATTTTGCTGAAACAGGCCACTCCCATCGGAAAACACCATTGCCATGAAGGGATGTACGTGGTCTGCAACCAGTGTATGATATTGCTTGGCCGTCGTGATATCTTGCATGAGCTGCACTGGATCCATGTATGCCCACGTGAATGTTCCCCAGAGCCTAATGGAGCCGCCGCCACGCTGACTCCGTCTTGCAGTACAGGTGTGAAGGAGCTGTTCGTTTGTAAGAGGACGGATTCGCGCTCTCCCATCGACATGATGAAGAAGGCGTCGGGGTCCATCAGATCATGCAACGCACTGCCACTGCGCCAACGTCCACTGACGTGCTGGTTTCAGCCCTATAGTTGCCGATGTCGTGATGTTAACAATTGCACACGCATGAGTCGGGACTGCGGAGGCCCGTCATTACAACTGTCCGGTGAACTGTGTGTTCAGACACATTTGTACTCTGCTCCGCAGTAAAGTCTGATGTGTTACTTCTTCCATGCGCAGTGAGTGTGTGTGACTAGCAGTCATTCCTTGCCAGGTGACGCTGCTACTGTCTGGACGGATTTCTAACGATAGTAGGTCATAGTCATAATGTTTTAGTTGATAAGTGTTCCTTCTCCCTCCCTCCTCTTGTTCAGTCTTGACTTCTTCCCGTAGCTGAATTCAGTGTTTGGAACCCATTTTCAAAATGGTTCAAATGGCTCTGAGCACTATGGGACTTAACATCTATGGTCATCAGTCCCCTAGAACTTAGAACTACTTAAACCTAACTAATCTAACGACAGCACACAACACCCAGTCATCACGAGGCAGAGAAAATCCCTGACTCCGCCGGGAATCGAACCCGGGAACCCGGGCGTGGGAAGCGAGAACGCTACCGCACGACAGCGAGCTGCGGACGAACCCATTTTCCACACTATTACGTATTTCCTCGGTAAGTTTTTCAGATATTTCGCGACATTATTTCATGCACTTTTCTTGCTGTTCAGTAGGCTCGTTCAACTCTTTACCATGATTTTTGCCTTGTTCTTTAGGAACTTTCATTTCTCCCAAAAATAGACTCGTAAAACTCTCCATATTCGTTTCTTGCCCTATAGATCCACCACTCTGCCTTTCGTTTCCACAGAATTACTTATGAATGTTATCTGAATTTTGACGAGCTTATTGTGTAGTACTCGTACGTAGGTCCTGCGTTAATCAAGCGCTAGGAGTTTCACTTCTCTATTAACAATCACAATATCTTGCCCATTGGTTGATGAAACTGTTTCCTGCTGGTCGTTGTGGCCGAGCGGTTCTAGGAGCTTCAGTCCGGAACCGCGCTGCTGCTACGGTGCAGGTTCTAATCCTGCCTCGGTCGTGGATGTGTGTGGTGTCCTTAGGTTAGTTAGGTTTAAGTAGGTCTAAGTCTAGGGGACTGATGACCTCAGGTGTAAAGTTCCATAAGCTCAGAGCCATTTGAAGCATTTGAAACAGTTTCCTGCTCACAGTTTCCATCCTCGAACCCAATATGCACGTTCTGTAATGCCTCTAAGTCGTAATCACACACGTCTTGTGCTTCTAATTCCTTTGATTCTTCACCCAGATCACACTTCACTCGCTTCAAACCACTCAGTGAGCGTAATTGTAAAGACTTTCCAGGCGATCTGTTAATACCTTGAAGTGTCGGGTATTCTGCCGGATATCAACGTCGTTCATACACGACATTTCGACCATGCGACTCATTATCTTCATAAGGCGCCAGCTGATGCTGCTCGTCTAGTCACACGTCACTTTAATGAAAGGTCTGCCCGTAGCCTGAGATGGAGCGCTTGGGTGCTGTTCCTACGAATCACGTCGGTGTCGGTACTTGTGGCCTCTCTGGTTGAGTCAGCATTCGTTGATGTGTAATCAGAGTAAAAACAAAACAAGTGGTGATGAGCAGCTGCTTGGAAGGTTCGTCCCCTTACGGTTGGCGTTGGGGCCAATCTCCTGCTGAACTCGGAGAGTCTCCTCCACGACGCCAAAGATGTGTTGCCACATAGCCGGGGTCATTAGCTTGACGGATGCAAGGGCGAAGACCTTGAGCAGCGTATCTTGCTGCTCAGGGCTGAAAGGATACGAACGACGCGGAAAAGGAAGTCGATTTTCGTACGAAAATTTTTGTTAACACTTGCCAGGAACATAATTGTATTAATTAGGCCAGCAGGACTTTGACGTATTAAGATAAAACTGTTAACTGAAATAAAATTATTTAGAACAATTACTGCCAAATGACGAAAATTCATCAAATATTTCAATGAGATCAAATAACAAAAGGTTATAGTGTCATTTCAAACACTTGCTCTCAGCTCTCCAAAAGTCGTTCATGGGAAGATGAAGTATGAAATTTAAATTTAGAACAAATGTTATTCTCTTTCCAAAATTATGCAAATCTCTTGTGCCACTGGTTACCACTGTTAAAATGTTTTTAATAAATTTTAAGAAGAGAAGCAAGATAATATTTCAGCAATTGAAGTTACATAACAATCTCTTCCAAGGTTCTATGAAAACAGTCCTCAAATACATTACTGTCTATTAAAATTGCTACACCACGAAGATGACGTGCGCCGCGCGGGATTAGCCGAGCGGTCTTAGGTGTTGCATTCATGGACTGTGCGGCTGGTCCCGGCGGGGGTTCGAGTCCTCCCTCGGACATAGGTGTGTGTGTTTGTCCCTAGGATAATTTAGGTTAAGTAGTGTGTAAGCTTAAGGACTGATGACCTCAGCAGTTGAGTCCCATAAGATTTCACACACATTCGATTTTGAAGATGACGTGCTACAGACGCGAAATTTAACCGACAGGAAGAAGATGCTGTGATATGCGAATGATTAGCTTTTCAGAGCATTCACACAAGGTTGGCGCCGGTGGCGACACCTACAACGTGCTGAAATGAGGAAAGTTTCTATCCGATTTCTCATACACAGCAGTTGACCGGCGTTGCCTGGTGAAACGTTGTTGTGATGCCTCGTATAAGGAGGAGAAATGCGTACCATCAGGTTTCCGACTTTGATAAAGGTCGGATTGTAGCCTATCGCGATTGCGGTTTATCGTATCGCGACATTGCTGCTCGCGTTGGTCGAGATCCAATGACTGTTAGCACAATATGAAATCGGTGGGTTCAGGAGGGTAATACGGAACGCCGTTCTGGATCCCAACGGCTTCGTATCACTAGCAGTCGAGACGACAGGCATCTTATCCGCATGGCTGTAACGGATCGTGCAGCCACGTCTCGATCCCTGAGTCAACAGATGGGGACGTTTGTAAGACACCAATCATCTGCACGAACAGTTCGACGACGTTTGCAGCAGCATGGAGTATCAGCTCGGAGACCATGGCTGCAGTAACCCTTGACGCTGCATTCTAGACAGTAGCGCCTGCGATGGTGTACTCAACAACGAACCTGGGTGCACGAATGGCAAAATGTCATTTTTTCAGATGAATCCAGGTTCTGTTTACAGCATCATGATGGTCGCATCCGTGTTTGGCGACATCGCGGTGAACGCACATTGGAAGCGTGTATTTGTCATCGCCATACTGGTGTATCACTCGGCGTGATGGTATGGGCTGCAATTGGTTACACGTCTCGGTCGCCTCTTGTTCGCATTGACGGCACTTTCAACAGTGGTCTTTACATTTCAGATGTGTTACGACCCGTGGCTCTACCCTTCATTCGATCCCTGCGAAACCCTACATTTCAGCAGGATAATGCACGACCGCATGTTGCAGGTTCTGTACGGGCCTATCTGGATACAGAAAATGTTCGACTGCTGCCCAGGCCAGCACATTCTCCAGATCTCTCACCAACTGAAAACGTCTGGTCAATGGTGGCCGAGCAACTGGCTCGTCACAATGCGCCAGTGACTACTCTTGATGAACGGTGGTATCGTGTTGAAGCTGCATGGGCAGCTGTAGCTGTATACGCCACCCAAGCTCTGTTTGACTCAATGCCCAGGGGTATTAAGGCCGTTATTACGGCCAGAGGTGGTTGTTCTGGGTAGTGATTTCTCAGAATCTATGCACCCAAATTGCGTGAAAATGTAATCACATGTCAGTTCTAGTATAATATATTCGTCCAATGATTACCCGTTTATTATCTGCATTTTTCTTGGTGTAGCAATTTTAATGGCCAGTAGTGTAAGTAGTCCATAACATTTCTCGAATGTGTTTGACTAAAACATAACAAATAATTGAGGTTTACCTAAAAACGGATTCATTAAAAGGGAAGAAAAACGTTTAAATTTTCTTGATACGAAACCACCTTACATCAGGCAATGTGGTCCAGACGACTGGAACTAAACTTCTTAGCGCAGGTCAATACGTTTCTCACCACACTTCTCTTCTAAGCAAAGAGTGGAAAAATGCACCAAGTCCCAAACATACAATGATAGCTCGATGAAGAGAGAAATAACTATTAAGTAAAACTTGTAAAAACGTAAGTTCCCTCATGTCGGTAAGATGCTCACCTAGGTCAGCATGGAAGTTATAAAGCCAGTAGAACAAACAGCCGGCCTGTTGCCATGCAGAACTGCTTATAAAAAGAAGACGCACAAATACGTGCCACCGAATGGGACACACACAATGTAGTGAATGAAATGATATACAGTTCTTCACTGAGAAAGACTACTAATAAATATGGAATAAATTCCATGACACTATGGTGATTTTATTGAACAATGAAAACTGGTTGTACCAATGACCCTAATCCAGCTGTGTTTAGTATTAACTGAAAATCTCGCCCGGTTTTGCTGAAAACTCTAAGAAACATCCGCAAGAAGTAGCCATTGCTGCAAAAAAGAAATGCTGAAACAAAGTCTGTGTTGGGAAAAGTGCTTAAACCTACTACTCATCTTCTACAAAGTTTTACTCAAGAAGGGCAACTAGTCAGTATGGAGAATAACAAGAAGACAGACCAAGTGAGGAAGATTAATAGAAGTATACTAAGGCAAAAAGTAAATTATGTGTTTAGTAAAATAGAAAGTGAAGATATCGGAGGACGAGGAGGGGAAGGAGAAGAAGAAGATTGCAATGTTTGATTTAAGAGGGACATCTGTTTGGAAAGGAGAGTAAAAAAAGACAGATCAAGGCAAAGAGAATGAAGATTTCAAGGGCGTTACATCTGTGGTAAACAATGTGTTTCTGAAAGTAGAAGGCAGAATTATTAAAGAAGGTGGATGAAAAGAAAAAAAAGATTGCAGCGAGAAAGTTGTTTTTGATGATGATAAGAATGGCATTGCTGAAACAGATAATACTGTGCAATAGAATCCATATACATTGGGTATGCAGCCTTCAAGTTTAACCAAGTGTGGCAGAGATATTAAAGGAGGAGGATGTGAAGAAGTGTTAGTAGCAGTAGAAGAAGAAGAAGAAGAAGAAGAAAATTACAATGAGGAAGTTGATACCGACGGTGGTGATGATTATGATGATGATTACAATGTCGAAAGACATAGAGCTATCCAGAACAATCAGTGTCTATTTGGTATTCAATCTATAAGTTTAACCAAGCATGTGATAAAGGTACATATTGTATATGACCCGTATCTCCCTATAGCTTACCCCTACTTTTTCAGAATCTCGAACAGCTTGCACCATTTTATATCGTCGAACGCTTTTTCCAGGTCGCCAAATCCTATGAAAGTGTCTTGATTTCTCTTTAGCCTTGCTTCCATTATTAGCCGTAACCTCAGAATTGCCTCTCTCGTCCCTTTACTTTTCCTAAAGCCAAACTGATCGTCACCTAGCGCATTCTCAATTTTCTTTTCCATTCTTCTGTATATTATTCTTGTAAGCAGCTTCGATGCATGAGCTGTTAAGCTGATTGTGCGATAATTCTCGCACTTGTCAGCTCTTGCCGTCTTCGGAATTGTGTCAGATGGTATATCGCCAGACTCATATTCTACACACCAACGTGAATAGTCGTTTTGTTGCCACTTCCCCCAATGATTTTAGAAATTCTGATGGAATGTTATCTATCCCTTCTGCCTTATTTGACCGTAAGTCCTCCAAATCTCTTTTAAATTCCGATTCTATTACTGGATCCCCTATCTCTTCTAAATCGACTCCTGTTTCTTCTTCTATCGCATCAGACAAATCTTCACCCTCATAGAGGCTTTCAATGTATTCTTTCCACCTATCTGCTCTCTCCTCTGCATTTAACAGTGGAATTCCCGTTGCACTCTCAATGTTACCACCGTTGCTTTTAATGTCAACAAAGGTTGTTTTGACTTTCCTGTATGCTGTGTCTGTCCTTCCGACAGTCATATATTTTTCGATGTCTTCACATTTTTCCTGCAGCCATTTCGTCTTAGCTTCCCTGCACTTCCTATTTATTTCGTTCCTCAGCGACTTGTATTTCTGTATTCCTGATTTTCCCGGAACATGTTTGTACTCCCTCCTTTCATCAATCAACTGAAGTATTTCTTCTGTTACTCATGGTTTCTTCGCAGCTACCTTCTTTGTACCTATGTTTTCCTTCCCAACTTTTGTGATGGCCCTTTTTAGAGATGTCCATTCCTCTTCAACTGTACTACCTACTGCGCTATTCCTTATTGCTGTATCTATAGCGTTAGAGAACTTCAAACGTGTCTCGTCATTCCTTAGTACTTCCGTATCCCACTTCTTTGCGTATTGATTCTTCCTGACTAATGTCTTGAACTTCAGCCTACTCTTCATCACTACTATATTGTGATGTGAGTCTATATCTGCTCCTCGGTACGCCTTACAATCCAGTATCTGATTTCAGAATCTCTGTCTGACCATGATGTAATCTAATTGAAATCTTCCCGTATCTCCCGACCTTTTCCAAGTATACCTCCTCTTCTTGTGATTCTTGAATAGGGTATTCGCTATTACTAGCTGAAACTTGTTACAGAATTCAATTAGTCTTTCTCCTCTTTCATTCCTTGTCCCAAGCCCATATTCTTCTGTAACCTTTTCTTCTACTCCTTCCCCTACAACTGCATTCCAGTCGCCCATGACTATTAGATTTTCGTCTCCCTTTACATAATGCATTACCCTTTCAATATCCTCATACACTTTCTCTATCTGTTCATCTTCAGCTTGCGACGTCGGCATGTATACCTGAACTGTCGTTGTCGGTGTTGGTCTGCTGTCGATTCTGATTAGAACAACCCGGTCACTGAACTGTTCACAGTAACACAGTAATGATATGTACAACAACCAAAAGGGAATAATAAGAGTGGACTATCAAGAACGAAGTGCTCGTATTAAGAAGGATGTAAGACAAGGCTGTAGCCTTTCGCCCCTACTCTTCAATCTGTACATCGAGGAAGCAATGATGGAAATAAAAGAAAGGTTCAGGAGCGGAATTAAAATACAAGGTGAAAGGATATCAATGATACGATTCGCTGATGACATTGCTATCCTGAGTGAAAGTGAAGAAGAATTATATGATCTGCTGAACGGAATGAACAGTCTAATGAGTACACAGTATGGTTTGAGAGTAAATCGGAGAAAGACGAAGGTAATGAGAAGTAGTAGAAATGAGAACAGCGAGAAATTTAACATCAGGATAGATGGTCACGAAGTCAATGAAGTTAAGGAATTCTGCTACCTAGGCAGTAAAATAACCAATGACGGATGGAGCAAGGAGAACATCAAAAGCAGACTCGCTATGGAAAAAAGGGCATTTATGGCCAAGAGAAGTCTACTAATATCAAATACCGGCCTTAATTTGAGGAAGAAATTTCTGAGGATGTACGTCTGGAGTACAGCATTGTATGGTAGTGAAACATGGACTGTGGGAAAACCGGAACAGAAGAGAATCGAAGCATTTGAGATGTGGTGCTATAGACGAATGTTGAAAATTAGGTGGACTGATAAGGTAAGGAATGAGGAGGTTCTACGCAGAATCGGAGAGGAAAGGAATATGTGGAAAACACTGATAAGGAGAAGGGACAGGATGATAAGACATCTGCTAAGACATGAGGGAATGACTTCCATGGTACTAGAGGGAGCTGTAGAGGGCAAAAACTGTAGAGGAAGACAGAGATTGGAATACGTCAAGCAAATAATTGAGGACGTAGGTTGCAAGTGCTACTCTGAGATGAAGAGGTTAGCACAGGAAAGGAATTTGTGGCGGGCAGCATCAAACCAGTCAGTAGACTGACGACCAAAAAAAAAAAAAAAAAGAAAAAGTGATAAAGGTGCAGGATAGAGAATTTGAAAGAATACTAGTTTTACCGAAACTCTCTCTCTCTCTCTCTCTTCTCAGCGATCACAGGCCCTGTAGACCACACGCTGTATCAACGATCTGCTTCCACTGCCTTCTATCTCTCGCAGCCCCTCTCCACCCTGCGGAAATTCCTAATGCTGCGATGTCCGTCTCTATGTCACCTTACCACCTTGTACGAGGTCGGCCCCATGGTCTTGTTGCCTGGAGAGTTCCTTCAAATGCTTTCTTGGTGACTCTGTTGCTTCCCATTCTGGCCACATGTCCAGCCCATTGCAGTCCCCTACTTTTTAATTTCTGGATGATGGTGGGTTGCTTCATTAACTGATAAATTTCATTGTTCTTTCGAATTTTCCAAACGCCATTCTCCAACAGATGTCCCTAGATTTTTTTCATTAGTTTTCTTTCGAAAACATTCAGTTTTTCTCTTTCATTCTTTGTAAGCGTTCCGGTTTCTGAACCGTACAGTACTATGGGGCAGATAATATTGTTGTATATCTTCATCTTTGTGGTGATGACAAAGCTTTACTTTAGAGTACGTTTCTTAGTGAGTACAGAACAGTCTGGAGCCGCACGACCATGCCTCGGGCATGGATGTGTGTGATGTCCTTAGGTTAGTTAGGTTTAAGTAGTTCTAAGTTCTAGAGGACTTTTGAGCACAGCAGTTGAGTCCCATAGTGCTCAGAGCCATTTTTGAGTACAGACATCTTGACCCTGAGGCTATTCTTTCATTTATATTTATTTTTACTGTTGAAACGTGATCCAAGGTAGATAACTGGAGAACTTTTCTGAATTTAGAATGTTGGTCAATTTCAAAGTATGGATTTGGGTTTATGACACGACCTATTTCCATATATTCGGTTTTCTCTTGGTTAATCAAAAGCCCGATTTTGCTGGCACTGTGCCTGAGAGATCTGTACATGTCTTTCAGTTCTTCTTCAGTTTCACTCAGCTACACTATATCGCCTGCATAATCCAGGAGCGATTCGAACACAGTGAAGTAAAACTCCTGGCTTATGCAGGTCTCCGATTCGGAGACCATTGAGTAGATGTAAATTACTCTCCCGAACCACTTTCTCTAATGCAAGGTTGAAGATGACACTTGAAAGAGCGTCTCCCTGTCGTAAGCCTGTTTTAGTTGGAAAGGTGGGGGATATGGAGCCTCTGAACTTCACTACTGACTGGGAGCCATCCATGCGCAGTTGTATTATCCTAATGATTTTATTGGGTATAGTAAATACTCGTAATGTGGTGTAGAGGCTACTTGTGTGCATGCTGTAGTAGGCTCGCTGGAAGTCAATGAAGAGACAGTGGATGTTTTTGTTAAATTCCCAGTATTTCTCAAAGATCTGTCGTATAGTAAACAAATAATCAGTTGTGGAACGCTTTGTTCGAAATCCAGCCTGGTAATCTTGAATAATGTTTTCTGCGTAAGGTTTAAGTTTTTCCAGAATGGTCACTGACAGGATTTTGTATGTTATGTTCAGCAAACTAATTCCTCTGTAATTTCCACATTCCATTCTGTTTCCTTTCATGTGTATGGGACAAATTACTGCAGTTTTCCAATCTTCAGGCAGTGTTTCAGTTTTCCAGATCATTGTGATAAGGTTATAAATTTCTTTACTGAACCTAATATTCCTAAAAAGGTCAAAACTGGGTAAGTATTCATTGAACAATGTAGAAAATCAGGGCTAAATTTTATGTATTACAGAAGAAAATAAGAAGGCAAATCGTGTACAAACATGATGCTTCAACGTTTCAAAATACAAAAAGGGTTGCGTTGTTTTGAGGGCCTGCCGGGGTGTCCGAGCGGTCCTAGGCGCTTCACTCTGGAAGAGCGTGACCGCTACGGTCGCAGGTTCGAATTCTGCCTCGGGCATGGATGTGTGTGATATCCTTAGTTTAGTTAGGTTTAAGTAGTTCTAAGTTCTAGGGGACTGATGACCTCGGAAGTTAAGTCCCATAGTGCTCAGAGCCATTTGAACCATTTGTTTTGAGGGGGCAGACCAGACAGCGAGGTCATCGGCCTCATCGGATTAGGAAAGGACGGGGAAGGAAGTCGACCATGCCCTTTCAAAGGAACTATCCTGGATTTGTCTGGAGCAATTTAGGGAAATCACGGGAAACGTAAATCAGGATGGCCGGATGCGGGATTGAACTGTCATCCTCCCAAATGCGAGTCCAACGTGCTAACCACTGTGCCACCTCGCTCGGTCTCAAAATACAAAAACATTATTAAACTTTTGTTTGGGGTCTACCTGACATTGGTGTTACTGGCAATCAGGTTAAGAAAATTAACAGCCATCTACACAATACATCTACTATGACGACCCCCAACAAAATACTTGAACGATTACAATTGCTTGTAGCATTGAGCACCAGTGAAAATACATCTCATTGAAACGAAATAATTTCAGTCATTTCAGAACTTCGAGAAAGACTTATTATCCAATAATTGTGGAGACAGAAGTTAATGAGCTTCACAAGCCAGCATGCAAGACAAACTAATGTAAGCATGCTTTTATATGTGGTTTACATCATTTATGACATGTGGTTTTCCCAGATATGATGCAATATTCATGTAACAGTAAGGGTTGAAAAATATTTTAATGGTCATTGTGACAATCCTTTCGACCATATCTTTTAACCATTGTAATATTATCAGCATTGGCGGCCGAAGACTTCCGGCATAAGAAGGCAGCCTCATTCTGCCAACGGCCTTGTCAAAGAGGGAGGAGGAGCGGATAGAGGTTCAGGGAACTCCTCTTGTCCTAGGGGTGGGCAATTGCCCCTAAAGGCGGAAGAATCAGCAATGATCAACGACATGAGGACGCAGAAGGCAATGGAAACCACTGCATTAAAGATACGTAACGTGTATCCACAGGACATGTGGTCTGTAATTGAAGAAGTGTCATGATGATCTCTCCATTGGCAAAAGATTCCGGAATAGTCCCCCATTCGGATCTCAGGGAGGGGACTGCCAAGGGGGAGGTTACCATGAGAAAAAGATTGAATAATCTACGAAAGGATAACGTTCTACGAGTCGGGGCGTGGAATGTCCGAAGCTTGAACGTGGTAGGGAAATTAGAAAATCTGAAAAGGCAAATGCGAAGGCTCAATCTAGATATAGTAGGGGGTCAGTGAAGCGAAGTGGAAGGAAGACAAGGATTTCTGGTCAGATGAGTATCGGGTAATATCAACAGCAGCAGAAAATGGTATAACAGGTGTAGGATTCGTTATGAATAGGAAGGTAGGGCAGAGGGTGTGTTACTGTGAACAGTTCAGTGACCGGGTTGTTCTAATCAGAATCGACAGCAGACCAACACCGACAACGTTAGTTCAGATATACATGCCGACGTCAGATAGAGAAAGTGTATGAGGATATTGAAAGGGTAATGCAGTATGTAAAGGGGGACGAAAATCTAATAGTCATGGGCGACTGCAATGCAGTTGTAGGGGAAGGAGTAGAAGAAAAGGTTACAGGAGAATATGGGCTTGGGACAAGGAATGAAAGAGGAGAAAGACTAATTGAGTTCTGCAACAAGTTTCAGCTAATAATAGCGAATACCCTGTTCAAGAATCACAAGAAGAGGAGGTATACTTGGAAAAGGCCGGGAGATACGGGAAGATTTTAATTAGATTACATAATGGTCAGACAGAGATTCCGAAATCAGATACTGGATTGTAAGGCGTACCTAGGAGCAGATATAGACTCAGATCACAATATAGTAGTGATGAAGAGTAGGCTGAAGTTCAAGACATTAGTCAGGAAGAATCAATACGCAAAGAAGTGGGATACGGAAGTACTAAGGAATGACGAGATACGTTTGAAGTTCTCTAACGCTATAGATACAGCAATAAGGAATAGCGCAGTAGGCAGTACAGTTGAAGAGGAATGGACATCTCTAAAAAGGGCCATCACAAAAGTTGGGAAGGAAAACATAGGTACAAAGAAGGTAGCTGCGAAGAAACCATGGGTAACAGAAGAAATACTTCAGTTGATTGATGAAAGGAGGAAGTACAAACATGTTCCGGGAAAATCAGGAATACAGAAATATAAGTCGCTGAGGAATGAAATAAATAGGAAGTGCAGGGAAGCTAAGACGAAATGGCTGCAGGAAAAATGTGAAGACATCGAAAAAGATATGACTGTCGTCAGCATACAGGAAAGTCAAAACAACCTTTGTTGTCATTAAAAGCAACGGTGGTAACATTGAGAGTGCAACGGGAATTCCACTGTTAAATGCAGAGGAGAGAGCAGATAGGTGGAAAGAATACACTGAAAGCCTCTATGAGGGTGAAGATTTGTCTGATGCGATAGAAGAAAAAACAGGAGTCGATTTAGAAGAGATAGGGGATCCAGTATTAGAATCGGAATTTAAAAGAGATTTGGAGGACTTACGGTCAAATAAGGCAGAAGGGATAGATAACATTCCATCAGAATTTCTAAAATCATTGGGGGAAGTGGCAACAAAACAACTATTCACGTTGGTGTGTAGAATATATGAGTCTGGCGATATACCATCTGACTTTCGGAAAAGCATCATCCACACAATTCCGAAGACGGCAAGAGCTGACAAGTGCGAGAATTTTCGCACAATCAGCTTAACAGCTCATGCATCGAAGCTGCTTACAAGAATAATATACAGAAGAATGGAAAAGAAAATTGAAAATGCGCTAGGTGACGATCAGTTTGGCTTTAGGAAAAGTAAAGGGACGAGAAAGGCAAGTCTGACGTTATGGCTAATAATGGAAGCAAGGCTGAAGAAAAATCAAGACACTTTCAAAGGATTTGTCGACCTGGAAAAAGCGTTCGACAATATAAAATGGTGCAAGCTGTTCGAGATTCTGAAAAAAGTAGGGGTAAGCTATAGGGAGAGACGGGTCATATAAAATATGTACAACAACCAAGAGAGAATAATAAGAGTGGACGATCAAGAACGAAGTGCTCGTATTAAGAAGGGTGTAAGACAAGGCTGTAGCCTTTCGCCCCTACTCTTCAATCTGTACATCGAGGAAGCAATGATGGAAATAAAAGAAAGTTTCAGGAGTGGAATTAAAATACAAGGTGAAAGGATATCAATGATACGATTCGCTGATGACATTGCTATCCTGAGTGAAAGTGAAGAAGAATTAAATGATCAGACTCGCTATGGCAGAAAAGCCATTTCTGGCCAAGAGAAGCCTACTAATATCAAATACCGGCCTTAATTTGAGGAAGAAATTTCTGAGGATGTACGTCTGGAGTACAGCATTGTATGGTAGTGAAACATGGACTGTGGGAAAACCGGAACAGAAGAGAATCGAAGCATTTGAGATGTGGTGCTATAGACGAATGTTGAAAATTAGGTGGACTGATAAGGTAAGGAATGAGGAGGTTCTACGCAGAATCGGAGAGGAAAGGAATATGTGGAAAACACTGATAAGGAGAAGGGACAGGATGATAGGTCATCTGCTAAGACATGAGGGAATGACTTCCATGGCACTAGAGGGAGCTGTAGAGGGCAAAAACTGTAGAGGAAGACAGAGATTGGAATACGTCAAGCAAATAATTGAGGACGTAGGTTGCAAGTGCTACTCTGAGATGAAGAGGTTAGCACAGGAAAGGAATTCGTGGCGGGCCGCATCAAACCAGTCAGTAGACTGATGAACAAAAAAAAATTTTTTTTATCACAAAATGATTCTGTAATAAATGTAAGCACATTCAAATTCATGTTGCTAAGGAGTGTGGGAGTTTAGATGCGATTTGTGCCACCAGTGTTAGTAACAAGACTGGCTAGGTTCACCTTGTCTGCATCTGAGGAACTGGAGAAGTATTAAACACTTTAGGACAGAACATGGGACACTTTGAACTTTCACAGAGTTGTAGGTTTCGCATGGAATAGGTAACTAGAGACTGGCCACACTCACTGCAAGAATAGGTCAGTTCAAAAATTAAAGTGTGGGTAGGAGAACCGTAAAAGCTATCTGTAGGACGGAGGCTATCCCCTCCCTCTCCCCCCCCCCCCCCTTACGGGTTCCATGATTATGTAAGGTGGTGCAGTACGTGGTATACCATCCTGATGAAAGAGCGTTTGCACATTCTACATGAGATGGAACTTCAGTTCAACTGTTACAATGTCAAAGAGAGATTCGATAGTTCACATAGTTTTAGTCGTCGTCACTATGTTACTGAAAAAACATAGCAGTTCATGCGTTATCTGCTGTTGTTGAACTTAGCAATTCATTATCAGAACAGACGAAATGTGAGTGGAATACAGTAGCTTAACAAGTGAAGCATGTATAGGTGAAGCATGCAAGATAGCTGCAGGAGGGAGAGAGACGGGCAGTCTTGAGAGCTCCACCCTGTTCCACGTAGCACTGGTCACTGTGCGCAGGTATGACAGTGTGTTTGGGTACTCTGTACTGCACCAGTCCACTCGTCAACAATATCACGTGCAGATATAATGTCATGTGTTACATATAGCATCATACCTAGAGGAACCACATGCTGTAACTTGACTAAACCACATATAAAAGCAAACTACTGTTTCTTTAATTATTCGATAATATGTCTTTCTTGAAGAACTAAAATGACTGAAATTATTTCGTAACAATGAGATGTATTCCCACTGGTGCTTGTTGCTGAGAGCCATTATAGTAGTCCAACTGTTTCGTCCGGGTTGTTGTAGTAGTTGTATAGTGTATGTATTTGTGGATAGCATTATGCATTTCAGCAGATCATCACCATCATCATTTTCCAAATCATAATCTTCTTCTTCTTCTTCTAATTCTCCTTCTCCAGTAATATTTCAACCTTCTATTTTCATAACTGCATTGTTTACTTTGGCTTTAACATCTTCATGTTCTACACCATTTTTGCCTTGATCTGTCTTCTCGTTGTTCTCCTTTCTGAATAGCTGCACTTCTTGATTCAAACTTGGGGAAGGTTTTTCGACTACAGCCTTGGCTTTAGCTTGTCTTCTTTGGAGCGACAGCTGCTTCTTGTGGATAGTTCATTGAGATTTCAAGAAGACCTGATGAGATTTTACGTAAACATGAGATACAACTGGACGAGAGTCATTGGTAGAATCAGTTTTCATTGTTTTATGGAATCATTGCTGTGTTATGGAATTTATAACAAATTTATTAGTGGTCTTTCTCAGTGAACAACCAGCTATTAATTCTTGTACTCCTGTGCTATAGCTCACATTTGGTGGCATGTCTTTGTTTGTCCTCTTTACACTGTTTCTCATGCTGTCTTAAAAATGAAAATACAAATGAGGAACTGAACATTATACTGATAGGTTGCTACACCATATTAGTTCGAACACAATGTAACAAGTTGCCCATGGAGGAGGTAAGTAACTAAAGTGCCCAGGAAATTAGAACTATTGTTTCGTACTGGGCCTGTATCGAAATGGTTCAAATGGCTCTGAGCACTATGGGACTCAACTGCTGAGGTCATTAGTCCCCTAGAACTTAGAACTAGTTAAACCTAACTAACCTAAGGACATCACAAACATCCATGCCCGAGGCAGGATTCGAACCTGCGACCATAGCGGTCTTGCGGTTCCAGACTGCAGCGCCTTTAACCGCACGGACACTTCGGCCGGCGGGCCTGTATCCACAGATCCATAATATAGGATCGTCATCTTGGATCGCCATAATGGATTGCTATCTTGTATTCTGAACTTAGAACTGTGGAGGCTCTGCCAGTATCCTCAGGACTGTTATTTAGGATTGCTCACTATGCAAACTGCATTGGGGTCAGTCATCTTGTTACAGTTTCAGGAATATTTAGTTACTGTTTTGGGGAAATCTGTTACAATTTGTGTGACAATAAGTTATAGTTTGTGAGGCAATTTGTTACAGCTTTGGGGCAGTTTGTTTCAGTTTTTGGGCCTTTTGTTCAGTTTTAGGGCAATTTTTTTACAATTTTGGTGCATCTTGTTACATGTTGGTGGCAATTTGTTAGTTTTGGGATAATCTGTTACAGTTTTGGGGCAATTTGTTACATTTTTCCTGACCATATTCTTGCTTCATGTAAAATACTGAAAGACTGAAATTTGTCTGAAGAATTTCGGGAAAGCTTTCAGAAATTCCTATCCCCCAGCGTTGAGTAACTAAGTTCGATGATTGTCAGAATCAGAAGTGTTTCACTGCAGACAAACAAATCTTAATGTCCTGAAACCTAGAAGACTTGTAGGATTTCTGTGAGTCTGCATGCATGGTCATGATCCAGGTTCTGAGTGTAATCTTCCTCCCTGGGATGACAAATATGTGTGTGACCCGCAAAAGCTCTTCTGCACAAGCACCCACGTTAGAAATCCTATGGATGTATGTAATGTTATAAACATAAGTCTCACTATTCACAACAATCGGTTACATATATGGAGACCTCTCACATATCGCTTACATCTTCAGATTCCTCAGCTGTCACCACTTAAAATATACGCTGGAAATGTTGGATGTATAGTGTGTATAATGTAAAACGCTTTCAATTTATGCGAGGAATCACCTAAAAACATTTTAAAATGTAATGTTGACCAGACATTAGATCACTTTTTGCTTATAAGAATGTTGATTGGAATTTAATGTTTTTTCTCAATTTTCCATCGCACTAAGGCATAACGACAGCGGAAAACTGTTTTAGTTAAAAAATAACTCTGTGTTCTGTCAAGAAGTGTGTGGCTTTTATTGATTGAGTCTACTGCTACTGTCACACTGTATTCCACATGGGACCTACTGTTTGAATCTATGGGATGAATGTGCTATTACTACTACTACTTCTTCTACTATTACTACAACACCCAGAACTCTACCAATTGCGCCACAATAACCATATATATTTTAAGAAACAGAAAGTGCATTTCCCTGCACAATCCCCTTTATAATTGATTGTGGCATAAGACTCAATTGTGTTACTGCAGAACAATGCATCCAACACTGTATTCATCAGAAATGATTTAGAAATGCCTAGAAACCATTTGATGTATATGAATACTGAGATGTGGGAGACTCACAGCCTAGTACAACAAACTGTGTTCTATCTTCTGCAGGATGGGTGTCTGTGGTAGGAGGTTTGAATTATGCTACTTCAGTTTGTGGGTGTATATCATGCACTGTGGTGGTAGTGTAATACATACAGTCGTGTGATAAACTCTGATACCTGCTGCATTGATAGTGTAGGGCATTGTAGTTATGCATAGATGAATTGCAGGGAATGCCTGAATGTGAGATGTTGCATGAAATATCTAAAAGAATGTCCTCCATCATATCTGGTAAAATTCACTAACTTGGCCAGCAAAAGTATTGCAACACAAGGGTGTAGTTGAAGGAATCACACCTGCATTCATCAGAAATGATCTGGAAATCCCCTGGAACCACGCAGTGTATTGAAAGGCAACAATCAATCCGTCACCCATGTATTTTGTTATTTGCTTTACCAATTTTGACAGAGAATATTTTCGCTGTCGGATTTGGTCATTTTTTCATACACGTATTTGTCATCCCAGGAAGGTAGATTACACCGAGAACCTAGATCGGTGCGTATTTATTCTCGTGTTAACTCACATTCATAGCACAACATGTGCCGATGATCACCTGTCCCAAATATGGACGATAGCTCATTTTCAATTAATATGGGTGTAATAACAAATGCACGCAACAAGGCGAATTCAGGTGTAATCTTTTGAGTTATTTGAACAGTAGCTCCAGCATCGACAGGTTGTCACGTCAGTCTGCTTCCCCACAGGAAAGTGCTTCTCTAGGAGTGTGGCCACCCACGCATTGGGACACTATCTTCGATATTTCAGTCGTTGAATGGAATAGGAAATTTTACTTCCTCTTATATCTTCTGACTGAAGAAATGCCTGCTCTTTCTATAATAAACACCTTGGTGATTGGTCAGTATTCCCCCATGAAGTTTTGTCACTCGCTGTACACAGAGACAAGGCAATTTAAGTTCGGAGGGAGCTGTCTCTGCCATGGATGAGTCGAGATACAGCATATGATCAAGTAAGTAGCTATTTTGGATCAAAGTTCGATTTAGCGTCAGGTTTCTTTAAAATGAGTAAATTCAGTCGTTAAGAGGAGCTCAGTGTGTAGTTCAGTTGATGAGGAACGGATATCACAAAAATGGGCAATACCAGAAGATGCGAAAGAAAACATAAGAACAAGGAAGGTAACTGCAAAGAAACCGTGGGTAGCAGAAGAAATACTTCGCCTGATTGATGAGAGGAGGAAGTACAAAAATCTTCATGCAAATTCAGAAATACAGAAATAAAAGTCACTTAGGAATGAAATAAATAAGTAGTACAGGGAAGCTAAGGTGAAATGTCTGCATGAAAAATGTGAAGGAATCGAAAAAGAAATGACTGTCTGAGGGACTGTTTCAGCTTAGAGAAAATTTAAAACAACCTCCAGTGAAATTAAAAGCAAGGATGGGAACGTTATGAGTGCAATGGGAATCTCACTGATAAATGCATAAGAGAGAACGGATGAACGGAAAGAGTACAATGAAGGCCTCTAAGAAGGAGAAGACTAGTCTGATGACGTTATAGAAAAAGAAGATATAGAAATAGGTCTTCCAGTATTAGAATCAGAGTTTAAGAGAGCTTTGGAAACTTAAGATCGAATAAGGCAGAAGCGATAGCTCACAAAGAGCTAAACATCTCATCTATCCAGATTAATGAAAGAGAAAATTGGGGACCTATTAGATGACGATGAGTTTGGCTTTAGCAAGGGCAAAGGCACCACAAAGCCAATGCTGTCGTTGCGGTTGTTAATGAAAGCAAGACTAAAGAAAAATCAAGGCATGTTCATAGGATTTGTCGACCTGGAAAAAGTGTTCGACAGTGCCAAATGGTTCATGTTCCAAAAATAGCGGTATGCTATAGGAAAAGATGAGTGACATACAGTATTTACAAGAGCAAAGAGAGGACGTTAAGAGTGGAAAGCCAAGAACAAAGTGCATGGATTAAAAAGGGTGTAAGACAGGGACGCAGCCATCTGGAGAGGAAAACCTAGATTGGTGTACATTCAGAAAATAGTTGAGGACGTAGGCTGCAAGTAATACACTGAGATGAAGAGGCTGGCATAGGAAAGAAATTCGTGGCAGGCCACATCGAACCAATCAGAGGACTGATGACGCAAAATAAAGGAGCAGTGCAGAATTATCACGAGTGACGATTTCAGTGTCATTTTACTTAAATTCAGATGGAACTGAATTCGTTGTTTAACCTGTTATGATGCAATTCATTTATCTTATGTCGAGTTCACTGTCATGATACTTTGAGTCACGAACTGCCTTTCATGAGTCATTTGGTTATGGAAAGTGATGTACCTTGCTTTCATATCTTTGAGTGAGTAGTTGTGCTTCCACGTAAAGTTACCTTAATCCAAACAGTCATAATTTGCTTACGATGATCATTAGTACGTTATCGTTTGCTCATATGGAACCATAGTGTTTGTGTTTTATGTGTGTTCCATGCAAATGTAGTTTCACAAATACACAACAATTATTAAATAAATGGTTCATTACGCATCCATTCAGTTTGTTAACCTTTGCTTCAACGTGCAAGCAAGTACGTTTTCCCTCAGCCTGTAATTTTTAACCTCCTGTACCCTGCGAGAGAAAATTACTTAATTCGTTTATTAAAAGTCAAAATCATGGGTGGAGGTTCTGGAATTCGGCAATTAAAATTCCACTGTGCTAGGATAGCCACTAGAGCTAATAACCAATTAAAATTCTTGGAACTTTAGACGATTTGGCCATCAGGGCCAAGCAGCTAATGTTAAGCACGGTGTTCTTGCACAACTACCGAAAGTCCTCATTACAAGTGAAGTGAACTTTCAGAATATGTCTGACAATTAACTTAATGCACATCTACTGCTACTCTTCTGAATGGATGTACTGCAGTACCATCTATATTCGATCGCAAACCAGTGATACTTGTCATCAAACTTTTAAAAAGTGACAAGGTATTTGGCTTGTCTCTTTTCATTCAATATGATAATTAATTCAAATGGAACATAATGAGAAGGCAGGTTCTAACAATAGTAGCTTTGGAGAGTAAGTATCACTGCAGTGATTGTATGTACTGACTTCTTGGTGATTCCTTTTCTTAATAAGCGTTTTCACATGTAACCTGGTACAGGGTCTGTTTTTTGTTTTTCTGAGATAATTTGGGAATTGCACACCTTGTGGACTCAGGACAGGCGATCCAGGGTCCAGCAGATAAATACAGGTCTTGGTTTGCAGTTGGCTCACAGGTACTCGTGGAGACAGAGCCGGGCCATATCACAGCTAGAGGGAGAAGCCTTTTCAGTGCTAAAATTGCGCTGCCAGGCAACTCCCAGGGGGACGACAGGTATTGTTTGTGTTTATGGAATGTTTTCACTCTGCTGGATGACCAGGGAACAATGTGATAGGAGAAAGAGAAGCACAGTGGCTTACTGGTCATGTTAAAATAGTGCCTTCAGCTGAAAAGAATCTTCAGCTTTCTAGAAAACATGGAGATGCTACAAAGTTAGCAGCTAGCCTCAGAAACACTTTAACTTTCCCAGGACCTGGGAAGTGAGTCTAGCTCTGCCAGAATGATCCCATCTCTTAAGTCCAACATAACCTCCAATCGCTATTTAAAGTGTTAGGCCCTACCAAGAATCCCTCCCCTGAATCCATTTCTGTCGTCACACTCATGCCAACCTGCATACCCACCTTCCCAAAATCCACAAACCCAACAGTCCTGGATGCCCCCTTATGGCTGGTTATTGTACTTCCACTGAAAGAGTTTCGGCCATCATTCACCACCACCACCAACCAGTTGCCCACAATCTAGCCTCTAATGTCAAGATACCCAAGACTTGCTTCGCCAGCTCTCCATCAATAGCACCGCTTTACTTTCTGGAGCCTGCTTGTTGCTGTTAATGTCACCTCCCTATCCACCATCATACCTCATGACCATGGTGTCAATGCTCTTGCACACTACCTTTCCCAACGTTCTTCAGACTCCAGACCTACTACTTCATTCCTCATTCATCTTACTAACTCGAAACAACTTCTGTTTTGAAGGGAAGATATATAAACAATTGTGGAACACAGCCATGGGAACCTGGATGGCACTCTACTATGCCAACTTGTTTATGGACCGTCTAGACGAGACCCTCCTAGTTAAAAAAAAAACGACAAACCCCTAGTCTCATTCAGGTTTCATTCATGTTATCTTCACCCACTTCAATGGGTCCTGCTCAACCTGGCGTGCCACCCCCTGGACGTTGATCTCCTCCTCTCCAATGGCATCATCCACACCTCTGTCCACATTAAACCCACCAACCACCAATAATACCTGTATCCCTGTCATCCCTTCCACATCAGAAAACCCCTTTCATACAGCCTGTTCACCCAGGGACAGCTTATCTGCAGTGACAAGAACTTCCTCACCCAGTGTGCTGAGAGTCTCATGAAGGCCTCCACTGACAGGCTCTATCCCCCAGATCTAGTACACAAACAGATCCCCCTTGCGATTTCCCCTCACACCTCCAATCCTCCCACCATCCTCAAGAAACATCCACAAAGGAGTACCCCCTTCGTCATCCAGTACTATCCCAGAATAGAACCTTTGTCAGGGCTTTGATTATCTATCGTCATGCACTGATGTGAGGAGCATCCTACCTGAGATCAAAAATGGTTCAAATGGTTCTGAGCACTATGCGACTTAATTTCTGGGGTCATCAGTCGCCTAGAAATTAGAGCTAATTAAACCTAACTAACCTAAGGACATCACACACATCCATGCCCAAGGCAGGATTTGAACCTGCGACCATAGCGGTTGCTCGATTCCAGACTGCAGCGCCTAAAACCGCACGGCCACTCCAGCCGGCTACCTGAGATCCTTCCCACTCATCCTTAACTAGTGTTATGTCGCCCACTCAACCTCCACAACATCCATTCCATCCCTACACTACCCCTAAATCCAATCCCTAGTCACAAGTCGCATATCCCTGTGGAAGACTGAGATGCAAGACCTGCTCAGTCCACCCATCCAGCACATCCTGTTCCAGTCTCGTCACAGGCTTATCTTACTCATTCAGAGGCCAGGCCTGTGTGAAACAAGCTATGTCATATACCAGCTCTACTGCAATTATTACACAGATTTTCATACTAGTATGAATACCAACCAGCTGTGTACCAGAATGAGAGGCCACCACCAAATTACGTCCAAGAGCTAAGTAGACTACCCTGCGTCACAAGCTGAACATAACGCGCTTGATTTGAATGGCTGCTTCATTACCCAAGCCATATAGATCGTCTCCTCCACTACCAGCTTTTCTGAAGTGCACAAATGGAAGCTATTGTTACGTCTCCACTCCCAAAATGATTCCAGCCTTAACTTACAGTAACATACTGTCTCCATACCCCCACCCAATAGTTTCCACCCCCTCTGTCCTATCGCCTCCTCCTTATTCTCGTCTCCCACTCTCTTTGTGTGCCGTCTTCTGCCAATGCACCCACCTATATTTACGTACTCCTTTTCCACTCTGCTCCTCCACTCCCTCTGCCTCCCTGCCCCACTCCCTCCCAACGCTGCGCCTGATTGCATTCTAGTACCCACACTCTTCGCAAAACAGTGCTCTTCCCCCCCCCCCCCCCAATACCTGTACACAGCTATTCTTTCCCCTTCCCCATCCCCTCCAGATTGCTGCAATCTATTTTTTCCTTATTTTGTTGTATTCCAACCTGGTGTTTCCATTTATCATCAAGATGATCAGATGCATTTCCGTATTTGATGTTTGTTTGAACAAAGTAAAGTGCTCATTCAAATCTTTTTTGTTACTCGTTAAATACTTTAATTTTTGATATTAGACAATTCCGTCCTTTAGGATCAACAGCAAGGGCCTTAACATAATTAATCCATTACATACAGAAATTTTGCTTGTGTCTTACGGGTGTGTCCACCTCAAAATTAATTTTTTAATTCAAGTTATTACATTCTACACACACAGCATTTTGCCTAAATTGGCAGACCCTGCCAGTATCTTATCAGCTTAGGATATTCTGGGTTGGGTTGTTTTTGGGGAAGGAGACCAGACAGCGAGGTCATCGGTCTCATCGGATTAGCGAAAGACGGGAAAGGAAGTCGGCCGTGCCATTTGAAAGGAACCATCCCGGCATTTTCCTGGAGTGATTTAGGGAAATCACGGATAACATAAATCAGGATAGCCGGACGCGGGATTGAACCGTCGTCCTCCCGAATGCGAGTCCAGTGTCTAACCACTGCGCCACCTCGCTCGGTAGGATATTCTGTGACACAGTCAGTCCTTATATGTTTGTTGTAAATGACTTGGCCATGTTAAGTACTCATAATTGCGATAGCTTACAGTACATTCACTGGTGTGAGTAAATAACACATATATATATTATTTTCAATTTCATATCTCTGTTTTCGTGGATTCTGTTCTACATCTGATAAATGATTGGCTTTGTTAATTCGGTGTTGGACAGTTTTGAATGGATTATGTGTTATGTTTAAGTGATTTGTTATGATGAGGGCAGAATTAGTTTGATGCTGTTCAGTTGGTTGGGTTTAACACTGTAGTAAATATGTAATTCTTAATGATGACAAGGAGTAAGATGCAACTTGAACTAGAGCGGTCTAAAAGCAAAAGAGAATCGAAGCATTGGAGGTATCATGCTACAAACTAACGTTGAAAACTGGGTGGACTGATAAAGTAAGAAATGAGGAGGTACTTCGCAGAATTGGTAAGGAAAGGACTACATAAGAAACACTAACAAGAAGAAGGTACATGATGATACGACACCTGTTAGGACATCAGGGAATAACTTCCATGGTACTAGAGGGAGCTGTAGAGGTTGAAAACTGTAGTGGAGGACAGAGATTGGAATACTTCCATCAAAAAATTGTGGCTGTAGGTTCCAAATGCAACTCTGAGACGAAGAGGCTGGTACAGCAGAGAAATTCGTAGTTGGGACACATCTAAGCAGTCAGAAGACTGATCGACACAAGAAAAGAAATTTAAAAATGTGAAGAAAGGAGCCAAGGATATGGAACGAAGTTAAGAAAATAAAGGGAGAGATGAGGAGAATTCTGAAACTGGGGGAAAAGACTTAGAAAAGGGATCAGCATGCAAAGAATGAAGCATACAAAGCTCGGGAAGTAGCGATGGAAGCGAAAGAAGAATGCAGGAAAACAGTAAAGGAAAGTCGTAAGATGATTTTTAAAAAAATCCAGTAGAGTTGAAGGTGGGAAAATGGAGCATACGGCAAGTGTGGCTAAACTCCATGTAAGAGGTGCAAGCGGCAGCTATTCCTCTCACTGTTTCTGCTACAGTTCCTCCAAGGTGTCTGCACACGAGCTGTAATTTACGAACCAGTAGCTATAATGGTGACAACAAAAGATCAAATTGCAAAATCCAAGTGTTGGGATGCAGCGTGATTCCATTGTCTTTCTAATTTTGAAACTTAAAATCAAATGGCTCCAACACATTTATGCACGCCCTGAATGTCGTTTCCAGTGTTCTTCTTATTCCTCCCTGTCTGGATTCGCTGTGACAGTTCTCACTACTTATGTGTCCACAACTGCACCTGCTACCACTGCGAGCATAGCATCTGCTCAATGGCACACGCATGTGCGTTTCACTAGAGTCTGATTCCTCGACTAATGTAATAATGACTTTCCTTTGCAGATAGCCGTACTTTTTATCTACCTCTTCGTTTCTTTTCAGTTGCTGTCGATTGGTACTTTCTTGTTGGTTCTTGAAAGCGAGAAGTGTTTGTACCTCTTACGATTCTGTACCAATATCGCATTAGTAAAAAAAGAGCCAACACCAGCTTTCTGAATTTCATTTCCTATTATTTTGTGATTCCGATCTCGTAACAGATTTGTTGCTTCTTCTAACTTTTTATCGATACGCTCTTTAACCTTGGTAAAACGTGTGTGTACGTTTTGTCTCTATTTTTAATGTTGCTTTCCCTGCTTCTTATATAGTTGTGTGCAAGCCTTGCTAAATTATCATACGTATCTGTTGTCGAACTTGTTGATGAATATATCTTTAGGATACCTCTGCATTATTCAAGGGAAGAATATTTTTTTTTTTGACAACATAGTTGTGTGGAGATAACAGCGTCATTTTGAATAATTTATTCAAAGGAAGAATCCTATCAAGATAAGAATCTATATGTTTTGTGCATTACGTATGTTTTTTGTATACTCTTTGTTATAAATAACTGTATAGATATACTTGGTAGCTGCTTCGTATGAGTGGGCCTTCACTCACTGAAAATTTTATCCTGCGATTTAGCGAATGGACAAGGAACCACACTTCTGTGGAGGCCAGACTAACAAAAACAATTATTATAATTAGTTTTGCAACTCTGACCTTGGTAAAGGGGTGAATGATTATTGACCAACTGGTAATGGCATCCTGGTTTATTTCGTGTATATTCATTGATAGACAAGGATTTGTTTTCAGCATCCACACTAGCTAGCATTAAATGGTAATGTTTCATGGTGGTTTCCTCGTAGTTGTACATGTTTTGCTTCAGTTGCTTGAACCTTATTTTCGCGTTGTGTTTGGCATAGTTACCTTTCGTTGTTTCCTATTGACAGCCATCGACTCTATCTGTCATATAGATAAGTTTCCGCCAAATACAGCTCATAGTTGTTTGTAAATTTTGATTATTGCTGTCCCACTATCAGGCTTGAGAGGACCACCACCAGTGCAAAATTTAGATACAAGTGAGGTGATATGAAAAGGGCAAGCCGTTTGGCTTGTGTCTTTTGATTCAGTATGACAATTAATTCAGCTAGAGGATAATGAGGGGGAGGATCTTACAGCAATATCTTTCAAGGCTAAATATGACAGCAGCGACTGTATGTGCTGACTTCTTGGTGCCTTCTTGTCTTAATTAGCGTTCTCATATTTACCCTGGTGCTGGGTCTGTTCATTGATTTTCTGAGAGAGCTTGGGAATCACACAGGTCAGACTCAGGACAGGTACAGAGTCTGTCAGAAAAAATCAGACTTTGGAATACAGGTGAGACACATACAATCGCGGAAACAGAGTCAGGCTACTCCGCAGGTAGAAAGAGAAGGTCTGTCATGGTGAAAACTGGGTCGAAGGGTCACTCCCTGGCAGACCACAACTAATTTTCGGTTTTATGGCATGTTTCCACTCTGGTCGGCCAAGCAGAGTGCTGTGGTGTGGAAGACAGTACTTGCATCAGCAGGAGGCCAGTGCGTTGCCCATGCTAAGAACAGTGACTTCAGCAGCTTTCCAAAAAAACTGAAGATGCCACAGAACTAGCAGATAGCCTCAAGCATAGTTCACTAACTTTCCAAGGGCCTGGGAAGCGAGACTAAGATCAACAGGAATATAGTGAGTTACTTCAGAACATGAGTTGCAGTTATAGGTGCCACTGTCAGTCTTTTGAAATGACTTCGTGAACTAAAAGACGCACTTTGATTGAAGCTCATGGTACATATTTGTATTTTTAACTTTGTTTATTGTCAGATAGTCACATGCAGTTCCGTATTTGTTCTATGTTTCATTATATTAATGTGCTTGTACATGTCTTGTTTTTGTTAACACCTGCAATATTTTAATTAGGCAATGCTTTCCACATGCTATAGGGTCGACAACTATGTCCATAAGATTTCACTATGTTAATTAATCTATTTGTGTGGAGTAATACAGCTTCAGGATCTGTCTGTCGCAGTGACTTCTGATTCTAGGTATTGTATGCTACACACTTGGAGTTTTGGACTTCGATCTTAGTAATATCGAGTGATGACCGAAATCACAAAAGTACGTGCCCATATTAGCACGTCCAACCAAGACAATACCACACATCTCCTCTCACGAGGCTGATCATCCTTATTATGATATTGAGTTCAATGGCTCACAGGTCCGCATGATAAACACCGGAAGACGATATCATAAGAAATCCGGTGGAGATGTTGTCTGCCCCATGCACAATGTAAAACACAATTTAATGACGTATCGCTTAACATACTAGAGAGCTTTCGGTTTATATGAGGGCTGTTTCAAGTATAACATGCGAAATCATCGTATTATTCCGATGAAAAGACGTTCACGCAACTTCTGCTAAGGTATGAACGTAAGGAAAACGACTATATTTAGTCTGAAGCCTTCAAGCCTTCATACAGTACATGAAGAGTTTACCACTGCTAGTCATACCCTTTCCTATTCCACTCGAAAATGGAGCAGTGGGAGAACGATTATTTGCCTTCGTACAGTATGTGTTCTCTGTCAAGTAACTATAAAGCATCCCGGTTCCGTGAACCTTTTTGGCTTTTACCCTACAATATGGATTGCTGTGGAGGAGCTCAATCTACGGCGGACATATCTTTAACTGCCTTTCAATGATGATGTCAAATACTTGCAACATCAAGTTCGTGTTCCCGACTTCTGGTGAGTGTTCTGTAAAGTCCGAGATGTCAGAACATGAGCAATACGGAATATTGTGTCGCATTTCCTACTGGAATGAACAGTCCTAGCCAATAACTGATGACGTGTACCAATTTCACGAATTTCGTATTATATATTCACTTTTTTCAACTCAAAATTTAGTGATGTCAGTAGAATATTGATTTCCAAAAGCCTACACCAGGATGATACAGTGTAATAAGGACATTAATTTAATGAGAGGACACAATCAACAGATCATAATGGAAGGAGTGGGTAACAAGTTGAACATCGTTTGTTTCTTTTAAACAATATCTTCACAAAATTTGTCACTACAATTCAGTTCACCAACATATTACAAGTTGTTTTTAATCGTGTCCAAGCCATAGACAACCCACATATTGCATATACACACAAATACAAATACAATACACATATGTATAAATAAAACAAACCCAACATTACAATATAAAGACAAACATAGTACAGGGTTATTACAAATGATTGAAGCGATTTCACAGCTCTAATATTTGAGATATTTTCACAATGCTTTGCACACACATACAAAAACTCAACAAGTTTTTTTAGGCATTCACAAATGTTCGATATGTGCCCCTTTAGTGATTCGGCAGACATCAAGCCGATAATCAAGTTCCTCCCACACTCGGCGCAGCATGTCCCCATCAATGAGTTCGAAAGCATCGTTGATGCTAGCTCGCAGTTCTGGCACGTTTCTTGGTAGAGGAGGTTTAAACACTGAATCTTTCACATAACCCCACAGAAAGAAATCGCATGGGGTTAAGTCGGGAGTGCGTGGAGGCCATGACATGAATTGCTGATCATGATCTCCACCACGACCGATCCATAGGTTTTCCAATCTCCTGTTTAAGAAATGCCGAACATCATGATGGAAGTGCGGTGGAGCACCATCCTGTTGAAAGATGAAGTCAGCGCTGTCGGTCTCCAGTTGTGGCATGAGCCAATTTTCCAGCATGTCCAGATACACGTGTCCTGTAACGTTTTTTTCGCAGAAGAAAAAGGGGCCGTAAACCTTAAACCGTGAGATTGCACAAAACACGTTAACTTTTGGTGAATTGCGAATTTGCTGCACGAATGCGTGAGGATTCTCTACCGCCCAGATTCGCACATTGTGTCTGTTCACTTCACCATTAAGAAAAAAATGTTGCTTCATCACTGAAAACAAGTTTCGCACTGAACGCATCCTCTTCCATGACCTGCTGCAACCGCGCCGAAAATTCAAAGCGTTTGACTTTGTCATCGGGTGTCAGGGCTTGTAGCAATTGTAAACGGTAAGGCTTCTGCTTTAGCCTTTTCCGTAAGATTTTCCAAACCGTCGGCTGTGGTACGTTTAGCTCCCTGCTTGCTTTATTCGTCGACTTCCGCGGGCTACGCGTGAAACTTGCCCGCACGCGTTCAACCGTTTCTTCGCTCACTGCAGGCCGACCCGTTGATTTCCCCTTACAGAGGCATCCAGAAGCTTTAAACTGCGCATACCATCGCCGAATGGAGTTAGCAGTTGGTGGATCTTTGTTGAACTTCGTCCTGAAGTGTCGTTGCACTGTTATGACTGACTGATGTGAGTGCATTTCAAGCACGACATACGCTTTCGCGGCTCCTGTCGCCATTTTTTCTCACTGCGCTCTCGAGCACTCTGACGGCAGAAACCTGAAGTGCGGCTTCAGCCGAACAAAACTTTATGAGTTTTTCTACGTATCTGTAGTGTGTCGTGACCATATGTCAATGAATGGAGCTACAGTGAATTTATGAAATCGCTTCAATCATTTGTAATAGCCCTGTAAATTGTGTACTTCATACTTTTGTAAACTTATATTTTACTATGTTAATATGTTTGTTTATGTTGTTTTCATTTTCCTAAAAACCTGCAGTACCGAAATTGTCAACCAATTATAACAATGCATATGCAGGAACATTTTCTGTATTCAGAAACGCCCGTACAGTACCTGCAACATGCGGTCGTGCATTATCCTGCTGAAATGAAGGTTTTCGCAGGGATCGAATGAAGGGTAGAGCCACGGGTCGTAACACATCTGAAATGTAACGTCCACTGTTCAAAGTGCCGTCAATGCCAACAAGAGGTGACCGAGACTTGTAACCAATGGCATCCCATACCATCACTCCGGGTGATACGCCAGTATGGCGATAACGAATACACGCTTCCAATGTCCGTTCACCGCGATGTCGCCAAACACGAATGCGACCAGCATGATGCTGTAAACAGAACCTGGATTCATCCGAATAAATGAAGTTTTGCCATTCGTGCACACAGGTTCATCGTTGAGTACACCATCGCAGACGCTCCTGTCTGTGATGCAACGTCGAGGGTAACCGCAGCCATGGTCTCCGAGCTGATAGTCCATGCTGCTGCAAACGTCGTCGAATTGTTCGTGCAGATGGTTGTTGTCTTGCAAACGTCCCCGTCTGTTGACTCAAGAATCGAGACGTGGCTGCACGATCCGTTACAGCTATGCGGATAAGATACCTGTCATCTCGACTGCTAGTGATGCCAGGTCGTTGGGATTCAGCACAGCGTTCCGTTTTACCCTCTTGAACCCACCGAGTCCATATTCTGCTAACAATCATTGGATCTCGACCAACGCGAGCAGCAATGTCACGATACGATGAACCGCAATCGCGATAGGCTACAATCCGACCTTTATCAAAGTCGGAAACGTGATGGTACGCATTTCGCCTGCTTACACGAGGCATCACAACAATGTTTCACCAGGCAACGCCGGTCAACTGCTGTTTGTGTATGAGAAATCGGTTGGAAACTTTCCTCATGTCAGCACGTTGTAGATGTCGCCACCGGCGCCTACCTTGTGTGAATGCTCTGAAAAGCTAATCATTTGAATATCACCGCATCTTTTTCCTGTCGGTTAAATTTCGCGTCTGTAGCACGTTATCTTCGTGGTGTAGCAATTTTAATGCCCAGTAGTGTATTTGAAAATACAACTATTGAAAAATTTTCAGAACGTACACGTTACTTCATCTATCATGGATGACTAAGATGGGTAGCTAACGTAAAAGACTCAAAAGGTGTGTCATAAATTAAATCACATAATCGAGGAAAAGCATGCGGATGACTTTCATAATTTTTTCAATAAATCGACTACATTCTACTACCGTTGAGCTAAGAACTGTAATTTTTACACACACTGCATGTAGCGGAACGCGTAAGCCGTGTAAGCCTGAGGAGGGCATCTCTTTCTTCCAGATGGTGTCACCTACGGGAACGTCTTCTCCAGTGCAAGAAAACACGAGACATCTTCTGGTAGCCAGCAAACTGTTCATCGCGACATGCAAAATGTTTGGTCTAATGCCATTCACAGTGGATACGACTACGGCATCCTTGAAGACATCGAAGTGCGACTTGATCATCTCCGTCGTCGCCTGCACGTATCAGTTAATTTCTGCTTGCGCATTCCCGTATTTCTTTGTCCGCGTTACAGGGCGACTATTTTCGATAAATATTGTTAATTTTTCAGTCGCTTTAAATCTGTCTGCCTTATCTGTAGTCTCTATACTTACTGATCAGTTATTAAATCGAAGGAAATACGAAAAAATGCTTAAACTGATCGTGTCATGTGATAGGATTATGAACATGTACTCGTATAGGAGACCCACGAATGAAATTGTTGGGAAGATCGTAAAAATACAGTTGTTTTTATTACTTAGCCCTTTTTTATGGTTTTATATGGGCCTGTTCGATGCAAATACTGGTTCCAATTGGAAGTTGTGTGCTTTATTTAGCGTAAACACTTTATCTGTTGTGACTCAGACGATTTTCAGGTTTTCAAACCTGCAGCTGATCGTAAAGAACAGAACTTCGGTTTTCAACATTTGTCTGCTTCGCGTGAGAGATGAAATGCGAGGTACTCTATGCATACGAATACCTGTGTCGGAAAGATACGCGTTTTGCGAAGAGGGTCACATTAACATCGCTGATGCTAGCTACCTGCCGTTTCACATTAGAACCCTGAGAAGAGCACATGCAAAGCTTTGTGAGCTATCTCTCGTAGTGACTTCGACTCACGAAATCTTTCTAGTGCTCCACCTGGTCACGATGATAGTAGTGGTTGTCTCGGAGCTGTACCTGATCTTCAGAGACGAGCTGTTTTTGGGTAGGAGGGAACCCATAGGGCAGTTGTGCTACGCGCTGGGGTACAGCGTGAGCCTACTGTGCGTGCCGCTGGTTTCCGCCCACCTCACCAAGACGGAGGCGCGGCGGTCGGCTAGGCTGAGCTCCCAGTTGCTGCTCGAGAGCTCCCGGTCGGCACCTGGCGCGGTGGGCCGCGAGCTGCGGCTGCTAGTTCGGCAGGCGACCGCCAGGCGCCCAGCGGCGCTGCTGCTGCGGACGCTCGCCTTGGACCTGCGCCTCGTCATCACCCTCGTCTCCGCCGTCACCACCTACTGCACCGTGCTGTTCACCTTCCTGCCGCCAGGTGCGCTGCACGTCATTCCTACATTTGCCTTCATTAACGACGTATACTGAGGTGCCAAAAGTCATGGGGTACCTCCTGATATCGTGTCAGACCTCATTTTGTTCGCTGTACCGCAACTCGACGTGGAATAGACTCAGCAAGTTGTTGAAAGCCCCCGCAGAAATATTGAGCCGTGCTGCTTCTATAGCCTACCATAACTCCGAAAGTGTCGCCGGTGTAGAGTTTTGTGATCGAACTTATTTCTCGATTATGTCTCATAAATGTTCGATGGGGTTAATATCAGGCGATCTGGGTGGCCAAATGTTTCACTCGAATTGTCCACAGTGTTCTTCAAACCAGTCTGGCCCAATATAACTATTTCTAGTAAATTATAGGTTCAGTTGGACCAGAGGACCCAGTTCATTCCATGTAAACACAGCCCACACCATTCTGGAGCCACCATCAGATTGCACAGTGCCTTGTTGACAACTTTGGGCCATGGCTATGTTTAGTCTGTGCCACACTGGAACCCTATCATCACCTCTTACCAACTAAAATAGGGAGTCATCTGACGAGGTCACATTTTCCCAGTCGTCTAGGGCACAACCGACATAGTCATGATCCCAGCAGGGAGCAGTGGGAGAAAACAGTTCGACACCGTACGGGGGACATCGTTTGGTTCACCGATGGGTCGAAAACAGATCAAGACATTGGGGCAGGGTTGTACGGGGTTCAGCCAAGCCTGGAGAGCAGCATCTCTCTAGGGAAACTGGCCTCTGTATTCCAAGCCGAAATTACTGCAACCAGGGCATGTGTGGAGGAGAATATGAGTAGGTGTTACAATGATCGTAGCATCTACATCTATTCAGACAATCAGGCAGCCCTGAAATCATTGGCAGCTCCTGCAACAAGATATAAGATTGTTGCAGATTGCCACAGGGCTTTGGTGGAACTAGGGGTAAGCAATAGGGTGTACCTAGAGTGGGTCCCTGGCCACTCAGGGATCTGTGGCAATGAAAAAGCCGATAGATTGGCTAGGATGGGGGCAACAACTCCATTTATTGGACCGGAACCTGTCTTGACAATCACCAAGGCTATGAATTATGATCAAATTAGAACTACAGAACTGGCTTAGGAAACAGCAAGTAGGATATTGGACCAAGATCCATAAACAAAAACATGGTAAGGTAATGATGCTCAAGCCATGTTTTAAAAGAAGCTCTGTAATCCTGGGATTGAACAGGAAATAGATCAAACTCATGACTGGACTGATGACCGGCCATGGGAACTTCAAAAAACACCTACACACAATGGGTATAATGGAAGAGGACCCTAAATGTAGGATTTGTGATGAGGGTGAAGAAACTGGATCACACCCAATCTTTGAATGCATGGAATTGGAGACTAAAAGATACAGAATCTTCGGGACAAATAGACCTGAAGAAATTGTGTCTAACAAAAAACTGGTAGAGGGATTCCTTGCACTATTCAAGGGCACTGGTTGGCTTTACTAGATATACAGGGAGCGATACCACGCAATAAACCTAGTTTCGGTGTGGGCAGTGACTGGTTAGACCTAAGCTGTTTTAGCTCTCCTGTTAAAATCAAATCAAATCAAAAAATCAAATCATGAGCCCAGGGTGCCTATTCAGTATCTTTCCGCCATTGTGCCGATCGTTTCGGTACTCAAGAGCACCGAACGGTCTAGTACTCGAGTCCCATCATTATTCAGTATAAATTTCGGTAGCGATACCGTTCAGGTCTAGAGAACCGAAGCGCTGTTGTCGGTTCGCGTAGCACAAGCCAATCAAAAGCAAGCGGCTGCAGATCCGCGCATGCGCACTGCACTTGGCAGAAAATCCTAAGAAATTTTGGTCTTATGTCAAAGCGGTAGGTGGATCAAAACAAAATGTCCAGACACTCTGTGACCAAAATGGTACTGAAACAGAGGATGACAGACTAAAGGCCGAAATACTAAATGTCTTTTTCCAAAGTTGTTTCACAGAGGAAGATTGCACTGTAGTTCCTTCTCTAGATTGTCGCACAGATGACAAAATGGTAGATATCGAAATAGACGACAGAGGGATAGAGAAACAATTAAAATCGCTCAAAAGAGGAAAGGCCTCTGGACCTGATGGGATACCAGTTCAATTTTACACAGAGTACGCGAAGGAACTTGCCCCCCTTCTTGCAGCGGTGTACCGTAGGTCTCTTGAAGAGCGTAGCGTTCCAAAGGATTGGAAAAGGGCACAGGTCATCCCCGTTTTCAAGAAGGGACGTCGAACAGATGTGCAGAACTATAGACCTATATCTCTAACGTCGATCAGTTGTAGAATTTTGGAACACGTATTGTGTTCGAGTATAATGACTTTTCTGGAGACTAGAAATCTACTCTGTAGGAATCAGCATGGGTTTCGAAAAAGACGGTCATGTGAAACCCAGCTCGCGCTATTCGTCCACGAGACTCAGAGGGCCATAGACACGGGTTCACAGGTAGATGCCGTGTTTCTTGACTTCCGCAAGGCGTTCGATACAGTTCCCCACAGTCGTTTATTGAACAAAGTAAGAGCATATGGACTATCAGACCAATTGTGTGATTGGATTGAGGAGTTCCTAGAATACAGGACGCAGCATGTTATTCTCAATGGAGAGAAGTCTTCCGAAGTAAGAGTAATTTCAGGTGTGCCGCAGGGGAGTGTCATAGGACCGTTGCTATTCACAATATACATAAATGACCTGGTGGATGACATCGGAAGTTCACTGAGGCTTTTTGCAGATGATGCTGTGGTGTATCGAGAGGTTGTAACAATGGAGGATTGTACTGAGATGCAGGAGGATCTGCAGCGAATTGACGCATGGTGCAGGGAATGGCAACTGAATCTCAATGTAGACAAGTGTAATGTGCTGCGAATACACAGAAAGATAGATCCTTTATCATTTAGCTACAAAATAGCAGGTCAGCAACTGGAAGCAGTTAATACCATAAATTATCTGGGAGTACGCGTTAGGAGTGATTTAAAATGGAATGATCATATAATGTTGATTGTCGGTAAAGCAGATGCCAGACTGAGATTCATTGGAAGAATCCTAAGGAAATGCAATCCGAAAACAAAGGAAGTAGGTTACAGTACGCTTGTTAGCCCACTGCTTGAATACTGCTCAGCAGTGTGGGATCCGTATCAGATAGGGTTGATACAAGACATAGAGAAGATCCAACGGAGAGCAGCGCGCTTCGTTACGGGATCATTTGGTAATCGCGAAAGCGTTACGGAGATGATAGATAAACTCCAGTGGAAGACTCTACAGGAGAGACGCTCAGTAGCTCGGTACGGGCTTTTGTCAAAGTTTCGAGAACATACCTTCACCGAAGAGTCAAGCACTATATTGCTCCCTCCTAGGTATATCTCGCGAAGAGACCATGAGGATAAAATCAGAGAGATTAGAGCCCACACAGAGGCATACCGACAATCTTTCTTTCCACGAACAATACGAGACTGGAATGGAAGGGAGAACCGATAGAGGTACTGAAGGTACCCTCCGCCACACACCGTCAGGTGGCTTGCAGAGTATGGATGTAGATGTAGATGTAGACCGCGCACAGCGCCACGAACACAAAGCGGCTAGCAGACGACACAGGCGCGCTATTCTGCCAAGTACCGAACTTGGGTTTTCGCAGTACGAAGAGTTGCTAAAATACCAGCGGAAATGTCTGTCGAAAATGAGGTTAGTAGGTTCACAGTTCTGTGACACTGAAAGAGCGTTAAGGATTGCTATTGTGATTGCCGTTTATGGGTATTTTATTTGAAACAAAAACAGCAACCCTGGATCAGGAGAGGCACTTATTATTGAACTTGGCCAGTATTTGTAGCCTGTGCTAAAATTGTAGCCATTAGGTGGTGACTGAGAGCTATAATTCGAGAATGGAACAGTAGAGAAATGGTCTGAAAGTGATTTGATTTCATCTGTAGTTCAGTCTTTCGTTTTAGTGTTATTAGACTGAAGTCATGGCATCGAAAAAACTCCATTACGGACAAAGCACGCTCTTACATGTAAGTAATATAACGGAAAAAATCTTAACTTACACGAATAACAATGTCTCAGAACGTGTTGCATATATGAAGAGGGAAAAAAATTTTAAGCACCCATCCGTGCGCGAACCTGTGTCCTTACGTGTAACAATCGCGCACGCTAACCACTCTTGGCTACGCTAGACAACAGCTACGCGATGCTGAATTCTTGTACTATTGTGCAGGAACATCGCCTGACTTCGTTGACAAACGATGCTGCGTAAGTCAGAAATGCTTAATAGTTTGGAAGGTTTCCATTATCAGGCTTCACATTATTGCTTTCCATTGTTACTTGAAGGTCGTAATTACTAACTAAACTATTTGTGGGAAAAAGTACACAAAGTCACTGGTAACGTCAGTTCACACTCATGTAATATACATACGCAGAGCCGATGTCTTGCTATTTACTGATCTTTAAATTCTTATTTGCATTAAAATAACACGTATTTTGAGAGAATATTGACCGAAAACGTTTTCTTTTTGGATGTAATGATTCACAGTAATAACCTAACCTAACCATATTTCTAACAAAGGGAAATAGTCTATTATGAACTCACTTTCCAATCGGATGTGTCCTCTGGTGATTCTTTAGTAACACAATCACTAAATCCAAAGCTAAAACCGCTAAATATGTTTAAAATAACAAATTATAGGTGTACATAGACCACAGCTCACCGATCGACAGGGCCACACCGAAATCCAAAACTTCTTGGTACAATTGTCGTAAAATCGGTGGGAGGACCGTTCGGTAACAGGTCTCAGAAGCTTACTGAATAGGCTATTTCGATAAAGAACCGAAAATGACGTCACTACCGAAGCGAACCTACTACATCGACCGATATGAACGATACAGAATAGGGCCCCAGGAGAGGAACTGCAGGCGATGTCGTACTGTTAGCAAAGCCAGTCGTGTCATCCGCCTGCTGCCGTAGCCCATTAGTGGCAAATTTTGCTGCGCTGTCCTAAGGCATACATTTGTCGTACGTCCCGTATTGATTTCTGCGGTTATTTCACGCAGGGTTGCTTGTCTGTTAACACTGACAATTCTGCACACACTCCTTTGCACTCGGTAGTTAAGTGAAGACCGTCGCTCACTGCTTTGTACGAGCTGAAAGGTAGTGCGTGAAATGTGGTATTCTCGGCACACTCTTTGCCATGGCGCACAAACACAACGGTCGGCTACCGCAGTAGAGTTAAGCGGCGCCTGCAACTTAGTACCAGCGCGTTCCGCCAGTTAGCGCTCGAGGTGTTCCCGCCAAACATTCAATCAGCCGCGAATTACCCACGCGCACGAGCCTTTTTGCGTTCTCAGTAACATGGTATGTTCTATATGCGATGACATCTCGGTCCACAAAGCTCTCCAGGCCGGATACATTTGGAACTCCTGAACCACCTCGTACTATAGCAACAGTTAACCATCCGTTGCCATGTGTGAAAGAATCATTGATGTCAATGCTGAAGTTGAGTTGGCATCCACAGAAGACTGCTGGTCCATCCAGTAGAGAGTGTGCTGCGACAGACTTTATAGTATTCTTCTTCTTATCTGCAGCAGAAGTTGTCATTTCGACGTCTTCAATTGTTTTATATATTGTCTGTCTTGTACGTCGACGTACGTCTTGTACGTCTCTGGTGCGTCAGTCTTAGCCGCTGGCGCGCTGCCACGATGGCGCGGCCGGCCTTATCGGCCGGGGTCAAAGGTCAAGCGCTCAGAGAGCTGATGTAACATGCTGTTCTCGCTCTACGCCGACAGATTCTAGATGTACCCTCGTCCGTTTTTAAGCTACGCTACAGATCAATTTATTTATGAAAATACAATGTACAGTCACCAACAAATTTTACATATTCACAAGTACCTTTGCCTTTGATCCAAATAAATACAGTTTCATTAGATGATAGCTTACGTCTATTACGAGTATATAAAGTAAAGGGAGAGGGTGACATATAGGTAGATTTGCCAAAGTCTTTATTTGCGTTCTCAGTAACATGGTATGTTCTATATGCGATGACATCTCGGTCCACAAAGCTCTCCAGGCCGGATACATTTGGAACTCCTGAACCACCTCGTACTATAGCAACAGTTAACCATCCGTTGCCATGTGTGAAAGAATCATTGATGTCAATGCTGAAGTTGATTCTTTCACACATGGCAACGGATGGTTAACTGTTGCCCGAGAAACCATGAAAGCGTGGCCCCGTCACCACAACACCAGTCACAGTCACAAGAACAACACCGGGAAACACACAACAACAGCGACCAGGTCCACCAAGTCAGAGGAAGCTCTAGGGAACCCCACACACAGTCCCCCCCATGGACCAGTTGTTAGGCGTTATGGTGCAGACCATGAACCTCGTCATGGAAATGATGAAGGAATTCAGGGAAGCCCAGAAACAGAACACACAGATCCTCGTTGCCCTTCAGGCAACAGTCCAGCAGTCGCTCCCCTCTGCGACTTCCTCAGTAGTTTCGAAACCCCATCATGGATAGACGACCAAACATCCATGGCCTGACAATGTGCGTCTTTAACGCAGACGGCATTGTTAACCAAGAGGTCGAGTTCAGAGAACTCATGAAGGAGTTCTCCATCGACATATGCATGATGGGGGAAACCCACCTAAAACCGGGAACAAAAGCGACAGTCCCCAACTATGTTAGCTATCGCAAAGACAGGCCAACCCATGGCGGAGGAGTGGCCATATACATAAAAAGAGGGATCCCCCACCACCAGGTATTCTTACCAGCTACAAATAAAATCGAAGCAGTGGCAGTGGAAGTAGCCACTGCCACTGGACCCCTAACAATCGTTGCAATCTACCGACCCCCACAAGACCAGATAGATGAGGGAGACATAGCTACTCTAGGGCAAATTGAAGGCAAACTCATAATAGGGGGCGACTTCAATGCCAAACATCCTGATTGGAATTCTAGAGTAACCTCCAGAGCAGGCGCCAGATTGCAACAACTAGCGCGCAACCACCATTTTGAAACATGGGGTCCAGTCGAGCCCACACATTTTCCAAAAAATGGAGGCAGGCCCGACGTGTTAGATATAGCTCTCACTAGGAGGATTACGGGTTTTGTGACCGCGAGGACGATCAACAGAATGTCCTCCGACCACAACCCAGTGATCCTAGAGGTAGACGTGGGAGAATGGGTAGCACTCCCACGGTACCAGACGTCTTACAAACGTACAAACTGGGAGCGATACCGAGAAACTGTCGCCTCTGATATCGCTCGCGCTCCGCCACCTACTACCGAAACAGTAGAACAAGCGCTACAAGACCTAACAGGTACCATCCTGCAGGCAGCAGAAGAGGCCACCCCTCCACAAAGGGATGGCCCGCCGCCGCAAATACAGCTCCCGGAACACTTGCTAGCTCAAATTCGACATAAGAACAGAGTGGCAAAAGAGTGGAAGATAACCAGAAACCAGGCCACAAGGAGGCTGCTCAATTGTCTACAGAGAGAACTGAAGGTAGCGCTCAATGAGCACAGAAACCAGCAATGGCAAAACCGCCTCAGAGCCCTCAAAGTAGACGATCATACACTATGGCAAGCGACCAAACAGTTTACAAAAAGACGCGCTAGGATGCCGCCACTGCACGGCGAACAGGGTATGGCCTACAGCCATGCTGAAAAGGCCAATGCCCTCGCCGACACTTTCGAGAAGCAGTTCCAAGCGGCTGAACCCCAGGATGATGAGCATGAGAGAGTGGTCCGTCGTCAACTGGCCGTCTTCCTCAACGCTGAGGAGGACCCAGAAGACGAACCCACAGTTTTTGCCCCTGAAGACGTGGCAAAAGTAATTAGATCCCTCCCCTCCAAAAAGGCGCCAGGACATGACAATGTCACCAACCAGTTGGTCAAAAACCTCCCACCCACGGCGATCGAACACCTCGCGAACGTCTTCAACGAGATTACTCGTACCTGCGAGTTCCCAGCTTGCTGGAAACACGCGGAAGTGGTCGCGATACACAAACCAGGGAAAGACCCTCTATTCCCGCAGCACTACAGGCCGATTAGCCTCTTGCCAACTCTCAGCAAGATCTATGAGCGCCTCCTGCTAAGACCCATACAAGAACATATCACCAGAGAGCAAATTCTGCCGGATTTCCAATTCGGATTCCGGCAGAACCACTCTGCCCCACAACAGATCATGAGAGTGGTTGAAGCAGCCACAGAGGGCTTCAACCACAGAGGCTACTGCGGGATAGTGCTACTAGACGTAGCCAAAGCCTTTGACTCGGTATGGCATAGAGGGCTACTCTACAAGTTGTACACTCAAGGGTTCCCCGGGAGAATAGTTAAGCAGATCAAAAGCTATCTCTCGAACAGAACTTTCTCTGTCAAAGTAGAAACAGCCACCTCCACCAAGAGGCGTATTCGTGCTGGGGTGCCACAGGGATCGGTCCTGGGGCCCGTTTTGTACAGTCTGTACACTGCGGACACTCCAACGGCCCCCCTGGTGCACACCGCTCAGTACGCTGACGATACAGCCTTCTACACAAGAAACGCGAACAAGGACCTGGTCATCCGTAGGTTACAAGGGGTTTTAGATGACACAGAAACTTGGGCCCGTCGCTGGCGAATCACCATCAATTCTGAAAAGACGCAGGCGATGCTGATTACCCGTAGGCTCGGAAGGCGCGAACCTCCTCAACGCACCCCCCCTTCACCTTCACCTAAACGGAACCCAACTCCCCTGGCGCAGAACCGCCAAGTATCTTGGCGTAACCTTGGACTCTCGTCTTACGTGGAAACCCCACATAGACGAAGTCCATAGGAAGGTCTGCGCCAGAATGTCCATCCTGTACCCAATCCTCAACTCAACCAGCTCCCTTTCCTTCTCAGTAGGAGTGAACGTATACCAGGCCCTGATCCGGCCAGTCATGGAATACGCGTGTCCTGTCTGGGGATACGCGGCGAAGCAGCACCTGGACACTCTCCAGAGGCTGCAGAACCGCGCCCTCAGGAGGGCACTGCGTTTACCCCTTGGATTCCCCACTGACGATTTACATGCTGCTGCGGAAATCCCACTCCTGAGAGAGCGTTTCCAAGACCTGGCAAGGGCCTTCTATGAAGGTACCTCCAGGTCGCGAAATGCCCTCATCCACTCCCTAGGTCGGTATGACATGTCCCGCGATAAACACAATCGCCCCATGACGATCTTCGACGACTAAGTCGAAGAGAAAAATCCCAATACCCATCCCCAAATCCTACTCCTACCCAAAATACTACAATTATCTCGCCAAACATCAGGCAAGTACCAGACACACACAGAACAAACATCACTTCTCACAGACATCAAAAAAGTACAGAAATAATCACACACACAAGTACACAGGGGAGTAAAAGCCGACAGGCTACAAACTCCCCCTCACACTTCCCCAAAGAGGGGAAAGTATTAGATGTAAGATGATGATGATGGAGACAAAGGAACGTAAAGTCAGTTCAATTGCTAATATTTCAATTCAATAAGGTGGCATAGTTCTTTGACTTGTTATAAAATCTTGGCAAGAGGAGAAGCTTTTTGTTCTCGAAGGAAGTTTATCTTTTGTAAAATTAAGCGGTGGTCTTGCTCCACCTAATAAAAATTTTTTGTTCGCATATGTGTGTTAATCTGTGGATATAACACTCTTGGACTGTAAGCCTCTGAGTATTCTACTCCCTAACGATTTTCGAAGTGGAATGTCCCATGCATCTAGCTTCAGCTACCATTCCGCGTTCGAAGTCTGCTAATTCCCGTCGTTCAGTCATAACCACGTCGGACACCTTTTCACATGAATCAACTGAGCACAGTTAAGATGGTTCAAATGGCTCTGAGCACTGTGGGACTTAACATCTATGGTCATCAGTCCCCTAGAACTTAGAACTACTTAAACCTAACTAACCTAAGGACAGCACACAACACCCAGCCATCACGAGGCAGAGAAAATCCCTGACCTCGCCGGGAATCGAACCCGGGAACCCGGGCGTGGGAAGCGAGAACGCTACCGCACGACCACGAGATGCGGGCAGCACAGTTAAGAGATCTACCAAAACACTGCCCTTTTATATCTCGTGTACGCGATACTATTGCCATCTGTATAGGTGTGTATCGCTGTCCTATGATGTTGTAATCTCATTGTGCAGGGTATGGACAAAAATGTGGTCACACCAAACATACAACAGATTACCATTCATAATGCGGTGTAAGAAGCTACTTATTATTGGAAAAGCTTCCAGTCGTCTCGAAATAGATACATAAAGGTCCTATGTGATTTTCAAGGACATCTTGTACCATTCTTCCTGCACAATAGTGCCAAGATCAGGTAACGGCGCTCTGGGTGAATAGTGATCACGCACGCTTTTCTCCAAACGAGACCGCAAAGTATCAGTAATATTGAGGTCTGGTGACTGTGGTGGCCGCGGAAGATGTGACAGCTCATCTTCGTACTCAAAAAACCAGTCGTGGACTGTGCGAACTGCGTGAGCAGCGGCCTTGTTATCTTGGAACACAGTATCATCGTTGGAGAGCAAACACTGCGCGATCCGGCTAACCTGACAGCCAAAATGTTCACACAGCCCTTGGCGTACTGCGAACTTGACGAGTAGCCATGGGGCGCATGGGATACCACGATATGACTGCCCTAATTATCAACGAACCCCCGCCTCATTTCACTGTTGTGCCGTTAACTTCGCCTGGAAGGAGTGTGGAAAAGACTCATCCGGCCAAATGACTTCATTGCATTGTTTCGCAGACCACGTTTTATCGCTTCGGCACCACGTTTTCCTGTTGCAGGCATTTTCGTCACTGACGAGAGTCTATTGGAATTCCAGGTCGCCATGCAGTTCTTCGCTTCTGGAGCTCCATTCATGGTGGCTTGGTGGTGACAGGATTTGCGAGTGCGACATTCACTTCTGTAGTGATTTTTGCAGCTGTCGTCCTCTTATTCCTCTTCAATGATCGTCTGTCAGGATTGTTGTGTTGGCTGAAGAGCCAACACCGTGTTACTAGTGGAGACCGAAATGCACGCGTTTTAGCTCACGCGGGCTGGCGTGAGGAGGGAAGGACTATACTGACGTGAGGTCTGGAACATGACAAGGAATTAGAATTCAGAAAGCGGACGTCGCTCTTGATGGTACATGATTCACAATATTATCGGTTCAGATTACATTCTTGAAGAATATGGCGCCTTGCTAGGTCGTAGCAAATGACGTAGCTGAAGACTATGCTAAACTGTCGTCTCCGCAAACGAGAGCGTATGTAGACAGTGAACCATCGCTAGCAAAGTCGGCTGTACAACTGGGGCGAGTGCTAGGGAATCTCTCTGGACTAGACCTGCCGTGTGGCGGCGCTCGATCTGCAATTCACTGATAGTGGCGACACGCGGGTCCGACGTATACTAGCGGACCGCGGCCGATTTAAAGGCTACCACCTAGCAAGTGTGGTGTCTGGCGGTGACACCACAAGGATCACTGAAGACTTTCTTCCGCATTGTCACTTAGCGGAAAATGCTTTTCCTTTTCCTGTGATACGGCGTCTTTTGAAACACCAAACACTTCGGCTGCCTTGATTACAGAAACACGCAGCATATGAGCAGCAACAATGTTCGCATTCGCTTAGCTCCGACATAATGCACTGTACAGGATGGGCGTAACTTTTAGATAAAGGCGAAAGCATGTTGAAAGGGGTTACATAGGCCTAGGGAGGTGAGGGTGAGCCAGAGCGTAGAGTTTAGCGAGACATAGTTCGCGAAAATAACGAAAGCGGTTGTCTGCCACAACTAAGTCCACAGTGCCGCAGCACCAGGAGAAGCAGGAGATGTTCAGTGCTACAGGGCGCGCATCCGACTCGCGGCTGAACAAGAATACAAGAGAGCGGGCCCGGCGACTGGCGGCCGGGCATGTTCGACGGACCACGCGGCTTCCTCCGCCCTGATTGGTCAGGACCGAGCAAACCGTGCGGGCGGCATGGAACTTTCCAGAGCGTTGCCTGCTAAGCGACGCCTTGGGCGGCGTTACCTCACAGGCACGTGAGAGAGGCGCGTGGCCGAGGTGCCCTTTCTCGGTGCTGTCTTCTTGTTGCTAAACTGTGGGACGAAAGAATTTACAGGCAGCTAACACTGTCGGCCGTGGCTTGACCGCAATGGAAAAATGAAGTTACCGTTTGCAAGCTCATATAATAAAATCCCCTGTTGTCTTGCTCATCCTTTGCAGCACTCACAATTACACAGACCAGTGTTCTGGGAACCCCTGACACTTGTAACTGTACTGCGGACTTTGCACAGATACCATTATTGGTCAAGCACAACAGTGCAACAGTACAACAGCGCAGTCATACAACGAAGGCTTTCACGACCGAATGTTTCAGCTGCTGAGAATTCTTCTGGGTAGTATGGCCGACTCGGCAAGACTCGACACAACCAGGAGTACCTCCGAAGATGTCCAACGCAGCCTTGGACGAAACGTCAGGGATAGAAGAGTTCCATGGAGCACGGCCATACAACCCGGAAGAACTCTCAGTAGCTGAGTACAGCAGTGAAACTTGCACGCTTCGCTAGCACCTACATTTATGTTTCAACTTACATTTCTCGCAATGTTCCCAAATTTTTTCCGACCCCCATACCAACAAGTATCCGAGGTGGAGTGACACTCGAATGGCTGCAACTAATTAAAACTTATTTTAAAATACCCAGACGTTGCGACTTACTATTTCCAGGGCGTGTTTGTGTGCCCGCCCCGTTCGCTATTGTGGTTGCTAGAACTGGTTGCCCTTATCTGGGACACGGGGGTTTTTCTTCAACTTGCAGATAATGGGCTAGTCTTTCTGTAATCTTCCTAAATGGGTTGTGACCGAGACCTACTTGACTGGATTAAGGCCTTGTGGGTTTACCCTGGCAGTAGGTGTTTTGCAACGCCCTTTCGAAAGAAACTGCTTAAAAGGACCTGGAAGGTAGCAGCAGTATACGAAAAACTGCTGTTAGTGGGACCCGGAAACGGCCAATTAAACAGTAAAGGTCTAGATGTAAGGCAATTTTGTGGAGTGGTTTGGAGCCCTTGTGAGGTCTAGAGGACAAATGTCCTCTGGGACCAGGGAGGCGTCTTGAAGTGAAAATCAGCAGCTACTGGGCAACCATGAGGGGTGAAGGAAGGGAATCGCGGGCCCAGTGGAAGGGAGTGGATTAACTTGTGGCCAGTAAATCTATTCTTTCTGCCCGGAAAGATGTGAGCTGTTTGTCAGCGCGTCACGGGAAGCCTGGTATTCAGAGATTTGCCGGTTTTTTGGTGAAATTACAGTTTTGTGAGAGTCCACTCACTCGGTAGGGAGTCGCTGCATTGCAGAGTGTGCTGCGGAGCCATTTGTTAATTGTGGGTGCTCTTTAATGGATGTGGCAGACTTGGTGAGATTTAATAAAAGACAATAAATCCTATCCACAATTGATTAACTCAATTTACAATTACTAAGTTGTCCGAATCCTGTCAGTGAAAAATTTTCACTGCCAGTTTTTGCCGTCAAGGTGAGGGGAGGTGACGGTGTAAAGTTCCTGGTTACCTGTCTTTGCGCCAATGTCTTCGACTGAATTCCGAACCTCTCGGCAGTGTTTCACGAGAATTTTTTCTGGTTGTATGGCCGTGGTCCATGGAACTCTTCAATCCCTGACGTTTCGTCCAAGGCTACGTTGGACATCTTCGGAGGTGCTCCTGGTTGTGTCGAGTCTTGCCGACTGACGAGTTGGACGTCGAAGAGCGGCCAAAATACCGTGGAAAGTGGGCGTGGTTTGGATTTCATGTGATAGCAGAGATAAACATCGTCAAAGATACAATTTTTTAACTATCGATTATAGTACGTCAAAGATAAAAACTTCTCATCGGTTCTGTAGCTCCACAGTCCATATATCACTGAGATTCATGGCTTCTTCTTTTCTGTTAAAATTATCCCCATGTTTATATATTTCGATGGCTTCTCTGTATAGCGATGGATAATAGTTCGTCATAGTACATGAAACTTCAGTTTCCGAAAATTTCACTAGGTGATCACCTGATTGAAGAGCATGTTCCGCCACGGCTGATTTGTCTGTTTTCCCTAGTCGGCAAAGACTTATGTTCCTTCAACAGTGTATTCGCACTTCTCTTTGTAGTTCCAATGTAGACCTTGCCACACGTACACGGAATCTTATATATGCCACTTGCAGGCAGAGGGGGACGTTTATCCTTAACGTAACGAAGTGCTTGGCCTATTTTCTTAGTTGGTCTGAAAATCGGTTGAACGTCATGTTTTCTTAGAATCTTGCGGATCTGATCCGTCAATTTTTGATGAAGTGTAGAGAAACCGTGTTCTTCCATCGATGTGTCCTATCGTTGTCCTTAGGCCTCGTGTTATTCGGTCGCAAAACTCTTATTTATTTCCTTACTAGAGTACCCATTCTTCTCAAAAGCCTGCTGTAGATGTTTTAACTCAGCGTCCAGGTGTTCCGGCATACAAATCCTTTTAGCTCTGTCCACTAGACATTTAATTACACCTCTTTTCTGTTGTGGATGATGATTGGAATCCTTATGCAAGTGTCTGTCGATATGTGTAACCTTCTGAAAGACTTTATGTTTCATGCTGCCATCATTCTGTCTCATGTCGAAGACATCCAAGAAGGATATTGCGTTGTCTTTCTTCATTTCCATAGTAAACTGGATTTATACTATTTAAATAACAAAATAATTCCTAGAAAGCCTTTTTGCCATGTGACCAAACAACAGTTGTATCATCCACGTATCGATACCATCGACATGGTTTCTTACTCGCTTTTTCCAGAGCTAATTGTTCGAATTTTTACATGTAAAAGTTAACAATCGTAGGACTCAATGGGATACCCATGGCCAAAGATAAAAAAGTTTTTATCTTTGACGTACTATAATCGATAGTTAAAAAATTGTATCTTTGACAATGTTTATCTCTGCTATCACGTGAAATCCAGGCCACGCCCACTTCCCATGGTATTTAGGCCGCTCTTCGACGTCCGACTCGTCGATCGGCAAGACTCAGCACAACCAAGAGCACCTCCGAAGATGTCCAACGTAGCCTTGGACGAAACGTCAGGGATTGAAGAGTTCCATGGACCATGGCCGTACAACCCCAAGAAAATTCTCAGCAGCTGAAACATCCGGTCGTGAAAGCCTTCATAGTGTGAGTGTCTCATGAAATGAAGGTATGTATTACTGTCGATGTGATCCGTCCGTCGGAGGGGAACGTTAAGCTCGCCGGCCTCCCAGCTGCTGCTCGGCACTCGGTTTCACCGTCTCTTCTTTTCACCACCACAGCACAAAACCCGACGCTATGCTGTACTAGCAAACAGCACCGTCATCCACACGACAGAGATACACGTTCGACACGCCATAATAGATCATAGTAGTACACTCTTAAACATCAGTATAACCTCGGCATAAGCGGCGGTGTAGAATTCCTGCATCTGCTCCCCTACACTCATTCTCTGAGCGTGGGACAGCTTTAACTTTTCGCACTAGACTATCCACAGTTTACAGCTTTTCATGTACGATTATGAAGTCGTTCAAGCATGAATCAGTTAAAATGATCCCTTCGCTTCATTGGAGACTTGTAACATGGCGTATGTGTCCTTTTTGAGTTATTCCTTTCTCTGAAGGAAGAGGTCATCGGTGGGCATTGTACACAGTGTAGCGAGTGCTTGCAGTTCTCATTTTTCAGTTTCGAGGCCTGACTTTATATTGTTTTGAAAGTAATTGAGTTGCTACAGGATACTAATTTTCTGGCTTAGGAGTAGTAACGAGGTCAAAGTGGGGTTGGCGACCCTCCTTTAGACATCTGCATCACACTCCGCAAGCTTGGTGGACGGTATTTGTGGTACGACGAACTGATTCCCTCACATCTCTTTTCCAATCCAGAAAGCGGTTATAGCATCGACGTTTCCAGCCGTAAATAGAAATATTAAAAAAGGTAGGAAGATTTTACTGTTTAGCAAAAGTGACAAAAAGCAGATTTCAGAGTACTTGACAGCTCAACACAAAAGTTTTATCTCAAGTACAGATAGTGTTGAGGGTCAGTGGACAAAGTTCAAAACCATCGTACAATATGCATTGGAAGAGTATGTGCCAAGCAAGATCGTAAGAGATGGAAAAGAGCCACCGTGGTACAACAATCGAGTTAGAAAAATGCTGCGGAAGCAAAGGGAACTTCACAGCAAACATAAACATAGCCAAAGCGTTGCAGACAAACAAAAATTAGACGAAGCGAAATGTAGTGTGAGGCGGGCTATGCGAGAGGCGTTCAACGAATTCGAAGGTAAAGTTTTGGCAGAAAATCCTAAGAAATTTTGGTCTTATGTCAAAGTGGTAGGTGGATCAAAACAAAATGTCCAGACACTCTGTGACCAAAATGGTACTGAAACAGAGGATGACAGACTAAAGGCCGAAATACTAAATGTCTTTTTCCAAAGCTGTTTCACAGAGGAAGACTGCACTGTAGTTCCTTCTCTAGATTGTCGCACAGATGACAAAATGGTAGATCTCGAAAAGGATGACAAAGGGACAGAAAAACAATTAAAATCGCTCAAAAGAGGAAAGGCCGCTGGACCTGATGGGATACCAGTTCGATTTTACACAGAGTACGCAAAGGAACTTGCCCCCCCCCCCCCCCCCCCCTTCTTGCAGCGGTGTGCCGTAGGTAGCGTAGCGTTTCAAAAGATTGGAAAAGGGCACAGGTCATCCCCGTTTTCTAGAAGGGACGTCGAACAGATGTGCAGAACTGTAGACCTATATCTCTAACGTCGATCAGTTGTAGAATTTTGGAACACGTATTATGTTCGAGTATAATGACTTTTCTGGAGACTAGAAATCTACTCTGTAGGAATCAGCATGGGTTTCGAAAAAAGACGATCGCGTGAAACCCAAGTCGAGCTATTCGTCTCCGAGACTCAGAGGGCCATAGACACGGGTTCCCAGGTAGATGCCGTGTTTTTTGACTTCCGCAAGGCGTTTGATACAATTCCCCACAGTCGTTTAATGAACAAAGTAAGAGCATATGGACTATCAGACCAATTGTGTGATTGGATTGAAGAGTTCCTAGATAACAGGACGCAGCATGTCATTCTCAATGGAGAGAAGTCTTCCGAAGTAAGAGTGATTTCAGGTGTGCCGCAGGGGAGTGTCGTAGGACGGTTGCTATTCACAATATACATAAATGACCTTGTGGATAACATCGGAAGTTCACTGAGGCTTTTTGCGGATGGTGCTGTAGTATATCGAGAGGTTGTAACAATGGAAAATTGCACTGAAATGCAGGAAGATCTGCAACGAATTGACGCATGGTGCAGGGAATGGAAATTGAATCTTAATGTAGACAAGTGTAATAAGCTGCGAATACACAGAAAGAAAGAACCTTTCTCATTTAGCTACAATATAGCAGGTCAGCAACTGGAAGCAGTTAATTCCATAAATGATCTGGGAGTAGCCATTAGGAGTGAGTTAAAATGGAATGACCATATAAAATTAACCGTCGGTAATGCAGATGCCAGACTGAGATTCATTGGAAGAATCCTAACGAAATGGAGTCCGAAAACAAAGGAAGTAGGTTACAGTACACTTGTTCGCACACTGCTTGAATACTGCTCAGCAGTGTGGGATCCGTATCATATAGGGTTGATAGAAGAGGTAGCGAAGATCCAACGGAGAGCAGCGCGCTTCGTTACGGGATCATTTAGCATTGGCGAAAGCGTTACGGAGATTGTGGTGTCACCGCCAGACACCACACTTGCTAGGTGGTCGCCTTTAAATCGGCCGCAGTCCGCTAGTATACGACGGACCCGCGTGTTGCCACTATCAGTAATTGCAGACCGAGCGCCGGCACACGGCAGGTCTAGAGAGACTTCCTAGCACTCGCCCCAATTGTACAGCCGACTTTTCTAGAGATGGTTCACTGACAAATTACGCTCTCATTTGCCGAGACGATAGTTAGCATAGCCTTCAGCTACGTCATTTGCTACGACCTAGCAAGGCGCCATTATCATTTGCTATTTATCTTGTGATGCATGTACCGTCAGACCGATGTTCACCAATTATGGATTAAAGTTAAGTATTCCAACATCTAAGACCTTTTTTGCTAGTATAATTACTTTACCTGTTCCAGACCTCACGCCAGCCTGCGTGATCTTAACGCGTGCCTTTCGGCTACCTATCATAGTGCCTTGGCTGTCTTGCCAAGTCACAACAGAGATGATGGATAAACTCCAGTGGAAGACGCTGCAGGAGAGACGCTCAGTAGGTCGGTACGGGCTTTTGTTGAAGTTTCGAGAACATACCTTCACCGAGGAGTCAAGCAGTATATTGCTCCTACGTATATCTCGAGAAGAGACCATGAGGATAAAATCAGAGAGATTAGAGCCCACACAGAGGCATACCGACAATCTTTATTTCCACGAACAATACGAGACTGGAATAGAAGGGAGAACTAATAGAGGAACTCAAGGTACCCTCCGCCACACACCGTCAGATGGCTTGCGGAGTATGTATGTAGATGTAGATGTTGGGCACAAAACCATCACTTCGTGTTCATCAACTCCTGTGGCAGATGCTGCAACATAAGCTTCTTGTCACGGTGGGATTTACTTTTAAAGTTACGAGAGCGTACGTTTCTAGAAGAGCCGACAAATATTTTGCTTCCTCCCACGAATATCTCGCTGAAAGACGATGGAGATAAAATTAGACAGTACCCAGCTCACCAGGAGGCTTACTGCCAGTCTTTCTTTCCGCGACTGATACGCGGCTGTAACAGGAAAAGGGGAAAGTGACAGTGATAGACAAAATACTCCTCGCCACACACCTTAAGAAGGCTTGCGCAATATAGATGAAGTTGTAGATTTGGGATTGCTAATCAACCACAGGGGTTCAGATTTTGCAACTCTTTTCCGACTTAGCGGTAACAGACATTCGAGCTACTGGTAACCGACGCCTGCTCTATTGTAGCTCCATGGTTCTATAATCACTCTTCGTCGTTGGGATTTTGGAGTGTGTCACATGTATTGTCATCGCATTAGACACTATTCATCTCTGGAAACAGTATACTCTGACAGCCATCGATAGAGTTACTGCTACTGGCTACCCTCTGCAGACACTTCCGTGAAAAATAAAATCATCCGTACTGCCTTTCCTGAGGCCAGTGCGACAACTTATAGTACGAGGTGCATTCAAGTTCTAAGGCCTCCGATTTTTTTTCTAATTAACTACTCAACCGAAATCGATGAAACTGGCGTTACTTCTCGACGTAATCTCCCTGCAGACGTACATATATTTCACAACGCTGACGCCATAATTCCATGGCAGCGGCGAAGGCTTCTTTAGGAGTCTGTTTTGACCACTGGAAAATCGCTGAGGCAATAGCAGCACGGCTGGTGAATGTGCGGCCACGAAGAGTGTCTTTCATTGTTGGAAAAAGCCAAAAGTCACTAGGAGCCAGGTCAGGTGAGTAGGGAGCATGAGGAATCACTTCAAAGTTGTTATCACGAACAAACTGTTGCGTAACGTTAGCTCGATGTGTGGGTGCGTTGTCTTGATGAAACAGCACACGCGCAGCCCTTCCCGGACGTTTTGTTGCAGTGCAGGAAGGGATTCGTTCTTCAAAACATTTCCGTAGGATGCACCTGTTACCGTAGTGCCCTTTGGAACGCAATGGGTAAGGATTACGCCCTCGCTGTCCCAGAACATGGACACCATCATTTTTTCAGCACTGGCGGTTACCCGAAATTTTTTTGGTGGCGGTGAATCTGTGTGCTTCCATTGAGCTGACTGGCGCTTTGTTTCTGAATTGAAAAATGGCATCCACGTGTCATCCATTGTCACAACCGACGAAGAGAAAGTCCTATTCATGCTATCGTTGCGCGTCAACATTGCTTGGCAACATGCCACATGGGCAGCCATGTGGTCATCCGTCAGCATTCGTGGCACCCACCTGGATGACACTTTTTGCATTTTCAGGTCGTCATGCAGGATTGTGTGCACAGAACCCACAGAAATGCCAACTCTGGAGGCGATCTGTTCAACAGTCATTCGGCGATCCCCCAAAACAATTCTCTCCACTTTCTCGATCATGTCGTCAGACCGGCTTGTGCGAGCCCGAAGTTGTTTCGGTTTGTTGTCACACGATGTTCTGCCTTCATTAAACTGTTGCACCCACGAACGCACTTTTAACACATCCATAACTCCATCACCACATGTCTCCTTCAGCTGTCGATGAATATCAATTGGTTTCACACCACGAAAATTCAGAAAACGAATGATTGCATGCTGTTCAAGTAAGGAAAACGTCGCCATTTTAAGTATTTAAAACAGTTCTCATTCTCGCCGCTGGCGATAAAATTCCATCTGCCGTACGGTGCTGCCATCTCTGGGACGTATTGACAATGAACGCAGCCTCATTTTAAAACAATGCGTGTGTTTCTATCTCTTTCCAGTCCGGAGAATAAAAATCGGAGGCCTTAGAACTTGAATGTACCTCGTATACCCCAGCGTAACAGTAAATCACACACACACACACACACACACACACGCACACACACACACAGACACACAATTTTTAAGGACACTGGCGTATGCCCTATTCAGAAACATCTGTACGGTTTATATACACTGGCACAGCCAACAAATATTGAAGTGACATTATTTAATCCAACAACAGTGCTGTACCGATACAATGGATCGTATACAACACAGTCGTTTAGAGTCTGTAATGTCTCGAAACAAGTTATGAGAAATATAGAATAAGGTATCAAAATTCTCGCATACGCTACTAAAAAAATTAAGCTGTTAAGACAAGTAGCATCAGTTCATTAAAGACGAGCGTGAAACTGTTAAGATAAATTACATAATGCATAAAATAATGTGCATCATTCTTTAGTTACAGATAATGAGAACGCGCAACACGCATTGCCAACGGCTCAACCTGGTGATGTGTGGGCACTGTCTTCAGAAGCCGAATCCAAGAACTTCACCTTCATAAATTGTTCAGCAAACCATCCCAGCGTTCAATAGCAACTGTGAGACACTACTTTTGTTCACAACTTTGGTGTTGTTCAAGTTTTTGTTGGCAAGTGATGCTCCATATCTCCTGCTACGTATGTAATTTTCCGTCAAATTGCAATGAGTCATCACTTTCTGATACACTTCCTATAACTAATCACCAACGAATCTAGAAATATATCTGATGATACAGAAAACGTAATACACTCCTTTTGTAAGAAATTAATAAAAAATGAGGAATATAAATAAATTCTCTGTTCGTTATTCATCTCGGTAAAGTAATATCTTTAACTACAGAAACAGTAAAAATCTGCAAGTAATAGGCATGACACCTTGTGTGTTAATACACTACTGGCCATTAAAATTGCTACACAAAGAAGAAATGCATGTGATAATCGGGTATTCATTGGACAAATATATTATACTAGAACTGACATGTGATTCCATTTTCACGCAATTTGGGTGCATAGATCCTGAGAAATCAGTACTCCGAACGACCACCTCTGGCCATAATAACGGCCTTGATACGCCTGGGCATTGAGTCAAACAGAGCTTGGATGGCGTGTACAGGTACAGCTGCCCACACAGATTCAACACGATACCACAGTTCATCAAGAGTAGTGACTGGCGTATTGTGACGAGCCATTTGCTTGGCCACCATTTATCAGTCGTTTTCAGTTGGTGAGAGATCTGGAGAATGTGCTGGCCAGGGCAGCACTCGAACACTCTCTGTATCCAGAAAGGCCCGTACAGGAACTGCAACATGCGGTCGTGCATTATTCTGCTGGAACGTAGGTTTTCGCAGGGATCGATTGAAGGGTAGAACCACGGGTCGTAACACATCTGAAATGTAACGTCCACCGTTGAAAGTGCCGTCAATGCGAACAAGAGGTGACCGAGACGTGTAACCAATGGCACCCCATATCATCACACCGGGTGAGCGCCAGTATGGCGATGACGAATACACGCTTCCAATGTGCGTTTAACGCCATGTCGCCAAACACGGATGCGACCGTCATGATGCTGTAAACAGAACCTGGATTCATCCGAAAGAATGACGTTTTGCCATTCGTGCACCCAGGTTCGTCGTTGAGTACACCATCGCAGACGCTCCTGTCAGTGATGTAACGTCAAGAGTAACTGCAGCCATGGTCTTCGAGTTGATAGTCCATGCTGCTGCAAACATCGTCGAACTGTTCGTGCAGATGGTTGTTGTCTTGCAAACGTCCCCATCTGTTGACTCAGGGATCGAGACGTGGCTGCACGATCCGTTACAGCCATGCGGATCGACTGCTAGTGATGCGAGGCCGTTGGGATCCAGTACGGCATTCCGCATTACCCTCCTGAACCTACCGATTCCATATTCTGCTAACAGTCATTGGATCTCGACCAACGCCAGCAGCAATGTCGCGATACGATGAACCGAAATAGCGATAGGCTACAATCCGACCTTTATCAAAGTCGTGAACTTGATGATACGCATTTCTCCTCCTTACACGAGGCATCACAACAACGTTTCACCAGGCAACGCCGGTCAACTGCTGTTTATGTATGAGAAATCGGTGGGAAACTTTCCTCGTGTCAGCACATTGTAGGTGTCGCCACCGGCGCCAACCTTGTGTGAATGCTCTGAAAAGCTAATCATTTGCATATCATATCATCTTCTTCCTGTCGGTTAAATTTCGCGTCTGTAGCACGTCATCTTCGTGGTGTAGCAATTTTAATGGCCAGTAGCGTACATGACGTAGAACAGTGCACCGAATATCGGAATCTCGTGTCGCCGTGACGTGGGAGTGGAGTGCGGCTACAAGACGGAAAACCAGTGCCGCGTCTGACACGTCGTCAAATAGAGGTAAGGCCGAAGACAGCGTTAGCAGTGCAGCCTGCAGTCGTATAACGTTGGCGCAGCAATTAAATAGGGCCGTATGCCTCAGTACGAACTCCAATACCTCTTATCTTCGTGGTCATTATGCGAAATGTACGTTGGTGTCGGCAGAATCGTTCAGCAGTGTCATAAATTCAGACAACCTTACCTATGGAGTGCAGCGACTTGGTGCTATATTTAGGTTAAAAACAACAGTCGAGATCACAATAACACTTGTTTGTTAACCGGTTTCGGCTGATGTTAAAGCCATCTTCAGAATTTTTGGTCCCCTAAGGCTTATGCTGGCGCCTTCTCGGTTTCCTCGTGGTACCACGATCGCACGTTGTCAACCGTGGTATCACGAGTAAACCGAAGGGCCGCCACCATCAGCCATTGGCGGCCAAGAATTCTGAAGTTGGCTTTAACGTAAGCCGAAACCGGTAAACAAACGAGTGTTATTGTGATCTCGACTGTTGATTTTAACCTAATAGTTCTGCAGTGGCTTCAAATGCCGATTCTCTAAATGTTCTCAGTAGTGTTCGTCGAAAACAACGTCACCTTCCTCCAGGGAAGCCCACCAACAACGGTTTAACTTGGTTGAGTCTGGGTATTCTCTTCAGACTAGCAGACACAAGATAGTACCGATAACTGGAGCAGTGAGGGTTTAAATACTGAACCATGTGCCACACTGTACATTGCCTGTCCAATTAGAACAGTCTTTTAATGTCGTACTTAACGGTAATCCGAGACGGCGCCGCCTATTGACAGTAATTTGGTACTGCATTGTAGATTGTTCGTGTGAGAAAGAAGTTCTAGACACCGCGACAGAGAAAGATACAAAAAAATTGCTGTGAAATTCCAAAAGGAAATGAAAACCTGGAAGGACACTCCTAACACGATTTAGTGCAACTGACTACATTACCCACCGATCCCGAAGCCACTACATTGGATAACATTTGAAGAGACGCTAGTCACAGACTTCATAAAGAGAGAGGAGGAAGAATGTCTTCTCGAATTCAGAAACTAGCGCGAAACCCAGCACCCTACGAGACAACCCGTCAAATGCCGAGTGGGAAATATTATCCTCTTACAGGAAGAAATTTGGAAATCTGTAGTAAGGTCTTATGGGACCAAACTGCTGACGTCATCGATCCATAAGCTTACACATGACTTTATCTAAATTAAAGTAACTTACGCTAAGGACGACACACACACCCATCCTCGAGGGAGGACGCGAATCTCCAACGGGGGAAGCCGCGAGAACCATGACAAGTCGCCATAGACCGATCGGCTACCCCGTGCGGCATTACAGGAAGATATAAAGCCGATGCACATCGAAAAGACAGTTGCGTTATTAAAAGAAGACCAGGAAAAGAAATATTGAGGATGTGAATAAAACTGGAGTCTACTTAGCAGTCCATAAAACTTACATTTAACGCCGACTATTTGTGGAGAGAATAACTGGAAGCTCAGTGTTGGTAGATGTACCAAGTTCAGTCGGAAGATGCAAGTATATTCTACATCGGCTAGATACAAACTCAGGGTAACCTATTTCGGGTCTGTCTCGACACCCCTACGGTCTCGACCCATTGTTCTGATACCGTATGTCAGCTGCATGTAGAGGAGCGTGACGCGCAGGTCAAGCTATTTTAAGGTTCTATAATCGACGTGTCCTCCAGTGAAAGTGGAGATGTAGACAAGACGACAGTTAACGAAGTGATGTTTGTCAGTTTGATATCTGAGCGCATGTTTGTGTTATAAGAATCCAAAATACCATAGGCAGTGTCAGCAGAGAATACTGCTGCGCAGGAATACTCTAACGAAATTGGCAAACAGCAGTGTGTTGCACAGTTTAGTAAATTGTGCAGTAATATGAAGAATCAAATAAAAAAGAAAATCGACCTGAAGAAAACATGAAATAAACAGATAAAACTTAAAGATGTGGATAAGGATTTATTGATATTACTCTCCCAGGAAGATAACCCTGTTTTCAGAAAGGTTCCATGAGATATTTTGGTTGGTGTCAAGCACGTATCAAACGCTGCGAAAGACAACGATAGACATGAAGTCCAGGGGCGAATATCACACGCAAGTACAAGCCCATTGTTGGTCCTATAACAACAAAATCGCTAACATCAACATACATTTTATCTTGAGTGAAAACCCTTGCAGCAAATGAAACTAAAGAGACAAAAGATTTGTTTTTACCACAGCTTCAGAGACTTGTATTGTTGAGAAAATTGGAATTACATAACCTTACAATAGAAAAATAAAAGAAAAAGATAGAAAAATTGCAGAGGACAGATCTACTCAAACGGATTATGAGATATGAAACATAAATTTTGTACTTTTAAATTCTTCGTGCTATTGTATCCTCTCCATTCCTTTCTTTACTGTCTAAAAGAAATAAATAAAAATACAGTTTGTGCGTTTTTTCTGTTCTCTTGTAATTACGTGACTTTAAATTATAACTACATTGCTCATGCGTTGCTTATTAGAACTGAATGGTACACAATTAAACCAAGAAAAAGACACCTAAATAAGACAGAACATTTGCTGCCTCCTCAATTAACCACTGCTTTCCACTTGTCTGTCAGTAGGTTTGTCTTCACCAGGAGTCTTAATTTCGTCTACCTCTTCTTCTTCTTCTTCTTCTTCTTCTCCTTCTTCATCTTTCCAGCCCTCCAAATGATACTGAAAGTGGTCTTTCAGCTTCTTAGAAGTGTTGTGCAGTGTTGCATACTTACTACAGCTCTTCGTGTGGCACGGACCAAATTGAATCGCCGCTGCTCAGCATTTCTTACTGACTTAAAGGGTGGACTCAATACCCATAATCACCAAGTAAGGCAGCATGCGCATCGCACCCTAAAATTATATTTCTAACTGGGCTTCGTCCCCTTATTCTAGTATCGAGCACGCTACCACGCCATTCTGCACTTATGCTAGTAGAATTCTCACCAGCATACGGTGGCCTGCACATTAACAGAGACCTTTGCAACTGACGTATTAATCACCTTGTAACGCTGGTTTTCTAATTCCTATTTGGGGGCAGTACAAAGCCCGCATAACAGATGACAGTCAAAACGTTTTCTGCCATTATAACCTAGCCGTATTAATTTCCTACATTTTATACGGGAATCGAATCCATTCGTGAAGTTTTAAAACTCTCTGGTCCATAACATCGTTCACTGTTTTACATACTGTTGTGCTGTCAACTCCAAAATCCTCGGCCACATCAGTCTGGAATCCAGGGTCGCCTACACAACGAAAAACTATTAGCATAAATCCAAAAGTTAAAAAGTTCATATTTTAAATTTAAAATCGAACAGTTCTTCACATCTACTAACTTCGCTCCGAATCTGATAACGTTTTTCATGTGTGACTGGCTGCAACATAGCAAACTTGATTTTCGTCTTTATTCACAGCTTATATCCAGCGCATCAGGAAAGGCCAAGATACATTTTGCCATATTAGAATCTTTAACGTTTATTCACATACAACTTTCATACATCTCGTTGTTGCCCATCTCACTTAGGAAGTGTGGACCTTATTTCTTCAGACAGCTAACGGAAGAAATATTTGTCCGTCTCTGTAACTCCTTCAGATTGACCAGGTGGGGGGGATGCTATAAACAGATACTCTTTTCAGATCTGTAACGTAATGTCTTTAACTGTAGAAATAATTACAAAGTTTTAAGAAGATACACGTAGTGTCTCGTCCGTTCATCCACGACATATAACAAAAATATATCCATATTCTAATTTGACTATTTCGTAGAGTTACTTCCTTAATTTACTTTGATATAGGAATACTATGAAGGCTATTCGAAAAGTAAGGTTCCATCGTGCACGAATTGGAAACCACAGTGAAAATCCGATGAAGCTTTGCACAGATGTATCGGGCAATGTCTCTAGAATGCCCGTCGATCGTGCCACGTCGCTCTTTCCAGTTCCGAGCTCACAGTGGACGCGTAATGCCTAGATAAATAGTCACCCCCATAGAATGAGGGCCTGGTGAGAGATATCGCCTGATGTAATGCAGTCCACATAACTGCCATGCGTTTCCTTCTTCATGACAATAATTCTCAGCCACACTTTCCTGGACCATGCTCAACAACAATACAGCCAGTAACTGGCTTCCCCAAAGTTTCATCTCTGCTCACACGAATCCTTGGCTATGAAGACGACATTTTGGCTCAGAAAACGAGCTGCCGATCAGCATAGGGAATTCGTGGAAAGTACAAGCGACTGCATTCTGTGACGAGGGTATTATACAGTTAGTACAATGCTGTGACACATGTCTAGGTCGGAGCGGCGCCTAGGTACAGAAAAACGTGGAAGGTGTAGCCAACTGATGCAGAAGAAACCTTTCTGATTTCACAGTGGTTTCCATGTCGCGATCTGTCAGACCATACTTTCCGAGTAGCCCTCGTATAACCAGGTGGATGCAATATTTATTTTGCCTTTTTTAATATATTTCAAAATATCTACGAAACTTTCGACAGTTTCCATTCTAAAACATGTGTAATTAAAAAAAAAAAAACAAAGTAACTTAATACGTCCTGTGGAAGGAAATGTGGGTGGCAGAGGAAGTACTGCAAGTAATCGACGAAAAAAAAAGAAATAGAAAAATGTTCGTGGAGAGCTAGAAATATAGTAAAACATCAGTAGGAAGCGAAATGAATACTTGAAAATCGTGAAGAAGTCGAATAGGAAATTGTCAGCAGAAGGTATGATTCATAATACAGACACGTCACAATAGCTTTCGGAGAATTTAAAAGCAAAGATGCCATTATTAAAATTGGAAGAGTAAATCGCAGACGTCTACGAAGGGGAGGAACTGTATGGTAACGCAACAAGAACAAGAAACCAGAATCAGATTAGAGAACATAACGGGCCAAGAATTGGAGCATGAGTTGGGCAGAGCTATACAAGATTTGCTATCAAACAGGGCAGAGGAGAAAGTTAATGTTCATGCAGAATTTCTAAATACATCGGGGAAAGTGGCAGCCCAACGATTTCACCAGATAGTGTACAGAGTCCATGAGATTGGAGGCATACAATCAGATTTTCGGAAGAATGTCAAACACTCAATCCAGAAGACAGGTAGAACAAAAAGATGAAGAAACTACCGCATTAACAACTTGACAAATTGTGTATCTTAAGTTGCTGATAAGAATAATGTACAGGAGAATGGGAAAAGCTACGTACCTGTTAGTCTGGCTGTTCGAAATGTACAGGTACAGAGAGGGGGTTCTGACATCATCTGTAAATCGAAGAAGGAAAGAAAGAACTCAAACAATGGTTGAGAGGTGGGGTTAAATCTCTGACTATCCTTTGTGAAACTGAGGGGTATAAAGTCACATTTACATGCCGAGCGTGAGTTTCCTCGGAAACTCGAAATATTAATTAAATAAATAATCAGTGACAAATAAATAAAGCCTATGGCACACAACTGCAGCGCTGTGTCGCTGATAAAACAAAAGCACAATTACGTTACTCTTATGTTTGATTAAGAAATGAGAGAGCTCTGGTAGAAGTGGTGCGAGAAGCACGTATTTTATTCTATTGTCTGGCACACCGCCATATTTCATGTTATTGAAGAATACTGCGAGTTGCAACCAGACTAGGCACTCGATTCTGTAAAGAATTTATATTTATAAAAGTAAGTAGGATTATGAACTGTAGGCTTATTCATTGAATATATCTGATTTAACTAACTGTCTAATTTTTTTATGTTTAGTAGACAATCACCTCTGTACGACGTATTGGCATGGCTGGCAAATTATTGAAATATTGAGATTTAGATTATGAGTCCGCACCTACCGCAGCAGTCTTTGGAAACGATTTATTTACGAAGTCCGATTATTTCAGTTTTATTTCACGGTCAACTACGAGTAACATTGCCTTTATGAGAAAGCCATTGTCAAGCGTCTGATACCGAATAATTAAACGTCCACGTTCCAGATAAGCAAATATTTATTACAATCACAATCACCATCATACAGATAGAAAAATTAATATTTAAATAATATTTTTTATTTTATTTATTTTATATTGGCGACTGCGTGTCGGACTTGTTATTTTGTCATTTGTTACATTGTTCTCTTTGTTTCATGTGAAAAATCAACTTTCTGGACCTGGACGTGAATGTATGAGAGATAACAAAAAATCTGAAGATATTTTCCAATTCTAAAATTTTGCGGGGAGACGCAATGAAACTTCCAGCAAAATAAGGTAAGACGCAGCATCTTTGCATTAGCAGGCTTGACCAGACGTATAATTCAGTGTATTAGCTTTTCAGTAGATTCTGTAGTGTTTCTTTCGTGCATAACAGTTTTCAGTGATAAATTTCATTCTCAGTACTTTTCCTTAAACAATAACGTATGCAACAATACCAATACACGAGTGTACAATATGGCCGACTTCTGTACGATACGTAGTAACATGGACAGCAGCCATTACCAATAATCTCAAATTCAGTTTATATTTTTAAATTAACAGACAGCCATTGTTGCTACGAGCGATTCATGCTCAACTGCATTTTATTTTAAAATCAGTGTCAAATATTTTCTTGAAACATATATCACGTGTGGCATGGTAATAACTAGAAATCAATACGCAAAAATGGAACAGCAAAGACGTACTATTCAGACGCAATCCGACTCGGACGAGAGACAAATGTTAGAAAATGACTTTACGACAGCAACCGGTAGTGACGATTTATCAAACATTGACGCAAGTGTTGACGGAAATTTTGGCAATAGGCCGTCCACTACAAAAATTTCAAAGTCTCAGTCAGAGCCCATGTTGATGCATGACGTCACGTCTAATGACGCGACGGGGGCACAGACCTTGCAAACAGTAAACATTGCCGACATGTTACAAATGCTAATGAAACAGAACGCCGAAAACATGGCAACCTTACAGACACAAAATGACGCAATTAAATCTGACCTCATAGCACTCAAGACAGGTAATGACACTTTATGTAAACGTGTGGAACTTATAGACGCCACACTGACCAAACAGATGACTGAACTCAGTACTAAATTTTCCCAGCTTAATACGAGACAAGAAAAGACTACGACTGACGTAGCACTTTTACAGACACAAGTAAAAAACCTTAATGTCACGTGTGAAGTTCTTACTGAACAAATTCAAACATATCCTTCAGTACATGACAACCTTGAAAAACGAATTACTGACGTACAGAATAAATTTGACAATGTTGAACAACACCTGACTGACATCTTACAATCTGATGCCACAGCTCATTTTCAAAATATTAATAAAGAATTTCATGATTGGGTAGTGAACAAAGACAAACATTTTGATAGATGCTTACGTGAAAATTTACCAACAATTGTGCACGACTCCGTAGCGCAATACATTACTAATAACAAACAGCTGATCAGTGACGCAGTACAATCCGTCACTGCACCCATGAGACAATTCACCGATCGACCACAGTCTGAATGTAACGAAAATATCAGTCAAAATGCACAGTTCAGGAACCAATATACATTCGAGTATGACACACACATACCGCACACGACAAACACACAAGAACAAAACACACCACGACTACAACACATACCACGATGTGCAAACACAAACACAAGCTATTATCATGGTAAACCACAGCAACATTATCGTAATTACTCGCCAGCTGAACATACCAGTAATTACAGTGGAATAAATCCATATCACAATGCGAAGGAAGAAGAAAGCTTAATGAAACACAGGCAATTTCAGATTTTTATCCCAGAAAAACGAACCATTCATCCGGTGATTTTTCTTAAATCTTTTAGTAACGCATTTCCACGCACTTGGAGTGACCGGAAAAAGATTTCATATATTGTCGGTTACATCCAAGGCGATGCAGCTGTCTGGGCATACAGTCAAGCAGACGTATGTACCACGTACAGTGAGTTTGAGCGTGCTTTTCTGAACAAATTCTGGTCGCAATCCGTCCAGGAGCGACTCAGAAGACAAATTTTAGAACCTGAAACTTTTAACAGTAAAAATGGCAACTTACGCAGATATTTTGAAAAATACTTGAACATGGGACACTTTTTAGACGAACCAGTCGCAACGCGCGATATACTCCGTGCGTTGAAGGCCAAATTGCCTTTCAATATTAAAGAAAAACTCCTACATATCCCGGATGACGATTCAGATTATTTTTTTCGGTTGACATGTTACTTGAAGATCAGCGCTTCGCGCGGCAAAACAGCAGCCACAATGTTTACACTAGTGGTATGCAAAACATGCAGGCTTGCCAACTCAATTCTGGCGCGCCCACAGTTGGATACGCGGTACAGCAAAAACAGCAAACTCACATGCCGTTTCAATACGAAAATCAAAATCAACACGCGTATTCCAATACAAACAATAGTTACAACAGTAATAACACTTCATGCGGCAATCCATACAAAAGGCACCGCGGTAATAACTACAACGGTAACAACGGATACAAAGGCAACAACAAAAACACAAACAGAAATAGAAATAATAATAACTACGAGCCAAGACAGCATCAAGGTTGGACTCGTAACGATCAGTACTTCCATTCAAACTCTGCTTTACCACAGCAGCCACCAGGACAAAATTGGAGCATACCTTACGACCGACAGGTAAGTTATAATGCGCAACAGCAACAACAACCGCAAAAGTTTGGAGATCATAATAGGCAATATCCGAATGTGAATATAATAGAAATGACACCTGATGCACAACCTCAATCTGTGTCAGTACCTAGTACAAATGCTAATCCAACAAACTAGAAACAGTCACTTCTATGCCCCAGGTCGTGGCTGAAGAATTCTTGCGGGGCGACTGCAATGTCAATCAGTTATTTGACACCACACTTGAACAACAGAATAATGATATGCCGAATAATTCTAAACAAAAATTACCTGTTTTATTTATAAGATACAACCACAATGAGAATATATCAGATGAACTTTTACAAGACAGTACACAATGTCGTTCAAACACAAATGAAATTGTTTTAGCATCTACTACTGGTGTAGTAGGTGGGATTCCAACTACTATTATCCTAGATACAGGTGCAGCTGTGAGCGTTTTGTCTTTTAATTGCTATAAAAAGATGTGTGAATTGGAACCTGTGCCTGAGTTTCCTGCTCAAAACTGTAAAATAACTACTGCACTAGGTAATAAGTCATGTAGGGTTACGAAGCAAGTTTTTGTAAACATTAAAATAGGTAATGGAACCGTACAATGGCCATTCCTGGTTGTACAAAACCTTGTGACAAATTGCATATTAGGAATAGATATTATGAGCGAGAAGGACTCTATTATAGACTTCTCCAAAGGTAAATGTATTTTAAATGATAAAGGCAGTGTAATTATTATTGATTTGGACAGGAGAACTCTAAAGCATGACAAACACTGTACAGGGTACAAGGTTCAGTTAGTACTTGACAATGACATTCAAGATATGCAAACACACTCATCTGACACAGAGCTAATGGACTCGAAAACATTGCTTGATCATAAGATAAGTGAAGCTACAGCTCTCAGTGTACATGAACGTATAAAACTACAGGAAGTGTTATCCAAATATTTACAAGTTTTTACCAAACGATTAGGTGTTATCAACACGTATGTATACAAGATTGAAGTTAAGCCTCACAAGATCTTCTACCACAAGACATATAACGTACCGTTATCTCAACGACCTGCTGTGTGGCAAGAATTAAAACAAATGTTAGACTGGAAGGTCATTGAACCATCCACCTCACCTTATTGTAGTCCTCTGCTTATTGTCAAAAAATCAAATGGAAGCATTAGGTTAGTGTTAGACGCACGAGCAATTAATGAAATAATTTTACCGGTTCACACAAAACCCGAAAATTTAGAAGAGCAATTACAGAAATTTCTAGATGCAAAATATTTTTCCACAATAGATCTCGCTAATTCGTTTTGGCAGGTGGGTATCACTCCTGATTCACGGAAATATACTGCATTTATGTTCGGGGGGCGAACCTATCAGTTTTGTGTTCTACCTTTCGGACTGAATGTCAGCTCTGGGGTATTCATTACAGCCCTGGATACCGTGCTTGGCGACGATTTAGTTGAGACAGTCACACACTATGTAGATGATATACTGATAGCTACACAGTCTTGGAAGGAACACGTTGGCACACTTCAAAGAATTTTAGAAAAATACGCACACCGAGATCTTAGAGCATTTCATGCTGAATAATGTCAAAGTCATACCCATCGAAATATTGCTAAGCAACTCGAAAAACTCTGTTCTTACAACACAGATAATAAGTGGTGTAGAAATTTTCATTTCAGCGGTTCCAGAGTCGCAGTTGAAGGCAGAAGAACTCTTCTTTCAGCGCGCGCCACCACCTGGAAGACGGAATATCAAAATAAAATTTATGATTACGTAGCAGTGAATGATATATTAATTTTTCACGGAACATTTGTTATTGTAGGTACCACTGACTTGGTATGACACCTGACGAACCGACAGACGTCATCTGTGAAGCGATCTTTTACTTTGAGAAATAGATTAGACGCACATCTCTCAACACGAAAAGCATCTATCAGTAGTCAAGGCCACACAGACACACTACACACACGCACAAAACGCGAGGAATCGAACATTTTCTCTCTCTTACTATTTTGAATATTATTGAGTAGTGAAAACGCCTGGTCTTGCCTACTGATGTAATGAATGTTGTGTCTAACCTATCTTAATTTCAGATGACATCACGTGACACAATGTAATAACCTATAGCTATGTAATGATGATGCAAACATGTTTATGTGCAACTGTATTATGTTTATGCTAAGAAAATATGTGACGTGTGTATGTATAATTACTTATTTTTTTAACTGATGTATCATGTAACTGTTACTATGTAAAAAATTTGAACAAAACGAGTGCCAAAAAGACATTGCATAGTGAACCTCTGTTCACGGACATTAACGAACATTACTAACTCTGCAACTACGCAGAAACCTATGTGAAAGAAACGGTTAATGCCATTCATTATGCAGCGTATCTATGTAAACGCGATGAATGATTTCTTTGATTAATAACTACGAACATTTAGGTGAGCTATATTCAGCAAAAAAAACTGAAAATGTGAAGTGCATAATTCGTGCATCGTCTAGTGACATTACTACAGTACCTAACTTCAAGATGTTAACTGGATTAAATGGACACAAAGTGCCTGTCCAGAAAACAACACGACAGGTGGAAGAATTTTGGTTGGAAATTCAGGGAATGAAATGTTCTCGAAATGTGACGGACACTCTTACCTGGACTGTCCAAGGATCGACGCCAGCTATGTGCCGTCCGAGGTTCTGCAACCAAGCTTCCACGGAATGTAAAAAAAAAAACGAACTGCACGTGGACCAATTACTCGACGGGTCACGTCTGATCTGTAATGAGCAATGCCTTTAGTCACAACGAACTGCATCACAACGACTATAATGGAAATGGGAAATGGACACACTTATGTATTAATCACGTTGTTATACAACGATGTTACTGTGACCAAAAAAAACTTTACCACGACGATACTAACCTGTAAAAAAAATTATTGTGCAGCAGATGAATATGAACTGTAATAACGACACGATGTGTATAGGTCATCGCACCTGAAACATACGGACATTTTTCTTTGAAGTATTTCAAAACAATACTATGTAACTAAGAACATTCAACAATCTAAGTTGTATTGTGTGATAACAAATATTGTAAATTTAAAACTAAGTTACCTGTCATAGAATGTAGTCTTCATATGTAATCTTGGTTGAATATTTTCTTTGTGCAACGACTGAGAAACACGCGCACACGAACAATATGAACTGCAATACTGTGCCGCGTGATCTAACTGTACGATATAACGGCAGTGCCGGAGTCACACAGACGCTTCTGCGCATGCGCGCACTCTATCTGCCAACATAAGAACTTTTACGGCGCACCCGCGTCATTCAAATTTTTTATATAATGTGTATAATGTAAGTCATGTAAATAGTTGTAGATAACTTAGATTTTCTTGTGCCTTTAGGTGAATTGCTCGCCTGCAGGTGTGTCCTTTCGCCTCGCAATTCAGGGGGCAATATAAAGGCACATTTACATGCCGAGCGTGAGTTTCCTCAGAAACTCGAAATATTAATTAAATAAATAATCAGTGACAAATAAATAAAGCCTATGGCACACAACTGCAGCGCTGTGTCGCTGATAAAACAAAAGCACAATTACGTTACTCTTATGTTTGATTAAGAAATGAGAGAGCTCTGGTAGAAGTGGTGCGAGAAGCACGTATTTTATTCTATTGTCTGGCACACCGCCATATTTCATGTTATTGAAGAATACTGCGAGTTGCAACCAGACTAGGCACTCGATTCTGTAAAGAATTTATATTTATAAAAGTAAGTAGGATTATGAACTGTAGGCTTATTCATTGAATATATCTGATTTAACTAACTGTCTAATTTTTTTATGTTTAGTAGACAATCACCTCTGTAAGACGTATTGGCATGGCTGGCAAATTATTGAAATATTGAGATTTAGATTATGAGTCCGCACCTACCGCAGCAGTCTTTGGAAACGATTTATTTACGAAGTCCGATTATTTCAGTTTTATTTCACGGTCAACTACGAGTAACATTGCCTTTATGAGAAAGCCATTGTCAAGCGTCTGATACCGAATAATTAAACGTCCACGTTCCAGATAAGCAAATATTTATTACAATCACAATCACCATCATACAGATAGAATAATTAATATTTAAATAATATTTTTTATTTTATTTATTTTATAGGGGGAATTAGAAGAACTGTTCAATGTACTAAACAGTCTAATGTGCAAAGAATATGGAACGAGAGTAAAGTAAAGAGAGGTGTAATTATTAAGGAACAGAATAATGAAGACTCACACACTAGGCGTACTGGTTTATGGAAACAGGAAAACAGGGACACGTTACTGTGCGGCGTATCCAAATCATCTGATGGTGACTTGGTAATAAACTGAACCCGGTAACTTGTATGACCAAAGACTGAAATATAAAATTTTTTGAAAATGAATAGATTCATCTAGCTTGCAAGAAAAATAAAGCATGACGAGCGAAACAAAGAGGAATATGAGCCACCATACACAGGTAAAAAATACTTTGCTAAAAGAAGTCGACTGATATTAACACCGACTTTAATAGGTGAAAAAAAACTTCTGAGAATGTGCGTCTGGAACACAGTATTGTACGGAAATGAATCTTCGGCTGTGGAAAAGTCTGATGCTTTTTGAGATGTGGTATTGAAGAAGGCTGTTCAAAATTAAGTGGACGGATGAGAAAGGAATTTCTCTACAGATTCGGCGAGGAGAAATGTATGTGGAAAACACTGACACGAAGCGCCAGAATAACAGGTCATGTACGAGGGTGAGTCAAATGAGAACGTTAAATATTTTTTTAAATATTATTTATTGTGCAGAAGTGGTACAAAGCTGTATCACTTTTCAACATAATCCCCCCCACGCTCAATGCAAGTACTCCTGCGCTTACAAAGTGCATAAATTCCTTTAGAAAAAAATTCTTTTGGTAGTCCGTGCAACCACTCATGCACCACGTGACGTACCTCTTTCATCAGAACGGAACTTCTTTCCTTCCATTGTGTCTTTGAGTGGTCCAGACATATGGAAATCACTTGGGGCAAGGTCTGGTGAGTATGGTGAATGAGGAAGACACTCAAAATGCAGGTCTGTGATTGTTGCAATTGTTGTAAGGGCAGTGTGGGGCCTTGCATTGTCACGTTGCAAAAGGACACATGCTGACAGCAATCCACGTCTCTTTGATTTGATTCCAGGTTGCAGATGATGTTTTAAGAGATCTGTGTTTGATGCACTGGTGACAGTGGTCCCTGTAGGCATGTAATGCTCCAAAATGACGCCTTTACGTCCCAAAAGAGAGTCAGCATAACCTTCCCTGCTGATGGCTATGTTCGAAACTTCTTTGGTTTTGTTGATGAGGAATGGCGCCATTCCCTGCGCGCTCTCTTCGTTTCCGGTTGGTGGAAGTGAACCCAGGTTTCGTCCCCAGTAACGATTCTTGCAAGGAAGCCAGCACCTTCTCGTTCAAAGCGCCGAAGAAGTTCTTCACTAGCACCAACATGTCGTTCTCCCATTTCAGGAGTCAGCTGCCGTGGCACCCATCTGGCAAGACTTTGTGAAACTGGAGCACATCATGCACAATGTGGTGTGCTGACCCATGACTAATCTGTAAACATTCTGCAATGTCATTCAGTGTCACTCGGCGGTTTTCCTTCACTATGGCTTCAACTGCTGCAATGTTCTGCTGAGTCACAACTCGTTGTACCTGACCTGGACGAGTAACATCTTCCACTGAAGTCACCCCATTTGCGAACTTCCTACTCCATTCGTAGACTTGCTGCTGTGACAAACATGCATCACCGTACTGAACCTTCATTCGTCGATGAATTTCAATAGGTTTCACACCTTCACTACGCAAAAACCGAATAACAGAATGCTATTTTTCCCTGGTGCAAGTCGCAAGTGGGGTGGCCATCTTTAAACTGATACAGCGACGGTATGTGTGCATCTGCACTCTGCTACCACCTACAGGAATTATGCACGCTGTTTGTAGCGCGCTTACCAACTTACAGGACAACGGCGCGAAATTTCGAATTGTTATTACAAATTTAAGGTTTTCATTTGACTCACCCTCGCATTAAGACATCGGGGAATAACTTCCACTGTGCTATAGGGACACATAAATGGCAAAACCTATAGGGGAAGATAAACACTGGAATATACCCAAGAAATAGCTGACTATGTTGGGTGTAAGTGCTGTTCTGACGCAAAGGGGTTGACACGGAAGGGCAAGTCATGGTGGGTCGCATAGAACTGTCTGGACTCCCCTTCTAGCCCCCCTCCTTCCCCCTTCCCCCTCTCCATCCAAACAAACAATCATGTAGATTGATAAGTGCTGTCGTCATATGAAACTTCGTTATTTACTTGTTCAGCTAACAGCAGCAATGGTTTCTGTGTATTAATATAGAATCAACAATACTGAGCTATAATCCATACAACTAAAGTAAATTACGGAACTAAGATGCGTCTGAGTTTCCACAATTTTACAGGCTACATTGCAAACATATTGCGGAGGAAAACTTACACCTGTCACAACGTACGGAGCAAATGAACTTTCTCAGTGTTCAAATAATTTACGGAAATGCCACTGGGTAGCGTCCTCGACAACCACCGATATTTCGACGGGTGAAAATTCCACCATTTTCAAGGCAAAAATAAAACAAGAAATCGCTGTCCCTGGCTAGTAAGCCCTCGGTGTGCAGGGTTACGTAAACCAGCAAACGAAGGGACTGAGTGTGCTGAAAGACAATACACACCGTGAATAACTAGCGCCATCACGCAACAACGGGTCAGCAAGTAGCGCTAACTCTGTCTTCCTCTTGTGATAAGGCAGACGATATGAGAAGTCAACTGTATCACAGCTGTTGATGTCAGAACGATCCGCTTCAGCTGTACTGTCCGGTACTCAGGTCGCTTGTCAAGGGCTCACATGTCTTAAGAACATTATGGTGCAGTGGATAACTAATAGAACGGGGATGGCCCTACAAAAATGAGACGTGGTAGGTGCATCTCACAGCACATAATAATTAAGGGGATCATCTAACTACACTACTGGCCATTAAAATTGCTACACCAATGCACATGATAAACGGGTATTCATTGGACGGATATATTATACTAGAACTGATATGTGATTACATTTTCACGCAATTTGGGTGCATAGATCCTGAGAAATCAGTACCCAGAACAACCACCTCTGGTTGTAATAACGGCCTTGATACGCCTGGGCATTGAGTCAAACAGAACTTGGATGGCGTGTACAGGTACAGCTGACCATACAGCTTCAACACGATACCACAGTTCATCAAGATTAGTGACTGGCGTATTGTGACGAGCCAGTTGCTCGGCCACCATTGACCAGACGTTTTCAGTTGGTGAGAGATCTGGAGGATGTGCTGGCCAGGGCAGCAGTCGAACATTTTCTGTATCCAGAAAGGCCTGTACAGGAACTGCAACATGCGGTCGTACATTATCCTGCTGAAATGTGGGGTTTCGCATGGATCGAATTAAGGGTAGAACCACGGGTCGTAACACATCTGAAACGTAACGTCCACTATTCAAAGTGCCGTCAATGCGAACAAGAGGTGACCGAGACGTGTAACCAATGGCACCCCATACCATCACTCTGGGTGATACGCCAGTATGGCGGTGACGAATACACGCTTCCAATGTGCGTTCACCACGATGTCGCCAAACACGGATGCGACCATCATGATGCTGTAAACAGAGCCTGGATTCATCCGAAAGAATGACGTTTTGCCATTCGTGCACCCAGGTTCGTCGTTGAGTACACCATTGCAGACGCTCCTGTCTGTGATGCAACGTCAAGAGTAACTGCAGCCATGGTCTTCGAGCTGATAGTCCATGCTGCTGCAAACGTCGTCGAACTGTTCGTGCAGATGGTTGTTGCCTTGCAAACGTCCCCATCTGTTGACTCATGGATCGAGACGCGGCTGCACGATCCATTACAGCCATGCGGATAAGATACCTGTCATCTCGACTGCTAGTGATACGAGGCCGTTGGGATCCAGCACGGCTTTCCGTATTATCCTCCTGAACCCACCGATTCCATATTCTGCTAACAGTCATTGGATCTCGACAAACGCGAGCAGCAATGTCGCGATACTATAAATCGCTACAATCCGACCTTTATCAAAGTCGGAAACGTGATGGTACGCATTTCCCCTCCTTATACGAGGCATCACGACAACGTTTCATCAGGCAACGCCGGTCAACTGTTGTTTGTGTATGAGAAATCGGTTGGAAACTTTTCTCATATCAGCACGTCGCCACCGGCGCCAACCCTGTGTGAATGCTCTGAAAAGTTAATCATTTGCATATCACAGTATCTTCTTCCTGTGGGTTAAATTTCGCGTCTGTAGCACGTCATCTGCGTGGTGTAGCAATTTTAATGTAGTTTATGAAATGAAACACTGGTCCACATTAACCCATATTTATTATAAATTTGCTTTTTGCATAAACATGAACTAGAAATAATTACAGAATGTATACGGTGTTGACAAATGCAGAGAACAGAGAAAATGACAATTATTGAATGGAATAATTTTTGACGTGAAATAATTTTAATTTAACACTTCCATGACCTGCCATAGACAGCATAGTTTATGTGAAAGGGACAAAACTGGGAACTTACCGACAGTGAGGACCTGATCGCGCCAGAGGAATTAAAACTACACATGAAGATAACATCACTTATTGAGTCACGAATGAGACTTCAGTCACTGAGGAAAACCTACTTGAGCCTAATAATACACCTACAGTCACTAGCTAAATCTCATACCCTGGTCGCCCAACTGCAGTGTCTCACCAAATTCTCTATTCAATATTGTGGAGAGTTGCGTGTGCTGGGATCTGCTGCAGTCTGCAGCACGTCGGCTGGTGACTGTGGGAACACCACTCTACAGAATCCGCAGCCGAAGCGTTCTCAAAATGGTTCAAAAATGGTTCAAATGGCTCTGAGCACTTTGGGTTTTAACGTCAGGTCATCAGTCACCTGGAAATAAGAACTACTTAAACCTAACTAACCTAAGGACATCACACACATCCATGCCAAAGGCGGGATTCGAAACTGCGACCGTAGCATTTGCGCGCTACCGGACTGAAGCGCCTACAACCGCTCAGCCACTGCGGCCGGCGAAGAATTCTCTCCAGAATCTACAGACTAAGTGTTCTCTCTCGAAACAGACTTCTCTCTCCTGCCTACCAGTCTGGGCAATTCTACCACCTATCAAAATTTAATGTCTTCAACCAGTCGTCTAACTCCCACGTAAGTTTTCCACTTCAGCCATTATGTTAGGCTCCATGACTAGATTTCTGGGAACTGATCCCTTGACTATCCTTCTCTGCTGTTTTTTAAGAGTAACCAACTAGAAGTTCTCTTACAACCTTTCAGACAAGAGAGTGTTCATCTCATCAAGTGACGCGAAGAAGTCGGACCAACGCTTTACAAAGACGGAAAAGAATTCCTGTACACAATGAGGTTGCGTCACTTTACACGGAACACTGAGATCAGTATTAGTGGTGGACTTAAAATCTGCATAACGTTCCAGCGAAAAACAAAATTATTTTTAAATATGTTTTGACCAGATGACACAACTTGTACAAACTATGATTCTACACTAGTGCAGGTGCTCGTTATGGAACGTTATACAACATGGATCCATACTGCGTAGTGCGCATAATGCGAAACACGGCCAGACTCCAAAGCGCGTAGGCCAAACAATGCTGGGGCTATACTTGCTCCAGAGAGACATAATTAAATTTTTATGGTAGCAAGATCAACAGCCGACCCTTCGCCCTCACTCCCCCCACTTTCTGAAACGCCCAGAGGGTCCTGACCAGACAGTCAGTCACTACTCTAGCTCTCTCCGCCAAACCAGAGAAGAGAAGGGATTAATACAAAAGTAGACAACTTTATCCTAGCAGTTAATGGAGTTACTTATTAGAAACATTAAATATTTATTATCTGACATAGATAGAACGCAGATTATGCTGAATTTAAAACATTTATAAATGAAATATGTGAGATGCCAGTCGAAAAATAGATTGAATCATATCAATTAGTAAGGTTCCAAACAGATTTTAAGCAAAAACATCTGATTACATTTATAAGGTCGTTGTTGTTGTTGTTGTGGTCTTCAGTCCTGAGACTGGTTTGATGCAGCTCTCCATGCTACTCTATCCTGTGCAAGTTTCTTCATCTCCCAGTACTTACTGCAATCTACATCCTTCTGAATCTGCTTAGTGTATTCATCTCTTGGTCTCCCTCTACGATTTTTACCCTCCACGCTGCCCTCTAATGCTAAATTTGTGATCCCTTGATGCCTCAGAACATGTCCTACTAACCGGTCCCTTCTTCTTGTGAAGTTGTGCCACAAACTCCTCTTCTTCCCAATTCTATTCAGTACCTCCTCATTAGTTTTGTGATCTACCCATCTACTCTTCAGCATTCTTCTGTAGCACCACATTTCGAAAGTTTCTATTCTCTTCTTGTCCAAACTATTTATCGTCCATGTTTCACTTCCATACGTGGCTACACTCCATACAAATACTTTCAGAAATGACTTTCTGACACTTAAATCTATACTCGATGTTAACAAATTTCTTTTCTTCAGAAACACTTTCTTTGCCATTGCCAGTCTACATTTTATATCTTCTCTACTTCGACCATCATCAGTTATTTTGCTCCCCAAATAGCAAAACTCCTTTACTACTTAAAGTGTCTCATTTCCTAATCTTATTCCCTCAGCATCACCTGACTTAATTCGACTACATTCCATTATCCTCGTTTTGCTTTTGTTGATGTTCATCTTATATCTTCCTTTCAACACACTGTCTATTCCGTTCAACTGCTCTTCCAAGTCCTTTGCTGTCTCTGACAGAATTACGATGTCATCGGCGAACCTCAAAGTTTTTATTTCTTCTCCATGGATTTTAATACCTACTCCGAATTTTTCTTTTGTTTCCTTCAACGCTTGCTCAATATACAGATTGAATAACATCGCGGAGAGGCTACAACCCTGTCTCACTCCCTTCCCAACCAGTGCTTCCCTTTCATGCCCCTCGACTCTAATAACTGCCATCTGGTTTCTGTACAGATTGTAAATAGCTTTCGCTCCTTCTATTTTACCCATGCCACCTTTAGAATTTGAAAGAGAGTATTCCAGTCAACATTGTCAAAAGCTTTCTCTAAGTCTACAAATGCTAGAAACGTTGGTTTGTCTTTCCTTAATCTTTCTTCTAAGATAAGTCGTAGGGTCTGTATTGCCTCACGTGTTCCGATAGTTCTACGGGATCCAAACTGATCTGCCCCGAGATTGGATTCTACCAGTTTTTCCATTCGTCTGTAGGAATTCGCGTTAGTATTTTGCAGCTGTGACTTATTAAACTGATAGTTCCGTATTTTTCACATTTTTCAACACCTGTTTTCTTTGGGATTGGAATTATTATGTTCAGAATTCAAGAAGAATGGAATATAATAATTATAAGGTTAGTTAGTTTAATTTCAACAGTTTCCACGACAACACTACCCCAGTATCTGGAAGTGCACATCATAATCTCTGTGTTGTGATACTTTATTGGGTCCTCCCGATGCTAATAGTCTGACCGATGTATAATATACCATGCTACATTGTATATGGCGAACACTTGCTTTACACATTGCGTTAGGTAAGTTTTTACCATATATACTGCAGTTGTTTCGTGTTATACATACTTCATAACTTACGTTAACTGTATTTATAGTGATATCATTGCTTTCTATTTGCAAACTGCCTTGCTTTTGGATCTGCTTGTGCTCAATGGTTGATCTTCCTATCATAAAAAATTTAATTACGTCTATCAGGAGTAAGAAGTGAACAATGATTATCCCAAAATAAGCCTTGTATACTGCCAGAATATAAACAAAATTTTGCAATTACTTCCAGTACAAAACAAAGCCTCCATGTCCCGTGCCCATGTCACATTAAACTTTTATTAATCTTCTGTTTTCTAACTGGTTTTATGCAGCTCGCCACGTATTACTCTCCTGTGTCAAGCTTTTCATCTCACAGTATCACTGCACCGCAGCGTTCTCACTCGTATGTTCAACATATTCCCACCACAGCTTTTAGCTTCTACATCTCCCTCAAGCATCATGGAAACTTTTCCTGTACGACCTAACACAAGTCCTTTCGTCCTGTCCTTTGCTCTTGTCAGTTCCTTTCTCCGCAGATTTTATCGATAACCTCGTTTCTTATTTTATCAATTTATGTAATTTTCAGCATCCTATTACACCACATCACAAATGCTTCGATTCCCTTTTCCGGTTTTCCACAGTCCATATTCTTACAATAATGTTTTCCAAACGTACATTCTCTCACATTTACGCCGTTGTTTGATACTAGTCGTCTACTTTTGACCAGTAATACCCCTTTTAGCTGTGCTGTTCTGCTTCCAAAGAAGTCGAATGCCTTCACTTCGTCTATTTCTCGGTCCCCAGTTTATCGCTAATCTCATTTCTGCTATTTCTCGTTACTTCCTCTTCCTTCCTTGTATTCTCAACCCACAGTTTGTGCTCCTTAGACTGTTCACTCTATTCAACAGAATTTGCAATTCTTCCTCACTTCCAATGTAGAAAGCGATTTGATCAGCGAATCATATCACTAATACCTTTTCACTCAAAATTTTCTATCCACGCTAATCTTTTCTTGTATTTCCATCATCGCTTCTTCGATGTATAGATGGAGTGGTAAAATATTACGTGCTTGTTTTATACTATTCCTAATCCTAAAACTTGGTTTTTGGTCTTTCATTCATGTTTTCTCTTTTAGTTCTTGTACATATGGTATATTACCCGCCTCTTCTCACAGCTTACATGTGTTTTCCAGAGAATTTCGAACTTCTTGCACAACTGTAGCAGCATCTAACGCTTTTTTTCTAGGTTGAAAAGTAGTATGAATCTGTCTCGATTCTTCTTCAGCCTTGCTTCCACTAAAAGCGCAACGTCGGAACCGACTCTTTGTGCCTTTATCTGTCTTGAAGCCAAACTGATCATTATATAGCAGTTACTCAAATTTCTTATTTTTATTTCTAATGTGTCACCAAAAGCTCTAGTTACCACTCATACATAACGAAAATCTCTAAATACAAAGGAAGGTAATTTCCTGTGACATCTTCCTACATTTACAATAGTTCATATCACAAGACTTCCTAATCGCCTTGAATAGCAGTATCAAAAACAATTTTCGAATCTCAGTACGATCATATGAGCGATAATAATATTATAAAATTTCCAAAGAACTGCGGTGCTTTTGCACGAGGAAGGCCTAAAGACAGACGAAAGTATCACACCAGACAATAACAATGGAGGTGAGTCTCTCAAACTATTGTGTTCGCTGGCTTCACCTGCAGGAATTTATAATATTTTCCAGGTAACAGAATACAGGGTTTACAGATTATGATTTTTACTTCAGTGAGTGAAGTAGAAAAGAGTGTTTCTTGTAAACCAGCAATAGTCATTGAAGTTCAACATATAATACAGCACGATCTGAGGGCTGCCTTCACAAAAGCAATACTTAATGTCTGAAGATGCCATTTGAAAATGCACAGTTAATAACTGAGTGCCACATCGGCTTCTCCAGCCAACAATGAAATACGCTACAGCATTCCCATGTAAGTTCATCTGCCACTGTCCCATTTGATTCAACGTAATAACTATTATTCAAGACAATGACCCTGAGAAAACTATTGATAAAATGAGCTGATTGTTTTCTTTTTAATCATACTGTGTAATGGAAAGATGTTATTTGTTTAAGAACAACCTATTTAATAGCAGTGTAAACTGCAATCAGTTTTGCTGTGGTCCAACTTAGACCAGTTTCGTTAAAATAAAAATTATTAGCAATTAGTTTACTTACATTTATGCACCTGGACCGTCTCATCCTTTTAATTACTATTAATTGGAACACTTAAAACATTTTTATCATCAATAAAATGTAAACAAGATAATAGATTTATCGTCGACATAAAAGCACCATTACAAATATAAGCTTCTCAATATGGGACAGACAACAAATCCATCATTTACGTAAAAGACAGCAAATATCCAGTAACCTCCTTAAAAAAAAAAAAAAATCACGAAGCAGATATAATTCCCCAGTGACATCATTTAATGATTTAATTTATTTGTTTTACTTTCTGACAGAACGATGTAACAACAGATGTAAATATATAGTGGAAACTGGGCAATAATCTTATTGGAAAAATGATACGACGTACAAAAAAAAGTATGAAGGAACACATGTACTGAAATAATTGTTTTAAAAAATAGTTAGTAACTAATGAGGAACCCATGTCGTTACTGGAAGATAACTAAAATGTGATTATATGCAATTCACATTGCCAGACTGAAACAGAATTCCTGGGTAATGAGAGAGTTGTGTGCTACTGGTATTTAGCCACTTCAGCTGTTGACCATACTAACGGGCTTGCCGCAGTGGTAACGCTGACAGGTTCTCGTCTGCTCACCGAAGTTAAGCGCTGTAGGGCTTCGTTACACTTGGATGGGTGACCGTCCGAGCCCGGCAAGCGCTATTGGCAAGCGCTCAGCCATTTGGAGGTTAAACTATGTTATATTACTGGCATCCACAGCTGTTGAAAGGCATGACGTTAGGAAGAATTCCGCTAGCAGCTGGTAAAGCTGTTGTTTATTGATACAGAACCGGTTTCACGACCTGAAACTGCATCATCAGTGCAAAATAAATCGTAAAGGGCAAAGTACTGTGTCAACACATTTTGAGGATATTAAAATTAATAAAACAATGTCTAAAATATACACACACCGTTAAAATGTCATTGGCATATCCATAGCTCCTGGTGAAAATTTACTGTTGTGAATACTGTCAATGCTTTGGCCAGCGACATGTAGCGAAGACGTGCTCCATTGATTAAGCACAAATTGCTGCGGTTATAGAGTCATGTTTTAAAATATGCCAGTATCTAGAAAAAAGAAAAATGGTTCAAATGGCTCTGAGCACTATGGGACTCAACATCTTAGGTCATAAGACCCCTAGAACTTACAACTACTTAAACCTAACTAACCTAAGGACATCACACACACCCATGACCGAGGCAGGATTCGAACCTGCGACCGTAGCAGTCCCGCGGTTCCGGACTGCAGCGCCAGAACCGCTAGACCACCGCGGCCGGCGTAGAAAAAAAAGAGAAATATTTTATAGTGAGAGGACGCTAAAAATCTTTAAAAGCACCGAATTGACGATAAAAAATTGTTGCTGCAAACAGAATTAGTCGCGGCACTATGCAAATTACTGTGTGGAATGTATGAGGTGGTTGGCTGAACTGAAGCTACGCATGAGGACAACGTGACGTCTGAAACTCGTGATTAGGAGCGCTGCTGGATCACTACCCATACAATCGAAAATAACACGGAATTTGTTACGTACTGAAACCTAATCGTATAAACAATCAAAATTAGCCAGAATGCTATGATGCTTTAATTCTAATTGGTTATTCAACATGAACAGTGCAGTTTCTTTTTTTGTATCTAAAAGTTAATTACCAACCACGACTGGTCTTGTTGTACATAGGCAGTCATATCACCAGATGAAATACAGATTCGTAGCACTCCGGGCCATGTTAAACAGTTTGTACGAAGTACTCCTTACTAGTGAAGCTCAAATGACTGAATATGTGGTTGGACAGTATATAGCGTATCGAAACGATTACGACCCAGAATTTGTTAACGCAGTTCACGGAATCTTATTAAAAAAAGAAGAAAAAAATCTTCGATCCCGCAGCGGATCAAAGGCAGGGTTTATACCCATCTATAGACCAGCCGAGCAGATAAAGGAACGATTTTTTTTTAATACCATATCTGAGTGAAGTATCCGAAAAAATAGGCACATGCATGAGACTTAAAAACATTATTCCAGTGTATTTTACTTTTTCACATCTAGGTAGAACAAATGAAATGCTGTGTTAAATAATACAATGAGGCGGGCCTGTACTGGATTACGTGAGCGATTGCCCTAAGAAATACGTTGAGCAGACCGGTAGGGCAATGTGAATCACATTTCAGGAACACCTTAGCTTAAGTTATTCCTGATCTGCTTCAACAGTGCACTTATGCGAAGGGGATCACAGCATCACAAGCATTTCGGAAAATTTTAAAAAGGTTTTTTATAAAAAGAAATAGTCATATTTTAAATATATGAAATTTTTACAAGTAAAATTTTTACAAGTAACAAAAAGGAAAGGCACACTTCACGCTGAATAACCAATTAGAATTGAAGCCCCATAGCATTCTGGATACTTTTGATTGTTTATACATTTAGATATATTGTTTATAGACTTAGGTATTGGTATTTCATAAAATCCTGTATTGTTCTCGCTTGTAAAGATAGCGACTCAGCGCCTCTAGTCATAAGTATATGACGTCACACTGTGCACAGGTACGGCTTCTGTTCCGCCAGCCAGCTAGTCTCTCTGTCACTCGCGAGGGCCGCTCTCACATCGCCCAACACCGGGTCTCCCTGTCGCACTGTCACCTGGTAAACTCCGCATTGTAACTTGCATCGTGGCGCGACTAATCATGTTAGCAGCGACATTTTTTATCGCCAATCCTGCCCTTTTTAAAGCGTCCTCTCATTGTAAAATATGTTTTCTCTTTCCCTTTAGATGCAGAAAACTTTTAAAACGCGAATAAAAGCAAGTATCACCTATCAGCAATCTGTCCTAAATGAATGGAGCATGTTCTCGTTACCTTTCGCTCGTCGTAGTACTGACATTTTTCAGCGAATAGTAAATTTTCACCAGGACCGATGGGTATGCTCATGACCTATTAACGTCGTGCGTACATTTTAGACATTCCATTACTAATTTTAACATCCAAGAATGTGATGACACTGTACTTTCCCCTTTACCACGTAGGTTGCACCTGATGAAGCGGCTTTAGGTCGCGAAACCGGTTGTGTTTCAATAAACGACGATCTTACCAGCTATTAGCCGAATTCTTCCTAATACCATGCTAGGTGATGCCTATTGAGGAGGATCTTGTTTTAAAAGTACACCACGAAAGCTGACTACAGACAGGAGAGCGGGTGCTGACCACAACACATACGCCATCGAACCCCGCTGTAAGTAGGCTGTTTAGGTTTTTATGTTGGTAACGCCACGTAGAGATCTGTATGAAAATCACTGACTGTGCTGTGTGGAGTGTTGTGGGTCACATTTCAGTGGTGCCAGTTGGGTCTATCAGTAGATCGGGTTCCGCTAGGCATGCTCTCCACCTGAGTAGGTATGGGAAGGTGTGGCGTTCGCTGTGTTATTCAGTGGTTTGGTATTTAACTAATTTGTAAATTAAAATGATAATCTTATTTTATCACAGTGAGTTATTACTAAATAATTTTTCTCCCGGCTAAAGATTTGGTCAAGTTGCTAAAGAACTCCAAGTTAACGTTGTATTAAAGTGTTGTCTGTAAGTTGTGTAAGTGTCACTAAATCACAGTTAATACAACAGATTCTATACAACTATTGATTATGATGGTAACAGTTATCTTCAGCAAAATGATCATTAAAACCACCGAATATCAGCCGCGCACAACACTGACGTATGTTACCTGAAACAATATTCTTCGCAACTCGTGTGTAATTAATTTCGGCTCCATACCAGCTAGAAAAGTTTGTTATATGGATCGTGCTATGAGCACTGTTTTTAAAGAACCAATCTCATTCTAATTATTTTCATTAAAATGAGTTCGGGACGACCGGTGGACATTTATTTTTACACATTTTTATTACCTTCGGTATTTATGTCTGCAGAGTTGAGTAATTTGGATTTGCCGCTGAGATAGTTGTTAAGATGGCGACAGATAATTGATGGAGACTTTCTATTGTTAGAGCAAATTTCCTTTTAACAGGATAAGTATTTGAAATGCTTATTAAACTTTACTTTCATATTGTGCACTATTAGACTAGTTTTCATCAAGAAAACCTTTGACATTTTCGTAAGAAAAACAGATAAAAACGCGATAGAAATCGCTATCATCAATGGCTACGCTCCTTGCTGCGGAAAGAAATAATTAACACAGATAATTATTACTGAGAGAGGAATTAAAGTTACAAATAATTATTCATTCATATTTATAATAATTACTGACCTTACGACTTATCTTAGAAGAAAGATTAAGGAAAGGCAAACCTACGTTTCTAGCATTTGTAGACTTAGAGAAAGCTTTTGACAATGTTGACTGGAATACTCTCTTTCAAATTCTAAAGCTGGCAGGGGTAAAATACAGGGAGCGAAAGGCTATTTACAATTTGTACAGAAACCAGATGGCAGTTATAAGAGTCGAGGGACATGAAAGGGAAGCAGTGGTTGGGAAGGGAGTGAGACAGGGTTGTAGCCTCTCCCCGATGTTATTCAATCTGTATATTGAGCAAGCAGTAAAGGAAACAAAAGAAAAATTCGGAGTAGGTATTAAAATCCATGGAGAAGAAATATAAACCTTGAGGTTTGCCGATGACATTGTAATTCTGTCAGAGACAGCAAAGGACCTGGAAGAGCAGTTGAACGGAATGGACAGTGTCTTGAAAGGAGGATATAAGATGAACATCAACAAAAGCAAAACGAGGATAATGGAATGTAGTCGAATTAAGTCGGGTGATGCTGAGGGAATTAGATTAGGAAATGAGACACTTAAAGTAGTAAAGGAGTTTTGCTATTTGGGGAGCAAAATAACTGATGATGGTCGAAGTAGAGAGGATATAAAATGTAGACTGGCAATGGCAAGGAAAGCGTTTCTGAAGAAGAGAAATATGTTAACATCGAGTATAGATTTAAGTGTCAGGAAGTCATTTCTGAAAGTATTTGTATGGAGTGTAGCCATGTATGGAAGTGAAACATGGACGGTAAATAGTTTGGGCAAGAAAAGAATAGAAGCTTTCGAAATGTGGTGCTACAGAAGAATGCTGAAGATTAGATGGGTAGATCACATAACTAATGAGGAAGTATTGAATAGGATTGGGGAGAAGAGAAGTTTGTGGCACAACTTGACCAGAAGAAGGGATCGGTTGGTAGGACAAGTTCTGAGGCATCAAGGGATCACCAATTTAGTATTGGAGGGCAGCGTGGAGGGTAAAAATCGTAGGGGGAGACCAAGAGATGAATACACTAAGCAGATTCAGAAGGATGTAGGTTGCAGTAGGTACTGGGAGATGAAGAAGCTTGCACAGGATAGAGTAGCATGGAGAGCTGCATCAAACCAGTCTCAGGACTGAAGACCACAACAACAACAACAACAACAACAACAACAACATTTATAATAATAATGAACTCTATTCTCAAGTAATAATTAACAAATAATTACAATATATATATATATATATATATATATATATATATATATATATATATATATATCAGTTCATGACATCCAGTCTTACAAATTTCCACGTCCAGATCGTCCGCTCTCAAAATTCTGCCATCTCTCTCCCCAGATTCACCACTGCTGGAGGATCACCTCCAACTGCGCAACGCTACACGCTGTTCACATCCAACTGCCCAACACTACAATAGCAAATATCCCATATATATATATATATATATATATATATATATATATATATATATATATATATATAATGACTTTTGAACACTATTACGGTAAATACATTGTTTTCTCTCCATCAAAATCTTTCATTTGCTAACTATGCCTATCAGTAGCTAGCGCCTTCAGTAGTTAGAATCTTTTATTTAGCTGGCAGTACTGGTGCATGCTGTATTGCAGTAGTTTGAGTAACGAAGATTTTTGTGAGGCAAGTGATTCATGAAAGTCAGGGCCATTCTTTTGTAGGGATTATTGAAAGTCATACTGCGTTGCGCTAAAAAAAAGAAATGGTGAGTCAGTTTACAGTTGATCAGAATAAGTAAAGAGAGAAATGTCTGAGTAAGTTCATTTTTGCTCAGCTGTTTGAAAATTAAATAACGTAAGAGGTTTACCAGCACTGTCATTCTTAATTTTTCTAAGGGGATGTTTCACCACATCCAATGAAGATTATCAGCTAAGGACGGCGTGGCGGTCGCTTGGTCCGGCTGGACCTTCCAAGACCTGTTCCGACAGAGTTTAGTTTAGTTTTAGTTGCTGTCCATGTTTGCTGATAAGCATTAAAGCACCGTTGCCACAGTTACTGTGGCATCTCGCTTGTCATTACAATTTATAATCCACAAAAACAATCAGGGTCAGATATGTCTATAACTCTACTGATATACTTGCATAAATTTGATCAGTATTATTTTGTGCATTCACTCAAGAATAACGGAGCGTAGTTTAAAAAATTCATTTAAGCAATGGTCAAGTTATTATTGACCGCATAATATACTGAAAAATTAAAGAAAAATGGCCTGGATGAAACTGGGACTGATTCAAAGAATTTTTACTCGAGAGGTGTCTCCAGTTATGGTAAATGGCATCAAGGTTCTCCAGGGAAAGCAATGTACGAGTACAAAAATCAGTGCCACTCGGCAAGGATAATGAGAAAGAACTTTAGTGGAAGAACGAAAAAAAAATTGTGGACGAACATAGAGAGGCCGCTGATGGCAGAGGTCATGGGTCACATTTCAGTGGTGCCAGTTGGGTCTATCAGTAGATCGGGTTCCGCTAGGCATACTCTCCACCTGAGTAGGTATGGGAAGGTGTGGCGTTCGCTGTGTTATTCAGTGGTTTGGTATTTAACTAATTTGTAAATGAAAATGATAATCTTATTTTATCACAGTGAGTAATTACCAAATAATTTTTCTCCCGGCTAAAGATTTGGTCAAGTTGCTAAAGAGCTCCAAGTTAACGTTGTGTTAAAGTGTTGTCTGTAAGTTGTGTAAGTGACACTAAATCACAGTTCATACAAAAGATTCTATACAACTATTGGTTATGATGGAAACAGTTATCTTCAGCAAAATGATCATTAAAACCACCGAATATCAGCCGCGCACAACACTGACGTATATTACCTGAAACAATATTCTTCGCAACTCGTGCGTAATTAATTTCGGCTCCATACATCAGCTAGATAAGTTTGTAATATGGATCGTGCTATGAGCACTGTTTTTAAAGAACCAATCTCATTCTAATTATTTTCATTAAAATGAGTTCGGGACCACCGGTGCACATTTATTTTTACACATTTTTATTACCTTCGGCATTTATGTCTGCAGAGTTGAGTAATTTGAATTTGCCGCTGAGATAATTGTTAAGATGGCGACAGATAATTGATAGAGACTTTCTATTGTTAGAGCAAATTTCCTTTTAACAGGATAAGTATTTGAAATGCTTATTAAACTTTACTTTCATATTGTACACTATTTAGACTAATTTTCATCAAGCAAACCTTTGACATTTTCGTAAGAAAAACAGACAAAAACGCGATAGAAATCGCTATCATCAATGGCTGCGCTCCTTACTGCGGAAAGAAATAATTAACACAGATAATTATTACTGAGAGAGGAATTAAAGTTACAAATAATTATTCATTCATATTTATAATAATAATGAACTCTATTCTCAAGTAATAATTAACAAGTAATTACAATTTCTTAACAAACGGTAAAAACAAAGGAAGACAAACGCAGATCATTAAAGGAATTTACAATTATCATTGTCTTTGTATGATACACATCGATATGTCCAATTACATAATAAAATATTATATAAATAATTAATATTTATCATAGTTTTCACTGTTTTTTCATATGTCGGATAGATAATGTTTATAACTGTTAGAGGCATAATTTCCTCTCGTCGCACTGTAGCTAAAATTTATCTCGTGGATGTTACAAAGGGGAGGCTGGAAAAGCTTATAGGTGACAGTATAGTGGGTGGTGGTGGGATCACTAATGAAAAAATTCCTGTAGTAGTTGGTGTCAGAGCTGCACCTTTTTTAGATTGAAGTCATCTGATAGGTATACCAGCTGAAAGAAGACCCTCTAACTAAGGAATCACCTTCAAAGGACGGCGTGTTTCCAAGTAGAGAAGGAATTAGCAAACTTCATCAAAATATAAGAGGTTAGTGACTGCTTATTGATGTTGACTCCAAAATTATTGGTATATTGGACCATCACTTAAATAATTTGACAATTCAGAGGCTTCCTTTAAAAGGATACAGATTAGCTGGCTATTTTTCAAGGAGTTCCTTGAGGGGTTGGTGAGTGGCTATGTATGTAAAAAACAGAATTCCATTTGAGTCCATAAAAGTATAACGGCACTGCACTGAACAGATATTTGAATGTTGTGCAGGGTAGTTGAATTTAGTGAAACTAAACTTGTAATTGATGTTGTTTATGGGTCGCCTAACTCTGACTTCAGAGCATTTCTGCTCAAGCTAGAGAGAGTTCTTGATTCACTTTGTAGGAAGAACCAGAAATTAGTTATATGTGGTGACTTCAATATAAATTTTGTGTATGATGGTGCAAGAAAAAGGAAGTCGGTAGATCTCTTAAATTCATATGGTCCGATGCAGACTGTGTTTTTTTCAGGTAGGGCGCATGGGAACTGTAGCACAGCCATAGACAATATTTATATTAATTCTTCATTATTAGATGGGCATTATGTTGGTAAAAGGCTGAAGGGCCTTTCAGACCAAGGCGCACAAAGTTCTACACTCAAAGGGTTTTGTACTCAAACAAAAGTCACATGTAATTACAAACTATGTAGGAAACGTAATCAAACAGTAACAGAGAGTTTTTTAAACCTCGTCAAGGAACAAGAGTGGCAGGATGTTCATAGTGCCTCTAACGTAAATGATAAATATAACGTTTTCCGGCAGGATGTTTATAGTGCCGACAACATAGATGATAAATATAATGCTTTCCTTAACACGTTTCTCATGCTCTTTGAGAGCAGCTTTCCATTAGAACGTTCTAAACGGGGTACTAGCAGTAATAGGCAGCTGGGTGGCTGACTAGTGGGATATAATGTGTAACAAAGCAGGAATTATATCAAAATGTTAGGAGTAGTCACAATCAAGCTACAGTTGCCCATTACAAACAGTACTGTAACGTGCTTAAAAATTAGGAAGGCCAAGAGTATGTGTTATGCAAATAGAACAGCTAATTCACAGGATAAAATGAAAGCCATATGATCAGTTGTGAAGGATGTGTCTGGTAAGCAGCACAAGGTCGACGACATATAGTCAGTTTGTAGTAAAAATATTTCTGTTACTGATAAATCAGATATATGTACAGTATTTATCAATCATTTTCTGAGCATTACTCGTGAATTAAATAAAAATTTGGTTTCTACAGGGAATCATATAACTTTCTTATCAAATACCTTCCCGAGATTGATGTCTGAAATACTCCTCTGTGATACAGACAAGGGGGAGATTGAGTCAATAATTAAATCACTGAAGACCACGGACTCTCATTGATATGATGGAGTGTCCAGCAGAATATTAAAGTACTGTACTGCACATGTTAGCCCTGTATTTAGAAATATTTGTAATTTTTCCTTTAGGAATGGTCAGTTTCACGAACGATTAAAATGCTCAGTAGTAAAGCCGCTTTAAACGAAAATGACGATGTAGAAAATTTTAGACCTATTCCTATGCCCTCAGTGTTTGCTAAAGTTATTGAAAAGGCTGTGTATGTAAGGATAATTGATCGTTTTATAACACACGGTTTGCTACCAAATGTAAAGTTCGGTTTTAGAAGTCGTTTAACAACTGAAAATGCTACATTCTCTTTTCTCTTTGAGGTACTGGATGGGTTAAGCAAAAGGTTTCGAACGCTAGGCACATTTTTTGATTTAATTAAGGCGTTTGATTGTGTTGATCACAAAATATTGCTCCAGAAGTTTGACCATTATGGAATACGGGGAGTAGCTCACAATTGGTTCACTGCCTACTTTAACAACAGACAGCAAAATGTCATTATTCACAATGTTGAGAATGGCTGTGATGTGGGGTCTGAGAGGAGTACAGTCAAGTAGGGTCAGTGTTGGGGCCACTCCTGTTCCTTATTTATATAAATGATATGCCTTCTAGTATTACGGGTAACTCTAAAATATTTCTGTTTGCTGATGACACTAGTTTGATACTAAGGGATGTTGAATGGAAAAAGGCCCAGTTTCAAATAGTGCAGTTCATGATCTAAGTTCATGGCTTGTAAAAAATAAACTGACGCTAAATCACAATAAGACTCAGTTTATACAGTTTCTAACACACAATTCAACAAAAACTGACGTTTTAATTTCACAGAATGGGCATATAATTAGTGAAACTGAACAGTTCAAATTTCTAGGTGTTCAAATAGATAGTAAAGTGTCGTGGGAAGCCCATGTTCAGGATCGTGTTCAAAGACTTAATGCTGCCATTTTCACTATTCGAACGGTATCTGAAGTCAGTGATCGTTCGACTCGAGAGCTAGTCTACTTTGCTTATTTTCATTCACTTATGTCGTATGGTATTATATTTTGGGGTAACTCTTCCCATTCTAAAAGGATGTTTTTGGCTCATGAACGGGGTGTTCGGACAGTTAGTGGTGTAAGTTCACGAACCTCTTGTCAACCCCTGTTCACGAGTCTGGGTATTTTGAGATTTATTTATTTAATAAAATTGCAGCCAAATAGCCATATACAGTTACTTTAATTAACATTTTACATTTACATTTTACATTTTTGCATATTCATTTATCGATTTCACTCTTTTACTGTACAGTTCTATGTGATATCGTTCACAGACTTCGTTACACAGTTCACATACACACGTTGCGGTTGGGTCGTGATAAGTTTTGTTTTTGCAGATTAGATGATGAAAGCCGTGAATAGAAAGTCTAGTTACGACATGTCGCTGTTCGAAGTTTGGTGCTGTCCATGAGCAGTTCGTCATTGCTTCGGTGCCATAAAACTCCGGCCATATTTTTTCTCGTTTGTCCTTCATGATCTTCAGTTGCTTTCTGGAAGCCCTGGTGTGTGGCATCATATATCGAAATCTGATGTCTTCAATTAAGAATGTCTCTCTCGCTAGCAGGTACACTAGTCTAGATCTTGTTGTCATTGAGAGACCTAGTGCTCTTTTTAGATAGGTCGATTTTACCTTTTCTAGTGTTTCTAGATTTTTTTCTGTCAGGTGGTCCCATATAACCTCCATCCCATAGGCCAGGATTGTCAAGATTTTTGTGTTGAATAATTTCATGGCTGTTTCTAGACTGAGTAGGCGGATGTTTTTGATGTCCTGTATTGCTATTATTGCTTGGGCTGCACGTTCTGTTGTATGTTTTGTGAAGCATTTGGCTGTTGGTTGCAATGTCACTCCTAGGTATTTAAAGTCTGATGAGATTTTTATTTTTTGTCCTCTGATACTGATTTCCGCATTCTTGGGTGTTTTGCCTCCTTTTCTGAAAATTACCATTTCTGTCTTTGTTATGTTTATGTGTAGTTGGTGTTCACTGCACCATCTGTCTATTTTCTCAATGATGCTCTGCAGCTTCTGTATATCTGTTGAACCTACAGCTATGTCGTCAGCATATGCATATACATACACATCGTCTTCATTTTCTCCAATTCGGAGTACTTGTTCAGTGGCAAGAATGTACAGCAAAGGACTCATTGGGTCACCTTGTAAGACTCCGTTCGATTGCAGAATGGGGTTCGAAAAAGAGAGGTTGTCTGATATTGTAATTAAGTTGTATTCGAGGATTGATTTGATTATTCTTGCCCATACACTATCTTCTCCCATTGTGTTTTCCAGTTTTCGGACTATGAGCTCTGTTTCCAATAGGTCAAACCCTTTGGTAAAGTCTATGAACACTGTGTAGAACGTTTGTTTCTTTTGTAGGGCATCGTCGATGTTGTTTAGAAGAAGCCTGACTGCCGTAAGTGTTGATATTCCAAATCTGAAACCCATTTGTCGTTCTGGGAGATGACTGTCCACAGAGGCTTGGATTTTTTGTGTTATTATCTTTGAAAACATCTTGAATTGAGTATTTTCCAGGGCTATGCCTCTGTACTTGTTTGGGTCCATTGGGTCTCCTCTACCTTTGTAGAGAACTTTTATTGTCGAGTGTCTCCATTGTGTCGGAATTCTTCCAAGTTCCAGGCATTTGTCAAGCAGTTTGGTCCATATGTGTCCGAGGGCCCCTTTTGCATCTTTTATATGTTCATTATATATATTATCAGGTTCTGCTGCTTTCTTGTTCTTCAGTGCTTTTATTACTTCTTTCACATCATCTTCATTTAGGGGTTCTCATGTATTGTCTTTTTCCTTAGTTTGATGTTGTTTCTCTTTCTTTGGGGGTGTTTTGAGTCCTCGTTTGTTCAATATCTTACTGAAGTGGTCTTCCCATTCCTTCAGGTCTATATTTGGTGTATGAGCCATTTTTCTTGGTCTTGCTGCTATGTATGGGTCTTTCTCTGCTTCATCCGCTTCTCTTTTTGCCTCTCTTTCTATGTATTCTTTTTTCTTCTCTTCTATTAGTTTTTTGTAGATTCTCCTCCCTTCTGCGTACAGTTTGTATGTTTCCTCGTCATGCTGGTTTCTTAGTCTGTGGAGGGTTCTTAGAACAGTGTTCCTTTTGCTGTAGCATTCAGCATCGAACCATCTTTTGGCCGTCCTTGTTTTGGGGACTGTTTGTATCACTGAATTTCTTAGGACGTCTTCTATTTGGTCTGTTGCTTTTTCAAGGTCTCCTTCCTCTATGAAAGTTTCTATTTCTGTTAATTGTTCTTGCTGGTTTGTTAATTTTTCTATATCAATTTTTCTTTGTGTGATTTGGTGGGTCTTTCTTGCTGGCTGTGACGTGACGATATTTATTTTTATCTTCATTGGAATGTGCTTTCGTATAGGAGTAATGGAGTCATGCCATATTGGTTGAATACTTCCTTCTATGTCTCCTCTTGTTAATGCGATATCAATGGTGCTCTTCCCATCGTGGCATATGTATGTAGGTATCTGTCTATCGTTAAGTAGGGTGAAACTATCTTCTTCTAGGGTTTCAACGACTAGTTTTGTTTTATAGTTTTCTGTGTCTATTCTGCAGTTGAGATCGCCTGCAATAATGGTGGGTTTGCTGTCGCATTGTTTGATGCGTGTGACTATTTCGTCAATTATTTCTACAGCATTTGTGTGCGGTTTAAAATAGGCTGCAATTATATTTATGTTTGCCGCTTCTATTAGCATACTATTTTCTTGTTTTATGATTTTTTTGGTGGGCGTCATCCAGGGTTTAAGTAGGATAGATATTCCTCCCATGGGTCGTCCTCTTTCTCCCTTCTTTGCTATTAGGTGATAATTATAGAAATCTTTATGTTGCCAGCTGTCTATCAGGAAGGTTTCTGTTAGAATTGCAAGATCCGAGTTTTGCAGAATGTCTGTTGGTGTTCGGTTAAGAGCACTTTTTACTCCCTCTGTATTCCACAAGACTGCTTTTATTTCTTGCTCTTCTGGTTTTCTTCTTAGTTTAGTTGAGCTCTGCTCCCTCTTCCATTGATCGTCTTGGGAAACGAAATCGACGTACTTTTATGTTTTCTGGCCAGAATTCTGGTTCTTGTGTGATTTGTAGCTTTTCAAACGGAATGCCTACTTTGAAAGCTTTTTTGTCGCCCAACGTGCGCAGTTCTTCACATTCTAGTTGTCCCAGTATTCCGTTCTTGTTAAGGTATTTCACTACTGCAGCAGTGGTGGTGGTTCTCTTTAAGTTACCGATGTATAGCCACGCTGTTGTTTCTGCTGCTTGCACTTCTTCGTCTTTTTTGATACTCATTATGGTTTTATAATTACTCTGGTTTCTTCTGTACCAGCTCCTCCCTCCCACAGTACTCCAAGTCGGTGCCTCTAGTTCATTAACCTGATTTCGGGTTTTATTATGTTGCTCATGTGTATTGATTTGGACTTGTAGCTGATTTTGTTGCTGTAGCAGAGGATTTCTGTATATTGTCGTTCCCTCTGGTTTAACTTTGTTGTTGTATTTAGTTTGTATGTTGTTTCTATCAGTTTTGGTTTTCTCTGCGTCTAGGTGGCTTTCCTTTTCTAGAGTTTTCTTTATTTTCTCTTGTTTTAATCTCCCTAGTTGGTTTTTTAGGAAATCAGTATTTTGAAATTGGCCTCTCAATATGTATATTCCCTACTGTCAATTCTTGTTAACAATATTATCTTATTCCCAAGAATAAGCAGCTTTCACTCAATTAATACCCAGCAGAAATCGGACCTGCATTTGGATCGGACTTTCTCAACTCTTGTGCAGAAAGAAGTGCAGTATACTGCTGCATCCATTTTCAATAAGCTACCGCTCGAATTCAAAAATCTTAGCAGTAATTCACGCGCTTTTAAATCGAAACTGAAGAGTTACCTCATGGGTCACTCCTTGTGTTCTGTCGAGGAGTTCCTTGAAGCTGATTCTTGTTGTATTGTTGAATGCGTTTACTTAAACTTATGGATTGACTGTTTTCGGTTTCATAAACATTTTATTTTTATCTGTTATTACTTTTATGTTGTATTTTCATATACTGACATGTTCCATGATTTTGGAGAGTGTGACTAGATTATGTTACAATTTCTCTGAGAACAAGTCATAAAACATACTGAGAATTATAAACTTAAGACCAACACACTTTATTGTCATATATATAATAAATATGTTACAAAGTATCTCGAATGTACAGCAACATTTTTAGGTTTGGTTGTTCAACAAACTTAGAATTAAAAAAAGGCATAATGAAGAATTATCAGACTTTGCATGACGAGTTTCTTCTTTGGCAGTTGTACCTTATGACATTACACTTAACATGGCCCTGGAAGATTTCATGGACTAGAAAGCGCCACTGGGTAGGAGTGGGGTTCACACAGTCCAGTAGCCCTGTAGCCACTGGAATGTGAAGGTGCGACCGGGGCCGAAGAGCGACGATTAAGTGAGTAGTAAATCCCACACCGTCGCTAACGTGATACGCTGTCGTAGCAAACTGTAATAATCAAGAGATACAAAATTACTTGTCTATGGAAAAATACGAACTACGACGTACAAATGAAACAAGCACACAGATATCACCATATGACTGTGAAGAGTGCGGGGAGATCTCGTCTGTATTCCACAAACTCAGACACAAAAAGCAATTTAATTACATTTTGCAACATTTTTAACACCTGTATTTATCCTGTTGTTGTGGCCTTCAGTCCTGAGACTGGTTTGATGCAGCTCTCCATGCTACTCTATCCTGTGCAAGCTTCTTCATCTCCCAGTACCTACTGAAACCTACATCCTTCTGAATCTGCTTAGTGTATTCATCTCTTGGTCTCCCCCTACGATTTTTACCCTCCGCGCTGCCCTCCAATACTAAATTGGTGATCCCTTGATGCCTCAGAACATGTCCTACCAACCGATCCCTTCTTCTGGTCAAGTTGTGCCACAAACTTCTCTTCTCCCCAATCCTATTCAATACTTCCTCATTAGTTATGTGATCTATCCATCTAATCTTCAGCATTTTTCTGTAGCACCACATTTCGAAAGCTTCTATTCTCTTCTTGTCCAAACTATTTACCGTCCATGTTTCACTTCCATACATGGCTACACTCCATACAAATACTTTCAGAAATGACTTCCTGACGCTTATATCTATACTCGATGTAAACAAATATCTCTTCTTCAGAAACGCTTTCCTTGCCATTGCCAGTCTACATTTTATATCCTCTCTACTTCGACCATCATCAGTTATTTTGCTCCCCAAATAGCAAAACTCCTTTACTACTTTAAGTGTCTCATTTCCTAACCTAATACCCTCAACATCACCCGACTTAATTCGACTACATTCCATTATCCTCGTTTTGCTTTTGTTGATGTTCATCTTATATCCTCCCTTCAAGACACCATCCATTCCGTTCAACTGCTCTTCCAAGTCCTTTGCTGTCTCTGACAGAATTACAATGTCATCGGCGAACCTCAATGTTTTTATTTCTTCTCCATGGATTTTAATACCTACTCCAAATTTTTCTTTTGTTTCCTTTACTGCTTGCTCAATATACAGATTGAATAACAGCGGGGAGAGGCTACAACCCTGTCTTACTCCCTTCCCAACCACTGCTTCCCTTTCATGTCCCTCGACTCTTATAACTGCCATCTGGTTTCTGTACAAATTGTAAATAGCCTTTCGCTCCCTGTATTTTACCCCTGCCACCTTCAGAATTTGAAAGAGAGTATTCCAGTCAACATTGTCAAAAGCTTTCTCTAAGTCTACAAATGCTAGAAACGTAGGTTTGCCTTTCCTTAATCTTTCTTCTAAGATAAGTCGTAAGGTCAGTATTGCCTCACGTGTTCCAGTATTTCTACGGAATCCAAACTGATCTTCCCCGAGGTCGGCTTCTACTAGTTTTTCCATTCGTCTGTAAAGAATTCGTGTTAGTATTTTGCAGCTGTGGCTTATTAAACTGATTGTTCGGTAATTTTCACATCTGTCAACACCTGCTTTCTTTGGGATTGGAATTATTATATTCTTCTTGAAGTCTGAGGGTATTTCGCCTGTTTCATACATCTTGCTCACCAGATGGTAGAGTTTTGTCAGGACTGGCACTCCCAAGGCCGTCAGTAGTTCCAAAGGAATGTTGTCTACTCCGGGGGCCTTGTTTCGACTTAGGTCTTTCAGTGCTCTGTCAAACTCTTCACGCAGTATCGTATCTCCCATTTCATCTTCATCTACATCCTCTTCCATTTCAATAATATTGTCCTCAAGTGCATCGCCCTTGTATAGACCCTCTATATACTCCTTCCACCTTTCTGCTTTCCCTTCTTTGCTTAGAACTGGGTTTCCATCTGAGCTCTTGATGTTCATACAACTGGTTCTCTTATCTCCAAAGGTCTCTTTAATTTTTCTGTAGGCAGTATCTATCTTACCCCTAGTGAGATAAGTCTCTACATCCTTACATTTGTCTTCTAGCCATGTCTGCTTAGCCATTTTACACTTCCTGTCGATCTCATTTTTGAGACGTTTGTATTCCTTTTTGCCTGCTTCATTTACTGCATTTTCATATTTTCTCCTTTCATCAATTAAATTCAATATTTCTTCTGTTACCCAAGGATTTCTACTAGCCCTCGTCTTTTTACCTACTTGATCCTCTGCTGCCTTCACTACTTCATCCCTCAAAGCTACCCATTCTTCTTCTACTGTATTTCTTTCCCCCATTCCTGTCAATTGTTCCCTTATGCTCTCCCTGAAACTCTGTACAACCTCTGGTTCTTTCAGTTTATCCAGGTCCCACCTCCTGAAATTCCCACCTTTTTGCAGTTTCTTCAGTTTTAATCTACAGGTCATCACCAATAGATTGTGGTCAGAGTCCACATCTGCCCCTGGAAATGTCTTACAATTTAAAACCTGGTTCCTAAATCTCTGTCTTACCATTATATAATCTGTCTGATACCTTTTAGTATCTCCAGGGTTCTTCCATGTATACAACCTTCTATCATGATTCTTAAACCAAGTGTTAGCTATGATTAAGTTGTGCTCTGTACAAAATTCTACCAGGCGGCTTCCTCTTTCATTTCTTAGCCCCAATCCATATTCACCTACTACGTTTCCTTCTCTCCCTTTTCCTACACTCGAATTCCAGTCACCCACGACTATTAAATTTTCGTCTCCCTTCACTATCTGGATAATTTCTTTTATTTCATCATAAATTTCTTCAATTTCTTCGTCATCTGCAGAGCTAGTTGGCATATAAACTTGTACTACTGTAGTAGGTGTGGGCTTCGTATCTATCTTGGCCACAATAATACGTTCACTATGCTGTTTGTAGTAGCTTAGCCGCATTCCTATTTTCCTATTCATTATTAAACCTACTCCTGCATTACCCCTATTTGACTGTGTTTATAACCCTGTAGTCACCTGACCAAAAGTCTTGTTCCTCCACGAAATATGGTAGGAATACCAACATCAATTCAGATGATAACCAAGGCTATCCACAATAGTAGCCCAACGTAACCTTGCATTAACTAGTACGAGGGCATGCTGAAAAATGCCTCCGAATTTTTTAAGTGAAAACTATTAAAGATTTTAAAATCAAACTCATTTTATCGACATTCTACACATTTATTCTTCGTGGCTTCTCATTTATTTCTCAATAAAGTTATCCTGGTGACGAAACACAACAAGAGGCCAGTTTGTTGATAATGACACTGTAGAATATTTGTTGACGTAGCCACAACCTCACCTCTGTTTGCACCACTTCATCGGTATCAAAGTCTCGACGGTGTCCTTGATGTTTTGCAAACAGATGAACATCGGATAGGGGCTAAGTCGGCTCTGTGTGAAGGATGACCTACTACAGTGAAGCCAAGGCGTCGGACTTTTGCAGACGTCGCAGCGCTCGTGTATGGCCTTGTGCTGTGCGTACTGTAAGACCTTCGGTACACACACCATCAGATTATTTGACTTGTCGCTGTAACGGAGTTGGCGAGTGTCAGCAATATATCTCGTGGTCTTATCGTGGCGTGTTCATCTTCTGCCGTTAGGTCAGACGATAGAAATGCCACTTGCACGTTTAGAGTAGCAGATTGACGGTGACCAACTTTAAACAGAACTTGATTAATTTTCACAAACATTTATGAAAATAATAACAAACATAAAAATAACTTGGTTCTGGATGCTATTTACAATTGACAATCTGTAGTTCCTTTGGTCTTGGTACGTTAATCTTATTCTCACATATCTCTGATACTTGACAAAGTGTCTATACATTTCTCTTCATGGCTATGTACAGGAATATGATAATCTTATTAGGCGCAGACTGAAACTTGACTACAGACTAATGCAGACTGACTAATCGGAGGTCTGTACTCTCGTTATAATACCTCGAGCGTTCAGGTATCACTGCGCGAGTGTGATCCGCGAGGAGAAATGGTTCTACGTTAGCAGCAATCTCATTGGCTGCGTTACATATTAATACGCGGATCGGCGGACGCAGAATTTGGTCCGTCTTTATGGTAGCGCCATCTCGTAGTGCGGAGACGGACGAGCGCTGCGCCTGCGCTGTTGTGCTTAGCGGGGCGCGCTCTAGTGGGAAAGTTGTGTACGCGCTGACTACGCGGAACTATGTACATAACAGGCCTGGTATTGTCAAGCTGAATGAGAAGGTGCTCCACGTGTGAGCGTAGTTTTCTGCTGTTAGGACCTCGACTACAGCAAGCTTGTTCTCACGCACCCTCCGTAGACAATACTATATAAAATTTACAGTGTATATGAAATCCCTGGGCTAGCGGGACAGAGCGGATTAGGTTAAATTTGTGGAAAGGGGCCAAAATAAGTTGCTGTCAGTTGCACTCAACATATAAACTTTATTTGTTAAAACACTCAATAACATAAGCAAGAATTAAAAAAACTCTCAAGGTTTTAACGAAAGAGCTCCTTAGGTTTAATTTAAATCTGCTAAAGGCCACGTACGAAGATCCAAGGCCCAAGGGATAAGCAAGGAACTGAGATACAGTACTTCTCCTAGAAGTTCCACTTCTTTTACTTCAACAAAAATAGGCTGAAGCCCTTAGCTCAAATCTCTCCCATAGAACTCGGCTGAAGGCCACATATTAAGCAAGAACAGTGTTACGGCTTAAGGCCAAAACAAATAGTTTCAATGTTAATTCTAAATAGGATGAAAACTCGGTTGAAGGCCGCATATCAGCTAAACAATTTAACGGCTTAAAGCCTAGGAAGAAGAGCTTTAAATTTAATAGGCTGAGGGCCTTAGCTTAAAACATTTCATGTAAAACTCGGCTGAAGGCCTCATACTAAAGAATAACAATTTTATGACGTAAGATATGAATTTTTTAGTTTCAGAGAGATCAAAACTCAGCTGAAGGCCACACACACCACGCAGAAAACAATTTTAAGGCCTAAAAGAACAATTTAAATGAGCTAAAACTTCGCTGAAGGCCACACACAGTACTTAAAAATAAAAGGAAATCACTATGTAAAACAGAAGGAGCGGCGCTCCGAAAGTTGCAAGGGTCGGCCTGAGAAGTAACACCAACAGACGCTTAGGTGAGACAGGCAGCCCGACCGACAAACTCTTAATCGGAAGGCAACACAACCAAGGGACGGTTCACGACCGACCGACAATCTGACCGATTTCCAACGTCAGATCCAGGTGCACAAATAATAGAAAATATGGACCGATGAAGAGTAAACCGAGGTACCAATTACATCAAACTGGGTATCATAAAGATCAAGGCATCAAACATCACTCAAAACGAGTTTAAAAGAATCCGAAAACACAGGTCAAAACTGTCAAGTCACTACCGGAGGCTGCAGATTCTAGGCAAGAAAACACACGACTTCTTATCACACGCATCATGAGCTGAGAAAACAAAAATCCACAAATAACGAACAAAACGTAACAGTCGAGTTTTAAGAACAGGTAACTAATTACTCAACTTCAGGATCCTGCTTGGGAAGAAAGCGGAAAGTCGCTCGCACAGCTAGCGCCTCCAGATGGAACAGCGCGTGCCCGCCGCCAAAGGCCCCGGCCTGGCTTCGCGCTGTGGAGACTGCGTCGCTGCTCAGTTCCAACGAACCAACAAGGTCCAACCACACCCCAGCTGGGAAAATGGTGTTCGTCCAGAGAATCCAAAACGTCGTCGACTGAGACGACCGGCCGAGCAAACGACCAACGGCAGTCCTACGTCGTCGACAGCGGCCCCGGCGAATACTAAAACCATACGAACCCGACTGTTGCTGCCTGGCAACTCTTCCCCGACTGATACTGGTGTCGGTGCTCAGCAGACCACATGTCGCCATTCGACGACCACGCGACCGACCGACCGGCGGCCTTCCGTCTGCGTCGGCCACGGCCCCGGCGCGTACTTGCACCGTGCGGACCCGCCTGCTACTGACTGCCAACACCGTGCCCGACTCCTGCTCCCAGCTGAACTGACTTCCTTCGGACAGACGAGGTCCCGGAGACACGCTCGGATCCACCCATGCAGAGGGTCTCCAACTGACTTCCTGACAGACAACGACGGAAATAATATCGGTCGCTCCAGAAATGGTACGTCAGTGCACTTATCGATAATCGCTGTTGCTGCCACTCACGGGCAAGTAAGGCAGGAAGTTAGAGACGCCATTAAATGGAGTAAGACAACGAGGCGGCAGTACCGCAGTACCGTAAGAGAAGATTACAAACAATAAATGGCATGAGCACGAACCGTGAATGGCTCAGTATGTGTAGCTTTAGAATATTGATTTTTGATATCTAAATAAAGCGATCAGCCAACGGCCTTGCCGCAGTGGCAACACCGGTTCCCGTCACATCACCGAAATTAAGCGCTGTCGGGCTGCGCTCGCACTTGGATGGGTGACCTTCCAGTCCGCCGAGTGCTGTTGGCAAGCGGGATGCACTCAGCCCTTGTGAGGCAAACTGAGGAGCTACTTCACTGAGAAGTAGCGGCTGCAGTCTCGTAAACTGACATACGACCGGGAGATCGGTGTGCTGACCACACGCCCGTCCGTATCCGCATCCAGTGACGCCCATGGACTGAGGATGACATGGCGGCCGGTCGGTACCGATGGGCCTTCCAAAGCCTGTTTCTGACGGACTTCAGTTTAAAATATAGCGATCACGCTTTAGACACACTCTGCTTCTTTACAAAGAAAAGAAGCAGTGAAACAACAGGGTAATTAGACTACGCACAGAGTAATACTAGAGATTTAAAGGAGATTACTGTTTAACGTCCCGTCGACAGCGAGGTCATTAGAGACGGAGCACAAGCTCGGATTAGGGAAGGACGGGGAAGGAAATCGGCCGTGCCCTTTCTAAGGAACCATCCCGGCATTTGCCTGAAGCGATTTAGGGAAATCACGGAAAACCTAAATCAGGATGGCCGGACGCGGGATTGAACCGTCGTCCTCCAGAATGCGAGTCCAGTGTGTTAACCACTGCGCCACCTCGCTCGGTAGTAATACTAGAATAACCATAATTAACATAAGTGCCGTTTCCACAATTAATTGAGACCATAGTGACGACTTCGCAACATGAAGTACAATTAATAATAATTCAATAGATTTGATGATAGTAATAACAAAAGAAGCGTAAATAGCGTATTTTGCTTTCTAAGCGAATTTACCATCACTTAGATTAATTTTTATTTCAATTCTGTTTATTTCTCACACAATACTCCCACAGTGTTGATGTACAAAAATGAGTAGCGCGCTGAGGCGCTTACTTTGGCTAGCTGAATTATCATATGAGGGTTATTCCGTAAGTTATGGCAGCTATGATATATCTTGGGAAAATGCGACAACATAAGAACTCCACGATGTGCATTGAGCTGGTATGGCAGTCTGTATCTGTATGTTAAAATAAAGCAGGGCTACAGTGTAGGAAGTAACGGGACAGGTTGGAATGAAGCACAGGCATTGGACCTCTGTGTCAATTTATTGTGCACCAGTAAAAATGGAACAAAATCAACTACTGTCCTTGAAAATAGTGCCCCAGTGTATCCACCCAATGTTGGCAACGATGGGAAAGGCGTTGAATGCCAATGTCATTGCCATTAGTGTTTGCCACATGTAGCCGTAATGCTGCTACTATATCTGTCTCGTTTGCAAAACGCCTCCCAAGTAGTGGTTCTTTCAGTTGTGGAATGAGGTTCAAGTCGCAGGAACTAAGGTTTGTTGAGTAGAGTGACTGGAGAGGAAATCCCATCCCCACCGCTGTACACATTTATTGATGGCGTTTGTAGTGGCGGCCACAGAGTTAGTGTAGAGTTTGATTGCATTGTCCAGCAGTGCTGGACGTCTTCGCCGAAGCCTACGTCGAGAATGCTGCAGAAGAATGTTGCTGTAGTATTGGGCGCTGACGGTGTGTCTGTCCCTAACAGGGTGACACTCAAGAATAGCATGCCTGTCACACGCCAGAACGAGCATTACCTTCGTGGATGATAGGTTCTGTATCACCTTGTATCGTCGCGGTGTACCTGGATAACGCCATTCTGCTGACTGGATCTTCAATTCTGGTTCATACGCTCGTGTCCAGGTTTCACCAACTGCAGTAATGCGATTGAGAATATAATTCGTTTCCAGCTCAAATCACTCCATTCTGATACAGCTGGTTTCGTATCGCGTCCATTTCCGTACCTTTGTGAACTGATATGACATCCACGACAACACTTCGTGTGCACCTTGAAGTCCTGCTGTAAAATGCGGAACATTGTTGCTCTTGATATACCGGGTGATCAAAAAGTCACTATAAATTTGAAAACTGAATAAATCATGGAATAATGTAGATAGAGAGGTACAAATTGACACACATGCTTGGAATGACATGGGGTTTTATCAGAACCAAAAAAATACAAAAACTCAAAAAATGTCCGACACATGGCGCTTCATCTGATCAGAATAGCAATAATTAGCATAATACAGTAAGAAAAAGTAAAGATGATGTTCTTTACAGGAAACGCTCAATATGTCTACCATCATTCCTCAACAATAGCTGTAGTCGAGGAATAATGTTGTGAACAGGACTGTAAAGCATGTCCGGAGTTATGGTGAGGCATTTGCCTCGGGTTCTGCCTCTCAGCATCCCTAGAGATGTCGTTCGATCACGATACACTTGCGACTTCAGGTAACCCCAAAGCCAATAATCGCACGGACTGTCTGGGGACCTGGGAGGCCAAGCATGACGAAAGTGGGGGGCTGAGCACACGATCATCACCAAACGACACGCGCAAGAGATCTTTCACGCGTCTAGCAATATGGGGTGGAGCGCCATCCTGCATAAATATCGTACGTTCCAGCAGGTGTTTATCAGCCAGGCTGGGGATTATGCGATTCTGTAACGTATCGGCGTACCTCTTGAAACGTCCCCTTTGAACAATTATACATGACTGTGCTTATACTGACATACAATATTTTTAGCGCAACGCAATCTGACTTTCAATAATCCCTAAAAAAAGAGTGGCCCTGAGTAACATTAACCTATACCTTTCACAAATCACTTACCTCACAAAAATCTTCGTTACTCGAACTACTGCAATACAGCGAGCGCCACTACTGCCAGCTAAATAAAAGATTCAAACTACGGAAGGCACTAACTACTGATAGGCATAGTTAGCAAATGAAAGATTTTAATAGAGAACAAACAATGTATTTACCTTAATAGTCATCAAAAGACATCATATATATAGTAGTTCATAACATCCAGTCTTACAAATTTCAAAACTCGGCCATCTCTCTCCCCACATCCACCACTGCTGGCGCAAGGCTACGCGCTGTTCACAGCCAGCTGCCTAACACTACAATGGCGAGTATTACAACGATGCAAAGCAGCCACAGACTGCACACAGCACAGCCAGTGATTTTCATACAGAGGTGGCGTTACCAATAAAAAAACCTAAACAGCCTACTTACATAGCCCCATGCTCCCCACAAAAAATTTTACAAATTGTTTTGGACAGTGGCCAATAATGATTTGATAAAATTTTTTTATAATTACAATAACAAAGATATCAATTGCACACACTTATTGATACAATGTTGGTTAAAAGCTAAAATTTTCTCACAGTCCATAAAGATAGTCCTGATCATTCATCATAGTAACACTGCAGTGTTTTTCTCAAAGTCTGAGCAGTAAAAGAAAATGCACATGGAAGTAGTGGATTTCCATGCAATCTTGAAGAAGTAGTGTTGTCCTTCCAACGGAAAGACAGTGCTGACTCTTGACATGCAGACAGGTATATGTCCACAACAGAGCAAACCCACAGCAGAGTCAGTCGAAATTTTGAAGAATATTGGTAGGTAGGTCATCACAGAGTAGACCCACTGTAGTCCTGGTAGAGATTACTGTATTGGTGGGCCGCCAGAGGTGCAGACCCACTGCAGTCCTTGTAGAAATAATGGTACTGGTGAGTCAGCAGAGGTGGAGACCACTGTAGGCCTTGTAGAAATAATGGTATTGGTGGGTCATCAAAGGTGCAGACCCACGGCAGTCCTTGTAGAAATAATGGTATTGGTGGGTCATCAAAGGTGCAGACCCACTGTAGTCCTTGTAGAGACGGCCAGCAGCCAACTGTTGCGACTGTGCAGGTGCACAATCACCATCGAAGAGTCTTGCGGAGAATATAGCAAGTCCATAACCACCACTTGTGCACTCACAAAGTTTTTGGAATTGTCCTTAGAACCAGCAATGCTGTTATCCAGTCCCTTGCTGAATTATTAACGCACGTGCAAACACTAACAGTCCCTACTTCTCATATAGTATGACCAACAGAAACGTGTGCAGTGAAATGGAACTTACAAGTTAATAATATGATGAACTGGTGTCAATTACAATTTTATAACATAAGAATACAATTAAAAAAGTACAAAATACATCATTAAAGAACATAACAATACAGATAACATTTGTAGTACAGGATTTACAACAGAATAGAAATAAACATATACAACAGTGTTATAGGAATTATGACATAAGTAAATACATAAAAGATCAGAATAACTTACGAAACATCAACTTTACACATGAGCATTAAAACAAAACAGAATAAATAATGTCTAAGCATATAAACAAAACAGAATAAATAATGTCTAAGCATATTTACAAGGTACATAACATATTATTAATGCCAATTATATTTGAGGATACTAGTATTCCTCATCATAGTGAATTTAGCTTAGTATTAGAAGAAGAAAAAATTCTATGAAACTACACAGAGACAGGAAGAAAACAAATACACAAGGGTACACAAACACATAGTGGGATAACACAGAAGGAAAGGACAGGGTTTGTTTTCAGTGTAACATTTGGTACTGCAGTCCAACCCAAAACTTCATTCCATAGATCTTTCGTCTTATTTCAACCTTTGCTTCCACCAAAAAAAATCCTATCCAAGCATGCTTTCTGTAGTTTTCTCTTATAACCTCTCAGTGCATTTCTTCAAATTCATCGCAACTCATTCTCTTATAGGCTACCCCCTCTTAAGCTAACTTAAATCTACTGAGCTCAGATGCTAAACTAAGGGACGAGGCAATGCAGCAGCACAAAACAATTAACAAGAACAGCAATGACAAAAAAATTCAAATTGGCAAAGGAAGCAACAATATTACAACTAATATAAGGCAATGAGCAGCAAACAAGAAAAATAAATCAGTAGTAAACTGGCTTAGCAGAGTAATACAAAGTCAAATTCAGTAACACTATGCCTGGCAAACAGCAGTAACTTATACCTAAACATGACATAGCTCAAGCAGAAAAAATATTACAGTAAAAACAACAATGCGGATAAGGGAAATGTATATTCACATCTTAATGTCTATGTAATTAAAGTGGTGTACCACAACAACTTATTGTAAAAAAAATATTACCATGTACTTGAAAAGAATATTATGTATGCAGTTACCGTTACTAGTCCCTTCTTATTGTTCTTTCCTTTCCAAGTGCTCCTTTTTCGAAGAATGTGGATCATAAAATAACTATTTAATAGATCTGTTGACAGAAAGTGTTCACATTAGCAAATGCATCTAAGTTTATTTTATAAAACTAATGCTGCAACACAGCTGGAAACCAGATATTAAACAAAATGAGCAATCTCTCAACTACAAAGACAATAGATGTAAAATGTTTCTCATCATTTCATTAGGCATTTTGTAAATATCATAAATTACAAGCTCCACAGTATGCTTTCAACAAGGAAATGTCAATAGCAAGGATAAGGGCCTCCCTTTTTTTTCTACCTGTGCCTCTGAAAGGCCCTCACTAATGATTTGTTCTCCCGGCGTCTGACACAGCTGGGTGCCCATGACGCATTACGTGCAGGTGGTCACTTAACTTTCTTACGGAAATATATATGACAGCAGTTTCCGCTACAGTGACAGTCTCATATACAAAATTTCACGGGTCGAGAATTTGCGTTGCAAATGTGTAGAAACAAAATCTTATGAATATAACAGTATCCAAAAAATTTTCGCCGGCATTGTGATACATTCACGCATTTACATACATTTCATAACTCTTAAAGTACGATTCTTGGTTTCCAACAACCTTTTTCACAAACCAGAGTCCCTAACCACTACTCATTATTCCTTACCTTATTACACATATACATATTCATATTCATCAACACGTCTTCAATATTTCATCATAATGACTACATAGCATAATCAGATTCCTCATATAACGTCAGCTTATTGATCATAAACATACCTCAACAGCATAATACACATCGTCATCGTAAAAATAACATCATAACACCTCAGTCAAATCTCAAAAACGTTGTAGCTTTCTGCATTAATGTCAAAACCTAAAAAAATTCTCTGCTCATTTCAAGAGTGTCATCTACCTCAAACGTACTTTAAAAATCATGATCCCATCCCAAATACATCATTCAAAGCTCTCATAGTATCACAATGGTTCCGAAAAAATATGAACAGTTCACAAAGCACAGACAAAATACAATTTCATAAGTGTGAAGTTACCCAACTGTGTAATGGCGTAAACATGTGTCACTGACGTAGTAAAAAAGTTTATCTCTCAGTTAAATGATCAGATAGCCCTGTAATTTTGTGTTAGAGAAATATGGTACCGATGTGTAAAGTTGTATAAGCAAATACCATATTAGCTAGGGCTCCTTGTGCTTGCCAAACACATGGTACACCAAGTAAGCGTGCACCCCCCTGAGGATTAATGTAATTATACCCTCAGGTGTTACAGATTACAGCAATGGAATGAAATGTATCACAGAAAACCTTTGTACCATTGTACTTCAAATATCTTTAAAAATAAATGTTTTAAGTACAAAATTAATCACTCAAATACGTGTCCTGTAGCGCTAAATGTGCGTCTTGCTGTAAGATAATCTCTGTGGAAGTGTCGTAGTTATTGTCCTCCAAAAGCTAAGTTCTCCAGAAGTCAATGTACTTACCTCATGATAAACGAAAGTGAAATGCTTTGCGTATAGATATCTTAGTTATTACGCTTATTGTTGTGATGAAGAACTTACTGTGCTGTAACGTATTGTTGTGCTACAGAAAAGGCTGTCTCATTGTAGCTATACCACAAAAGTTACTACTAAAACATGTTTTACTTTCCAGAATAATACAGAAAAACTGTGCAGATATGAAACAGAAACACCTCAAAAGCAACATTTTAAATTGTCACTCATTAGTAGCGTCGTGATAAAATCGTGTAGCTGTCACATAAACTAACCACTGTCTCATCTGGTATCTCACAGAAAGTACCTTAAATCCAGAATGTATTTTCAAGTAAACCAAAATGTTGCATTAGAATCTCATTAGCAGTACTGGTAAATGTTCTAAGTATGTGAGTCTTATAGTCGTTACGTAATCGTGCAACTAACAAGCAAGAATGTACAAATAACAACATTGTGTCGTCTGTTCACTATAACAATGCATTCATAATTTCTGTTGAAATAAGTTCTCTTGGTTCTTGACTGGATATTTAACTTCAAACATTGTTGCATGTTAACAGTTTCTTAAGAATACTAGTAACGTGAAGTGAAACGTTTTATGGCAAAGACAAAGTTAAAAAGCAGATTATCTTTCAATAAACGGTTTTACATGTGAAATGTGGTGTAAACCTTTACTCTTCTTAATACGCAGAGTTTCAACTTCAACGCAATTATCATGTGGTATACGTCGGATTCTGTAAGGTCCATTGTAAACTAGAAAGAATTTGTGACTCAAGTGTTTCTTCTTATGTGACAATGAATGAGCTTTAATGAGAACTTTCTGACCAAGATATAATTTCTTTGCATTTGCTTTACCGTGTAGTTTTCTCCTTTTGTCTGCTGCAGATTTTATATTTTTATGAGCCAAATCAATTATGTCTTTGTGTCGAAGTTTACGTGTATTCGGGAAAGGTACAAGCTCTCTGATTCTGTTTGGTGGTTCTTCATTCTTCAGTAGAAGAGTAGGTGGTAAAGCAGTGGAGTCATGAGGCATTTCATTCAGCACGTTTTGAAATAAGTGTAAATATCTGTCCCAATGCTGATGCTTTCTGTGACAATAAAGTCTGCAAAGCTTATTGATTTCTTTCATAATCCGTTCGGAGGGGTTACAATGTGGTGAATACAATGAATTAAAAACAGGTTTGATTTTATGATTTCGAAGCATGCGTGACCAAACAGCAGATCTGAATTGCGGTCCGTTATCTGAAATGACTTTAGCAACATGGCCAACTTCACGTAAGAAATTTTTAACAAAGGCGTTGGATACAGACCGTCCAGTGGCTTTACGTAACGGAGTGAAAGAAACAAATTTTGAAGTAAGTTCAACAGCGACTAGAACGTACGAGAATCCATTCGATGTTCTGACAAGGGGTCCCAAGAGATCAACAGCAGCAAATTCTTTTAATTTAGAAGGAATAATAGGAAACAACGGAGCACGATGTGAGATAGTAGATGGTTTCGCCTTTTGACAAAGTTTACAAATAGACAAGACTCTTCGAATTCGCTTTTCCATATTGTTAAAATAACAAGTCGTTCGAAGAATATGATAACATTTTCGTGGGCCAAAAATGTGCGTAGCTGAAATGAATGTACCAAATGAGCTTATTAATAAAATCGTCTGGAATGCAAAGTACCCATAGCTTGTCATCAACAGTGCAGCGTTTGAAGAGTATGTTGTTTCTAACCAGGTAATAATGCCGAATCTGAGTGTGTGTCTTTCCATGCCATTTACTTTTGATGTCTTTCCAAATCGGATCTTTATCTTGTTCATGAGCTATGTCCTTTAAATATGTGGTGATGAAGTTTTCAAAGGCGACTTTCTGAATGTAAAGAATACTGACATTTTTCTCAAGGTTGTCTTCTGTGTTACTTTTCTCAAGCCCAGCCGGTGCGCGTGACAGCGCGTCCGCAACAATGTTCTCCTTGCCGGGAATGTAGACTATTGTGAAGCGGAATTCTTGCAGAAACAATGCCCAACGTTTTAACCTGTCATGATTTAATTTTGAAGACATAAGAAATTGTAATGCACGATGATCACAGTATACTTTTACGTGCTTACCAGAAAGAAAGAAACGGAATTTGTTAAATGCCCAAACGATAGCTAAGGCTTCTAATTCAGTATCGGAATAATTTTTTTCAGATTTTGTTAGCACTCGGCTAGCAAAAGCAATGGTTTTCTGAATGGTAGTGTCATTTTCTATGGCTTCTTGAAATAAATGGGCACCAAGACCGACTTTAGAAGGATCCGTGCTAAGGCAGAAGTCTTGTGACAGATCTGGATAAGCTAGTATTGGCGCGTGAAGTAACGCTTCTTTCAAAGAATTGAATTCCAACTGTGCTTGTTCGTCCCAGTTCCAAATAGTATTTTTTCCAGTGAGAGAACAAAGTTTTGGTGTAACAAGAAGTTGCATATTCAGAAAACGACGGTAAAAATTTACGAGACCTAGAAAACTGCGGACTTGTCTTTTTGTGGATGGAACTGGAATGGCTCTGATTGCTTCTAACTTTTCAGGATCCGGCTGAATGTCTTCTGAAGAAATAATATGTCCCAAAAACTTCACCTTTGTCCTACCGAATTCAGACTTTTCCAAGTTAACTGTAATTCCAGATTCTGCAAAAATATGTAACACGCTGTTGAGGATGCGATTGTGTTGTTCCCATGAGGCTTCTGCTATCAGAATATCGTCCACATATAAGGTGATGTGACGTTTTAAGAACTAAGGTAATAAAGAATTTAGCCCGCGAATGAATGCTGCCGAAGAAATGTTCAAACCAAAAGGAAGTTTCCGAAACTGATAACAAACGCCGAAACAAAGAAAAGCTGTGTATTTTCTACATTCTGGATGAAGTTCGATCTGATAAAAGCTGGATCTGAGGTCAATGGAAGACAACACTTTTACACCATTAAAATTTTGAAGAAGTTCTTCCATCGTCTGCGGCCTGTCTGTTTCAGGAATAATGACAGTATTGATTTGTCTCGAATCCAAGACAAGCCTGATGATCCATTTTTCTTCTCAACAACATGTAACGGATTGTTGTATGAGCTTACTGCAGGCTCAATAATGCCCTCGTCAAGCATAGATTTTATTTCTGTTCTAACACGGTCCCTGGAATTACGTATGGTCTAACACAAAATTTAGTATGCTCACGAACACGAAATTGGTATTGAAATCCCTTGATTGTTCCTGTTTTGTGAGTAAAAACTGTGGAATGTGCTTGTAAAATCTCAAAAAGGTCTTGCCTATCATTGTCATTACAATTCTCAATTGTTTGAATTTTATTCTGAATTAACTCATTAGTATCAAATGCGCCGTCGATATCACCCCTGTCAGTACTTGCAGAGTGCTTGTTAGTGTCTAGTTCCGTAGAAAACTCCGAACTGTTGTCTAACAGAAGGTAAAGCCGATTAATTTCCTCGTCATGGTTTGAGAGCCAATCTTCAAATTTCAAAGCTATTGACTTACCTTCTTTCTCTAAACTTATTTCAGCATCGTGAAAGTTTAAGATTGCTTTGTATTCATTCAGAAAGTCTACTCCCAATATAATTTCCGTCGACAATAATGGAACAATAAGAAAGTTCATAGAGAAGCTGTGGCTTTGACAAAAGAATTCTAAGTTGGTTTGTTGGCGTACATCTACACTTTTTCCAACGATTGCACCTTGTAATTTAATCTTACGTAATGGAAGTGTGGGGCAATCATTCGATTTGTTGCATTTTCTAAAAGCTGTTTCACTAATTACTGAAATGGGACTGCCAGAGTCAAGTACTGCTATAAATTTTACGTCATTTACAGTAATGTAAATCACAGGATATGCAATGTTGTTATTTTTTACGTCGTGTTCCTGGAGTAAGATGTTCCTAATGTCTTCCATTTTTACGTAATTACTAGCTACGGCAGCTACGTCGTCAGTTTCATAAGTACGTTTTGTGGCTGCCAGTGGTATGAGTCATTGCCTGTTGTGTCTTTGTTGGCGCGTGTCGTTATTGGGATTTGGAGACCTAACTTCTACAAATTCACCTTGTCGAGAGGGCTCTGCTCTGTTTGAATCCCGCCAGTTCTGATGCAATTCAGGTCTGTCGTTACGATCATATCGTCTGTCGTCATGTCGGTAGATTCCATAGTTTCTTTCTTGTCGGTCACGTGGTGGAGAATTCCTCCCTGAATCGTAATTGTGCGCTGGACCGTTGCATCTGAAGTTATTCTGTCTCCCTTGATAATAATTATTTTGGTTCCCATATTGTCTGTTTCTCTGATTGTCTCTGTGATAGTCATTACCGCGGAGAGGTGATCTTTCCCTGTAGTTAATACTACTCTGCCAACGGTTGTCATATGGGTGGTGTCGGTTTTGGTCACGATTTGTGTTGTGAGAATAGCCTTGTTGTGTCCAGTTATTACTTCTTTCATCGCGGAATTGCGACGGATGTGACCTGTAATTGTTGTGTTCCTGGTTTCGCGTTCTGCGATTGTCAGTGTCAATTTCTAATTCTTGTAAGAGCCCCTGAAAAGCTTCAATGTCGTCTTTGCAACGTCCTGCCAAAATAATATGCCGTAAATGTTCAGGTAATTCGATTAAGCAAATGCGGATGAGTTCTGAGGGGCTGTATGGGTTTGACAGGTACTGATTCTTGTGCAACACGTCTTCAAAATATTTCACAGGACTGGAAAATTCAGATTGTTCGAAATGTTTCATCATTATGATGCTATGTTTTACTCGGTCTTGTGTAGTTTGAGACCAATATGCTGAGAGGAAGGCATGGTAAAATTCTCCTTCACTGTGACAATCGTGAATGACCGATCGCATTCTTACAGCTGGTTGATTCTCCAAGTAGCCACACATAAATTCTAACCTGTGCTCCAATGACCAGTTGGGAGGAAAACAATGAGAGAATTGATGGAGCCACGCTTGTGGATGAATGTCGTTGGCAGAATTCTTAAACGTTTTGAATTTATGTGTAGTAATGAACAGCTTATAGTCAAAATCATCGTGTCGGCGAGTAGCATGTCGGTCATTGTTACGTCGTTTCGGCGGTTCCATCTCAAAATTCGGTGTACCTTGCCAATTTCTTTCATAATTTCAGAAGTGCCCTGAGTTATTATTTTGTTGCTGTTCCGTATTTCTATGTCCCTCTTCCCGTATTGGAGCGCGAGTGGCCTCTGAAATTCTTGTATTATCTGTGTCAGCTGATCTTGTACTTCCCGGATTTCTCTTTGTTGTTGCGTATTAATTTGATTCTGATTTTGTTTGAATTTCCTAATTTGTTCGCACTCTTCTGTGTCATTAAAGACTACTGGTTTTGTGTCATTCAGATTATCATCTACCTTCGTAGATAAATTATTTAGCTGATCCGAAAGTTCAACTACTTTCTCTGATAATGAACTAATTTCCTCCATGTGTCTTTCTACTGTGTCCTTTAAGTTTTCCTGAGTTTTTGCAAGTTGCGTAACCGAATCGGTAGATGCAACTGAGTCCATTTTAGCTTGCAAGGTCTCATGATTTTCATGAACAATAATTTGCAGTTCTTTTATGGCTGCTTTGTGATTCAGTAGTGCATTTTCATGACGCGAAAAAATAGGTTGGAAATGCTCACAAATTTGTGTTTTTACGTCATTACAGACTTTTTGACATTTCGATTCTATTTTATGTAACTCAGTAGTTAAATCTTCACGTGTTTGTTCAAGCGTGGTGTGAAGATTTTGTTCCATTGCGTCTAACTGTTGCTGTGTTTGTCTCTGGTGTTGTTCCATTGTGTCTAACTTTTGAAGATTTTGTTCCATTGTGTCTAACTTTTGAAGCTTTTGTCCCACTTGTTGCATTAATTGTAACAACAATGCACTGGTGTCTGAAATATGTTCCTCGGTGCTTTTCGGCAATGCATTTGAACTGGCAATATTCGCAGTTTGAAAAGCAGAAAATGTGTCTTGACTTATTTGAGAAAAGGGTGAGGACGCAAAACCTGAATCTACAGTATTTGCAAGATTGTGTCCTGTCATTTCGGATTCCTGAGGCAAGCTGTTGCCGACCGATCGATCGATAATGCTTCCCTGTTCACTAATTGTTTCACTGTCCACACCATTGTTTGCAGCCCGCTCCATTTCCCTATGTACAGATACCAAATTACTACTTTGAACATTAGTTAATTCATTACTCGGTGGCGCTAACACACTGCTTTCGTCTTCACTGTCATTTCTCAGTTTACTTTGGAGCCTAGTATTACGTTTTTCACACGCCATTATTGTCACAATATTTCACACGATAACACAGAAAAGGACAATTTGAAGAGCAAAAATAAGAGAACACATTAACGTAGCACTGAAAATAATATCTCGTTAATTGCAACTGCGAAATACTTGGTGCAAATCTACATGTGTGCCACACCTGTTTTACTGTACAACAATGAAAGACTGCAACTACAAAGGAAATTCTCTCTATAATTACGCGCTAGCAATAAACAATAGCTACACTAATTACACAAACTACAAGAAAAAAAATTAGAAGATTCCAGTGAGGTATCCTAGGCTAAGGGTCGACATATGAAACGTCCCCTTGGAACAATTATATAAGACTGTGCTTATACTGACACACAATATTTTTAGCGCAACGCAATCTGACTTTCAATAATCCCTAAAAAAAGAGTGGCCCTGAGTAACATTAACCTATACCTTTCACAAATCACTTACCTCACAAAAATCTTCGTTACTCGAACTATTGCAATACAGCGAGCGCCACTTCTGCCAGCTAAATAAAAGATTCAAACTACGGAAGGCACTAACTACTGATAGGCATAGTTAGCAAATGAAAGATTTTAATAGAGAACAAACAATGTATTTACCATAATAGTCATCAAAAGACATCATATATATATAGTAGTTCATAACATCCAGTCTTACAAATTTCAAAACTCCGCTATCTCTCTCCCCACATCCACCACTGCTGGCGGCTCACCTCCAACTGCGCAACGCTACGCGCTGTTCACAGCCAGCTGCCTAACACTACAATGGCGAGTATTACAACAATGCAAAGCAGCCACAGACTGCACACAGCACAGCCAGTGATTTTCATACAGAGGTGGGGTTACCAATAAAAAAACCTAAACAGCCTACTTACACTCTCACCCGTCACGGTAGCAGTTACAAAAACAAAATCACGCATTTCCTCGAAGAATAAAGTCCCGATAACGGTAGATGTGGTTAATCCAATCCATACCGTGACTTTCTCGTCGTGCAATGGAGTTTCCACGACAGTTCTATGATTTTCGGTAGCCCAAATTCTGCAGCTATGCGCGTTGACAGACCCTCGGACCGTGATATGAGCTTCGTCGATTCACAACACGTTACTCAACCAATCGTCATCTTCCGCCATGTTTTGAAATGCCCTCACCGCAAATACCCTCCGCTTCACTAAATCGCCAGGTAACAGTTCATGATGCCGATGGATTTTGTACGGATAGCATCGGAGGGTACGCCTAAATGCCAACCACACAATAGTGTATGGAATGCCGGTGCGACGTGCGACTGCACGAGTGCTGACTTCCCCGTGCATAGACGAACCCGCTACAGTCTCCATTTCTTCCTGAACTGTCTCAGCAGCATTACGCCTTGTGCTCGCTCGACCCATACGGGGTCTATCATCTACACAACCCGTGGCTTCGAACTTCGAAATCATTCTCGCCACAGCTGCATTTGTCAGCGGACCTTTACCAGTTCGAATCCCCTTGCTATGGCGTTAGGATAGTATCGCTGAACTAGCACATTCCCCATTCTGATAATACAGCTTCACTAAAAGTGCCTTTTCAGGTAACGTCAACATGCTGCGACTGCTGGCGCATCTGATTCTCTCTCTTTTTTTTTTCTTTATTGTAATTTCATTCCCCTGCCCCATATGGGCAGGGGAGGGCTGTCAGCAGCACAATCCGCCGCTCTTCAGCCGAGTGATATGACAACTAAAACAAGAATAAAATAATACATACATAAGGAGATAAAAAGGGGAACATAAAACAGAGTAAGGGGAGAAAATGGAGGTAAAAATACACTGACACGTAGACGTTCATTGGGGACAGTTAAAAAAGTCACCAGAGAGTTAAAAAACACAGTTGGCGATTCTTAAAACACAGAGAAGACACTGGAGGCGCATGCACAGGTTAAAAGTTCGCCACAGTTTTAAAAACACTCCGAAACAACACACTTAAAACCCACTTGGAGCACACACGACAAGGAATAAAACTACCAGGTGAGACCTGCCGAGGGAAAGGTCAGAGAGGATGGAGGGGAGAGCATGGGGCAGCTGGGGAAGCGGCGGGATGAAGAGAGGAGGGGCAACCGTGGGTTCACGAAGAGGCAGGAGACACATGGGGTGGGAGAGGAAAAGGGAAGACAGGGCAGGAGGGAGCGCAGAGAGACTGAAAGAAGGCACAAGAGATGGAAGGGGAGTAGGAGGGGAAATCCGCTCAGAAGGAGGGAGGGGGGGGGAGAGGGAGCCCTGAGGAGGAGGCAGGAAGAGGGGGTTAGAGTTGGTAGGAAGGGTAGATGTCAGGGCGAAGCTAATCATCTGGGAGGGGTAGACGGTGGAAGTTGTGTTGGGAAAGGAGATGGAGGGTGTGGAGATGGAGAGAGGGAGGGACACAACGGTAAAGGCGCGGCAACTGGTTGGGAGTGGAGAGGAAGGGAGACACCAGGGGGTGAGGGGGATCAAGGCGGCGGACAATATACAGTGTGCGGATGTGTTCAAGGAAAAAGAGAAGGTGGGGGAAGGGGATGAGGTCATAGAGGATGCGCGTGTGGGACGGAAGGCGGATGCGGAAGGCGAGGCAGAGTGCATGGCGTTCGAGGATTTGGAGGGCTTTATAGAACCGGGGAGGGGTGGAAATCCAAGCGATGCTGGCATAACAAAGGATGGGGCGGATCATGGATTTGTAGGTGTGAAGGATGGTGGAAGGATGCAGACCCCACGTCCGGCCGGACAGGAGTTTCAGGAGGCGGAGGCGGTTGTGAGCTTTGTTTTGGATGGTAAGGAGATGGGGAGTCCAGGTGAGGTGGCGGTCGAGTGTGAGGCCAAGGTATTTGAGGGTAGGAGTGAGGTGGATAGGATGACCATAAATGGTGAGGTAGAAATCATGGAGGCGGAAGGAGCGGGTGGTGCGGCCTATGATGATCGCCTGGGTCTTGGAGGGACTAACACGGAGGAACCACTGGTTGCACCAAGCGGTGAATTGGTCAAGGTGGGTTTGGAGGGTACGTTGGGACCGTTGAAGGGTAGGATAAAGGGCTAGGAAGGCGGTGTCATCAGCGAACTGGAGAAGATGAACAGGAGGGGGAGGTTTGGGCATATCAGCAGTGTACAGGAGATAGAGGAGAGGGGAAAGGATAGAACCTTGGGGCACGCCGGCAGAGGGGTAGAAAGTACGGGAGTTGAAATTGTGGATAGTCACATAGGAGGGACGATGGGAGAGGAAGGAAGCAACGAGACGGACGAAGTTGATGGGGAGTGATTCTCTCTCTCATTACAGCTCCTTTTATACACGATTGTCATGCGCAGTCACTGACGTTTTGCTGTCCAGTGCCATCTGTTGGACATTCTGTGAACTTTGTTTTTTTTTTGGTTCTAATAAAACCCGATGTCATTCCAAGCATGTACGTCAATTTTTACCTCTCTATCTACATTATTCCGTGGTTTTTTAAGTTTTCAAATTTATACTGACTTTTTGATCACCCGTATGTATTTGTTCATTAATTCCTGCACTCTTTCACAGTTTAACGTCGGTACTACAATGAACACAGTTCAATAGCAACTGTGGACGGGCCAGCATGGGCAGACGTGGGCCGCCCACTTCACGACGAGCGTGGCGTTGCTGTGTGTCCACGTCGGAAAGCCTACACCCAACGTGCAACTGTTTGACAGGCCAACGCCCTGTCACCCGCAGCTGGTCGTAGTTCTGCATAACACCCTGCCAGAGACATACCCTGCAAGCCACTGTACGGTGCGTGGCAGAGGAGGCTGCCCCGTATCACTACTAGTCACTTCCTTTCCTATTCCACTCGAAAAAAGAACGAGGGAAAAACGACTATCTATATGCCTCCGCATGAGCGCTAATTTCTCATATCTTCGTGGGCCTTAGACGCAATGTATGTTGGCGGCAGTGGAATCGTTTGGCACTCAGCTTGAAATGCTGGTTCTCTAAATTTTCTCAGTACTGTTTCTCGAAAAGAGTGTCGCCTTTCCTCCAGGGATTCCCATTTCAATTCCTGAAGCATCTCCGTAATACGTTGTGTTCGAACCTACCAGTAACAAATCTAGCTGCCCGCCCGTGAACTGCTTCGATGTCTTCTTTCTGTAGAGTGGTACTTAAGTAAATAAATTAGTGAAATCAAAGTGAAGTAGAAATTAGAATATAAATGAAAAACTTGGTTTAGTTTAGAGAGTTACATACTGGCAAACAGCGGGCAGAACAGCAGAGCAGAAGAGACAATGACCGTGAAGTCAGCAAGTTCCACATAAGCGGGCGCTGTCGATTCAGCCGTCAGGGCATCGCCTGACCGGCTCACGTGTTTCTCAGTCGTCACATGTGATCAAAGGCCCTCGCCTACATTCCAAGAGCCAATGACCGACGTTAAGAAGATTCTTCGAGAAGCTTTTCAACGTGACAGAAGAGGCAATGACCGGCTCACGTGTTTCTCAGTCGTCACATGTGATCAAAGGCCCTCACCTACATTCCAAGATCCAATGACCGACGTTAAGAAGATTCTTCAAGAAGCTTCTCAACGTGACAGAAGAGGCAATGACCGTGAAGTCGTTCACCTCCAGTAAACTGAAGTGAATAAATACGCGAGACGCAGTGGGCCCGACAGACGAGAGACGAAGAGGATGAAGAAGTGAAGAAGCGTAGCAGTAGTTTTCAGTCAGTTTCGGTGCTGAAGACCGTCAAGCAAGAAGAGACTGCATCATGCACAGACGCACCAAGTCCGCCGCTGTAATGGAATAGCAAGCATCAGCTGCGGCGCCAGAAGACAGAAGTTAAAAGGTATTTGAAGTCTGATTTTTACGTACTCGGGTGACTCGTGAGGACGGGAAGGAAACGGCCTCACATCAGCAGTCACCTGTGAGCTGGGATGAAGATCTGACAGCCGAAGACTGGCAAGCGGGAGTCCGTTGTTCGAGTCCGGGACACTGGCCTTCCCCCGCCGCGCCGCTCCTCTGCCCGACGCACAACACACGCGGCCGCTTAGAGAAGAGAAACACTGGGACGCCACATCCAAGGTATCACCATCCGATGCACGACTTGGCTCGCAATAATTAAACGGGCCACCTCGCGCTGCGCGTCTCCAGTCAGCTGGGCGAGACGGCGACACGAGATACACACCGCTACGCGTAATCAGACGCCGCCGCTGCCGCAGCAGACGGCTTCGCAAACAACACAGCTGTCGCTCTCCGAGCCAGAACATCGAGTAAGAAACAGTTGTACAAACCTTCAATAAAATCTTATGTAAAATGATGTTTCATTCGACCTCATACCCGAGCCAAGGAAGAACCCACCCTGCCCACATGTTGTTAAGAGAGAAAAGTTAATTTATTTAGTATTCTCACCCTGACATAATGCCTTAGAATCAAATGTCCTTTGCAGTAATGCTCGTCCTGACAACTGACTAGCATCAAAAGAGAGAAACCAGTTACATTTAGTATCAGAATTGTTACACTTCAGTCCGACCCCGTACGGATCCCAAACACTATAGCAGTACCCAAGAATAGGTCGCACCAGCAAGCTATATACAGGTGAACCATTTTTCCGTAAAATTCTCCCAATATACCGAAATCGACCATTGGCCTTCCCTGCCACAGTTCTCACATGCTCCTTTCATTTCATATCGCTTTGCAACTATACGCTCAGATATTTAAATGACTTGACTGTGCCACGTGGGACACTAGTAATACTGTATCCGAGCATTACAGGTTTGTTCTTCGTACTCATTCGTATTAACTTAAATTTTTCAAAATTTAAAGCTACGTGCCATTCGCGATACCAACTGGAAATTTTCTCTAAGTTGTTCCATATCTCCCTAACTACGACACGTTACCGTACACCACAGCATCAGCAAACAACCGCAGATTTCTGCCCACCCGGTCCGTGACATCGTTTTTCTATGTTGAGAACAACAGCTGTTCTGTCACACTTCCCCGGGACACTGCTGACGGCACCCCTGCCTCTGATGAACATTCGCCATCGAGGACAACATAGTGGGTTCTATTACTTAAGAAGTAGCACAGTCCAGTTCACACTGAATGTTTCAGGCAGTGATACCGAGCCATCTTCGTGTGGGGTCGTAATCTGTCGGTTGATTTCGGTACCGTTTGCTGCGGGCTTAAGAAAGTGTCTATTGCGAATAGAGCGATGCTACACGTTCGCAAGACGTACCAAGTTGCCATGACTTACGAAATGACTGTCATATAACATATAGTAAACAATATACAGTTATCATTATGTGATTTTCGCAGCAGAAGCACGACAAGACACTGGAAGGGATACGGCAACGCGTGCAACCGCAAGATGTCATCTACGCTATGCAGGGTGCAGTTTTACAGGGCAGTTTTCGGCGGTAGGTCTGGTGGTCGCAAGTGAGTCGTCGGGTTCATGCAGGCTGTGCTCCTTTCTTACGGTGGGCATTTGCGGGTGACACACATTGTTCGTGGGTTGTCACTCTTGGAACTTTTCACAGGACTACGAATAGCGATAGGCAGTAATAAATAGGAATAATCTATTCAGTAGGCGTTATCATTAGGTTCCAGTGCTACTGTAAATGGGATATGTGTGACTCGATTGGAACTCTTCATTGGTGGTTTCTCAAACCAGCCTCCTCATATGAAGACCAGATTTCAGTGAAGCATCCGCAAAATGATCACGAAGAAGCGCCGAAGCATCATGTGTGACTGCAAAAGTTTGGAATCTCTTTGGGCTAAGGAGTACCATCAGGTTTAATGCATCGCTGGGGGCTCGTGAGCTGTATTACCAGCGAGAATGCCAGTACCTGCACAATCTGTATGATTCCACTACAAAAAAAGTCGTTTTCAATTGAGTAGTTACACAATTTCTGAAAGCATGCTATACTTAACTGATGCTTCGTTTTAACGCAAATACGCCCTATCCAGCTGAAAACGCATTTAGGAGAGCATGTTATGTTTTTTGGTGGTTCAGATTGTTGACATCCAAGCGATTTGTTCTTAATCTGTCAGTGATAACACTCTACGTCTAGTTGCCGGCCGCGGTGGCCGTGCGGTTCTGGCGCTGCAGTCCGGAACCGCGGGACTGCTACGGTCGCAGGTTCAAATCCTGCCTCGGGCATGGGTGTGTGTGATGTCCTTAGGTTAGTTAGGTTTAAGTAGTTCTAAGTTCTAGGGGACTTATGACCTAAGATGTTGAGTCCCATAGTGCTCAGAGCCATTTGAACCATTTCTTCTACGTCTAGTTAAGCCAACAAGCTGGTTCAAATGGCTCTGAGCACTATGGGACTTAACTTCTGAGGTCATCAGCCCCCTAGAACTTAGAACTACTTAAACCTAACTAAGGACATCACACACATCCATGCCCGAGGCAGGATTAGAACCTGCGACCGTATCGATCGCACGGTTCCAGACTATAGCGCCTAGAACCGCTCGGCCACCCCGGCCTGCTAAGCCAACAAGTGTGATGTGTTATATCCCAGTACTAAGTTTCTCCTTTTCTTCTTCTTCTGCTTCTTCCGCTGTCCTCTGCCGAAGTATTTCGCTGCGTTTGTCTGAAGTGTTTACCCCGCAGCAATAATTCTTCACTAGAATATCTCTCTTTGTCCCAGGTACTGACCCGACAAAATATCTTCAACCATTCGTGAGAACGTTCTGATGTAGACAACGATTTTAAGATGGACTGCTTTGAATTACTGTAGAACATCTTTCCGTCATTTCTCTGGGGACTAACAGAATTCGAGCCTGCACAGTTTTCTGCTGACTGTCGGTCTTCACGAAGTTCGTCCTTTCGGAATTAAAAGGAAGGATTAGGATTTAACGATCCGTCGACTACGATTGTAGGGGAGCAAAAGCTCACACTGGAAAAGGATGTTGGCCGTGCCCCTCCAAAGGATCCAGCCCAGCGATCATCGTAAGCTGTCTAGGAACACAGCGGTAAACTTAAATCTAAATGGCCTCACGGACACCTTAAGTGCTGTTCTCCCGAATACGAGTCCCTTTTACTAAGAAGCTCCTCCTTTTGAATCTCCCAAAAAGCCATGTTATCATACTTCAACCAAGATTTCTCTTCGTTATGAATTTCGATAAAGCTTTTCTGTTTTTACTTGAGGTTGCTAGTCTGACTTCACTCCTATAAATCAGTCACCCTTCGTTCAATCGTTACCCTGATTACCATATTACTCGACATTTCCACGCCTGTCTTCTGCCTACCTGTGCTCACGATCAGCTACCTTTTCCCCTATTGCCATAGTTACTGTTGTCTGGTATCCCATTTGCAGCCGTGTGTTTCTGTGTTCTAACTTCTTTTCCCTCTTACTACCACTGACACGCGGATATCGCTTCTTTTTCTTCAACAGCACTCATCGAATTCTGGGAAGCGAATTCCATGCATACAAATTTTTGTCTTTTCTCTTCAGACTCATCTCGCACTTAACGCTTCATTTACCTTTTGATTCCTTTCTGCACCTCATCTCATTCAACTGACAGATCCCGTCGCCAAAACGCCAACTATTCGACTCTTGCATCTTTCCTTACTTTTTGTCTCCGTTTTATTGTTCCTCTTTTCTGTAAATTTTATCCCGAAAATTGCTTTCCCTTACCAGTTTCGTCATTTTCGTCTCTTCTTCCTCACCTATCCGACGAAATATAACCCAATGGTGCGATCTGATAGTACTGTAGGCATAGTTTTTCCGAGTTTTAACACTGTTCACGTATTTTGTCAAACACTTCCTGACCGAACTGGATAATGTGCCATAAGTGGCAGAAGTGCCCCCTTGCAAATTCCTGAGGCATGTCAGGTATGGCCGCCTTACTTCTAAGAACACTTTTTTAAGTGGTTTGACTAAAAAACCTGTAACATGGACTTTAGAATCTCAACTGATTCCACTATTTATTATTTAAAGCTTCAGGATCCAAGTGAAGTTGGAATTAAATACTACAAAACAGATTACAGAAGTATCGTCCGAAGGGCGCTGACAAAAAGTGCGTAGAACAAGTAGAAAGAACATAAGTGTGTGGGGTTGTTTTACATAGGCTCTCTGCAGCTATGAAATTCGAGTGAGGAATTCACTGGAAACAAGATAATTAAAACTAATCTTACTTTTACTAAAGTAATATGAGGCACAATAGTATCATTTGTTTTAAAAATAAGCAAAATGTATTACATGTAAATTATTCAGATTCACGAACCAAAGTGCTCGTACTCTGATAAAAGGTAAAAAACCTCTATGAAGTGTTACAGAAATTTGCAGATGGAAGCAAGTTTCATTCCGAGATATAATATTACGGATTTTAATTTAAAACTAATAAAAAAATTAGAGGACATCTCTTTATTAGCAATGGTCACACATTCGTTATATTTCCCAAGAGGAACAGCATACTGGTGCTTACAACATACTTTCAGATTAAAAAGCAAATAGATAATGGACTAGCATGAAGACTTTTCGTAGCCGAACAGACCACGTGGAGCAGTCTCAGCAACTATCCAGTGCAATTACGAGGTGCATTCAAGTTCTAAGGCCTCCGATTTTTTTTTCTCCGGGCTGGAAAGAGATAGAAACATGCACATTGTTTTAAAATGAGGCTGCGTTCATTGTCAATACGTCCCAGAGATGGCAGCACCATACAGCAGATGGAATTTTACCCCCAGCGGCGAGAATGAGAACTGTTTTAAATACTTAAAATGGCGACGTTTTCCTTACTTGAAGAGCGTGCAATCATTCGCTTTCTGAATTTGCGTGGTGTGAAACCAATTGAAATTCATCGACAGTTGGAGGAGACATGTGGTGATGGAGTTATGGATGTGTCGAAAGTGCGTTCGTGGGTGCGACAGTTTAATGAAGGCAGAACATCGTGTGACAACAAACCGAAACAACCTCGGGCTCGCACAAGCCGGTCTGACGACATGATCGAGAAAGTGGAGAGAATTCTTTTGGGGGATCGCCGAATGACTGTTGAACAGATCGCCTCCAGAGCTGGCATTTCTGTGGGTTCTGTGCACACAGTCCTGCATGACGACCTGAAAATGCGAAAAGTGTCATCCAGGTGGCTGCCACGAATGCTGACGGACGACCACATGGCTGCCCGTGTGGCATGTTGCCAAGCAATGTTGACGCGCAACGACAGCATGAATGGGACTTTCTTTTCGTCGGTTGTGACAATGGATGAGACGTGGATGCCATTTTTCAATCCAGAAACAAAGCGCCAGTCAGCTCAATGGAAGCACACAGATTCACCGCCACCAAAGAAATTTCGGGCAACCGCCAGTGCTGAAAAAATGATGGTGTCCCTGTTCTGGGACAGCGAGGGCGTAATCCTTACCCATTGCGTTCCAAAGGGCACTACGGTAACAGGTGCATCCTACGAAAATGTTTTGAAGAACAAATTCCTTCCTGCACTGCAAAAAAAAAAACGTCCGGGAAGGACTGCGCGTGTGCTGTTTCACCAAGACAACGCACCCGCACATCGAGCTAACGTTACGCAACAGTTTCTTCGTGATAACAACTTTGAAGTGATTCCTCATGCTCCCTACTCACCTGACCTGGCTCCTAGTGACTTTTGGCTTTTTCCAGCAATGAAAGACACTCTCCGTGGCCGTACATTCACCAGACGTGCTGCTATTGCCCCAGCGATTTTCCAGTGGTCAAAACAGACTCCTAAAGAAGCCTTCGCAGCTGCCATGGAATCATGGCGTCAGCGTTGTGAAAAATGTGTACGTCTGCAGGGCGATTACGTCGAGAAGTAACGCCAGTTTCATCGATTTCGGGTGAGTAGTTAATTAGAAAAAAAATCGGAGGCCTTAGAACTTGAATGCACCTCGTACAAATAAAGAGAGTTGAATAAAACCGATTTAGCTACAGATCTGTGTCTGCAGATTCCCCCCGTTTCTGTCCTTAGTCAAGTCATTTAATTCGGCAAAAGAATTCCCTGCTTTAAGTAATGTAGTCTGCTGTCTCCACGGTCAGGGTAAAAGAAGATTATCAACTAAGGTCGTGATTATCTGGTCGTAGGGAAAAAGGTGACAGGCCATTTTCGAGGCTCAGAGGTTGTCAGGCGAAAGATCGGAACAAGAATTAATAATATTCCGGATACGCATCCGAAACATTATGGAATAAATTAAAGTCAGGTTCTCTGGAAGAAAAGTATCAGTCTTTCGGATTTAAAGCGAAATATACAGCCGTAACAATATGTCCTAAAATTAAGTTAATGAAAACAGTAGTAAAAATATTAGAGAAGAGTTGTTCGTAACTTTAGCAGAAAAAAAAGAACGGTCAATGGCGTTTATCTTACTTTGAAGTACCATAAACAAGTACTAAGGAAGCCATTCCGATTTTGCGTTGCCCATTTGTCAGCAGGATAGACAGTTGTGAGTTGTATGCAAATATATAAATAAATGACGAGAGAGTCATTGTAAACTGACGGGTGTTGCACTAGAAACCGGCGGACGGATACAAAAAAGAAGTGGTTAGCAGGATTCTGGTATTTTTTGTAAGAGAGCCGTGGTAGGGAAACAACGGGGAGACAAATGATAGCACCAAAATGTTTTCTTTAACAGTTTGGCTTTATTGGAGTGAACAGTAGACAATGAAATTTAAATAACAACTCTCCACAAACATGGCTTCACAGGTAAGATTAAATTTATGATAGTTAATTTTTTTAAAAAAAGCCTTCAACAAACATCCCTTAATGCCTTTAGTAAAACAATAAGTGATAAGCCTAACGAGAAAGTGCAATGCACCCCAACATTTCCATAGATCACAGACACAAGTTGCACAGTTTAACCCCAAGGATTTGCCAAGATAAAATTTCCCCAAAATGTAAAAGATAAATCATTACACTAAAATGCTGCATCAGTTATCAACATAAAAATTCCCAAGGAGCCCAAGGCTAAATTTTAACATTTCTGATATCGCAGCAGTAGGCAAATTAAAATTAACTCAGTTAACAAAATACAATTACACCAAAATTCAAATACAAGCTAAAATTTAACACACACGGCGACAACCGCCAGCTTACAATAGTTCAAAACATTATTCAATCTCTTAGTTCAAAAATGGTTCAAATGGCTCTCAGCAGTATGGGACTCAGCTTCTCAGGTCATTAGTCCCCTAGAACTTAGAACTAGTTTAACCTAACTAACCTAAGGACATCACACACATCCATACCCGAGGCAGGATTCGAACCTGCGACCGTAGCGGTCTCGCGGTTCCAGACTGCAGCGCCTAGAACCGCACGGCCACTTCGGCCGGCAATCTCTTAGTTGCGCAGCTGTCATTACCAAGGGGAGTGTGCGAACCAACTTGAAGCCACTATAAAATGGCAGAGACCAAATTACAGATTCGGCAGTCTATGCAGAGAGGTCGGCAAAAAACGGTAAACAAGTCAGGAAACGATCACCGTCGCCCACATACACACTCGCGCACGGGTACACAGGAGCCATCCTTAAGCCAGGGAGATAGGACAGGCAGGGTGCAAGAAAAACAATTCGTCACGGGGCCAACCAAACCACTGGACGGGAGCTACCAAAATTCACTCACCTTACACTTTACGTACGACGCCCGGGCGAGGAAATCGTACGGGCACAGGCCAGCAAAAACCCCAGACAAACACACAGAATCCCATAAATTACAAAACATAATTTAATCAATTATCACCTAAAACCCTTGAACTTGGCACAAGCGAAATTACAGGCCACAGGATCCAAAGGCACTCTGCAGAAGAGTAAGGAGTGAAAAGGTTAAACAAAGTGCTGCAGCGGCACAATAAAACGCCAAGAAAAACACACTAAGTAAGGTACATCACCCCACAGAATGCCGAGAAAAATGAACACTGGGGTTTGCCCACGATTCCGACTCAAGCATAACAACGAAGGTAATCTTCTTAGCCATAGCACGCTGAAACACACACACAGCACCAAACTTCCGAGGACGGAAAAGTACTCCCCTGTAAACTATATCCGGGAGCAGCAAAGCCACAAGCTCCTGCCAAGGCGCGGTCCAGGGAAATCGCCGCGAGAAAGATGATCCGGCACGAGTATCGTCACCCAGACCGCAGCAAGGCGCGGTCAAACAGGGCAGGAAAGCTGGTAATCAGGCGACGGACGGCTCCAACCACCGACCCGGGGAGCAGCAAGTGACACCAGCCCCGGCCAGCGACAGCCCGGAGGGACGTGGAGGGACCCACCGTCCAACGCAACAGCGCAATGCTCGCGCCGCTCCCGCCCAAACTTGACAGTCCGCGCACACAACACGCCACCGGTCAGAGACGGCGCCACCAGCCGCTAGGAGGCGTCCCGCAACATATAAAGAACCACCACTCGGAGGCCCAACGACCGAGAATCGATCGGGAATACCGCCGCCACGGCACAGTAAGAAAACATTTGATCGAAGGAATATTTCCCTAGGCCAGGGGCGGGCAGGAATCCTGCACCTGTGCGGTGCACTTTCACACGTGCAGTTAACAGGTGTTCCGCGTGCACACAGGGGCAAGCTGGCCACCCGCTTATCTCCCATCCCCACCATACCTTCAGTCCGCTCCTTCCTCTGTAATGCGTTTTGTTTCCTAGCTTGCTTTATTGAGTGAATGAATAAGGTTAGTAGGAGTGCTTGAAAGAAATCATGGTTTGAAAGAGTACCTATTACCTACGATACGTTTTATTTAATTATCACAGGTGGAGTTTACGTTTAATATCTGGAACAAAATTTCTACATACAGACAAACACAAACAGTTACGTAAATTTTCATCACTGATGTTTGCTCTTAACCGAGACTTATTAATTCAGCAAATGGTTTTCCAGCTCTCGCTATATTAAGCGCTGTCTTATAACTTGCACATACCGCTGGGCTATTATTGTTGTCGTCCTGAAAACTTGAAAACAGTGCTCCATAAAATGTTAAATCAGTTAGATGAGAGACATGACGAGAGAATGTCGCAGATCTCTCGTGACAACAGCAACTACGACAAATTCAAATGGCTCTGCGCACTATGGCACTTATCTGCTGTGGTCATCAGTCCCCTAGAACTTAGAACTACTTAAACCTAACTAACCTAAGGACATCACACACATCCATGCCCGAGGCAGGATTCGAACCGGTCTGACAGTTGGAAGGCAACATAGCAAAAGCAGTTGAGCGTAGGACGGACAGCAGGCCTGCTGGTGGAAGGTGGCAGAACTAGAAGTGAAGGGATACAAAGCATGTCGGTGGATGGAAAACAGTGCTATCCTACTTGCATTGCGGAAACGAAGCGATTTATCTCATTTCAAAAGATCATTGGCTTTAGGGCACAGGTTAGAAGCATTTCTGAAACGGCTTAGTTTACTTGCCACTCTGGTTAAAGTATATTCCTCATGGCAAAACGGCGCTATCCAGAACTAATGCCAGGGTAGCTACAGTGCACCATGGGCTATAGATGGCAGTGGTGACCAATGACTGCGGAAATGTGTGCGAGTGAATATACGTGCAACTGCTGAGCGGCTGACCGCTTAGATAAACTATGGGTCCACCAACAGAGTCTTTCTTACCGACTGTACCGTGAATATTGCTGTGTGTGGACCTCTGCAGAAGCATACACCCATGGCCACTGCTGTTCATCAGCGATGAAGGCTGAAATTTGGAGCCCAATATAACAAGTGAGCATTCACAGGTTGCCTTTTCAGATGAATCACGTTTTATGCTCCCGCAGACAGTTCGTCGTTGGCATGTACGGCGTGAAACGTCTGAAATGAAATACATTGCAAAAATCGTGGGTTACGCTCTTGGGAATGTTTTCGTGGCATTCCCTCTGTGATCTTGTCATTGTGGAATGCACAGTACTTCACTACAAGGACGCATCTATCCTTGGAGAGCATGCCCACCCCTAGATGCAGTTTGCTTTTCCTCAGCACGATGGCACCTACCGGCACGACAATGCAACGTATCACACAGCTCTCACTGTACGTGCATGTTTAGAACAGAAGCAGGATGAGTTTATTGCACTTCGCTGACCAACAAACTCTCCGGATTTAAACCCAATCGAGAATCGGTGGGACCACCTCGATCGCCATGGATTCAAAATGGTTCAAATGGCTCCAAGCACTATGGGGGCGTAACAAAAAAAAAATGGCTCTGAGCACTATGGGACTTAACATCTGAGGTCATCAGTCCCCTAGACGTAGAACTACTTAAACCTAACTAACCTAAGGACATCACACACATCCATGCCCGAGGCAGGATTCAAACCTGCGACCGTAGCGGTTGCGCAGTTCCAGACTGTAGCACCTAGGACCGCTCGGCCACATTGGCCGGCGGGGGCGTAACATCTGAGGTCATCAGTCCCATAGAACTTACAACTACTTAAATCTAACTAACCTAAGGACATAACACACAGCAGTGCCCGAGGCAGGATTCGAACCTGCGACCGTAGCAGCAGCGCGGTTCCGGACTGAAGTGCCTAGAACCGCTCTGCCACAGCCGCCGGCGTGGAATAAGACATGGCCATTGAGTAGCCACGACGTCACCACCTCAGCGTTTACATTGTGCCAGCAGTTTCACTGCCCTGACTCTGCCATATCTGTCTAGTGACTTCAATTTTCAGGTGCCATTTCTGTGGTGTCAGCATATCACGCATACTGCGTCCTACACAAAAACAAAAAACCGTAATGTCCCCTGTACTGCGGTTTCTTGCGTCAGTGTCTTCTCCTAACTTGGCCATGGGGTTATTCTGCTGTGAGAGGTGGAACTATGGTGCAACATGCACCATAGATTGGGAAGATCTAGTCCATTGGATCGTAGACAATCTACATCTCTGGGAAAGGTGTCGACAACGCGTGTCACGTACTGTACAGTCACATTAATGCGATTACCTATTACAAGCCTGAATAACCACACTTTGTAGCGCACACGGCAGCGAGACGACCAGGAAAAGACTCGAAGAGTTTTTTAAAGGTTAAAGGCAGGGTTGTAGAACCATGCTGACTCTAGTGTCATGGCCAGCTGCGCTACGTTTTCCAGTTAATCCAGGGCTCGCCGGCTGCGGTGGCCGAGCGGTTCTAGGCGCTTCAGTCAGGAACCGCGCTGCTGCTACGGTCGCAGGTTCGAATCCTGCCTCGGGCATTGCTGTGTGTGATGTCCTTAGGTTAGTTAGGTTTAAGTAGTTCTAAGTCTAGGGGACTGATGACCTCAGATGCTTCGCCCCATAGTGCTTGGAGCCATCTGAACCATTTTCAATCCATGGCGAAAACCGGCCGATCGAGGTGGTCCCACCGATTCTCGATTGGGTTTAAATCTGGAGAGTTTGTTGGTCAGCGAAGTGCAATAAACTCATCCTGCTGCTGTTCGAAACATGCACGTACAGTGGGAGCTGTGTGAGGAGTGCAAATGTGTGTGAAATCTTATGGGACTTAACTGCTAAGGTCATCAGTCCCTAAGCTTACACACCAGTTAACCTAAACTATCCTAAGGACAAACACATACACCCATGCCCGAGGGAGGACTCGAAACTCCGCCGGGACCAGTTCCACAGTCCATGACTGCAGCGCCCCCAGACTGCTCGGCGAAGCTGTGTGATACGTTGCATTGTCCTGCCGGTAGGTGCCATCGTGGTGAGGAAAAACAAACTGCATCTAGAGGTGGACATGCTCTCCAAGGATAGATGCGTCCTCGTAGTGAAGTATTGTGCCTCCAGAATGACGAGATCACAGAGGGAATGCCACGAAAACATTCCCAAGATCGTAACCCATGATTTTTGCAATGTATTTCACTGCAGACGTTTCACGCCGTACATGCCAACGATGAACTGTCTGCGGGAGCATAATACGTGATTCATCTGAAAAGAGAACCTGCGGATGCTCACTTGTGATATTGGTCTCCAAATGCCAGCCTTCATCGCTGATGAACAGCAGTGGCCATGGTTGTATGCTGCTGCAGAGGTCCACACACAGAAATATTCACGGTACAGTCGTTGAGAAGACACTGTTGGTGGATCCATAGTTTATCTAACCGGTCAGCTCCTCAGCAGTTGCACGTATATTCACTCGCACACATTTCCGAAGTCACTGGTCACCGCTGCCATCTATGGCCCATGGTGCATTAGTTTTGGAAGCGCCATTTGGCATGAGCAATATACTTTAACCAGAGTGGCATGCGAACAGTTTATAAACTAAGCCGTTTCAGAAATGCTTCTGCACTTTGCCCTAAGGCCAATCATCTTTTGAACTCAGATAAATAGCTCCGTTTCTGCAATGCAACTAGGATTGCACTACTTACCATCCACCGACATGCTTAATGTTTCTGGTCAGCGTAGTTTGACATATATGTAAAATAGATTTTGATTCTCCTTATACAAGCCAATGGGAATATAATGTTCATTGGCTACTTGCTTAACTAATCATTATTTTCGAAGACTAGTCAACTAACGAACTGATGCACTGGGAGCTCGGGTGGGGGGGGGGGGGTCGTTATTTTCCACTTAATATAGATACAGGTTGCACAAAATAGTGTTAATACCACAACCCATCATTACACACTGCAACGTTCATTGTTACTGTACTGTTGCACATGCTGGAGCATCTGTTATTCAGTAATACGTCCTTTTTGAAGTACTTTTAGCTCATCCAATGAATAGGGAAGTTTGGGTTCCAAGGAGTCAAGGAGGCGAGTTACATTATGGGCTGGGAATACTTTCATGGTTTATGTAGACAGTACAACAACGGTTCTGTTACATTCACAATGGTAGTCCTCGATATGGTAGCTGGAAGAAGAAACGTTGGCCTTGAGATGTTACAAATTGTGCCATTAATTAACAAAGGACTAACTTGCAGCTACAATCGTATCACACCTCTAGGCAGACCTTGCTCATTGAATTTTACAACAACCACTTTTTACATAGAAAATATCGAATGTACTCTAGCTTTACAACAACCACTTTTTACATAGAAAATATCGAATGTACTCCAGCTTTTTAAAAGTAAGGTATTCCAAGGGCCTCAATCTGCTCCGCTTTGCCTGGAAATAATTATACATTGCATTCCTCTACATCAGTTTGGACCACTTGTGTTGGGCATATTATTACCTGCTCCCCCTGACAACAGTTGGGTTCATATGCCTACATGATCACATAATTGTTCTCTTTAGGAAATTTCCATTAAATATTCCGTTTCTGTTTGTATGTACTTTCCAAAATCCCCCCATTATACTGGTTAGGAGTGGACTGTAAAAGATTCATTCAATGTGTTATTATCAGCTTCCAAAAATTGGACCAGAGCTGAGCATAGTTGGTGTCGTTTCCTACTGGTGCGATGTGACAAAGTAATGACTGGACTTGAAACTTCCTGGCAGATTAAAACTGTGTGCCCGACCGAGACTCGAACTCGGGACCTTTGCCTTTCGGGGACAAGTGCTCTGGAAACATCCCCCAGGCTGTGGCTAAGCCATGTCTCCGCAATATCCTTTCTTTCAGGAGTGCTAGTTCTGCAAGGTTCGCAGGAGAGCTTCTGTAAAGTTTGGAAAGTAGGAGACGAGGTACTGGCAGAAGTACAGCTGTGAGTACTGGGCGTGAGTCGTGCTTCGGTAGCTCAGTTGGTAGAGCACTTGCCCGCGAAAGGCAAAGGTCCCGAGTTCGAGTCTCTGTCGGGCAGACAGTTTTAATCTGCCAGGAAGTTTCATATCAGCGCACACTCCGCTGCAGAGTGAAAATCTCAGTTCAGTATATATGTAAGTAGGCTGTTTAGGTTTTTATATTGGTAACGCCACGTAGCGCTCTGTATGAAAATCACTCACTGTGCAGTGTGCAGTCTGTGCTTGGTTTGCATTGTTGGAATTTATGCTGTTGTAGTTTTGAGCAGTTGCACGTATATTCACTCGCACACATTTCCGAAGTCACTGGTCACCGCTGCCATCTATGGCCCATGGTGCATTAGTTTTGGAAGCGCCATTTGGCATGAGCAATATACTTTAACCAGAGTGGCATGCGAACAGTTTATAAACTAAGCCGTTTCAGAAATGCTTCTGCACTTTGCCCTAAGGCCAATCATCTTTTGAACTCAGATAAATAGCTCCGTTTCTGCAATGCAACTAGGATTGCACTACTTACCATCCACCGACATGCTTAATGTTTCTGGTCAGCGTAGTTTGACATATATGTAAAATAGATTTTGATTCTCCTTATACAAGCCAATGGGAATATAATGTTCATTGGCTACTTGCTTAACTAATCATTATTTTCGAAGACTAGTCAACTAACGAACTGATGCACTGGGAGCTCGGGTGGGGGGGGGGGGGTCGTTATTTTCCACTTAATATAGATACAGGTTGCACAAAATAGTGTTAATACCACAACCCATCATTACACACTGCAACGTTCATTGTTACTGTACTGTTGCACATGCTGGAGCATCTGTTATTCAGTAATACGTCCTTTTTGAAGTACTTTTAGCTCATCCAATGAATAGGGAAGTTTGGGTTCCAAGGAGTCAAGGAGGCGAGTTACATTATGGGCTGGGAATACTTTCATGGTTTATGTAGACAGTACAACAACGGTTCTGTTACATTCACAATGGTAGTCCTCGATATGGTAGCTGGAAGAAGAAACGTTGGCCTTGAGATGTTACAAATTGTGCCATTAATTAACAAAGGACTAACTTGCAGCTACAATCGTATCACACCTCTAGGCAGACCTTGCTCATTGAATTTTACAACAACCACTTTTTACATAGAAAATATCGAATGTACTCTAGCTTTACAACAACCACTTTTTACATAGAAAATATCGAATGTACTCCAGCTTTTTAAAAGTAAGGTATTCCAAGGGCCTCAATCTGCTCCGCTTTGCCTGGAAATAATTATACTTTGCATTCCTCTACATCAGTTTGGACCACTTGTGTTGGGCATATTATTACCTGCTCCCTCTGACAACAGTTGGGTTCATATGCCTACATGATCACATAATTGTTCTCTTTAGAAAATTTCCATTAAATATTCCGTTTCTGTTTGTATGTACTTTCCAAAATCCCCCCATTATACTGGTTAGGAGTGGACTGTAAAAGATTCATTCAATGTGTTATTATCAGCTTCCAAAAATTGGACCAGAGTTGAGCATAGTTGGTGTCGTTTCCTACTGGTGCGATGTGACAAAGTAATGACTGGACTTGAAACTTCCTGGCAGATTAAAACTGTGTGCCCGACCGAGACTCGAACTCGGGACCTTTGCCTTTCGGGGACAAGTGCTCTGGAAACATCCCCCAGGCTGTGGCTAAGCCATGTCTCCACAATATCCTTTCTTTCAGGAGTGCTAGTTCTGCAAGGTTCGCAGGAGAGCTTCTGTAAAGTTTGGAAAGTAGGAGACGAGGTACTGGCAGAAGTAAAGCTGTGAGTACCGGGCGTGAGTCGTGCTTCGGTAGCTCAGTTGGTAGAGCACTTGCCCGCGAAAGGCAAAGGTCCCGAGTTCGAGTCTCGGTCGGGCACACAGTTTCAATCTGCCAGGAAGTTTCATATCAGCGCACACTCCGCTGCAGAGTGAAAATCTCATTCTGGAAACATCCCCCAGGCTGTGGTTAAGCCATGTCTCCGCAATATCCTTTCTTTCAGGAGTGCTAGTTCTCCAAGGTTCGCAGGAGAGCTTCTGTAAAGTTTGGAAAGTAGGAGACGAGGTACTGGCAGAAGTAAAGCTGTGAGCACCGGGCGTGAGTCGTGCTTCGGTAGCTCAGTTGGTAGAGCACTTGCCCGCGAAAGGCAAAGGTCCCGAGTTCGAGTCTCGGTCGGGCACACAGTTTTAAGCTGCCAGGAAGTTTCATATCAGCGCACACTCCGCTGCAGAGTGAAAATCTCATTCTAATGACTGGATTTGTTTGACAGGTGTGGTGATGAGCACTAACCCAGCTGGTAATTCCCCTGGGCACTGCACATGCCACCCAGGAAGTGTTCAGGGGGTAACAGTTTAGGACTTACTGTCCACAAACCTGTTCAACAAAACTAAGGTGGTCAGTATAATATTCAGACTCTAATTCACCATACTAATAGCCATGTTCACACAGTCTATGTTTACACAGTATACCAATTCTGCTGTAGACTTACATAGCATTTGTGTCTTGTTCAATACACTCCAATTCAAGTTTGCTAACTGCATTGTATGCCACTCAGCTGTAGCTTCATTACTATCCACTATTTCTCTCATCCGTTCGAAAGCATCACATAGTTCCCATACAGTCTGTCCCTGTTACCTTCAGCAGCCAACCACACTGTCTTATATTGAAGCAATGTACGCAAAACCAAATCCACCTCTAGCCATAATTTTTTCCACAGATTTCGGAGGAAATATGTAACCATTGGTTTTCCTCCATTCCATGTCTCAAAGTCCAACCTTTGTACATCGTTTTTCACCTCCCATTCACTATCTGTCAATTTTAGCATCCAGATGTGGCTAGTTAGGATGACACTTTCCTGTCTGGAACACAGTACCCTCCTTCCAGTTGTAAATCCTGCAATGGAACTACCTATTCCTCACTAAAGAGGTGCAACTATCAGACAACTGTGATACGTGCCATGGTCATCGTTAATGACAACAGTACTGGGGGTAATTTAAACTGATATCACCCCTCCCCCTACTTCTAGATTGTTCATTATCCACACTCGTAAAAGACACTGATAATTACATAAACTCCCATTATGTTACCATATTTCAGTTACAAAAATAAACTCCCAATAGTAATTAGCGAACACAAGAAAGACTAATTCATTACTTGTCTGAGGCACTGGGAAACTTCAGACTGCATGCATCAATTTCGGATCTGTTTTTACTGCAACCTGGTTTATGATGAGTCCGAAGTAGTTCACTTCCCTTAAAGCAAAATTATGTTTCTCAATGCTTAACCGGCCGAAGTGGCCGTGTGGTTAAAGGCGCTGCAGTCTGGAACCGCAAGACCGCTACGGTCGCAGGTTCGAATCCTGCCTCGGGCATGGATGTGTGTGATGTCCTTAGGTTAGTTAGGTTTAAGCAGTTTAAGTTCTAGGGGACTAACGACCTCAGCAGTTGAGTCCCATAGTGCTCAGAGCCATTTGAACCATTTTTTTTCAATGCTTAACTCTGCAGCGCTTTCCAATAGTGCAAAACAGAATTTGACCTGGATTTTCTCTGCTGTCGGTCAGTGTTTAACATTCCTGACTCCTTTGCTTAAGTGGCATAACTCCAAACAGTTATGACTAGCTGTGGCCATGTGCACAGATTTTTGCAGATATGGAAAGTTAGAAAAATATTTTCTTAAAAATATAAGTGTAATATTTTTTGAAAGTTACAGCTCCCTCAGCTGCGTCTGTGCTATGGGGGTACAGAAATTACGATCTTCAGTCGTTACTGCTGTTAACAGCACGTCGCCAAAGTCCGAATTAACATAGGGCAATGTAATGTGTAATGTAACTTTGTACGATTTTATTACTTCAAGTCAGCTATGTTACACAGCAGCCAGATAAATACAAGTTTTAAAGTTAGTACGATATTTTAATATTCATCACCATAAAATAAGAAAGACAAATTCAACATCCTTATCATTGTGATTTCTTGCTCGAACAATCCACGGGTGTACTCCCGGTCTATAATGTTCAACGGGCACGATATTTCAGCGATCAGACATGTCGCCATCGTCAGGTGCGCTGACGAACTGAACTCTTGAGGGCGGGCGACTGTCTCAAATCCCCTCCCCTTGCGAGACGTTTTCTGCGCGGTCCGCGCCCGCAGCGGCGCGTCGGTTGTCGCCGAGACGCTGGTGTGGGCGTCTGTGGTGGCGTCGGTTTAATTGCCTCGTCCGCCCTGGTCACCCGTTCGTTTTCTTTGCTGAGCGTCTTTTTATTAACTCAATGCTGGTTCCCATGCCTTTCTGAGGCTATAGCCACAATGTCGGTTGATGAGTCCGTCCCTGGTACGAATTTCCATAGCCTCTCTAAGGACGCTGTCCCAGTATTTAGATACCTGTGCCAAGACACTGGTATGTTGGTGGTCCATTTTGTGATTTTCGGACAAACAGTGCTCTGCGACCGCCGACTTGTTGGGGTACATAAGTCGAGTGTGCCTCTGATGTTCTCGGCAACGATCTTCGAAGCTGCGCACTGTCTGTCCCGTATAAGTCTTCCCACACTGACACAGACTCTGCTATATGCCGGCCTTCCGCCAACAGAAATAGTCTTTGACAATTCCCGATAATGCTCGTGTTTTATTGGGTGGACAAAAGACAGTTCCTGTTCGGTGTTTCCTCAATATTCGTCCTATTTTCCCCGATAGTGCGCCAATGTTCGGCATATAGGCAATGGCTATCTCTTCCTCCGTTACTTCTTCCGTCTCCACGCGCTGTAGTGTAGAGGTGGGGCGGAAAGGGCGTCTGATCTGCCATTGCGAGTATCCGTTTTTCGGGAATACAGTTTTGAGGTGTTCCAGATCATGGGGCAGACTCTCTGCATCAGAGATGGTGCGCGCCCTGTACACTAGTGTTTTTAGCAATCCGTTCCTCTGCGAAGGGTGGTGGGAGCTATCCGTATGCAAATACAGGTCGGTGTGCGTTTTCTTCCTGTATACCCCGTGACCCATTGTGTCATTCGCTCTTCTTTTGGCCATGACGTCCAGGAATGGTAATCTTCCTTCTGCTTCGGTGTCCATAGAGAATTTGATGTTAGGATGGAATTCAGGTGTATAAGGAAGTCTAGGAGCATGCTCCTTCCATGGGGTTCAAAATGGTTCAAATGGCTCTGAGCACTATGGGACTTAACTGCTGTGGCCATCAGTCCCCTAGAACTTATAACTACTTAAACCTAACTAACCTAAGGACATCACTCACACACATCCATGCCCGAGGCAGGATTCGAACCTGCGGCCGTAGCGGTCACGCGGTTCCAGACTGTAGCGCCTAGAAACGCAGGGCCACGCCGGCCAGCCTCCTCCCATGGGGCCAGATCACGAATGGGTCATCGACATAACAGAGAAAACAAGTAGGTTTACATTTGGATGACGGCAAAGCTTCCTCCTCGAAGTACTCCATATAGAAATTCGCGACCACAGGTGAGAGTGGGCTACTCATTGTGACTCCTTCTGTTTGCTCATAGTCTTCTACATTAAAGAGAAAATACTTGGAGGTCAGAACGTGCCTGAACAGATTCCGTATCAGTGTGCGAAGACCGTCCGCAGCTCGTGGTCGTGCGGTAGCGTTCTCGCTTCCCGCGCCCGGTTTCCCGGGTTCGATTCCCGGCGGGGTCAGGGATTTTCTCTGCCTCGTGAAGACTCGGTGTTGTGTGATGTCCTTAGGTTAGTAAGGTTTAAGTAGTTCTAGGGGACTGTTGACCATAACTGTTGAGTCCCATAGTGCTCTGAACCATTTGAACCATCTTTGGGAAGACTAATATTGAACAGACAGTGCGCACCTTTGAAGATCGTTGCCGAGAACATCAGAGGCACACTCGACTTAGGCACCCCAACAAGTCGGCGGTCGCAGACCACTGTTTGTCCGAAAATCACAAAATGGACTACCAACATACCAGTGTCTTGGCACAGGTATCTAAATCTGGGACAGCGTTGTTAGAGAGGCTATCGAAATTCGTACCAGGGACGGATTCATCAGCCGAGATTGTGGCTATAACCTCAGAAAGGCATGGGAATCAGCGTTGAGTCTAATTAAAAAGACGTTCAGCAAAGTAAACGAACGGGCGACCAGGGCGGACGAGGCAGTTGCACCGACGCCACCACAGAAGCCGACGCCAGCGTCTCGGCGACCGATGACGCGCCGCCGCGTGCGCGGACCGCGAAGGGAACGCTTCGCTGGAGGAGGGGTTTAAGACGACAGCCCGCCCTCAGGAGCTCAGCTCGTCAGCGCACCTGACGAAGGCGACATTTTTTTTTTTTTTTTTTTTGGTTGGGTTTAAGGGCGCTCAACTGCTGAGGTCATTAGCGCCCAGTCACTGTTGTTTGAGCACATGGAATCTGGTAAAACTCAAGGGGATGGAGGGGACACCAGAAGGACCCGACAAAGATGCAGACAAAATAAGTAAAAAGATTAAATGTCCTTGGACAAGCCAGTTAAAGTTATAAAACGCAGAATACGAGCAGCTGCTCGAGCGTCATCAGCTAAAACATCCGGTAAAGTAGATGGCAGGGACAGGACAACACGAAATTGACTAAAACGGGGACACGACAATAAAACATGGCGCACTGTTAATGCCTGACCACAAGGGCACTGCGGGGCTGGGTCACCGGAGAGCAGGTAGCGGTGGCTAAACCGGCAATGCCCAATCCGCAACCTGGTCAGAAGGACCTCCTCGCGCCGAGATGGTCGGGAGGATGTTGTCCAAGCAGTTGGTAGCGGTTTTACTGCCCGGAGCTTGTTTCCTTGGAGGGATGACCAAGCATCCCACCACAACGACACAAGCCTCTTACATACATCCCCACGAACGTCGGATGACGGGACACAATGGGAGGCTGGCCGAGGCAGGAGGACTGCAGCCCTGGCTGCAGCATCCGCAGCCTCATTCCCAGGCACTCCCACATGTCCGGGAACCCACAGAAAGCTGACAGAACCACCATTATCAGCCAAAGAATGGAGGGACTGCTGTATCCGTTGTATCAAGGGATGGACCGGATAGGGAGCTCCAAGGCTCTGAAGAGCACTGAGTGAGTCAGAGCACAGTACATATGATGAATGGTGGTGGCGGCGGGCATACTGAACGGCCTGATGGAGAGCAAAAAGCTCGGCCGTAAAGCTGGAACACTGGTCGAGGAGCCTGTATTTAAATGTGGCGGCCCCGACGACAAAGGCACAGCCGACACCATCGTCAGTTTTGGAGCCATCGGTGTAAATAAAGGTGTGACCGGCAAGTCGAGCACGAAGTTCGGCAAACCGTGAGCAATACATTGCAGCCGGAGTACCATCCTTCGGGAGTGAGCTGAGGTCGAGATAAATATGAACCGGAGCCTGGAGCCAAGGTGGTGTCGGGCTCTCACCCTCTCTGAAGGTGGTAGGGAGGGCAAAATCCAATTGTCGAAGCAGGCGACGGAAGCGGACTCCGGGGGGCAGCAGGGCAGACACATACAACCCGTACTGACGGTCGAGAGAATCGGCGAAGAAGGACTTGTAAGTGGGGTGGTCGGGCATAGACGACAGCCGGCAGGCATACCGACACAGCAGTACGTCGCGCCGGTAGGTCAACGGTAACTCGGCAGCTTCAGCATAAAGACTCTCGACAGGACTAGTGTAGAAGGCTCCGGTCGCAAGACGTAACCCCCGATGGTGGATGGAGTTGAGCCGGCGTAAGAGGGACGGCCGAGCGGACGAGTAGACGAAGCTCCCATAATCCAGCTTCGATCGGACTATGGACCGATACAAGCGAAGCAGGACAGTGCGATCCGCTCCCCAAGATGAACCTCTAAGAACTCTGAGGATATTAAGGGAACGTGTACAACGGGCCGCCAAATAAGAGACGTGTGGAGACCAACACAGTTTCCTGTCCAACGTGAGCCCTAGAAACTTAGTTGTGTCCACGAATCGGAGAACAACGGGACCGAGATGTAAGGATGGCGGAAGGAACGCTTTATATCGCCAAAAGTTGATACAAACCGTCTTTTCTTCGGAGAACCGGAAGCCATTTGCCACGCTCCATGAGTAGAGGCTGTCTAGACAACGCTGAAGGCAGCGCTCCAGGAGGCATGTTCTCTGGGCACTGCAGTAGATCGCGAAGTCATCGACAAAGAGAGAGCCTGAGACATTAGGTGGAATGCAATCCATAATGGGATTGATCGCGATGGCAAAAAGGGCTACGCTCAAGACGGAGCCCTGAGGCACTCCGTTCTCCTGGAGGAAGACGTCGGACAATACGGAGCCCACACGTACCCTAAACTTTCGTTCCGTTAAAAAGGAATCAATAAAAAGGGGCAGGCGACCGCGTAGGCCCCACCTGTGCATAGTGCGGAGGATACCTCCTCTCCAACAGGTGTCATAAGCCTTCTCCAAGTCGAAGAACACGGCTACCGTTTGGCGCCTTCGCAAAAAGTTGTTCATGATGAATGTCGACAAGGTCACGAGGTGGTCAACAGCGGAGCGGCGGCGACGAAAGCCACATTGGACATTAGTAAGGAGCCGTCGAGATTCAAGAATCCAGACTAACCGAGCATTAACCATGCGCTCCATCACCTTACAGACACAGCTTGTAAGAGAAATGGGGCGGTAACTAGAAGGAAGGTGTCTATCCTTCCCGGGTTTGGGTATAGGAACAACAACGGCGTCACGCCAACGCATGGGGACTTGACCTTCGGTCCAGACGCGATTGTAGGTACGGAGAAGGAAGCTTTTGCCCGCCGGAGAAAGGTGTGCCAGCATCTGAACGTGAATGGCATCCGGCCCCGGAGCAGAGGACCGGGACAGTGCAAGCGCACGTTCGAGTTCCCGCATAGTAAAGGGGGCATTATAGGTTTCCAGATTCAGCGAGTGGAAGGAAGGTCGCCGAGCCTCTTCTGCCTCTTTCCTGGGAAGGAAGGCAGGATGGTAATGGGCGGAGCTTGAAACCTCCTCGAAAAAGCGGCCAAAGGCGTTGGCGACAGCCACCGGATCAACAAGGACCGCATTACCTGAGGTCAGGCCAGGTACCGAGGAGTGGGCCTTAATGCCCGACAGCCGGCGCAGGCTACCCCAAACGACGGAAGAAGGAGTAAAACTGTTAAAGGAGCCGGTGAAAGAGGCCCAACAAGCTTTTTTGCTGTCTTTGATGACTCTACGGCATTGCGCTCAGAGTCGTTTGTATTCAATACAATTCGCCAACGTAGGATGGCGGCGAAAGGTGCGTAAAGCACGTCGTCGAGCACGGATAGCGTCCCTACAAGCCTCGTTCCACCAGGGGACGGAAACGCGACGTGAAGAAGTAGTACGAGGAATGGAACGTTCGGCAGCATGGATGATAACAGCCGAGAGGTATTCGACCTGACTGTCACAACTGGGAAAATCGTGGTCCGGAAAGGTTGCCAGGGATGAGTAAAGTCCCCAGTCAGCTTTCAGTATGTTCCAGCTCGAAGGACGTGGGGATGGGGTGTGGTGCAGGAGACGAACGACACAGGGGAAGTGGTCGCTCGAATAGGTGTCAGAAAGGACATACCACTCGAACCGACGGGCAAGAGTGGTAGAACATATTGAGATGTCCAAGTGGGAGAAGGTATGAGTGGAGTCCGAGAGGAAAGTCGGGGCGCCGGTATTGAGGCAGACAAGATTGAGATGGTTGAAGACATCTGCCAAGAGTGAGCCTCTTGGGCAGGATGCAGGAGAGCCCCAAAGGGGATGATGGGCATTGAAGTCGCCAAACAATAAAAACGGCGGGGGAAGCTGAACGATCAGGTGCATCATGTCAGCCCGACTAACGGCAGACGACGGTGGAGTGTAGATGGTACAAACTGAAAAAGTAAAAGCAGAAAGAGTAAGGCGGACAGCTATTGCTTGGAGTGGGGTGGTCAATGGGATGGGATGGTAATAGACGTCGTCCCGAATGAGCAACATGACCCCACCATGAGCTGGGACACCGTCCACAGGGGTAAGGTCATACCGCTCCGAGGTATAGTGGGTAAAGGCAATACGGTCAGTCGGGCGCAACTTGGTTTCCTGGAGTCCAAGGACGAGCGGACAGTGCAGGCGGAGGAGCAGTTGTAATTCCTCCCGATGAGATCGAATACCTCTTATGTTCCAATGAAACAACGCCATCGCTAGTCAAAAAGTTGTGGGAACGAGACGGGGGAAGAGCTGGTCACCTCGACGGCCGCGGAGGGCCAGGTTGCGAGGGAACAACGCTACAACCGACGGGAGGCGGATCCGGTTCCATCGACTGGTCGCCAGCTGCGGCCGCTGTCCCTGGTTGTGTAGGAGGGGCAGCATCATTTGCCGACGAAAGGCCAGCTGAGCGCCTGGCAGCAGAGCGTCCCGGCGAAACTGAGGACGGCCGGGAGCGGCGACTCACGGATGGAGCGTCAGTCGAAACGCGCCGGGGTGGAGAGGGGGATAAAGATTTCTTCTTGGAGGCCTTCTTGGAAGGCCGAGGAGGCACAGGGACGGTGGGCTGGACCCGAAGAAGGTCCTCAGGCGCGGGGTCCGTTTTGGGACGCCGGACCTCGGAAGCCGGGGTCCGGAACGTTTCCCCGATGGACGCCTGAGAAGAGGATCGCTTCTCAGGTGGCGTGTGGGGGGAAGGAGGAGGAAGGATGGCCCCTGGGGCAGAGGGGGTGGGGGCCACGGGGGAGGAGGATTTGGAAGGGAGGGATTTGGGAGGCGGAGGCAGAGCCCCCTGATGGGCGGAGGAGGCGGAGGGGGGATAGGAGAGGGGTGAGGATACCGCGGAAGGAGTGGACACAACTGAGGCAAATGAAGTGGTCAATGGCACGGGATGGAGGCGGTCGTACTTCTTCCTGGCCTCAGAATAAGACAGCCGATCCAAAGTTTTGATTTCTTGTATTTTTTTCTCCTTCTGATATGCGGGGCAGTCTGAGGATCTAGGCGAGTGGACGCCAGGACAATTAACGCACCGAGGTGGTGGGGTGCATGTATGTTCCTCACGAAGAGGACGGCCACAATCGCCACAGAGGGGCTCAGCCTCACACCGTGACGACATGTGCCCAAAGCGCAAACACCGAAAACAGCGCATAGGAGGCGGAACGTAGGGTCGCACGTCACACCGGTAGCACATTACCTTTACCTTCTCTGGGAGAACGTCCCCCTCGAAGGCGAGGATAAAGGCCCCAGTGTCGATGCGACGGTCTTTGGGGCCGCGCTGGACTCGCCGGACGAAATGCACGCCTCGGCGCTCCAGGTTGGCCCTGAGCTCCTCATCAGATTGTAGCAGGAGGTCACGATGAAAAATAACCCCCTGCGTCCTATTGAGTGCCAGATGTGGGACAATGGAGACTGGGATGTCCCCTAGGCGGTCGCACGCCTGGAGCGCCGCCGACTGTGTGGCGGACGTGGTCTTGATAAGTACGGACCCTGAACGCATCTTGCTGAGAGCCTCGATTTCCCCGAAGATGTCCTCAATGTGCTGAACAAAGAACATGGGCTTGGAGGTGGCGAATGTCCCCCCATCGGTCCGAGAACAGACTAAATAGCGGGGGAAGTACTTCGCTCCAAGCCGGCGGGCCTGTCCCTCCTCCCATGGAGTGGCCAAGGGGGAAGGGGCAGGAGAACCAGAACCAGAAACGGTACTTTTTCTTTTAAAAGACTCGGCCGCAGAGCGACCCGATACGTGGTGACGTTTCATCTGCGAAACGTCCGCCCCGATACCACCCACTCCGACCAGGGGCTCTCCCCACGGGCGCCACCCAGCCGCAGCAAGGGCCACCTGGCAGGATGACCATTGCCGGGAGTCCTGATGCCCCAAGAAGACGGGCATCTACTCCTTGGCCAACTTGGGGAGGGTGCAGCTCAGGTATCGGCAGTACGATCCCTGTGTTGTCAGGGGGCTACAACCTAGAGGGTACATGACGACCCCACCACAACGGGCTGGCTACCGTGCTGGATTTCTGGTGCCATGGAAAGTCCATCATGATCGCTGGTGCAGATGGAGACGCACTATGGGCGTAACTGGGACAACCCAAAAGGCGTTTAGGCCCAATTTGAGCAATAGTGGGTATGGTTACAACGCCGGTGCAATGCTGAGTGCCAAGGTCTGAGTGCACTTAGGACCAGTGGTACACCACGTAAGGTGTCCTTCCCCAAAAGGCTCGTACTTCTGTAGAAATTTAGAAAAATGGAGGTCAAACCCCAAGGGGGACCATCACATGGAAGGCCGAAACGGTTGAACTCCTTTTAGTCGCCTCGTACGACAGGCAGGAATACCTCGGGCCTATTCTTACCCCGGACCCGCAGGGGGGACGAAGGCGACATGTCTGATCGCCGAAATGCTGTGCCCTTTGGACACTACGGACCAGGAATACACCCGTGGACTCTTCGATCCTTATCATTATTAACAACAATGTTAATGATAATATCAACAGAAATACTTCTCATTTCTCCACGTTCTTTGTAATTTAGCGACTACAACCTACTGTGAAATTAATCAAACCGCATTTTTTTTAAGTTATCTTTTAGTCTTGCGTTATTCCAGAAACTGTGCGAACGTATACACTGAGGTAATAAGAGTTAAGGTAACAATGTGCACACATACAAATGGCAGTAGCATCGTGTACACGAGGAATAAAAGGGCAGTGCATTGGCAGAGCTGTCGTTTTTACTCATGTGATTCATGTGAAAAGGTTTCAGACGTGATAATGGCCTCACGACATCAATTAACGTACTCTGGACACAAAATGGTAGTTGGAGCTAGATGTATGGGGGATTGCAATTCGAAAATCGTTAGTAAATTTAATACACAGAAATCCATAGTGTCCAGAGTGTGCCGGCAATACTAAATTTCAGGCATTACCTCTCGCTGCAGACAACACTGGCTGAGGGTATTCACTTAGCGACTGACAGCAGTGTTTGAGTAGACTTGTCAGTGCTAATAGACAAGCAACATTGCGTGAAATAACCGCAGAAATCTTGGACGTACAACAAACGTATCCGTTTGGAGAGTGCGGCGAAATTTGACGATAATCTGCCATGGCAACAGGTGACCGACATTAGTGCCATTGCTGACAGCAAAGCATCACCTGCAGCGCCTCTCCTGGGCTAGAGACCATTTAAGTTGAACCATAGATGACTGGAAGTTTTGGATTAGCTCAGCCTGTGATGGCTACAAGGCATGTTCCGACCTGGCTGATCTTACCCATGGCAGTGAGGGCTGGCAAACTGACCAGTGTGCTGGCTGAGCATGATAGAAGCAGGTGTGTGTTGCACGAGGTGGGGGAGGGGATTTAATATTTTTTTTGTGGGATCTAAAATTTAAAAACCTCTCTCACACCGGCTTGATTTAGCTTCACTGATCAGGATAGTAAAAACATGCGTATGTTAAGGGAATTTTCATTCACAAAGCAGGCTTATCACATTCACACAGTTCAATACTGTTCTATCCTGATTAAATTGAGCTTAACTTAAATTCCATAAGGTAGTGAAGCCATTTTGAAGTCTCGGTGCGACGAAAATTGTCAGTCGATCTCCTAAAACATTTGTAATAATCGTTAACTTTCGGTGATCGCATGGGGAAGACCGGAGATCTGCTGGTAAGACCGTGTTAGCCTATTTATTTGAAGTAACTCGATATCTTGAGCATACAAAACGGCAGGTTCGTCCAGTGTAAATCAGACGTTCCCCACTGATCCCGTGCAACACAGCGTAGTAAGCAGACACTGTCAATAATAATCAGTTACATAATACGCGAACACACTTACTTTAGTTTAGTTCATGTATTAAATTCCTTCTCATACAGAATCTCATCAAGATGGCGACTAGCCCAACAATACGTACATATACATCCTTCTTTCACGACTAATCGGCAAAAAGTCCCCTATTCTTTTCATAAGAGAAAACATAGATAGCAGAGAAGCTATTCCATGGAGTAAATGGACGCTACAAGGAATAATTGGGCTTGAAACTACTTTGCATTGATAATCGGTAAGATAAGAAGAGATATTTCGAGATATGTACTGAGTTATATAATTTATAAAATTTCTGAAAATATCGCGGAGAGACCGCTGCAAGAGACATTACAGGGAGGAGAGGGAGGAGGAGGGAGGGTGGTGGGAGTTTCTTGGAAAACCACTTATGTGAACAATACTTTAAGACCTGTCAGTCAGAAGGATGGATATCCCCAGGGGTCACAATCCTCTTAGCAGAACGATAGGTTAAGAACGTGTCAATCATATGGGCACAATACGTTGCCCCTGAACGAGTAATTTACCCTAATGTTGGCAACCCACACTAACAAAACACCCTCATAGCCATGTTGCCCTACTACTCTTGGAGCTATCTTCAGTCATTCTGAAACCTCTTGTTCCCAGACAACAATGGATTTTTTATGGATGACAATGCGCCATGTCACTGGAACACAATTGTTCGTGATCAGTTTGAAGAACATACTGGGCAATTTGAGTGAATGGTGTGGCTACCCAGATCGTCGGACACGAATGTCATGCTACAACCGCAAGTTATCCGCAATTATGGACGGCCATAGGGCAGCTTTGCTGAGTATTGCCACAGGGGAGTGTTATGGGACCATTGCTTTTCACAATATATGTAAATGACCTAGTAGATAGTGTCGGAAGTTCCATGCGGCTTTTCGCAGTTAATGCTGTAGTATACATAGAAGTTGCAGCATTAGAAAATTGCAGCGAAATGCAGGAAGATCTGCAGCAGATAGGCACTTGGTGCAGGGAGTGGCAACTGACCCTTAACATAGACATATGTAATGTATTGAGAATACATAGAAAGAAGGATCCTTTATTGTATATATGATAGCAGAACAAACACTGTTAGCAGTTACTTCTATAAAATATCTGGGAGTATGCGTACGGAACGATTTGAAGTGGAATGATGTTATCAAATTAATTGTTGGTAAGGCGGGTGCCGAGTTTTCATTGGGAGAGTCCTTAGAAAATGTAGTCCATCAACAAAGGAGGTGGCTTACAAAACACTCGGTCGCCTATATTTGAGTATTGCTCATCAGTGTGGGATCCGTACCAGGTCGGGTTGACAGAGGAGATATAGAAGATCCAAAGAACAGCGGTGCGTTTCGTCACAGGGTTATTTGGTAAGCGTGATAGCGTTACGGAGATGTTTAGCAAACTCAAGTGGCAGACTCTGCAAGAGAGGCGCTCTGCGTCGCGGTGTAGCTTGCTGTCCAGGTTTCGAGAGGGTGCGTTTCTGGATGAGGTATCGAATATATTGCTTCCCCCTACTTATACCTCACGAGGAGATCACGAATGTAAAATTAGAGAGATTCGAGCGCGCACGGAGGCTTTCCGGCAGTCGTTCTTCCCGCGAACCATACGCGACTGGAACAGGAAAGGGAGGTAATGACAGCGACACGTAAAGTGCCCTCCGCCACACACCGTTGGGTGGCTTGCGGAGTATAAATGTAGATGTAGATGTAGATGTATTTCTGCAGGGGACTTCCAACGACTTGTTGAATCCATGCCACGTTGAGTTTCTGCAATGCGAAACAGTTTAAGAGATTATGATCCGCCGGCCGGAGTGGGCCGTGCGGTTCTAGGCGCTGCAGTCTGGAGCCGAGCGACCGCTACGGTCGCAGGTTCGAATCCTGCCTCGGGCATGGATGTGTGTGATGTCCTTATGTTAATTAGGTTTAATTAGTTCTAAGTTCTAGGCGACTGATGACCTCAGAAGTTAAGACTCATAGTGCTCAGAGCCATTTCATTATGATCCGGTTAGGGAAATGCTTTCAAGAAAACATAAGATAATTTTATCTCATGACGTGGCATCACCACAGAAATAAGTCAAATTAACACATTTGCAGCTGAACAAAGCTTTCGACATATTTTAGAAACATTCAGACGGTAAGTAATTAATGGAAGACAGTTTGCATTAGCACCGATTAACTTTTCCAGATCCATTGTCACAAACATTTCTTCGTATAAATATTAAGGCTATTTGTTTTATATAACAGAATAATGTCCTGTAACGAACATCAGGTGGCTGCAGATATACATAATTAATCGATTGAGTGCGTTTACCGGAAACTACGATGAAAAAGGAGATGGTGAAATCGTTATCTCGCTCGTAAGTTTCCTCTCCTGTTATTAGACGAGTTTAATTAGTTGATGGGGGAGGCATTGATGGCAAACTATATGGCGCATATCCTGTTCATAGTTCCAGCTAGTGCTGCGAAGAACGCCATCGAAATACAGCAGTCTTCACAGTTGTTTTAGTAGAGGTGAGGAACACTTACTAACAATTTCTACCGTGATACTTACGTTGACTATTAAAGGAGAAACTGTCTTGTATTTCTGACTTAGAAAATATTTAGAAAGCGTATACGTTTATGTGTTAGAACGAAATAACTACCTCTTTCTGAAACTTCCGGTTTGGTTAAGAGATTAGATAACTTTAATTAATCGAAGGCAGTTTGCGATGGTACCGGCACTGTATGCTTCCAAATAATTTTCTCAGATATGTTCACTCAGAGCCTATAGCAAGAATACAGATAAATTACTCTCGATGCACGGTATCTCCACTCAAGAAGAGAGTGCTTCATAATGGAACATTAGTACCTTGGCGTCAGTTGTACCTTCGTTTAAAATTTTCTTTGTAGACTGCAATTAAATGAGAATTAAATGTAGTATTCTTAGTTTCATTCTGCTGATGTAAAATAGTTAAAAAAATCGCTGTCAACCCTCACTGAAAATCAAATTGCTAGATATATTGGTTAAGGAACAGTTACAGTAATTTGGCACACTTACACTCGTAAGATAGACTGTGATATACGAAGACTTCACTCAGAGTGAGTGAGATGGTATACGACGAATAACAGTCTCTCTCTCTCTCTCTCTCTCTCTCTCTCTCTCTCTCTCTCTCTCTCTCTGTCGGGGTGTGTGTGTGTATTTTTTCTTAGTTCTGTAGCCTTAATCTACTGAAGGACTTTTGGGGTCTCCCAGCTCCGTTAAAAATCCTCTAGCGCTATCGAAAATGTGTCTTACGTAGTAAGTACAAACATTCTGCTCTTTACTATAAGTACACTGGTGACGCCAGTATGAGTATGGGGTCAATAACTGAACCTCAGTGGAGGCCGTAATTGAAGTTAACGAATAAATTCTTCTGGCATTTGGAGACGGATTGACGCAGTCTTCTGGTCAGCAATTAGGTTTTAATTTTTAGTTTGATTTTACCACAATATGTCAAACGCTAACTTTAGCAGTGCAAATTCTGTTCTTGTCTTTAATTTTGGTTAAATGCTATTTCTTCAATAACGCTTCCCTCTGTGTCAGCAATATGATGTTCAAATTTGGCGGAACTTTAATTACGGACATCCTGTACATCTAAATGTGCCATCGAAGGTCAGTTCATTTTTGTTTTTTGTTTTTTTCTGCGAAGAGTACTGTCTAGAAGCTACTCCCCTGACTAACTGCAATGTGTCTTCCACGTAATTGCTCGAGATATGTGACACTGCTTGGGCAAATACCGTTTAAGTCTCTAATTTGTAAACATGTGGCACACGCTGACCATTATGAGCAATGCTTATAGTTGCTTGTTAATACGCGACGCGTCTCATTATACAGTAGTGATTCTCCCTAGCACGGATTCCACAAGTGATTGGCAGTTTCCTGGATTGTGTAGTACAAGATTTTTAAACACAGATCACTAAATTCCTGTAAATTACCATAACTGGCGCCCAGTAGTTTCCCGCCAGGCCCAAAACAGGCAAATTTGGTGGCAATGTTGACGCAGTCCACAACTGTCATGGTGGCTTTGATTACTGCCGCAGCTCCCATGAAAGTCCAGCTGAATGTCTCCAAAACAATAATTCTGCCTCCGCTGGCCTGCTTCCATGGTGTGGTGCACGTTTCGAACATTCTCCTGGATCGGGCATAACCGAATGTGACCATCGACATGCCGTAACAAGAAACACGATTCATCCGACTAGGAGAAACGTTTCCATTCATGATTACCCCTTGTTAAATGAAATCGTAATTGACGATATCGTTGGTCAACATGGAAAAATGTAAACGTCATCCACTGCGGAGTCCCATGTTCGACAATGTGCGATGAACTTGGTACTCCGAAACGTGCCTGTACCAGCATTATATTCTATCGTCATAGTTGCTACAGATAACTGCCAAACCAGCTAAAACAGAGCGGGAAGGCTCCGACCCCCTCTCCCTGTGACGACGCCTGGACGTCGAAAATCTTATCACCGACTCGTGATTTCACTTCCCAGACATCTCACGGCAGTAGCACGCCAACATCTGACAAGCTTCGTTGTTTCCGAAACGTTCGCTCCCGGACACCGGGCCATAGAAACCTGCCTTCTGTCAAAGCGGCTTTCTGCCCTTGTCAAAGCCGCTCATGTCGGTGCATTTGCCCATTTGATTGCCGCTGATTATCCTCGCTCAAACGATTCCCGACTCGTCTCTGCTCCACTTATTACAGCATCACATGCCAACAACCAGGAGGCTACAATCTTTCCATGGACAGTTGTCATAATCTTGTAACTCATCAGTGTACATGACAGGGACGGCGGAAATATGTGTGAAAACGTTGCTTAATTCGTCCCTAAATGAATCTATGTTACGGCCAGCATGGCTCTCATCTTCATTCTGTTACTCATCTGTCTGCCTAGACAGAAAACATTCGGTACAACGAAAGGTAATTATATGCAGTCGACAACTATAAGAGATCTCTTTGCTTTGAACGATTACAGAGTAGATGCTGTACACAGAAACATTTTTTGAACTTACACCAGCCTTAGCTAATAATTATTTTTATCTTGCTTCCATTTCTCATTAAATACGGTTTAACTTTTCCTCGCTGATAATCTTTTTAGCCGTCTTATACGACGGGCATTCAGTGAGTAATGCAACATATTTTTTCGGAAAGTTTCGGTTAAAAAATGCGGAATTTCTTGTGCGCGTCACGTGAATCTTCTTAGCTAAATTTTTACTTACTTGGACTGAAATAACTGAGAAGGTGAAACTTCTTAATTTATTTAATTCTGAAACTGCTGAGCGAAATTGAATGCAAGTGAACCTTCTTAAATTGCAGAGTGAAACTGAACGTACCCTCACTTTGCTTGTCTTTATTCTTTCATTTCTGACCTACAGAATTATTCCTGACAAATACTCAAACGCAGTCTGACTGCTCAAAAATGATAACCCGACTTCAAATAATTAATACAAAAGAATGGCCATGAATAGGAAGAAATCCTAACAATAACCTATACATTTCATAAGTCACTTACCTAACAAAAAATCTTAATTACACTAACTACAGCAATGCAGCAAACAGCAATAAAGCCAGCTAAATAAAAGATTCTAGCTACTGAAGGCTCTAACTATTAATAGGCGGCGGCCGCGGTGACCGTGCGGTTCTAGGCACTTCAGTCCGGAACCGCGTGACTGCTTCGGTCGCAGGTTCGAATGCTGCCTCGGGCATGGATGTGTGTAATGTCCTTAGGTTTAAGTAGTTCTAACTTCTAGGGGACTGATGACCTCAGATGTTGAGTCCCATAGTGCTCAGAGCCATTTGAACCATTTATTAATAGGCATGTCGTTAGCGAAGGAAAGATTTTGTTGCAGAACAATGTGTTTAGCAGATTTTACCTTAATCAAGTGACAACCAGTTATTATATATATATATATATATATATATATATATATATATATATATATATATAATCATCAGTACTAAATCTCTATGACGGATACACATTCAGACCGACAGTTCGCGCTACTATTGCAAACCTTCAACACTGATAATTATTAGCTTCTAATCTCCATCACCGCTGGCTACTCACTCCCAACTTCCATCACAGCTGGCTGTTCACCTCCAAGCGTGGGTCCGACCACCCACAGAATCTCCTACAGAGTGCGCACAGCGCTGTCAATGCGGAGCCCTACATAGTGTTGCCAACATAGAAACACATAAACAGGCTACTTACACACGGAATATTCCCTATTCAGTCCCTATAGATTAATGAAGTTACGATTGGTGGCGGCGCTATACGTCGCCATAAAAACGGCATATGTAGCGGAGGTGCGTTCCAAGCAGAGAGCTCTCTTTTAGTTTCTTTTGGCGGGAAACCAGATCTTCGCAGTCATTCACAGGGGCCTGTAGAATGTTTATGGAGGCCTGGCACTGAGTTGTTGGCTGAGGCGTCTGTCATCATTGCAACAAGGTTGCTCAAATGTGTCCGATCTCCCGGGTGCTGGCCGGGCGTACACAGCTGTGACTTCTGGAGTGTTGGAACGAACAATCACTCTCATTAGAGGTGATAGACGTATCACAAACAATAAAGGATACACTCCGTGGGAAGCAGTACGTGGATGATGAGGAGGTTACTGGTGCAACAAGTCGTTGGCTCCGACACCAGTACAGCGGTACTACCTGGGCATACAAGCCCTTCCAGCGAGGAGGCGTAAGGCTGTCGCACCGAACGGAGATTATGTTAAAAAAAAAAAAGGGTTCTGTAGTCACAATGGTCGGGAGTAATGCGATGTATTGGAATCTCCAATAAAACCAACCTGCGTTCAGAGAAAAATGTGTTGCGTTTCTTATTGAACGCTTGTTGTACAATTCGTTAACGTAGAGTATAGATTTAAGTGTCAAGAAGTCGTTTCTGAAAGTATTTGTATGGAGTCTAGCCATGTATGGAAGTGAACCATGGCTGATAAGTTGTTTGGACAAGTAGAGAATAGAAGCTTTCGAAATATGGTGCTTCAGAAAAATGCTGAAGATTAGATGGGTAGATCACATAACTAATGAGGAGGTATTGAATAGAACTGGGGAGAAGAGGAGTTTGTGGCACAACTTGACTAGAAGAAGGGATCGGTTGGCAGGACATGTTCTGAGGCATCAAGGGAACACCAGTTCAGTATTGGAGGGCAGCATGGAGGGTAAAATCGTGGAGGAGGCAAAGAGATGTATACACTAAGCGGATTCAGAAGGATGTAGGCTGCAGTACGAACTGAGACATGAAACAGCTTGCAAACGATAGAGTAGCATAAAGAGCTGCATCAAACCAGTCTCAGGACTGAAGACCACAACAACAACAACAACAACAATGCCCATGTAGTTTTTTTTCTGCTTGGTCTAGTTTAAACCGCTTGCATTCTCACTTCGGTGGAGCTACGAATATATTGTGGAAATAGTCTTCTTCGCTGTAGAACTTTTTCTATCAACAAACGAAACAAAGCGTACTTCTTTGAATTGAATTGCAGAGTAGATACGAGGAGCATCTAAACTACAGCATTAATTCTTATTGTGATTACTCGTGAGCTGAGACGTAAGTTACTTCACCCTGTGGACATTACCATGTTTTCTGATTACGGAACGAATTCCGTTATTTATTTAAGTACTGTGTGGAACAACATTCTCTGATTGTATTCCAGAGATATCTACGAATGAAGGATAGAATAAATGAAAAAGTCAAATATTTCCGTGATTTGAATATGGAAAAGAGAAAGTACTTAGGCTATATGTTTAGCCTGTGCACATAACAGTACAAAAGTGGCGATTTGAATTGCCAGCTATGTTACGCATGAGCCAATCACATTACGAAGTATACAGCACTGCACATGAAAGTAAAGACCATTTCCAACTGTGAGCGTAATTGAAGGACCATCAGTTCGAATCACACATCCTGTAAAAACACACACCATAGTCTGCTCTGTGTTATCCCTAGGTGTTCAGCCGTAGGAAAGGCACCTGAAGTCGAGAGGTGAAGCCAAAGACGTGTTATCGGTAAGAAATACCAGAGTCTCGCAGCACATAGTGCAGTAACTCCGCAGATAAAAATTCGATGCCTTCCAAGCTAAGTATGTATGTGTAGACCAGATATGGCTCAAATTCAAAGATACAGTATCGACAGCAATAGATAGATTCATACCGCATAAGTTAATAAGAGAGGGGACTGATCCACCGTTGTACACAAAACGCGTCAGAACACTGTTGCGGAAGCAGCGGAAAAAGCATGCCAAATTCAGAAGAACGCAAAATCCCCAAGACTGGCTAAGTTTCACGGAAGCTCGAAATTTAGTGCGGACGCGTATGCGAGATGTTTTTTAATAGTTTCCACAATGAAACATTGTCTCCAAATATGGTAGAAAACCCATAGAAATTCTGGTCGTATGTAAAGTACACCAGTGTCAAAGAAACAGTCAATGCCGTCACTGCAGGATAGCGATGGAAATATTACCGACGATGGTGCCACTAAAGCGGAGTTCCTAAAGAAAGTTTTTTGTAATTCCTTCACGAAAGAAGATGAAGTAAGTATTCCAGAATTCGAAATCAGAACAGGTGTTAGCATTAGTGACACAAAAGTAGATATCTTAGGTGTTGCGAAACAACTCAAATCACTTAGGAAGGCAAGTCTTGCGCTCCAGATGGTATACCAATCAGGTTCCTTTCAGAGTATGCCGACACAATAGCACCTTTGTTAGCTATCATATACAACCGCTCACTTGACGAAAGGTTTGTTCCTAAAGACTGGAAAGTAGCACAGGTCACACCAATATTCAAGAAAGGAAATAGGAGTAACCCATTTAATTACAGGCCCATATCACTGACCTCAATTTGCAGTAGGATTTTGGAACATATACTGTACCCGGACATTATGAATCACCTTGAAGAAAATGACTTATTGACCCAAAACCAACAAGGATTCAGAACATCTCGTTCTTATGCAACACAACTAGCTCTTTATTCCCATGAAGTAATGAGTGCTGTCGACAAGGGATCTCAGATCGACTGCATATTCCTAGATTTCCAGAAGGCTTTTAATACCGTTCCTTACAAGCGAATTTTAATCAGATTGCGTGCACATGGAGTATCGCCTCAGTTGTGTGACTGGATTCGTGATTTCCTTTCAGAGAGATCACAGTTCGTAGTGATAGACGGTAAATCGAGTAGAACAGAAGTGATATCTGGCATTCCGCAAGATAGTGTCATATGCCCTCTGCTGTTCCTGATTTACATAAATGATCCAGATGATAATTTGAGCAGCCCCCTTAGACTGTTTGCAGATGACGCTGTAATTTACCGCCTAGTAAAATCATCACACGATCAATTCCAATTACAAAATGATCTAGAGAGAATTTCTGTATGGTGCGAAAAGTGGCAATTGTCACTAAACAAAGAAAAGTGCGAGATCATCCACATGGGTACTAAAAGAAATCCGATAAATTTTGGGTATACGATAAATCATACAAATCTAGGGGCTGTCAGTTCGACTAAATACCTAGAAATAACAATTAAGAACTTAAATTGGAAAGAACACATGAATAATATTGTGGGGAAGGCGAAACAAAGACTGTGCTTTGTTGGCATAACACTTAGAAGAAGCGCCAAACCCACTAAAGAAACAGCCTACATTACACTTGTCCGTCCTCTGCTGGACTATTGCTGCGCGGTGTGGGATCCTTACCAGGTAGGATTGACGGAGGACATCGAAAAAGTGCAAAGAAGGGCAGCTCGTTTCATGTTGTCGCCCAATAGAGGTGAGAGCGTCACTGATATGATACACAAGTGGAGGTGGTAGTCACTGAAACAAAGGCAGTTTTCTTTGCGGCGAGATCTATTTACGAAATTTCAATCACTAGCTTCCTCTTCCGAATGCGAAAATATTTTGTTGACACCCACCTACGTAGGGAGAAATGGTCATCATAATAAAATAAGAGAAATAAGAGCTCGAACGTAAAGATTTAGGTGTTCCTTTTTCCCACGCGCCATTCGAGAGTGGAATGGGTTAGAAGTAGTATGAAAATGGTTCGATAAACCCTCTGCCAGGCACTTAACAGTGAACTGCAGAGTAACCATGTACATGTAATAAGATTAGAAAACAGCCGACCAGTTGCAAAGGATAAAGTAGTCTTTATCTAGGTTTCAATAGATGTAAATCTATCTTCTTCAGAAGGCGGCCTGAGGAATGAACACTGTAATTAATATTAAAAGGTATGAAACATAAGTCAAGATTCGAGTTTAACATATATTAGGAGAATCTTGCATTACAAATATGAGAAGGATTCCTTGTACTTACAGTATTACATTAACATGGAGTAATATGTCATTGCCGTTTTTACAAACATCTCAAAAACACCATTAGTCCAAATAAAATATATCCCTGAGAATAGGGTTTGTCAGATAAATAAAAGTAAGTACATGGTAGTTGAAGAGCGCATAAGCGACTAAGTAAAATCGGCCAGCGTAGTAGCACTGCGGCCAGGGCAGGTGGCGCTCAGGTCGCGAACTATGTGCCGATTGGCGTACTGAAGCAACATGTGAAATAACTATATTAGTTGTGCCCTTATATAGAGTGACATTAGATAAAAGGAAAGCATTTAACACTCTCATTATGACAATGTGGGAGCCTTAGGAACAATAGCGTAAATACATACATCAAAAAGGCAGGTGGCGCTTATGCCATGAGTTACACGCAGTGGCATATACAGCCAGAATATAAAAGTTATTTTACCGTATAAGTGAAGCACACAGAACGTATATAAGTCAAAATTTAAGAATCATCAGTAATGGCTTTTTAAGACATGAATCACGAAACCTGGTCCACAATCCAGTTAATATACAATTTCAGGGATCCAAGGTTTTAGGGTAAGAGAAAATTACACGAGGGCCGATGTAGTGGCAGCCATACATAATTAGAAACCACATTAAATAAAAGGTAGTGAGCTTAAAGATCTAAAAGTGCTTTATAGCTTCCTGAGGAAATAGACTACTGAGGTTACCAACATTAATGTTATATATTAAATAGTACGGGTTTAAAGCCTTCAAAAAATTGTCTGCAGGCAAGGTTCAACTGATCGTTCAGTATATTACCGTCTTTGAGCTCCAGATGTTTAAAAATAAATAACTCTTCCCACAGATCTAGTCTCCGTCCTTTGACTTGTCTGTGTAGGATAACCGTGTCTTCTAACTCTTTAGGCGTATGGCCGGCTATCAAGAGGTGTTCAGCAAAAGTAGAGTTGTGAATATTCGCTATATCGTGTTTTCACCGCTCTGCCTGTTTGACCAATACAATATGAGGGGCAGTTATTACAGGTTAGTTTGTATACACCTGAGTTAGAAAGCCAATCGCTGGCAATTTCTACTGAATGTACAAGATTTCTTTTTAAACTGTTATCTGTAGAGAAGGAGACGTTACAGTTATATTTTTTATTTAGAAGACGTTTAATCCTATACGATATGTTACCCAAGAAAGGGATGGAAATAAATTTTTTAGTTTCTGTGGTATTTGTGGGGAGGTTATTACTCAAAGTCGAACAATTTTGGGAAATTTTCTTATTGAGCAGGTAATCGATCATATTTTGGTTGTACCCATTATTAGTAGCAATCACTTTGATGACATTCAATTCCTTTTGTTGATCCGCAGGTGATAAAGGAGTGGTTATCATTCGGTGAATGGCGGAATGAAAAAACGCTAGTTTTGGATGAGTTGAGTCAGCAGGAATAACATTATCTGAATATGTTTCCTTGCGGAAGATATTGAAATGGAAGGTATTATCTTGTATAGAAATTGTTAAATCTAGAAAATTAAGTTCACGTTTATCATTTTGAAGTTCTTTTGTAAAGGAGATTTTTTCATGTAAACCGTTGAAAGTGTTGAAGAGATGCTCTAACTCGTGATTAGTGCCATCAAAAGCAATGAAAATGTCGTCAACATAGCGTGCATAATAGCGGATTTTGTGGCGTAATTCTGAACTTGAATTGAAGAATGTAGTTTCCAGGGCGTTGATGAAAATCTCTGCTAGAATACCGGCGAGGGGGCTACCCATTGCTAGACCATCTGGCTGTATGTACATTTTCCCATTAAATGTGAAATAACTGTATTTTAAAATGACCTTAAGCAAACTAATGAGTTCCGCAATCTGAGTTTCACTTAGTTTTTTATGCTTAAGAAGATTCTCTTTTACAAAGTCTATGGTTTCATCGACTGGGACATTTGTATAGAGGCTGACGATGTCGAAGGACACCAGTCTAGTGTCAGATGTACATCTTACGGATTGAATATTGTTAATTAATTCCTTACTATTTTTTACAGAAAAGTTATTTTCGAATGTGAAAGCTTCTTTAATTTTAAATTGGAGGCGCCTAGCAAGAGTGTGATGTGGACTGACTATACCATTCACTACAGGGCGGATCGGGTGATTTTGTTTGTGCCGTTTAAACTGACTTCTGAGCACGGGTGGTTTCGGGTTCATATTTATAAGCCCTTTCTTTTGAAACTTATTGAACAGGCTGACGGAATTGGTTAAAGTACGCCGGATTTCATTTTGCAGTTCAGCAGTAGGATCTACAGTAACCTCAGTGATGTCGTTTTCCTCAAAAAACTTTACAGTTTTCTCTATATATTCATTTTTATAAGCCACGACAGTGGTGTTCCCTTTGTCACTCTTAGTAACTAAGGCGTCGTGTTCTCTAAGTTTATGATTAATGCTTTTTACTATACTATATTCGCCCGACTGCCCATTGGGAAATAATTTAATTTCTTTTTCTATTATGTTATTACATTCGTAGGCATATTTGACTTGCTCCGTTTTCTCTAATTTCAGAGTTTCTAGACCTATTTTTAGATCTACAATGAGATTACAGATAGCTGGATATTTATCGAGTTTAGAAGGCAAGTTATATGTAAGGCCTTTACACAACAAGTCATTCTCGGCCTGCGTAAAAGTAATATTGGTTTTATTTAGTATTCTTTCGTAAAATGGGTGCTTGACACTATTGTCTTCCGTATTAACACTTTTATTTGTAGTCCTATTACTAAACTTCAAAAGTTTTCTTTCATGTCTAGCCTTGATTTCTTCTGTACGATTAAAGAGCCATTCATTAATACTATTCCACAGGTGGTCAATTTGAAAATTACAAAGATCTTTCAAAGCTTTAGTTAAAAATAGGTGTATACAGTAGGCTTCACATGTACATGTAGTTGTTGATCAGTTGACACACTGATTAGCCACTACACAAATGCAGGAATCGGATCGTATCCAACTTTTGGTCATTATTTTCTGCGTTACTACGATAATTTGTTTAATCTACAGAAAACATTAAATCAACAAAACGAAAAATTCACGATAATTAAGAAAATCTTTTGGCCTTCAAAAGGGTGCAACGCGTTGCTTCTTTAGAGCTAGTATCCTGATCAGCTGCGTCTTCCGAGGAAGGGTGTCCATGAAGTCAATAATTCATCTGTCAAAAATGGTTCAAATGGTTCTGAGCACTATGGGACTTAACATCTGAGGTCATCAGTCTCCTAGAGCTTAGAACAACTTAAACCTAACTAACCTAAGAACATCACACACATCCATGCCCGAGGCAGGATTCGAACCTGGACCGTAGCAGTCGTGCGGTTCCGGACTGCAGCGCCTAGAACCGCGTGGCCACCGCGGTCGGCCCACCACCAGAGGCATACAGCCAATGCGAGATGATTCACGGTCATATATCAGGTCCAGACAGACGCCATGCGGCCACTACTCGTACTGGACCATCATTCGCTGTGGAAAATACTGATCCTCCGGTATACACGGTGACTCAGGAGTAAAGGTGCATGTTTTGAGGAGAGATGGTATTAGTGATTCTGAACAAAAACCGTTATATGAACGTTTGTGATATTCTTGACAGTTTCCGAGAAAACTAATGAAAACAATGAGGAACAGGAGAAATGCAGCTGATAGCAAATGAAACATTGCACTGTAATGTTTCGTAGGTTGCGTACATTTCCTCACAAAAATATTCAAAGAGTCCACCGTCAACTGCAAAGCATGTTGCAGCTCTTGCAGACAGCTGCTGTGTTGTTGATGTGAGCTCATTCGTACGGTCCTTTATTTCAGGACACGCATGCAAAATACGAGCGTGAAGTTGTTCATTTATGTCCAGTCTTCGTTTGTAGATTTCGCTCTTAAACCATCCCCACAAACGCTAACCTAAAGCAGTAAGATCGGGTGACTTGGTGAGGGAGGACGTGCGACTGACACCCGCGATTTTCAAACAGTTGCCTACATGTCGGATACGGTTAAGAAAGGGGCATAAATTCATTAGAAGTTCTTTGTTCAGAATTATCAGTACTCCTCAAAGCATTTATCTTTCCTCCTGATTCACTCTGTTTATTACATTCTGCAAGTCTTACTGTAAATTCTAATCGGTAGGTTCAATGATCACGGAAGATACACTTGGCGGTTGCACGTTTGCTTTGTGGCTGAACGTAGCGAAGATGGCGCGGGGAAGCGGCACGTGAGCTGGGAAAAGTCCTCATCTGTTTCAGATAGACCGTGTTCAAAAAAGGATTTTACCATTATGTGTCTACAAGTTTCTTACATGTTCCTTGATTTCCATAAGGCATTCGTTACAATCCCGCATTGCCGCCTAGTGAACAAAAAAGAGCAGTCGAAACTTCAAACGAATTATGAGATTGAACTGAAGAGTTTGTAGTAAACGGACAAAGCATATCATTCTCGTCCAAGAGAAATCTTCAGTCGTAAAAATAACTTCGCGCGCCGAAGTGTTAAATGACATCGCTTTTTAATATATGTATGTTGGCATTTGTATGAGGCTTCTTGTGAATGATGCTTTCGTGGTGTGCCGACAGGTCGCAACGCTAGAAAACTGTATCGAAATGGAGAAAAACTTGTAGGAGATCGACGCCTGATGCAGAGTCTGGCAGTTCACCCTCAACATAAATTTATCGTGATAGGCATAGCCGGCCGGTGTGGCCGAGCGGTTCTAGGCACTTCAGTCTGGAACTGAACAACCGCTACTGTCGGAGGTTCGAATCCTGCCTCGGGCATGGATGTGTGTGATGTCGTTAGGTTAGTTAGGTTTAAGTAGTTCTAAGTTCCAGGGGACTGATGACCTCACATGTTAAGTCTCATAGTGCTCAGAGCCATTTGAACCATCTGATAGGCATAAAGAGGCTGAGAGACCGATTTTTGTTGATTAAACGCAAAAGCAATCACATCCATAAAATATCTAGAGTAAGCGTATGGAACGATTTAAAACGGTACGACCACATTCAACTAATCGCAGGTAATGCAGATGCTAGACAGATTAATGGGAAGAGTCCTCAGGAATGTTAAGTCTCCCCCTCAAAGGAGCCCCTTGTTCGATCAGTGCTTGAATATTGCGCGTATCTCTAGGATCCGTACCAGATAGGAGTGACAGAGAAGATCCAAAGACGAGCAACTCGTATAGCTGGAGGTGTATTTAGTGAGTGCGAAAGTGTCACGGAGATGCTCAGCAACAGTGGCAGACGTCACAAGAGAGGCTTTCTGTATCAGTGTGTGGTTCACTGCTAACAATTCCGAGAGCATTCGTTCGTAGGAGAGTCAACCAATATATTGCTTCAGCCTACGTATATCTCGCGAAAAGACCATCAACGTAAAATCAGAGAGATTCGAAGCCACACAGAGGCTTTCCAAGAACCGTTATTCACGCTAACCATTCACGACTGGAACAGGAAAAGGGGTTAGTGACAGTAACCTCCGCCCCACACCCACACCGTAAGATGTAAATATTTTGCAATGCAGTCTCGAACGCAGTGTGGTACCCCAGCACCCGATTACGTCAAATTCCCTTCCACCATAAGAGCAATGACGCTCTCACGAATAGTCTATTGATGACGAGGTATGGCTCATGAATAAAGTGGCTGGAGTCAAAATGAACTGGTCTTGTATCGCCTTCTGTCATTGCATATTGTAGACGGAATGGTAGGATGAGAATCACGTCTGGCCACATTAGACTGTTTCTCAATGCAACATAGCGTAGCGTTGCCCTTAGTAATTATTAATCCAAGGAAAACTCCCTGCCTGAACTTTTCCGTGTCAACCATGCCAACACCATAAGTTGTACCATAAGTGTTTCCCTTTGTAAAGTTGCATGTGAAGGGCTACGCCGGATGAACTGAAAGATTAATCCTATCTGCTTAACTGGAGTCTTCTGCAGATCTCCAGATGTCCCATTGGTAATCATCTCAGTTGGTCGTAGGTTCTTGCTGACTTATAATCAGTGAAGTTTAGGATAGTAGTGAAGATCGCTACTTGAATGACCAACTCCATGTACTTTGATTTAAAAGTGCTATCTCATTTTTATTGGTATAATGTTGTTACTCTAATCAATGTCCGAGACAATTTTAAACCGAAAAGTTTCAATACAATTGACGGATTTCAAGCAAGACATAATACTGCCAACCATCTGTGACTAATTGCCGCAGCAAACTCCTTCTGACGTAACAGGATGGCAGACTCGTTCAACCTCAAAAGTGCAACAGACGCTTTGTCAGCTCAAAATATTGTTCGTTAGCACTCGGCTACTGCCGCTGACGTTCGTTCCAATATTTTTATGCATCATAGTACCTTCTTAACATGATTATTTTATCAAAAATATTTGAAAGATGAAATTCTGGAATCAATATAGTTTTCAGCACGGTCAGCTTATAAGTTCAATGAGTTATTTATGGAATCAATATAGCTTTCAGCACGGTCAACTTATAAGTTCAATGAGTTAGTCATTAATTTTTAAGATTTATCCAACTTTTCACCAATTTTCGCACGTTTTTTTAAAAAATATATTTTTCATCACAAGGTCTCAGTCTTCACTCTATGGACTCATTCTAACGCTTGTAGTACCACAGGTAATGACGAAAGATGAGTAAAGAAACGAAAAGTCAGAGACATCCTATACGGATGGGCTAGTAGGAAATATCGCTACCAACAAGCCAACAAGTGATCCTCGTTGATTTACAGCCTAAAACTCGCACATCTACTGTGAAATATCAACTACATATCATCACAATAATAATGATGTCCATAAATTACGTGATCTTATGACAAGGGAAAAAAAAGAATGAAAATACTGTTACGACTAGACATGGAATCGAATCTCTGCTGCCTTTCAATGAAGCCCACAGGTTTACCATTTAGGTACAGTAAGGACCAGGTTACCTTATCTCCATAAAAGCTTCTGTGTCTCCTTGGAACAGGCATACAATATAGATAGGACCATTTTTGCGTAACGTTTCAAGTATTAATTCTTCTTCCACGTACTGTCAACGTAATCCGTAAAAATAGTGTGTTGTAGTTCATTTGTTCTCAGCATGGGTTTCGAAAAAGACGATCGTGTGAAACCCAGCTCGCGCTATTCGTCCACGAGACTTAGAGGGCCATAGACACGGGTTCGCAGGTAGATGCTCTGTATCTTGACTTCCACAAGGCGTTTGATACAGTTCCCCGCAGTCGTTTAATGAAAAAAGTAAGAGCATATGGACTATCAGACCAATTGTGTGATTTTATTGAAGAGTTCCTAGATAACAGAACGGAGGATGTCATTCTCAATGGAGAGAAGTCTTCCGAAGTAAGAGTGATTTCAGGTGTGCCGCAGGGGAGTGACGTAGGACCGTTGCTATTCACAATATACATAAATGACCTTGTGGATGACATCGGAAGTTCACTGAGGCTTTTTGCGGATGATGCTGTGGTGTATCGAGAGGTTGTAACAATGGAAAATTGTACTGAAATGCAGGAGGATCTGCAGCGAATTGACGCATGGTGCAGGGAATGGCAATTGAATCTCACTGTACACAAGTGTAATGTGCTGCGAATACATAGAAAGAAAGATCCCTTATCATTTAGCTACAATATAGCAGGTCAGCAACTGGAAGCAGTTAATTCCATAAATTATCTGGGAGTACGCATTAGGAGTGATTTAAAATGGAATGATCATATAAAGTTGATCGTCGGTAAAGCAGATGCCAGACTGAGATTCATTGGAAGAATCCTAAGGAAATGCAATCTGAAAACAAAGGAAGTAGGTTACAGTACGCTTGTTCGCCCACTGCTTGAATACTGCTCAGCAGTGTGGGATCCGTACCAGATAGGGTTGATAGAAGAGATAGAGAAGATCCAGCGGAGAGCAGCACCCTTCGTTACAGGATCATTTAGTAATCGCGAAAGCGTTACGGAGATGATAGATAAACTCCAGTGGAAGACTCTGCAGGAGAGACGCTCAGTAGCTCGGTACGGGCTTTTGTTGAAGTTTCGAGAACCTACCTTCACCGTAGAGTCAAGCAGTATATTGCTCCCTCCTACGTATATCTCGCGAAGAGACCATGAGGATAAAATCAGAGAGATTAGAGCCCACACAGAGGCATACCGACAATGCTTCTTTCCACGAACAATACGAAACTGGAATAGAAGGGACAACCGATAGAGGTACACAAGGTACTCTCCGCCACACACCGTCAGGTGGCTTGGGGAGTATGGATGTAGATGTAGATGTAGATTCGTATCAGCACTTTGCCAGATTTTAACTACGGCTGCGATTTTCCGTCGCAATATTTTATGCTGACGTGGTCCTACACGAACGGCTGTGTCAGATTAACGCCATACAGACGAAGTTTCAATAATACTTGAATAGTCATTTGCGATATTTTTACTTTCCAGATGCCGTCAGCAATTCGAAGGACGACCTCGGCTACTAGCCAGCTGGTGCTGGCTGCAAAACCGTTCCTCTTTGTGTGTAAGCTCTTTGGCTTGACGCCGTTCACGATCAATGCGAAGACGATGTCACTGGAGAAAACAAGGACTGACAAGACCATATTAATTTTCGCTGGCACGCTGCATCTTGCTTCTAATTGCATAGTGGTATACGTCTTTACAAGTTTGCTACCAGAGACTTCTCTGAGTAATGTAATTGCTCTTTGTGATGTGATGCAGTACCCACTGTTAGCACTACTTTCAGTAACTTCTGACGTATTCTGTAACAGAGAAAAATACAAGAACGCACTCCGTCTTTTGGTGTCATGTGACAGAATCTTGATGGGTAGTGCGAGATCGGAGAAAATATCACCAGAAAAGTGTGTGAAAGGAGAAATGGTTTTAGTACTATCGGCGATTATCTTGGGAGGCTTCGGTGTACTTACTTCTGGCCAAGCTGCATTTCAAAAAGCTGTCTTTATGTTGAGTATGGGATCTTTCATCACAGCGACATTGACGCTTGTGAGATTTACAAATATTCAGCTGATTATTCTGCAGAGGATTTCAGCGCTGAATGCGTGCTTGCAAAATCTGAGGTTCGAAACGAGTTGCAGCCGACAGAGCGGAATGGTAAGACACGAAACCTTTTCACCAAAGAGCTTACTCTTTCTCCGAGATCTCCCCTTTTGTGAAGGCGCATCCTACGTACGGTTCCTCAGACAAGCGTATGTGTTGCTATGCGAAATGTCGTCGCTCGTAAATGACATTCACGAAAACTTTCTAATTGCGTGTTTACTGGGTCTGTCGGTACGAACAGTGACAGTAATTTATTACACCTTAGTAGATACGCCGCACTTCGCTATAAATACGCATAAGAAAGGGCATATGCTGGGAGGGTTGGCAATGAGTCTCGTCATAATGTCGTTAGTAGTGGTGCCCGGCCACTGGTTGGCGCTGGAGACAGCGCGAACGAGGAAATTACCAGCGCAGCTGCTCGCCCGTGGGCGACGCTGGGGCGGCACCGCCCTCCGCGAGATGCGGCTGCTGGCGCAGCAGGTGGACGCTGAGAGTCCGGAGCCCAGACTGTTGGGGTTGCTGCCGCTGGACATGTCGCTGGTGGCGCACTACGTCTCCATCGTGACGACGTACTCCACACTGATGATCACCTTCGCGGTCCCAGGTACGTTCTCGTCATCGTCTTCAGTACGAAGACTCATTTGTTGCAGCCCTAGTCTATCCTACTCAAGTCTCTACATTCCTGTGCAACCATAGCAGCGTACATGGGTCCGAATCTGTTCGTTGTTTTCATCTCCTGACCTGCCTCTACATTGTACACCCCCAACCCTTCCCTCCGCTATCAAATTAACGATTCCTTTACGCCTCAGGACGTGTGCTGTCAACTTACCCCTTCTTTCATCCAAGTTGTCCCGTTAATTAACTTCTTCCCCAAATTTAATCACTACCTCCTCATTGGTTACTCGACCTACCCGTGTGATCTTCAGCACTCTTCTACAACGCCACATCTGAAAAAGGCTGTTCTCTGAAACTTCCTGGTAGATTAAAACTGTGTGCCGGACCGAGACTCGAACTCGGGAAAGGCAAAGGTCCCGAGTTCGAGTCTCGGTCCGGCACACAGTTTTAATCTTCCAGGAAGTTTCATATCAGCGCACACTCCGCTGCAGAGTGAAAATCTCATTCTGGAAACATTCCCCAGGCTGTGGCTAAGCCATGTCTCAGCAATACCCTTTCTTTTAGGAGTGCTAGTTCCGCAAGGTTCGCAGGAGAGCTTCTGTAAAGTTTGGAAGGTAGAAGACGAGGTACTGGCGGAAGTAAAGCTGTGAGGACGGGGCGTGAGTCGTGCTTGGGTAGCTCAGTTGGTAGAGCACTTGCCCGCGAAAGGCAAAGGTCCCGAGTTCGAGTCTCGGTCCGGCACACAGTTTTAATCTGCCAGGAAGTTTCATATCAGCGCACACTCCGCTGCTGAGTGAAAATCTCATTCTGGTAAGTCTGTTCTCTTCTTGTCAGAAATGCTCACTGTCCAAGTTTCACTTCCATACAAGACTACGATACTGACAAATACCTTCAGAAAAAACTTCCTAATAGTTAAATTCATATTTGAGATAACGAATTTTACTTTTTCAGAAATGCTTTCCTTGATACTGGCAGTCTGTATTTTATATAATCTTTATTTCGACCATCATTTACTATTCTTAATGTCCTATTCCCGTCACCATCGCCTGATGTAATTCGACTACTTGCGATTTTTTGTCATCGGCGCTATGACTGGTTTGATGTGGCCCACCATCAGTTTTCTCCAGTGCCGACCTCTTCATCTAAGATTAGCACTTTCAGCCTATGGCCTCAAGTTATTTGTTGGATGTATTATAATGTCTGTTACCATCTCCATCTACCTGTTGTGCTATGGAAGTTATTCCCTGACGTCTTACATATTTCCTATCATTCTGTCCCTTCTTCTTGTCAGTATTTCCATAAATTCCTTTCCTCGTCGATTCTCTGGAGAATCTCTTCTTCCCTTACCTTATCAGTCTACCTAATTTTCAGTATTCTGCTGCAGCATCAAACCTGAAATGCTTCGATGTTCTTCTCTACCGGTTTTCACATACTGCATATTTCACTACCATACAGTGTTATGCTTTCTGAAATTAAGGCCTACGTTTGATACTCGTAGACTTTTCTTCGCCAGGAATGCCCTTTTTGCCAGTGGTAGTCTGCATTTTACGTCCTCCTTGCTCCGTCCGTCGTGGTTTATTTTGCTGGCTAGGTAGCAGAATTTCTTAACTTGATCTACGTCGTGGTCGCTGGTTGTGATGTTAAGTTTTTCGCTGTTCTCATTTCTGCTACTTCTCATTACTTTCGTCTCTCTTTGATTTACTCTCAGTCCATATTCTGTACTCAATAATCCGTTCATTCCATTCAACAGATCCCGTAATTCTTCTTCTCTCACTGAGAATAGCAATGTCTTCAGCGGTTGTTATCATTGATATCCTTTTACCTCCTCCATATTTTACCCAAAATGACGCCATTCTCATTAAGGCAAATAGTAGAACTGCATTCCCCCAGGGAAAAAGAATAACGGCTGTAGTTGCCCTTTGCTTTCAGCCTACTGCAGTACCAACACAGTATCACAGTTTTGGTTAATGTTACAAGGCCAAATCAATCATCTGTTCTCTTGCCCCTGCAACTACTGAAAACGTTGTTGACCCTCTTCAGGAACGATGGGTTAGTCTGGCCTCTCCACACATATCCCTCTATTGTCATTGCACCCACGGTACGGCTGTCTATATCACTGAGGCACGCAAGCCAACCCTTCGTGGCAGGGTCCATGTTTCATGGGGAATATACTTAATATACATAGGGATATTGGAAATATCTTTACGTATATTTTTTGCAAACATTCATCAGCTATTTTTTAAATGACATCATACTCGCCGTTATTTGTATCACTATTGAAATTTCAGCGTACGCCCATTTTCAAGTGCTACTGCAAAAGATTGTGACCTCCCCTTCTCTCTTTGCTCCGTTTCTTTCGCTGATCTTTCCTCTTCTTTCTTCCTTCTTCGTACCACGGCTATATGTCGGAGTTTTCAATGCAGAAATGTTGTGAGAAGGGGGCACATGTGTGTGGTGGTTCACGATATCGTAGTGCTGTGAGGAAGCATCACTCGTGCCTCTGGTTTGAGAACACTGACGACTGGAGTACGAACATTTCGGCCGGCCGTCTTGGCCGAGCGGTTCTAGGCGCTACAGTCTGGAACCGCGCGACCGCTACGGTCGCAGGTTCGAATCCTGCCTCGGACATGGATGTGTGTGATGTCCTTAGGTTAGTTAGGTTTAAGTAGTTCTAAGTTCTAGGGGACTGATGACCTCAGAAGTTAAGTCCCATGGTGCTCAGAGCCATTTGAACCATTTTGAACGAACATTTCTGAAAAGAAAAACAGGTATGTGCTCTCTTTTCTTTTAAAATTATAAAAAGTAGCGTAGCTAGTACTATCTATCGTTCTACTAAACTGAATGAGCGCGACACCACTGATGAAGTTTCAGCGTCAAAAGAAGTTTAATTTCAATTAGCTGAAATTAAAAAACTCATCCAATCCAGAAGTCACTCACAGGTAGAGTAATTAGTTTCTAATGTGTGTGTAGTGGTCATTAATACTTAAAAGATCGTTTCAATAATTCTATCACTGTCCGTTTATGAGTTGCTAAGCAACGGATCAACAACCTGTCTATGCAATGATTAATATTTGTTGTATCGCGACAGTAAATAGCTTCTCGCTTGCTTTAAGCATCAAGACGATAAGTATACCGCTCATACAAGTCTTCGATAGTTATTATCAAGCTAATGCCCGTAAATTGCGGTTAATGTTACTGAATCACACACGCGACGATAACGCCCGATATCCAGCCGCGTATCTTGAACTCCGCGCCGATATTTGACAATTCGCGCGCGATTTGTTTGCACCAAAAACGGGCCGTGGTTCCCAAGAATAATTTTTAAATCAACTGCGGGCTGTAAATTAACAATTCTATGCCCATTCATGAAAGTTACAGCAGATCCACACTCGACGACTACTTGATCGCGCATTCGAGCAACACTGAAGTTTTGTTTTTTCTTATAAAGAGAAAACATATCATGCATAATGTAACAAGGTTATTTGCTATGTCAAAATATATTTATATCTATCTCATTAAAACTCATTACCTATTAAATGTTGTACATAATTAAATTCCTTTACTCTGTAAATAATAAATAAAATTTAGAAATGAATGACAGGTATAAAAAAATCTCAGGTTGATATGACGTCATGGATCACTACTGGTTTCGACTCCCCTACAAACACGTGACGCAAAGAAGATCCGACTGCATAGGACATACTCATGTAATGTTACAAGGTTACGCTTCAGAACATGTCAGACTTTAAAATCCTACTACATATATACATGTCACAGTCAAAAATAGGCCTTTTCACAGTAACATCAGACGAGTGCGAAGCTTTGTACGTCGTAAAATGATGTAAACTGCGTTAAATGTTATCTATTAGTAACATCATTCACGTTAACTCGTTACAAATCGATGTACTAACACACTGTTTACAGCTGCTTCAGTTTATTGCGCGAACTGAATTTTGATACACAGTTCAGAGTTATTCGTATCTAGGTTTTCGTGGCCAATGTTTTAACATGCAGCGGCCGAGCCATTTTCATCACCCACACACGGCTGTGGCATTCGACATGACGCGGTTCTTCTTCGTCATACCTCCGTAATATCTGACATGTTCTCCCTTACACTGATTCTGATATCTATCCTTGGTGAATCGTCTGGTATCATCCCCTCTGTGCTTAAGGGACTTGCAGTGGTAAAATGAAGAAGTCATGCTAACGACCATCTCGCCCTCATGGTATCACGGTCCTTTTTAATCTCCTCTGAGCCAGTGTTGCATGATACTAAGGTAAAGAAATCTCAACCATATGATATGGTGCCAGACTAATTTACGCTTCAGTTCGTTAGCACTGTAACACGATTTACAAATGACTTTCAGAAAACAGAATAAGCAGTAGGTATGTGAAGCAAAAACAGAACAAGAAGAGAAAAGCTCCGCACACATCTCAGGCGCTCTGTGGACGTCAAACCAAATACCTGCCTGTGTAGACCTTTGGAGAACTCCTAAACTTGTAGCTTACCTGACAAAATTAAATTACGCCTACAGTCATGTAACATTTACACAACCATCTCCTACTTAAACTTGCCTATATTCTCTAACATGCACTTGCCTACATCTCCAACATATTTTTCACAGAAGGGGAAAACACGGACGGAGGCAAAACCAGGAAACATGGGAACAAGGACTCTAAAAGCAGTTACAATAAACACTCTTGCTACTTATCTACGTTGCCTGTCAGTCCCATTCCTGACACCAGAGAGTAGAGGTCTGCAATGTATTGACCTTTATGGTGGGTGGGTGAGGTGTTGTTCTACTTCTCAGGATGGCGTTCAGCTCTCCACCTTGCGTGTTGTGGGTTTGATGGGTTGGCGACAGCCATGGGAGTCCGTCACAGTTGAAGGTGGCTGCAGGAAGACAGACGGCGTGCATGAATACCCTTCATTGCTCCAAAAAGCGACAGCAGTTACAATCTGGTGTCGACCACGGCGTCCATGTGTCATGGTGAGATCAGGTGTCCCTCTCTGGTTCAAATGAAGTGACACCATGCTTCAGTGCATTGTCTGAATGGTAGTGTAGTGGCTTGGCAGTGATAATGCACAGAATGCTGAGATGGCAGCTTTCAGCCAGGAATCCAACAGTGGTGGCAGGCGCTGACCAGAGTGGCCCACTGTGCTGAGTAGTGTAGAGGTGGGGCGGTTTGGTGCCCAAACTCAGAACGTCAGTGTACAAGTGGTGGGCTGATGAGGACAGCTGCTATCAACAGGTGCTGGAGAGGCCTGGCATCACAGTGGCTGCTGGTTTTGGTCACCAACTTGAACCTGTGCATAGTGACTCGACTGGTGCGTACAAATAACTATTTGTTTGGCTGTCTGCTGGGAAGGAGTACACAGTGGTTGACGCAATGCTGCGTCAATACGTCGTTACAACCACCTTGCCACACGTTATCGTAAGTCTGTCTCTCTGTATATGTCGGCTGTGTCGCCAGCCACGTGCCTACTGGATCGTATTTTGGACACCATCTCCCGAATTTCCTTGCGGACTCGATATACTGCGGCATAGCGAAATAGTGCATAGTTCCTGAGGCCATGTGGCGCTGGCCTGAATTGCGTCCATAGCAACAAACGGTAAAGAGCGAGCTCTAAAAAATTGTCTTTTCAAAGTAAGACATGACTATCACTCAGTAATTTGAAGCGGAGGCAATTGAGTCGACAACACATACCACAACTGATTAATGACACAAGAGGTCCAAGTGTACAGCTGGAACTCAACTCACTGGTTGGAAATGACAGCCGCCAGATTCCATGGTATTTGCTAAATAGCTTGCCCATTTCACGTGACCGCATGGAGAGGTTCTCCTTCATTGGGCCGTGTTGTTACGCAATGCCGGCGTGCAGCCTGTTGGCACACTGCTGTCTGGTGTTCGCTTTTTCCACAAGCTCAACAGTGTGCAGCGCTGTGCGGGCAACTGTTTCTTGGGCTCTGTTAGCCATAATCTGAACATGACTGGAACTGCATTTACGTCTGTAATGCACACCTCAATGTCGAGGTAGCGTGTCATTTATGACCCTTCATTGAATATAAAACCCTTTACTTCATTATGAGGGAAGATTATTACGAACTGGAGAGCCATGAGCTCTGCTAAGACGCTGGGTGTAAGAAGAAGATGAGGAGTCAGAATCATTGTCTGGGTGATGCTGGTGACGGCGACGACTTTTGATGTACCAGTTCCGTTATGGAAGGCATCCTGAGCTTCAGAATTAACCTCGAATGATTTGACAACCTCGAAAATACTTCTTTAAGTCTAGGATCGGATGTGGCTTGTCACGAATATGTTTTAGTGTATAAGTTACAGTTTCAATGATACTGATACAGAAATATTAAATACAATTTTTCTCAAAGGGGAGTTTCACCTCCTTACCAGTGGCATTGGGACATATAAAGGAATATGTGTCTTTTATTTTGCTCTGCAATACAACATAGTCAAAGTCGATCTAAATCGAAGTGTATACCTTGGTTAGATTTACTTTTAGCTAGTATAACGGCTGTAGATTATATCAATAAAAAGTTACTATTGACCTGCCACAGCGTCACGCAGGTAGCACAACGACCAGACAACTTTGAGGTGCAGCAGTAGTAAATTACATACACAAACTGTCTTTGTGAATCAGTCTATATATTAGTGAAAACTGTACCGAAATCCGTGTGGTAGTTCCTGAAAGCAGTATTTTCATACAGACAGAAAAACGCTACTGAGGACTTTGTATCAGTAACATGTGCAGGCAGCATCCTAGTAGAGAGATAACCCAGGAATATGGTAACCTAAGGCCAATAATACAAAGTTTTAAATAGTGCCATAGAAGAGCAATTTTAGATTGTATACAGTCAGCTTATCTTCATGTGATCATGAGGACTGACCATACAATTCACACATTATGGCTCATGACACTAATTCATATGCGAAAGGACCAAGCACCACCTGGCACCAGATACCTACCCCCCGAATATTTGTACTACTTTACAGACCTTAGGACATATCAGTGTCTCTGTACACTGCCAATCACTACTCGAGGAGGGTGAAAATATGTGGGTGATGTACCAAGTCTGTCGGTTGGCAGCGCAGTCGCCAGACATCATCAGCGGCTGTGCTAAAACAGCACATATTGTGGGCATGTGGACCACACAGCTGTCTCACGATTCGCGATGGGTGCCATAACTGACCCACTTTTATACAGTACCCATGGGGTAATCTGCTTCATCATCTTCGCTCTATCCTTGTGTTACTAGACGGAGCTGTAAAGGGTAAAAGATGTAAGGGAGGACATAGTCTGGAATACAACCGACAAATAAATGAGGACATAATATGGTACATGTTCTGTTCTGAAATGTAGAATTTCGCTCAAGAGATGGAATCTTGGCGGTCCTCATCAAACTGGTAAGTAGAAAGATGACGCAAATAAAAGTATAGTTAGGACAAAGTGTATGTATGTATGAGCTCCATTCCATCAAAGCAGGAAAGTTTACTTCTAAGGATTGCGTATAGCCTATGAAATACGATTTAGACAATAGCAATGACAAAACTTAGGTTCGTTGGAATGATAACTGTTGCTGTTCTCTCCATTTGTTAAATGTGTTTTTCATTCACTCTCGACTTCTTCACAAAGTGCACTTTAATTTTCTTGTACTTGTGTGCATTAAAATCTAAACACTAATGAGCCCCTTTATCAAATGATACACTTCAGTCAGTGTGAATTAATCACCATACATTGAGTTGTGAATCAGTTATTTCATTATAAAACTTGGAGGAATCCGTCGACTTGTTTTTCTTTTCTATGTAGAGTTACTCCTAATTAACTTATTTGCTTCCAAGCATTTGTTTGCCTTTGTAACTCTGTGTTTTGAGATCATTCAACATCATCACTTCTTGCTCTTAACTTTTCTACTTGGGGTGTAACATTTCCAGTGTTTCCCACATACCATACTGTGTTGTGCTAGTAAATATGTGTTTTCAATAGCAAAAAACTAGAAATGTGTTTTTCCTCTACTCTTGACTTCTTCACTTTAATTTTCTTGTACTTGTGTGCCTTAAAATCTAAACACTAATAAGCTCCATTATCGAATGATATACTTCACTCAGTGTGAATTAATCACCTTACATTGAGTTGTGAGTCAGTTGCTTCGTTCTAAAACTTTGAGGGAAACTGGCGTCTTGTTTCTCATTTCTATGAAGAGTTACACAATAACTAACTTATTTGATTCCAAGCATTTGTTTGTCTTTGTAATTCAGTGTTTTGAGATCATTCAACATCATCACTTCTTGCTCTTAACTTTCCCGCTTGGGGTGTAACATTTTCCAATGTTTCCCACATACAATACCGTGTTGTGCTAGTAAATATGTGTTTTCAATAGCAAAATAAATAATATTATGTGTTAGCTTTGAAGAACCCTTTTGGGATAAGTCTGTGGCTGAAGTTGCACTGTTCTGTACTGTAGCAGTAATACATGGTACATCAGTTTTTGATAACTAAAATCAAAGCTGTGTTCATTGTTCTGTCATCTTACTATCACATGATGTTTGATAGTTGTTAGTGTAATACACTTACAGAGAACACTTCAATTTCGTGATAGCAGTGTTTGCATAAGTGATTCTAAATGACAACATCTTATCAATTTGAGACACATAATGTACATGTTTTAAACACATTCACAATGCTTCAATCAATTATTTGATTTTTTCATGGGTTTTCATGTCCTGCAATTAGGATGAACCTTATATGTACAGTTAACACGCATGTATTTGATGAGGAATTCAACATTTTTGACTGTTTCATAAAAAAATGCCATTACCTCTAGTGTCACATAGAAATACGTAATCATTTCATAAATGTAGTTATACTTTATTTATGTAGGTTTGAATATTATTTGAATGTACTCTAAAACACACACTTACAAACATATTATTACATGCTATCCATCCCAGTCAACATATACATGGAGAAGAGTACAGATATACATAAAATGACTAGTTTGCTGTTGTACTATATGTATAATAGACTTCATATTTCTTGACAGGTAATGACAGTCACCCTAAGTAGGAGAGTTATTACTGCAAACAGGTCAGGTATGTATAATAGACTGTAAATTTCTCCAAAGGTTCATAAATCACTCCAAGCACAACGTTCTATTACTGTAAACAGAATAAAAAGAGAGCACTTATCTCCAATCAGATGGAGTGAACTAGAAAGATGGCTATCATAAAGGAAACTGGAACATATAAAAAAAACTCCATTGCCTGCTAGAATGCTGTGCACTCCATTCTATGTCACTGGAATTGTTTTAGGAAGCCTAGCAGTGATATACAAACTGCTAATACAAATATTAATTATCTTTATGAGCTGTGAATACAAACATTATTTGAGTTCCAGAAGAGACATTAGTCTTGCTTTATAATCATGTGTGATTAAACTCTACAATTTGTAAGTGGTTAAGTTGATGTATATAAACACACACACAATGAAACATAAATACACACAGTATTGAAATGATTTGAATGCTGCAGGTGCCTTAATTCATAAAAAGCTCTCCCAGTTTTACAAACCTATGAAGCCTTTCAACGATTTATCACTTTATGGTTTCCAAAGATAAAATATTATCAAACTATAGCTACAGTTTCATAAATGAAACTATAAAATAAAGCTGTGATACGTTTTTACTAAGCATTAAATGAAGTTATACTTCCTTTATTTGTTTGTAGAAACCTGTATTAATCCTCAATCATAAATTCCTTTCTGTAAGTTCTAAATATAAATTTGGGTTTAGTTTTTTAAAATAAAGCTGTGAATGAATTATAGTATTGCAGTTTAGTAAACCAAAAGAGTAAAAGCATCTGTCGATTTATAATACTTTTTTTAATTCCATTTTGTAAGCATACTAATATGAATTTTGAATGAGTATTTTTATTTCAATTACATTTACACTATTGTACGCTTACCAACATAATTATTTTATTTTATAATAAAAAAAATCTATTTGCAATGTATACAAGAACATCATTCATTTTAAGACAACTGTTCCAGAGTGAAGTAAGATATAAGTTGAAGGAAATGATGATTTTAAAAAGAGTGAAATATTTTAAAGTGTTTATAATAATTGTTGGGAAGGAAAACATAGGTACAAAGAATGTAGCTGCGAAGAAACCATGGGTAACAGAAGAAATACTTCAGTTGATTGATGAAAGGAGGAAGTACAAACATGTTCCGGGAAAATCAGGAATACAGAAATACAAGTCGCTGAGGAATGAAATAAATAGGAATGCAGGGAAGCTAAGACGAAATGGCTGCAGGAAAAATGTGAAGACATCAAAAAATATATGATTGTCAGAAGGACAGACTCAGCACACAGGAAAGTCAAAACAACCTTTGGTGACATTAAAAGCAACGGTGGTAACATTATGAGTGCAACGGGAATTCCACTGTCAAATGCAGAGGAGAGAGCAGATAGGTGGAAAGAATACATTGAAAGCCTCTATGAGGGTGAAGATTTGTCTGATGTGATAGAAGAAGAAACAGGAGTCGATTTAGAAGAGATAGGGGATCCCATATTAGAATCGGAATTTAAAAGAGCTTTGGAGGACTTACGGTCAAATAAGACAGAAGGGATAGATAACATTCCATCAGAATTTCTAAAATCATTGGGGGAAGTGGCAACAAAACGACTATTCACGTTGGTGTGTAGAATATATGAGTCTGGCGATATACCATCTGACTTTCGGAAAAGCATCATCCACACAATTCCGAAGACGGCAAGAGCTGACAAGTGCGAGAATTATCGCACAATCAGCTTAACAGCTCATGCATCGAAACTGCTTACAAGAATAATATATAGAAGAATGGAAAAGAAAATTGAGAATGCGCTAGGTGACGATCAGTTTGGCTTTAGGAAAAGTAAAGGGACGAGAGAGGCAATTCAGACGTTACGGCTAATAATGGAAGCAAGGCTAAAGAAAAATCAAGACACTTTCATAGGATTTGTCGACCTGGAAAAAGCGTTCGACAATATAAAAAGGTGCAAGCTCTTCGAGATTCTGAAAAACGTAGGGGTAAGCTATAGGGAGAGACGGGTCATATACAATATGTACAACAACCAAGAGGGAATAATAAGAGTGGACGATCAAGAACGAAGTGCTCGTATTAAGAAGGGTGTAAGACAAGGCTGTAGCCTTTCGCCCCTACTCTTCAATCTGTACATCGAGGAAGCAACGATGGAAATAAAAGAAAGGTTCAGGAGTGGAATTAAAATACAAGGTGAAAGGATATAAATGATATGATTCGCTGATGACATTGCTATCCTGAGTGAAAGTGAAGAAGAATTAAATGACCTGCTGAACGGATTGAACAGTCTAATGAGTACACAGTATGGTTTGAGAGTAAATCGGAGAAAGACGAAGGTAATGAGAAGTCGTAGAAATGAGAACAGCGAGGAACTTAACATCAGGATTGATGGTCACGAAGTCAATGAAGTTAAGGAATTCTGCTACTTAGGCAGTAAAATAACCAAGGACGGAGCAAGGAGGACATGAAAAGCAGACTCGCTATGGCAATAAAGGCATTTCTGGCCAAGAGAAGTCTACTAATATCAAATACCGGCCTTAATTTGAGGAAGAAATTTCTGAGGATGTACGTATGGAGTACAGCATTGCATGGTAGTGTGGGAAAACCGGAACAGAAGAGAATCGAAGCATTTGAGATGTGGTGCTATAGACGAATGTCGAAAATTAGGTGGACTGATAAGGTAAGGAATGAGGAGGTTCTACGCAGAATCGGAGAGGAAAGGAATATGTGGAAAACACTGATAAGGAGAAGGGACAGGATGATGGGACATCTGCTAAGACACGAGGGAATGACTTCCGTCGTACTAGAGGGAGCTGTAGAGGGCAAAAACTGTAGAGGAAGACATATTGGAATACATCAAGCAAATAATTGAGGACGTAGGTTGCAAGTGCTACTCTGAGATGAAGAGGTTAGCACAGGAAAGGAATTCGTGGCGGGCCGCATCAAACCAGTCAGTAGACTGATGACAAAAAAAAAAAATAATAATAATAATTGCTGATGCCTTGAGATGAGCGAATCGCATGGTGCAGTATATAATCTGAAATTTGAAACTGTAAAATAAAATATGTTAACTAACATTAAGTGATCGTAAATTATGGACTGACAAGTTCAATATGGTTTTTACAGAATACGAACGTAAAATTAGATAAATTTTAAAATTACATAGCGTCCGTTTGTTGATATAAATTTTGCATATTGTACAGATACAAAAAAATTACGTATTTGCGTCGTGCTGTCGGTTGAAACAGCGACCAATATAATCAGAAGAAAATATGTTTTTTTGTCTTTAATCGTAGTGTTTTTTTTTATTTGGCCTACTTGGTACCAGTTTTGGCTCACAGTACCTTCCTCAGGCCATTCGCAACACGCAGTTGCCACTCTCGCTTCCTCAGTAGGTGTATCAAATACACACCTACAAACAGCATCTATAGACCAAAGCACATTTTTTTTTTCTAAAAAGGTATTTAACTATAGGTAGCTTTTGTTGTGAATTTGGACTAGTTGCTAGCTTAGGAACTCTTGTTTGAACACTAGAGTGATCTGTTAATTGTGTGGACATTTCTGCTTGTAGTAATAGCACTGAAATGGGTTTATAAAGGTTATTCCACTCTATGGTAGGTTTACTAGTACAGCAACAGCTTTTAATTACTGTACAAAGAAACAGTGCCAGCTGTAAAGGAATTTTTATTGCAAATAACACTTTTCGTCTGATTAAGTCTTCAACAGATTTTGTCTAACAAGAAAAGATAGGGCATAATAATACAAAAGTGTAATCCTGAGGCATGATTTTAAGATACACTAAAAATTATTTTAAAGGAAATTTTTCAAAAATGAAGGGACAAATGAAGACTCATCAAAAGCTACAATAAGCATCACTGGTTGGCAAAGGCGGTTGGTCAGAACTGATGGTGAAAAAGCATCTAAAAGACATTTCTGTTGGGATTCATCCACTGAGAAAGGACCATACAAAAGACAGTAATACGAATCATCCAGAGATAAATGTACAAAAGTAAAAGAAATGTCATTACAAAACGATTGGAGCAACGAAGATTTACCTTGGAAATCGTGAACACCACTGAGCGAAGCTCAATACTTTAGCTGCTGAAACTCATCAAATTTATTTTGGGCCAGTTGGAACTGAAAATACATTTCCAATAAAAATTATGTAGTAAGTGATAAAACACACACACACACACACACACACACACACACACACACACACACACAACGAACGAACACTCACACCCTAATTGTGGTTGTTGGATAAAATTCTTTTGCTCAAACATCGAACAGCGAAACATCAACGTACAAGAGTGGCACACCACAAGCATCACATACTTCTAGGTCATCTTCTTGCAATAACCTGTAAGTAAAGTGGGAGAGCTCTATTCGAAGTCTGAAAGACTAACATAGCGAATTTTTTTGGCCTCGCTGAGGTTCGCCACAATCATGTTGATTTTTGTGGTTTCCAGTTTGTAGTGAGCTAAATTTTAATATAAATGAAATACGTGTGATTTACACAAAGATGCAACACTTTAGTTTTGTACCTAACATTTTAAAGTACTCAAAATTTCGTTGCCTAAGGCTCAGCTGAGCATCAATTTGATGAAAAGCAGAATACCTTAAAGAAGTGTAACACTCTCATGAAATTTCTTAATGATACAACCGGCCACGTCATCACGTTTTCGGCGATAACGAGTGGAGATGTTGTATATTCGTCACATTCGTTCATTGTTTGTTCATTCTTATGTCATATTCTGTGATAAGCATGTTATGCATTCTCTTTAGCAAGTCTCACTTGTGTCTAGCCCGAAGATGTTATAGGGGTCGGACAAAAATACTAAAATACTTAAACCACATTGCTGTGCCTAATAGAGTAGGAAAATGCTGGCATTCTAAACAGCTTCCATTCATCTCTTAATCGCTAAATATCGGTCCTGAATACTTTTCAAGAGAATATTATAACACTGTTCCTGCAAAGTAGTGACAAGATGAGCCAACGATGATGGAGCTGTATAGCGAACACGCAGTATTATCTCCTAAGTAGACCACAAAGACTCAATAATATTCAGATATGGTGACTCTGGGGGCCAGAGGAGAGGCAACAATTCATACTCGTGCTCAGAAAGCATGTCCTGGATGATGCAAGCTGTGTAGAAACGGTGATCACAAGATCACCATGATAAACAAACATTGTACTATGGGATTGACCTAATCAGCCAAAATGCTCACTTAAACCTTGATAGTAATGCGACCTTGCAGAGTAATCACGGGGTTCATGGAGTGCTATTATATGGCGCCCAAATCTTCACTGAATCCCATCATGTTTCACTTTTGCGACGGAATTCGGACAGGAGACGGACACTGTGTGAAAAAAGACTCATCGAACCAAATGACATTCTTCCATTGTTCCATAGCCGATCTTCAGTGGCTTCGCTATCACGCTTTCCTGTTGCATGCATTTGCATCACAAATAAGTGGTTTGGAAATTCCGGCTCACCTTGTAATTCTCTTTTTATACAGCTCCTTTCATTTTGTTTTGGTGCTGACAGGTTTTGAGGGTGCGGAACCTAGTTCTGGAGTGACTTTTGCTGCTGTCGTCATCATATTTTTCGTCACAAGCCTGTTCAATAGCCGTCTGTCACCATCACTTAACACACACTTTCGTCCACGTTTTGACTTAAAGAATGTTGGTTTTCCTCTTTCCCGGTATGTCATGTTAATATTTGCTTCTTGAAACGCCACCACTTCTGCTATCTTGCTTATGGAAGCATCCACAAAACTAGTACCATGGATTTGCCAACTTTCGAATTCACTTAGCTCCAACACAATGCACTCACAGTTACACAGAACACTGTTCTGACCGTGATTAACACTCGCAAGATATTGAGGACATTTCACTGGCGCCATTTATTGGAAAATACAACATTGTAAACTGCTGGCTTGGCTAGCATCTGCATTAATGTTCAAGCATGCAACTGTCGCCAGGTTCCCATATTTTCGCTCAACCCCTGTATGTGTGAACCTTGGTACTGGTATCCATCATTCTCGTCCTTTTAGTTTTCTTAGCTTCATTTAACCTCATCTTAAACGTCCTGTATAGTATGTTCCACGTTCTGTTCACGAGGTCTTCCGTATTTGTTTCTGCCAGAGGGTTACGTCACATGTGAACAGTAGCAGTGGTTTTCATTCTTCTCATAGTGATCAGAAAATTTCTTTTACTACTTTGTAATAGTCATAAGTAAACATGGGATGTTTTACTTTATTTATGTACTTGAGTGTAACAGCTACAAAAAATATTGAAATACGACATATTAATAATTAATTGTTTGACATAAGTTGCTTCTTGTTATTTGTTTATGTTACTGGATTAGATCCAATCATTGCTCCTTATCAGCGCTATCTTATGATATTTTCTAGTATATGCCAGTGACGATATTCTGTAATATTGAGTTGGCATTGGCAATTACTGCACACGCTAAGATTATTTTTTGTTATATAACATAGAATATACATTATACTACTTCTAATTTTCATTACTGTTATTAGTAGAACAAAGAAATCTGTCGTCATTGAGGAATACTAGTGAGATTTTTGAGGATTTTTTTGTTTTTCGGATTAGTCTATTCATTTAAAATAATGTCAAGATGTTTCAACATATGTACGAAAAATTTTATTTCGTCCAATATATTTAGCAAGCTGCCTTTTTAGGCAATTGTAGGACTGATAGCTGGTGTGTCATGTCACTAAATACGTAGCTTCATCATAAATGAAAATAGCTTCATGCAAATCAGATTCAGATGTTCTTTAAAGTTTTTTCGAAATTACACACCATTTATTCTTTGTAAATTTTCTTACAGTAATTCCATTTGAACTTACGAACATATTTACAGAACTGTTATATGTTATGACACATTTATGGTCACTATATATTGTGTGTTCTGCCACCTAATTTTTGGTTACCTTCCTGAAGTGCATGTCTGATTTTATCTGAAATCATACCCCAATTTGGAATGGTAGTGAACGTATTTATGCTACAATTTGTATTTGCTAAGGTAATGTCTTTTATTTTATTTTCATTTGTGCTTTGTTCACTGATACAAATTCTTGGCTCCTATGGTATAATTGTTGCCACTGCTTTTTGCTATTCTTCTTAGTGTCTTTCGTTCAGATGTTAAGTTTTCTTTAACCAAGGAATGTTTTATTAGACTCTCCAAACAGTTCCAAAATATGCTTCTATGTGCGCTTTTGGATACCAAGAGTTATAACGTTTTATGCAGCCTGTTTTTCTCTCTCATCAGTAGATGCAGAAATTGTTCACTGGTCCATTTTTATGGAATTTTACTGATTTAGAGGTCTAAAAATATTTTATTTTACTATACAGTTCATGTTAGTTGTAAAGAAGATCTTTTTATGTAGGTTATACCATTATGAGTTTAAGATATCTGTTTCATTTTCTCTTATTTCAAATAAAATTAGGGAATTATGTACATATTTGCAATAGTACTGAATTTAAACAAGTAATTTTCATTGGTTAAAAAAATAATTGTTCTCTGTGTGGTTAAGGAAAATACTAGCTATCATACCAGCAAGGCAGATATCCATTGCTAAACATAAACATTCATTGTCAAACATAAAATACCTATGGGAGAATGACATTTTTTAATAAAGTAATCAATTCTTGTTCTTGAATTGTGCACATTTTACTGCACATATGTAAATTATGGTGAATAATTTTAATAGTTCCTGGTGCATTAATATACATGTCAGTTGTATATAAGAACATAATTTTTGCATTCTCTGAAGTAAGAACATTTCTAACTTGATGTATCAGGTCATATGAGTTCTTTACTGTGTACTGATTATCGTATATGTATTTCTGGGTCTGAGTACAATTGAAATAATAATGAACTATTGATCTAACATGTGTGTTTGTTTATGAATTTTTGGGCAGGTTTGTAACTTGGGTGCATCATGATATAGTAAGCTTTTTTCTTTCATTAAGTAGAAAAATCAATTTTATACAGGAATGTTTTAATTAGGACTTGGAATCGATTGATTACGTTTTAGTCTGTGCAAGTTAAGTTATTTTTGCTAAAAAATTGAAGGAATTTATTAATGTAATCTGTTTGCAACATAATTACTACAGCATTCCCCATGTTGGCTTTGAGAACTATAGCAGTGTTTCTGTTTTTTCACAAATTTTACGAAAATTATAGATTTCATGTTAGTAGAATTTATTGTTTTTACTCTTATAATTGTGTTCACCTATCTTTTGTATATATTTCCTATAACATAGTTGTTTTGCAGTACGAAACCTTAGTTGAAGCTGTTACAATTATATATGCAGCAGATTAACTAAATTAATATTAATTATGTTACTTGATACACTATATACTGGACCTTTCTATAAAAGATATATTTCATTATTATTAAAACCTGTTTCTGTCGAACTGAATGGCTAGAAAAAGTGAAATAGAATAGTTATGGCAATAAAGTGCAAATACAATGTAATTTAATTATTTTTAGTTCTCCTGAATAAATAGACTTAGGCCACAACCCACTTTTGTTTAGCTATTTTAAACTACTGTTATTCTCATAATAAAGCAATGTGTCTCTATTATTTATATCATGGTCACTTTCCTTACAAACAACCTGAAGTGGACCTATCCTTGGATGTACAAATCAAATTCATTGCTGGGAAGTTGATGTCATCAAGGGACATGTGGCTTCTTTGTCAGCAGTCCTGGGGAACGAAAATCTCTGCTTTGGTGATAATGTTACCTCAGCATGTGGGTCATAACTGATTGTAATTTTTCGAAAGAATTTTTTTAAAATCACACTTGGACTGGTTGAACGTCCTTGATGTCTCTCTCCCTTTCGTAATGCCCTTTTATTATTAGGGATGCATGGAGGATTTAGAACAAGGAGCTAGGAATAACATGATATAGACAAGCTCAATTCACTGGGCCGTTAATGGCACTAGGGTGCATATAAATTTAATCGAACACTGAAATAAGAAGCATTGGAATGAAGTACACCAAACGGACGCAACAAGGAGAAACAGTACGAAAACATTAGTCACATGTGTGGAGTAAGAATATCTACAGAGTGATCAGAGCATGCTGTGCATGTTGCCTATATGAAACAGAAATAGTAACATGCCTTTGGAATTTCACTGTTTTTACTCTTTGATCTAAGAAACAGAGCTTAATATTACAAGCATTTGTTCTGCTTTCACACATTTATTTCTTACAAGGGAACCTCCCCATCACACCCTCCTCAGATTTAGTTATAAGATGACACAGTGGATAGGCCTTGAAAAACTGAACACATATCAATCAAGAAAACAGGAAGAAGTTGTGTGGAACTATGAAAAAAATGAGCAAAATATACAAACTGTGTAGTCTATGCGCAAGATAGGCAACATTAAGGATAATGTGAGCTCAGCTGCGCGGTGTTCCCGTGGTTAGCGTGAGCAACTGCGAAACGAGAGGTCCTTGGTTCAAGTAGCCCCTCGAGTGAAAAGTTTACTTTCTTTATTTTCGCAAAGTTATGATCTGTCCGTTCGTTCATTGACGTCTATGTTCACTGTGATAAGTTTAGTGTCTGTGTTTTGTGACCGCACCGAAAAAACGTGCGATTAGTAGACGAAAGGACGTGCCTCTCCAATGGGAACCGAAAACATTTGATCGCAAGGTCATAGGTCAACCGATTCCTCCACAGGAAAACACGTCTGATATATTCTATACGACAATGGTGACGGCATGTGCGTCACATGACAGGAATATGTTGTCGACACACCTAACTTGTACACTTGGCGAATGGGTAAAAAGATTCTTCTACCTTTCCCGATTTAGGTTTTCTTGTGGATGTGATAATCACTCCCAAAAAAGTGATGAAAACATAAGTTTGTCACATAAACTGCAACAAATGAATGCAACAGTTTCACAGTCGCACAGTTTTCCCTGTGCTCTGTCAAAACATATGTTTTTAACGTTTCCAAATTTTTCCGTGTGTAGACCGTCAAATCCTGCATATGTCCAAGCAAATCTGAACATGTCCTGGTATTCTGGAGAGCGAAGTTGATTATGTGTGAGTGCCTGAACTTTGATAATTGACACACGACCACGTAAACAAAAAGAAATGTTCAAATTGTTGTGGATTGGCAAAAGAGCCAACCCGGTATGAGAGGAAGCCGAAAGGCACACGTTTTAGCTCACGCAGGCTGGCGTGAGGTCTTGAACAGGTCAAGGAAATTAGACTAGCATAAAAGGACGTAGCTGTGGAATACTTAACTTAAATCCATAAATGGTGAACATCGCTCTTGACGGTACATTTTTTACAGCATCAATAGTAACTGGTAATGGCGCCTTGCTAGGTCGTAGCCAATGACGTAGCTGAAGGCTATGCTAACTATCGTCTCGGCAAATGAGAGAGTATTTTGTCAGTGAACCATCGCTAGCAAAGTCGGCTGTACAACTGGGGCGAGTGCTAGGAAGTGTCTCGAGACCTGCCGTGTGGCGGCGCTCGGTGTGCAATCACTGATAGTGGTGACACGCGGGTCCCACGTATACTAATGGACCGCGGACGATTTAAAGGCTACCACCTAGCAAGTGTGGTGTCTGGCGGTGACACCACACAAATGTGTGTGAAATCTTATGGGACTTAACTGCTAAGGTCATCAGTCCCTAAGCTTACACACTACTTAACCTAAACTATCCTAAGGACAAACACACACATCCATGCCCGAGGGAGGACTCGAACCTCCGCCGGGACCAGCCGCACAGTCCATGACTGCAGCCTAAACAATACTGCTCTGTGTACCTGTGCAGCTTCGCAAAATCATAGAATCTTTTCACAAAGTATTTCACTTGCCTAAAACCAAACACATCTAACAAAATGTGTGCAACCTGGAGGAATGGTAATCACCTCTACTACCACACTAAAATTGTACAATGCCTAATCCTTCTGTCCTGTATAGCTGTCAAGGAGTAAGGCAAAATCTTTGTCCACGTAACGAGCAATCACACGTTCATTAAAGTTTTTCACTAGTCTTTTTATCCATTTTTCCTGACGCACTGCAGTTCACAATGACATTCGGCGTTTGCGCAAGTACCCTATTCACCTGTTGCTGAACTTGCGTTCCAAACGTAAATAAAATGTAGGTAAAAGAAATCCTGATTTCTTCAGAGCATATTGTATGGTAGAACTATGTGAAGTGGCATGCAGCTGGTCTACAGTACATTCCGTGTCGCCTTCTCCAACTAACGATAACGTGCGGGTCGATTTCATTGCATAGTTAAAACCGGACTGATCTGTGTTGATAATATATGCATCTTCATACTGTTGGAATCTGACGTTAGTTTCTGTAACAAACGTCTTGGAACACTCTAAAAGTTCTTCCAGTTTATTCGCTTAGTTCTTGCTTACATATTTCGTTATCTTCCTGCTCGTAATTTTGTATTTTCTTTTGAACGTGACAAGCCAATGAGATGAAACCTTGGAGTCCAGGCCGATTTGTTTAGCGTAATGCAATCCAATCTGTAGGTCTGTATCATGTACTGCACTGAATTAATTTCTGGCTCTGATAAATTGTCGGTATACATGGTTTTCTAGTTCACTGATCTTCTGTCTTCGGGTTCCACCTCATTCCACGACTTTTTTGCAATATTTAATTGTGCTTTCTTCCTCCATCCCTTTAAATTTCTTAAATTTATTTGTTACTTCACTCCATAATCTATATTTGCGTCTCTTAACTGGTTTGAACAGTAACCTGTATTGGAGCATTTCCTTCATGTAATCCAAAGACATACCATCAGACTGAAGTCGCAGTAATTCCTCTCCGTGTTCTTCGTACGGATCGTCAACAATCTCATCATCTGGTACATACAGCCCCGCAGCAATCAGCAAGGTACCGTCATCACCACACGTACTGTTTATCAACACATGTAGGAAATAATCGTACAAACATTCGACAATCGTTCGATCCCTTAAGGAACTTTCCCATTCCTTACAGTTCGGAAAATATTCATTGACTTTGTTATTGAAGTCGCGAGCTGTATTTGCTGGATTCATATTGCCCACGGAATACATCTCATGTATTTAACGCACTCTCGTCCAAAGTAGCGAACAGTCAACTGCCAGCCAGGGAGCCTCGTTAGCAGGAATACTCTCTCTTCCGTAGTCTGACGTCGTGTGTTTCGATGTTTGTTTAGGTGTAGCGTCCCCATACTACGGCGCAGTTACCTCGCATGGGACGGACGGACGGACAGATAATAATTGTCTGAAAATAAAAAATTAAACATTTCGCTCGAGGGAAGACTTGAACCAAGGACCTCTCATTTCGCAGCTGCTCACGCTAACCACGGGACCACGGCGCTCCTGAGCTCACATTTTTCTTGATGTTGCCTATCTTGCGCATAGACTACTCAGTTCGTATATTTTGCTTATTTTTTCATAGTTCCACACAACTTCTTCCTGTTTTCTCGATTGACCTGTGTTCAGTTTTTCAAGGCCTATCCACTGTGCCAACTTATAACTAAATCTGAGGGGGGTGCGATGGGGAGGTTCCCTTGTTAGGAGCAGAAATGCTGGTGAACTTTTTTAAATCAGACGATAAAAAATAAGAACTGCAGTTATAGAAACTACTACATGGAGAGTAAGCGTAGTAATTAATATTTTAGTTACCCTAAAATAAAATAAATATGAAAGAATTTCAAATGTTCAAATGCGTGTGAATTCCGAAGGGACTAAACTGCTTAGGTCTTCAGTCCCTAGACTTACACACTACTTAAACTAACTTATGCTAAGAACTACACACACACACACACACACACACACACACACACACACACACACACACACACAGCCTTGTCCGAGGGAGGACTAGAACCTCCGGTGGGAGGCGCCGCGCACTCCGTGACACTGCGCCCAAGACCGCACGGCCACTCCGCGCCGCCCGCTGACAGTTGGAAGAGGGTCGTAATGTGTAATAGGCAGACATTTATCCAGACCATCACATAGGAATTCCAAACTGCATCAGGATCCACTGCAGGTACTATCACAGTTAGGCGGCAGGTGAGAAAAGTTGTATTTCATGGTCGAGCGGCTACTCATTAGCCACGCATCACGCCGCTAAATGCCAAACGACGCCTCGCTTGGTGTAAGGAGCGTAAACAATGGACGATTGAACAGTGGAAAACCGTTGTGTGGAGTGACGAATCACGGTACACAATGTGGCGATGCGATGGCAGGGTGTGGGTATGGCGAATGCCCAGTGAACGTCATCTGCCAGCGTGTGTAGTGCCAACAGTAAAATTCTGAGTCGGTGGCATTTCGGTGTGGTTGTGTTTTTCATGGAGGGGGCTTGCACCCCTTGTTTTGCGTGGCACTGTCACAGTACAGGCGTAAATGCACGGCCTGAGGCGGAGTGGTTACACGACAATAACATCCCTGTAATGGACTGGCCTGCACGGAATCCTGGCCTGAATCCAATAGTACATCTTTGGGAAGTTTTGGAACGCCGACTTCGTGCCGGGCCTCACCGACCTACATCGATGCCTCTCCTCAGTGCTGCACTCCGTGAAGAATGGGCTGCCATTCCTCACGAAACCTTCCAGCAGCTGATGAATGTATGCCTGCGAGAGTGTAAGCTGTCATCAAGGTAAGGGTGGGTCAACACCATATTGAATTCCAGCATTACCGATGGAGGGCGTCACGAACTTGTAAGTCATTTTCAGCCAGGTGTCCGGATACTTTTGGCTCACGTAGTGTAGCTGGCATACTGCAACGTAAAGACTGACATAAAGTCCTGGAAACCTGAGTATTTATTACTAATGACCTGAGACAGTGACCAATTATGTCAACCTGTCTATGAACTAGTGTGGCCTACTTTTCTGGGCTCATTTGTGGTCTTCACCACCTCTCTGTTTCGTAAGAATGGCTTTCAGGGCTTCCGGTTCTTGCTTTTCAGCTATATCAGCAGGCCGATAGGTTTTCTTGTAAAATTTGTACTCTCTCTTATGAAATTGGTATGGGCAGGGACATTATGTCATCTCCTCGCTCTGATAATGTTGTTGAGTGTATGATTTAAGCTTGTCTCTCGCGCAAGGTGAGGCAATCTCTTATGGATTTGTTCTGCTTCCCCCAGTATTGGCTTTCTGCCTGTCTGTGGTTTTGATTGGGACACGTTGCACTGGCTGGCATGCCCTGATCTGGTGCTGGTTGGAGAGGACTTTGAGAAATTTTTATATTTGTCCACGATATATTTCTGATGTGAAAGATTCCTGTCTTCTTTAACAGAAATCGTCCAGAATTTTTCTTAATTTGTTCTGAAACACTCTCATGAAATGTGTAGTGGACTGACCCGACAGCCAATCCACTAGGACTTGTAGCCGAATAGCACGCGATTAAGCTCACGTAGGCTGGCGTGAGGTCTCGAACAGGCCAGAGAAATAAGACGAGCCAAACAAGAGTAACTGGTAGAATACTTTAATCCACAATTGGTGAACATCGCTCTTGTTGATACATTATATAATCTCAATATAAACTGGTCATGGCGCCTTGCTAGGTCGTAGCAAATGACGTAGCTGAAGGCTATGCTAACTATCGTCTCGGCAAATGAGAGCGTATTTGTCAGTGTAGCTTCGCTAGCAAAGTCGTCCGTAGAACTGGGGCGAGTGCTAGGACGTCTCTCTAGACCTGCCGTGTGGCGACGCTCGGTCTGCAATCACTGACAGTGGCGACACGCGGGTCTGACGTATAATAATGGACCGCGACCGATTTAAAGGCTACCACCTAGCAAATGTGGTGTCTGGCTGTGACACCACAAAATGTATGTGGCTTAGTTAGCTGCAGATTGCACAAATATATGTCATTTAAGCGTTTGATATCTGTATTCACAAGGGTTTTTGATCTGGTCTTAAGGGGGAAGTCCTTGAAAAACATACACCACGTAAAAGATGCATAAAATCCACATTTTTCAAGAAACAGTAATGAAGTTTGTACCATGAAATTAAAACATTTACTGTCAAGTTCCTTAGTTTATATATATTTAACTTTTTTATGGAATTTAGAATTTATTTTCAAACAGTAACACATGCACCTTTTTCAGAAAACTATTCAAAAGATATCTACAAAATTTTCTCTGCTTAATACATAGTAATACATAGTAACCCTCTCTCATGAGCCTTCTTGAATATATCGCATAGGAGAACTTAAATAATTTTTGATTGTGGTTCTGTAAGTGTAGTGTAAAATTCATGCAAAATCCCGAAGCACTTTGCCCTATATCTCATCTTACATGCATAATTTCAAAGTTTACTCTTGAAACGACATTTATTGGGTTTGTAGAAATAAGTGTACAAATTCTAGCCTTCATAGATTCTGAGAAAAAAAACATAAACTGTAAAAGACATAATGTTCTAGAAATACAAGTTACGGTTCAACCTAACATTTTTTCGTATGTTACCTCTTCGGAAGGCCCCAGGTTTGTACTCAGGATCCTCCTTTCCTTCAAGACTTCTCTTCTGGTTTCTTATTTTCTGCTTTCTTTACTTTACTGGGTTTTCAACTGACTTTTCAGCTGCAGAGAGGCGCTGTGAATCTATTATCCTCATGATGTTCTGAATTATATTTCCTATCTCAAAGCCCATTCTCTCTAATACCTTCATCCTCCGTACGTTTCCACCATTAAATGCAAGAAATGCATCATACGTTACAAGTCTGACACGTGTAGCAGATGAGAACTTGGTTTTAGGACATTGTTTGCTTGTGAGTGAATTTAGAGACTCATTCTGCGTTTAATCATGAACACCCTGTTGTAGACGTTCATTATCGATCAAAAACCTGTAAGTGGGCTTTACAACATCAAGTATACAATTTGGAAACCTCTCCTTGTGAATGTAGGGGTTGTTATCTCTCTCAGCTTGTAGATACACTACTGGCCATTAAAATTGCTACACCAAGAAGAAATGCAGATGATAAACGGGTATTCATTGGACAAATATATTGTACTAGAATTGACATGTGATTACATTTTCACGCAATTTGGGTGCATAGATCCTGAGAAGTCAGTATCCAGAACAACCACCTCTGGCCGTAATAACGGCCTTGATACGCCTGGACATTGAGTCAAACAGAGCTTGGATGGCGTGTACAGGTACAGCTGCCCCTGCAGCTTCAACACGATACCACAGTTCATCAAGAGTCGTGAGTGGCGTATTGTGACGAGCCAGTTGCTCGGCCACCATTGACCAGACGTGTTCAATTGGTGAGAGATCTGGAGAATGTGCTGGCCAGGGCAGCAGTCGAACATTTTCTGTGTCCAGAAAGGCCCTTACAGGACACGCAATATGCAGTTGTGCATTATCCCGCTAAAATGTAGGGTTTCGCAGGGATCGAATGAAGGGTAGAGCCACGGGTCGTAACACATCTGAAATGTAACGTCCACTGTTCAAAGTGCCGTCAATGCGAACAAGAGGTGACCGAGACGTGTAACCAATGGCACCCCATACCATCACGCCGGGTGAGCGCTAGTATGGCGATGACGAATACACGCTTCCAATTTGCGTTCACCGCGATGTCGCCAAACACGGATGCGACCATCATGATGCTGTAAACAGAACCTGGATTCATCCGAAAAAATGACGTTTTTCCATTCGTGCACCCAGGTTCGTCGTTGACTACACGATCGCAGGCGCTCTTGTCTGTGATGCAGTGTCAGGGGCAACCGCAGCCATGGTCTTCGAGCTGATAGTCCATGCTGCTGCAAACGTCGTCGAACTGTTCATGCAGATGGTTGTTGTCTTGCAAACGTCCCCATCTGTTGATTCGGGGATCGAGACGTGGCTGCACGATCCGTTACAGCCATGCGGATAAGAGGCCTGTCATCTCGACTGCTAGTGATACGAGGCCGTTGTCCAGCACGGCATTGCGCATTACCCTCTGGAACCCACCAATTTCATAATGTGCTAACAGTCATTGGATCTCGACCAACGCGAGCAGCAGTGTCGCGATGCGATAAACCGCAATCGAGATAGGTTACAATCCGACCTTTATGAAAGTCGGAAACGTGATGGTACGCATGTCTCCTCCTTACACGAGGCATCACAACAACGTTTCACCAGGCAACGCCGGTCAACTGCTGTTTGTGTATGAAAAATCGGTTGGAAACTTTCCTCATGTCAGCACGTTGTAGGTGTCGCCACCGGCGCCAACCTCGTGTGAATTCTCTGAAAAGCTAATCATTTGCATATCACAGCATCTTCTTCCTGTCGGTTAAATTTCGCGTCTATAGCACGTCATGTTCTTGCTGTAGCAATTTTAATGTCCGGAAGTGCAAAAAAAATTGAAGAGGACTCTGTTTTGGAATCGTGCGTGTTCCTCCCTATGGAGTCTTTCTCATTCGATTTTGAGGAAAGTATTCGGTAGAAAAAAAGAATTATTTTTCGCATCTTATAACCACTCTTCCCATTTGATGAAGAAATTGTTTTCTTTTCGTTATTGCCCATCGTTATTTTGTTACATCAAAGTAAAATAAAACACCGCACGCATTCTGAAAAGTTTACAGTGAAAATTTTGGTTACCAAATTACATTTGGTGCGTATTAAGCCATACATTATTGCATAAGAAATATAGCTAATATACTCAAATTGTATTTGACTGTGGAAGGAGATACATATTAAAAATACGTCTTTCTATTCTCGTGAAATACGTGAGATGTATTAGAAACAGTCCGCGAAGTGTTTGTCCCCTACTCGCCACGCGTGTGACGGTCACCACCTGCTATTGGGAGTGCGAAGCTGCCTAGAGTTTCTCTTCTTCATCTGCTGTCCGTACAAGAAGAAGCTGGAAATCAAAGAAAAACGTAATGAAATCAAAAGATACCGAGAGTCATCAGGTCATTACACTGGCTGTATGTTTTTTTAGGTCTGTGGTAGATGAAGCGCGTTCTCCTCGTCCACTCTGAACAAATGGTCATTGGTTGCCGTTGTAATGGCACGCCACGTATCGCCAATAACTTGAAAATTCTGGCATAGTGCTGAAGCAGCATGTAATGGTGTGTCATCCATGCTCAGTTTGACGCCATGCCAGTCTGGGTTCCAGCCACTGCTGCTGCCAGTGGAGACAGTTCAATATTATAAATTTGCTAGCCGGCCGGAGTGGCCGAGCGGTTCTAGACGCTACAGTCTGGAACCGCGCGACTGCTACGGTCACAGGTTCGAATCCTGCCTCGGGCATGGATGTGTCTGATGTCCTTGGGTTAGTTAAGTTTAAGTAGTTCTAAGTTCTAGGGGACTTTGCAAAAACAGACATAATGTCTTATGGGATAACAGCAATCAGTGATTTTATAATGTTACTTAAAATCCATCTTGATTGCAATTTTTTTATTCATATGACCGGTTTCTGTTCATTCAGAACCATCTTCAGATCTGATATTTCAGTTACAGGAGTAACCCGTCCAAATCCAGCAACTTTCACATGCTACGATGTGACGTAGCATGTGAAAGTTGCTGGATTTATACGGGTTACTCCTGTAACTGAAATATCAGACCTGAAGATGGTTCTGAATGAACCGAAACCGGTCATATGAATAAAAAAAATTGCAATCAAGACGGATTTTAAGTAACATTCTAGGGGACTGATGACTTGAGAAGTTAAGTCCCATAGTGCTCACATAAATTTGCTTACCTTTGCATCTCTGAATTGCCTCCAAAATTTGTACAAGAGTTCTTCTTAATATACTAATATACTATGTAGCACAATAAGCAGAATTTCATTATTTGCTCTCCTACATGGTGTTACAATTTTAGTGACCAGTAGCGTATACTGGCCTTTGTAAATTAATCTGCAGTACAGGTAATGTACCTCTTTACTTTCGTTAGCTACTGAAGACACATATGTATTGTATTGTTAATATTGTTATTAGAAGAAACTACAATCATACAGCCACAACTGTGGCTTCTTTGATTTCTGTGGGAGTTCGTTAATCTGAACTATAACATACGAAATATTAGCTCACTTTAGTACACGAATGATAAAAATATGTACTTCTCTTTATACAATACCTTACCACAGGAGTGATTGATAATTTTACAGCTGTAGTTAAGGGGGATAGGACGTCAAATGCGCAACTTGGAGCAGGAGAGGCAGCACAGGACATTTTATTTTCTACTGTCTATACTTTTACAAATAAGTTCATAAAACTTTGTCAGCATGACTAGGAATGATTCAGGATGCACACTCATAGCAGTGGAAGTGCAAAAACATAACATTAGATATGAAACTTCATCATTTTTTCACTTACTGTTGGCTGCATTTGTTGCTATATGTACATTTTTCTTCACAAGTAAGAGAGATTCTTTGATGAATTTGGCACAGCATACAGCATGAAACTCTAGAATTTTCCAAATCTATTTAAAACTGTGGTAAAAATTGAGATAATTAACTACAAAATTTGATTTTTTTCTAAACACAAGTTTAAAACGTAACAGCTCATTCATTTTTTCATAAATTAAATATATTCTAGAGTTTCAGACACCTGTAGGTATGGTTTGTATGCTGTGCAAAATTAATCGAATTGTCTCTCTTACTTATGAAGGAAAGTGTACCTATAGCAACAAATGCAGCCAATAGTAAGTGAAAAAATGATGAAATTTCACATGTAAAAAAATTATTTTGTTATGTTTTTGAACTTCCGCTGCTACGAGTGTGAATCCTGAATTCTTCCTGGTCATGATGACAACGTTTTATGAATTTACTTGGAAAAGTATAGACAGTGGAAATTAAAATATCCTGTGGTGCCTCTCCTGCTCCTAGTCGGCCCGTTTGACGTCCTACCCCCCTTAAGTGTTAAAGTGTCTCATGATGCATGCACTAATAAACTCTTCTCATGAAGTACAATCTCGAACATTTACAAAACTACATTTCTGCCCGAAACTTGAAGTAATTCTTCAGTCCTAATCGATAATGTTGACTGCTTTGGCTGAGGTCACGAAATGAGGCAGCGCGCTTCCGCGCTTGGCTCTGTATTGACCTCTGTGTGAGGGTGCTGCTGTGGTGAGAGAGGGTGTGTCTTCTCCAGCCTCTCCCATTCGTCGTAATGTCTGTGATCTCGATATGCGGTGCTGTCTTTACTGTGGCACCATAATCTTTGAACAATATCACGGTTCTCATCTGGAACTCATCAACAGATTTCTCTCAGATATATTGTGTTAGCTGGGAATACAATATTCTGGATCCCTCTGGTGCTGTTTACTGATGTATATTTGTGAATAATGCCTCAGTTTAAGTATAGATAGAGGATCAGAACTGTAATTAATTGGTCCAATATTTACATTTATTGTTCTTGTTACTCACGAGAAAATGAAGTAGAAATAATGCAGTGCTGATCAATGATTTCCCCTGTAGGAACGATGAAAAGTATTTGGGAGTCTTACATAACTGCAATGTCATCAGATCAACGTCAACGTGACAGTCCAGGGCAGCGAGGCCAGGACGCGAGAAGGCAGCCCATTTGATCGGTACCAGACCCCTGGTGCTCGGCACATATGACACCCCACCTCTATCGTCTTGCAGACCCTTCGTTTTTCGCGTAACATCAAGCAAACAGTGTTCTGTAAGAATCTTGATCCGAGCAAATCGTCGTCACGAGAGCAGTAGGTAATGAGCAACAAAGTGTTGGTGACGGGTTTCACTCAAAGAGGACGATGTTGTCTTATTAACGGAATTCCATACAATCGTAACTGATGGCTGGGACGGTATGATGATTACGTTTGCAAACGGGCAACATTTGTTCTCCTCGAAGCCCACACACTGTTTTGTGCAGAGCTGGATATCATCCGAAAAGACGACCTGGTGCCACTACTATGTTCGGTCTTGTCGTTAGTCGCAACAGCGTCGGTGGGACTGTCTACTGCTACACTACTGGCCATTAAAATTGATACACCAAGAAGAAATGCAGATGATAAACGGGCATTCATTGGACAAATGTATTATACTAGAACTGACATGTGATTACATTTTCACGCAATTTGGGTGCATAGATCCTGAGAAATCAGTACTCAGAACAATCACCTCTGGCCGTAATAACGGCCTGAATACGCCTGGGCATTGAGTCAAACAGAGCTTGGATGGCGTGTATAGCTACAGCTGCCCATGCAGCTTCAGCACAATAGCATAGTTCATCAAGAGTAGTGACTGGCGTATTTTGACGAGCCAGTTGCTCGGCCACCATTGACCAGACGTGTTCAATTGGTGAGAGATCTGGAGAATGTGCTGGCCAGGGCAGCAGTCGAACATTTTCTGTGTCCAGAAAGGCCCGTACAGGACACGCAATATGCAGTTGTGCATTATCCCGCTAAAATGTAGGGTTTCGCAGGGATCGAATGAAGGGTAGAGCCACGGGTCGTAACACATCTGAAATGTAACGTCCACTGTTCAAAGTGCCGTCAATTCGAACAAGAAGTAACCGCGACGTGTAACCAATGACACCCTTCCAATGTCCGATGTCGCCAAACACGGATACGACCCTCATGATGCTGTAAACAAAACCTGGATTCATCCGAAAAAATGAGGTTTTGCCATTCGTGCACCCAGGTTCGTCGTTGAGTACACCATCACAGACGCTCCTGTCTGTGCTGCAGCGTCGAGGGTAACCGCAGCCATGGTCTCCGAGCTGATAGTCCATGCTGCTGCAAACGTCGTCGAACTGTTCGTGCAGATTGTTGTTGTCTTGCAAACGTCCGCATCTGTTGTCTCAGGGATCGAGACGTGGCTGCTCGATCCGTTACAGCCATACGGGTAAGATGCCTGTCATGTCGACTGCTAGTGACACGAGGCCGTTGGGATCCAGCACGGCGTTCCGTATTACCCTCCTGAACTCACCGATTCCATATTCTGCTAAAAGTCATTGGATCTCGACCAACGTGAGCAGCAATGTCGCGATACGATAAACCGCAATCGCGATAGGTTACAATCCGACCTTTATCAAAGTCGGAAACGTGATGGTATGCATTTCTCATCCTTACACGAGGCATCACAACAACGTTTCACCAGGCAAGGCGGGTCAACTGCTGTTTGTGTATGAGAAATCGGTTGGAAACTTTCCTCATGTCAGCACGTAGTAGGTGTCGGCACCGGCGCCAACCTTGTGTGTATGCTGTGAAAAGCTAATCATATCATATCACAGCATCTTCTTCCTGTCAGTTAAATTTCGCATCTGTAGCATGTCATCTTCGTGGTGTAGCAATTTTAATGGCCGGTAGTGTACATCAAGGGAAGCCGTATCATTGTCGCCCAGCTGACATCCCGTCGTGTTCTGAAGTCACACTCTCAATACGGATTTTTTTTTCTTTTTTTGCTGCTGCAGGCACGCCGAGTTCCTGATTGAAGATACGTAACATGGCTGTACGATCCAGCACAGCGGAACGAACATTGCGTCTATTCGCATGACAGTGGTTCCCGAGCACTGCGAGCGGCAAGACTTGGGTAGTATGATTGCAGTCAAGATATGCCTGCTGCTGTTCTCACCAGTATTGACAGACATTTCTCCTAATACGAGGCATAACATGATACTGTAAAAACCAACCCTCATGTATGTGCGATTTCTGGATGAAAAACTTGCGAGTAATATTTCCTTAATGCAGGCTGTACATGGCATTATTTGTTCCTACCGTGTCCGGTTATGTTGAAAAGCTAATCATTTGCACATTCAATCATGCACTACGCCTCATAACGATCTGATGTTTGTTGCATGCTGTCTTCGTGATGCTGCACATATAATGGATAATAGTGTAAACGTACAGCACCGACTTCACTGAAACTTCCAGGCAGATTAAAACTGTATGCCGGACTGAGTCTCGAACTCGGGACCTTTGCCCTTCGTAGGCAAATGCTCTACCAACCGATCCACCAAAGCACGACTCACGCCCCGTCCTTACAGCCTTACTTCCGTCAGTACCTCGTCTCCTGCCTTCCAAACTTCACAGAAGCTTTGCTGCAAAACGGCAGAACTAGCAGTTCTGGAAGAAAGGACAATGCGGAGACATGGCTTTGCCACATCCTGGGGGATGTTTCCAGAATGAGATTTTCACTCTGCAGCGAAGTGTGCGCTGATATGAAAGTCCCTGGTAGATTAAAACTGTGTGCCGGATCCGACCTCGAACTTGCCTTTCACGGCAAGGCAAAGGTCCCGAGTTCGAGTCTCGGCCGGGCACACAGTTTAAATCTGCCAGGAAGTTTTATATCAGCGCATACTCCCTCAGAGTGAAAATCTCATTCAGGAAACATCCCCCAGGCTGTGTCAAAGCCATGTCTCCGCAGTATCCTTTCTTCCAGTCCTGCTAGTTCTACAAGTTTCGCGGGAGAGCTTCTGTGAAGTTTGGAAGGTAGGAGACCAGGTAATGGCGGAAGTAAGACTCTGACGACGGGGCGTAAGTCGTGCTTGGGTAGCTCAGCTGCTAGAGCACTTGCCCGTAGAAGGCAAAGGTCCCGAGTTCTAGTCTCGGGGCCGGCCGGAGTGGCCACGCGGTTCTAGGCGTTGCAGTCTGCAACCACGCGACCACTACGGTCGCAGGTTCGAATCCTGCCTCGGGCATGGATGTGTGTGATGTTCTTAGGTTAGTTGGGTTTAAGTAGTTCTAGGGTACTGATGACCTCAGAAGTGAAGTCCCATAGTGCTCTAGTATCGTCCGGCACACAGTTCTAATCTGCCAAGAAGTTTCGTATCAGCGCACACTCCGCTGCAGGGTGAAAATTTAATATCGGCATCATAGTTGGTTTAAAAACAACTCTGGCGGCCTGACTCTTTTACAGTAAAACGAACGTCTCGATTACGAAAGGTTATCAGATGTATAGAAAATTTTATTCATTACCTTCTTAATGTTTCTTGTATTTCTTAAATAGCAGTTTAACTGACTGTGAGGTCAATAGTTCACTGATCACACTACCACGAAAAGTGTTTAACACTGTTTAATATTGTCTACATGATACGTTGAATACTGACATGTTGTAGTATAGTCTGAGAACTATCACATGAGATAATTGAAGACCTGTGATCATTAGCTCCCAGAGAGTAGCAAGGAGAGAGAAAGCAGTACAACGCCCCTTAACAAACAACGAAGGACGTTTTTAGGGCATAAATATCAATATTTAAAACAATCCTATTCAAAGTATCTGTTGAGGTTATAGCAAGAGTTTATCAAATTTATTAGCAAAAGATGTACCTGAAGTCTGCACTAGGTGTGTTGTGTATACAGGCATATGTTATAACTGGTATTTACTTACCAAATCCCTTACTTCGTTTCTCATTTACAGCTCCTGAAGTTTTCTGATTATTATTTTTCAGATAATTTGTCACGAGACTGAATATCAGTAGATAAGGCAAATGATGTGTAAGGCTGTGAGTAATTAAATATATACTACGGTTTTACAATATGGCTGTGCCTTCAAAATGATATTAAAAGGATTTCTGCTGGTTACCGAAAGCAAGGTTGTATCCCATTACAAGAGTAAAAATATATGTAATCTCCATGTTTAAACTACACTAATTTGGTTGTAAATAATATTCATTAAAATTAAACATTCCTGTTGCAGTGGTCCAAAGATATAATAATTTATCCACATTTACAGTTCATTGAATTTATTTATTAATCTTCTAGTACTTTATTATAATTAAGTTAATTTAACCTCCTCTTTATTTTGGATAGTTTCACACTAATAATTTTCTGTTATTCTAAGTTCATTTAAAACGTCAATCGTCTTAACACAGAGCTTAATTGAAAGAATGGAATTCTTCTCATGTCAGCTTCTACACAAAACTCTCTATGTGTCAGTGTTCTATTTAACAATTTTCAGGTATAGCTAGAAAATTGTTTCATTTTGTTTTGTGTTGACATGTACGAGATATTGTGCAAGACACATGCTACTAAATTAGCAAGAACGAAAGATATTTTTGCTCGCTGTATAACAGAAACAGCTAATTTAATTTCACCTACCTCTGCTTGAATGAGCTGTTCAACGAGGTACCCCATATCTCCCCGGAACAGAAAGGATCTTGACGTGGTTGTGGTTCATGTAAAAGCTGTAAAGGTGTCGACTGTGTGTAAACTTCACATGTACATAGGGCTCTGATCTTTGAAGAACTATCTTTTAAAAAAATCTCAGAACGATCCATAACAAACTAATATGACTTCGATCTGCTCCCTGCCATGTAAATACATCCACCATCTTACGCAGGGAGCCGAGTGTTGGTAGAGATGTCAAATTTCAGTTACTTACCCGGTGTGCAGTAGGCACGCATTTACTGCCGACCAATACACAGTCATTGAAGGGATACGTAAAAGATCTGAAATTACTTACTGTAATTCACACATTCACATTCGTTCTTTGCTGGTGACATCAGCTGATTCCACAATCGTTTATGATGAGTGTGTTCTTCTTTTTCGAACCATTTAGGGTCACTTCTTACTGCTGTAATACTGAGTTGACCGTAAGATACAATCTGTAATACACAGAAAAAACACACATCATGTGCAAATCCGAGTTCGTGAGATGAATCAATGCTAAAATGAACTTTTTATTTCACTTACTGAGGCACAGTAGCAAGAGTAGCCGGCCGGAGTGGCCGTGCGGTTCTGGGCGCCACAGTCTGGAGCCGAGCGACCGCTTCGGTCGCAGGTTCGAATCCTGCCTCGGGCATGGATGTGTGTGATGTCCTGAGGTTAGTTAGGTTTAATTAGTTCTAAGTTCTAGGCGACTGATGACCTCAGAAGTTAAGTCGCATAGTGCTCAGAACCAGCCATAGCAAGAGTAAATATCGTTCATGATCTCTGTTCGTGTTGCCAACTTCCACTTGTCCTGAAGAAGATAATGCGTCTATCACGTTAACAATTATCCTTAAATTTCCACCACTGCTGATTTAAATGCGAAGCCTTTGTTTCTTTTGTGATGTATTCGCTTATTGATTCCTCTTATTCGTACAAGAGTACTACCTCTTTGTGGATGTCATTATTAACAGTCCTAAAGTTATGTACTCTCGCTTATTAGCTTATTTTGTGAGGTTTGGCAAGATGAATATTGTATATACCTACACATGTTTCGTATTATACTGGAATTTATGCATGAGCCTGTGTATTGATGGATGTGAACTTCACATGCAACGCAAAGCAATTGCCACTGAAGTTGCATTTTCGTAAATGTTCTTGAACAGAGTAAGTTGCATTCACCTCGTAAGCAGTTGGCATAAGACAACCCATTCCCTTCCTTAACTTTGCGTTCAGAATCTGTCTCCGTACTTAAATTGTGATTCCTGCCTATATCCTAGAATTGGTTTGTGACTTTTCCTTTGTCGAAATCCTGACGAAGGTCGTTAATGCAAGGATAGCAAGGACACATACTAAGTGCTCATTGATATTTACTATTCGGTGCACGTCTGTATATACTAATTCGTGTTAATCCTGGTACTGGTTCTGCAAGTGTATTCCCAAAACCTCGTATTTTGTGACCAATTTTCGTAGAGACAGAAAGAAAGTTGAGCTGTAACAGGATCTGCAGTTAGTGGTCCCAGTGCCAAAGGGTACGTAGTTTCAGATGCAGCGAGGTTCTCACTTTTACGCAATTCAACTTGTCTTTCCTTTAGTTTAATTTTACTTCATTTAGTTTCTCGTCCTTCCCTGTCAGAGTGCCATGTAGTGCCCGTTATCGTTCCAAAAAATCGTAACTTGGAAACTATTAGAGATAGAGTAAGGTGGTTTCCTGTAAAGCGTTTCTCAGTATTCAAAAGTTCTTACTGTTATGTTTGAATTTCAGTGTGTACCATCGTTAATCGCTCGTCAAACATCAAGACTACGTTCGTTCTGCCCTTGTGCGGGTCACCATTGCAGTACCAACAGTTCTGATTTCTGCGCCGATTCATGCACTAACGATAGCTGTTCCACTGACTGGCTGCTGTGTATTCGCGATCCTTGGCGTAACTCCACAAAAAGACGTAACAGCGGGAGAGTGTAGGACCATGTTATGCTGCCATGACGACACGCCTAGCTCTCAGGGAATGTACCATTCACATCCAGCACATTCAAATTTCTATATGGGGTACACGATAATGTTGGGAGATGACGGAGGGCTGCAGATCTTCGATCTGTGTTAGCTGGTACTGTTCGAGCACGTCCAGATAATATTTTCTGTTGTAAATATCTATATGAAAAAAAATTACAAGAAAGGGCAGTGGAAAAAATGAGAGCTGCTAAACGTTTTTGAACAATCCATAATTGTCTGGGTCTTATAGTTTCCAAGTTATGATTTTTTGATAGGGTAGGTGACTTTATGGGTACCCTCTACAGTATTCTCTCGGGTTTTACATACTCTGGACGCCAAGGATTGTAAAATGATTCAGCTAGATCTGACACAAAGAACTGTGGAAGTATTTTAAGTACTGCAGTCCTCATTCCCTAGAAACAAGCACCAGAGAAACCTCGTCTCAAGCAGTAAAGCGCAATAGGCATAATTTATTCAAAATCATAATCATTGGGTCCATAGTCCACTGACGCAAATACACTCACTGCCACGTATTTCTATCATTTCATATTGCACATCGTTAATACAAATGACCACAAAATCTTCGTCTATTAGGAGTGGATACTCTTGGAAGCTTACATCCTGTGGCTTCAAGAAAAATGAATGGGGGTGACCTATCACTTGCACCTTATTTGTTCGTTGTAACCTAGAAGCAGATAGCGTGTCTAATTCTGTGAAGTATCGCACGGAATAGAATTCTGTTTGCGGTTTTAATAGCCCGTACGTTTTTTCCTGCCTGAATGACTTACGACATTCTGATGACATATATTAGCAGGCATGTAACTGATTTTGCAGCTGCGATCTTCAGCCTAAACTACTTTGACACTTGCTGAAAACACACTTCCCAATTCGGTGCCTTTTGCGGTTTTGTGAAGTGTATACCGTAACATTAAGAGACTTAACATTCCGAACGTTAAAATGCGAAAAATGTGGTTTAATATCATCTCAGTGTTTTTCAGGTATCGATAACGTTTGCCTTTTCTTTCTGCTGCGTCTAGTGATCTAATTCGTGGAAAAATCAAAGTTTAATCTGATCTAATTAGATCGACTCATCTGTTTCAGTGCAGAGTCAGACTGTAAAATCGGTCGGTGAATATTTTCTTTAGTTTGTCCATAATGGTTTTGAGAATACGCTTGCTATCATGATAAAATCACCGATGTAAGTTTGATTTCTACACTCCTGGAAATGGAAAAAAGAACAAATTGACACCGGTGTGTCAGACCCACCATACTTGCTCCGGACACTGCGAGAGGGCTGTACAAGCAATGATCACACGCACAGCACAGCGGACACACCAGGAACCGCGGTGTTGGCCGTCGAATGGCGCTAGCTGCGCAGCATTTGTGCACCGCTGCCGTCAGTGTCAGCCAGTTTGCCGTGGCATACGGAGCTCCATCGCAGTCTTTAACACTGGTAGCATGCCGCGACAGCGTGGACGTGAACCGTATGTGCAGTTGACGGACTTTGAGCGAGGGCGTATAGTGGGCATGCGGGAGGCCGGGTGGACGTACCGCCGAATTGCTCAACACGTGGGGCGTGAGGTCTCCACAGTACATCGATGTTGTCGCCAGTGGTCGGCGGAAGGTGCACGTGCCCGTCGACCTCGTACCGGACCGCAGCGACGCACGGATGCACGCCAAGACCGTAGGATCCTACGCAGTGCCGTAGGGGACCGCACCGCCACTTCCCAGCAAATTAGGGACACTGTTGCTCCTGGGGTATCGGCGAGGACCATTCGCAACCGTCTCCATGAAGCTGGGTTACGGTCCCGCACACCGTTAGGCCGTCTTCCGCTCACGCCCCAACATCGTGCAGCCCGCCTCCAGTGGTGTCGCGACAGGCGTGAATGGAGGAACGAATGGAGACGTGTCGTCTTCAGCGATGAGAGTCGCTTCTGCCTTGGTGCCAATGATGGTCGTATGCGTGTTTGGCGCCGTGCAGGTGAGCGCCACAATCAGGACTGCATACGACCGAGGCACACAGGGCCAACACCCGGCATCATGGTGTGGGGAGCGATCTCCTACACTGGCCGTACACCACTAGTGATCGTCGAGGGGACACTGAATAGTGCACGGTACATCCAAACCGTCATCGAACCCATCGTTCTACCATTCCTAGACCGGCAAGGGAACTTGCTGTTCCAACAGGACATTGCACGTCCGCATGTATCCCGTGCCACCCAACGTGCTCTAGAAGGTGTAAGTCAACTATCCTGGCCAGCAACATCTCCGGATCTGTCCCCCATTGAGCATGTTTGGGACTGGATGAAGCGTTGTCTCACGCGGTCTGCACGTCCAGCACGAACGCTGGTCCAACTGAGGCGCCAGGTGGAAATGGCATGGCAAGCCGTTCCACAGGACTACATCCAGCATCTCTACGATCGTCTCCATGGGAGAATAGCAGCCTGCATTGCTGCGAAAGGTGGATATACACTGTACTAATGCCGACATTGTGCATGCTCTGTTGCCTGTGTCTATGTGCCTGTGGTTCTGTCAGTGTGATCATGTGATGTATCTGACCCCAGGAATGTGTCAATAAAGTTTCCCCTTCCTGGGACAATGAATTCACGGTGTTCTTATTTCAATTTCCAGGAGTGTATTTGCAACTGAGGCTGACGTGTTACATGGTCAATTATCACAGTTGGTGACAGGGCTGTACAACGGTAAAAATTCTTAAAAATTCTTAAACCTATGGAAGCCACACTTTTTTGAGAATCATTTTTCCTGCCTTAACTAAGCAGCGGGGATTTATTATACAACTTTCACGTTGTTTTCTTGTAACATAACAGAATTGTCTCGATTTTTCTCGTTTACAAAAGTTCTATTAAAGTTCTTTACATTTTAGTTGTTTGAGGAAACGTTTCTCTCTCTACATTACTACTTAGGGGCCAGCATCATTAATAAGGCTCATGCTGAACATGATCCTGGCTAAAGACAGGGGGTGGACACGCATGTTTACATCTAATGTCACATCAAATAATGATTTTATTGTTTATACCAAACAACAAGATGATGCAATAACGGGAACATTGTGTATTTCGTCATTGATACTATTTTGTAGATAAATATGAAGGGAAGGATCAGTAAAAGTTGAGTGATGTAGATGAAGCTGAAAATGAATTCAAAACATCTATAAATGAATATAACAAAAACAGTGAAAATTTTATTGCGATTTGTACGTACTAGGAACTGGCAGAAAACGATTTGTCGATTCTGTGACAAAACAGCTCAACAGTTTACCCGTAACTTCAGAAGGGGACAGAGAAAAATACCCTTACAGTGGAGAAAATGCTGTGGAAATCTATATAACATCCAATAAGGATATCACCACACGTTCTTACTATGAACTTACACAGTAAAAGAGCACAAAAAGAGAAAATAATTTCGCTAATTCTTTGTCGAGAGGAACATGGCAGAAACTAACTCATTACATAAAACACGTGAAAGTAAAAATCGTTTATGTGAAAGTTAAAGACCATTGAAAATACAGTTAGTAAACTCTTTATCCTATCGTCTCACGTTACAGATATTTTTATCAGATGTACTGAGTTCAATTAGGGAATGGCTATCGACCATATGAATTAGAGGAAGTGGGAAGCGTTTATGGACGTCGTACCCCGTGAAAGCTGTCACATGTTTTCTGCACCATTTGTCATTATTACAGCAGATCTGCCCATAACAGTACCAAAGTCATGTTCGTCGTGCTATATACAGGAAAGGAATCATAGTTAAAGCCTGCAGTACAACAAGGAAATTACCACAGATATCGGATGGTGAGTTTGTCGACAGCGTAGTTTTATTTAATGATTATTTAATTTCTGCAGCAATTACAAGTGTTAAGTTTACCTCCAAATCGGTAATTGTAAGCTGCTTTTCCTGGTACTGCTGTTTCGATAGAAATATCTACAACCACTGTGTTTAAAACATTGCTCTGAAGACAGAAATATTTTGTGGATCAAGTTTTTATCTTAAATCTTACTATTCTTAGAAGCATCATTTAGAAGAATGATAGAATATCTTCCACACTACACCGTACATAACCAATTATTATACTTCAGTCTTTTCACACTTTCTTTAGACTAATGGGATATATTTCCAGCGCAGCACCAATTGTGTAATCACTGCCTTTAACATATCTTGATATTAATATAATTAATTCGTCAACTTACTTTTATATTCCTAAATCCGTTAGGTAGGTATGTTCATTTTAGTATACCAATGTGATGTCCTCATCCGTAGGAAACTCACGATCTGTGACGTCTACTGATACAAAGCAGGTAGAGGAAAATTACGATGGATGTTTAGGAATGTTTCGTGACCTAATAAACGATTTCGGTTCTCAATGTTTAGCGGATGTTTGTTAGAAACCATCCCTCTTAAGACAGGTACTGTCCTCTAAGTTTCAGCCCACTATTTATCGGTAGCAGAGCAGCGCGGCTTGCGACATTACCATCACAGCGAGGAAGAATTGAACTTTCTTCTTGAGAGGCGACATACGTGCACCTTCAGTTTGAATCCGGAGCCTCTCCTGTTAAAATTTCGCTCTTAAATCTGAATAATATAAATACATACAGCTGGCTGTTGCAGTGCTATTCGAATAGTGGAATGCAGCTTTTTCCGATATTGTATTTATAAGCATCCTCAAACACGAATGCCATCAACATCTGTAACGAGGAGTGATTACATACAAATAACAAAAGCTTGTCCCCTTTGTAAGCTCCTAGTACTCTCTTGTTTGTCGTTCCTCGAGATTGCTGATTAAAAAAAAAACGTAATCTATGTCGGACACAGAGGTGTAACGTTTTAGATACGGACCCAGCTACAATACCCGCTCCCTCTAAAATAAAATATAGAACCTATCATTAACTAACATAACTTTAATTATGGCAGATACAACTAGAAATTTAGTTCAAAGTGATGTATAATCCAATCTGATATAAAGAATTGGCTATTCGCTCATTGTTTTCGAAGGATTAAAGAAATGTATTAACAGCGTTAAATGTTATTAAAAATTAAATACATTATATTGACTGACACTCATGAATGAGCATATGCCTATGCTTCTGTCTGTTGTACCCACCGTGATCTCTATTGAAACTGGACCATGTGGCACGTTTTCTGCGATGGGACGGTATTGATGGTCTTACTGAGGTAGCTGACTTCACTAAGTTTGTGTTTCGACATAGAATTCCGCAGATTGTTCTTTATGAATCTGAGCTTAGAAAATCAACTTTCAGCTGAAGAAACAGGAACACGAATAGTTAAAAACAGGTAAAATCCAATCATAAATCTGGAACGCTGGCACATACCATTGATTATCTATTACCAGTAATTCTTTTTAGTCAGCGATAGAGGTTAATGATCCTATTTTTTAATTTTTCATAAAGTTTTTGAAACCTATTACCTGGTCTAGGAGTTCACTGGCTAAATCCTCCTCATATATAGATTTAGAAGAATTGCTTCATTGCGGATCTCTTTATCGGAAGATGAATTAAGAAAATTGGGAAAATAACTATCAGAAAATGGTTAACATTATGCATACACTCAAATATGCTCTTTTTCTGTGCTGCAGTTATGTCCAAATAGCTTTTACAAACAGTGACTGTGAAATACGTATTTTGATACACTAGCCGCTCGTCCTGACAATTCACCAAAATGTTTATTTTTTTTCGCGCTGGGAATCATTTTACAGTCAAATTTTTCTGAGAAGCCCTATTTCTTTGCCAAAGACGTAAATGACTACACTACTCCTTCAAAAATGTTTCGATAAATAATCAGCTGCATTCTGAACAAGAAAAAACGCTTTATCGAGGCCTACATTTTCCGACTGCAAAATCTGAGATGCCAAAATAGTACGTACTGGAATCTTCGATTGCGGCACTGCCTGGAAAATTAATTCAAATTTCTGTAATTGGGTTTTCAAGACAAACGGTTGTTCCCTCTCTGCCGTGGACTATTATCAATATTATTTTTGAGAGAGGGAAGGGCTTTAGCAGACGGGTATATCCAAGATCAACGTACTGAGAAAAGCTTTTTTAAGGTAGAAGAAGACACGACAAGTTTCCATCTTTTAATACTGTGACTGGAGAAAAGATAGGTTTCTACTGTACCTTTGAAGCGCCCGAAATCTTGAACTTCACATGCAGCTTCGTTATGCGCCAGATTTACAGTTTGCGCTGCACGTATTTTACAGTTCATTGTCTGTCCAGTTCGAACACTTCTATACATATCTCACATATTGGCACAACCATCTTAGGCTTCACCGCGGCATTTAGGTAACAAGAGTCCTCTTGTCTTCTACTGCACTTAGTATTTCCTATTCTATTCCTAATGCGATTTGAGTATTTTATTTCACGAAAACCTAAAAGCTTTCATTTATTTTTACGTCACAAGGCTTCCCACTGACGTCACGTGAAACTATAACGTATCTGAAACATTAGTTAGTTAATTTCCTTTTGTACTGTGTTGTATCTGTAATAATAGAAAAGAATTGGACAACTTTAATGTCATTAATAATTTCTTTTTCAACTGCACGGGATAGTCGATCTTTTAACACATCCTGAATTTCAGGGATAAGGTACTTTTTGTAGATTTTGGTTCGTTTATTAGATCACGTAGCACCGGATCGTACTTTGCCTCATAATTACTAAGACGTTTCCATTGTTCGACTTTCCAGTTTTCTCTGTAAATCCCCGAAAAGCTGTGTTACTGGATGCCAGTGTAAGGTCACATTAACAGTACGCTCATCGATCTGTTTCCATATATTCTCACTTTTATTTACTCCCGAATCCATATTAGAGTCTTAGTATGAAAATAACGCATACTTTGAAATGTGCGTTGCTAGTTCCATGCAGAAATTTTTGGTTCGCCGTCTCCAGTCTCGAAGATCTTCCCTCCAAGCTGAATACTGTTTCTGTCCTTCGAAGAACCAACCCGATTTACAGTAAACAGTCATTTTTAGATAAATAACGCATCCATTCTCTCCAAATTCATTGTAATACCTACGTGAAATTTACGTAACGTTTAGTGGAGAAACGGTAATTTCCAAGAATGATTACCTATCGAATTTGGAGAAGTCCAGGCGATACATATCGAAGTTGGGATAGTAAATCCATTATGGAGGTCTCGTGGAGCGCATTATGATAAATTACTTGTGATCGTCATTTGTATCAGTTTTGTGTTGTTTCTTCAGTTTCAGTAAATTAAGTTCCGGCCATAACTGTTTGTGACATTTTCCCTTCATAACAAGTGTAATGAGTGGTGCTTCTCAAGTTTCGTCTGCGGATTGCCTCACATGGAGAACTCTCACCCCATGTATAAGCAGTGTAGAGAAATGTTTGACTTTTTCCCGGAAATATGGACTTCTTCCCGACGAAGTCACGAGAGACTGTACTGACTGTGGTGCTGCCAAGTCTGTGAAACTGCGTAAGAGGAGTGCGGACACAGAGATTCCATTGCAATTTCATTGCGGGCTTTGTGGAAAGCGAACCAGCATCAGGAAAAATACATGGTTCGAGTCCTCTAAATTATCGACTGAGACGAGCATAATTCTTGTGTCGTGCTGGATTCGTGATTACACTCTGCAAGCCACAGCATCAGAAACTGGACTATCGGCGAATACCGTCTGTGATTACTTCGGATTTTGCCGAGAAGTGTGCTACGTCATAGTGACAAACGACATTGTGCCAATTGGTGGACCGCATAAATTAGTGGAAGTAGATGAGTCTCACATTGCTAGGCGAAAGAATCAGAGAGGGCGGCCTACTAAAAGTGAAGTAGATCATATTTGGGTTTTTGGTGTCATAGAAAGGGGGTCACGCAAGTGTTTCGTTGTCAGGGTATTGTCGCGAGACAAGGTGACCCTAGTGGGTCTTATAACGCATTTCGTACTGCCAGGAAGAAAAGTCATCACCGACGGGTTTCAGTCGTACCACAGTCTCAAAGCTGAAGGGTTCGAGCACGAATTTGTGAACCACTCTGTCGAGTCTGTCTCTTCAGATGACGCCAGTGTCCATACCCAGAGCATAGAACGCCTGTGGAAGTCTGTCAAGTCAACCATAAAAGAGAAGGCCGTCCAGGACAAAGTGACGAACTCTATTTATTCCAGTACCTATGTTTTCACAACTTGCGTCTCCACGGAAAAGTCGACCCATGCGACACTCTGCCGATCCTCCTACGCGATATTGGCAGAGTATACCACGGGTATGGCAAAAAAGGACTTGTCCCTGCAGCTTATACATCGAGCGGACTCTCACAAGACGATAACACCGACGGCGACTAACGTAAGTCGTCTCCTTTCAATTTACCAGTGCTTTGCTAACGCTTTTCTTTTGTCGTTCTCTAGTGACAACTTGAAACATACTCGTAACGCGGGCCACGAGACCTCCATAATCGATTTACCATCGCAACTTCGATATGTATCGTTTGGAGCGTTCCTACTTCGATAGGCAATCATTCTTGGAAATTACCAGAAACACCTGTTTTTCTGGTTGGCATATTTGGGGAATGGGCCCTCTGGTTGATAAAGATTTTGTCTAACAAAGAACTTCTTAGTTCCATCATATATACGATCATTACGTACTCTGCGTTATTAACAGGTCTAGTTATACTTATGGTGATTTTGTTAGAATTTTCTTTGTCGCTTTCAAAATTGCCGTTATGACTTTTTTATTTCACAAGAGTATTCAGTTGTGACACTGCGAATTTTGTAAACGCTGAGGTAGCTCTACCACTAGGAGGAGAAAAAGAGTTGGCCAGGTGCGAGTGGGACTCGGGCACGGGGGGTTCCGTACAATCTTAATTATGTACACCGAGGTGACAAAAGTCTTCGGATAACGATATGCACATACACAGATTGCGCCAGTATACCGTAGCAAGGTATAAAAGGGTAGCAGAATGGCGGAGCTGTCATTTATACTCAGGTGTGATTCGTGCGAAAAGGTTTCCGACGTGATTATGGCTGCACGGCGGGAATTAATACTCGGAATGGTGAACGGTAGTCGGAGCTAGACGCATGGGACATTAAGTTCCGGGAAAGCGTTAAGGAATTCAACATTGCAACATCCACAGTGTCAAGAGCATGCCAATAATTCCACATTTCAAGCATTACCTCTCACCACAGACAGCGAAGTGGCCTAGGGCCTTCACTTAACGACCGAGAGCAGCAGCGTTTGCGTGGATAAATGTGAAACGTGTCTTACAGGAGGCAGGCGACAATTACTATAATAATGAGTAGTTCTTCATTCAGGCTGAGTGGGTCGCAATGGTAAAAGTAAAACATTGGGCAACGACAAATCTGAGAATGTTTCTTTCACATATAGCATGAAATACTTTATCTACAAGCAGTAATGGCCCCTGGATATCGGATGATGGTTAAATTTCGAAACGTGTTATATGGTTAATTAAGTCACGCCTTTCCTGATGTCTGACTTTTATCATTGCGACCCAGTCAGCCTGAATGCAGAACTACTGCTTGTGTTACTTTCAAGTTTGACGTCGGATAATAAATGACAAAAGGAATATTCTTTCATGTGATATCATTAGAAATTTTCTGAGTTTTTCTTTTAGTTGTACTGTGAAACATTACCCACAGCCGAATTTAACGATTGTAGGTCAACGGGAAGTTGTTCAAATGTGTGTGAATTCCTAAGGGGCCAAACTGCTTAGGTCATCGGTCCCTAGACTTACACACTACTTACAGTAACTTATGCTAAGAACAACACACACTCCCATGCCGTGGGAGGACTCGAACCTCCGCTGTGAGGGGTCGCGCAGTCCGTGGCATGGAGCCTCAAACCGCGCGGCCAACGGGAAGTACCCACAGATTTTAAAAAATGTTCAAATGTGTGTGAAATCATATGGGACTTAACTGCTTAGGTCATCAGTCCCTAATCTTACACACTACTTAACCTAAATTATCCTAAGGACAATCACACACACCCATGCCCGAGGGAGGACTCGAACCTCCGCCGGGGCCACAGATTTTGATGAGTGAGTTTGCAAGTACCAAAGTATGTGACATAAATGACAATCCGTTGACTGCATTGACTTAGAAGCTACAGTGTTTTACGCCGCAAAAGAACCATAGGCGAACGGCCTTGCCGCAGAGGTAACATCTGTTCCCGTCAGATCACCGACGTGATGCGCTGTCGGGTTGGGCTAGCACTTGGATGGGTGACCGTTCATTCTGCCGAGCGCAGTTGCCGAGCTGGCTGCACTCAGCCCTTGCGAGGTAAACTGAGGAGCTGCTTGATTGAGAAGCAGCGGCTCCGGTCTCGTAAACTACATACGGGCGGGAGAGCGGTGTACTGACCGCATGCCCCTTCACATCCGCATCCAGTGTCGCCTGTGCATGAGGATGACACGGCGGCCGGTCGGTACCGTTGGGCCTTCCTGGCCCGTTGGGCGGTGTTTAGTTTTAACGAACCGTAGGCTTTACTATGTGACATAGATTTCATCTTAATACGTGTAGCCCTTCCTATTACAGGGGGTTCTTAACAGATGGACGAACAGACGGAAAATTGAAATGACGAAAAAATTTTCTCGTGTTCTACACTTAAAAAATATGGTTTTTGGATCTTTCCTTTTCTAGAACAACGGCAAATAACCTGTAGATTTTGATAAGTGAGTTAGCAAGTATCAAAATACGTGACATAAATGTTGGTATGGTCTGACTGCATTGACTTACGTTTTTTACAGTGCCAGGGTAACATAGACCTCAATAATTGAAGTAAATTTCAACTTGATACGTGTACCCTTTCCTGAGAAATAGGGTACAGTCAGAGTGACGGAAAACAAGGCGATCCTATAAGGGTTACTTTTTAACCATATGAGTCACGGAATCCTAAAAACTACTAATGTTCACTACTTTTTCTGTGTGTTTTACTAATTCCCGCATTTTCTTTCTTTCTTGTGTTTGTACGTAGCTGTAAAATTTTTCATTTTTCAATAAATGTACACTGACAAATATTAAGAAACATTAAACTTTAAACAGCTCAAGTCAACGTTGAAAAATATCACACCGCTTAACGGCACACCAGTTATTCATTTCCGGCGAAGACACTTGGCTGTTGACTGGTCGATTCTACACCACAACGTCTTATTGGATTAATGACGCTGCTGTCGAATACAGGAGTGCGAGAGTTAAACGTTAAAAAAGAGTGCACGGTATCTCAGGCACACTGGACACCAAGGAAGAGTAATTTTCTACCTAAATTTGTTATTTTGGACACATTTTCATTGTTGACATTGTTTTGTAATAAGTAATATGCTTCGCTCTTTCGTGACAGGCGAAGAATTTGCTGTAAACCAAGTGTTACTGACACACTATTACAGCTATGTCAAACTCAACTCTGTGTTGACCGATTTTATGAAACTATACATTTTTCTGTATTTATATCTGTATTTATATTAAATTTTTATATTCATTTCCAATCTTAATAACGTTAAGAATAACATTTTATGTACTGTCCTGCTGGGCTCTCCTGCATTGCATGCTCTCAAGCTGCGCCCCTGTCGGAAAGGAACTTTGACGAATTAGGCAACGGGCATTAGTCGCAGTTGGGTTTGTTTTCCCAGGTAACATGTTGACAAGTAAATTACTTTTCACCTAGAAACACAACATTTCACAGGTCTATATAAACAACGCCAAAGAGCCGTCTATCTCAAAGATACTTCTGACGGATACACCGACACCCATATGCATCAGAAGGGAGCGAGACTGCTGTTTAAACAGTGCTTTCTGCACCCGGTACAGAGCTGCGCATTCTTTCACAACAGACCTGACACTTAAATATCCAAAAAGAATGCAGTAGACCACTGCAGCTGCTGTTGATTTCGTCTACATCTGGTGGCATGACGCCCATTAGTCTCCGTACACTAGCGTCCGTTCCACGGCAGCGTTATCTTCAGTGGCTTATGATGGAGATCAATAAGGACGCATAGCATAATCAACAGACGTCTTATTGATCGGAGAGATTCTGAACCACAGAAACGAGATAACGAGACTTTTACAGTACTCGTTAGCCACGTAAGACATTTCCTCGATGTACTGATCCACAATCACCTATTGAGAGATGTTTTTTCAGCTGTGACCTCGGAAGATCATAGAAACAGAAACTGACTACACTACTGGCCATTAAAACTGCTACACCACGAAGATGTCGTGCTACGGACGCGAAATTTAACCGACAGGAAGAAGATGCTGTGATAGGCAAATGATTAGCTTTTCACAGCATTCACACAAGGTTGGCGCCGGTGGCGACACCTACAACGTGCTGACATGAGGAAAGTGTCCAAACGATTTCTCATATACAAACAGCAGTTGACCGGCGTTGCCTGGTGAAACGTTGTTGTGATGCCTCGTGTAAGGAGGAGATATGCGTACCATCACGTTTCCGACTTTGATAAAGGTCGGATTGTAACCTATCGCGATTGCGGTTTATCGTATCGCGACATTTCTGCTCGCGTTGGTCGAGATGCAATGACTGTCAGCAGAATATGGAATCGGTGGGTTCCGGAGGGTAATACGGAACGCCGTACTGGAGATCTCAATGGCCTCGTATCACTAGCAGTCGAGATGACAGGCATCTTATCCGCATGGCTGTAACGGATCGTGCTGCCACGTCTCGATCCCTGAGTCAACAGATGAGGGCATTTGCAAGACAACAACCATCTGCACGAACAGTTCGACGACGTTTGCAGCAGCATGGACTACCAGCTCGGAGACCATGGCTGCGGTTACCCTTGACGCTGCATCACAGACAGGAGCGCCTGCGATGGTGTACTCAAAGACGAACCTAGGTACACGAATGGCAAAACGTCATATCTTCGGATGGATCCAGGTCCTGTTTACAGCATCATGAAGGCGCATCAGTGTTTGGCGACATCGCGGTGAACGCTCATTGGAAGCGTCTATTCGTCATCGCCATACTGGCGTATCACCCGGCGTGATGGTATGGGGTGCCATTGGTTACACGTCTTGGTCACCTCTTTTTCGCATTGACGACACTTGGAACAGTGGACGTTACATTTCAGATGTGTTACGACCCGTGGCTCTACCCATCATTCGATCCCTGCGAAACCCTACATTTCAGCAGGATAATGCACGACCGCATGTTGTAGGTCCTGTACGGGCCTTTCTGGATACAGAAAATGTTCGACTGCTGCCCTGGCTAGCACATTCTCCAGATCTCTCACCAATTGAAAACGTTTGGTCAACGGTGGCCGAGCAATGTACCAGGCCAATGCTCTCATCTGTCAAATAGCAAAGCTAGCGTCTCCTATCTTGCTCCTGAGATGCCTTCCTCTTCATCTATCTCTATTAGCCACGCAATCTTCTTTTCCTTTATATTTCCTTAATTATGTTTCATCATGTCTCTCTATTCTTCTCCTCCCTTCACCATGAGTCTCCCTCATACTCCTTGCTGCCAGCACTACTATCTGAAATTTGTCTCTTCAATAATGTCTAATTATAACAGTACTTATGATCTACGAATATCAACTCTATATGTATGTATTTCTAATTGTTTATTTCACTTTTTGTACTAGATGTAGTTTAACATGCCTACTAAAACGTATGAATGTAAAATAAGTAGAATGCCTGGTTAGATGTAAGAGAGGGCCTGATGGCCCTAATCTTGCCAGGTTAAATAAATAAAAAAAAGCAACTGGCTCGTCACAATACGCCAGTCACTTCTCTTGATGAACTGTGATATCGTGTTGAAGCTGCATGTGCAGCTGTACCTGTACATGCCATCCACACTGTGTTTAACTCAATGCCCAGGCGTATGAAGGCCGTTATTACGGCCAGAGGTGGTTGTTCTGGGTACTGATTTCTCAGGATCTATGCACCCAAATTGCGTGAAAATGTAATCACATGTCAGTTCTAGTATAATATATTTGTCCAATGAATACCCGTTTATCATCTGCATTTCTTCTTGGTGTAGCAATTTAAATGTCCAGCAGAGTAATTATATTTTATTGTGTTATGTTTTTAATGAAGTTTTTCTTTTAGTAAGGTAGCTTTATTGAAAGAGAGCGGCAGATCGTGGGAAGTATTTGTATTAACAAACAGATAGCCTGGGGCATTATCACCAGGGTGCACTGACAGGTCGCTTAATTAACGGCTGCTAGGGGCAGCAAACATTTAATTTTGAGTATTTCGTGTAATTACTGACCGAATTTAAAAATTTAAAATCATGTCATAATCTGCTCGATAATGGGAGTAATATTACTTTAACGGCTTAAAGCAATAAGACAAGTATTACAGAAATTATGCGTATGTCTCGAGGCTGAATAGCCCATACTATATTCATCAAGTGCAGTGTATAAGAATCAGAGCACTTATGCTACTTACAACCTACTTTGCACATAATTTCAAACTGTTATCAAGCTTTTTCTCGCTGATGAAGAAAGGAAACCGGTTCAGCGCTTACCGTATTTTAACTGTTTATGCATTAAAACTCCAGTGCCAGGCTAGACGCTTTAATTTATAGCTTCTGTAGTATTAACTCTAGTGGCGACATATTTTGCAAACAGTACCTAGTACACCACTGAACATACCTGCAAAACTATATCATTCTACGACACACGTTATTGGAGATATGAGGTGATAAACATCGAGAAGCGTGGAAAAAGCTTAAAAACGGTTAAACCAAAGAGCAAATAATCCAGACTACTCATCCAGTTTTCGATAATGAGAGCACTTAAGCGACATAAGTTCAAACCGTTTGTAAACTTCGTCTCGATCAGATGCTGAACGTCAAATATTTAACGCATCAACCCATTTCTAAAGCAGTCAGAAGTCTTAAGCTGTTTTTCACACGAGAGTTTGATCCTTTAAAGAGTCGTGGGTGTACCACCGGTAGCAAAGTGAGTATATTTGTGCGCAGCTATCTTGTGGCAAAAGATAGTATAAGGCCTATGTACAATGCAGCGGTCATTTTGGCCTTTTATTGATGAGTTCACTCAAGACGGCGGTCAATAATACTTAGGCCTACATGTGAAATACACAATAAATAATTGTTACGGTCTTCAGTCCGAAGATTGGTTTGATGCAGTTCTCCATGCTACTATATCCTGTGGAAGCCAGACTCCAACTAACTACCGCAACCTACATCATTATGAATCGGCTTGCCGTATTGATCTCTTGGTCTCCCATTAAGAGTTTTACTCCCCACACTCCCCTCCAGTACTAAAATCGTGATCACTGGATGTCTCAGAATGTGTCATATCAACCGAACCCTTCTTTTAGTCGAGGTGTGCCACAAATTTCCTGCTCGCCGATTCTATTCAGTACCTCCTCGTTAGTTTCATGATATACCCATCTAATCTTCAGCATCCTTCTGTAGTACCACATTTCAAAAGCTTCTATTCTTGTCTAAACTGGATCTCATCCGAGTTTCACTTCCATACGTGACCACCCTCCAGACAAATAGCTTCAGAAAAAATATCCCAACACTTAAGCCTATATTCGATGTTAATAAATTTCTCTTCTTCAGAAACACTTTTCCTGCCATTCCCAGTCTACATGTCCTCTTTACTTCGGCTATCATCAGTTATTTTGCTCGCCAAATTGCAAAACTCATCTACTACTTTCCTAATCTAATTTTCTCAGCATCCCCTGATTTAGTTAAACTACATTCCATTATGGTTGTTCGGCTTTTGCTGATGTTCATCTTATATCCTCCTTTCACAATACTGTCCATTCTGTTCAACTGCTCTAACAAGTTCTTTTCTGTCTCTGACAGAATTACAATGTCATCGGGAAACCTCAAAGGTTTTATGTCTTCCCCCTGGACTCTAATTGCTACGCCAACTTTTTCTTTGATTTGCTTTACTGCTTGCTCAGTGTACAGATTGAATAACATCGAGGGGAGGCTAGAACCCACGCTCACTTCTCAACAACTGCTTCCCTTTCATGCCCCTCGACTCATAACTGCCGTCTGGTTTCTGTACAAGTTGTAAACAGCCTTTCGCACTCCGTATTTTACCCCTGCCGCCTTCAGAATTTCGAAGAGAGTATTTCTGCTTTTCGAACCCTGAAAATGCTATAAATGTAGGTTTGTCTCTCATTGATCTATCTCTAAGATACGTCATAGGGTCAGTATTGCCTTGAATGATCCTGCATTTCTCATAAATCCAGGCTTTCCATTCTTGTGTAAAGAATTAGTGTTAACATTTTACAACCATGACTTATTAAACTGATATTTATGTAGTTTTCACACGTGTTAATAACTGCTTTATTGGGAACTGGAACTTCTTAAAATCCAGGGGTGTTTCCCCTGTCTCATATATCTTGCCCACCAGATGGAAGAGTTTTTTGTGGTTATCTCACCCAAGGCTATAAGTAGTCTTGATGAAAAGTCACCTACTCCTGGAGCATTGTTTCGAGTTATGTCGTTCAGTGCTCTGTCAAATACTTCTCGCACTATCATATCTTCCACCTCATCTTCATCTACATCAATAGTAAAGTAGTGGGGACATCAGTACAATTTTCATATCAAATTGATATTCAAATTAAATTAATTGATCAATTAATCAAATCCTGCCCCCGGCCACCCCGTCCCCAACCATACCCAACCCCACTCATGGATGATGTTTTAAAATGGCTCTGAGCACAATGGGACTTAATATCTATGGTCATCAGTCCCCTAGAACGTAGAACTACTTAAACGTAACTAACCTAAGGACATCACACAACACCCAGTCATCACGAGGCAGAGAAAATCCCTGACCCCTCCGGGAATCGAACCCGGGATCATGGATGATGTCATATGTTTTTGTCAGACTGCACGTTTGGTCGGGAAACTGACGCAAAGAAAGATCCTAATTACATAATTAATTATAAATGTTGGGCCTAATTACAAATCTATATGCATATAGCTATACAAGGATGGCGTAAAATCACAATACAACTAAAAAACTGATATGCCATACAACTGGTGCTATCCTTCTGGGAAAAAATTTCGCAATACCATTTTAAACTAGCGACACACACACTCAAACTCTACCCTACAGCTACAAGCTGGCAGGAAAAAGGCAGTGGTGTAAGGTACAATCTTTATTCTTTTTGGTGGGAAATACGTTGAACTAAAGAGAGGCTGGTGTTGGACAGAGAGGAGTTTAAAAAATGTATTACCTGTAAGCATACAGTATCTATCGTTGTTTGACATCAGAGTTCACTACAGACGTCTACTCAAAAACCACACTACAGCCCAGGTAACTGAAGCCAATGTACGATACCACAACTGATGGAAACAAAATGCGTCACAATTCTAATTACCCTTCAAAATTTTCGTGAAAAAACCAGCGCTCATAATGAACAGGTGACAATGCAGCACATGTACTGGGGAAAATCGTTGCCCTGAAAGACTGCAGAGGGGCGGTAGTTGAACGTGCATTCTCCCTGAGAAAACTACCAAAAATTGAGACCCTCTCCCATCCCTCCCTCCCTCTATCCACCTACGTAGGGGACACAGCCTTTTTCAAACGGCCAGCTGCTCTGCCGAAAGACTACTGGCACAAGCTGTCCACTATCCACACAAGGCTTTCTGCCCATGCTGTTCTTCTGTCACCCTTCTATGGATGCTGGCCACACTCAGCCTTCTAACTGCCTTAAGGCGACGCTCTTTCGCCAACACAGTAGCATGTATAGCCAAGTAAACAATAGGAGATGAAAGGACGGCTGCCCCAAGTACAACTTGTTCGCCTAAAATATAGTCAGCCCCACACGCCGCTCCCTGGACAGAGAGCGGCTGTGTCCGGCAGAAACGCCAGACCTCGCATGCAGCAGCCTGCCATTCTGCGATGGAGAACAGTTGTATTTGACGTGAACGCATGTATAATGAAGCATCTATTAATACAAGGAAAACGCAATTGCGACGATAATACGTGCCCTCTTTCCACGAAAATAGGTGCAGACATTTACTTTCAGTTTATGAGCAAAATCGCTGTAGCACTTATATTCAACTGCAGGATAAAATTCAGATGTCAATATTTTGTGACATCTAGCGAAGAGTACTGCTGCCGATTACAGATGATCAACAGACAGAGACCTTGCTTAAAATCACAAAAAAACTTAGACTGTTTTGCTGTGAAATCTACCGATCACCACAAAATGTCCTCGTTATTTCGAAACCGTCATCAGAGTAACGAAAAAGCGATAATTTAAACTCCAAAGAAAAAACATCTATATTAAGCAATTTCTTTCAGCTTGTTGGACAAATTACACGATCTGAGAGCATCTATCGCATTCAGTGTCTGTAAATAAACTATCATGCACGTTTGTATTACATACATTTCAGACATGTGAAATAACCTTAGAGAATACAATCTTTCATGCCACTGGCTCACATCTCAGAAAAAAACACAATTTTTCTACATTCGACAACAACAATCTGTAATTCAAGAGACTGTAGCTGTTTTGTACACGACCACAGGTCGCCTTTACCAATGCGATGCCATATCATACTAGCATTTGCGAAACAAATTGTGAGAGCCTGTCTCGCTCTGTGGAGGTGGGAGATTGAAATTTAGTTAAAAGATATCACCACAATGAAAAAAAAAACCCTCTTGAAGAATCATTCCGTGGCGCCCTAATCACGTCTTTCACCCTCCAGGCTGCACATCATTGTTACCAAATTGGTAGGCTAATTAATTAAATTGGTCATGAGAGTCTCTTTCCGTGCCAGGAATTTTTTTTCAGCCATCGGATTACACTGTCCAGGTAGGACAACTGGGAATCCATGGAGGGAACATGGCGTACTTTTCGAGAAACACTATTGAGAAACGACATCTGACACTGACCACAGAGGGATTCCACAGCCCACAACATACATTTCGCGTAAGGACCACGCTATTAAAAACGCCATCATAATAACTATATTACCATCACCCTGCATAAAAAGTGGTCTTCAGTCTACAGACCCACATGAGTCACTGATAGTGTTATGTTTTCTGGTAGAAATGCTGTCCTCAATTTGAAGTCAAGTCTATCCATACAACCACATATTTTGCGATGGATCCTGTAGTGACATCTTTTAATGATTACACTGGTGAATCCTATTCGTGCCGCACTCTTATCTTAAAACGAGTCACATTTTCGAACCTATCTGCTGAAGATCCCATACGGCAATTACTCCAGCACTGTTTTTTTTAGACAGTCCGTCTTGTAAGTTCTTCTCAGTGTCTGCCCCGCCATCCCTATAGCTTCGTCCTTGTGATCACGCCAATTTAAGTCGGATCTGAATGGAAGTCGGAGAGCGTTATATCTAAGACCTTCTGCATAACATGAAGAAACAGGACGAGCTGAGTTAATGCCACAGGACTGCACTTTGACCCGTCAGTGGAAATGGGAACATGTTGTCGTAGCTCAGCCGACTGCGTACAGTGTGTAAGGTCAGCGCCAAATGAAGCTTTCCCCTCCAACATGAGGTAGTAGAAGAGATAGTACGAGCAGTTACGGTGAGGTTTCTCGTTAGGAAAATTAGGAAGACTCCACATCATACAGAGCATGGAAGGAGAATGAGGATTTTGCTACTGGATTGCGATACATCTCCAAACTACATACAGTCACTGAAGTCCGAAGGAGATCTGCGACTCTCAGCATGCATTCATGTCTCACCCAAACATTCTCTCCCACCTAGGTATTTTGTATTATCCAACAGAGAGAACCTACGAGCTATAAAAACTCCACTAACGTCATCCGTTAGAGAATTCGATAAGACATTACCCTGTCCCTGTCTTCTGACATATCTTAAACAAATACATTCTGCTTCCTGGCATTGACCATATGTGGCCTTCCTATTAAATATACGGGTATTGTTTCATTGGAGCAGGTAGCTCATGATCGAAGTCGTTTCCACAGACCGGTATAAAGTTTCATCAGCAGTACTCTAGGATGACAATAGCCAGCAGACAATCACATGAGAGGGTAACTAGCTGCGACATAGTCGAGAATATGAACAGTGATCCAATCCTGTCAAATGTTTTTTTTTTATTCCAGTCTTTGATCACAATATAAATTCCTTTGACGATGACCGGTTTCAGTCAGTAATGACCAGCATCAGATCTACAATAGAAAAGAATATATGCACCTAGTGGGCAGTCCATCTTTAAACACAATACAGCATTTCATATCACAATATACTATCATACAAAGTGGGAAAGGTACAGATAAAATAAGGTAAAGTGTACCTGCTCTACACCATGTCCTAATGTGATAAAGCCGTAATGGCATCGTCAGAACATATAAATACACTCAGCATAGCATCGTCATATAGATCGAAATAGGGTGAGGTAAAATACATAGCCTATAGGCAATGTATTATGTATATTTTATTTTTGACCGTAAATTCACCCTAAAAGTGTCAGACCTATTATCTTTATATATTTCCTTTTAATAATTTTATGTAATAATTTTATATAATAATTTCATATATTATCCGGCGGCTGTATCCGAGCGGTTCTAGGCGTTTCAGTCTGCTACGGTCGCAGGTTCGAATCCTGCCTCGAGCATGGATGTGTGTGATGTCCTTAGGTTAGTTAGGTTTAAAAGTAGTTCTCAGTTCCAGGGGACTGATGACCTCAGATGTTAAGTCTCATACTGCCCAGAGCCATTTGAACCATTTTTATATATTTCCTTTTAATAATTTTGTAGGGTTAACTGTATTCGTCTTTTATTTTATCACAATTGGTTTCTATAATAGTTACCAAAACTTAAAAGTCTGCTACATGTATTTTACCTAATGTGTTTTTATCAGATTATGGTTCTTACCAAAATGAAGAATACATCTGAATCCACAGTAGCGACACCTATGAAGGATGTAGCCAAACTGCACTTCAGTAGGTTTTGTACAATAACGCCAGTTGCAAAATGACTGTGTGGACGTTTTGGCCTATTTTACACCATATTTTAAATCTATATGACGATGCTAATGCTGAGTGTATTTATATGTTTTGACGATATCATTACGGCTTTATCACATAAGGCCATGTTGTAGAACAGTTATGCTTTTACCATTTTTCAGCAGTTTGTGGATGCTTCTGGAGGAGAAAAAACGCTCAACTACTGCCCCCTCTGCATTCTTCTAGGACGACGAATTTTCCCCAGTACATGTGCTGTATTATGACCCGTTCATTATGAATATTGTTTTTTTTCACAACAATTTCGAAATGTAATTAGAACTGTGATGAATTTTTTTTCCACCTGTTGTGGTATCCTGTGTTGGCTTCGCTTACTTGGCTGTATGGTGGTTTTTGGGTAGGCGTCTGTAGTGAACTCTGACGTCAAACGACAGATATTGTAAGCTCACAGGTAATGCACTTTTTTAACTCTTCTCTGTCCAACACCAGCATCTCGTCAGTCGAACATATTTCCCACCAAAAATAATAAAGATAGTATCTTACACCACTGCCTTTTTCCTGCCAACTTGTAGGTGTAGGGCAGAGTTTGGGAGTGTGCGTCGGTAGTTTAAAATGGTAATTGAACGGAAATCAACAATAAGAAATTGAAAAACTTGCATAGCGAAGCACAGAATCGAATTGGAACATCGTTAGTCTCACGCGGCAAAATGGTGGAGCTTACAGCAGCAAATAAAATATTTTCAATCTGTCTTCAAAGTACCTCCTAAGTACATAGAGAAAAGAAGGTGACCAGAAGTTCAAATATGTGTGTGAGCATAAATGTAATAGGTGTTACACTAAGTCATGTAATTACTGCTGCCGGCCGCGGTAGTCTAGCGGTTCTAGGCGCTCAGTCCGGAACCGCGCGACTGCTACGGTCGCAGGTTCGAATCCTGCCTCGGGCATAGATGTGTGTGATGTCCTTAGGTTAGTTAGGTTTAAGTTGTTCTAAGTTCTAGGGGACTGATGACCACAGATGTTAAGTCCCATACTGCTCAGAGCCTATTACTGCTCGGGCAGCCTCTTAGAGCAGCTGAGTTTAGAACCTTGTTTTCGTTGGTACAGACATAGTGTCAATTTATAGTTCTGGGACCGAGCGAGGTGGCGGATTGGTTAGACACTGGACCTGCACCTAATGTTCTTCATTCGGGAGGACGACTGTTCAAACCCGCGTCCGGCCATCCTGATGTAGGTTTTCCGTGATTTCCCTAAATCGCTCCAGGCAAATGCCGGGATGGTTCCTTTCAAAGGGCACGGCCGACTTCCTTCCCCGTCCTTCCCTAATCCGATGGGACCGATGACCTCGCTGTCTGGTCTCTTTCCCCAAAAACAACCAACCATAGTTATGGGGATTCACTGAGGCTCAAAGGAGCTTTCTTTGAGGTTTTTTGTGTTAGCAGAAGATCCAACACCGTGTTACGAGTGGAGGCCGAAATTCACGCGTTTTAGTTCAAGCAGGAGGGAAGAATTGTACTGACTTGAGGTCTGGAACATGACAAGGAATGAGAATTCAGAAAACGGACGTAATTAGTTTGATACTTAACTTTAATCCATTAATGATATACGTCGCTCTTGACGCTACATGATTCACAATATTATCTGTTCAGAATACATTCTTGAAGATAGTACTTATAGTAACTGAATATGGCGCCTTGCTAGGTCGTAGCAAATGATGTAGCTGAAGGCTATGCTAAGCCGTCGTCTGTGCAAATGAGAGCGTACGTAGACAGTGAACCATCGCTAGCAAAGTCGGCTGTACAGCTGGGGCGAGTGCTGAGGAGTCTCTCTAGACTAGACCTGCCGTGTGGCGGCGCTCGGTCTGCAATCACTGAATTGGTGACACGCGTCCGACGTATACTAACGGACAGCGGCCGATTTAAACGCTGGCACCTAGCAAGTGTGGTGTCTGACGGTGACACCACAAGGTTAATGAAACGTTTGGAGAAGTGGCCATAAAGTGTGCTATGTGTTACCCATTTTCATTCTGATACTGCCCCATAGCACTGTATTTTTTGTAAAGACATCTATATACTGACAAAGTTAAGGGTAATTTCATGTTACTCAGTTGGAGTTCTTAGGAAAGACAGCATTAAGCTTATTTCAGAAGTCTGTAAATGGCTGTGCCTGGATTTGTATTTGAATGTTTGGAAATGGTGCAGGCAGGTTGACTGGAGAAAGTTCACTGTAAACGATCGTGAAGTCAATGGTAGGAGGCTAGTAGAACTTCTTCTAGCCCTTGTTACTATGATGGGGTGAACCTGGCATTCAGTGCATAATCAGATGGTGTCACGTAGCGTGTGAATTTAGAGAAGTCTGCAATATTTGTAATACGTCGTGCGTAACAATGGGTAACGTAGGAAGACATGATGTAGATGTGCAGCTGAGTGCTGCTCTGCGCACTCCTGCACTGGTTGAAGCACTGTGCGCTGCGACTCTGTCGCCAATACACTGCTCATGTGCATTACAGTAACTCTTACACGTAGCTAAATGACGGGTTAAAGAAAAGGGATAATTATCCACTTAGGGTTTATAGTTTCTCAAATACAAAAGTGGTAGAAAGGACGTAGATGATGACAGAATCAGAAGTGTGGTAATCGAGCTGTAGAGAACTTCCCTGATATGTTGCTAACTTCTGACCATGTCTCCGTTCGCTTTCAGCACGTTAGGAGGAAATTCGGCCCACCCAGGCACTTAGATCCTGAGCGAGAGAACTTGCTGCATGCCAGGGAACTTGACACAGACGTTTAGAGACAGAGACCCTCTCAAAGGAAAGGGAGCTGGTTATCTTCATCTGTGCAGCTTCGCGTTTTGGGGGCCCGCCAATACAAACAGCAGATGGGCTCAAACGGGGGAAGAACGTTGGATGGTGCAACTAGCTAATCCACAATGATGGCGGCATTGATTTTGTGGAGCCTCTCTGAGTTTACGAATTGTTTTGTCAGACCGGAGTTGAATGTTAATGACGGAGATTTTAAGTTCGTTATGTGGCGGCGTTACAGCGTCACTCAGTTCAGAGTCTGTAGCGCAGTGCACTTACATATCACGAATTGGTACGTGCGATCTCACCAGAGCAGTGTGACACATTGTTGGTCATATGGCTATAGCGATAACTCACTGGTGTGCCTTCGCTCGACAGTAAGAACATTTAATCTTTGAAAATACTACGGTTGCGGGCAATGATTCATACCAGTTCACTGTAGTACACGAGACTCGGATATGAAGCCCTTCAGGACAATTGTGCATGAAAGCATGTAATCAATTTACAACAAATTAGAAAATTAATATTTGACGGTAGTTTCACCGTCACTAATGTGTTGCACCTAATGTTCTTCAGGTTCCTAAGTGCTCATCAAGTGGGCATCCACACTGAATTATTTGTTTTTATTGGTTACTCGTCAGAAATATGCCAGTCAGGATCTCGATTAGGAAATTACAGGTTTTCACCAATTAAACAGGATTAACTTTAATATCCAATGGTGAATACAGTAAATACAAACGAAATTTAGATGTCACCATAACTTCTGCTTGAGGGATTTGTGGGCCATCGGCAATTTTATGCAAAGTCCGGAAATCCTACATAAGAGTTCAGGCCATGAAAATGCATTCAGTAGCGCGCATCTTGCTAATGTATAGACCTCCGTTATATATTCCTGCAACCGATATCTCTTACTCTATACCCTAACTAGTTCAAATATGGTTCAAATGGCTCTGAGCACTATGGGACTTAACATCTATGGTCAGCAGTCCCCTAGAACTTAGAACTACTTAAACCTAACTAACCTAAGGACAGCACACAACACCCAGCCATCACGAGGCAGAGAAAATCCCTGACCCCGCCGGGAATCGAACCCGGGAATCCGGGCGTGGGAAGCGAGAACGCTACCGCACGACCACGAGATACGGGCCCCTAACTAGTTCAAAGGAATGTTATCATTCTGTGCATGTCTTAGTCCTCATACTTGAACTGCAAGTAATCGTCTTGCACTCCTTTGGATGTCTCCAATAAATGTGTTTACGGATTAACGAAATAAACAGCTCACTTAATGTGATGTTATCTTCTCAATATACTAGTACTGTAAGGTCAGATTTACAACTAAAAATATAATTAGCTTTCTCTAGGTACGCAATAAGCTACTTTGTTAAATGTCTTCCAGTACAACACATGAACAAGTGGACAATCTGAAAATGTATCCTTCTGCTACTCTAAAATAATTTTATATTCAACTAGTAATTCATAGTAGCTTTCCTACTTTGCTCTGAAAATTTATACAGAAAAAGAGAACTTCAGTCAAGTCTTATTCAAGACATCTTCAACGTTTGTAGTCCTGTCTTCCTTAGTTGCATGAAAAATTACGATATACTGTTAATTTTTACTTGTTGGCCATCTAACAACAACTGAATGAAACACAATTGTCGTGCCTTATGTATTTTGCCTTTATTCTCGGCAAGGCATCATCGGTGGTCTGGAGTATATACATATTTTTACTATTTGGTTTACATTTTGGAACAATGTGTATATAGGTTATAAACACTTCTGGTGGATGGTTTTTCTATGGCGTAGTAATCTTTTAAATTCTACTTACGTTCTCCACGGATGCTTTTCTACGTGTTGTATCTTAGTTCCGTTTTTGGCGCTGTTCGTCTTCTTATAATTGCCATTTGGGTTTTTAGTTTCCACACTTCACAACACTAGGAACTGGAAACATGTTTTGAAACTATTTTTTTGGTTTGTGTTGCCGGAAGTCGGATGTTATTCATAAGGATCGAATGTTATTGTCAATTTCCTAGTGTATTTTTTTAAAATATCTGTGATCTGATTGTGTGTGTGTGTGTGTGTTCAGTGGGTTTGTGAACTTTCGACTTGCGACTTATCTTGTATTCCGGAAATATGGAGTTTACCTTTTTTTAAAAAAATTTTCCATGGAGTCTGTGTACTACATGTACGTAGTACCCATCGTTCCTAGCTATTTTTTATGATTTATATAGCTTCTCTTGTTGAGTGGGATTCTTTTTGATCTATTTAACATAGGTCTTAGTGCAGCAAGCTTTGGGTTGTGGGGATGATTAGATGTGGAATGTATTATTGTGTCTGTGGCTGCTGGTTTTCTTAAGTTTTTAAATGCATATCTTCCATTTCTTTTTATTATTGTTAAGTCAAGAAAATTTATTTGATTTTCCTTTCTCAAGTGTGAATTTTATGTTCTGATGAACTTTGTTGATTTCAGAGTGAAGTTAATCTATTTTTTAATTTTTCTCATCTACCAGACAAATAATGTCATCTACATATTTATTTATCTGTACCAATATATGGTTTTAAATCTTTGTAGTGGTTATTTTTTCAAATATTTGGTTTTCCAGATGACTGGTAAAAAATGTTTGCTAATGTTCCTGATATTGGGGATCCTGTGGGTAGACCATCGCTTTGCAGATAATATTCACTCTCGAACTGGAAGTAGTTTCGTTCGGTTGCCAGTCTGGGGAATTTTGTTATTTCTTTTATTGCTTCTGTATTGAGATTGCTGTGAGATGTGAGATTTTGTTCTATGATTTGTGTGATGCAGATTGAGGCTTACATTTATTCTACGTCGAATGAAATCAGTGATGCTGTGTATGGTACCTGTATGTTCCAGATTTGTTCTTTTAGGTTTCTTGTCTTCATCACTGTTCTGTTGATTTCTGTTTTATAGTGTCTTGTGATTAACTTTTGGAGATGTTTGGCTATGTCGTATGTTGGGGCTTTCCTGAAGTTAATAACGGCTCTTATTGGTGTACTATCTTTATGTATGTTTGGTTGACTGTGGAGTGTTGGTGCTTCAAAGCCACTAAAGATGCCTTGCAGAGAATAATTAATGGTGGACTCTTCTGTATGGGTAGATACTTATGCAAAAACGTTTCTTCCTTTCATTTGTTTAAAATATTTGTTTTCTTGTGAAGTTGAATTTGGGTAATCACTCAAGAGGCACTTCATTATGGTGTAATAGCCACATCTATATTTTATTCAGAATAATCTTGATGACAGCACTGTGTGTGGAATGTAAATGAACATTCTCATGATATTAACAAAAAAGGACTTCATCACTAATAAAATAATAAATAATTATTGTCAATGACATAATTTAATATTTTGTAAAAAGTTATATCTCAGAAAATACCCATGGGAAAGGGTAATGAAAATCTCAATCTTTTGTTATCTATGGTTCTTCTAGAATAATCCTTCTTCTTGTTCGAACTGTTGTTCTGATAGGATTGGTGTCCTGTAACACAGAGGTCTGTAAAAAACTGTTTTATGTTGATAATTTAATATCTGAAATATAGAGTTTATGTGTCATTGAGAGGAATCTTCTTTGTTTGGAGTTTTATTTCATTGTGATTCTTGTCCTGTTTAAATGTTAAGTTTTCTGATCAGCTGCAAAGGAGCGCAGCCAAACATTGAGAATTATTTTCAAATGTTAATGCATATAGTGAAGGTACAAAAATATTTAATATAGAGTATTTGTTAGTAGTAAAACAGGGGTTGAAGCATAATCGATAAGTGATTGTCTTAGGTTAGTTACCATCTTAGTGAAATATTGCAGCGGCAGTTTTAAATTGATTTTCTATACAGACATAAATGTTGTTGGTCATAATTGCGATAATAATTGTGTATTAGTGGTCCAGAACCCACTCTAAGGTAATAAATTCCAGTTAGACTGTGAATAAACTCTAAATATGATGAACATATATGAATGCATACAGCATCTTACTGATACAAAAATTCTTATACGCTGCTGTATGAAGCCTGGTTATTTCGCATCAACTTTTATGAAATATTTTGACAGGAAAAAATACATTATGTTGTGTGCTTGTGGTATTGTGTGACAAAACTGTTCACTTTTCTCAAAGGAAAGTGTTGCCACCTCGAATAACAGTAGCGTTAAATTCGATAAACGATCTGCAACTAGCAAAGAGGCTATTATGCAACAGCACTGAAAATTACTAAAAATTAGTACTCTTGTTTAGTTCAGATTATTTATCATTCATTTAGCTTGTTTGCTTGTTATATATGAATATTTTTGTGCATGAATTTTGTGCCATTTACACTGATTGACGGACAACATTGCTACACTTTCCCAGGTGGAGATTTATTTAACAAAATAACGATCATTAGCTGGGAAAAGCAGAGATTAAATAAAACCTCATGTAAATAAGTTATACACAACTGCAACCAGTCACTTTTTTTTTGGAATAATAATGCTTTATTAGATGAACCGGTTTTCGAACCTTTTCAGGTTCATCTTCAGAGGGTTCCGGGAGGATCCGGGAATTTACATCATTATTGGTAGTAGCATAATGGTGGGTGCTGGTTCTATGGCAGAAAGATGGGTCACACTTTAATGTATCGCCATGACTATAGCTTATCTGTCGATATGGATGTAAATTTATTTTTTAATTACTGTGACAGTACAGGCGGCTTTTTTCGGATCTGTCTGCCTCCATATTGGCAATGTAAACTTAAACTAACGAAAACCATCCTTGCAATAAGATTTAACAAAACTTGTCTCTCAGAAAACGTGGCTCCAAATTATATCAGAATAAAAATAACGAGTCAAAGTATGTCAGTCAAGACAGCAAAAGCACAATGTGAAATTATTTGGTTAAAAACTGAAATCAAGTCTCTTTACAAAAAGAAAGATCTGCTAAATTCAAAGCTGTATAATATACACTTAGAACTTAGCCATAAACTTATTGCTCATGTCTTCATGGTCTTCCTAGACTATGTCAATGTATATGTGAACAAAGAACGTATTATCATCTCACATAGACACGAGAAAAAGATAAATACTCTAATTTCAAAGAATGCAGTGAAGTCCCCCAGTATCTCTTCTGAAACAGAACATAAGTTTTTTGATAAAGTGATAAATACTACAAAAATATGCTTCAGTAGTAATGAATTAAAGCTGTTAAACAAAGGCCTTAGGCACAAAATTACCCCCTCACTAAATAAAAGCAACATTAAAGACCTCATAGTTAACACAAAAATTGCATGTACAGCACCTAAACTAAAACACAATGAACAAAATGCTGTAGCTCATAAGGCAAACAACATCATTATGAGAAGCATTCACCAGAACAAAATGTACAATAAGATGAATACTGAACATAAGACATTATGCGACATAAATAAGAAACTTCCAGTTGAAAATGCCCTCATTGTCAGAGCAGACAAAAGTAACACAGCTGTTGTCATGTATGAATCATACTATATTAGCAAAACTTGTGAATTCTTCAGAAAGAATAATATTAAGGAAATAGCGTATGACCCTACTCCCAAGTACCATGATAAAATTAAAAAGTTACTTAAAAACTGCAACTTCTTGTTGACACTATTAGAAGCAAAGCGCTGTATAGTGATGAACTCATCAGCACCAAAACTGAGATCACAGCCTAAGATCCACAAACCAGAATGTCCGATACATCCCATAGTGAACTCTATCAATAGCCCAAGCTATAAAATCACCACAAAACTTAATGATGTTATCTGCAAGGCATATGTACTTGAAAATAACTGCTCCATTGAAAACAGTTATGAGCTCATCAATAGTATAAAAGATATCCCCATCCCAACCACAGCTAAATTTGCATCTCTTCACATATAAAGCTATATACAAACATACCTGTCAAGGAAACAATTAGTTTAATAAGGAATAACTTACTCAAACATGGTACAATGGGTAGAGCTGAAATCTATGAACTCCTAGAGATCCTAGAACTTATATTGTCACACAACTACTTCCTGTTCAACAACAAGTTTTACATTCAGGAAGATGGACTGGCAATGGGTAGTAGTCTTGCAGGCTTGCTAGCAGACATATATATCAATAACCTTGAAAATAACTTTTTCAGGTCCCAAACCCAACTAAAAGATAAGCTGCTTTATTACAAACGCTATGTTGATGACGCACTCATTCTGTTCAATGGAGCAACAGAAGAAATAGATAATCTAGCCAAATAACGTAATAAAATACACAATAAAATCCAATTCACAGTAGAACATGAAACACCAAAAGGCATTAACTACCTTGATCTAACAATCTCAAATAAAAATCAGAAACATAAATTTCAAATTTTCAGAAAGCCAACAACCACCAATGTTACCATATACAAATGCTCTTGCCATCCAGACCAACATAAAAAAGCATCTTCAGAGCAGTGGTTAATTGCATGTTTAAAATCCTAATGGACACAAGTGAAAGACAAAAAGAAACATAAATTATTAAATCAATTGCCTCCACCAATGGGTACAACCCTGCAATAATAGATAAACTAATCCATACAGCAAAACTAAATCGACCAACTGCTGAACAACCACCCACAAACAAGAAAACCACATTTGTTAGCCTGCCTTTCCTAGTTAAGATTTCTCACCAAATTGCCAACCTCTTCAAGACATACAACATAAAAATAAGTTTCTTCACCAACAACAAAATACAAAATAAAATCATACGCAGCACCAAAACCACTATACAACAGTATCAAAAGTCAGCTCACTTGCAACTTATGTCCAAGCTTCTACATTGGACAAACTGGTAGAAGCTTCACAACAAGATTTAATGAATACATAGATGCACTCCATCTTAACAACCTGAACAAGTCCAGCTTTGCCTCCCATCTTGCCCAACACAATCATTCTGCAAACAACATAGAACAGAATCTCCGAATATTACATTTTGCCAACAAAGGCACAATACTTGACCTTCTACATCTACATCTACATCCATACTCCGCAAGCCACCTGACGGTGTGTGGCGGAGGGCAAGAAGAAACTGAAATATTTATCTACACAAATACCTACTCAATAATCAAACTGAACTGAGGAACAAATTTTTCCTTCAGAACTTTGAAGATGTACTAGTTCAAAACAAGTAACCACCCAATGAACCCTACACTGGCTCCTCAACCACCCCCCCTCCCAATGACCCACTCCCTCCCTCTCCTTACATCCTAACCACACCAGTGTCAATGTATTATACTACCACAGAACAAGACCTGTACCATATCTCTAAATGTTAAAGCCCTCCATTGCTAAGATAAATCAGTACTTTATACATATTAATTCTAGCTGGAACAAACAGAAGCTGCCTTTACCAATGTCCCAGATCACTCTAATGTTAGAATAGAAATAAGTCAACAGTTAAAGAATTTTTGCTCATGATTTTTTAAATATTAAATGTACAGCCATACAAACAGCTTTAGTCCATTACAATCACTATAACTCTTATACATATACCTTTAGCTAAAATAAACAGAATCTGCTCTTGATAATACCCCAAATCATGTTAACATAACAACAGAAATAAGCCAATAGTTCATCTGAAGATTTGTTATTAATTTAAATATACAGGTCCTAGTCATACAGACAGCTGCATCTCACTGCAGATACAATAACTCTGTATTATTGATTCCTTGGGATTCATGTTAATGCCAAACATGATAATTGCTATATAAAAAACTGCCTGTAAAATACAAGTAGAAATAAGATATCAGATCACCTGAAATTTGTTCTTGTAGTAATTTATTTATTTATTTTATCTTGTGCACTCATGTTATCGCCATTCTGATTAAAATACTTGCCCTTATATCGACTTTAACACATATAAAGAACAACAAATTACATCTCTATACAAAGTAGGCTTATGCCATATCTTTCTGTCAATATCTTTGTTACAAGCAACAGTTGTAAAGCGTATGCTGGATGCTGGAAAAGTGTCACTGTCAATGTGTAAACTAATATAGTTTGTGTGAAAGTGTTCTGGACATAAAAACGGAGGCAGACAGATCCGAAAAAAGCCGCCTATACTGTCGCAGTAAGTAAAAACTAAATTTACATCCATACAGACAGATAAGCTATAGTCATGGCAATACATTAAAGTGTGACCCATCTTTCTGCCATAGAACCAGCACCCAGCATTATGCTACTATCAGTAATGATGTAACTTCCCGGATCCTCCCGAAACCATATGAAGATGAACCTGAAAAGATTAGAAAACCGGTTCATGGTACACTCCTGGAAATTGAAGTAAGAACACCGTGAATTCATTGTCCCAGGAAGGGGAAACTTTATTGACACATTCCTGGGGTCAGATACATCACATGATCACACTGACAGAACCACAGGCACATAGACACAGGCAACAGAGCATGCACAATGTCGGCATTAGTACAGTGTATATCCACCTTTCGCAGCAATGCAGGCTGCTATTCTCCCATGGAGACGATCGTAGAGATGCTGGATGTAGTCCTGTGGAACGGCTTGCCATGCCATTTCCACCTGGCGCCTCAGTTGGACCAGCGTTCATGCTGGACGTGCAGACCACGTGAGACGACGCTTCATCCAGTCCCAAACATGCTAAATGGGGGACAGATCCGGAGATCTTGCTGGCCAGGGTAGTTGACTTACACCTTCTAGAGCACGTTGGGTGGCACGGGATACATGCGGACGTGCATTGTCCTGTTGGAACAGCAAGTTCCCTTGCCGGTCTAGGAATGGTAGAACGATGGGTTCGATGACGGTTTGGATGTACTGTGCACTATTCAGTGTCCCCTCGACGATCACCAGTGGTGTACGGCCAGTGTAGGAGATCGCTCCCCACACCATGATGCCGGGTGTTGGCCCTGTGTGCCTCGGTCGTATGCAGTCCTGATTGTGGCGCTCACCTGCACGGCGCCAAACACGCATACGACCATCATTGGCACCAAGGCAGAAGCGACTCTCATCGCTGAAGACAACACGTCTCCATTCGTCCCTCCATTGACGCCTGTCGCGACACCACTGGAGGCGGGCTGCACGATGTTGGGGCGTGAGCGGAAGACGGCCTAACGGTGTGCGGGACCGTAGCCCAGCTTCATGGAGACGGTTGCGAATGGTCCTCGCCGATACCCCAGGAGCAACAGTGTCCCTAATTTGCTGGGAAGTGGCGGTGCGGTCCCCTAAGGCACTGCGTAGGATCCTACGGTCTTGGCGTGCATCCGTGCGTCGCTGCGGTCCGGTCCCAGGTCGACGGGCACGTGCACCTTCCGCCGACCACTGGCGAAAACATCGATGTACTGTGGAGACCTCACGCCCCACGTGTTGAGCAACTCGGCGGTACGTCCACCCGGCCTCCCGCATGCCCACTATACGCCCTCGCTCAAAGTCCGTCAACTGCACATACGGTTCACGTCCACGCTGTCGCGGCATGCTACCAGTGTTAAAGACTGCGATGGAGCTCCGTATGCCACGGCAAACTGGCTGACACTGACGGCGGCGGTGCACAAATGCTGCGCAGCTAGCGCCATTCGACGGCCAACACCGCGGTTCCTGGTGTGTCCGCTGTGCCGTGCGTGTGATCATTGCTTGTACAGCCCTCTCGCAGTGTCCGGAGCAAGTATGGTGGGTCTGACACACCGGTGTCAATGTGTTCTTTTTTCCATTTCCAGGAGTGTATAAAGCATTATTATTAAAAAAAAGTGACTGGTTGCAGTTGTGTATAGCTTATTTACATTCAATATACAGTCACAGTTCTAAAATATCCGTAATGGATAAGCATAAAACTTCATGTTACATTAGTAATAAGTCACTAGTTTTATTGTAAACTTGCCGAAATTGTACAACGCGCAATCAAACCACAATACAATATCCCACAAATTGTTAAGTTAATTATCTTCCATAATAGCACTCGATAGAGCAGTACTACAAAGTATCTACGCTAAACTACTTTCTGTACCGAATAATAAAATTAAGCAGTGGTTAAACTCAGTATGTATTGCGGCAAATTTGTCTCTGCAAACCTCTCTTTCACGATATACAATTTTTTTGAGTATTCTTGCCTCTTCCAGCATCTTTTTAGTGGGCTCTTTGTATAGCAGTTTGGATCATACTGTTACTGTTACGCACTGACTCATGTAAGCGTAATCTGTGTTACCTCATCAATGAAATAAACTGCTCAGTCTTACACAGCAGGGCCAAGATACAGTTTTAACCGATCAAAATGTACTATGATCAGACAGACGAATCTCTGCATTCACGGGAGAAATTACGTATAAGACAGAGTATGGGCCCTCATTTTTTTTAGTTTTTCCTTTCTTTTGTAGGGTTTTTAAGCAAATAAGATCTGTTTTATACTGAGGAAGTGCAGTCGCCTTGTTGCTATGTTGCAACAGTTTCTGGGTGGTTTTAAACTTGTTCTTTTCTACTTTGCCTTTAAAACTGTTCTGTTCTAGCAGCTTCCAGCTCACTTTAAGGTGGTGCGCTAACCACTTCAAGTATTTTAACACTGAACAGCAACTTGTCAAGTTCAAATGGAGAAACATGGGTCTAACAGAAATTGCATGATAGGACATATACCCACTGATTCGTGTATGTGACTGTTGTATGCAGAAGTTACATATCGATGTACCTGTTCCAGTCTGAATGCGACTTTCTGACATAGTATCACAGCATTCAAATGAATGCTTTATGGACACGGTGTAGGCGACAATTTGCTTTGGGATGGAACGGAACTGCACGCCATTTTTTGAATCGGAACAACTTCTGTGAACACTGTTGACATAACATTTGTTTCTTGTTCAATTAGGATAGCATTAAGTAGAACTAAGTGATTTACAAAGGTGCAAGCAACTGTTTCTGCAGTCGTGTTCACAAGTGCCACTAGGTGTCAGTATCCAGGAAAGTGATGAATAATGAATAAGATGTGCTCATTTTTTGAGTAGTTTGTGGAAAGGGTCCAATAATATCCACGGAACATTCCGAAATGGCCTTACAGTTTCTGGGAGTGTTTGTAAAGGAATTTCGATTTTCAGTTAAGGCACCCTCTCGCACAAGTCAGACAGTTCCGTATATATTTGCGATGATTGGTTTGCCTACCTCACCTATGCTAGCGTTTGTGGCTCATTGTCAACTATGACAGGCCTGCAAGCTGTCAACATATCGACATAATTTGCCATTGCAGTTCTTTTGGTATTACTAATCGATTACTCAGGAGGGTTTTATGATACAAGAGGTCCTTTGCTGTCAGATACTATTGCTTCCCGAATAACCACATGTATTTCTTGAAAACTTGGTGTTCTGGCTCAGACAAATGCATCGAATTTTCGCTTAACTGATTCCTTACTACAGGTGCAACAGTGTACACGTTCCTCACTGGCAACCTCTTATTTCCCTTACGTTTCAATTACTTCCAACACTGAACTTTTGCTTCCATTACTTCCTCGCCATTTGCCAGCAGAGTTCCATGCAGTATTTCTATATTTCTTTGACCAACATTATCATCAATTCGGGCACTTGTAACATTTTGCCTCATACCGTTGGACTACTGAAACTTCATTTGACACGAATCTGTAACGAGTCACAAACGCCGTTCTGGTTGAGCGGATCACCCAGAAAGTTCGATCTCGGCGGTATCCGGGCTTTGACATCAATCCAGAGAAGTTTTCTGTTCCTCGATTGATATTGACATGGGTAGTAGTTTTTAATGACCACGTGCGTGGTTCCCTACAAGAATGTGGAGGAGGCCGCACACAAGAAGTTTCTCGCGAATGCGGTGACTGCCTATTGTTAAAAAAGTGAGTCGCCTCACTGAATTGTGCAATTCACATCGTATATAATCCATCGCCGTGTGAAAACTGGCCATGAAATCGTTTCTTAAAATGACATCCCCACTGTGTTTCCTAATTACTTCTATGTCATACATCCTCACATCACTTCGCAAATCTACCAAACTAGTTCCTGAAGGGGTGATTATCTCGTCACCTACACCACTAATATTATAACGTGGCGGTTTGGGAACACGTTTATTATTTTGTGAAACAATTAGCACACTAATCTAAGTTCCTGTATGTATCGTCAATTTAACACGACTTTTTCTAAGCTTGTCTTCTAAAACTGTAGAGTGAAAATTTCATTCTGGAGACATCCCCCAGGCTGTGGCTAAGCCATGTCTCCACAATATCCTTTCTTCCAGGAGTGCTAGTTCTGCAACATTCGCAGGAGAGCTTCAGTGGAGTCTGGAAGGTAGGAGACGAGGTACTGGCAGAATTGATGCTGTGAGGGCGGGTCGTGAGTCGTGCTTGGGTAGCTCAGTCGGTAATGCACTTGCCCGCAAAAGGCAAAGGTCTAGAATTCGAGTCTCGGTCAGGCACACAGTTTTAATCTTTCAGGAAGTTTCATACACACATGTGGTTGGTTCGCTATATTTCACTGTGTAATGAAAAAGAAATGTCATTAGGCTAGGGCATCCCATCGGGTAGACTGGTCTGAGACTTGCGTGTCGATTGGGATGTGATGAGGATGATGAAGACAACACAACATCCAGCCGGGAATCGAACCCAGACCCCTTTGCATAGCATTCCATCGCACTGACCACTCAGCTAACCAGGCAGACTATATAATTCAGTATTGTTACTGTCACTTTGCATGGCAATTACTGAATGATCCTTTTACTATTTATTGCAATAGAGACTATTTCCTAATTAGTTACTTTAGTCCATAAAATGAAGCCACGTGTACAAAGTATGTTTCGAGGACAGGTACATATTTTTGTATAAATCTTGCACGTAAAATCATTAAAAAATCACCTAAGAGCATTACCACATAAATAAAACTTCCTCCAGAAAAACATTCAGATCTGAAAGGGTTAAACTCAGGTTTGTTAATTATTTTGTCTGTAATCAGAAGCAGGACAAGACTGCTCTTTGAAACAGGGCATCAAGTGTTACACATCATGAGGAATCTATGTCCAAGTCCAGTCCATTTTTACATCACGAAAAAGAAATTGCCAATGTCTTCGGGAAAGAATTTCTGTTAGTAGAGTTGGCTGTTGTGGAACCTTCGGTCTTTTCAGTGGGGTAATTGGAGTTTTGAACAGGGAAACGAGAATTTCATCAGGAGAGAAATTACACAGCCAGTTCTAATTACACAGCCAGTTCTTTTGTTTGCCTTACAATGATGACGGATCTCAACAAAAGACTGCTCATCTGATGATTTGAGGATCTCGAAGCATTCTGATTGATTTCATCTTTTTTCTGGAACACTGTTTTCTCATCGTGACACTGGTAAGGGAAATGAATTTTTGTTCCTGACATTTAAAGAATTTCGCACTCGGAACTTTTTGTGCTCGTCCAGGGTTTTTAAACAATCACCCACGTGCCAGGGCTGTCGCTACTAACTGTTCTGTACCGAGCACGATCAGTTACTTTAAGTCACATAAATAGTCGACTTTGGAGACCAACATCCTCAAGTTCCTGCAAAACCTGCCAACGTACTCTATCTAATGAAAAGTATGCGGACACTTTCATGTATTGCAAGACTGACCACTAGATATCAAGAAAGGCGGAACTGCCCGCCCAAACCAGGAAACTGATGAAATGGAGAGGATCGTTCCTATCATTAACCAAACCAGGAAATTGATGAAATGGAGAGGATCGTTCCTATCATTAATGTTGATAGGAAGAGAAGTTTTGTAGAGCTGTTGGTCATTAAAAAGGAGAGGATTAATACCTCTACAAATGGGGTATGAACCCATTTACAAAAGGAGGCCGGGACTTGAGTTGTGTCAGTAAAGAAGTAGACTAGGTTATCCAGGAGACCTCAGTGGCTTTGAACATGGTCATTTGATGTCACCTGAGTAACAGATTCATCAGGGACTTTTCAGCCCTTCTAAAGCAGGTCAAGTAGACGGCGATGTTATTGTGGGATGGAAGCGCCAAGGAGCAGCTACAGATAAACTAAGACTAGGCAGGTACCATATACTGAAGGACAGGGACGGTTGAGCATTGCGGATGATGGTTGTAAACAATCGAATGAAATCGGCGCAAGGAGACGCTGCCCAGCTGGTACGATTTCTTTGCGAAGGGGGTTAAAAAGAATGGGGTAGAACGGTCGAGTAGCTGCTCATAAGCTACACATTTCGGTAATTAGTGATAAGCGACGCTTGAGGTGATGTAAAAAACGATGCCACTAGACAGTGGATGACTGGAAACTAATGTTTTGGAGATACAAATCACGCCGTAACATGTGGCAATCCGACGGAAGGGTTTGCGGTTGGCACATGTCAGGAGAACGTTACCTGCCAACAGGTGCAGTCCCAGCAGTGAAATACAGAGGAGGTGATGTTGCGGTGTGCGTGCGTTTCTCGTCGTTAGTGTTCCCTTATTGCGCTTAAGAAAACGTTGAATGCAAAAGAGTATGCATAAACTTTACTGCATTGTGTACTGCGTACGGCAGAGGAACAGTTCACGGACAATGATGGTTTGTGTCCGTTTGGTAATGCACCCTGTCGTATAGCAGTATCTATGAGGCAATGGTCTGTGGACAATATCATTCCAGAAATAAACTACCCTGCTCAGCGTCCGCACCTAAAGCCAATGGAACAGCATTGGGATGAATCACAACGTCGACCTTTCTCCGGACCCCAGCATTCAACGCCATTACCTTCTCTGATTTCTGATCTTGAGGTAGAATGGGCTTACATTGCTCCATAGATATTGAGAAACCGCACAGAAAACATCCGAAGCAAAGCTCAAGGCGCTATAAAGGCAAATCGTGGGCGCATTCCATATTAATCTCCACTAAGAGGCGCGCGGGTACTTCTGACCAAATAGTGTAAATTCACCAACTTTATACGAACTTACAATCCATTCGAGATTCGACGCGGTCAAATGTGATGTCATCCTACACCAGACCTGTTTCAAGACACGAGATTTCTAAACATTAAATAACCATTACTTGCTGGTGATTTCGCAGAATATTTTTTTTTTTTTTTTGTATTTGGTCAGTATTTATTGCAAGACTGTGTATTTCACGATCATCGTTCATTCGAATAACAGTGGCCATTCTACTGCATTACAGAAGTTCATTGGCAATAGTAACATAGATAAAGTAAAGTAGAACAAAGCGTAAGAATACAACAATGTTATACTGCATACAAAAGAAAAATGTGGTAAATGCGTTGGAATCGTAAGAAGGAAACATTTTTAGCTGTAGTGGATACATTCTGAAAATGGACGATTCATGTTATCCTTTATATAATCTTATATTCACTGAATGAACTCACTTAAAACAGCGCAGTATGAGTGGTAAGGTCTGGGATTGGTAAGCAGGACACATGGGCAGCTGGAGTGGAATGCTGACCCCATTTGAGGATACAAAAATTTATTTTCACCATGTTAGCCGGCCGCGGTGGCCGTGCGGTTCTGGCGCTGCAGTCCGGAACCGCGGGACTGCTACGGTCGCAGGTTCAAATCCTCCCTCGGGCATGGGTGTGTGTGATGTCCTTAGGTTAGTTAGGTTTAAGTAGTTCTAAGTTCTAGGAGACTTATGACCTAAGATGTTGAGTCCCATAGTGCTCAGAGCCATTTGAACCATTTCACCACGTTAATTAAAACAGAGCACTGGTAACAACGCAATGATTAATTAGTATTTGCAAATTGCGGTGATCTACACCTTTTATTCAATTGCATAAAAGCAATGAGAATAATTTTAAAAAATTAAAGGAAAACAGCCTCTTGGCCCCAACTTTAAATCAATAAAAAATTAGTTTACGCAAATATAACCTTAACATAACTACAGATCTGAGCTCACTAGTCAATTATTAGGGCTGCTGAATATGAAAAATAACAATTTTGTAAAAGGTATTAGGTTTAAAACTATTAGGTTTAAAGAAAACGCTCAAATAGCTAGATCTCATAAATACGTGAATTAACTATTATGGAAAACATTCGGCAATATGATAGCCTGAAAGGTCTACACAGCAATCAGCACATTCTCGACGTCGGGCGTTCACATCGGCCGCGCGTCTGAATTCCGTGCTCGAGAGCTCAAGTGACAATAACTGGCAGGAAGACCTGCGCATACCAATAACGGCCTCTAGAACACACAAACCCAGTATTAATACACAGATCACTAGAATACTAAAACCAACAGCCAAGTACTGGGTAGCGCCAAATGCAGAAAGAGATGTTAAACGTTATAGCGTGACAACTGCAGTTACTATTAAAGCAATAGTTCATTAGACAATCTCCAATGACGTGAAATTTCACTTGATAAAATTATAAACCACAACTAGTTCAAGGCGTTAATGACCAGACAGTCCGCACACAATCTTAAAAACCAAAGCACCGTTCTACGGCGCTAAATTTTTGCAGTGGCCAACAACAAGGAAGTTGGCAATTCCAATTTAAATTAGCGGCTAAAGTTTTATAAAGAGAATGTATTTGATTCATAAAATTGACCACTTAACATATTAACACTAATAACAAAAAGCCACATTTTTTATGCAACAGAACCAGGGCACAGCGCAGTTACATGGACTTGCAAAACCAAGTCTCCCGGACCCACCGTCCAAGTGGCATAAGGAAAGACTAGGTTCAAAAATGGCTCTGAGCACTATGGGACTCAACATCTTAGGTCATAAGTCCCCTAGAACTTAGAACTACGTAAACCTAACTAACCTAAGGACATCACACACACCCATGCCCGAGACAGGATTCGAACCTGCGACCGTAGCAGTCCCGCGGTTCCGGACTGCAGCACCAGAACCGCTAGACCACCGCGGCCGGCAGGAAAGACTAGATAAAATCAAAGTGGCTACACGCAGCAATGACATCCAGAAATTCCACCGCAAAATCGTCACTATTTAGAGTTAGTCCGGGAGCTCTCCGTTAACATGCTCGGCAGGGTAAACTCCCACTCACTCCACGGCATTCGAGATAGACACGACTCGTAAACAGAGCCTATGTTGACCGGCGATTACTTTCGCACTCCAGGTCCGCTCGCCACGAGACCCAAGCGCCGGTATGTCAACACCGTGCGTCCCCGCTGTACACCGAGCCCCTACTGCCGATGCTCCTTGCACTGCCTTCCCTCTGTCACTTTCGCCAACCGAGTCCCCGTCACTGCCTCGACAGTCTCTCTCTTGCGAGCCGCGGCCGTCCTAACAAGGGAACCTCCCCATCGCACCCCCCTCAGATTTAGTTATAGGTTGGCACAGTGGATAGGCCTTGAAAAACTGAACACAGATCGATCGAGAAAACAGGAAGAAGTTGTGTGGAACTACGAAAAAAATAAGCAAAATATACAAACTGAGTAGTCCATGTGCAAGATAGGCAACATCAAGGATAGTGTCAGCTCCGGAGTGCTGTGGTCCCGTGGTTTGCGTGAGTAGCTGCGGAACAAGAGGTCCTTTGTTCAAGTCTTCGCTCGAGTGAAAAAAAGAAGACTTCCTTTATTTTCACGAAGTTATGATCTGTCCGTTCGTTCATTGACGTTTCTGTTCACTGTAATAAGTTTAGTGTCTGTGTTTTGCGACCGCACCGCAAAACCATGCGATTAGTAGACGAAAGGACGTGCCTCTCCAATGGTAAACGAAAACGTTTGATCGCAAGGTGATAGGTCAACCGATTCTCCACAGGAAAACACGTCTGATATATTCTATACGACACTAGTGACGGCATGTGCGTCACATGACAGGAATATGTTGTCGACCCACCTAACTTGTACACTTGGCGAATGGGTAAAAAGATTCTTCTACCTTTCCCGATTTAGGTTTTCTTGTGGATGTGATAATCACTCCGAAAAAAGTGATGAAAACTTAAGAGTTTGTCACATAAACTGCAACAAATGAATGCAACAGTTTCACAGTCGCACAGTTTTCCCTGTTCTCTGTCAAAACATATGTTTTTAACGTTTTCAGATTTTTCCGTGTGTAGACCGTCAAATCCTGCATATGTCCCAGCAAATCTGAACATGTCCTGGAATTTTGGAGAGTGAAGTTGATTATGTGTGAGTGCCTGAACTTTGATAATTGACACACGATCACGTAAACAATACTGCTCTGTGTACCTGTGCAGCTACGCAAAATAATTGTCTGAAAATAATAAATTAAACTTTTCACTTGAGGGAAGACTTCAACCAAGGACCTCTCGTTCCGCAGCTGCTCACGCTAACCACGGGACCATGGGGCTCCTGAACCTACACTATCCTTGATGTTGCCTATTTTGCGCATGGACTACTCAGTTTGTATATTTTGCTTATTTTTTTCATAGTTCCACACACTTCTTCCTATTTTCTCGATTGATCTGTGTTCAGTTTTTCAAGGCCTATCCACTGTGCCAACTTATAACTAAATCTGACGGGGGTGCGATGGGGAGGTTCCCTTGTAAGTAGAGGGCGCTAGACAACCACCTCGCCGCAAAGCGTGTAGCTTCGACAGAGAAACCACCCTGCCATCAGCATCGTAGGAGGTCACGGCTCAGTGAGAATCACCAAGTGGAGGGAAATTATCAATAATGCCTACTCAAAATAAATAGGCGGAATCATCACAATGCCGTGACAACTGTGTTCAGATCACAGTCGTGGAAATATTTATTGCATGACAAGGCCCCCGGAGTAGACAACATTCCATTAGAACTACTGACAGCCTTGGGAGAGCCAGTCCTGACAAAACTCAACCATCTGGTGAGCAAAATGTATGAGGCAGGCGAAATACCCTCAGACTTCAAGAAGAATATAATAATTCCAATCCCAAAGAAAGCAGGTGTTGACAGATGTGAAAATTACCGAACAATCAGTTTAATAAGTCACGGCTGCAAAATACTACCGCGAATTCTTACAGACGAATGGAAAAACTGGTAGAAGCCGACCTCGGGGAAGATCAGTTTGGATTCCGTAGAAACGTTGGAACACGTGAGGCAATACTGACCCTACGACTTATCTTAGAAGAAAGATTAAGGAAAGGCAAACCTACGTTTCTAGCATTTGTAGACTTAGAGAAAGCTTTTGATAATGTTGACTGGAATACTCTCTTTCAAATTCTAAAGGTGGCAGGGGTAAAATACAGGGAGCGAAAGGCTATTTACAATTTGTACAGAAACCAGATGACAGTTATAAGAGTCGAGGGACATGAAAGGGAAGCAGTGGTTGGGAAGGGAGTGAGACAGGGTTGTAGTCTCTCCCCAATGTTATTCAATCTGTATATTGAGCAAGCAGTAAAGGAAACAAAAGAAAAATTTGGAGTAGGTATTAAAATCCATGGAGAAGAAATAAAAACTTTGAGGTTCGCCGATGACATTGTAATTCTGTCAGAGACAGCAAAGGACTTGGAAGAGCAGTTGAACGGAATGGATGGTGTCTTGAAGGGAGGATATAAGATGAACATCAACAAAAGCAAAACAAGGATAATGGAATGTAGTCGAATTAAGTCGTGTGATGTTGAGGGTATTAGATTAGGAAATGAGACACTTAAAGTAGTAAAAGAGTTTTGCTATTTGGGGAGCAAAATAACTGATGATGGTCGGAGTAGAGAGGATATAAAATGTAGACTGGCAATGGCAAGGAAAGCGTTTCTGAAGAAGAGAAATTTGTTAACATCGAGTATAGATTTAAGTGTCAGGAAGTCATTTCTGAAAGTATTTGAATGGAGTGTTGCCATGTATGGAAGTGAAACATGGACGGTAAATAGTTTGGACAAGAAGAGAATAGAAGCTTTCGAAATGTGGTGCTACAGAAGAATGCTGAAGATTAGATGGGTAGATCACATAAATAATGAGGAGGTATTGAATAGAATTGGGGAGAAGTGGAGCTTGTGGCACAACTTGACTAGAAGAAGGGATCGGTTGGTAGGACAGGTTCTGAGACATCGAGGGATCACCAGTTTAGTATTGGAGGGCAGCGTGGAGGGTAAAAATCGTAGAGGGAGACCAAGAGATGAATACTCTAAGCAGATTGAGAAGGATGTAGGCTGCAGTAGGTACTGGGAGATGAAGAAGTTTGCACAGGATAGAGTAGCATGGAGAGCTGCATCAAACCAGTCTCAGGACTGAAGACCACAACAACGACCATGAATTACTTTGTCTTTTTGTCTTTTGCTGCAGTTTGCTTCAGGTTATACCAGTTCCATTGTTGCTAAACTTCGTTGACATATTCTTGCCTTTATATTCTGACTTCTTCACGCATGTTTTCCAACAATACACAACTCTTCGTTGTTATTTGGTTTTGCAATGAAACCAGTGTTTATTCTGCCATTTTGACTTGAAACTTTGGAGTGAGAAGATGGGCAGGTCAGTTGAATTAACGCCAGAAAAGAAAGCTGCTATACTTGCTTATTCTTCTGTTGGTCTCAGCACCAGAGAGATAGCCTCTAAGACAGGATTTAATCAGTCTACGATTTCGAGGTTACTGAAAAAATACAGGGAAAAAGGAAATGTTGATCGTGAGAAAGGAAGAGGTCGGAAAAGGGCGTCTACTGTCAAACAGGACAGGGTATGGAAAATGCTTTCACTCAACGATCATCGCCTGTCATCAACTGAAGTGAGACTGTGAAGAAATGTGCGACATCTCAGTAACCAGCAGTACTGTAAGAAATAACCTACTGGAGGCTAGACTCTCAGCCCGTCATGCTAGAAAAAAATGGCTCTGAGCACTATGGGACTTAACATCTGAGGTCATCAGTCCCCTAGAACTTAGAACTACTTAAACCTAACTAACCTAAGGACATCATACACATCCATGCCCGAGGCAGGATTCGAACCTGCGACCGTAGCGGTCGCGCTGTTCCGGACTGCAGCGCCTAGAACCGCTCGGCCACCCGGCCGGCGTCGTGCTAGAAGCAAGCCTTTATTGACCAAGATAATGTAACAACAGCGATTAAAATGGGCAAAGGCACATGCGACATGGCACATGCGAGATGTGGAACAAAGTAATCTTATCAGACAAATTTAATCTGCTTGACTCAGATGGAAAAGTGTTCATGTGTTGAAGAAAAGGCGAAGAATTTTTGCCATCATGCATAAAACATACAGTCAAGCACCTACAAGGACAGATGGTCTAGAGGTGCATTTCCAGTGGAGTAGGTTGCCTGGACTTCAATGGCACTGTCAACGCAGATGCCTACACAAGCATCCTTGAAAGAAAGCTTATGCCAACCATTAGAGACCAGTTTGGATATGTTTCCAATTGCATTTTTCAGGATGACTCCACTCCTTGCCGTAGAGCTTAGAAGGTGAGTCCTATGACTAATATTTGTACCAAACGCGAAGCAGATTACTTTCTTGGTTAATTATAACGTACTTCTACATTTAAGGAAAAATCTTTCCTTCCACAAAATCGGGTTCGAGTATTAGAGTGGCCTGGAAACAGCCCTGATCTCAATCCTATTTACAACTGTTGTATGGTTATGGGGAATGCTATCACCAAAAAGAAGCCACGGAATAAACGGGCGCTGTAGCAGACCCTTGTGTGTGTATGGTTTCACGAACTGAGTGAGGAGTACATTAATACGTTAATTCTTTCAATGCCTTCACAATGCCAAGCGGTGATTAAGGCACATGGTGGAGCAACAAAGTATTAAACGCAACAGTGTGTTCATATGAGACAACACAAATACTAAAAAATGGTTCAAATGGGTCTGAGCACTATGGGACTTAACATCTATGGTCATCAGTCCCCTAGAACTTAGAACTACTTAAACCTAACTAACCTACGGACATCACACAACACCCAGCCACCACGAGGCAGAGAAAATCCCTGACCCCGCCGGGAATCGAACCCGGGAACCCAGGCGTGGGAACCGAGAACGCTACCGCACGACCACGAGCTGCGGACAAACACTAAAAGCAATCAGTGTCATGTTACAACATTAATATGCAGTGATTCTTTCAGCGTTGGTATTCATATTTCAGAATAGCAAGCAGAATAGCTGACATATCCACTTACACTCGTTTTTGAAGAAAGTGCTAAGTTATATAAAACAAACATTTTTATAGAAACAAAAATTAAGAACAAAAATAAATTGGAAAAAATAATTGTGTATATTCATTTCTGATAGAAATCAAGAGAAATAAGGCAAATTTTGCTGAGTTATTCAATGAGTGTAACAAAAATTGTTAATTGTAAGAGGTGATGCAATAAATATTTCCACCACTGTAAGTCATAATTTTACACACTGGAGACTAATAGCTCTTATTTCTAAATTTTCAGATGATGCCAGAAAACGAATTCACTGCTGAAGTGCCAGAAATTACTGAGCAGCTATTGCTGGCCAGTAAACCATTCCACCGGATATGCAAGTTATTTGGCCTGATGCCATTCACGGTTGATGTGAAAACTGTTTCACTGAAGAGATCAAAGTTGGATGTAGCTACACTGACATTCACCAGCGTGGCACAGCTGGTTTCTGCTTGCATTTTACTGTTCTTTGGTATCACTATGATTCAGACATTTTCTACAATGAACATTATCGTACTTGCAACACTTTGGCGATATCCAATATTAGTGTTCGTTTCAATAATTTCTGATGCCTTTTTCAATACAAAAAATTACGAGAAAATGCTGCAGCTGATAGCGTTATGTGACAGTACACTGACTACCTTTATAGGGCCAGTCAGTGTTCGTGTAGGCAGGGCTGCGAAGCTGCAACTAATGTTTTTAGTTTATTATTATTGTTTGTCATGCTCTCTTTATTTTTCTGTTAATGGTACTCTGAATCAGTCGTTGTGTGCAGCGTCTAGTTTGTATGGCTTCGGAGCAACACTACTAACAATTTTAAAATTTGCAAATTTACAGTTGGTAATAAGGCATAGAATCTCACTTCTTAATAGCTGTTTACTCGGTACGCGATTTAATATGTCTGCCAAACGTCCTGCGGAAGATTGTTCAAGAAAACATCTGATGCCTGTTGATAATCTACAAGTAAACCCTGGAGATGTACGTTGTTTCCCATTATACATAAGATCCCTTAGGCGAGCATATGCATCCGTTAATGAATCGGCAGCAGTGGTGACCTCTGTTCACAGATATTTTCTGCTGCTGTATTTAGCAATCCTTTCGCTGTTAACTGTAGTGCAGATTTACTACCATATAACGAAATCACTATTGCCTGGTTCGACCAGTTCTGGTGGCTGGCAGCTGTGGGTGGGTACAACTCTAAGTGTAAGTACAATAGCATTTGTGGTACTTCCCGCTCACTGGGTAGAAATGGAAGTCAGCCGCACTCAGAAGCTGTGCTCGCAGCTGCTGGTGGGAGGGCGGCGTGTGGGCGGCGCCGCCCACCGCGAGCTGCGGCTGCTGGCGCGGCAGGTGTCCTCTGGACGCCCCGTGGTCAGCCTGCTGGGCGTGATCACCGTGCGACTGAGCCTCGTCGCTGCTTTCATCTCCGTAGTGACCACCTACACCGCCATGTTGCTCACATTCTGGCCGTCAGGTAACGTGGTAGTAAGCTTCCGATACTGAAAACGAGTTAGTGACCTCGTAAATTATTAGTGATGTACACTGGAAAATATCACAACACCAAAAAAGAATTAATGTACCGGGTGATCAAAAAGTCAGTATAAATTCGAAAACTTAATAAACCACGGAATAATGTAGATAGAGAGGTAAAAATTGACACACATGCTTGGAATGACATGGGATTTTATGAGAACAAAAAAAAAACAACAAAGTTCACAAAATGTCCTACAGATGGCGCTGGACAGCAAAACGTCAGTGACTGCGCATGACAATCGTGTATAAAAGGAGCTGTAACGAGAGAGGGAATCAGATGCGCCAGCAGTAGCAGCATGTTGACGTTACCTGAAAAGGCGCTTTTAGTGAAGCTGTATTATCAGAATAGGGAATGTGCTAGTTCAGCGTTACGATCCTATCGCCATAGGAAGTGGATTAGAACAGGTAAAGGTCCGTTGACAAATGCAGCTGTGGCGAGAATGATTTCGAAGCTCGAAGCCAGGGGTTGTTTAAACGATAGACCCCGTAGTGGCCGACGGAGCACAAGGCGTAATGCTGCTGAGACATTTCAGGAAGAAATGGAGACTGTAGCGGGTTCGTCTATGCACGGGGACGTCAGCGTTCTTGCAGTCGCACGTCGCACCGGCATTCCATACACTACTGTATGGTTGGCACTTAGGCGTACCCTCAGATGCTATCCGTACAAAATCCATCGGCATCATGAACTGTTACCTGGCGGTTTAGTGAAGCGGAGGGCATTTGCGGCGTGGGCGTTTCGAAAGATGGCGGAAGATGACCATTGGTTGAATAACGTGTTGTGGACCGACGAAGCTCATTTCACGCTCCGAGGGTCTGTCAACGCCCACAACTGCAGAGTTTGGGCTACCGAAAATCCTCGAACTGTCGTAGAAACTCCATTGCACGACGAGAAAGTCACGGTATGGGTTGGATTTACCACATCTACCGTCATCGGGCCTTTTTTCTTCGCGGAAATGCGTGATTCTGGTTTTGTAACTGCTACAGTGACGGGTGAGAGGTACGCCGATATGTTACCGAATCGCATCATCCCCAGCCTGGCTGATAAACACGTGCTGGAATGTACAATGTTTATGCAGGATGGCGCTCCACCCAATATTGCTAGACGCGTGGAAGATTTCTTGCGCACGTCGTTTGGTGGTGATCGTGTGCTCAGCCGCCACTTTCGTCATGCTTGGCCTCCCAGGTCCCCAGACCTCAGTCCGTGCGATTATTGGCTTTGGGGTTGCCTGAAGTCGCCAGTGTATCGTGCTCGACCAACATCTCTAAGGATGCTGAAAGACAACATCTGACGCCAATGCCTCACCATAACTCCGGACATGATTTACAGTGCTGTTCACAACATTATTCCTCGACTACAGCTATTGTTGAGAAATGATGATGGACATATTGAGCATTTCGTGTAAAGAACATCATCTTTGCTTTGTCTTGCTTTGTTATGCTAATTATTGCTATTCTGATCAGATGAAGCGCCATCTGTCGGACATTTTTTGAACTTTTGTAATTTTTTGGTTATAATAACACGCCAAGTCATTCCAAGCATGTGTGTCAATTTGTACCTCTCTATCTACATCATTCCGTGATTTATTCAGTTTTCAAATTTATACTGACTTTTTGATCACCCGGTAGATTAATGAAATTTCGGGATTACATTTATCTAGGTAACACGTTTAGGTGCTTAACATTGCAAGATCACAGGTTAATGTAGATGCGAGATAAGGCACTGTAAATGTGAAATGCTGGTACATTAATAATCGGTGTAACCGCCTGAATGTTGAATACAAGCATGCAAATGTGCATGCATGTATTGTTAAGGTGCCAGATGTCAGTTTATGGGATGGAGTTCCATGTCTGTGGCAGTTAATCGGTCAACACAGAGACGGTTGATGATGCTTGTGGATGACAGTAGAGTAGTTGTCTGATGATGTCCCATATGTGCTCGTTTGGAGACAGATGTGGTGATCGAGCAGGTCAAGGCAACATGTTGACACACTGTAGAGCATTTTGGACTACAACAGCGGTATGTGGGGGAGAGTTATCCTGTTGGAAAACGACCTCTGGAATGCTGTTGATGAATGGCAGCACACAGGTCGAACCACCAGATTGGAGTACGATTTTGCTGTCAGGTGAGTAGTATAGCCACGAGAGTCGTCCTGGTGTCATACGGAACGCAGGTGTAGTTTCATTGTGTCTAGGCTGCAGACAGGTTGAGTGCAGAAGCCTAACTGGCCTCCTTCTAATCAACACGCGCCAACACCGGCACAGAGTCAGAACCGGTTTTAATCGGAAAACAGAACAGGCCTTCACCTACCCCTCCAATGTGCTCTCGCTGGACACCATTGAAGTCGCATACTGCAGTGGTTTGCGTTGAGTGGAATGCCCATTGTAGGGCGTCTGGCTCGGAGCTGTCTTTGAAGTAATCAATTTGTAACAACCAGGTGAAACTTCCTGGTAGATTAAAACTGTGTGCCGGACCGAGACTCGAACTCGGGACCTTTGCCTTCGCGGGCAAGTGGTCTACCAACTGAGCTACCCAAGCACGACTCACGCCCCGTCCTCACAGCTTTACTTCTGCCAGTACCTCGTCTCCTACCTTTCAAGCTTTACAGAAGCTCTTCTGCGAACCTTGAAGAACTAGCACTCCTGAAAGAAAGAAGTGAGGACGGGGAGTGAGTCGTGCTTGGGTAGCTCAGTTGGTTGAGCACTTGCACGCGAAAATGCAAAGGTCCCGAGTTCGAGTCTCAGTCCGGCACACAGTTTTAAACTGCCAGGAAGTTTTCATATCAGCGCACACTCCGCTGCAGAGTGAAAATCTCATTCTGGAAACAACTGGGTGTATCACTATGGTGCCAGCTATCGCTCGAATGACTGCTGCAGATGCAGTACGATGCGCCAGAGCCATACGCCGAACATGATGGTCTTCCTTCTCGGTAGTGACACGTGGCCATCCAGAGCCCAGTGTTCTTGCAACAGTACATTCTTGTGTCCACCGCTGCCAGCTATCATGTACAGTGGCTACATTGGCGCCAAGTGTTTCTGCAGTGTCGCAAAAGCAACATCCAGCTTCTCGTAGGCCTATTACATGACCTCGTTGAAACTCAGTGAGGTGTAGATAATGGCGTCTTTGATGCCTTAAAGGCATTCTTGATTAACTTCAACTCACCACGTCCAATGTTAAACTGAAGCTCACGACCATTGCCTGGTATATTTAAGGAGAACCAGCTAACAATGTTCATACTGGCACTACAAACGACACTCTTTTGTAACTGGCGCGAAATCTGAATAGACATCATCTTCCAGATGTAGAAACATGCCCATAAGCCTTTGTTTATGTCGCACAACTCTTTCTTAGTGTTTCTATTTTTTTTTAGGCAGTGTAGATATCCAAAAGACTTCTCCTTCCAACTGCACGTTCCTCAGCTCCACAACATTTGACGTTACCCGCGCAAGACCGGTGTAATATCAATGCGAGTATCAAAGAAGGTCAGGTACTATCGAGCGCAGGCGTTCTTGAGATTATAAATGTTTCTAGATGTTGTACTGGAACGTTCTTCGCACTAATAAATAGCATGATACGTTAGTTAGTGAAGTTAAGAGTCTCAATGGAACAAAAATATACCTCCGTTGAGGTGCCTATAATTTTTTATAACTATTCCATTTAGATCTTTTAAATTTCTGGGCGGTTGCGCTGGATATGAAACTGTAATGTGTAAAAAAAAGCATTTTTGTTACATAAATTACTTAATTTGAACGTAAACAGTAATAATGTTTGAACTATTTCGTAGAATCGGGTGTACTGCCGGTGGTCCGCGTCTTCCCAACACGATATTTCGACGTCGTAGCTCGGCATCTTCATCAGGTGTTCCGTGAGACTGGTTGACGAGCTGACCTTGTCCCATATTTATGCCTGGGCGGTGTGTGGCGATCTCTATGCCGTCCGCGCCCACTGTGGTCATTTCTGGTGGAGGTATCAGTCTATAGGCGCTTCATCTTCTGTCCGCGCCCGTTGTGGCTCTTCTGAGGTAACGGACATCCCAAGGCGTTCCCTAAAGGGTCCGCACCCGATAGGCGTGATCCTAGCACTACCATGGTTCTGATGAAGTTCCTTATGCTGTCCGCGACCGCGGCGAGTTTCTCTCGTGGCCGAGCCATTCTCCTGGCTTTCTGAACAAGGTATGCGCCTATGAGGTGCGCTTCCTGAGGCATCCATCTGCTGTTGGAGCTGCTTATCATGACTGTCATCCCCCAAGGAGCTTGCCGCCGCTTGGTATCACGTATGCGGTTCTGTTCCGTTACTTACGCACTTGGACGTCTGTAGTTCATTCCTGGAGGAGGGAACTTTCTTCCGTTGTTTCTGTAGTAGTTCCAAAGTAGGATTCCACGCAGTACTAAGCTGATATCCTGCTTCCCGGTGGATCAAGTTCTCCGCCATCTTGATTTCAATAAATTCATTGATACTAGCCCAGAATCGGGAGGTCTGAGCCAGGATCCTTGTTTTTTCATAATCCATGGTCTGCTCAAGGTCCAGGCAATGTTCTGCTATTGCAGATTTAGTTACCTGTCGTAGCCTAGTATGTATCTGGTGTTCTTTACATCTTATTTCTATGTTCTGGTAGTTTGACCGATGTAATACATCCCACATTCACATGGTATATGGTAGACAGCAGGTTTCCTTAACCCCAAATAATCCTTGACAGTCTCAAGGAGCGTCCTTATCTTGTTAGGTGGGCAGAACACACTATTTATATTGTGTTTCTTCAAGATTCTGCTGATCTTGGCAGATATAGGCCCAGCATACGGTAGAAAGGCTACTTTCCTGGTCTCTTCTCCCTGATCCTCTCCTGTTTCCTCAGGTCGTGTAGTGGGATGGAGCTCTTTGCTGATGTCCCTGGTGGAGTGTCCGTTGTCTGTGAACACTCTTTGTAGATGTTCTAATTCCGCTGTCAGGCTGTCTGCGTCACAGAGTGTTTTGGTGTACATGTGTTCTCAGCACTCCTTGCTTCTGTGCTGGGTGATGCCAGCTGTCAGCCTGCAGATATAAGTCAGTATGTGTTGGTTTCCTGTACACACTATGGCCTAAGGTGCCGTCTGCCTTCCTCTTTACCAGGTCATCGAGGAACGGGAGCTGACCATCACTCTCTAGTTCCATGGTTTGCTTGATGTTGGGGTGTCTTGTGTTCAGATGGTCCAGGAAAAGTCATGTTGATTGTCTTCTGGGATGCCCAATGTTTTACTTTTTGCTACATGACATAGTTCGCGCACTCATCGCCCACCTGACGCAAGAAAGTCGGTTGAGTGACACTACCTCATCCTCCCTACAGATCTGACTCTTTCGGATTTTCGTTCGTTTGGTCCCCTCAAGGAGGCTTTTCACAGAAAAAAATCTGCAACAACTAGGAAGTCAAAGAATGTTAGGCAACATGGCTCAAGCAACACGCTAAAGACCTCTTTGCATCAAGTTCAAAAAAACTAATTAATCCTGGGGATAACTATATTAATATTGGTGGGTAATGTTCCGATGACTGCAAGAGCTTACAAGTACGAGAAATATCAGACAATCAGCTTAACAGCTCATGCATCCAAGCTGCTGACGAGAATAACATAGAGAATAATGGAAAAGAAAATTTAGGATGTGCTAGATGACGATGTGGTACTACAGACGAATGCTGAAAATTAGGTGGACTGGTAGGGTAAGGAATGAGGACGTACTACGCAGAATCGAAGAGGAAAGGAATATGTGGAAATCACTGATAAGGAGAAGGAACAGGATGATAGGACATCTGTTACGACATGAGGGAATAACTTCCATGGTACTAGAAGGAGATATAGAGGGCAAAAACTATAGAGGAAGACAGAGATTGGAATACATCCACCAAATAATTGAGGACATAGGTTGCAAGTGCTTTTCTGAGATGTAGAGGTTGGCACAGGAGAGGAATTCATGGTGGGCCGCATGAAACCAGTCAGAAAACTGATAACAAAAAAAAAAAAAATTCCAGAGATAGTAAAATTCTCATTTGTGAAGATACACAGTTTTTCCTATATCAGTTGTCTGTTGTATATACATATATGTGTGTAATAATTATATTAAAATTTTTTACTTACAAAAGAAAATCGTAAACGTTTTTTTTTCAAACGTGAGGTACTTTTTTCATTATATTTGTACATGATTCTTACATTATTGGTCTATTTGTTAGATATGATTTGCTACTAAATTTTTGATCTCTGATGATTTACATCACACATAAAATTTAAGATAGAATTTGATCCTGAATAATTTATTCTTGTTAAATTTTAGTTGAAGTTCTCATTGTTGTTCTTGTTTATGAGTTGTATTTGTTAATTTAGAATATTTTTTGGAGTTTCTGTCAAATTTGTGTAAATTCCTATTTCCACTAAAATACTCATACTCTTTTGGCTGTGTGGAGAATGGAAAGATCAGTGATTGTATGCACTATAGAGTGTTGATTTGATCGAAGATACATACTAAATCTGGAGAGGTTGGATTCACATTTGTTTACATGTTCTTTATACCCTGTAGTAAATTTTCGTCCTGATTGACAGACACAGAACATGTCACTGCACTTAATTTTGTGTATGTCTGCTTAATTGTACATCTGAGTATTCTCTATTTTGTCCATGACCTTCATTACTAGATTATTATTTGTGCAGAAACTAACTTTTGTCATAATTCTGAAGTGTGTCACATTGTTTGCATTTTTCGCAGATATCGTAATGTAGCAAATTTATCTTTCTCCTTTGTTTCTACTTTCACTAATATTATTCCCTCATTTTCATTTGCACATTTGGCCCTAATTTCCTTCTGTATGTCATATGGATCACATTTCATTGTAGCTATTATTTGAGGCTACAGTTTTAATTGTATCATATTTCCTTTCATAAGGGGAACTCTAGGCACAAAATCTATTATAGTGAGAAAATACGCTGTTTCATGCACTAGTAAGTAACATAACGAGTTATGCATGTTATAATCAGTTGTCGATGGTTTATAAAATATGCCAAATTTATGGATGAGATTATCAAGACCCATTTTCATATCTAACAAGTTTATGCTCTTGTCCGTTTTACATTCGATGGTGAATTCGATGCTGTTATATATTTTATTCAATGGCTCTTGAAATTCATTAATTTCGTCACTGTTTTGATTAAAGAGAATGAGTGTTTATTAGTCCATTGGATTTATTCACTAAAATTTTGTATTCTGAGTAATCGAAGAAAATATTTGTCATGATTACTGTAAGCAAGCTTCCCATGGTGAGTCCATCATTTACTTGTATATCTCTCCAGCGAAGGTGAAGTAATTGTATGTCAGCACTATTTCTAGCAGACTGATCACTTTTTTTTTATTGCTGGTTGGCTAAGCTTGCCAGATTTTTGTATTTTACTTCTTATGATGTTTACAGTTTCCATGATCGGCACATTTGCATACAAATTAGTGACATCTAATGAGATGAATTTTCCATTTACTGATATATTTGTGTCTTTTATCTAACTAATTAGGCGATGCTAATTTTAATTGTGTATTTCGTGTTATATGTTTAGTCTTGGTTAGGCAATTTATTAAGTTATTTAGTTGGTATGTATACTGGACTGTTTATGTAATTTACAACACATCAACAGGAATCCCTTGTTTATGTATTTTACATTGTGCTGTAAGTTTAGATGTTTATGGGCTCGTTAGAGCATGACACTTACCTGCCGAGTTTCTACCAAATGGAGAAGCACATGTGTTACATTGTGCAGTTCATCTGTACTGAGGGTGCAATTTGTCACATACCACCATGGCACATTTTATGTATTGCCACTTTGTTTAAAAAATCATAGAGAAACACATTTTCGATGAATCCCATATGCAACACTAGCTAAAAGCACAACATTCTGTTTGCTACAAGAAAACATCAAAACAAAAGCCTACCATATACGGCACTTTACCTTAAGAAATACGAAATTAAACATGGAACCATAACAGAACAGCATCTCTGTGGGTGCACATGATTCTTAAAGAAAGCAATGATTAACCACTATACTGAATAAATATGGTTTGAATTTAAGTCATTATATTTACAGGCCTAGACTGGTTTGAGAATAGATGATATCAAATGCAGGTTTGTTTCATCAAGTGTTCCAAGCGATCAGCAAGGCACAATTTAGAAGCGATAAAGTGTCAAGTCAATAGTCGATTAACAAACGTGATATATTGATCTTCTTCACCTCAAAATATCTAATTATAAACTTTCTTTTGTTAGTAACTTTATGAAGTGGACTGTGATGACTTCTGTTGATAATTATTAATGGCAGATTAGAGACTGTATGATTTATTGCTGAAATTATAACTGATTCCAAAGCAGTTCCATTATATTCAGTTTTGCCTACATCCTGTATGCCATAATACAACATTAATGGCTTAATGCAGGAACTCTGAGACCACAAGATCACAGTGCACATAAGTATACTGAATCCATTAGTTCTGAACATGCACATCTCGTGAGAGAGTGGCAGATCAGCGACAGTGACTGTCTAGTACTTGTTACATGAAGCATGAGCACAATACATCACAATTAAAAAAGCCTTGCCTCTGGGGAAATATTATTGTTATTAAATGCTGGATATGTGTAACCAGTGGTAGCTGCGTTAATATGAGTATATCCTACACTATGCTATAATGCTAAGCAATAAACTTATGAAAAAAGTCAAGAATATAACAAATTCAGTGTGGGAGTGTATAAGATCCCCATACATCCTTGGACCTCTAAACGTAAGTTTTGCCTGGTTGTTTATGTCAAAATAAAGCTCCAGTACCAAACTAACGAAAAAAAGAATGTTGCATTAAGTAGAAAAGGCGTGACAGTGAAATGCTGCACAATGATTTAGTCGATATATGCATACGTTATGTGCACATAACAAATGCTGATACATGAAAACATAACTTGAAAAATCACATACAAACACTATCTGTGAAAATTTTTCAAAATGTGCTGTTGAAGAAGAAAAATGTAAATGGAACAATGTCAATTATTAACAGAATTTGTCTAACATATGGAAGAGTAGCAATTACGTTCTAGGTAGCTATTAATTAATAGCTCCATTTTAGTGAAAAATCACTAACTGTCTCTTCAGAAAATCAAGTCCATGTCCATAATAAAACTTGTTAGATATGTTGTTATTTATCTGTAAATAATATACAGGTGCTTAATAATGCATTTTATCTACTTATTGCAGTATAGTATAGAATTGTTTATCTAACCTAATCCTTAAGTCTTTTAATAAAGGAAATGAATAAATTTCAAATAAGCAAATTCCACTCCTTCATATTAAACGAAATCAATTGTGTTCTGGAAAGCTTACGTTGAAGGAGAGTCACCACCTAAAAGGCATTATCACTTTATACCAACACAGTCTAACTACATAATCATTTATCAAGATTAATTGTCTCAATGCAAAAGGCACACAAAATATTCATTGTACTTCAAAGTTAGTCGCACAAATATTAAGTCAGTCAGCTCATAAATGAAGAAAGAAGGTTTAAGGGGGCAGCGATAAAATTGTAGCCCACACTTCAGATAAGCAAATATATTTTTGTACATAAATATGTAACTAAGAATTTTCAACATCCAGACGTAAACACACTTTATTTTGTAGTGTTTTACTTGAGTGATTCACTGCACTTGGAGGGGTTGGGGGTTATTCGCTTTGTAAAGAAGTGAAGTCTCGCAGTGTCAAGCAGCCCACATGGATTTGTTAAACATGATACCTCATGCAGCCCACAGTACAAAGACCAGTGTGCAGCACATTCCGCGCAACGTGACTAGCCAATCGTTACTAGTAGTAACACACAGTGGAAGGCACACCAGCTCCAAGTATGACGAGATCTGATTTCGCACCACTCCTTTGACGCCCATCCCTGCACAGGTATTGCATGCCAGCAGTTTGCAAACAACAGAAAGAAAAGAAAAAGACGGTATCACGCGAAAAATAAGACTTGTCACCCACATTATTAAATGTGTGAAAAACGTTGACATGTAAAAATTTTTTGAAATAGTAACAACACGACTTTATAGACACTATCGCTGGGTGGGGTCCTAGTCGCTGGGTGGGGTCCCAACCACTTTACTTAACACATTATCACTTCGAATAGTTTCACCTGTTCTGTTTCATACTTGTGTATGAAAACACTAACAGTATCGAGTTACATCACAAATGTAAAAATATTCTCACAAGTTCTTCCTGTTATACTTAATAGGTACACAGTCGAATTGCTTTACCATGTGCTTTCTTCCTAGCCAACGACTTATTCTGCATTTGCTGCAAAGCCATCATCTGCCTTTCCACTTGTGATATTTCTTAGTGATCAGAGAAATTATTCGTTCTAGAAAGTTATTGAGCTTATAACACTCCTAACTGCTACTGTTATACCATAACCACAAAACTGAAGGCAAATTGTAAAACAGAATTATTTTATTGGATTAATAATGGTATAAAGCAACAGAACAGTGTTACCCTCTGAGAGGAATTTTGTTAAGTTGACCGTGTTGTTCCTATCGGAGGTGGCGTATCGGAAATGAAAGTCAGAATTACGTAAATATTTGAATAGTAACAAACAAAATTTTGCCTAGCTATACTGTTTATAGAATAAGGGAAACGGTCGCCAGCCTAATTAGGCAAGAGAAAGATTAACGTTCTCGTTTAAGAAAGTAGGTATAAGTAACTATAACGGACAAACACAACCTAGACTTAGCCACACGCGAGTGCAATGAACTCTGACACACACATATGTTTTAAGATTGAAGCTAACAGTTAGAGCAGCACAAACTATTTGCAAAATTATAATAGATAGCGAAACACACTATTACTTTCACGGCTTACACAAAGTGAATGGTCTTTATAACATTACTATTAATATGCACTTCTAATACACATGAGAGACCAACACTTAGCAGTCATGAACATATAGTTTTCTACTATTGCAGTTTCCCACTTTTACTACAGCGAAACACAATGTTGACAAAATTGCAAGAAACTGACTCACCTTTTAGAATTTACTACAGACAACAATTTGATCATTTACTTTATAAGCCTCAGTATTAAGAACTTTTGATTTTGAAGTTAGCAACAGCACTTTAATAAGCAGTTTTAATAGGAATATTTTTAGCAAACAACATTTACTTTAACTCACTCTCTTGCCATATTAACTTTAACTTTCTTTTTACTATGTGGAAGAGGCATTAATGAGCAAAATACTGGGCTTTAATGTTCCTTTAGTAAGGACACTCGGATATCACTTTAGTTCAAACGGAGAGGAACCTGAGAGGTGTTATGATGAGGAGAAAAATCAGGGTAGGTACATAAATTCAGATATAAATTACCTTACATTTGAGCACATTAGCACATCCATTAAGCTGATCCTTCACTGTACATCATCATATTATTACGTTGCAATGATTGCGCAATGTGGTGGCAACTGCATGTTGGTAGGTGGAATTGCAGGCAGAATTGCTGGACTGTGTCATTTCTTGGTGACGATGATTGATACAAATTCCAGAATATTTCCAGCTATTTATCCATCCATCCGAGGCCTTGGAAAGAAGCAGGAAAAGCCTCTCTCGGAATCAGCACAATATGCATCTTTTACATGGCAGTGCACGGACTCGTAGCTCGTCCCCGACTCGTAGCTCGTCTCCGACTGCTGGCTCGTCCCCGACTGACTATCAGTTCCACCTTTTCCACCTAGGCCAACCACAATTTGTGCGCGCTACACAGTTCCGTTCCCGAGGGGAACCACTACACCTTTTACATACAGAATAACTAAGAGCCCTAAGTGAGGATCAGCAATTTACATAACAGCAACCAAATACATTAAATAAAACAAAACATTTACACATATTGACATCTCTACAAAAAATTATTCACACAAAATTACAATCATATACAGTAAGTTTTGTTCCCTCCAAATGGGACAAAGAATATAAATTGCAGATACACTACTTTGCATAGAATCAAATCACGACATCAAAGGTTTGACAAAGAAAAGAGTATACAATTTTGTGTTATCTATTCAATCAAAAACATTTACAGGTTCTTAACGATGTAAAATGTATCTAAAAAAAAAAAAGCAAAATAAATGAGTACAGCATTAGAGCTATGGTGTTACAAGCTTCGCGCCAAATCACATGCTGTAATGCTTTTACACTTCAATTTGTTAGTAACAGCTTCAATGTTTGCCAGTTTCTATCTTCGGTTTCGATAATTTTTAGCACAGTGAACCCTAAAGAGTCTTCATAATTCTTTCGTAGTGTGTTGAGTGGGATCTGACATTGAATGATACGATGAAATTAAATTTCTAATTTGCCTTTCCTGGATAAACTCAGTCCAAAGATTTCATCGAAATTAGGGTGAATTGCCAGTGAGGAGGCACTTCAGATTAATAATATTCGCAAAACATTGGCTCAAATGGCTCTGAGCACTATGGGACTTAACATCTCAGGTCATCAGTCCCCTAGAACTACTTAAACCTAACTAACCTAAGGACATCACACACATCCATGCCCGAGGCAGGATTCGAACCTGCGACCGTAGCGGTCTCACGGTCCAGACTGAAGCGCCTAAACCGCTCGGCCACAGCGGCCGGCTCGCAAAACATTCTATCTTTATCTTCTTACAGATAATTTTATTTACTTTACATAGCAGAAAGAATAGAAGGACTCGGGATAACCGATCTACATCTCCACAACTCTGTGAGAAGTTGACTTTCGGTTATTGAAGTCGAACAAGAAAATCTAATATGACAGTTTCGCTAATTGACTGAGGAATTATGTTGTACTTTAACTCTCTACACTATATCTTGGAGACTTTTGTGTGATGGCAGGGATCACAAATTTTTAAAAGTTTGCTCACTCATCATGACATGCTGTAAAAGGAAACTTGTACTTGATATTTCTCTAGGCACTTCTCTCGGCCAAACGGTGCATCACTGAAGTGAACGTACTCGATAAGGTCTTCCACCTCTTGTTTAGGGATATATAGTTTCCAGTATAATACACTGAGGTTTGGCCTCCTACACAAAATATAATTATGAACAAAATAATAACTTCTCGTCTTTTCTTCATTATTGACTAATATTTTCATTTTATCATGTGAAGTGTTTCATCTTCCTCTTCTGTCTGAATAGTGTGTAGAAATTTCGCATTCTACTCTTCTTACTAAATTAATCTTCATTTTTTTACATATGGGTTTTCAGTGTATACGTCCTTTACATTTCGTGAATTATGTGATAAAGTAGCAGGTACCACATTTTATTTGCCAAGAGTGTGTGGGATTTCGAAGTCCAGGCAAGCTCCAGCTAGCCAGCCGACTATGTATTAATGTACAGTGAAGCAAGAGGGATAATACTCGATGACCTGTCCATACAACAGTGTATCATTCTACCAGAAAAAAATCGGAAGTAGTAAACGCCTCGAAAGAATCTTTTAAGTACTTCGCACTGTGTCATGCTGTTTTTTCTTTTACAATCTTACTAAACTCTAGAACGCTATTGTGCAATGTCGTTCCTGACCATTTTCAATGACAATTTCATATAAATGCGGTCAACGCCAAATTTACTTGCGCTTATCGCAAGAGATAATGATTTACTAGGATCTGGTGATAACAATAGTGAAACTTCACATTTTTAAACTCTTCCTTTTGATCGGTACCACATTTTCAAGTGGAATAATTCTTAATTAACTTTAAGAAAGCATTATATGACAAGCAATATCCTTTAATGAAGCGTTGGTTGTATCGAGAGGAGCCTAGAAACGATTGAAATGATTTTCTAATGGTGTGTACTGTATTATTTCGAACTGTTTGCAATCTTTATAAGTCTGGTTCACTTTCTGCAGACGACATGAAATTTCTTATAAACTATATGTTCTTCCTCGCGCATTCAGATTTTTTTCAGACTGAGGGTGACTCCAGCCGATTTAAATGTAGTCAGAAGTTTATCCAGCACGTGCTCGTCCCAGACCCAACTAAAATATCATCTACAAAAGTTCCTCCCTAAGCATTTTGCCCAGAGCTCGAACAAATGCTACAGATGAAATGTTTAATCAGAACAGCATCCACTTGAAATGGATACGATGAACATTTGACTTCCATCCTCCAGCTTCTACTGCTAATAACTAGCTCTCACTTCCGAATTTACTTCTGCTCTCATCTTGGACACATTATGGTTCAAGTAAACTAGGGCTTCTATCACGCCATCTATCTTCTTAATAATTTTAACTACTATACCTACAGGGACGTCTCCTTCTCCTCTGATGAACTCGACTAAATTAACTCCCAATTCTTCATTCTTACCACAAATGCACAAATGCTTAAATATTATTTTCCGAAGTTAATAATCCTACATCTTCCTTCTGTCAACAAATCATTACCAAAAATCCGCTCCACAGTCAATTATTCAATAAGCAGCGTGAGTCTTGTGAAATCTGAAATACTGCACGTAATGTCTTGCCCAGTGATAACGCGACTTTTAAGATTACATGCGCACAGTGTACTGGAAGTTCCGAGAAGCTGTTCATACAAATTCCACAGTCTGCGACGGCAGCAATTTTATGATGATCAAGTCTGGTCAATAACTGGAATCAGAGCGTCAGTTGCCTTTAGCACTTCTTTCCCTTAGTTCAGCCGTGATATCTTCACTACAGTTTTAAACCTTTTTATACTTGGAGATGATTCATTAAATTGTTCACATGGTTCCGAAGGAGTCTCAAGTTAAAATACATTTACTTTATCGGTGTCTGCTCGTTTTGTCGTTGTCTGTACACCTGTATCAGAAATGACGAGTCACAAAATTTGTCTTGTACTGTCTGTTCTGTTACTCAAAATCATTTTTCTTAAATTCATTATTTTCAGAGCAATCATCGCTGCGCTATAATTCCGAGATTGGACACATCTTCGTACATCATTCTATCAAAGAATGATGGCTTTTTGTAGATACTTTGTCCAGGTGCTTCGCGCGATTGAAAATTTTGACTACGATGGGCCTTGTTCAGCATCATCTGTTGCTTCCTGAATTGTCAGTCTCTTCTAGAAGCTCTATAAGTCGTCAACAGCACACCGAAATCGTCGAAAGTTCACCACACTATCTTAGTACTTTTCACGGCAAATGTTTCATGTAAATCAGAAGAGGATCCTTATCACTGGTGGTGTCGTCCAGGTAACTATCATGTTGCCAGTAATTCTGGAGAGTATTATGCATTCACCCATTGATGCGATCGTAGCTATCAATCGAAAATAGTTTCTCTTTAACGATTCGTTGTTTCTCTCTTGACCAACACATGCGGAGGAATACGTTTTCGATGTCTGCAAATATATTTCCTTGATCATACACGCGGTTTCCCTATGTTCCAGCACGCGCACTCATGCACCATGTAAAAATATCAATATTTTCTGAATCATTCACAATTCATGCACACGCAACTCTAAATTTATATCGCACAGATCAATTGGATGTAATTGTTTGTGTGCGACTAATTCATTAAATTCGCTTTGACTGAGCATGTTATCAGAAATAATGTTCATGCAACAACTTGCACCACGATGCCCTTGCATTAGCGTTTCTACTTATCGTCCAACTAACATAATATCAGTTGGTGTGTAACAAATTCTTATATTCTTAACTATTTTCTGTGATTCCTTTGTCTTTGGATGAAAAGTTCTTAGCAGACTTGTTGCCTCTCGTTCGCATAAAATCCCAAGTTTCTGAAGATGAAGGTGGTCATCACAAGCTTGGGATTTTATGCTAATTTGATACGGCAAGTTCACCGACAGCTTTTTTGCCAAGGACTACATCACGAAAGACTTGTTAGTGCTGTACCTTTGATTCTAAATCTATTGTTCTTCTACACCCATAACTACTTTACTTTTTTGTTCTCACGAATTTTTCGTACAAATCCCCTTAAAATCGCTACTGCACTGCCCGTTAGAGCTTGTTTCACACTTTACGATTGTGAGTTTACTTCGACCTGAAGTTTGGTTACATCCTCTTCTACCTGCTGAACAAGTGTCTTAACCTAACGCTGGAAATCAGATTGTTGCACGTCGAGCGATTTACTTCATTCCCACGTAATTTTTTTAAAAATGAGTCTTAATCTCATTACGCATGTCTATTACCACTTAACCCAACATTTTGTTGAAATAGGCTTTCAGTGGTTTATCTGACTTCATTTCTTGACTCAACCTTTGACTATCTCTCATGACTCATCTCAATTTTTTAACATTATCATCTAGTTTTTTGTACTAATCATCTAGCTTTTTGTCCAAATTTTGATTTTCATCTAGTCTCTTTGTTCAAAGGTGCGCTCGGTTTCTGTCTATCTACATAGCATTATTTTTTGTAAATATTGTTTTATCACATCCTACCTAATGTATCAACACAGCTGTTGTCTACTCCTACCCCTTGCGATTCACTGTGTTTTCAAATTTCATGTCGCACAGTCTGTTGAATCTACAGTTCGACTTGTATCAACCAGCTCCAATTCGTTAATAACATTCATGTTAATACTATCCTGATCAACACTGTTCTTTTCATTAATTACGCCGTGATTCACATTTTGAATAGCTACTTTTGGTTAACTATTCACTCTGCAGGCGCAATTTATCGAAGCAGCATTACGGTTCACAGTTTGCAGATTGAAAAATCGAGGCGCCGCTGAAAATTCCAGATTCATTCTCCATACACCTCTGCTCGCGATTGAACTCCAGATCCGAAGGTTCTCTCATGATGCAGTGTCCTTGTCTTCAAGTTTAACACGAAGGGGTTGATAACGGATTAATAAAAGTGCTATATTTGTCCTCTTCCAGGTATCTAATTACGCGTATTCTTATGTTGGAAATTTTAGGAAGAGGACTATCAGAGAGGGATGAGCTTAGTTTGATACAGTACACACTTCCTCCATCAGGTACTTTCTGCAAGCCACTGTATAGCGCATGGCAAAGAGAGCTGCGAATCAAGTGACAGATTTTCTCTCTTGCTTCGTCACGATTTCAGCGAGGGAAAAATGACAGCCTACTGTCTCTGTACATGTCCTAATCTCTCTTATTTTATGCTTGAATATACCAGCACCATTTTGAAGTGCTGCCTTGTATCAAGCGACTTAGTCATCCAAGTTCTCCAGACGAAAATACCAGCTCTAGTTTCGACTGCTAGCTGTCGGTCTAAGAGAAGCAAGCATACAGCTGCCTTTTGACGAAATCTTTCTGTGCTTTCTACGAGTATCTTACAACTCACTAATCCTCAAATCCACTTTTTTCACCATATACAAGATTTACTGCACTATGTTCAGCTGTAGGCTCCATACACAAGATATTTTTCTGACCATGTTTGGCGACCTACCAGGTCGTTTACAGACGCGCTGCCGTCGGTCTTACCACCTGAAACACAAACGAGAAGCGCCGCTGAACACCGTCCTAGTTTTCTCTGCTCCTACGCTGTGAGAGTCTCTATAGTCTGTGATGTAGTGTCTTCAGTAAACGACACACGGAAACTCTAGATCTCAGCCTAGCTACCAGCAACCTTGTCCCCGACGGTTCAGAATGAGACTGTGCCTACCTCCTCTGCCCTGACTCCAACTTTGGTGTTCTCTTCAGAGCCAACAATCCTCGTGATGTAGTACCTCTGGAAGAAACACACAACAGTCATCTTGCCACTCGGTTGTTTTGAGTCTATCTCACAAGCACTCGTTATTGAACTGCAGTTAACCGTGTGTGCGATCTGTCGACTCTATGACGGTCTTGGCAGTAGATTTCCAGACCCCTATACTGTAGGGATTTGTAGGACTCCCCTTAATTGGTCAGGGGCGGACTACACAAACGGGGTCAGGGATTTTCTCTGCCTCGTGATGACTGGGTGTCGTGTGATGTCCTTAGGTTAGTTAGGTTTAAGTAGTTCTAAGTTCTATGGGACTGATGACCATAGGTGTTAAGTCCCATAGTACTCAGAGCCATTTGAACCATTTGACTACACAAAGAGAGCAGCTACTCGGATAGCCCAGTACTTGTGGAATGCACGTGAAGGGTTTTTAGGCTAGACAGTAGCTTGAGGTGCTCTGATGAACACTCACCTGTCGATAGGCAACAAGGGAAGTCAGACAGCGTTCAGAGTAAAGAAACTTCGACTGTCAAAATTTTATCAGTAAACTATCGAAGTATTCGTAATAAAGTTCCCGAATTTGCTGTCCTCCAGAAAAGTTCTCGCGCTCAAATTATTGAGCTGGCTGAAACCCGAAGTGGAGACCTCTGAGATATTTAGCGAGTCGTGGAACGTGTTTCGGAAAGACAGATTAGAGGCAATAGGAGGAGGAGTGTTCATTCCAGTTGACAAGTATTGTCTTTATTGACACTGATTTATCTTGTCGCGTATAACAAGTGTAGGTGAAAGCAAGTTGTTGCAACACGGAAATACCCAGATCGTACAATACTAGTTGGAGGCGAACTTTAACATACCGAGTCTAGACTGGGAGGTCTATGGATTCATTGCGCAGTATGCAGACAGTCGTGCGAAATGCCTTTGAATACGTTTTCTGGAAACGTCCCTGAGCACCTAGCTCGGGAGTCCACACGCAGTGGAAATATTATCTTAGATCTTGTAGCTACAAACTGGCCGGACCTTATCGACAATGTCAGTATAGAAACGGAGATTAGCGATCATGATATCATTATAGAAACTATGTTAATAAACCAGCCAAGAGTGCTAGGAGAGTGTGTCTGCTGCATAGAACAGATGAGCAATTATTAACATCTCACTTAGACACAAATGGGAATCACTTAGTTCCAGTAAGATGGATGTACAGGAATTGTGTGCGAAGTTTAAGCAAATTGTAAATCGTGGTCTGGAGTGTTATGTGCCTAGTAAGTGGATACAGGGCGGAAAAGATCCACCATAGATTAATAACATAATTTGGTGGATGCTGAGGTAGCAGAGGTTGTTGCACTCTCGGTTCAAAAGGGGATACATAAATGACGACAGCGAAGGTTATTAGAGACTTGTGCATCTGTGGAAAGCTTTATGCGTGAATCATACAACTAACACCGTCATACCAAAAGATCTGGCAAGGAACCAGAGAAAACTCCGGATCTGGCAGGGAAACAGAGAAAACTCCGGTCTTAAAATAAAATCGCTAAGCGGGTCTAAGGCTTCCATTCAGATGCTTATAGACCAGTCCGGTGTGGCAATTGAAGATAACAAAACGAAAGCCGATGTTTTATATTTCACGTTCAAGAACTCGTTCACGCAGGAGAATCGTACAAACATACCGTAATTTGATCATCGGACAGTCCCCCGTATAGACGACTTAGCAAAAAGCATCCCTGGCGTGGAGAAACAACTAAACGATTTGAAGGCAAATAAATCCCAACTCGGTTTTTTCAAAGAGCACTCTACGGTATTGGCCGCTTACCTGTCTTGCATTTCTCGCGAATCTCTCGCCCAGAACAAAGTCTCAAGCGACTGGAGAAAAGCGCAGGCGACTCCAGTGTACAAGAAGGATAAAAGAACAGACCCGAAAAATTGCAGACCAATATCCCGAACTTCGGTTTGTTACAGAATCCTTGAACATATTTATTCCCAGTTTGAATATAATAAACTTTCTCGAGACTGAGAAGCTTACGTCAACGAATCAGCAATGTTTTAGAAAGCGTCGGTCGTGCGAATCTCAGCTTGTCATTTTCTCACATGACATAGTGCGAACTATAGATGAAGGGGAACAGTTAGATGCCATATTTCTAGATTTCCGGAAAAATTTGACATGGTGCCCCATCGGTGGCTGTTAAGGAAGGTGCGAGCACATGGAATAAGTTCACAGACACGTGAATGGCTCGAAGACTTCTTAAGCAATAGAACGCAGTATGGTGTCCTCGACGACGAATATTCATCAGAGACAAGGGTGTCGTGAGAAGTGACCCAGGGAAGTGTGATAGGACCGCTGCTGTTCCCTATATACGTAAATGATTTGACGGATGTGGTGGACAGCAATCTGCGGTTGTTTCCTGGTAATGCTGTTGTGTACTGTAAGATGTCGAAGCTGAGTGAGTCTAGGAAGATACAAGACGACTTAGACAACTAGCTCTAAATGTGGAAAAATGTAAGTTAGTGCGGGTGAGTAGGAAGAAAATGTAATGTTCGGTTACTGTATTACTAGTATCCTGATTGAGACAATACAGTCGTTTAAATATCTGGGTGTAACGTTGCAAAGCGATATGAAATGGAACGAGCATATGAGAACTGTGGTAGGGAAAGGGAACAATCGACTTCGGTTTATTCGGAAAATTTTAGGAAAGAGTTATTCACCTGTATAGGAGGCCACATATAGAACGCTGGTGCGACCTATTCTTGAGTACTGGTCGAGTGTTTGGGATCCATACGTGGTCGGATTGAAGGAAGACATCGAAGGAATTCAGAGCTGGGCTGCTAGATTTGTTACCGGTAGGTTCGAACAACACTTAAGTGTTCCCGGGTTCGATTCCCGGCGGGGTCAGGGATTTTCTCTGCCTCGTGATGACTGGGTGTTGTGTGATGTCCTTAGGTTAGTTAGGTTTTAGTAGTTCTAAGTTCTAGGGCACTGATGACCATCGATGTTAGGTCCCATAGTGCTCAGAGCCATTTGAACCATTTAATTTTTGAACTTAAGTGTTCCAGACATGCTTCGGGTACTCAAATGGGAACCCGTGGAGGGAAGGCGACGTTCTTTTCGAGGAACACTAGCGAGAAAATTTAGAGACCGGCATTTGAACTCACTGCTGAACGATACTGCTGCCGCCAACATGCACTGCGCGTAACGACCACGAAGATAAGATTCGAGAAAATAAGGGTCATATGGAGGGAAATAGTCATTTCTACCTCGCTCTATTGCGAGTGGAACGGGAAAGTAAATGGTTAGTAGTGGTACAGGGTAGCCTCCGCCACGCAGCTTACAGTGCCTTCTGGAGGATCTACGTAGACGCAGACGAAGATATAGCTGTAAAGTGATTTACGCCAAATGATTTGCCCTTTATCAGACTCTGAAAGCAGGTGATAAGCTGGAAATGCACGTCTTCTGAGCACGCAGTGACGCTTACCGCCTCCTCTAAAGATCAAGTAACGTTAGATATACCAAACACCCATCATTCGTCATCTATAGAAAAATCTTTTTTCTGTACTGAGAATGACGAAAATAAACTCACGTAAGAATAAAATTTTAATGAACATATCCCACAGGCATCGGAATACTGAATACCAATCTGGTAGCGTTTGGTCAAGGTGTTTGAGGCCTGACACTTTCTAGTCCGTCACAGTGTGTGGTACAGAGAAGTGAGGAAAGGTGTTGTGAACGGTGTAGACGGATGCTCAAATAACTTACGGGAATGCAGCCGGCTGATGTCGTCGACAACCGCCGATATTTGGACAGGAGCCATCCGTTTTCAAGGATGGATGGGCAGGCTGTGCTCCTGTCGATATATTGGCGTTTGTCGACGACGTCAGTCGGATGCAGTCCCATAAGTTATTTGGACAGTGTATACGACGTGAGAAACTAAGGTCTCACAATGTAGACGGAAATGTTGTATTGAATACAAACAAAACCTGATGCGTTCATCTTACATAAAGTAGAAAGGTTGCATTCTTCTTTCGTAGAACTGTAGCAGAAAATAAAATTTAACGTAGTAACTAGTCTTCTCTTAAACACAGCTTTTTTTAAAAAAAAACTAGTGCAAATATAAAACAAACTGCCCTTGTGTATCACAGACGTCGTTTAAAATTGACACTACTTTTTTTACAGGTATTGCTGATCGTCCTGAGTCGTAGATATATAAAAGATGGTCTGCTTTATTAGGAACTTAAAATTTTGTGAGGTTTGTGAGAGGATTCTTTTGTATCGATTCTAGAAATATTTCGTTTCTCAAGTTTTCTTATACTGTATAAGCTGCTAGAAGGACGTTCCGTTGTCAGAGTCCTCAGAGAACTTTAAAAGTTGTTGCAAACCGTCATAAATTAATTCAAAGATCTCTGAGTGTATCATACTGTAAAAATAAAACTGATTGCGAAGCTCGTTTTCTTCTTCTCTTCTATCTGCCTACTTCACATCCTATCTTTGTGATATCTCGTCAGTCCCTGACAACTCTCATTTTGATGCACGAATACCACTTTCCTTCCCTGGCTCCAATTCCAAGTACTTCCATGTCATATCACAAACAGAATTAAGTATCCCAATTGCAGCACATGGCATTGTTGTGCACGACTTGATACACAACGCTTGGAGAGGTGGCTACAGAGTGGTGTGGCAACTGTCATCGTAGGAAAGCTGGACAGGAGCGGAAATGATTAGCGAACAAGCTAACACAGAAACAGAAGATTTACTTAACTGGTGTTTCTCCAAGCGTGTGAAGACTCATTACAAATCGTGCAGTAGGAATCAGAGTTTAGCTATTTCAGTGTCCACAGGGATCTCTGTACCGAAACATGGACGATGGTGTTGGAGCCGCTACTACAGGGTGTCTGCGTGGCATGATGCTGTGAAGAGGCTTCCACTGCAAGTGTGGCAGAGCAGCTGCCACTGGCCATCCTGTAAAGCGGCTGCTGGGGCCGCACATAGTCCAGAGCCACTGGAGTATCTCCTTAGCGGACGCACACCATTGGGTTAACCACGTCCTGCACGACAGCTGTCGGCGTCAGACGGAAACTTGCAGTTCCATTGCCAACAGTGACGGCTGTGAGGTGGTATCGATTCGTGATACCACAGACATAAAACAAGTACTTCACAGAAAACTTAGCACATCCACAGGTCACAAATGTATTACCTATTGATAGCTGAAAGAATGCCCCCTCTTCTGTACAGCTATATTTGTACTCGTTTATACCACTATCCTATCACAATGATGCTATCCTGAACTGTGGAATACTTCCCAAACCCTACTTTACCGAAGCCCACAGGAACCCTTTCTGGCACATACTCCTACTGTCCCACCTGCCACACCTCAGTCGTTTGCATTTTTTCCTGACGCATCTACCAACACCAGAACCTTCCCATTAACCACTGTGACCTCCATCCCAGTCTCCTCTGACGACCAACTCCTGCGCCTAACTGTATCCCATCAGCTCAACGCCTCAAAACGCACTATTCTTGTCTCCCACGACTTAGAGAAAGAGTACGATCTTGCATGGAATTCTGGTTTTCTTTCCAAACTCGCGTTTATGCATCTACATATTCACCTGCATCATACCCCGCAACCCACCGAAAGATGTGCGGCAAAGAGTACTTGTGGCACGACTATCAGATCCCCCTTACTTGTTCCACTCGCGAATGAGCGTGGGAAGAAGATTAACGATAAGGCTCTCTATTAGCTCTAATTTCTCGGCGTCGTCATTTCGCGGGATGTACGAGTGTCGGAAGTTTAACAGCTCGTACAAAATAGATACTTGTTTTAAAGTTTCATTGACCTTCAAAATAGTCACTAGCATTGTGTATAACCCGTTGCCAGCGATTTGGAAGTCGTAGGATACTCTTAGCAGTGACAGTTGTATTCAGAGTTTGAGCGGCGCTGTCTGTTGCCCGATGAATTTGTAGCAGTTCTGAAGCGAATGCCTTAAAGTGTTTCCTTCAGTGTAGAAATCGAGTTTAACTTACGTGGGCTTAAGTCAGGGGAGTGCAGTAGGTGGTATAGTACTTAGCAACCCCATCAGTCAAACAAATCAGTAACAGCTTGCACTGTACTACTTGAACATTATCCTGCAAAATGATGGTCAGGTCCTGCAGAAAGTGTCATCACTTCTGTCTCTAAGCTGTTCATTTTTGGAACACAACTTTTGACCAGCTTAGAGACAGAAGTGATGACACTTTCTGCAGGCCCTGACCGTCATTTTGCAGGACAATGCTCAAGCACGTACAGTGCAAGCAGTTGCTGATTTGTTTGACTGATGGGGCTGCCAAGTGCTACACCACCTACTGCATTCCCCTGACTTAAGTCCTCGTGAGTTCGATTCCTAAACTGAAGGAAACACTTAACGGCATTCGCTTGATAACTGCTACAAATTCGTCGGGCAATAGACCACGCCGCTCGAACTGTCAACACAACTGGCACTGCTAAGAGCATCTAACCTACGACTTCCATATCGCTGGCAACGGGCTATACACAATGCCGGTGACTACTTTGAAGGTCAGTAAAACTTTCAATCACGTATCTATTTTGTACGAGCTGTAAATAAATAGTTGTCACTATTAAAGTTCCAACCCTCGTATGTGGGAGGAAGTAACAAGTTGTCCGACCCTTCTCGGAAAGTGCCCTCTCGACATTTCAGTAGAAAATCTCTCAGTAAAGCAACCCATCTCTCTTGTAGCGACTGTAGCTGGAGCTTGTGGAGCGGCTCTATAAAGCTCTCGGGCGGACGAAACGATCTTGTGAAGAAACGCGCCGCTCTTCGTTGTATCTTCTCTATCTTTTCTATCAGTCCTACTTGGTAAGAATCACATACTGATGAACATTACTCAGGGATTGGTCGAACAAGCGCGTTGTAAGCCATTTGCTTCGTGGATGTAAATTTCCTGAAGATTCTCCCTACGAATCTGTCTTTCATCTGCTTTCTCCCCCTGTTTGTGTTAGATGGTCATCTCAGTTAAGGGCGCTGTGGATAGTTACACCTATATTTATTACAGCAGGCACAGTTTCCACCAACTGGTACTGAACAGTGTAATTGTACAATATTGGATTCCTTTTCCTGTGCATGCGCAATATGTTGCAATAATTGACGTTCAGGGTCAACTGCTAGAATCTCCATCATTCATTAATCGTCCGTCTACAAATCAATACTGCTTACTGACGGTGCTGATTTCTTATAAACAACCGTATCATCTGCTAAGAGTCTTAAAGAGCTTCCGAAGCTCTCTATTTGGTCATTTGTATACAGTGTAAACAATTCCCTGGGGTACACTAGATATTACTTTTACATCTGTCGACTTTCTTCCATTAAGAGCGGCAATGCGGGAAGGCTTTCACTATGCGGCAATGCGGGACGGTGTAAAATGTCTTCTTGAAGTCAAGGGAAACGGTGTCACCCTGATCGCCGTTGGCTACAGGCCTATGGATTTCACGGAGGAACAGAGCGGGATGAGTTTCTCAAGAGCTCTGTTTGCGAAATCGCTGTTGATTTTCATAGAGGAGATTTTAGTTCTCCGATAACGTTATAATACGTGAGCACAAAACATGTTCCATAATTCTACGGCAGACTGACGTCAACGAGATATGGCTATAATTATGTGCGTCTTGCCAACCATTCGTTGCTCATGCGATTTACTCTAAACTGCTGCTAGAAGGGAGCAGGTGCTTTTGCATAATCTATGTAGAATCTTATAAGTATTGTAGTGTAAAGACGTAAGTTTTTTATAAATGATTTTCTTTTTACATATGACCATGTGTATACTTCGTCACCTACGTCAGTTACAACACACTTCAAAATTATTTATATTCTTTTTAAATTGTCTCAGAATGGTTCTTGAACGAAACTGTAAAACATCATTTGAGTCGTATGCGCAGAATTACGTCACTCAGTCCAATTGGTTTGCGCAAACTTTTTCAATTTAGATGTCGTTTGTTTCTCCTCAGAAATTATATTAATGCCAGTGATCTGCTGTAATAAGTATTAGAACCACACTGAATAAACTTTCGAGATTCAAACTCGCGATGGACGTTGTCAAAAATTAATAATCTTGTCAAATAAATTACGTAACATAATTCTTCATAAATAAATTCTCGGAACACGTATTTCAACTTGAGTAGCATCCACTAGTTTATTATCTTCCTACATATAGACGTGAACCTGAGCCTTGACAAGACAGAACTGAACATTTACAACATGATTAAACTTTCTATGACGTCATTGTTGTACAAACATTACAAATTCTCAATTTTTTAATTTTTAGAAGCACGACGCGACAGCTCGGTTTCAGGATCTTCTGTTGCTCTTTGGCTGTCGACCCGCGACGTATAGTGGCCAGCAATTTTCTCTCTGGTCCCGGCAGCGAAGATGCTGTCTCCGTTCGTTGCGCCGTCCTCTCCGTACATGAAACATAAAAAATAAATACAAAACTTTAGATAATTCACAGCTATTACAAATATTACAAAAATAAACAAAAAAGTAAATTAAATTTATATTCACCTGCAAACTGGGCTAACACTGGTGGATGGGGGATGCTTCAATTTCACGTCCCACTACAGTATCTCATCCGGTCGTAATGCGTCTCCATTGTCAATCGATTACAGTTTTTTTTTGTATTCCGCGATCGGTTATCGCAATATCTGCAGTTTCAACATTCTTACTACCATTGCAAGGAGGGACTGTGTTATGATATTTCGCGGTGAAACAATTTCGAAAGACCAAATTTAGGATTTCGGCCTTTTCTATGTTACCTTCTGTTTCCGTACCAGTGAGGCCACTGAGTGAATGAATAGAGGATTTCGAACCGCTTACTGAAATGTTCCTATGGTATTTATTCGCCGAGATATCCCCTTAGGGGTTCGGCCGCCGTATTGTAAGTCTTTTTAGTTGACTTGCGTGTCAATGATGATGAAAATGTTGATGAAGGACACACAACACCCAGTCCCCTGACGGAAATCGAACACTGGCCCGCTTGCATAGTAGGCGGTAACGCTACCGTTGCACTACAGAGGCTGATTTTACGTACTGGTAACACTAAAACCTGTTACCGTTCTTACTCTGATCGATTGACAAAATTTTACTTTCAAAGTCACTGAACGCTTCTCTCATTGTACTCCTTACGCTCATTTTCGCTTCCTTTACTTTCATTTGTCAGCTAAGTTTTGACTTCTCTTGAATCTGTGACGGAGCTCTCTTTGTTTACGTATTAGTTTTTTAACACTGCTATTAAACCACGTTGGGTCTTTCCCATCCCTTAAGACCTTGCTCGGAACATAGTTATTTAAGCCATACTGAACGATTCTATTGAATTTTTGCCTTTTATGCTCCATATCTTCGTCCTCAGCACTGAAGATTTGATGCTGACTATCCAGATGCTCTGCAGTTTCTATCCTGTCACTCCTTGAAAATAAAAAATATTTATCTGACTTACTCAACACACCTTTTAACACCCGTGATCATGGTTGCTATCACAGTCTTATGATCACTGAAACTCTGCTCTACGTTAAATGATATGATAAGTTTAGGACTGTTTGTTGCTATGAGGTATAAGACGTTAGCTACACGAGATGGTCCTCCAATTATTATCTGCTCGACATAATTTTCGGGCAAGACTTTCAGAATTATGTTGGACGAATGTCTATCTGTGGCACCCGTTTTGTTAACACGACTCTCCCAATATACATTAGGTAAGGTACATTAGGTACGGTCGCAGGTTCGAATCCTGCCTCGGGCATGGACGTGTGTGATGTCCTTAGGTTAGTTAGGTTTAAGTAGTTCTAAGTTCTAGGGGATTGATGACCTCAGATGTTAAGTCCCATAGTGCTCAGAGCCATTTGAACCATTTATGACCCCAATCACAATCGCATGATCAGGAACACTATTATCAACGTCTTGCAAATTCTCTCTGAAGTACTCTACCACTACAGCTTCAGACACAGGCGGTGTAGAAAAGCACCCGATGACCATTCCTGAGCGACCTCTGATGCCTAACTTGACTCAGATCAGTTCTCATTCGGAAGCAGGGATAACTTCTGTAGATGTTATGAAATTTCTTACTGCGATGAATATGCTGCCGCCATTGGCAACTAACCTATCCTTGCGATAAATATTTCAATTTGAGCACACGAATTCATTGATATTCACTTCCGTTCCCAACCAGCTTTCTGTTTCTAATACAGTTAAGCATTAATGGCCGTCCATAAACGATGCCATTGCTGGGACATTTTCTTGGGTGCTCCAGCAGTTTCTAATATCATATTCACCTTTTCTCTATCCGATCTGCGAAATCAAGTATTCGCTGAGATCATTATTGTTGATATAACTTAGGTTTTGGCAGGCAGTTCGTCTCCGATCCCAAGGGGGGTTTCTCTAACCAAAAACCCACCATGTGCACGCCTGACTTATTAAGGGGAACGCTACAGTTCTCATCCCGACAGCGGAGGTCGAGAAGACAGAATCCGATACCATCGCAGAGCTGTCTGTGCCTCTTGTTTAGACTTTCCATTTTGCTACAAACCGGTGGACAACGATCAACCCTGGGTATGATGCCACAAATAGCTTTGGCTGCACCTTATGTGCGCTGCCAGTTGCCTTCAGAAAATCAGCTATACACCGAAAGGAATAGGGAATGGCCTCAGAACCCAGGCGTCTGATGCCATTAGTACCGACGTGTGCCAGACAGTTGCACCCAGTGCGCTCGATAGGCACCGTCAGAGCCTCTTCCACGCCACGGATACAGTGTGTGCACTGGCTTTCTTTCTCGTCCTGCATGCTATTTCCTTGAGGGTGTCTATTAAACGTCCAACCACCTAACGTTGGAGCTCCCAAAGACACGCATACCTGCCTTGTCTGGACTGGGCAGCAGTTACTTATGCCTTACTGCATCCTTCCCTTCTGTTCGCTCATCCTTCGTCACTGTTCACAACATCTATTCCCATACCTTCCATCCCGTTCGAGGTGTGCCTTAATGCTCCCTCCTTGCTCCTCTCCTTTATCTCCTCGATACTGCTGATGTATCCAAACCTGCATCCACAAGTCCATCTCCTACAGTATGCTGATGACACCATTTTCCTCGCCCTCTGTCCTGCACACCAGAGCCCCAACAATACATTAAAATCAACCTCAATCAGTTTACTTACTAGTGCAACCAACGGCTCCTGAGGGTCAACCCTTCCATAAAGAAGGCAATAATAATAGGATGAACCATCTGCAACTTTCGCTCCCATGACATCTGCCTTACTATTTATGACTGTGCTAGCCACTTAACTAAGACACTAAAATATCCTGGACTAATTATTGACTGGCAGCTAAAATGGAAACCTCATCTACTAACTCTGTAGTCCTAAAGCATCGAATGCACATCGACCAGTGCAGCGTCGCGAAAAGGCACCAAGAAGGCGCAGACCCATGCGCCAGTGGAAAGAGTGGACAGTGTCACACCTCCAGAAGACAGAGTTCGGGGCCACCTGTCAGTGCTGACTTAACCAGCCGCTCATCGCTGGTCGGGCCCAGTTCAGTCGCTGACTTCGACAGCAGCAGGACCGAGAAATAAAACGATACTGAGCCTGCATTCTGCAACTAGTAATAGACAAAAGTAATAGCATGTAGGAGGCACAGGAATTACGTCAAGCCACTTCATAACTAGTAATAGACAAAAGTAATAGCATGTAGGAAGCACAGGAATTACGTCAAGCCACTTCATAACGGGAGTTAAGCTATGTTTCTTTTCTTCTTAGAAATAAAGAGTTGTATTAATTAGGAAGTTTAATGTGCAGACCATTTTGGGTTCCTGCCACGGGCCTTCGCAACTTCTCTCCTTTCTTGTTTGTGTGGGTGCAGACTTCCAAAGTAGCCGACACAGCAATAACCATCCAACAAAAGGGGATGTTTCTTCTCTGGGGAGCCCAGTCGTTCTAGAAGTCGTGCAGATGGAGCCTCAGGTGAGCATACCACAACTTGAATAGGAGATTATCGTTCTTAAAACCAGTGTACACCACGTACTAACACGCAGCAGTCCCATTCTTATCATGTACAGTACACTTACACCAAGAATTGCATGGATATGATCTCGAGAATAGACCACATGTAAGTCAGTGAGCACATTAGTAAATCCTCGCCAACGAGAACTTCTGCTTAGACTTTATTCTTACCGATGAAAATTCTTAAACAAATTATAGATAAATTTAATGAACACGCATTATTGGTCCATAAAAGCCCACGTAGGACCGGACAAGTGGAACAATAGTGCGAATGGAGATTGTAGCTTACACATGTAAATGAGTGTCCGATCCAATGGAGAGATTCTGTACCACATCATCGTCTGTTTTTCAGACCGTAGTCCCTTACCAATGCAGTGCTTAATCTGGGGATTTTGGACGCCATTGTGTACTGAAAAGATGGGATTGTAGCGTCACCTCGAAACAAGTTAATGTATTTTTAGCGTTATTTATTATTTTCTGTCATTATAATACCATAATATTTGATTAGTATCTATTATCGGCTGCTATGTGTTCTCTATGTACACAGATTTAATCATTAGTTGTACTAGTGATGAAATACGGACCTGCCTACACAGTATAAACACCAAATGGCACACTACTGGCCATTAAAATTGCTACACCAAGAAGAACTGCAGATAATTAACGGGTATTCATTGCACAAATATATTATACTAGAACTGACATGTGATTACAATTTCACGCAATTTGGATGCATAGATCCTGAGAAATCAGTACCCAGAACAACCACCTCTGGCCGTAATAACGGCCTTGATACGCCTGGGCATTGAGTCAAACAGAGCTTGAATGGCGTGTACAGGTACAGCTGCCCATGCAGCTTCAACACGATACAACAGTTCATCAAGAGTAGTGACTGGCGTATTGTGTCGAACCAGTTGCTCCGCCACCATTGACCAGACGTTTTCAGTTGGTGAGAGATCTGGAGAATGTGCTGGCCAGGGCAGGAGTCGAACATTTCCTGTATCCAGAAAGGCCCGTACAGGACCTGCAACATGTGTTCGTGCATTATCCTGCTGAAATGTAGGGTTTCGCAGGGATCGAATGAAGGGTAGAGCCACGGGTCGTAACACATCTGAAATGTAACGTCCACTGTTCAGAGTTCCGTTAGTGCGAACAAGAGGCACCTCATACCATCACGCCAGGTGATACGCCAGTATGGCGACGAGGAATACACGCTTCCAATGTGCGTTCTCCGCGATGTAAAAAAACACGGATGCGACCATAATGATGCTGTAAACAGAACCTGGATTCATCCGAAAAAATGACGTTTTGCCATTCGTACACCCAGGTTCGTCGTTGAGTACACCATCACAGGCGCTCCTGTCCGTGATGCGGAGTCAAGGGTAACCGCAGCCATGGTCTCCGAGCTGATAGTCCATGCTGCTACAAACGTCGTCGAACTGTTCGTGCAGATGGTTGTTGTCTTGCAAACGTCCCCATCTGTTCGCTCAGGGATCGAGACGTGGCTGCAAGATCCGTTACAGCAATGCGGATAAGATGTCATCTCGACTGCTAGTGATACGAGTCCGTTGGGATCCCGCACGGCGTTCTGTATTACCCTCCTGAACCCACCGATTCCATATTTTGCTATCAGTCATTGGATTTCGACCAACGCGAGCAGCAATGTCGTGATACGATAAACCGCAATCGCGATGGGCTACAATCCGACCTTTATCAAAGTCGGAAACGTGATGGTACGCATTTCTCCTCCTCACACGAGGCACCACAACAACGTTTCACCAGGCAACGCCGGTCAATTGCTGTTTGTGGCTCAAATGGCTCTGAGCACTATGGGACTTAACTTGTAAGGTCATCAGTCCCATAGAACTTAGAACTACTTAAACCTAACTAACCTAAGGACATCACACACATCCATGCCCGAGGCAGGATTCGAACCTGCGACCGTAGCGGTCACGCGGTTCCAGACTGAAGCGCCTAGAACCGCACGGCCACATCGGCCGGCTGCTGTTTGTGTATGAGAAGTCGGTTGGAAACTTTCCTCATGTCAGCACGTTGTAGGTGTCGCCACCGGCGCCAACCTTGTGTGAATGCTCTGAAAAGCTAATCATTTGCATATCACAGAATCTTCTTCCTGTCTTTCGCGACTGTAGCACGTCATCTTCGTGGTGTAGCTACTTTAATGACCAGTAGTGTATTTTAAAAACGTTAATTTGTCTAGCTACAGGTACGTCATGGCTGTAAGCAATTAATATAGAAGTAATAAATGTAGTGAAATGGGACGCAAGCAGAGCAGGCTCCTTTTAAAAAACTAAGCAATGATAAATTTTCCACTTATTCATTAAAATATTGCTTGTACTTTAGTTATCTATAACACACAGTGCATGTACAGTTTATCGTAGCTCTCCAGAACGATATTCTCACTCTGCAGCGGAGTGTGCGCTGATATGAATCTTTCCTGGCAGATTAAAACTGTGTGCCGGACCGAGACTCGACCTCGGGATCTTTGCTTTTCGCAGGCAAGTGCTCTACCATCTGAGCTACCCAAGCACAACTCACGTCCCGTCCTCACAGCTTTACTTCTGCCAGTACCTCGTCTCCTACCTTCCAAACTTTACAGGAGAGCTTCTGTAAGTTTGGAAGGTAGGAGACGAGGTACTGGGAGAAGTAAAGCTGTGAGGACGGGGCGTGAGTCGTGCTTGGGTGGCTCAGATGGTAGAGCACTTACCCGCGAAAGACAAAGGTCCCGGGTTCGAGTCTCGGTCCGGCACACAGTTTTAATCTATCGTAGCTCTCTTCATCTGTGTAGGTGATTTCACTTAGCATTTGTCTCTATTTATTCGGTCATCACAGCCTGTACACGGCTTAGGAATCTAAAATTAGAGTGAAACTAATCGAAACACACTCAAAGCACCTACTGGCGACTTACAAAATGGTTCAAATGGCTCTGTGCACTATGGGACTTAACTTCTGAGGTCTTCAGTGCCCTAGAACTTAGAACTACTTAAACCTAAGTAACCTAAGGACATAACACACATCCATGCCCGAGGCAGGATTCGAACCTGCGACAGTAGCGGTCGCGCGGTTCGAGACTGCAGCGCCTAGAACCGCTCGGCCACTTCGGCCGGCGGCGACTTGCAAATTGCTGTTACTAATTACTGTAGCAGTACTCAACTAGTCTTTGTACCACAGCGGATTTGCACTATCGCTACCACTCACAGTATTTCTACAATCATACTCACACCTGCCCAATTTTTTAAAATATCAGATTTTCTTCTGTGATAGGGAAGTTCCTACTCACACATCATACTAGCCACATATTCAAAGGGAATCAAGCCAATGACTACTTCAGTCCTTGTTTCTATCCTTTGAATACCAGTAATAAGAGTCACAGACTACCATTTGAACGACACATTACATACGAAACCCGTTCGTCCATGAAACCTTCCTCTGCTGCTCCTCGTGACTAGGCGATATGGAAGTCATTACCGAATTCAAAATCGTATACTGTATTTCTCGACAGATATGTCTTTCACAAGCTTCTGCTCCTACGCTATACAAAATTTCCTCTGCAGCAGATAAGCAGGACAAATGATATTTGGTTTGCACGTTACCGCTTATATCACGCTGCTCTATATTGGTTGAATTTGGGTTCACGAATCCTTAAAACGTTGCATCTACAGAATACCACAGCAAACAAAACACTTGCAACCATCTGCCTTACAAAATAACGGTTCTTTCTACCCGAGAGTCATTGGTTTCTTCGATCTTATTGCACTCTGTTAACTCATTCTGTCGGAACGTGTCTAATTGTGTCGGAAATTTGTACCTACTTCTGCCTATCCTTAAGTTGAAACCGTGAGTTCTCGTAGCTATTTACTGTTCCCGCGTAATGACAAGCGCCGGCACGTTGGCCAGGAATGTTACAGCAGAGAGGGCTGTGAGAGGATGTCAGCCCATAGTGCGCTCACTGTCCCCTCTCTAGGACGACACTGAGACAGGAGTGCCCCCCCCCCCCCCCTTTTTTTTTGCACTCTACGTACATTACGTACGTAGATTGTGGACAATTGAGAATGTGGGTCTCACTGGAAGCGTGCAAGGGATAAGTCCCTGCAGCCGCGCTATTTATCACTGTCCTCGGTGACTCAGATGGATAGAGTGTTTGCCATGTAAGCAGGAGATCCGGGTTCGAATCACGGTCGGGGCACACATTTTCAGCTGTCCCCATCGAGGTATATCAACAACACCTGTCGGCAGCTGAGGGTTTCAATTAATTATCATTTATTCTAGAGAAGTTGCACCGTCATCAATGGTTTCTGTTCCTTGGAGAACAGTTACTATCTTCATATATAATGTTGAAATAGTTTTGAGAGAAATAAGTTTCTGTTAGTTATTTCCATTGTATTTTTATTTTGCGTAATACGACGTTTCGATAGTGGAGCTACTCTTATATAAAATATATACAGTTCGCCGGTGGACGTTGTGGAGGTAGGACGTAGTGTGGTATGCGCTGCGCCGTCTGTGCTTCCGCGTGGTAACTCTTGCGCTTGCTGCAGCTAAAACTCTGTTTATAGAACACTTCGAGAAGTAATGAGCAGTATACAGTGATCGCTCAACCACGTCGAAAAGAGACGTTGAAACTTGCCTTTGATCCTCGATATGCCAGATCCAAGTCGTTTGAAGTAGAGAATTGGTGAGAAGAAAATGTGAAGCTCTCCTTTAATGATATAATCGGGATCCACCTGTCGATTTTAGCTTGTGTCGTGTTTGTTAAAATGCTTAGTTCCGAGTTGTGCAAGAAAATAGTTGAGTCTTCCGGAGGTGTCATGAAATTGAAGCACTCAGATGGAAACGTTGGTGAAGTCACGGTTGCACACGCTGGTTTTGGCATTCGCACAATTCGAATATTCGAGTTGCCTTTTGAGATTACAACCGACCAAATTAATGCTGTAATTTCACCCTTCGGGAAAGTGCTCAGCAACTTTGCCGAGAAATGGTCAAGCGCGCTTAAATTCCCTGTACTAAATTGCGTACGGCAGCTTCGAGTAGAATTACAAAAGCACATCCGGTCGTACATCAATGTCTGCGGATATAGAGGGATTGTAATTTATGACGACCAACCGCTAACCTGTGCCGCCTGTAACAAGCCTGGGCACGTTCGCGCGGAATGTATACAGCGGCGCGTTGCACAGCTGCCGGCCGGCGAGGCCGCCAGGCCACCGGCGATGACAACACTGCCGGGAACTTACGCCGCCGTGGCGCGCGAACGGCCGACTGCTTCCTCTGCCCCTGAATCGTGTGCAAATATAAATTCTCCAGACACTAAAATTCCGATGTGCTATATAGCTAGAGAAGGAGGCCGAAATGCACGCGTCAACTCACGCAGGTGGGCGGTAGGTCTGAAACAGGATACGTAATGAATGCTATAAAGAAAAGTAGGTAACTGCTGGAATACTTAACTTTAATCCATCATTTGTATACAGCATTCTTGATCATACAAGTGAGACTCTCTCTTGAAATGGTTAATGGCGCTTTGCTAGGTCGTAGCCATGGACTTAGCTGAAGGCTATTCTAACTATCTCTCGGCAAATGAGAGAAAGGCTTCGTCAGTGTAGTCGCTAGCAAAGTCGTCCGTACAACTGGGGCGAGTGCTCGTACGTCTCTCTAGACCAGCCGTGTGGTGGCGCTCGGTCTGCAATTACTGACAGTGGCGACACGCGGGTCCGACATGTACTAATGGACCGCGGCCGATTTAAAGCTACCACCTAGCAAGTGTGGTGTCTGGCGGTGACACCACACCGATGGATGTCAGTGCCGTCATAGCTGACGACCTACAAGAGTCCCGCCAATCTACGAAAACAGTTGAAGTTCCACCGAAACAGGCACCTGCAACTGTAAAGGCAGCAGATCCGCCGGAAGTTGAAGACCGACACACCTTGCAGGAAAGCAACACTAACTTGGATACTGAAGAAAGTCCGTCGAGAGGCAATTCTCCAAAGAAAAATAAGACACGCCTGCTGGCGCACAAAGGTGCAGAGGAGACAGCTCCCACACTCCGACAAAAAGCGAAGGAAATAGGCAGTACCTTAAGCCAACAGATCTACAGCAACAGGAAAACGACTCCAGTTTCTGAGGAGCGTTCCCTTCTGCGCTGGAAAAACGAGACGTCCAAGGAAAGCCAACAAAGAAAGCATCCACCCACCCCCAAGAAACGAGTCACTCTCATGAAGCTTCACTCGTCCCACCCACGACGACAACCTCAACCAGCTGGGCAGACGAAAGCGACCATAACAATGCCGACGAAGAAATGACAGAAGTTTCAGAAACTAAGACAGACTGTAAGCTAGCCCCACAGGTGGCTGATTTCTTCAACGAAGACGTCTCCGCGAACGAACATTCTAAAGAACAAGGACACACCACTGAAACATTTGCTACCGGTGAATATTATTAAAATGCGTTTTAAAGCTGACGCTTGCGAGACAAAACAGAAGAGTGCTTTTTAAAGTTAGATCAAGTAGAACGAAGAATGCCTGACATACAAGCATACAAAATCGTGACAGTCAACCTTAATAAGATTCATAGTTCCTTTAAACTACAGAACTTAAAAAGATTGTATATATGCTTCTGACAGTGACATTAAACTTTTACAAGAAGTGACAGACATTGAGCTTGGTAACGTTCCTGGCTTCAACGCCATTACAAACCCAGGGCATGGAGCGGAAATGTGCACGGCTCTGCTCACAAAGGAGGGCATAGTAGTCCAAGACGTAGTAAAACTACTAAACAGTAAAGGCATAGCGGCCACAATAAACAAAATACGACTCATTAACGTGTATGCCCCTTCAGGATCCAGTAACAGGCACCGCAGAACGGAGTTCTTTAAAGAAGAAATTGTCCCACTATTTGGAACTCGATATGAACACCTTATCCTGGGAGGAGATTTTAACTGTGTTTTGCATGCCAAAGACCAAACTCCCAATTTCAAGTGTACTGAACTCGAACGTATAGTTAATGACTTAAGACTGATAGAACGGTGCAGCCCCTGGCTTCATCCACGCCACAAGTCACTCGGCGAGCCGTCTCGACAGGATATATGTAACGCACAATTTGAGACACCTCATTTTGCAGTCCGAAGTGTGGCCTACCGTTTTTTCGGATCATGCTGCATAGATATGTACAATCAATCTGATAAAACAAGGGACCTTCCGAGGTAGAGGCACATGGAAGCTCAACGTGTCACATCTGGCAGACCATGCTTGTCAGGAGGCATTTTACAAGGTATGGAGAGAGTGTGAAGGCAAATTTAGCTCGTACAACTCTGGCACTGACTGGTGGCTGAAACATGCCAAACCTAAAATACGGAGGTTTTTCATAAACTACTCAAAAGACAAAAACTTTTGGTACAAATCAACTATAGAATTTTACTTTCAATGTCTAAGGGATTTGTACAAGTCCGATGCAACAGTTGTGGACAACTACGAAAGAATTAACAAAATTAAAGAAAAAATTTTAGCACTACGGCGTAAACAACTGGAAGGCTACCAAATTAGGTCGCGTGCCCAGAATATAACACAGCACGAGGTCACTTCCATTTATCATGTCATTCGTGAAAGCAAAAGGGCGTCTCGCAAGATATTATCTGAAATAACAACTGATGATCGAAGGAAGCTGACGAAGCAAAGAGAGATTAAAGAGGCAGTCGTACAGCATTTTGAATCCTTTAAGTCTAGTCAACCGGTTGACGAACAGCTTCAAGACGAGTTAATGATCAAGCTCCAGGGCTAATTATGCCACGCGGAAGCACAAACTCTCATCTCGCAAGTGACTGAAGAAGACGTCGAAGAAGCTGTATATGGAAGCACGAAAAATAAGGCTCCAGGGGCAGATGGAATTCCGGCAGAATTTTATCGCAGATTCAGTGGCCTCGTAAAAGGCAAGTTTACTCTCATCTGCAACGAACTCCTAAACCCTGAAAATGAAATCCCGAAAGAATTTCGTGACGGACTCGTGGTGTTAGTGCGAAAAACTACCAATACGAAATCTGTAAGCGCTCTGAGGCCAATTACGCTTTTAAACAGCGATTACAAAATCTTTGGCCGCATCCTCGCTCGCAGATTGAAAACCACAATGACCAACGTTACTGGCCCTTTTCAAACAAGTGTGGGCAAAGACAGAAGAATTCTCCAGACCCTCTGTGATTACAGGGACCTAATCGCAACGGCCGACGTCTGCAAAATAAAATGTGCACTCATCTCACTCGACTTTGATAAAGCCTCCCACAGGGTTAATCATAGTTTTCTCCTTCGCACCATGGGCGCAATGGGCTTCTCACCTAGATTCATTGTGGTAGTTCAAACGGTTCAAATGGCTCTGAGGTCATCAGTCGCCTAGAACCTAGAACTAATTAAACCTAACTAACCTAAGGACATCACACACATCCATGCCCGAGGCAGGATTCGAACCTGCGACCGTAGCGGTCGAGCGGGTCCACACTGTAGCGCCTAGAACCGCACGGCCACTCCGGGCGGCCATTGCGGTAGTAAGAAATACATTAACAAACAACTCAGCCAGATTTGTCATCAATGGACACATTAGCCGCCCGATTGACGTCACCAGCTCCATTAGGCAAGGGTGCTCAATGTCAATGGCGCTCTTCGCCATCGCCATCGAGCCCCTGCTTGCCTCCCTTATGACACATCTACAAGGACTACAAATACATGGAGAAAAGATCGTGTGCAAGGCGTACGCTGATGATGTTGGATTCCTAGTCGTGAATGGCGCTGAAGTACAGAGCGCACTACGAACAGTAACAAAATATGAACAGGCATCTGGTGCAAAACTTAATAGAACAAAGTCGTGGATTTTCAACATCGGCCGTGGAATTGGGACGCAAACGCAGGATCTGTTACGTGAGCTTGTAACCATGAAATGTCTCGGCACAGATTTTAAAAGAAATATCAAGCACACTATTGCTGCGAATTATCGAAAATTACTTAACAGCATACGCGCCTCTGTACAATCACATAGTATTAGGAAACTCGATGAACTTCAAAAAGTAACAGTGGCAAATGTATACATCACATCCAAAGTTAATTATGTAGCACAAGTTCTGCCACCACCTGCGACTTTGTTGAAAAGCATCGCCGAGCGGTTAAAGGCGCTACAGTCTGGAACCGCACGACCACTACGGTCGCAGGTTCGAATCCTGTCTCGGGCATGGATGTGTGTGATGTCCTTAGGTTAGTTAGGTTTAAGTAGTTCTAAGTTCTAGGGGACTTATGACCACAGCAGTTGAGTCCCATAGTGCTCAGAGCCATTTGAACCATTTTTTGAAAAGCATCGCATCTGCATTAGGACACTTTGTGAGCCGCGGACGTATTTTCAAAGTCAAATATGACATTCTGATGCTCCCTACGAAATGTGGTGGGTTAAATCTCACCGATATCAGCAAAAAAGCGCAAGCCTTATACCTTGCTACCACATACAAACAATGGAAAGAACCAAGTGGTACCCTTGCTGCACATTTGTTAAACGAAATAGCTCCTGCTGACGTCAGTGCACCTATAAATGTCCAACTCATACCCAACGGACTATACCTCTTGAAATACTTTTTCGTACAATACAGCTACATACAGGCAAGGATTCCTGAAAAAGACATCATGAAAGTTAAAGAACTTTACAATAACTTGATGAAAAACAAACCCAGGAACGACATAGAACAAAAGTATCCTTATTATAACTGGGAAACAATATGGGAAAATATTCACTGCCGGAACCTGCCAACGTATGCCAAATCAACCTGGTACTTTACTGTAAACAGGAAAATTACGACGAACTCTAAACTTCACTCTATTCGATTGGCCGAGTCACCGCTGTGTACATTATGTTATATACCAGATACCGAAAAGCATAGATTACTGTGTGACAGGGTAAAAGAAATATGGAGGAGGAGGATATTGGTGTTTAAAAAAGAAATATGGCTCTACATAAGACAAAAGATAGCGAGCTTCAGCAGAACTACGCCCAATGCCGTTACGACTGCTGAATTTTTAAACCCTGACGGTATACCTTACCCTAAAACAAAACGAAATGCAATTAACTGGTTGAAAGGCCAAACGATGCATTACATCCTAACAAAAGAATCAAGCAATAGGGAGGACTTCTGGGTATACCTTACAACTGAGCACCACAAGTTGATGTGTACTAAAAAATACAAAGAAAATTACGCAAATTTTTTAACTAAGAAACTACTGTAACCAATAAAAATGCGTAAATTACATTACACATCCAAGCATTTCGTATATTAGACCAATGATGTTTGGTTAAAGTTTGTACTTCACGTAGCAGGAGGAGGATTTCCAACAGAAAGTAATCTGAGAAGATCATCAGTATAGACCAGTTAAGCCTATGTGTATCTATTACTTTGTTTTGGGGGAAGCACAGTGATGAAACTGGTATACACCCTTTATTTAGTTTCTTTCTTTCTTTCCTTTTCTTTTCACAAGAAGACACATTTATGTTAATTATGTGTAAAATCAAGCAGAAGAAGCCTACTTTACTTCATTACCTTCTGAAGAACGAAATTTTACTCATCAGCAATAATGAGTTTGCTTCTTTCCGTTTTGCCACGCACGGAGAACGAAATTTACAGATGCAGTTACATTTCCATAACAATTATGTGACTGCCTTCTCAATGGAATTTACATTTACTTTTATTCAAGCCATGTTGCAAACAAAGGCAACGGAAGGAGCATACTTCGTTTGTCGTTCAGAAGAAGCGTGTTTCCACATCATCAAGTTACATTCTCTCTTTAAAGGCGGAGAAGCCGGGCCGAGATGGCAACACTTGGCGGGCGTAAAGGACGGTTTGAAGGGGAGGAAGGAGACCCAAAAAAAGAGAGAAAAAAAAAAGATGGATAGAGTGTCTGCCATGTAAGCAGGAGATCCGGGTTCGAATCACGGTCGGGGCACACATTTTCAGCTGTCCCCGTCGAGGTATATCAACAACACCTGCTGGCTGCTGAGGGTGTCAATTATCATTTATTCTAGAGAAGCTGCACGGTCATCAATGGTTTCTGTTCCTTCAAGAACAGTTACTATCTTCATATATAATGTTGAAATAGTTTGAGAGAAATAAGTTTCTGTTAGTTATTTCCATTGTATTTTTATTTTTAGTAATACGACGTTTCGATAGTGGAGCTACTCTTATAGAAAATGTTTAACTCATGAAATACGTGTGCTATAAGTAAAATGTTTAACTCATTAACTACATATATAGTTCAATTGAGAATGGCTACACAATGGAAATATCGTAGTCCACAAAATAATAATAAAATTTAACAAAACAGTAGCTGATGCAAGAGACTTAATTCTTTCAACACGTTTGTCATCTCTGTAGACCCTTTTGCTTACCCATTGTGTTGAAATTAGATGGAGTGATGAGATAAGGAATGTTGACTTTCGTTATAGAATCGGTGAGGGGAGGAACATTTGGAAGGCATTGACGAGAAGGGGGGACAGGGTAACACGAAGTGCGTGAAGAATTCGAGGAATCGTAGATGGTAAAAACTGTAGGGAAGACTGAAATTGGAATATATCCAACAAATAATACTGGAATTGTACCGCCGTTGCATTATACGCTTATGTGACAAAAGTCATCGTATACCTCTTAATATAGTGTCGGACCTCCCTTAACGCAACGTAGTGCAGCAGCTGTACGTGACATGCACTCAAGTCGTTGGAAGTCTCATGCAAAAATATTGAGCCATGCGGGGTCTACAGCCGTTCATAATTGCGAAAGTGTTGGTGCAAGATTTTGTACACGAACTGATCTCTCGACTATGTCCCATTAATCTTCAATAGGATTCATGTCGGGCGATCTGGGTGGCAAAATCATTCGCTCATAATGTCCAGAATTTTCTTCAAACCAGTCGCGAGCGACTGTGGCCAGGCGACATGACGCACTTTTATCCATAAAAATTCGGTCATTATTTGGGAACATGACGTCCATAAACGGCTGCAAGTGATCTCTGTGTACATAACCGACGACCCAGTTAAATCCATGTAAACACAGCGTACAACATGATACAGCCAGCACGAGTTTGCACAGTGCCTCATTGGCAACCCGGGTCCATGGCTTCGTAGGGTCAGCACCACACTCGAACTTCACCATCAGCTTTTACGACCTGAAATGGGGACTCGTCCGACCAGGCCACGCTTTTCCTGTGGTCCAGGGTCCAGGCTATACTGTCACGAGCCCCAGGAGAGGCGCAGCAGGCGATGTCTTGCTGTTAGCAAAGGCACCCGCGCTAGTTGTCTGCTGCCATAGCTCATTAACGAATTACTGCGCCGTACTGCCATAACCGATGCCTTTGTCGTACGTCCCATGTTGATTTCTGCGGTTATATCAGGCAGTGTTGCTTGCCTGCTAGCACTGACTACTCTAAGCAAACATCAGTGCTCTCGATCGTTAATTGAAAGCCGTCAGCCACCGTGTTGTCCGTGATTAGAGGGAATGATTGAATTTTGACATTCCTGGCACAGTCTTCACACTGTGGATCTCTGAGTATCAAATTCCTTAACGATTTCCGAAATGGAATGTACCATGCGTCGAGCTCCAACTATCATTCCGCTTTCCGAGTCTTTTAATTCCTGTCCTACGGCCATAATTATGTGGAAAACCTTTTCCATGAATTATCTGAGTACAAATAATAGCTCCGTCAACGCACTGTTCTTTTACACATTGAGTACACAATACTAGCTTCATCGGTATATGTGCATATTCCTGACCCATGACTTGTCACCGCAGTGTATTACATAAGCAGTGTTTTTTACTCTGTAATCCAGAGTCTGCTGTAGTGCTTCCACGAAATGTCAAAATCTGCAGGGATCGTTTGATTTATGACACGCTATCTGAAAACACGAATATATAAATTTCACGACTTACTCAATGACTTTGTTGTCTATAATTCAAGTAGCGCGGCCGTTATAAATGTTTCCATAAGCCCCTTATTCAGTATTTTAGCAGCTATGTTCTAGGAATGGCACAGTAAGCTAACATTCCTGCAATTGGAAAACTGACTTACTCTACTTATCTTACAGGCTAGGCTTTCCAATTGTCAGTATTTTCACAACAGATGTTTATAAAATTTAGCAGTCTGTAGCTAAAGGCTTCATGACCGTATAGATGAGGTCCATGTTTACATAATCAGTTCTGTGTATTTCACTGTTCTTCGATTAATTATTTTGTGACTGGTTATTACAGTTCGTTGCTGGAGTCATTACCGGAAATTTCTCTTCATATATCGCACAAAACTTTAAAAAAAAAGGTCTCTCCATTCTGATTCTTAACTTAGGTTGATTTGCACATTTTCAAGACAATACGGCTTCTTTCCAGCATCGGACCAGAAGCATTTACTCTCTGATCACTAGCGTCTTGATGATGTACAGTATTGAACACTCGTAAGTCAGCTAAATTGATATGAAAAACGGCTGAAATATCGTTCTTCTCATGCAGGTAACGTACTTCTCAGGCTTTTACGTTTTAGGCTGGGCTGCCGTACCTGCAACAGAGATGGAAAGGTAATGCCTCAATCGTGCAAACATGAATTGTTTCATAATTAAAGCACAAAAAGAACACACATTTTTTTAAGACAACATAAATTTTTATATTTTACATTGATGTTCCACTAAGCAAGGGCAAAACATTGTATTTATGTAGGTCTAAACGCAAGAACGTGACCACTCATACATTAACAACGAGACCCACGTAATGCAGCACAGCTTGTAAACTCCTACGGATAGGTTTCCTTCGACTGTCACTATTTGTAGTTGCTTCCTCACTGAGACATTGTTTCCGTTCTTTAAGAGATTTGGAAAATTATGGCCCTTCAATTTCTTTCCAGAATCGACCAGATGCTTCATGCAACGATATCATGAGATGACTTACTACATTGGCATGTTTATCAAATTAACTTCAGATATTATAAGTGGTCTTACACAGGCTCTGAGCACTATGGGACTTAACTTCTGAGGTCATCAGTCCCCTAGAACTTAGAACTACTTAAACCGAACTAACCTAAGGACATCACACACATCCATGCCCAAGGCACGATTCGAACCTGCGACCGTAGCAGTCGCGCGGTTCCAGACTGTAGCGCCTAGAACCGCTCGGCCACTCCGGCCGGCGGTCTTACACAGGGCTATATAGTGCAGCCATCGAATTAGATAAGCACAGTGATATTCTAACAGCAAAGGAGAAGCCTTGAAACTCTACATATATGGACAGTGGCTCTGCAGAAGCGACAGAAGAGTTTTTATCTTTCGCAGGTGGCATTTGATAATTAAGTGTTATCTCTGATAAAGATTATCTTTGCTGACCACGTATAAACTCGACCACGTCCACTTTACACACTACTTGTGTCACCACCGACGGCTGACTGGTCAGTCCGCAGGACTCACTGTCACCAAGAGCGCCTTCGAGGACCCCCAGGGCAGCTCTGGACGAGACCTCAGTAACCGAAAAGTTTCTTCGATCCGGTCCAGAAGACTCATGAGCATCTGTTGCATCCGGCCGTGAAATTATACAGGGCGAGTCACCTAACGTTACCGCTGGATATATTTCATAAACCACATCAAATACTGACGAACCGATTCCACAGACCGAACGTGAGGAGAGGGGCTAGTGTAATTGTTTAATACAAACCATACAAAAATGCACGGAAGTATGTTTTTTAACACAAACCTACGTTTTTTTAAATGGAACCACGTTAGTTTTGTTAGCACATCTGAACATATAAACAAATACGTAATCAGTGCCGTTTGTTGCATTGTAAAATGTTAATTACATCCGTAGATATTGTAACCAAAAGTTGACGCTTGAAACCTCCGACGTTCAGTTGCGTGTTGTAACAAACACGGGCCACGGTCGGCGAGTAGCATTTGCAGGGACGTGTTTACGATGACGACCGTGTTTACGAGTGTGGCTGTAGTGCACTGTTGTGGTTTGGTCTAGCTGTCGCAGTGTCCGCATGTAGCGCTTGCTGCTATTGTTATTCTGCATTCGTCTCCGCACGCAGACCAACTGTAGTACACCGTGTTACCAGACGTCTGTGATAGTGTAGTGTTGTAGGAAATGTGACCATGGTGTATTCGAACTCTGAAAAGGCGGAGATGATACTCATCTATGGCGAGTGTCGACGAAATGCAGCTGAAGCCTGCAGGTTGTACGCAGAAAGGTACCCGGACAGAGAGCATCCAACGTGCCGCACATTGCAAAACATCTACCGCCAACTGTATGCAACAGGTATGGTCGTAGTACGCAAATCGGTCCGTAAGAGGCCCGTTACAGGAGAAGCGGGTGCAGTTGGTGTGTTAGCTGCTGTTGCCATGAACCCACACATGAGTACACGGGACATTGCGAGAGCCGGTGGGCTGAGTCAAAGTAGTGTCATGCGCATACTGCATCGTCACCACTTTCACCCGTTTCATGTGTCGCTACATCAGCAATTAAATGGTGATGACTTTAATCATCGAGTGCAATTCTGTCAATGGGCATTAACAGAGAATGCGTTGCAGTTCTACCTGTTTACCGATGAAGCGGGTTTCACAAACCACGGGGCAGTGAATCTACGAAACATGCATTACTGGTTCGTGGACAATCCTCGCTGGCTCAGACAGGTAGAGCGACAGCGACCGTGGACTGTAAATGTATGGTGCGGAATCATTGGCGACCACCTCATTGGTCCTCACTTCATTGCATGGGCCCAAACAGCTGCAACATACATCGCGTTTCTACAGAATGATCGGCCAACGTTGCTCGAAAATGTCCCACTGGAAACGCGATGACGTATGTGGTATCAGCATGATGGTGCACCTGCACATTCCGCAATTAACACTACGCTGACCCTCGACAGGATGTTCGACGGGCGTTCATAGGACGTGGAGGACGCATAAATTGGCCAGCCCGTTCTCCTGATCTTACACCTCTGGACTTCTTTCTGTGGGGTACGTTAAAGGAGAATGTGTACGTGATGTGCCTACAACTCTAGAGGATATGAAACAACGTATTGGGGCAGCCTGCGGCGACATTACACCAGATGTACTGCGGCGTGTACGACATTCATTACGTCAGAGATTGCAATTGTGTGCAGCAAATGATGGCCACCACATTGAACATCTATTGGCCTGACATGTCGGGACACACTCTATTCCACTCCGTAACTGAAAACGGAAACCACGTGTGTACGTGTACCTCACCCCTCATGGTAATGTACATGTGCGTCAGTGAAAAAGACCAATAAAAAGGTGTTAGCATGTGGACGTAATGTGCTGTTCCAGTCTCTTCTGTACCTAAGGTCCATCACCGTTCCCTTTGGATCCCTACGTAATTCGGTGCTCTCCGATACACACGTTCGAACAGCGCAGGAGGGGTACTCAAGCGTCAACTTTAGGTTACAATATCTCCGGATGTAATTAAAGTTTTACAATGCAACAAACGGCACTGATTACGTATATGTTTATATGTTCAGATGTGCTAACAAAACTAACGGGGTTCCATTTAAAAAAACGTAGGTTTGTGTTAAAAACATACTTCCGTGCATTTTTTTATGGTTTGTATTAACCAATTACACTAGCCCCTCTCCTCACGTTCGGTCTGTGGAATCGATTCGTCAGTATTTGACGTGGTTTACGAAATATATACAGCGGTAATGTTAGGTGACTCACCCTCTATATTTCATGAATTATACGTTTTTTAAATTTGTGTAACATACGACTTTTCCATAAACTTCCAACGTAAGAATCACTGGACTGCCATCAATGTCTAGAGATTTTATTTTATTTATTTCTAGTGACGCGAAGATCTCGAGATCGATACCTGAGGATCGCCCCGGATTTATGACGATGTAGATGCAGATGTACATATGGTTCACTCAGCCTCGTCAGCTCAAATGAGGAGATGCTGGTATATAAAACTAGCGAATTCGAGGCTCAGGCCGCTGAAGTGGAGTCACAGCGAAAGCCTGGCACCAGTGACACGTGAAATTAATTTATTAGCAGCAAACCCACAATAAATGCTTATTCTACTTCAAGATCGACACCTTGAACATTACGACTAGAGATCTCAGTTTTTGCGAGGATCCAGACAAATGTAGGTCTAGATGATGTTGAAACCGTTGACTTGGAAAATTTTATTAATGAAATAAACCGGAGGATTGGTGCTTCTCAGTTGTTGCCAAAAATTGGGCCTTCTCTGCTTCATGAATTTGAAAATTATATATCTATGCATTTGTTTGAAATAGTTCTAAGTTTGCCTATGAATCACATTTCGCCATTATGAAATACAGGTCGCTTTAATACCGTAGAAATATATTCCCAGTAACGATATGTACTTCTTTCAACTATATCCTCTCATTTGAAAAAAAAAAGGCCTGTCGTGGTGGCCGAGCGGTTCTAGGCGCTTCAGCGCGGAACCGCGCGACTGCTACGGTCGGAGGTTCGAATCCTGCCTCAGGCATGGGTGTGTGTGATCTCCTTAGGTTAGTTAGGTTTAAGTAGTTCTAAGTTCTAGGGGACTTATGACCTAAGATGTTGAGTCCCATAGTGCTCAGAGCCATTTGAACCATTTGAACCATTCTTTCATCCTCATCGACTGCAGGATGCCGAAGTGGCGTCAAATTGAAAGACCGGCACCCAGCGGACGGTATGCCCGACGGGGAGCCCTACCCATACGATCAAATAAAAAATAAAAAAAGCTGATGGAATGACGCTGACAGCAGTCCACCTACACCAACCACGACATTTCCTGCGATCAGTTTCCGTGCTTGCATTCCAAAACAACAAGGCGGGCCACTACGAACTGGCCATCGTTGTATCTGGTCACATGATCAAGTTAGTTCTTGTTAAAGCCAGATTTATTTTCTCTTCGCCAAGAAATATCAATAATGTAGGAAGCAGTGTATTTAATCAGAGTATTAGATGAAGAGATAAATTAGTATGGTGTATTGAAATACTTACAGTCTCCTATTTTACAAACTGACAGTGAAACCACTTACGACATCCATGGACGGCACAAACATAAACGTTGGTATTGGTACCATATGGATGATACATAATGAACTGATACACAACACCATAAATGTTATAATCACATATTCATCTATATTACAACTCAAATACAATTGAAAATAATATTTTGTTAATTTTTATAATTACAAAGCATGTTGTGTAAGAACTTTGTGAATCTAGCATTTATTAAAACTTTATTATGAACTAGCCATCCATAATACAAAGACGTGTGTGGCTTGTGATATTGTGCTGCTTTTATTACCTAAATGGTGAAGCGTTTGGTTTGGTATTTGATACTATGTTAGTTTAAAAAATGTTAAATAATAGAGACAGAACTCTACAAAGAAAATAAACATAATGGAAGCTAGATATACTGATGGCCTCTTCCTGTTCTGTTCTTGTTCGAAATGGACATTTCATGTGGTGATGTATAGCGTATTTCAGTAGTTGTAAGTGTATTGAAGTGTACACTACTGTTACCTCCCCATCGTGCTTCTCAGGCATAGAGTCGATTGTGCTGCCATCTATCCCAGATCTTCAGCTGCCTCGTAATAAAAACGAAACATCAACTACATTCAGGGAACAGAATATCGCTATCACTGTACCTGAGGGCCAGAAGGTGAGGAACACGGTGCTGTATGTGGTCACAATGGAGATGAAAGCAGTGACGAGGCTCAGCCGCAGGGTGAGCACGTCCAGCAGGCTGGCCACGGGGCGTCCAGAGGACACCTGCCGGGCCAGCAGCCGCAGCTCGCTGTGGGCGGCGCCGCCCACACGCCGCCCTTCTAACAGCAACTGCGCTTCTGTCTCCACACAGTGAACAGGCATGACAAGTAGTGTCAACTGGGCTAGGTTGACGAACACATACAGCTTCCCGTCCCCGGTATTGGTATTACTCGAACGAAGGAACGATAAATCCGTAGCAAGGAAGTAATATTAAGTGTGGCGAACAGTGAAATTCCTACGAAGTACAACACTAGAAACAGCTCATGAGCAGATGCGACAACGGTGACAGTTCACAGAGCTTCGCATGCGTTCGTGTGAGAGATCGCACATTGGCTGACATGCCCAAAAGCAGTCTGTGGTGTGACTCTAGGTTCCCTTTGGTCAAAGAGCGCTGCTATCAGACCAATTGTGTGATTGGATTGAGGAGTTCCTCAGGACGCAGCATGTTATTCTCAATGGAGAGAAGTCTTCCGAAGTAAGAGTGATTTCAGGTGTGCCGCAGGGGAGTGTCATAGGACCGTTGCTATTCACAATATACATAAATGACCTGGTGGATGACATCGGAAGTTCACTGAGGCTTTTTGCAGATGATGCTGTGGTGTATCGAGAGGTTGTAACAATGGAAAATTGTACTGAAATGCAGGAGGATCTGCAGCGAATTGACGCATGGTGCAGGGAATGGCAATTGAATCTCAATGTAGACAAGTGTAATGTGCTGCGAATACACAGAAAGGTAGATCCTTTATCATTTAGCTACATAATAGCAAGTCAGCATCTGGAAGCAGTTAATACCATAAATTATCTGGGAGTACGCGTCAGGAGTGATTTAAAATGGAATGATCATATAATGTTGATTGTCGGTAAAGCAGACTGAGATTCATTGGAAGAATCCTAAGGAAATGCAATCCGAAAACAAAGGAAATAGGTTACAGTACGCTTGTTCGCCCACTGCTTGAATACTGCTCAGCAGTGTGGGATCCGTACCAGATAGGGTTGATACAAGACATAGAGAAGATCTAACGGAGAGCAGCGCGCTTCGTTACAGGATCATTTAGTAATCGCGAAAGCGTTACGGAGATGATAGATAAACTCCAGTGGAAGACTCTGCAGGAGAGTCGCTCAGTAGCTCGGTACGGGCTTTTGTCAAAGTTTCGAGAACATACCTTCACCGAAGAGTCAAGCAGTATATTGCTCCCTCCTACGTATATCTCGCGAAGAGACCATGAGGATAAAATCAGAGAGATTAGAGCCCACACAGAGGCATACCGACAATCCTTCTTTCCACGAACAATACGAGACTGGAATAGAAGGGAGAACCGATAGAGGTACTGAAGGTACCCTCCGCCACACACCGTCAGGTGGCTTGCGGAGTATGGATGTAGATGTAGATGTAGATGCTTTCCAGGGACCTTACCACAGAAACCAGCAAGGACATCGTTTCTTATATCGTGGAGACAAACATTTAGAAGTGAAACTCTATACCTTATTACTAATTGTAAATTCGCAAATCTCAAAAGGGATAAAGTGAGTGCAAGAAAACTGCCCACAGTAAATGAAAGACTCAGCTTGTGGTCTTGATATATACTATTCGTAAACATCGATGTGTGAAAAAACATAAAAAAATAGTAAAACCAATTGTAGCTGTACTACCTTTTCCTCACATGTATTCACAGGACCGATATGGGCCATCGGAACTTTGTCACATGAAACTACCAACTTAAGCATTTTCCCATACAATTTTTTAGTGTAGAACACATCTGACGCTATTGAAACTTACGTCAAAGCTGACATATTAAAAACACTGAAAAGTGAGATAATATTTACTACAGAGAACGGCTGCAACGATCTGTAATAAAATTCTGCCAAATTGCATGCAGAAGTCAGATGTATGATGCTGGCAAGGGCTATGATAATCAGATCTGAAGTTAACCTCTCCAATGATCCTGTTTTCATATCGATCGTAAATGGCATCAGACCAGCAAATTTGCTTGTGAGCTCTGCAACATCCATGTACTAATTTACATTTACATGACAAACCCTATTTTCAGGGCTATATTTTAATTTGGACAAATGGATCTATGCAGATATTTATAAAAACGACGATGATACATCAGTCCATACTAATGTAAAATTGCCACCTTCTGAAGAAGACAAATTTAAATTTGTTGAAACCTAGGTAAAGATTTCTTTATCCATTGCAACTGGTCGGCTGTTTATAATTATATTATTGCAGTTCATTATTACCAATAACTAAACCCAGTAAAAATGTCTGCCCTGTACTAGATGCCTGAGCTATTAACAAAATCATTATCTTAGTTCATACTAGATGATCAATGAAACAATTTATGGTGTTAAACTCCTTACAAGCATTGGTCTGATTATTTTGCACTGGTGGGAGAACCACTCAGAACAACCTAGGAAATATACAGAATTCATATTTACAGGAAGGAAAAAAACAATTACTGGTGAAACTTCCTGGCAGATTAAAACTGTGTGCCCGACCGAGGCTCGAACTCGGGACCTTTGCCTTTCGCGGGCAAGTGCTCCACCACCTGAGCTACCGAAGCACGACTCACGCCCGGTACTCACAGCTTTATTTCTGCCAGTATCTCGTCTCCTACCTTCCAAACTTTACAGAAGCTCTCCTGCGAACTTTGCAGAACCAGCACTCATGAAAGAAAGGATACTGTGGAGACATGGAAGGTAGGAGACGAGGTACTGGCAGAAATAAAGCTGTGAGTACCGGGCGTGAGTCGTGCTTCGGTAGCTCAGATGGTAGGGCACTTGCCCGCAAAAGGCAAAGGCCCCGCGTTCGAGTCTCGGTCGGGCACACAGTTTTAATCTGCCAGGAAGTTTCATATCAGCGCACACTCCGCTGCAGAGTAAAAATTTCATTCTGGAAACTTCCGCCAGGCTGTGGCTAAGCCATGTCTCCACAGAACCGAGCGAGGTGGCGCAGTGGTTAGACACTGGTCTCGCATTCGGGAGGACGACGGTTCAATCCCGCGTCCGGTTATCCTGATTTAGATTTTGCGTGATTTCGCTAAATCACTCCAGGCAAGTGCGGGATGGTTCCCCTGAAAGGGCGCGGCCAACTTCCTTCCCCATCCTTCCCTAATCCGATGAGACCGATGACCACGCTGTCTGGTCTCCTTCCCCAAAACAACCAACCAATCTCCACAGTATCCTTTCTTTCAGGAGTGCTGGTTCTGGAAGGTTCGCAGGAGGGCTTCTGTAAAGTTTGGAAGGTAGGAGACGAGATACTGGCAGAAATAAAGCTGTGAGTACCGGGCGTGAGTCGTGATTCGGTAGCTAAGATGGTAGAGCACTTGCCCGCGAAAGGCAAAGGTCCCGAGTTGGAGTCTCGGTCGGGCACACAGTTTTAATCTGCCAGGAAGTTAGCGCACACTCCGCTGGAGAGTGAAAATCTCATTCTGGAAACATCCCCCAGGCTGTGGCTAAACCATGTCTCCACAGTATCCTTTCATTCAGGAGTGCTGGCTCTGCAAGGTTCACAGGAGAGCTTCTGTAAAGTTTGGAAGGTAGGAGACGAGATACTGGCAGAAATAAAGCTGTGACAAGCGGGCATGAGTCGTGATTCGGTAGCTCAGATGGTAGAGCACTTGCCCGCGAAAGGCAAAGGTCCCAAGTTCGAGTCACGGTCGGGCACACAGTTTTAAACTGCCAGAAAGTTTCATATCAGCGCACACTCCGCTGCAGAGTGAAAATCTCATTCTGGAAACTTACCCCAGGCTGTGGCTAAGCCATGTCTCCACAGTATCCTTTCTTTGAGGAGTGCTGGTTCTGCAAGGTTCGCAGGAGAGCTTCTGTAAAGTTTGGAAGGTAGGAGACGAGATACTGGCAGAAATAAAGCCGTGAGTATCGGGCGTGAGTGGTGCTTCGGTAGCTCAGATGGTAGAGCACTTGCCCGCGAAAGGCAAAGGTCCCGAGTTCGAGTCACGGTCGGGCACAGAGTTTTAATCTGCCAGAAAGATTCATATCAGCGCACACTCCGCTGCAGAGTGAAAATCTCATTCTGGAAACTTCTCCCAGGCTGTGGCTAAGCCATGTCTCTACAGTATCCTTTCTTTCAGGAGTGCTGGTTCTGCAAGGTTCGGAGGAGAGCTTCTGTAAAGTTTGGAAGGTAGGAGACGAGATACTGGCAGAAATAAAGATGTGAGTACCGGGCGTGAGTCGTGCTTCGGTAGCTCAGATTGTAGAGCACTTGCCCGCAAAAGGTAAAGGTTCCAAGTTCGAGTCTCGGTCTGGCACACAGTTTTAATCAACCAGGAAGTTTCACATCAGCGCACACTCCGCCGCAGAGTAAAAATCTCATTCTGGAAACTTCCCCCAAGCTGTGGCTAAGCCATGTCTCCACAGTAACGAGCGAGGTGGCGCAGTGATTAGACACTGGACTCGCATTCAGGAGGACGACGGTTCGATCCCGCGTCCGGCCATCCTGATTTAGGTTTCCGTGATCTCCCTAAATCACTTCCGGCAAGTGCCGGGATGGTTCCTCTGAAAGGGCACGGCCAACTTCCTTCCCCATCCTTCCCTAATCCGATGAGACCGATGACCTCGCTGTCTGGTCTCCTGTCCCAAAATACCAACCAACCAACCAATCTCCACAGTATCCTATCTTTCGGGAGTGCTGTTTCTGCAAGGTTCGCAGGACAGCTTCTGTAAAGTGTGGAAGGTAGGAGACGAGATACTGGCAGAAGTAAAGCTGTGAGTGCCGGGCGTGAGTCGTGCTAAGGTAGCTCAGATGGTAGAGCACTTGCCTGCGAAAGGCAAAGGTCCCGAGTTGGAGTCTCGGTGGGGCACACAGTTTTAATCTGCCAGGAAGTTAGCGCACACTGCGCTGCAGAGTAAAAATCTCATTCTGGAAACATCCCCCAGGCTGTGGCTAAGCCATGTCTCCACAGTATCCTTTCTTTGAGGAGTGCTGGTTCTGCAAGGTTCGCAGGAGAGCTTCTGTAAAGTTTGGAAGGTAGGAGACGAGATACTGGCAGAAATAAAGCCGTGAGTATCGGGCGTGAGTGGTGCTTCGGTAGCTCAGATGGTAGAGCACTTGCCCGCGAAAGGCAAAGGTCCCGAGTTCGAGTCACGGTCGGGCACAGAGTTTTAATCTGCCAGAAAGATTCATATCAGCGCACACTCCGCTGCAGAGTGAAAATCTCATTCTGGAAACTTCTCCCAGGCTGTGGCTAAGCCATGTCTCTACAGTATCCTTTCTTTCAGGAGTGCTGGTTCTGCAAGGTTCGGAGGAGAGCTTCTGTAAAGTTTGGAAGGTAGGAGACGAGATACTGGCAGAAATAAAGATGTGAGTACCGGGCGTGAGTCGTGCTTCGGTAGCTCAGATTGTAGAGCACTTGCCCGCAAAAGGTAAAGGTTCCAAGTTCGAGTCTCGGTCTGGCACACAGTTTTAATCTGCCAGGAAGTTTCACATCAGCGCACACTCCGCCGCAGAGTAAAAATCTCATTCTGGAAACTTCCCCCAAGCTGTGGCTAAGCCATGTCTCCACAGTAACGAGCGAGGTGGCGCAGTGATTAGACACTGGACTAGCATTCAGGAGGACGTCGGTTCGATCCCGCGTCCGGCCATCCTGATTTAGGTTTTCCGTGATCTCCCTAAATCACTTCCGGCAAGTGCCGGGATGGTTCCTCTGAAAGGGCACGGCCAACTTTCTTCCCCATCCTTCCCTGATCCGTTGCGACCGATGACCTAACTGTTTGGCCCCTCCTCCCAACCAACCAAACTATCCATGAACTATCCAATGCTAAAGACCGTGGAAAATTACACTACAGAGACAAACAAGGAGAATCGACACACGCTATGGGACTCTATTGTTGACCCAGAAGAAAACGCAAGAACTCTGTCCGATAAATTAGGTTAACACACAGAGGTACGAAAGCTAAACTACCAAACCACACAGGTGAGGCTAAATAATTCGTTCCTGATTAGGGACTTGTAATATGTTACAAAATCAGTGACAGAACAGAAACCCTTTTCCATGTCAGAGTGACGTAAAATTTCAGAATTCTCCAGTACATATTTGATTGCCTCAACGTCCACCTGACAGTTCTTTGTCGAAATCCACGGTACATTTTTCTTTAATGAACTTAATAACGCTCTACTGGCTATAAGCTTATCGGGCATAAAACGTCGAAAAATGAATATAATCCTAGCAATGCCTTAAGCTGTTTCGTAGTTCTTGGATTTGGAAAATTCGTTATTGCATATATCTGGACCCTGTGTTACATCTGTAGAAGAAATCACATGGCCGATGAGTTTGAGGTGGTCTGTTCCAAACTTAGATTTCTGGAGGTTTGCAGTGACTCCTGCACTTGAAAACATTTGTAAAGTCCTGTCTAAGAAATCAATATATTCTTCCCATCTAGGGGTAGCTATTAATAAGTCATCTACATGAAGGATATCTTGTCCATTATGCCATGACCTAGTACAGTTATGATGCAACGATAAAGACAGATGAAATGGTATCTGATCTAAAAGGTAACACCAATAATTGATGAGATTTTCACTCTGCAGCGGAGTGTGCGCTGATATGAAACTTCCTGGCAGATTAAACCTGTGTGCCCGACCGAGACTCGAACTCGGGACCTTTGCCTTTCGCGGACGAGTGCTCTACCATCTGAGCTACCGAAACACGACTCACGCCCGGTACTCTTGTCTTTATTACTGCCAGTATCTCGTCTTCTACCTTCCAAACTTTACAGATGCTCTCCTGCGAACCTTGCAGAACCAGCACTCATGAAAGAAAGGATACTGTGGAGACATGGAAGGTAGGAGACGAGTTACTGGCAGAAATAAAGCTGTGAGTACCGGGCGTGAGTCGTGCTTCGGTAGCTCAGATGGTAGGGCACTTGCCCGCAAAAGGCAAAGGTCCCGCGTTCGAGTCTCGGTCGGGCACACAGTTTTAATCTGCCAGGAAGTTTCATATCAGCGCACACTTCGCTGCAGAGTAAAAATTTCATTCTGGAAACTTCCGCCAGGCTGTGGCTAAGCCATGTCTCCACAGAACCGAGCGAGGTGGCGCAGTGGTTAGACACTGGTCTCGCATTCGGGAGGACGACGGTTCAATCCCGCGTCCGGTTATCCTTATTTAGATTTTGCGTGATTTCGCTAAATCACTCCAGGCAAGTGCGGGATGGTTCCCCTGAAAGGGCGCGGCCAACTTCCTTCCCCATCCTTCCCTAATCCGATGAGACCGATGACCACGCTGTCTGGTCTCCTTCCCCAAAACAACCAACCAATCTCCACAGTATCCTTTCTTTCAGGAGTGCTGGTTCTGCAAGGTTCGCAGGAGAGCTTCTGTAAAGTTTGGAAGGTAGGAGACGAGATACTGGCAGAAATAAAGCTGTGAGTACCGGGCGTGAGTCGTGATTCGGTAGCTAAGATGGTAGAGCACTTGCCCGCGAAAGGCAAAGGTCCCGAGTTGGAGTCTCGGTCGGGCACACAGTTTTAATCTGCCAGGAAGTTAGCGCACACTCCGCTGGAGAGTGAAAATCTCATTCTGGAAACATCCCCCAGGCTGTGGCTAAACCAAGTCTCCACAGTATCCTTTCTTTCAGGAGTGCTGGTTCTGCAAGGTTCGGAGGAAAGCTTCTGTAAAGTTTGGGAGGTAGGAGACGAGATACTGGCAGAAATAAAGATGTGAGTACCGGGCGTGAGTCGTGCTTCGGTAGCCTAGATGGTAGAGCACTTGCCCGCAAAAGGTAAAGGTTCCAAGTTCGAGTCTCGGTCTGGCACACAGTTTTAATCAACCAGGAAGTTTCACATCAGCGCACACTCCGCTGCAGAGTAAAAATCTCATTCTGGAAACTTCCCCCAAGCTGTGGCTAAGCCATGTCTCCACAGTAACGAGCGAGGTGGCGCAGTGATTAGACACTGGACTCGCATTCAGGAGGACGACGGTTCGATCCCGCGTCCGGCCATCCTGATTTAGGTTTTCCGTGATTTCCCTAAATCACTTCCGGCAAGTGCCGGGATGGTTCCTCTGAAAGGGCACGGCCAACTTCCTTCCCCATCCTTCCCTAATCCGATGAGACCGATGACCTCGCTGTCTGGTCTCCTGTCCCAAAATACCAACCAACCAACCAACCAATCTCCACAGTATCCTATCTTTCGGGAGTGCTGTTTCTGCAAGGTTCGCAGGAGAGCTTCTGTAAAGTTTGGAAGGTAGGAGACGAGATACTGGCAGTAATAAAGACAAGAGTACCGGGCGTGAGTCGTGTTTCGGTAGCTCAGATGGTAGAGCACTTGTCCGCGAAAGGCAAAGGTCCCGAGTTCGAGTCTCGGTCGGGCACACAGATTTAATCTGCCAGGAAGTTTCATATCAGTGCACACTCCGCTGCAGAGTGAAAATCTCATCAATTATTGGTGTTACCTTTTAGATCAGATACCATTTCATCTGACTTTATCGTTGCATCATAACTGTATTAGGTCTTGGCGTAATTGACAAGATATCCTTCATGTAGATGACTTATTAATAGCTACCCCTAGATGGGAAGAATATATTGATTTCTTAGACAGGACTTTACAAATGTTTTCAAGTGCAGGAGTCACTGCAAACCTCCAGAAATCTAAGTTTGGAACAGACCACCTCAAATTCATCGGCCATGTGATTTCTTCTACAGATGTAACACAGGGTCCAGATATATGCAATAACGAATTTTCCAAATCCAAGAACTACGAAACAGCTTAAGGCATTGCTAGGATTATATTCATTTTTCGACGTTTTATGCCCGATAAGCTTATAGCCAGTAGAGCGTTATTAAGTTCATTAAAGAAAAATGTACCGTGGATTTCGACAAAGAACTGTCAGGTGGACGTTGAGGCAATCAAATATGTACTGGAGAATTCTGAAATTTTACGTCACTCTGACATGGAAAAGGGTTTCTGTTCTGTCACTGATTTTGTAACATACACTCCTGGAAATGGAAAAAAGAACACATTGACACCGGTGTGTCAGACCCACCATACTTGCTCCGGACACTGCGAGAGGGCTGTACAAGCAATGATCACACGCACGGCACAGCGGATACACCAGGAACCGCGGTGTTGGCCGTCGAATGGCGGTAGCTGCGCAGCATTTGTGCACCGCCGCCGTCAGTGTCAGCCAGTTTGCCGTGGTATACGGAGCTCCATCGCAGTCTTTAACACTGGTAGCATGCCGCGACAGCGTGGACGTGAACCGTATTTGCAGTTGACGGACTTTGAGCGAGGGCGTATAGTGGGCATGCGGGAGGCCGGGTGGACGTACCGCCGAATTGCTCAACACGTGGGGCGTGAGGTCTCCACAGTACATCGATGTTGTCGCCAGTGGTCGGCGGAAGGTGCACGTGCCCGTCGACCTGGGACCGGACCGCAGCGACGCACGGATGCACGCCAAGACCGTAGGATCCTACGCAGTGCCGTAGGGGACCGCACCGCCACTTCCCAGCAAATTAGGGACACTGTTGCTCCTGGGGTATCGGCGAGGACCATTCGCAACCGTCTCCATGAAGCTGGGCTACGATCCCGCACACCGTTAGGCCGTCTTCCGCTCACGCCCCAACATCGTGCAGCCCGCCTCCAGTGGTGTCGCGACAAGCGTGAATGGAGGGACGAATGGAGACGTGTCGTCTTCAGCGATGAGAGTCGCTTCTGCCTTGGTGCCAATGATGGTCGTATGCGTGTTTGGCGCCGTGCAGGTGAGCGCCACAATCAGGACTGCATACGACCGAGGCACACAGGGCCAACATCCGGCATCATGGTGTGGGGAGCGATCTCCTACACTGGCCGTACACCACTGGTGATCGTCGAGGGGACACTGAATAGTGCACGGTACATCCAAACCGTTATCGAACCCATCGTTCTACCATTCCTAGACCGGCAAGGGAACTTGCTGTTCCAACAGGACAATGCACGTCCGCATGTATCCCGTGCCACCCAACGTGCTCTAGAAGGTGTAAGTCAACTACTCTGGCCAGCAAGATCTCCGGATCTGTCCCCCATTGAGCATGTTTGGGACTGGATGAAGCGTCGTCTCACGCGGTCTGCACGTCCAGCACGAACGCTGGTCCAACTGAGGCGCCAGGTGGAAATGGCATGGCAAGCCGTTCCACAGGACTACATCCAGCATCTCTACGATCGTCTCCATGGGAGAATAGCAGCCTGCGTTGCTGCGAAAGTTGGATATACACTGTACTAGTGCCGACATTGTGCATGCTCTGTTGCCTGTGTCTATGTGCCTGTGGTTCTGTCAGTGTGATCATGTGATGTATCTGACCCCAGGAATGTGTCAATAAAGTTTCCCCTTCCTGGGACAATGAATTCACGGTGTTCTTATTTCAATTTCCAGGAGTGTATTACAAGTCCCTAATCAGGAACGAATTATTTAGCCTCACCTGTGTGGTTTGGTAGTTTAGCTTTCGTACCTCTGTGTGTTAACCTAATTTATAGGACAGAGTTCTTGCGTTTTCTTCTGGGTCAACAATAGAGTCCCATAGCGTGTGTCGATTCTCCTTGTTTGTCTCTGTAGTGTAATTTTCCACGGTCTTTAGCATTGGATAGTTCATGGATAGTTTGGTTGGTTGGGAGGAGGGGCCAAACAGTTAGGTCATCGGTCGCAACGGATCAGGGAAGGATGGGGAAGGAAGTTGGCCGTGCCCTTTCAAAGCAACCATCCAGCATTAGCCAGAACTGATTTGGGGAAATCATGGAAAATGAGGATGTCTGGACGTGGGTCTGAACCGTCGTCCTCATGGCTGGTTTCTTTCTTAGTGCGCATTACCGTTTTTCGTGTCCAGTTACTAAACATATTTCAAAATGAAAGCGAATTAAATACAGCATTTAGTTTCCTTTGTTTGCTATTAAGTTGCAGAAAATTACCTTTTCCTAATGAAGCTGGTGCCGGTGTTTATTTTGCATGACAACAACCCTTACGTTGCAGTTACAATATATTTGGTTCGATTCCTATTCGAACGGCTTTGCTTCTTCTCAGTATTCACACGTTCAAATTACGAATTAAAGTCTGATTGCTTAATATACACGATCACGGTCTACTTAAGATCCAGGAAAAGAAGTAGCACTGTAGGATGAATTTACGTGTGTAATAACGCCATAGAATTTTATAAGGTACTCTCCTTGCGGTCGGCGAAATCTGTTGAAGCGCTGATCTCAGCCTATCGATCTCTTGGTCGGAAGACACAAATGATAAGAGAGATTATATTCTCAAATAATTTGATAATACGGCTACACGAAAAGCAGACAATTTCTGATCTTAGTCTCTGAAAATTTAATTTTGCCCTCATTGACTAATTTCATCAGATACTATCGAAACTTTGTTTGGCATCGTTTGCTTCCTAATCACTGTATTAGGATAATAAGAGTAAACACCAAGATAACTTATATGTACAGTGGCTAAGGCCCCTGATCTGTACTGGGTGCACTCCCTCGATATGCAGGTCAGCTCCCTCCGAACAGATCTGCTGTGATAAGCTGTGCACAGCCCAAACAACGTGAAAAGTAATGGTCCTGACAAGAAAGTCGTTAGTAGGTCATTCTTGAAATCAGTGGTAATAAATGGAATAAAGGGCTTCATTTACATACTGAAATTGAAAATAGGTGTACATTGGACATACTGTAGTTTATCATAAAAACATTCCACACTGGGCACAACACATGATTAACAAATGTAATAGTTAACTCTCACATCAAATGCAGATTAGTGGAAGTCAATAAAATGCTTATAGTTCACAGAATTGATAAAAACTGGGCTCTCAAAGTCCGTGGGGACCGGAAAAAAATAATATGGTAACTAACTCGCAAAATCATCTAAATAAATCAAGAACACGGTTTCACATGAATCATGATTGAGCACTTGCCCGCGAAAAGCAAAGGTCCCGAGTTCGAGTCTCGGTCCGGCACACAGTTTTAATGTCCCAGGAAGTTTCATATCAGCGCAAACACCCGCTGCAGAGTGAAAATCTCATTATGGAAACATTCCCCAGGCCGTGGCTAAGCCATTTCTCCGCAATATCCTTTCTTTCAGGAGTGCTAATTCTGCAAGGTTCGCAGGAGAGCTTCTGTAAAGTTTGGAAGGTAGAAGACGAGGTACTGGCAGAAGTAAAGCTGTGAGGACTGGGCGTGAGTCATGCTTGGGTAGCTCAGTCGGTAGAGCACTTGCCCGCGAAAGGCAAAGGTCTCGAGATCGAGTCTTGGTCCGGCACACAGTTCTAATGTGCCAGGAAGTTTCATATGCACAGTTTATCATCTGAGTGTCAGCGATTTTGTCTGCCAGGTGGTCGTAATCCTACATCGAACAAGTGATGGAGCCTCCATCATGGACATAAGTAGTGCTTCAGCAACTTTTCCAATAGTCGCCCTTTGTGGACAGCCTTAAATATCCATAACAAGGACCCCAGGCTGTATCTCAGTGCCTGCCGCTTTGTATTATTGCACAATCCATCATTATACTGGGCGTCCTGGGTCCACACGGACCCATCTGCTTCACTTCGTCGGACCTGGTGATGAGCTGTTTCACGTAATGATACTGAGTGTCATCCAGGTGAAATATAAACTGTATACCCATTCTCGGTTCGCCCTCACGATAGTGGAGCAAAAATAGTATCAATCCTGTATTGTTTTGCTTCAACGCGTTGTATGCGAATGTCATGAAGGTACTACTACACCCCATTCTCTCCGCACAGCATCAACGTACGTCATGAGCGTATATGCTATCGTCTTACTGAAGCGTTCTGTGGGTTCTAGAAACTTGTCGTCCTGCAGGCGACATCACAACATGAAATTATCCTAATCCTAGTGTCGACTGCAAAACTATTCTACGATCAGAGGGCACCATGCAGGGTGCTAATTGGTTCTAAATATCTTCTACAACGAATTTCACAATTATCAGAACTTCAGCAATATAGCGAGTGAAGCAATGATGCAGTCTAATATTCATCCATTGCTGTTAGTCGTTTTCTGGATCCTCCCAGGGAAATAGATTCAGATTCGTTTGAATGGAAATGAAGCAGGCGGGATTGTTACCAAGTGCTCTGAGGTATTAGTGGTATGTGATTCTGTTGTGGATTGCCAAGACAGCCAACCCACTATGACTGGAAGCCGAAAGGCACGCGTTTACGCTCACGCAGGCTGGCGTGAGGTCTGGAAAAGGACAAGGAATTGAGACTATCAAAAAACGTACGTAGCTTCTGGAATACTTAACTTTAATCCATAATTGGTGAACATCGCTCTTGACGGTACATGTTTTACAGCATCAATAGTGACTGGTAATGGCGCCTTACTAGGTCGTAGCAAATGACGTAGCTGAAGGCTATGCTGACTATCGTCTCCGCAAATGAGAGCGTAATTTGTCAGTGAACCATCGCTAGCAAAGTCGGCTGTACAACTGGGGCGAGTGCTAGGAAGTGTCTCTAGACCTGCCGTGTGGCGGCGCTCGGTCTGCAATCACTGATAGTGGCGACACGCGGGTCCGGCGTATACTAACGGACCGCGGCCGATTTAAAGGCTACCACCTAGCAAGTGTGGTGTCTGGCGGTGACACCACAGATTCCGTCTTTGGAATTCCTTACAGTGGTTTGCATGGTGTCTAACAGATCAGTGGAAACCTGGTATCTCCATCTAATTCTGTCTGGAGTCTTCACGAATTCCAGGCGACTAGAGGTTGGTGCGTCGTAGAAATATCTGAGGATAGCTGGTTGTATATGAACTAGGATAACGAGCAACCATTTCTGCCCCATTGGATCATATATCCTCTGATACATACTCCTTTAGTTAGTTGGAAGTCTCGTTTGGTCGGTTCCTCTTTCTTCCACGCTTCTCCTGTTTGATATGTGTTGGATTTTCCCTCTCTTCAATAGTAGTGTCATACATAACGATCACTAAGATGTTATCCACACTACTCTGTTCTGCCAATGGAGTCCTTGAAAGCCATTCGGCAGCCTTACGGTTGCGTCAGTTATTGTGAACCGCTGGGACCTTACACGCCTGAACCCTCAGCGCCCATCTCGCCAGTGGACTCGACGGATCATTGTTGCGCTAATAGCCTTGGGCCAGCAGCTGCAAGTGTGTCGACCTGTGGGTTGTACACTGAGGTGGTGAAAGTCATGGATACCGCGTTTTGGACATCCTTTTGTCCCGGATAGTGCAGCAACTCAACGTGGCATGGATCCAACTAACCGTGGTAGAAATTTCGAGCCATGGTGCATCTATAGCCGTCCGCATTTGCGAAAATGTTGCGTGTGCAGTACTTTCCGCACTCACTAATCTCTCGCAAAATATCTTGTAAATGTTCGCGGGGATTCATGTCGGGCGATCTGGGTGGCCAAATCATTCGCTCGCATTATGCAGAACGTTCTTCAAACCAGTCGCGAACAGTTGTGACCCAGTGACATGGCAGACTGTCATCCATAAAAATTCCATCGTTTTTTGGGAACATGAAGCCGATGAATAGCTGAAAATGGTTTTCAGGTAGTCGAACATAACCATTTCCAGTCAATGATCGGTTCAGTTAGACCAGAGGACCCAGCCTATTTCATGTAAACACAGCTCACACCATTGTGGAGCTACCACCGACTTACATAGTACCTTGTTGACAACTTGTGTCCATGGCTTTATGGAGTCTGCGCCACGTTCGAACCCTATCCTCTGCTCTTTTACCGACTGACATCGGGACTCATCTGACCAGGACACAGTTGTCCAGTCGTCTGGGGTCCAACCTATACGGTCAAGAACCCAGGAGAGGCGCTGCAGGTGATTTCTAAAGGCAATCACGTCGGTCATCGGTAACTGTAGCCCATTAACTCCATATTTCTCTGCACTGTCCTAACGAATACGTACGTCATACGTTAGAAATGATTTGTGAGGTTATTTCACGCAGTGCTGCTTGCTTGTCAGCGCTACCAACACCGCAAACGCCACTTCTCTCAGCCACTGCGTTCTACGTGATGAGAGGTGACGCATCAAGTTTGGTTTCTGAGCACACTCTTGACAATGTGGATTTCGAAATTTTGAATTCCCTAACGATATCCGAAAATGAATGTCCCATTCATCTATCTATAACTATAATCCCGCATTCAAAATCTGTTAATGGCTATCGTGGTCCATAATCACTTCAGAAACCTTTTCACGTTAATCACCTGAGTACATATGACAGCTCCGGCAATGTCCTGCCTTTTATACCTTGTATACGCGATACTACCACCTCCTGCATATGTACATATCGCTACCTCATAACGTCTGTCACCTCGGTGTAATAACAGTGTCACCTCGGTGTAATAACAGTGGATTGGGCAGCGAGGATAACAGAACTCAGCTGTATACGGCACTAAACCTGCCTGTTTACTTTATTCACTGTAATTAGCTTGGGCACTCTGTCCCTTGGAATGAATCGGTAGCAATGAATTGTATTTCATGTACTCGTTTAGGGTTCAAAACTGGTTCAAATGACTCTGAGCACTATGGGACAACATCTGAGGCCATCAGTCCCCTAGAACTTAGAACTACTTAAACCTGACTAACCTAAGCACATCACACACATCCATGCCCGAGGCAGGATTTGAACCTGCGATCGTAGCGGTCGCGCGGTTCCAGACTGAAGAGCCTAGAACCGCTCGGCCACAGCGATCAGCTAATCGTTTAGGGGCTTGTGCAGTTGTAACATTGTTGCCATCATATCACCGAAATCAAGGGGTGTCGGGCTTAGCTAGCACTTGGATGGGTGACTGTCCCGGCCTACCGAGCGCTGTTGGCAAGTGGGATGCTCTCAGTCCTTGTGAGGGCGATTCAGGAGCTGTTTTTATTTAATCGTATGGCTAGGGTCCTCCGCCGTGCAGGCCGTTCGCCGGGTGCCCGTCTTTCAATTTGACGCCACTTCTGTGACCTGCAGTCGATGAGGATGATAGGATGATGATGAGGACAGCACAACACCCAGTCTCTGGGCGGAGAAAGTGTCCCGATCCCCCTATTAAGAGGGGAATCGCTCGGGCCCAGAAGATTGACAATCTGTCACGCTGACCATTCAGGTACCGGAGCGGACGATTGAAGAGCTAATTAACTACAAGTAGTGGCTCCACTCACGAAAACTAACCGGGAGAAGTATGTGTGGACCACATGCTCTAAAATGTCAACATCACGTGACACCTATCAGCTGAGAATGACACGGCGGTCGGCAAGAACCATGGCCCTTCTGAGGCCTGTTCGGACTGGGTGACCGCTTTGGGCCTACAGCTAGACAGTGTACAGTGTCTGATGGTTAGACAGACGAAGCAGATTGGTGGAATACTCTTTCTATCTATAATAGTTTTATTCTCTGGGTTTCTCTGAGTCGTAAAAACGAGTAAGGTAGAAGCAGAGCCAAGTTTAGAGACACAAGATGGCACCAGTGAGGGGGTTTGCAACCGTTAAAGAATGAGGTAGCCCAGCTGATAGTGGATAATGTTGTTGTAAATAATATTGGCGGAGAAGGATCACGAAGTAGAACTGTTTATGACTCATGTTCTAGAGGTGGATCCAGATAATGCTAATATTCTTCTCCGGTATGCAGCCGGATCATAACGTCTTCATGACACAATATTTCCGAGGTCCAACTGGCCGCCATCTTCAGGTGAGGGTGCTGGTGCACGATCTCGCCGGAACTGACTTCCTAGCGCAAGCTGCGGCCCCTATATAGGCCACAGAAGACCCACAACGCGTGCGCGAGAAGGTGCCGTAACTGCCCTCTAGCGCAGTAAACATACGGCGCCGCCAGTGGTGGAAATAGGCGAAATCGAGATATCGCTGTCAAAAATTAAAAAATTTTTATTCCGACGATCGAAACACAGACCGTTGTTTTTTGATGTCAGATAACACCGGGTCCCAAGTCTTACTTAAAAGATAGCCCTTGTCTCTATTAATAAGATTGTCAGATAAACGAATCTCTATGGATTCTTTTAAAACACAGTCCCAATAGCGAGATGCCGGGGCAAACATTTGTGTCTTGTCATAAAGCATTCTGTGTCCCTCGGTGAGACAGTGCTCCTCCACTGCAGATTTCTCAGGTTGAAGCAGCCGTGTGTGCCGCTGATGCTCAACACATCGGTCCTGAATGACAGATAATGCTAACTTTGTTTCTTCCTCCTGTGGCAGGGTGTCTCAGGATGTGAGTATCATTTGTTGAAGACCTTCAGTCATCAGCTAACGTATGGAGTTGGTCACATAAGCTGTTACTGCAGATTGTGAGGTTATGCTTGATGAGGAAAGCTAAATTGTTTGTAAGAAAAGCAAAAACATTGCATAAGACGGAGACTTTTGATCGAATATGACAGAGGTAAGAACGACGCTACAGGAAGCAGAACAGTGCATGGATTTTTGGTGAACAGTTAGGGACTGTGTCCAGAAAGCGTAATGAAGGTGTGGAAGACTTTGCGGATAGGATTAGGAAGTTGTTCTCACCTATGAGTTATCGCAGAATGACGAGGTCAACGAAGTGGTGCTGCAGGAGTCCGAACAGCGAACACTCGATGTTTTTCTGAGGGGTTTCGCTTTAGATATGTCAAGGAGGGTGCGTACAGGGGCACCTAAAGAGCTCCATCCTGGGCTTAGGTGAGCACTGGAATATGAGAAAACTGATGGTTCAAGAAAGGTGAGGGATCGAAGACATGTATTTGCAGCGCATATGAAGTGTTCTAATTGTGGACGAACAAGTCATATGCAGAGACAGTGCTACAGCCACGAAGGAGTGACATAAAAAGTAGAGGTACCCATGATTTAATGGTAATGGTAATAGGGGAGCTGTAGGTTGCCAGCATATATAGGAGTGGTAATAGCGGTGGTCCAGGGGGAAGGAAGGGTACATTTAACATAGCAAGGAGCCCAAGGGCTGCCGAAAGTAGTAAAAGTAAATGCAGTTTGAACGGATGAAGAGACGGAATGTGCCATAATGGGTGTGATAGTTGGTAATAAATTTAAAGTTTTGGATTTAGGGTTGGGTGTGTCAGCGGTCTCAAGAGAGTTAGTAGGAATGAATGCTAGGAAACTTTCATAACTTTCGTGGGGCTGACGTCATGCGATGACGGGTTAGTGGTGATGAGTTTTCTGTCCGAGGCGATGAGGATTAAAAAAATGTGTGGGAATGGTGTCTCAGGTAAGTGAGGGCTACAGCATGCTCCTAGGATTGGACTTTCTGTATCAACATCAAACCACAGTTGACTTTTGACGATGTGTGGTAGAACTTAGTAGGAAGGCATCTCACTGGGATAAACAGTTGTCAATGTTGATCTGCCACAAGGAATGTCTACTGCATAAAACACTCCACTTAAGCCACAAGAAGAGACATTCGCATGATTATCTGTCAGGAGGAACTGGGAAGTCGCCTCAATAACCGCTTGATACGTTTTGCGTAATAGAACAGCTGGAGGGTAGTGAAATATTGGATGCGGCGTCTTGTTTGGTGAAACGTACTCGTAGTATTGTACACGTACAAGAGAGGGATGGGGCAAAGTAGTACGCATGAATGTGGATAATTTTGACGCTGAAGAAGCTGAGTTGCTGAATGGAAAGTTATTATATATATTAGAGATTCCGGACGAGGAAGGCTGCCACGGAGGGAGTGTGTGCTGTGATGAGGAGTAGGACGCTGCTAGGACTGCATTTTCCAGATATTGAAGGGTTTAAGGGAAACGGATAGGACGCAGATAGAACACCTGTAGCTAGAATTTCAAGATTTGTTTTTTCCGCAAAGTCCATTGCCTCCTACGCCAGTAAAACAACACATGACTCCAACAGGAAAAGAATCACTGTGGTATTGGAGGGTATACCGAATCCAATGATCGCTGCAAGCAGTTTTGGAAAAATTTGGGAACCAGTAGTTGGCTGATGGAATTATGGAAGTGAGTACTAGACCCCGGGGATCAGGAACTGTATTCGCGCTGAAAAAGTCTGTGGATGACTCAAAGAAATATCAGTTTTGTTGCGATTACCACTACCTGAAACTACAAACTATGTAGGAAAGCTAATCCAACGGCAACAGAGTTTTTAAGCCTTGTTAAGGAACAAGAGTGGCAGGATGTTTATAGTGCGGATGACATAACGTAGATGACAAATATAATGCTTTCCTTAAAATATTTCCCATGTTCTTAGAGAGTTGCTTTTCCTTAAAACAGCGACGGCCACGGCGTGCCAAACTGCACGCGTGCACAGATGTGCTCGGTCCGCCTCGCCACTACTCGGCTTTCCTCGGTCTTTCGAGGCACTGCTCGGCACGGCGCGACATTAGCTGTGCGATGCGACGTCTTTTCAAATGGTTCAAATGCCTCTGAGCACTATGGGACTTAACAGCAGAGGTTATCAGTCCCCTATAACTTAGAACTACTTAAACCTAACTAACCTAAGGACAACACACACATCCATGCCCGAGGCAGGATTCGAACCTGCGACCGTAGCGGTCGCGCGGCTCCAGACTGTAGTGCCTAGAACCGCTCGGCCACTCCGGCAGGCGACGTCTTTTCATCCGGCATATGGTGCGTTAGTTGATTCGTAGTGGCAGCCGTGTTTATTCCTCGCTATTTGTTAGCGATTCGTAGGAAGTTTATAAGCACTGTACAGTGGTGGTTGCAATGGAACACACGCTGACAAAGAGGCGGGGCAGTGACACAACGTCACCAGACCTCAGAACTGAATGGGAATTGCAATATTTTTTCGAAGAGAAGGATGAAAATTCTCAGTGTCTATTATGCAGTCGCATACTCGCCGGGCACCGCAAATTTGCAATAGAATGGCATTATAACACCACACACAAAGAACTTAATGATTTAGTTGGGGCTGAAGGATCAAACAAGTTGGCGGAATTAAGAAGACGTAGTGTTATACAGCGAGACGGACCGAACGTGTGTACCCCTTACAAATGGTTCAAATGGCTCTGAGCACTATGCGACTTAACTTCTGAGGTCATCAGTCGCCTAGAACTTAGAACTAATTAAACCTAACTAACCTAAGGACATCACACACATCCATGCCCGAGGCAGGATTCGAGCCTGCGACCGTAGCGGTTTCTCGGTTCCAGACTGTAGCGCCTAGAACCGCACGGCCACTCCGGCCCGCCCCCTTACAAATCTTTATGTTTCTGATGTTTGTATTTGTACATATTTGTCGTTAGTATTCACTCAATTTTTGTTTCCTCTGTTTAGCCCGCAACCGAACGTAGCGACCTGTCTTTAAGAGCAAGCTACAAAATAGCGCTCAAAATTGCAAGAGCGAATAACCCTTTCAGTAATGGTGATTTCATTAAGAAGTGTACTGTTGAGGCGGCGGAACTCTTGACGCCACTACAAGTAAAGAAGTTTAGTGAAATTAGTCTTTCCAGACAGACAATAGCTCGCTGCATAGCTGGTATGGCAGCGGATGTCTACAGGCAGTTAATTGATAGTGCCTGCAAGTTTATTGCATTCTCGATTGCTTTGAACGAGTCGACCGACATTTCGGACACAGCACAACTAGCGATTTATGTTCATGGAGTCGACACAAATTTGCACGTGACGGAAGAACTGTTGGATTTAATACCACACAACGAGGGGTACCGACTTGTTAAAAGTAGTTGAAGCCGTTTGCCTGAACTGGAAAATGTTAGTTTCAGTCACCACGTATGGAGCGCCAGCAATGCGAGGGGCTCAAAATGGGCTTGTAGCATTGTTGCGTAAAAAAACTAGGACGATCTACAGAATTTTTGTACGGAATTCATTGTTTTGTACATGAAGAAGCTCTTTGTGCTAAATATGCAAATTTGGAGCACGTGATGAAGTTCGTAGTCACCATAGTAAATTTTTTGAAGTCGCTTGGCTTAGTACACCGTCAGTTTCAACAGTTTCTAATGGATCGGAACGAAGAGTACGGAGATGTTATTTACCACTGCGAAATACGTTGGTTAAGTTAAGGAGCATGCCTCGAAAGATTTTTCAATTTAAGACTCGCTATTGTTGAGTTCCTGAAGGAAAAAGGATAGGCAGAGCCAAAATTAGAAGATCCAAAATGGATTGCAGACCTCGCCTTTTTATTTGATCTGACTGCACACTTGAACGCTCTCAACAAGACTTTGCAAGGTGAGAAGCAGCTTATGTCTGATCTGATGGAAAAAGTGGATGCATTTAATAAGAATGGAAGGAATAACTCATGACAAAGAATACCGCCCATTTCCCTACGCTCTCTAAAGGCAGAGAAGACGCGACTTCTGACGAATTCGTTTCTGTATTGGAGGAACTACAGGCACAATTTTCTAAACGTTTTTAGGAAACTACCAGTCTGACATCTGTTTTTGAACTATTTTCTACACCCTTTGCCGTTTCAGTTGAAAGTGCTCCAGTGCATTTGCAAATGGAATGGATCGATCTGCAGTGTAATTCCCGTTTAAAGGACAATTTTTTTAATGTAAAAACTGTCCAGGAATTTTACGAAGGTTTTCCTCGGGAAGAGTTTCCCCGTCTCCACAATGAGGCTGCAAATGTTATATCAATGTTTGGTTCGACATACGTGTGCGAAAGGTTTTTTCGATTATGAAACTAAATAAGTCACGATCACGTGGCAATCTGAGTGACGGAAATATGAGAAACTGTGTGCGTTTGTCCGTGTGCCGTCAGTTTATTATGTCTACAGCGAACCAAAAATAATTAAATTAATGGTGATAATTTTGTTGTATTTGTCATATGTTTTGTTGAGAATTGTAGTTACTGCAAATTCTGTACAGTAGTTCCAGATAATAAAATTTGCTTGTTTCACATATAATTCGAATCTGCATGCTGTAGACAACTTTTACGTCCGTTTCTATATCTCATCTTAAATGTAGCAAGAATTTTTCGAGTGACGATGTGAGAAGCACGATATCGTTGGTGTAATGCAGTTTCAAACCCAGCGTTATTGTTATTTTTCTGTAGGTGTGCCAACAGCCAACAAAGATTCAGTATTGCTGAACATGATGTATTGTACAGAGCTTAACATTATCAAATGTCGTAATATGAAACTAAGCCACATGCTAGCAGGGCGGTGTTCCTTACGCGAATGCACTGTCTCATGCGGCGTGTTCGTATCTCGGCGCATGCGCGCGCAGTCAGCTGGTGTGCTAGTGGGGGACGTGTGACGTCAGAAGGGAGCGATCCTCACACGTGTGAAAGCTCGGCACGCGTGCATGCACACGTGCCGTGTTCTTGGCCGTCCCTGCCTTAAAACGTTCTAAACGGAGTACTAGCAGTAAAAGGCAGCCTGGGTGGCTGACTATTGGGATAAGAATATCATGTAGAACAAAGGCGAATTATATCAAAATGATACAAGTAATCACAATCGAACTACAGTAGACCATGTCGGTTTAGAAAATATGAAAATGAGTCTTATTGAGGCATGTGATGTACTCTTACCTCCTGTCCATATTACGTTATGGCGTGTGAAACAATTTGTCAAGGTCTTGGACAAGGAACGGAATTTCTTCCTGCATATTTATGAAAAGTTACCAGGGTTAAGCAATACACAAGTGAAAGAATATATATTTAAAGGCCCAGACATCAGGAAACTGCTTTGCGAAGATACTTTTGAAAGTACAGTAAATGTGATAGAGGTGTTAGCATGGTAATCATTCTGAGACGTTGTAACGAAGTTTCTGGACAGTAAAAGGAACCCAGAGTACAAACATTTGATAAACAAAATTCGTATCCATTGAAGGAACTTGGATGTAACATGAATCTTAAAGTTCATATCCTACATCCTCACTTGGACTACTTTGTCAAGAATATTGGGGAGATATTCCACCAAGATCTCAAGGAATTAAAAACAAGACGCGAAGGCAGATTGAGCAGAACAATGCTCTCTCACTACTGCTGGATGATGAAGAGGGACACACCTAGGAGTGTTTATAAAAGGAGGCCAAACAGAAGAAGCTTCACGTGGAAAAAACGAGATCACATTGAGTACATCTTGGCTTATCTAATTTTTGTGTATTAGACGAATAATTTGTTTCTAAAACCTCAGTGTATGTACTGTGACAAGTATGACATGATGCCTTATGTTTTATGTGACTTCATACAAAATGGTAAGGAGAGGAGTGTTTCAGTGTGGTGCAACAACTATCGAAGGAAAGCTGAACAGGAGCAGAAGTGATTAGTGAATAAGTTAACACAATGAACAAAGGATTTATTTAACTTGTGTGTCTACAATCGTACCAAGACTCATTTCAAAAAATGCGGCAAGAATTAGAACCCTGCTATCAGAATGTCACAAAGAGGCTCCCTGAACTAAGCACGATGGATGGAGCCCGAGCCGTGACTACATGGCGTCTTCATGGCTTCCCGCTGTAATGAGGCTCCAAGCTCGAGTGGACGGAGTGGGCAGCGGCCGGCCACTCTGTGTTGTGGTGGCAGAGGGCGCTCGTAGTACAGAGCAGCTGGAGGTGTGGCTTAGCGGGCGCGCATCACTGGGTCCTCCACACCCCTCGCTACTGCTATCAGTGGTAGACAGAAACTTGCAATTCTGTTACCAACTTAAAGACGCTGGTGAGGTTGTATCAGTCCATGACACCACAGTTTGGTGTACAATTTTCTAATTTACATCATGTTAACGTTTGTTTATAAGCAATTGGCTTATAATAGACACCTAAAATTGATAATATTGCCATAGTTAGTAATTTCTAACAGTGAATGTATTGTTACTTTACTTAAAACATCTTGAAAGAATTTCGTTTTAAAACCACTGCATTTTTGTGTTGAGTGTTACACTAATCTCCGTAATTAAAAAAAATCCTGACATGATGCAAGGAAACCATTTGCAGGTTGGAATTCAGCACAGCTGAAGTATATTAAGACACATTTGAAAGTTTGTGGAGTGTTCTGAAAGTAAAAATCTGTTTCCCAGCGTTATTCTACAACAGAAAGGGGAACGCTTAGCTAGATAAATAAAGTACTTGTGGTGCTACCTCTATGGAAGGAAGTTCGAGTTGGTGACAGACCATGCTGCTTTGAAGTGGTTGCTTGGTTAGAAGGTTCTGTCGATACACGAGCTGGAAATTGAAACTCAAGCGCTTCAGTCTGGAACCGTGCGACCGCTACGGTTGCAGGTTCGAATCCTACCTCGGGCATGGATGTGTGTGATGTCCTGAGGTTAGTTAGGTTTAAGTAGTTCTAAGTTCTAGAGGACTGATGACCTCAGATGTTAAGTTCGATGTGCTCAGAGCCATTTGAACCATTTTTGAAACTCAGGGAGTACGAAGTAATCCACAGACCAGTAAACAAGCAAGGAAAAACAGATTGGCTTAGCAGAAAAATTGCTGTAAAAGAAGCACTAGGTCACGACCTTGACGAATAGCAAACAGCTCAGAGCGCTGATGAACAGAGTGATCAGTATGGTCAACTAAAGTGGTTTACTTCTTTAAAGTTAGTACCGCCATTAGACTGTTTTTTTTTTATTTGCAATGTTACATTTACACGATCATGATTTCGGCTTTACAATCCCATTATCAAGTGTTTTAATGTTATACAGTGCCTAAGATCACATATTGTCGTATTTAAAGTACACTATTAGACACCCTTAGACAATGTGTCTAATAGTGTATTTTCATTACGACAGCATGCCATCTTAGGCACTGTATAACATTAAAACATTTGATAATGGCATTGTAAAGCCAAAATCATGATCGTGTAAATGAGATATTGCAAATAAAAAAACAGTCTAATGGCGGAACTGATTGAAAGAAATCTATTACGACTGTGGCCCCACATTATGAAAAAAAATGATTAAAATTGGTTTAGCATGCACGATGGACTATCATGTAGAGAGACGAAACTGGAAGAGTGAGTGTGTCAACCAAGCCGAAACTAGAAAAGTTACGTGGAATGGGTGGTCGCATTTTATTGGGCCATGGGGGATGTCAGGCACAGAATCAGAGAGTGGCAATAGATGAGAAGATGAGCCAGGAAGTATATATTATGATGGTAATGAACAGGTAACTGGAGCGCTATGGTTGGGAAATGAGTACGAAAGAGAGTTATGGTAGAATGAGGACTGCGTAGTAGGAACGAGAAAGCAGAAGGGCTATTTCAATTCTGCAGTAGAGCTCAGCTATTAATAAAGAATACACTGTTCAAAAATCACAATAGGAAGAGGTATACTTGGAAAAGGACAGGAGTCAGGGGGCTAACAAGTTGGATTACATCGTGGTGAGACAGAGTCAGGAATTAGTTTCTGCTAATAGTTAGCAACAAGTGAGTTATTATTGCAAGCACCATTTCCTTCCACATACTAAATCTGCATGAATGGGAGAATACGGAAGCAATATTAAATATCGTGTTCTTTAACACTCCTGCAGCTAATTTTACACCTACGAAATTTCCAAACAGAGTATAATTCTAGTTGTCCTGTCACCAGAAAATTAATTATGACTTCTTTATAATCTCTGCACCTAATAATTTAAAGACTATTAGCGACTGACTGCAAGTACAGCATATAGTCTCAAGGACACTGTATTTCCATGAACCACAAATTATTAACTTTCCGCAAAGAAATAAATTGCTTATCATCGGATACTTGCGACTCGAATGGACAACTGGGACGTTTAAGAATTGCATGAAAATATTTTATTTCCTGGTTGGAAGTCTCACGGGATATGTACGATGCAACTAAGAGATCGAAACAGCTAACGATTGCACAGTCGTGCTGGTAACGCAACGTCGACGAACGCTGAGTCCAGTTAATAATTAATGACATCAATATCCACTTTCTCCATTACTTAATTGAGCTTGGCTCGTAAGATAAGAATCACACAACATCGCACAGTATGACGATCTGACTACCAATGTATTCCGGCGTCCTTGGGAAGGGACGGTACGGTCGGTAGTGCATCAAGGTCGGGTCGAGGTCAGGACGAGCCCAGTGGATGACCACCCAAGAGACGCTTGTGCAGGTAGATGCCTGTGTGAAGCCCGAAGGCATATCTGAAAGAGTATTACCTACTTAAATTTCCGCAGCTCGTGGTCTTGCGGTAGCGTTCTCGCTTCCCGCGCACGGGGTCACGGGTTCGATTCCCGGCGGGGCCAGGGATTTTCTCTGCCTCGTGATGACTGGGTGTTGTGTGTCTTTCATCATCATTTCATCCCCATCGACACGCAAGTCGCCGAAGTGGCGTCAACTCGAAAGACTTGCACCAGGCGAACGGTCTACCCGACGGGAGGCCCTAGCCACACGGCATTTGCATTTTAACTTCTTAAATATTTGTTGTCCATGTTGTGACCCGCCTACTAGCTGAATATGGGGAGCATATTCCTATGAACTTGCTTTCTCGGAGCGCTAGACAACAATTCAATCAAATCGTATTAATGAATTTTAAGTACAGTAAGAGAAATGACAATACTTAACTTTGAGTATTTATAATGGTGTGTCGCAAGCAGTGGACGACAGACAAAATAAGAAAATCTCATCAGTATACGCAACTCCTAATGCAAGTGAAACAACACAGTTCCTAAGTCACTGCTGTAGCTCTCGTAGAACGGCTAGTCTTCAACTGGGCCGCGGCCGGGTGACTAGGCGATTATGTTCTCTTCGCCTAGCCGCCGCTGCTGTCTCGATGTCGTCCTAGAGAGGGGTCGATCAGGGTGCTATTGGCTGGCATCTTCTTCACAGCCCTCTCTGTTCTACCGTTCCTGAAAGTCGTGCCGGCTCTCAACTTTTACGCCGGAACACTCCACTAAATACAACAGTTATTGCTTCGACGTTCAGGCAGCAGTGTGGGCAAGGTCGGCGGTACTGTACCGCCTTGGAGTGTTCCGATCAGCACTTGGCATGCAGTTGGTGACGTGTCGGCTCAGTAACAATGAAGTAAAAGGCCGGTCACCTCGCTTGCGATCGCGCTCCGCCTCGTCCACGTCAACTGAGGCTTCTGGGAAATGACGGCCCTTGCATCCATGGACCCAGGAAGGCGTCTACCAGCTGGGCTCAGAGTGCGCCATGGAAGTCTGACGCAGGAAGAGACGGGAGTGGCAGCAGTGGCTCAGCCACGCTATGATGGACGACGATCTGCTCCCAGGCCCTACTGGTTAGGCCTCCAGAACGCTTGCCAGATGGTGACGTCCACAATTCCCTATCGGTGTTTACTCGGTAATTGACGTCACAGCTCACAGAGAGGAAGTCCATCTAGACAGGCCTTGCTACTCCGTAGAAAACAGAAAGCAATGAGACGAGCAGAGCGTCGACCGTCAGAGACCCTTCCTCTGGAAATGCTGCAAACACAACTATCGTCTTGCTTTTTCCAGTTGATCATAGCTTCTGGTCACTTCAGGATTTCACATCTTTACCTTTCAGACACTCATTTCTGCTGTGTTAGTTGAGCTATGTTATTGCTCAAATTACGTGCTAGAGAAACCAAATTGCAATTTAACCACAACTACTCAAAGGAGATAGGAAGCTAGGGATCTTTCCTGATGGACAAACTCGTGGTTGCTACATAATTTTAATTTCAACTACAGGACAAATTTCATAACTATAAAATTACAAATCAGAATAACAATATGAACATTTAATTCGGACCTTTGTCCTCTTAAGAAAATATACAACTGACTTTAATCAGAAAAACTGGGGGTGAAGCTGACTCCTGCACGTGGTGCCCCTGCATAGGTACTGGACTAGATTCTCCAGTACTGAACTGAACGTCAGCATTCCAAAAGCATTGCATTATAGGTTTCACTATGAATGGAAACCAAAGGTCTTTATCAAGACCTCACCTTGTGATCGTATCAATCAACATAGAAGGATTGTCTGTTGCCAAAGAAGAACTCCTGCAACATATTGCCAAGGAACCTAGGTGTGATATTTTATGTATACAAGAAACCCATCGAGATGACACCATGAGAAGACCAAAAATCCTTGGGATGAAACTGGCAGTTGAGCGACCCCATAGACAATATGGCAGTGCTATCTTTGTGAGGAACGATATAGCTGTTCTCTCTACCTCACTTACAGAATTCAACAATATTGAAATACTGTCTGTAGAACTGAATGGTTGTATTGTGTCGTCAATTTACAAACCCCCAGGAGCAGATTTCCAATTTTCACCTACAGACAACTACACCAATCAACAAGCTCACTTTATTGTTGGAGATTTCAATAGTCATAGCAGTGTTTGGGGTTATGTTGAGGACGACAGTAATGGTGAAGCAGTTTTGACTTGGGCTGATACCAACCATCTTAATCTTGTCCATGATAATAAACTCCCACCATCTTTTAACAGTGGGCGTTGGAAACGTGGGTATAACCCCGACTTAATTTTTGTTAGCGAGAACATAGCTCACCAATGCAGAAAAACTGTTCTAAATCCGATACCAAATACTCAACACCGCCCCATAGGCTGCCAAGTGTTTGCAGCCATTACTCCTAGAATCACATCATTCCGAAGGCGATACAATTTCAAGAAAGCAGACTGGCAGAAGTTTGCTGACCTCCTTGACTCAGAAGTTTCACGCATAGAACCCTCAGTTTCCAACTATGATGAGTTTGTAGAAGCCGTGAAAAGATGCTCAAGACTCTCAACTCCCAGAGGCTGTCGAGTTAACTACATACCTGGCTTGACAGAAGAATCCGTGAAGCATCTACATAACTATATCCAACTTTTCAATGATAATCCTTACAGCATTGAAACCTTAACTGCTGGCCAAAATTTATCCTCAGCCTTAGCCAAATCCAAAAAAGAACGATGGATAGAGTTACTCGAGAACCTTGATATGTCTAAAAGCAGTCAGAAAGCCTGGCAGTTGCTGCGACGCCTGAACAACGACCCTGTCCACAATCATGGCCATGCAAACATTGCACCAGATCAAATTGCTCATCATCTAGTTCAGAATGGAAGGGTCAATTGTTCTAAAGATAGAACAAAACTCAAAAGAGAACCTGAACGTGAAAACAACCATCTATCAAATGACTTCATCTTACAAGAACTCAGAACCGCAATTCAGAAATGCAAAAATGGTAAAGCGCCTGGTCTAGACGACCTAATGATTGAGCAAATTAAACATTTTGGTCCCATCACGGAAAGATGGCTTCTGCAATTCTATAATGGCTGTCTGAAGCGGAAACAGATCCCTGCCATCTGGAGGAAAACTAAAGTTATTCCCTTACTAAAACCTGGAAAGGGTGCAGCTGATCCCAAGAACTACCGACCGATTTCGCTCCTTTGCCATTTGTATAAAATCTATGAAAGAATGTTGCTAAATAGACTCACTCCCATTGTTGAAAAACAACTCATACCTCAACAAGCAGGTTTCCGACCTGGAAAGAATTGTACAGCACAAGTCCTTAATCTGACTGAACATATTGAAGAGGGATATGAAAAAGGATACATTTCCGGGGCTGTCTTCGTGGATCTCACAGCAGCATATGACACCATTCAACATCGACAATTATTGCACAAAGTCTACTACATCACTAGAGACATTAATTTCACCAGAACTGTGCAGACACTTTTGGAAAACCGGCGATTCTATGTGGAGTTCCAAGGAAGAAAGAGTAGATGGAGAAGTCAAAGGAATGGCTTGCCTCAGGGTAGTGTCCTTTCCCCCATATTGTTCAACATATTTACAAATGACCAGCCTCAACCTTCTCTTACAAAGAGTTTCATCTATGCAGATGATCTTGCCTTAGTCACACAAGCCAGAGATTTTGACACAGTAGAAAACCAGCTTACTGTTGCTCTCAAGGACCTATCTGAGTACTACAGAGTCAATAACTTAAGACCGAACCCTGCTAAAACTCAAGTTTGTGCTTTCCACCTACGCAATCGAGAGGCCTATAGAAAACTTACAGTGGTTTGGGAAGATCAAGAGCTTGAACATTGTTTCTACCCCAAATATCTGGGTGTCACCTTAGATCGAACGTTGACCTACAGAAAACACTGCACTAACACTAAGCAGAAAGTTGCTGCTCGTAACAACATCCTGCGGAAGCTCACTGGCAGCGTTTGGGGTGCAGATCCCAAACTACTAAGAACATCAGCCTTGGCCTTGTGCTATTCCGCAGCTGAATACGCATGTCCTGTATGGTACAAGTCATCTCATGCAAAGCAGGTTGATGTGGCCCTGAACGAAACCTGCAGGACAGTAACGGGATGCCTCAAAGCTACACCTATTGATAAACTCCATAAACTAGCAGGTATTGCTCCTCCAGACATTAGGCGTGAAGTCGCAGCCAAACTTGAGAGACATAAAGCAGATCATAACACCGATCACCTGCTACATGGATACCAGCCACCAATTAGTAGACTCAAATCTAGGAGGAGCTTCATGAGAACTACTACACCCCTCACCGGTCGGACTGGAGCAGCCAGACTATCTCAGTGGACAGCAAAATCTGACAGTAATGATTGGATGACTCCTTCTGAGACCCTTCCTCCTGGTGGAAATCAAGTCTGGACAGTGTGGAAGTCTCTAAATCGGCTCAGGAGTGGCGTCGGACGAACTAAGGACAATCTGTTTAAATGGGGCTTCATGAAGGAATCTTCCACCTTGTGTGACTGCGGAGAAGAACAGACAACCAAACATTTAATTAACTGTCCTAGATGTCCTGTATCATGTTCCACACAAGAGCTTGTTGATGTTTCAGACAATGCTGCTGCCGTTGCACAATTTTGGGCTAATACCGTTTAGTTTGTTCTTTTATGATTTGACCTGATTTGTTATATTGTATATATTGTAAATATTGTTGTAATGTTTTTGACTCGAAATAAATAAATAAATAAATCAGAAAAACTATGTGATTGGATCATGAATTAATATAACAAACAGTATTTCAGAAATAATAATTAGATCTGATTGCAAAAGGATCATAGACAGTCACCGCCATAAGCAGACTATTAAGTTCATTTCTTTCGTAACCAAAAATTACACAACACTAATGGTTCAGCTTGAGTTACTTAAGAAAAGATCTCGTCCGTCCCGGCGGGCAGACCGGATACTTACTAAAGGATGGAAGCGCGGCTTGTACACGGTGGTACTCGGAACAAACGAGTAGAAAGCAACCGCCATGAAATATCGAGGATGATCAGGCTTCAAGCCAGGACAGAAAACGCGCCGAACACACACACCATCTCAGCCTGCCCGCCAAGGCGACAAACCCCAGCTGCCCCACATACCAGACCATTTCTGTAACAGTAAACAATTCACGCGGCAAACAAATGCAACTCGCGATTCACCTTTTTCTAGACCATGCAAAGCTTACTGACTACGTGATTATCTGTAACGTGACTGAAAACCAAACTGGGACATTTACCGAATAAAAGAACAATTAAAATTACACTGACTTGACAAAAGCTCTGGCCTTCATATTAAAAGAAAGTCTAACCAAAACGGGGCGAAGAGCACACTAACTAACATACTGCATCAAATTAACGCTGCAAGGAAGCTTTAAAACAAGCAGTAAAACTCTAGACTTTACAAGTGCTGCATAACACGTAACTGATCTGCGGCTGATGCATCATGCCACCATAAGTTTCACAAATCTTCACAGGTTAACCCTTCAAAACATGTTGCCTCGTTGAACGCCGACCGGAGACAGACCCTGACCACACGCCAAGCCGGAAAACGAAACGCGGAAGCGTAAGCGATACAAGGGCAGACGAGTGTCGATATCAGCGACGCAATTGGGGCCGAACTAGAGCCAGTCGCCACGGCTGTTTAGTAAACCGAATAGTTACTCGTCCCTCCGGCTTAAGCCTTCGTGTGACGCTTTGCACAGTACCTATCTACATTTACATCCACAATCCGCAAGACATCGTAAGGCGTGTGGCGGATGGTACCTTGCACCACTACTAGTCTACCCTTTTGTGTTCCGCTCACAGACCGAGCGAGGGAAGATCGACTGTCTGTATGTGTCCATATGAGCCCTGATTTCTCGTATCTTATCTTCGTGGACCTTACGTGAAATATATGATAGTGGCTGTAGGCTCATTCTGAAGTCAGCTTCAAATGTCTGTTCTCAAAATGTTTTCAGCAGTGTTCCTCGAAAGGAACATCACCTCCCCACGAGGGATTCCCGTCTGAGTTCCCAAAGCATCTCCGTAGCACTTGCGTGCTGTTCGAACTTACCAGTAACTAATATAGCAGACCGTCTGTGAATTGCTTCTTTGCATTCCTTCAATCAGACCTATTATGTATCAAAAACACTCGAGCACTACTCAAGAATTGGTCGCACCAGCATCCTACATGCGTTCTCTTGTACGGATGAACCATACTTTCCTATAATTCTCCTAATAATCCGAAGTAGCACATTCCTCACGTGCTCGTTCCATTTCATATCACTTTCCAACCTCACGACCAGATATGTAAGCGATGTGGCTGTGTGAGGCAGGTCATTACTAACGCTGTATCCGAACATTAAGCGTTTGCTTTCCTACTCATCCACGTTAACTTACATATTCCTACGTTTAGCGCCAGCTGCCAATCATCACACCAACTAGAAATTTCGTCTATCTTCTATTATCCTGTACTCACTCAACTTAGACACCTTCCCGCACACCACAGCATTATCAGAAAGCAATCGCAGAATGTGAGACCTTAGTTTCTCTCGGCGTATACAATAATAACTAACAGGGATGCACTCGGTTGCCGCCGTCGACAACAAACGATATTTCGACAGGAGAACACCCTGCCAGTTTCAAGACAAAACTGCAGCAAGTAAGCGCTGTTCAAGCGAGTGTAAAACCTCGATTTTCACAGAAACTCCGTAAAAATAACGCACACACACACACACACACACACACACACACACACACACACACACACACACACACATGCACACGCGCGCGCGCTGTAAACACTGGCCCCATCACAACCAAAGGTGACCGAATTATTGATAGTCAAATAAATAACCAGCGGGTGAGGTACCATAAACACTATCCCTCTGTTTTTAGACAAGTGAGAGAGCAGAATCCCATGCAGCACTCAAACAAAAGCCACCGTATCTGTTTATAAGCTTATTTGTTAAATTAATTTCAACAGCTTCCTTAAGAGCACTATCCCAGTAGCTGGCAATGAATGCCAGAATCTCCTTGTTGTTGTATTCCGTAGGATGACCGGTGTCAAGACAGTGTTCTGCAGTGTCGGATTTACTCGGTTGCTGTAAGCGTGTGTGCCGTTTACGCTCAGTACATCTGTTCTTCACAGTCCTGATAGTCTCACCAATATTTGAAAAGCCACAACTACAAGGAATACGGTAGATACCCGCCTTACACAAACCCAGATCATCCTTTACGCAACCTAAAGGGAACCTGACCTTAGATGGTGGCCGAGAGACACGCTTCACGTGATAGTTCCGCAAAATACTACCAACATCGCTCGATATGCTCCATGTGTAAGGCATGAAGGCAGTAGACTTGGGTGTTACCTCGGGATTATCACTACTCATCCGGTGCACAGTTGGTCGATAGCGCAGCGCACGTGTAATCTGTCGACAACGTTACATTGTATACACCAGCAGAAACTAAGGTTTCTCACTGTGTACCACTGTGGGGGAAACAAGTATCGTTGGTTGCGGCGGTTGGATAAACTTCGCATCAGTAGAGTAAGACCGCAATGTGCATTGTTGTTTTTACTGAAGTGTTGTGGTTAAAATATTGTTCCAACGTTTGCTAAAAGTTGCATCATTTTAATTCTCCTGCTGGCAATTGCATCAAGCAACTTGCTGGCCTACCTCTTATTCATGAAAGCATCCATTCCTCTCGTCGAATTTGTTTTCAAGGAATTCATTCTGCTTCATATCAGGATTGCTTCTAAAGTTTTGAATTTTCCCTGGAATTGGTTGGACGGCTCTTCATAGTCGCAGTCTGACTGGGAATTTCATTCTGTAACTGCCCGGTTGAAATATTGTTCCAACGTTTGCAAAAAGTTGTATCATGTTAATTCTCCTGCTGGTAATTGCATCAAGCAACTTGCTGGCCTAGCTCTTACTCATGAAAGCATCCATTCCTCTCGTCGATTTTGTTTTCAAGGAATTCATTCTGCTTCATATCAGGATGGCTTCTAAAGTTTCGTGTTTTCCTTGGAATTGGTTGGACGGCTCTTCATAGTCGCAGTCTGACTGGGAATTTTATTCTGTAACTGCCAGGTATGTGGCGGAGTTTGAAAGTTTCCTTTACTCGGAGTCTAGTACTATTTCTCAACGTTCTGTGATATTTTTTATATGGATTTGTCCTGTGATAAATCTCACAGAGAAAGCTTTGTTCGTGCTAGGGAATGGTTTAATTTTACGACGACTCCCAAGCGTTAGACAGTTAATGGTTTTATCAATTCTATCGAACAGGGTGTTTTGAAATCATCTTCTGACGTTGCAGAAGACGCTAATTGGGAGGCATGCCGTTTGCTGACTGGGGCACGTCCACCCAAGAGTAACATCACAGCAGCCGAGAGGACTGTTTCGCGTTCACTCAGAGTTGATCAGGATGTTATTTTACCCGTGGACAAGGGCAATGCTACCGTTGTTATGGACAAGCGGGATATGTTCAAAAGATGCAATGTTTACTGCCTGATTCAACGTGTTGACTCCACAAAATGTGTTGAGAGGAAGACTAACAGCCTCCTGAAAGAAAGTTTCTTAACACACAAGACCATCTTACTTTATTCATACTCTTCTGTTTCCTTCTTCTGTTTCCCTTCCAGCAGAGAAGGGGGACCTCGTTGTCCAATTGTGAGTAATATTCGTGGTGCGATATATCGTGTAGCAAAACGCCACCCTGTTGAGTCCTGTAGTAGGTCGGTATGATCCCCGTATTAAAAACCCGGAGGATTTCTTAAGTCGATTAGACGGAACGCGTTTGAATGACTCTGATATTCTAGTTAGTTTTGATGTGATCGCTCTTCAATCGTGTTCCTCTGTATAATTCGTTACAGTTGACAGTGGTCCATCTACATCTACATTTATACTCCGCAAGCCACCCAACGGTGTGTGGCGGAGGGCACTTTACGCGCCACTGTCGTTACCTCCCCTTCCTGCTCCAGTCGCGTACGGTTCGCGGGAAGAACGACTGCCGGAAAGTCTCCGTGCGCGCTCGAATCTCTCTTATTTTACATTCGTGATCTCTTCGGGAGGTATAAGTAGGGGGAAGCAATATATTCGATACCTCATCCAGAAATGCACCCTCTCGAAACCTGGACAGCAAGCTACACCGCTATGCAAAGCGCCTCTCTTGCAGAGTCTGCCACTTGAGTTTGCTAAACATTTCTGTTACGCTATCTCGCTTACCAAATATCCCTGTGACAAAACGTGCCGCTCTTCTTTCGATCTTCTGTATCTCCTCTGTCAACCCGACCTGGTACGGATCCCACACTGATGAGCAACACTCAAGTAAAGGTCGAACGAGTGTTAAGTTTGTTACGTTCGGTGGTTTGGTAAGTCTGGTGCTGATTTAACGAACCTATTTCGACATGTGCTGACATTCACTTACCTTCTATTCAACTATCAGTAATACGTGCAGCCAGACGTAATTTCGATGGGAAGCCCACAGTCATCTGTTATTCCCAGTTTGTTTATGAAAGATTTCGAGGAACGTTCGTTGGAGCCGGCGGCTTTGAAACCAGCGTGTTTTTTTCTGTTGTGTAGACGACACTGTTTTAGTTTGGCATCATGACACTGAGAATTTGAAAGACTTTTAGAACACCTGAATTCAATCCAGGAGAATAATCGTTTCACGATGGACATCGAAGGAAAAGTTTCCCGAACCTTCTTTGATGTACTGGTCAGGTGGAAGGTAGATGGTACGTTGGGACCTGCTGTTTATAGGAAGCTTGCTCACACTGATTTGTATCTGCAGTCTGACAGTTGTTACTAACCGTCTCAATGTGAAAGGGTACTTCGTACCTTGGATCACAGGGCCCATGTCATCTCGCATCCTGAAAGTTTGTCAGCTCATTTAGCTCACCTCGAAGTCCCCTTTCGTCAGAGTAATTATAGTGAGAGAAAGTTCAGACGTGCGCTGCGCTATCGACCAACTGTGCACCTGGTGAGTGATGATAATACCGATGTGGCACCAAAGTCTACGGCCTTTATGCCTTACACAGGGAATATTTCGAACAGGGTTAGTATGTTTTGCGAAAATATCATGTAAAGTGTGTTTTTCGGCCACCATGTAAGAGCAGGGTCCCTTTAGGTTGCATAAAGGATGATCTTGGTTTGTGTAAGGCGGGATTCTCTCGTATTCCTTGCAGTTGTGGCTTTTCAAATATTGGTGAGACTATCAGGACTGCGAAGAACAGATGTACTGAGCGTAAACGTCGCACACGCTTACAACAGCCAAGCAAATGCGCTGTTGGAGAACTTTGTCTTGGCACTGGTCATCCTACGGAATATAACAACAAGGAGATTCTGATATGCACTGCCAGATAATGGGATAGTGTTAAGGAAGCCGTCGAAATTAAATTAACAAGTAAGCTTACAAATAGCTTGTTTGAAATCTGCATAGAATCGTGCTCTCTCACTTTTCAAAAACAGAGGGACAGAGTTTATGCTACTTCAACCAGTGATACTGTGGATAATACGTGACGTCTATCACCTTTGGTTTGTAATGGCGCTAGTGTTTACAGCATATGTGTGAGTGAGTGTGCTGGTGTATGTGTTACCTTTACGGAGTTACTGTGAAAATCTAGCTTTTACGCTCGCCTGCACAGCGCTTACTTGGGGGTGCTCCTATTGAAATATCGGTGGTTGTCGACGACGTCACCTGACTGTCTTTCGTAAGTTATTTGAAAACCGCGGATTGCTGCCTACCCTGTCCACCAGACCAGTTTTGTGCTTAGAATGTGATAACGGTCCAATCACGCTTCCCTGGGGCACTCCTGAAGATACCATTGTCTCTAATGAAAACTGTGTTCTATTACCTAAGAAGTATTTGAGCCACTCACATATCTGGAAATCTATTCCGTACGCTCGTACCTTCGTTATCAGTCTGCAATTGGGTCACTGTGTCAAATTCTTTTTGGAAATATAGAGGTATGGAATTTGCTTGTTGTCCTTCATCCACAGTTCGGAGCATATCGGGTGAGAAAAGGGCAAGCTGAGTTTAAGATGAGCGACGATTTCCGAAACCATACCGATTCATGGCCTTATGCTTTTCGGTCTCCAGGAAATTTTGCAAGCTAGCCTATGGTGGCGGCTGTTCTCCGTCTGCCAAATGACTAAAAAGTCGTAACCACCATACCCAAGAGGTGCCACATACATCGATAGCGCAAGGAAATCTGACTTTAAACAGTGGCCCCCGTGTGAATCACCCCTGAGTTGGTTAACTAGACATAAAATTAATTTAATTACTTCAAACCGACAACAAAATAAATGACATCGTAGGGAATGAGAATGGATGTTGTTGAAAAATTAATAACAAGGACCTACGTTATCACAAGAGGTTTATTAAGTAATATCAAGTCAAGAGATAACAAACATATAAACAGAAACATCAACTGTGGAATATTACACTAACATAAACTCAGGTTGGTTGGCAATAGACTTGGAGAAACTAGCTGGAATTTGCGTGTAAATGAGACTGGCTACTGTGAGTGGAAGTATGTCAGTCTAGGCAAGCACACACGGCTGTATCGTTCCACTGATTGATCTCTCGCGTCATGATACAATTAAGCATGCTATGCACAGTGGGAGTGACTACTGCAAGTTGAAGGCTGCTATGAAAAAAGATGATCGTGAAAACGATTGATAGGCTCCTGAATTCGCCGAAGCTGCGCAATCTTACCGATATAGCTGGTGAAAGACGAGACGCTGTCACCTGCGTGCAGCTGCTGCTGAAACGTCGTTCTGCGGGACATGACCTCACGTCCGCCGGTGATTGTCTCACGTCTTCGCCAGAGTGTCCGGCCTCTTTACAACTAGCTGCTCTCCCCGCAGAATCGGAAGAGCTCTCTCGGCTGTACTTTTCGAAGGTCAAGAAGCGAGTCCTTGTCCCCCTCCATTTTGCTCAAAACCTTCTGAACCCCCCCCCCCACCCCACCTCAATGTTCTCAAATAAACCTATCATGGCCCAGCAGTGGCTACCTTGCCAATCATGTTTTCTAGCAAGGAACCAATCACTGCAGTGCAATACACATTCTGTTCTCCGAAAAAACAGGAATCCTCGAATTTGCTTGCTGCTCGGGATAAGTTCTAAAACAGTCCTTAACGCAATGGTCACTTTCAGCGTCCAAAACTCTATCTCTATAGCAGAGTTTAATTTTACTACTCCTACTCATATCGTGGAAGTACTGTGAGATTAATCAGTGGTTTACCCTAACACTAATAGTCCATCAAATTAAAATCAATCAGGGAGAATACATCAATGGCGAATGAAATTGTATTATAATCCCCGAAAAATAAAAGAGGAGGTGACTGACGGATATTACCACGGCAGTGGCGTGGCAAGAGGGCACCGCCGTCTTTCAGTTTATTGTATTCGAACAGAATATGTTCTTCATTTACGTAGCAAACCGATATTGAGGGTACTGGTTTTTACTTTTGCGCCTCCATTATTTCATCCCTCCTATGTGCACGAGATTAGTCACTTGGGACTTGGCGCTGGGCGAGAGACTCGCGATAAATACAAGCTAACAGGGCAAGGCTGTAAAGTCCTGTTTCTAAAACCGAACTGGGATTCCATCCAGTCCTGCGGATTTATTTGTTTTCAACTCTTTCGGTTGTTCCTCTACGCCAGAGATACTAATTGCTGTGTCATCCGTACGGGACACGGTTCGATGTTCAAATGACGGCATGATTTTACGATTCTCTTACGCGAACGATTTCTTAAAAACGACATTGAAAACTTTGGGATTCGCTTTTCTATCTTCAACTCTTTACTGTCTTCAACAGCCACACCTGACTGGTCAACGAGTGACTCGTCGAAAGCCTTAGACTCACATAACGATATTATACAGGACCAAGACTTTCTCGGTTTCTGAAACAGATTTGTTGTTAAGGTTTGATGATGATAATTTTTGTATGCTTCACTCATACATATTTTCACAGGCGCACAAATCTCTACTAACTTTCGTCTTCCATCATTTGCGAATTCTCTTTTGACCTGTGAGTGCAACAGCCCTCGCCTCCTCTACACTGTACGGATTTCGTAGCTAAACCATGGTGGGTCTTTTCTGTCCTTAGTAGATTTAACAGGCACTTAGTTGTGCAAACACTGTCTAGAAGTATGTTCACACTTCGCCGGTAGTTCCTCTATATCCATCACAGCTGAATTAAATGGTTGCAATTCATTGTCTAAGTGAGATGCTAACAACTGCTGATGTCTTCCCTGCAGGAACACTTTCCTAGACTTCTTGACTTTCGTAACAGCAGTCGCTGTGATAATATCATGATGACTAATCCCCGTCTTTATGCTGACACCTTCGATAAGGTTCGGTCTCTTTGTAGTTACACACATCAAAAACGTTTTGCTTCACTTGGGTTCCAAGAGTTCCGGAACCTCTACAGAAGATTGGAATAGAGAACAACATAAACATCATTTCCGTCCTTTCTATTGCTTATGAAAACTACGCTTTGCATGTTGTAACAACAAACAGCAAGACCTTCAGTGGTAGTGGTCCAGACTGCTGTACACACCCGGTAACTCTAATACCCAGTACCACGTCCTCTTGCATTGATGCATGCCTGTATTCGTCGTGGCATACTATCCACAAGTTCATCAAAGCACTGTAAGTCCATATTTTCCCACTCCTCAACGGTCATTTGGCGTAGGTCGTCAGAGTGGTTGGTGGGTCATGTCGTCCATTAACAGCCTTTTCAATCTATTCCAGGCACGTTCGATAGGGTTCATCTCTGGAGAACATGGTGGCCTCTTTAGTCGAGCGATGTCGTTATCCTGAAGGAAGTCATTCACAAGATGTGCACGATGGGGGCGCGGATTGTGGTACATGAAGACGAATGCCTCGGCAATATGCTGCCGATATGGTTGCACTATCAGTCGGAGGATGGCATTCACGTATCGTACAGCCGTTACGGCGATTTCCATGACCACCAGCGGCGTACGTCGGTCCCACATAATGCCACCCCGCCGTGCGGTTCTAGGCGCGTCAGTCTGGAACCGCGTGACCGCTACGGTCGCAGGTTCGAATCCTGCCTCGGGCATAGATGTGTGTGATGTCCTTAGGTTAGTTAGGTTTAAGTAGTTCTCAGTTCTAGGGAACTGATGACCACAGATGTTGAGTCCCATAGTGCTCAGAGTCATTTGAGCCAATGCCACCCCTAAACAGCAGGGAACCTCCACCTTACTGCACTCGCTGGACAGTGCGTCTAAGGCGTTCAGCCTGACCGGGTTGCCTCCAAACACGTCTCCAACGATTGTCTGGTTGAAGGCATATGCGACAGTCATCGGTGAAGAGAACGTGATGGCAATTGTTGGATGTGGGGTCCGCCATGATGGCAATCCTGAACGGTCCATTCGGCATGTTGTTGGGCCTATCTGTACTTCGCTGCATGGTGTTGTGTTTGCAAAGATGGACCTCGCCATGGACGTCGGGAGTGAAGTTGCGGATCATGCAGCCTATTGCGCACAGTTTGACTCGTAACGCAATGTCCTGTGGCGGCACGAAAAGCATTATACAACATGGTGGCGTTGCTCTCAGGGTTCCTCCGAGCCATAATCCGTAGGCAGCGGTCATCCACTGCAGTAGTAGCCCTTGGGTGGCCTGAGCGAGGCACGTCATCGGTAGTTCCTGTCTCTCTGTATCTCCTCTATGTCAGAATAACATCGCTTTGGTTTACTCCGAGACGCCTGAACACTTACTTTGGCACAAAATAACAACGAAGACTCGATCGAACCGCGGTATTGACCGTCTAGGCTTGGTTGAACTACAGTCAACACGAGCGGTGTACCTCATTCCTGATGGAATGACTGGAACTGATCGGCTGTCGGACCCCCTCCGTCTCGGTAGGTTAAATTCGAATTCAACTATTACTCGCTACTGACCGTAGACTTTTTTGAACATTTCTAGGACTGCCAAGGGGGAGGTGACCATGAGAAAGAGACTGAATAACGTACTACGAGTCGGGGAGCGGATTGTCAGAAGCTTGAATGTGGCAGGGTTGCTAGAAAATCTGAAAAGGGAGATATAAAGGCTCTATCTAGATTTAGTTGGGGTCAGTGAAGGGAAAATGGAAAGAAGACAAGAATTTCTGGTCAGGTGAGTATAGAGTAATATCAACACCAGCAGAAAATGGTATAACAGGAGTAGGATTCTTTATGAATAGAAAGGTAGAGCCAAGAGTGTGCTATAATGAACAGTTCAGTGAGAGAGTTGTCCTTATCAGAATTGTCAGCAAACCAACACCGACAACGATAGTTCAAATATACATGCCGACGTCACAAGCTAAAGATGAAGAGGTAGAGAAAGTATATGAAGATATTGCATGGGTAATACAGTACGTAAAAGGAGATGAAAATCTAATAGTCATGGGGGACAGGAATGCAGTTGGAAGAGAATGAGTGGAAGAAACAGGAGAATATGGGATTGGAATAAGGAATGAGAGAGGAAAGAGATTAATTGCGGTCTGTAGTAAATTTCAGTTAGTATTAGCGAATACTCTGTTCAAGACTCACAAGAGGAGAGGCTATACTTGTAAAATGTAAGATGATACAGGAAGATTTCAGATAAATTACGTCATGGTCAGACGGAGATTCGGAAATCTGATACCTGATCTCAGGAGCAGATATAAACTCAGGAGAAGGAAGAATTAATATGAAAAGAAGTGGGATACGGAAATACTAAGGAATGACGAGATACGCTTGAAGTTCTCTAAGGCTATAGCTACAGCAATAAGGAACGGCTCAATAGGCAGTTGTAGAGGAATGGACATCTCTCAAAAGGTGAATCACAGAAGTTAGAAAGAGAAACATCAGTTCAAGTCGCTGAAGACTGAAATAAACACGAGCTGCAGGGAAGCTAAGACGAAATGGCTGCAGGGGAAATGTGAAGAAATAGGAAAAGGAATGATTGTCGGAAGGTCTAATTCAGCATATAGGAAAATCAAAGCAACTTTCGGTGACATTAGAAGCAAGGGTGGTAACATTAAGAGCGCAACGTGAATTCCAAAGTTAAATGCAGAGGAGATAGTGGATAGGTGGAAAGAGTACATTAACGGCCTCTATGAGGGGGAAGATTTGTCTGATGTGATACAAGAAGAAACAGGAGTCGAATTAGAAGAGGTAGGAGATCCTGTATTAGAATCGAATTTAAGAGAACTTTGGAGGACTTAGGATAAAACAGAGCAGAAGGGATGGATCACATTCCATCAGAATTTCTGAGATCATTGGGGGAAGGGGCAACAAAACGGCTATTCACGTTGGTGTGTAGAATGTATGAGTCTGACGAGATACCATCTGACTTTCGGAAAATATCATCCACACAACTCAGAACACTGCAACAGCTGACAAGTGCGAGAATAATCGCATAATCAGCTTAACAGCTTATGTATCAATGTATAATATACAGAAGAATGGAAAAGAACACTAGGGATGTGCTAGGTGACGGGTAGTTTGGATTTAGAAAAGGTAAAGGCACGAGAGAGGCAATTCTGACATTGAGGTTGATAATGGAAGCAACACTAAAGAAAAACCAAGACACATTCGTAGGACTTTTGCACCTGGAAAAAGCATTCGACAGTACAAGATGGTGCAAGACGTTCGAAATTCTGAGAAAAGTAGGGGTAAGCTATAGCGAGAGACAGGTGATATACAAGCCAAGAGGGAATGATAAGAGTGGACGGCCAAGAATGAAGAGCTCGGATTAAAAAGGGTGTAAGGGGGGATGTAGTCTTTACCCTACCGTTCAATCTGTACATTGAAGAAGCATGGTGGAAATAAAAGAAAGATTCAGGAGTGGAATTAAGATTCAAGGTGAAAGGATATCAATGATACGATTCGCTGATGACATCGCTATACTGAGTGAGTGTGGAGAAGAATTACATCATATGCTGAATGGAACGAACAATATCCTCAGTACAGAAAATAGATTTAGAATAAATCTAAGAAAGACGAAAGTAATGCAATGGAGCGGAAACGAGAACAGCGAGAAAGTTAACATCGGGACTGAAAGTCACGAAATTGATGACTTTAAGGAATTCTGCTACCTAGGCAGCAAAATAAGCAATGACGGACGGAGCAAGGCGGACATCAAAAGCAGACTAACACTGGCAAAAAGGGCAAAAAGTGCCAAGAGAAGTTTACTAGTATCAAACATAGGCCTTAAACCAAGGAAGAAACTTCTGAGAATTTACAACATTGTATGGTAGGGAAATATGGACTGTGAGAAAACCGGAACAGAAGAGAATCGAAGCATTTGAAATGTGGTGCTATAGACGAATGTTGAAAATTAGGTCGACTGATAAGGTAAGGAATGAGGAGGTTCTGCACAGAATCAAAGAAGAAAGGAATATGTGGAAATGACGAGGAGAAGGGACAGGGTGATGCATCTGTTAAGACATCAGGGAATGACTTCCATCGTACTAGAGGGAGCTGTAGAGGGCAAAAACTGGAGAGGAAGACATAGATTGGAATACATCCAGCAAATAATTGAGGATGTATGTTGCAAGTGCTACTCTGAGATGGTTCAAAATGGTTCAAATTGCTCTAATCACTATGGGACTTAACATCTGAGGTCATCAGTCCCCTAGACGTAGAACTACTTAAACCTAACTAACCGAAGGACATCACACACATTAATGCCCGAGGCAGGATTCGAAGCTGCGACCGTAGCAGCCGCTTGGTTCCGGACTGCAGTGCCTAGAACCGCTCGGCCATCGTGGCCGGCCTACTCTGAGGTGAAGAGGTTGGCACAGGAGAGGAATTCGTGGCTGGCTGCATCAAACTAGTCAGAAGACCGATGACAAAAAAAAAAGGACTGTCACAGCGGAATAAGGCGGCCACCAAAAATTCCAATAATTAACCTGCATGTCTGCAAATCTTTTAACTGAGTCTCAGTTTTTTCCCATTTTAGGATTCACTATGTCATAGCGTAATAGTATCTTCCTAACATATACTACTTTGTAGGGTGATAGCCCATTACTACTGTGCAATTTGCAGTTATATGCAGTCATGACAAATGAGAGACTGATGTCCTAATCATTATCATGTAACAACTCAAGAGTTTTGAAATTGTGTGATGGTCATGTTTCATTCCTCCATTCAACCGAGGGTGGAAACTGCTAGTCCTAAGTTTATGATTATCTAGTAAATGGCATATCTGTTTCATCAGACTGGACACAAAGTTAGTGCCCTGCCCTGTGATCATTGTATTGGGAACATCGAATTTTAGAAGTCAATAGTTCACATTCCCCTGAGCTGATCTGGGATTGCCATCATTGCGATATCATGTGGTAAAGATCTGTTATAGTGAGTGTATAATGGGTACCACTGATGTTCAGTTGTGTGGTCCAAGACTATCGAGACCTACCATTTAAAAAGGTTTGGACACCTCCACCAACCTCGAGGAAACCATTACTCGCTAAGATCTGTGTGCTGCACACACAGTGTACAGTTTCTGACATATTATTCAATAATGAGATTTTCACTCTGCAGCGGAGTGTGCACTGATATGAAACTTCCTGGCAAATTAAAACTGTGTGCCCGACCGAGACTCGAACTCGGGACATTTGCCGTTCGCGGGCAAGTCCTCTACCATCTGAGCTACCGAAGCACGACTCACGCCCGGTACTCACAGCTTTATTTCGGCCAGTATCTCGTCTCCCACCTTCCAAACTCTCCTGCGAACCTTGCAGAACTAGCACTCCTGAAAGAAAGAATATTGCGGAGACATGGCTTAGCCACAGCCTGAGGAATGTTTCCAGAATGAGATTTTCACTCTGCAGCGGAGTGTGCGCTGATATGAAACTTCCTGGCAGATTAAAACTGTGTGCCCGACTGCGGGACCTTTGCCTTTCGCGGGCAAGTGCTCTACCAGGTGATTTAGGTAAAGATTTGTCTGGAAAGCGTGACAATGTCATTTCTCAGATTATAAGTGTATACTGTCAGATAAATAGTACATAACATCCCACTGTCTGTTGCAAGGGCAAGTGGTGACCGTTATAGTCTGGCATCATATTGCAGAGTGTTTAGAAATGAGACAGATCTTGCTGATGTGTCACCTAAATGTATATCATATGGGTTATTAGTAGCCACACCTTTATCATCCATTTTGCTAGAAGTAAGTTTATTGAAACGCCGACAGTTCAGGTTTTTACTCCTGGCAAGAAAAATCTTCACTCTATTCTGGTCATAAAAATTTTTAATGGACTGGTACCTGGATGTTGGTCAGAGCAATAAAAATACATTTCACTACAGGTTTTATCGAAGTAGCATCTGAAATGGCTCCAAACTGCCAAATCTATGAGCAATTTGAGAAAGTGTTCTTGTCGAAGTATTGGTCAAACTGCATACAGGAAAGACTCCGCAAAGAAGTGTTCAACTCCGAGCCACAGCAGGCTACGTTAATTTCGAAAATAAAACGAAAAGTATATACACTCCTGGAAATTGAAATAAGAACACCGTGAATTCATTGTCCCAGGAAGGGGAAACTTAATTGACACATTCCTGGGGTCAGATACATCACATGATCACACTGACAGAACCACAGGCACATAGACACAGGCAACAGAGCATGCACAATGTCGGCACTAGTACAGTGTATATCCACCTTTCGAAGCAATGCAGGCTGCTATTCTCTCATGGAGACGATCGTAGAGATGCTGGATGTAGTCCTGTGGAATGGCTTGCCATGCCATTTCCACCTGGCGCCTCAGTTGGACCAGCGTTCGTGCTGGACGTGCAGACCGCGTGAGACGACGCTTCATCCAGTCCCAAACATGCTCAATGGGGGACAGATCCGGAGATCTTGCTGGCCAGGGTAGTTGACTTACACCTTCTAGAGCACGTTGGGTGGCACGGGATACATGCGGACGTGCATTGTCCTGTTGGAACAGCAAGTTCCCTTGCCGGTCTAGGAATGGTAGAATGATGGGTTCGATGACGGTTTGGATGTACCGTGCACTATTCAGTGTCCCCTCGACGATCACCAGTGGTGTACGGCCAGTGTAGGAGATCGCTCCCCACACCATGATGCCGGGTGTCGGCCCTGTGTGCCTCGGTCGTATGCAGTCCTGATTGTGGCGCTCACCTGCACGGGGCCAAACACGCATACGACCATCATTGGCACCAAGGCAGAAGCGACTCTCATCGCTGAAGACGACACGTCTCCATTCGTCCCTCCATTCACGCCTGTCGCAACACCACTGGAGGCGGGCTGCACGATGTTGGGGGTGAGCGGAAGACGGCCTAACGGTGTGCGGGACCGTAGCCCAGCTTCATGGAGACGGTTGCGAATGGTCCTCGTCGATACCCCAGGAGCAACAGTGTCCCTAATTTGCTGGGAAGTGGCGGTGCGGTCTCCTACGGCACTGCGTAGGATCCTACGGTCTTGGCGTGCATCCGTGCGTCGCTGCGGTCCGGTCCCAGGTCGACGGGGACGTGCACCTTCCGCCCACCACTGGCGACAACATCGATGTACTGTGGAGACCTCACGCCCCACGTGTTGAGCAATTCGGCGGTACGTCCACCCGGCCTCCCGCATGCCCACTATAAGCCCTCGCTCAAAGTCCGTCAACTGCACATACGGTTCACGTCCACGCTGTCGCGGCATGCTACCAGTGTTAAAGACTGCGATGGAGCTCCGTATGCCACGGCAAACTGGCTGACACTGACGGCGGCGGTGCACAAACGCTGCGCAGCTAGCGCCATTCGACGGCCAACACCGCGGTTCCTGGTGTGTCCGCTGTGCCGTGCGTGTGATCATTGCTTGTACAGCCCTCTCGCAGTGACCGGAGCAAGTATGGTGGGTCTGACACACCGGTGTCAATGTGTTCTTTTTTCCATTTCCAGGAGTGTATTAAAATATCATAAACTTGTTTGCTATTCCCTGTTAGTAGTTGCCCATCATAAAAAGTTAGATATTCCTATAAGTTGCCTCTGAACACAAAAGAATGTTAGAACATGTTCCAGAGACGAACAGATAACTCTCCATGTCCAAATTTGACTCAATTAGCTTAATACATGAAGACAGTCGACACCACTGCGTCGACAGATGAAATTTGTATCTTGTTCATTTTGTAATGCAGCCATTAGGGCCTTTGATGCATAATATTCAGCAAACTAACTGAGCTTTTAACAATGTTCTGTTATAATAACGGGAGTAATAGGTACCACCCCTGATGATATAGTCATTGATTATGTCAATGGCATAGTAATAATCAGAGGAATTCCGACACAGGAAATCACAGCCACTCAAACATAAACAGTACTTACCAGCAAAGCGTTCTAGTACAATATCGTGCTATTGACGAGACCTGGCGAGAGCAGAATCCCACATTTAATATTACTGTGATGACAAATGAAAACTCACCCGACTAGTACTCCTTAAATAAGCTAGAACTAAACTCATTCTACACCCAAATGACAGTTGTGGGCTGAATTAGGGGTAGAAAAGACAATTCAGAGAACCTGCTTAGGTATAATGAAGACACAGACATTAGACCTGAATTAGGTACTGACCACTAAAAATACTGTGATCAATGCAAATATATGGCTCAAGCCACTATTAATGCTATTGTGGGAAAAATTCCGACTATAGTAGTATTGACAAAGGAGCTCCTATCCATGTGATGTCACCGAGTCTCTTAAATAACTTTAGTAAGTTTACAAACATACCTACTTACTCATCACAAAACTGGAACATTATTAGAGCAGTCGGTATGAGGTCGCAACAGGTCAAAGTCCAGACAAAGATCGAGGTAATTATGGGAAATGCATCCATAGTTTGCTCACTCCTAATTGTAAATGAGTTGATAGTCAAATGCATTCTTGGGTTGGAATTTCTGAGGGAGAAAGACACCAAAGTAGGCTTCTTCTCTAGCTAGTGCTGTCTGAATATCGATGGTGACGGTATTATTGTAGACTTGATAGAGAGGAAACCCAAATATCATAAATACTGCCAAAGAGTAAGAGTCAAGTTTAGTGAGACGAAAGCTACACTAAATAATAGCTAACCTCATCAGTATAGTACTGTGCAGAATTGACGAAGATGACATGAATGACAGAGTGGCGTTGTCTTTAATTCTTAACACACAAAAAAAGGCTGAATCAAAACGAATTGTTGTTGAAATATGTGCAAGTTTTAACATGAAGCCAGGTATGGCACATATTTCTCGGTATCATAAAAAAGTGCTCCCAGACTAAAAAAACTTCCAAAGCTCATAACCAACTAGTGACAAAGTGAGGGGTTACCATAGAAATAGTGCGATTGTTAGAATAGAAAATTATAGAACCAATACAGTCGCCTTATTGGAGGAATGCCACTTATTAGCCTACCTAGAGGGAACAGAATAAAGGGACTACTTGCCTATCATAACCTTAACAAATATCTACTCTAATGATTGCTTGTGTTTAACCTTAACAAATATCTACACTAATGATTGCTTGTGTTTATCTTCCACTAACGTTTGTGTATACATTAGCAGCCAGTCGTATACATGTAGTTGTCTTGTGATACTAGAGGAAAATCTTGGACCCATATTTACACACGGAATTCACGTGGTCTGCCAGCAGTTCTATTTGTATCTCAACATTTGTTGCATGTGGATAACTGAGATCACTAGTGCATAGATTGAGCTGTCTTTGTCACAATGTTTACGCACGTCTGACAAACAGAGTAGTGGACACTACCCTGGTTGTGTGTCACGATGACTGAAAGGAATGTATATATACAAATAATAGCTACTAGATACACAAAGCAAGAACACATTGTTGATGTTAATGTGTACTTTGTGTGGCCTGTAAACTGTCGCACTACAGACTACTTGTTGTAGTATTCCACAAGATAAGCATGTAGAGTCATGACACAAACAAGGAATTTCAACTAACTTTGGCAGCTTAGAAGAATTATTTTATTGGTATCTGATTTAAATTCACTATACTTGTGTCCTCCTAAAATGGAGACATTCGTGTGTTAACCTAGATCCTTAATTGTGCAGATAACTTATTACATTTCTTTTCGTAGTACTATGTATTTTGCTGTAAGAAGTATCTATTTCTTTCTCTATGTTTTGTTGTATCTTTCAACTAAATGAATTCAGAGCTTGGGAGCTGAGAGGACTGCCTTACTGGTCATTTGTACATATGTAATGTAACCTGTAGCTAGAGTGGTGTGATGTCACTTTGAATTTGTATTAATGGCGTTCAAGTTCCTATGAATAGATGTATTATTATATATGTGTGTGGACTTTGAACAATTAAATATCAGTTTCAGACTTCACGAATAAAAAGTGCATTGTATGCACAGTTATGAGATTTCTCTCTCTCCCTTCTGTGTTCTGTAGAATTTTACACATAAATTTGAAAGCTTGTCATGCAGTTAACGCAGGGTAGCTGAGTGGTCAGCGCGACGGAATGTCAGTCCTAAGGGCCCAGGTTCGATTCCCGGCTGGGTCGGAGATTTTCTCCGCTCAGGGACTGGGTGTTGTGTTATCATAATCATTTCATCCCCACTGACGTGCAAGTCGCCCCAGATCGAAAGACTTGCACCCGGCGAACGGTCTACCCGACGAGAGGCCCTAGTCACATGACATTTATATTTACTTTAGCGTGTGTTGACATGTCAACTAGAACAGTAACGAAACAAAAACCTCATAAGGAACTTTGCACTCACTTGAATCTAGATCAGCAAATTGCTGTTACACTTCTTGTGCTATGAGGAAGATTAGAATTCTCTCCGAATGTGGTGAGGAGATCTTATCTGCAAAAGAGCTTATTAAATAACTATGGTGAAATCCCAACGGGAACTCCAGTGCGAAATAGCTTACAAACCCGTCTGCTTCCAGCAAAACTATATTGTTGGCATGAATTACTGTGCACGCTGTCATTATGTAACGTACATACACAGAAAAATTTGCCTATCAGAGACACATTTCGGTGCATGTTGTGGACATGAACTTAAAAGACTGCTATTGACGTCATCTCCAGTTTCCAAGCAACAGTTTAAATCGAAGTACAAATGAGGCTTACGGTGCTCTAAAGATGAAATATAAAAGGTCTGTCACTGACTAGTGAGTATGACGTCCTGTTGCCTGGTAAACAACACTCCAGTTTCCAATAGTTGGTCTCGCAATGCTCCTACCATATTCTCGGTGAAGAGGTGCTGTATTGCAGGATTGGAAAACATTTGACTCGCATCGTTTGACATCCAGCAACGTGGGAAAAGGAATCCGTAATTACTGCCCCTCCTCCTTAGCGAAAGAGTTGACGTCGCCTCGCATACTTCTTCGTGTGGACAGATAATACAAGAACCCTAACGAAAATCAACAACAATTACAGCAATAAATGATACTTCCCTCTTAAATTGCACCCACGAAATTATAATGTGCATCAATCACATACGGTCCATCCTACCTGTTACATCATAATATCTTATTTAACGTTAAACCTCCCAAAATATCTTACACACTACTTATGTTAAAGAAAATTTCAAAAGTTCCTTTTGGTTGTCATTCTCCCTACCTCTCCTTGCTTTCTCCTTAGGTGCTGGCACATGCGACAGTAAATCTGGAGTGCCTTGAAACGTTTGTACGAGTCCGACGTGAAGTATCCTCGTTGCAGTTGGAAGTTGTAGCTTTAATCTGCTGGTGGCATCATCTAGATAACTTGTTATAATCCATGACTTCGTGTAATAAAGTTGTTGGCTTTACCTTGTGGGATGTATGGACACAATGGCATTATGCATTGCTGTACTCCATATTGCGGCAATTTTCGTGCACGTTTCCCTACCTCATTCTGATGCTCCGGGGCTTCTGGTCTTGGTCCTCTGTACCCATTTCAAAAATTCTTTAAACGTCCTTGCGAAATCCCGAAGATGTTCTTCATTCCTTCTTAGTTTTTGTTTGACTATGTTGAATGAATGCATTTTCATCTTTTATACCAGCTCATACAGGAAAATAACTGCCATGACGACTGTTGTACAGTATAAACACTCCAATCAGTATGGTGGCCGTTGACACAGTAGCTCAGCATCCTCTCAATAATACGAAGAACAAGACAACTTCTACCACCAGCTTGCTGGTGCTCCCAATAGTACAAAGAACATTCTCAGTTCTGCCATCAGCTTGCGGGTGCAACAGACTAGTCCCTAGTCTCCAGATCTGTACAAAGTGACATACTGGTCTTAACACGTCCGACAAGAAGTTAATATATAGGTATAAGGGACACCGAACTTCAGCAACCAGTTATTTATCATGGCCTGTCCAAAGCAGTTACCTGTTGGTGCAGAGTCGCAATCACTGAATTCTATCGCTAGACATAATGAACAGTAGCAATAATGCAATGGTTCCCGTTGCGATCCATATAAAAGATCTTAAAACATCAATTCCTATGGTTTCAAAAAGTTTTGTTGCCTCTAGTAACGTTTGTAGTGGTATTTACTGATGACCCATAAAATGAGCGAAGTATTGATCCAAGCAAAAATATGTACTCGTGTAAGTGTTTGTTCTATCTGGAAGCTTACGGCAGGAATTTCACGAAATTCTTCTTTATCGTCATAATAAAAATTATTATATAACGTATCACGTATTAGCCCACTAGTACTTACAGGTAGAAAGCTAAGTGCGTTACAAACTATAACCTCCCTCAGTCATGGTTTCCTTGCATTGAGTGAACAAATATTTTAGATATCTCTTTCCAGCAATGATTAATGTAAATTTAAATTACGTTCATTGTTCATGAATTTCAGCACTTATTTCATTTATTACACGGAGTTGTTACATGTGCTTTGTGGTAACCATCAATTCAGGAGAAGAGCAGGGAGAAAAGTGGGAATCTAAAATAGCCAATGTTCTTCATATAATGTTTAGTGCCATCGAGCAGAAGCAAATTACAACAACGATACAAACTGCAAGTGCATTGCGCCTCTGGAGTTTAGAGCTATGGCTAATAGAGATGTTGTTATTGGAAGTAATGCAAGTTTAAAATGGTTATGTTCTGACCCACGTCTCTTTTCCTTGCACTCCAGCACGACACTCTGCCATTCTTGGATCTATCACCCTAAAATACTAATGTCCAAATAGCACACGATCATGTATATCCTTCAAAAGGTCTTTCCTTAGCTTAGAAGATACTTTCCCTAGATTAGCGGTCAGTACTATGCGTGGTCACAGTCTCGTTAACCTAAAAACATCCCGTTATGCGCATTGAACTGAGGCTGTTTTGCAAACAGCTTGCAGTCCGTGTCAGCTGCCGTTGCTGACTGCCACTCTGAAAGGCTGAGACCTAGTACCCATACTGCCATAACCACCATAACCTTCCTGCTGAATCCATTTACATTCCCATACTTTTTGCCTTATTTATGGAGTACATCAAAATCGATGTCAGTCTGATGCCCACCTAATCAGTCTATGTGAAGGATCTTTCAATTCAAATAATGACTTCAACGCCACATAGATGATTATCACCTTGAATTTTTTACCATGCTAATAACGGGAAATATGTAAGCCCATACATTACGCTTAACATCTCCTTATCTGTTTTGGAGTAACTTCTCTTGCCCTTGTTCATTTTCCATGGGATATAAGTCTCAGGGTATTATGTATCACGTGGTTAAAAACACATCCAAATGCCTCGACGGAAGTGTCACCAGATAGTAAAAATCCTTCTCATAATCTGGGGAGATCACTACAGAATTTCATTTTGAAGCCTCTTTGAGGCTTTCTAATGAGGCTTAACATTCAATTGTCCACTGAAACTTCACAGTTGCAATGCATTTCAAAGTCTGAAAACCCATTCATGAATTTTTTGTAATAACTGATCAACCTCAAGAATAGTTGTAATTCCTCAGTTGTCCAAGAAGCTGGAAAATCCTGCAATCTCGGGTCTGATTTGATCCCTTCCTAATCTTATGTCCTAAATAACTCGCCTCCATCATCGTAAAATGACGATTTCCCGTACTCAGTGTAAGTTGTACTGTGTGTAATCTCTTCAACACATACCTCAACCTCTGTATATATTCCTTCAAAGCCCTTGTAAAAATATTATGTCACTGAGGTACATAATGCTTTGTTGAGGTTTCTGGCTGCTCAATATACAGTCCAACAACCAATGAATCGTGGCCTACGTATTCTTCAATCAGATTGGATTTTACCGATATTGGTTATGATCCCAAGTGATGAAAAACGCATGTTTTAGCTTGACCTCCAGAGCTGCCTCTTACTGATGTACCTGCTTCTTAAATATGTTGTTGAGAGCTGCTAGCAATGCTACAAATTGCGAAGAATTTCCTTAATTTTGGATACTGCGTACACAACTGCCATTGTTTTACTATTCACTTGCCGACAGCCACAAAAAATCTGTACTTCTTTGTCACACCTGCAAATTTTTTGGGTATGACAACAATTGCTGCTGCCTACGGGCTAGTGCTCTCCTCTGTTATGCTATTACTCATCTGTTGGTTGTTAATGACATCCATAATCAGCTGTAAATACCGTTATGTACGATACAGTCTGCAGTGTACAGATGCTTGCTACCCATTGGAAGTCAGTGTTGTGTTTTAAGTATTGCTTCCATTCCCACCTTCCCTGCTCTTTTCAAATGCAACACCTTCACACTTAATAGAGTTACATTATTGGCTTATTATCTTTGCGACAGTAGTTTTCTGGTGACAGTTTCCCCCACTGGGAACGTTGTCCCACTGCGTTCAACTCTGCGTCACCTAAGGTAATTTCTGGCGTGATGTTTGAGCAGAAAGTCTGCCCCCAGGACTGGACAGTAACTGTCACTTACCTGAGACACCACTTCCACGAGCTCTTTGAAATTGTCCCCCTCCCCAGCCCGAAAATTGCCGAAATATGGAACTTCACCCTACCGTATCGAACCTCTAGCACATTTTGTTTAACAGTTTCTTATCTATGAGGTTCACGTTTGCCACTGATGCACGTGTCCCTGTGTTCTACGAAAACTGGTGCCTCTCAACCCTTTCGACCCCTATTACGCCACATTTCACCTCGCCGTACGTCTCTGCACTGTTGAAATTTAATGGAAGAGGTAGTGGTGCCGCACCACACGGCACTTCCTACGCTGTGCCTGACGGCTGACGGCAGTGGCTGCACGCTCACGCTTACAACATCTCACGTCAGCACATAGAATATCTCGCCTACTGCGCGCCACCGTCACTATAACTGCCTCCCCCTGCTTCGTAGCCAAACTGATGGTAGCGGTAAAATCTTTTGGGACATCTGCTCAAACTCTCCTAAAAATATTGGGTTGTAGGCTCCTCAGCAAAGCGTCTAGAGAGAGCCCTGTGGTTCTCTTCCTGGACGGTAGTATATTTGCTTCATTACTTCTTCTTAGCTCATAAGTATGACCGTCAACTTTTCTTAATCTAACACTCAAACTTCTTAATGACTTATTGTGCTTCTGTGACATTCAACACAAGGGCTCCAGAAAATAGCCGACTATGTTACCTGGAGCCCGTTTCTAAACTGCTCAAACTTCAGCGAATTTTTGAAATTTATTTGTACTTCTCAAACGCTTTTGCTTTCACCGTCAATCTCAACTTGTAACGGCTGACACTCTGTCCAAAACCATTCCTCGCAGCTGCCTCCAGATAACCCAGGAAGGACAATAAATACTCATTGGCTTGCTAAAAGAGGGAGTAAACAAATTAGTGGCGGCTGACTGCAGTGATGGAGTAGATAAACAGGACGATACCCAACCTGCTCTCCAAGAAAACATTTGCTTATGCATTTCGGCCTTCACCTGATTTATTACTGACTAAATCGCCTCCTGATTCTGTCATTGTTGAACCTTTGTTCCTAAAAGACAACGAAGTACAATAGATCAACAACTGGAGGATAATACCAACTGACACTCATTGTGTACTTGCTTATATCTTATGTCTAATGATGACCCATTTTGACTTAGTACACCGCCTAGCAGTGTGGCCGTAACAGTTGCACGTCAGACATTCCGCTGACACTAGGTCACCACATGGTGCACTGTCCCCTAATAATTCGTACTGCAAGCGCCTTACAGGTTGTAAATAGTGCTTCCTAGTATTGTCCAGAAATTGTTCCAAATCATCCAGTTTCTCTGCCGACGTAAATAATGCTTTCAAACTCCCAGGTTATGATGACATTATTGAATGATGTCTCCAACAGAACCAGTTCTCTGCACATAAAAGTAGGAGAAGAAAACAAGCTGCTGGTGTCAATCTAGAAGAAGCTTCTGACATCTAAATGTTGAGGCCTATGGCTTCCACAGTGGCAGGTCTGATTTGAGGCGATGGGTTCACGTCAGAATGTGGATCGAGCTTGGCTCAAGAAAATAGCACTGACAAGCTCCCATTTTATTTGTAGACAAGTTAGAGCAGTCATGGCATTTTTCTGCAGTAGAAACGCTCCACAGACCGTGCACCAATGGCGGCGAGGCCATCTGCCACTGAGGCAGCACGTGGCCAGTGTCCGCTTGAAGTCAGCAGCGTAACAGGTCTATGATGTGGGATGCCTGTAGCAGCAAATGCACCAGCTTAGCATTGGTCGTTACTCAAGGCAGGGAATGCTTGTAAACAAGGAAGCATGTGATCCTCGAAGTGAAACATATCCCTCAATAATGGTGACTGCCACTGTGAGCAGAGGCAGTCCGTCAGCACAAGTGCAGTTGGTGGAGCGGATGCACCGGCTTGAACACGAATGCTGCCCTAAAATGCACAATCCAGAAGCCCAGCTGTGGCTGAGGTGAGCCTGAGATGGGTCACCATATGGGAAGTGTCAAGTCGATGGGTGAGCATGAAGTACAGGAAGCCAAAGGAAAGTTTGGAGTAGGAATTAAAGTTCAGGGAGAGAAAATGAACAGTTTGAGCTTTGCCAGTGACATTGTAATTCTGTTAGAGATAGCAAAGTTTTGGAAATGTAGTTGAACGGGATTAGCAAATTCTCGGAAGGAGCATATAGGAGTAACATTAACATAAGCAAAAAAAGAAAAAAAAAGAACAGCCTTAATCGAATGTAGTCGGATTAAGTCAGACGACGTTGGGAGTATTAGAGTACACGATGAGACGCTAAAAGTAGTAGATGAATTTTACCGTTTGATGATGTTTGGTTTGTGGGGCGCTCAACTGCGCGGTTATCAGCGCCTGTACAAATTCCCAGCGTTTGCTCAGTCCAAACTCGCGACTCTCATGAATTATGAGGACAACACAAACACTCAGTCATCTCAGGCCAGGTGAAAATCCCTGACCCCGTCCGGAATCGAACCCGGCACCCCGTGCTCGGGAAGCGAGAACGCGACCGCGAGACCACGAGCTGCGGACATTTTACTGTTTGAGGAGTAAATTAAAGGATGATGGCCGAAGTGAAGAGGATATAAAGTGTAGACTGGAAATGGCATGAAAAGTGTTTCTGAAGAAGAGAAATTTCTTAACAGCGTCTTTAAACATAAGAGATGGTAAGTCTGTTCTGAAACAATATGTATGATGTGGAACTTTATGCGGAAGTGAAACGTGGACGATAAACAGCTGACACAAGAAGAGAACTCGACCTTTTAAAATGTGGTGGTACAGAAGATTTGATGCGTAGATCATGTAACTAATGAGGAGTTACAGGAAAGAACAGGGGAGAAAAAGAATTTATGGCATAACTTGTCTGAAAGAAGTGACAGAAAGAATCGGTTGATAGAACACGTTCTGCGACATAAGGGAATCATCAGTTTAGTATCAGAGGTAAATATGGAAGTTGCGGAGGGAGAACAGGAGACAAGTATAGTATGCAGTTTCGAGTGAATGTTGACAGCGGCTTGGACAGGATAGAGTAGCGTGGAGAGCTGCATAACGAAGAACCGTTCTATCAGTTCTGAGCATCCACGCGGTACGCAGATTAGAAGTAACACTACATGAAAATGTTTAGCAAGTTTACAAGTTTTCTACAAAAAATATTGGATTTAGGAAATATATACAAAGTGAAAAATTGCTTCCACTTTATATATGCACTTTAAATCATATGCATATTCCACTATAGGCCAAAAATTCGGATTTAGAGACATTAAAAAGGTAACAATACCTACACAACTGGCAATTAAAATTGTTACACCAAGAAGAAATGCAGATGGTAAACGGGTATTCATTGGACAAATATATTATACTAGAACTTACATGTGATTACATTTTCACGCAATTTGGGTGCATAGACCCTGAGATATCAGTACCCAGAATAACCACCTCTGGCTGTAATAACGGCCTTGATACGCCTGGGCATTGAGACAAACAGAGCTTGGATGGCGTGTACAGGTACAGCTGCCCATGCAGCATCAACACGATACCACGGTCCATTAAAAGTAGTGACTGGCGTATTGTGACGAACCAGTTGCTCGGCCACCATTGACCAGACGTTTTCAATTGGTGAGAGATCTGGAAAATGTGCTGGCCAGGGCAGAAGTCGAACATTTCCTCTATCCAGAAAGGCGCATACAGGACCTGAAACATGCGGTCGTGCATTATCCTGCTGAAATGTAGGATTTCGCAGGGATCGAATGAAGGGTAGAGCCACGGGTCGTAACACATCTGAAATGTAACGTCCACTTTTCAAAGTGCCGTCAATGCGGACCAGAGGTGACCGAGACGTGTAACCAATGGCAACCCATACCATCACGCTGGGTGATACGCCAGTATGGCGATGACGAATACGCGCTTCCAATGTGCGTTCAACGCGATGTCGCCAAACACGGATGCGACCATCATGATGCTGTAAACATAACCTGGATTCATCCGAAAAAATGACGTTTTTCCATTTGTGCACACAGTTTCATCGTTGAGTACACCATCACAGGCTCTCCTGCACGATCCGTTACAGCCATACGGATAAGATGCCTGTCATTCGACTGCTAGCGATACGAGGCCGTTGGGATCCAGCACGGCGTTCCGTATTACCCCCCTGAACGCACCGATTCCATATTCTGCTAACAGTCATTGGATCTCGACCAACGCGAGCAGCAATGTCGCGATACGATAAACCGCAATCGCGATAGGCTACAATTCGACCTTTTTCAAAGTCGGAAACGTGATGGTACGCATTCCTCCTCCTTACACGAGGCATCACAACAACGTTTAACCAGGCAACGTCGGTCAACTGCTGTTTGTGTACGAGAAATCGGTTGGAAACTTTCCTGATATCAGCACGTTTTAGGTGTCGCCACCGGCGCTAACCTTGTGTGAATGCTCTGAAAAGCTAATCATTTGTATATCACAGCATCTTCTTCCTGTCGGTTAAATTTGACGTCTGTAGCACGTCATCTTCGTGGTGTAGCAATGTTAATGGCCAGTAGTGTAAAGACAAAGGCGAATGTATGTGGGCTCTCATGAGACACGTTGTTACTTATAGTAAAAGCTCTGTGACTGTGTGAGAAAGACTTGTAAAAAAGAAACTGTTTTAAAATCGTTACTGACACAGCTATGTGATTCCTTTACTCGTGTGTATGATATAGTACACGTTAAAGGAAATCTGAGCTATGCTCTGTATTGCAGAGTACTGGCGAACGCTACTTTTCTAATTAAGCTGGTGAACGTACTTCAGTTTGCGATCGGATAAATGACACGAATAACTATAGGTCACACGAAGGCTCTGGTTTGTACAGCATATATGGAACAAGTAATTCCGTAATTGAATGCCTACCGCTGGGAAAGGATGAAACACTAGTACTTGTAAAAATTACATCTGGAAAGAATCGACCCGTAGGAGACAAATTCATCTGACAGGTATGACAGCTCAATAGCAATAACGTTAACAGCAATAATAATGTGTACTCATATAGACCCAGCAACGCTCTCGCTTATGTGATCGGACAGATCAAAGTGATGCAAAGGTCTTGCATTGACGAGCGGTCAGATGAAGTGGAAATGTGAAACAAGAGCCAGTACGTGTAGCTGACATCAAACTACCAATAAGCGACTCAATCGAATGAGCTGGAATTATCTGTCTTTACATTACGAATGTAATGATCGGAGTCCTCTACATTTTATTTTTTTATTTTTATTTTAAATTTAATTTTTTAGGAAATACTGAGAAAATTATTATTAACAACACTTGCTGCGAGGAGTGATGGGCCATCGACTGCTCAGAGAATTACACATGGTTCAGAATAAAAATGCAATTTTGTGGTAAAAAAGTACCACATCTCTTCCGTGTTACTGCCCCCTGACCCTTATCCCTTCGCCTCCACTTTCGAGCTCAGTTTCTCACAATGTAAATAAACAAATCATTTAGTTAATTTATTTGTCTGTAGCAGTATTAATCTATGTATGGTAGCATTAACCTCTGTGTTGTACTCAGCTGCGATCTACTGCCTGATGGAAGTGGGTTGACCCATCATACACAGAAATGATCAGGGAGCGTTTTAGAAGCTGTCACCTCGCAACGGGTGTCGTGACAGAGACTGATGACATCAGAAATCAAGCAGCACACATTCCAGATGACATCGATAAGTCAACTTTAACGGCATTTGCATTAATCTTTTCTCTCACCGCCGCGTGGGATTAGCTTAGCGGTCTCATGGACTGTGCGGCTGGTCCCGGCGGAGGTTCGAGTCCTCCCTCGGGCATGGGTGTGTGTGTTTGTCCTTAGGATAATTTAGGTTAAGTAGTGTGTAAGCTTGGGGACTGATGATATTAGCAGTTAAGTCTCATAAGATTTCACACACATTTGAACATTTATTCTTTCTCTCACCGTTCAAGAACTATGAATGACAGACTGGACGCAGAGGTTATCATTATTGTACCGTAGATCACCATACTATCACACATTAAGAGCCAGATAGTCTGTATAAGATGACTGGTGGTTAGATACTCGCAGCACCCTACGACAAAGCTTCTGGATACAGAACGTTTTCACATAGTAAAGCATGTGGTTTTATTGCGAAGCGTTTGTACTGCTTGGGGTAGATGGCGGGATACGGTTGCCTTAGAAATTCAATCAAGGCTAGTCTGCTCGAGAGGTGGTTGCATCAGTATCGCTGATTTTCTGAACTCGTCTCACAGACCGAGTCACGATGCTTGCTGGAGTATACAGCTGAACGACAGAGCAACTTCAGCGCCAAACTCGGTAAAATTTACATTGATACCCGTCTCTGCTCTTCTGTCATCGCGGGTTTCAATGTGATAGATGTTATAGGAGGGCTGGGAAGAGATGGTCGATACTTCCTCGTCAACGAGCCACACCGAAGAAAAGGTGGCTTCTGCATGATTTGTTGAACTTTGTCTCTATCGAATTACGTCAGGACGACACGGGAAATATGCGGTCTCATATAACTCAAACCGAGCACAGACATCTGCCGTAACAGCCAGAAATTTTTAATGAATATTTCAATGTTAAAAGTCAAAACTTTATACCAGACTGGCACTCAAAACCGGATCTTCCACTTTTTGTTGCTTTAACCACTTCGGCTATCCGGACACGCTTCGCGTTCGACCAAAATTTTCAACTTGTCAGATGCTAGTAGCGTCTACTGTCTACTCACCTACTTGCTCGCAGCGAGTCCTGTTTTCCTGTCAATAACCCTGGGCTCGGCGTCGGGCGGCGGTGGGCTGGGTGGAGTGTTGTGGGGTTGTGAACCATTGAGGGCTATGGCGGGACGAAGCCTCTCCATCGTTTCTAGATCCCCGGTTTAATACACAATACACACTTGCTTTCCCGCAAGAGGATCGGACACAGTTGCACATCTGCTCTGAAAATAACAAGTCACGCTGACAGAACATACACCACACACACATACATATACGAGCTCTATCCAAAATGTAACAGAATTTTTGGCCTATGACGGTACGGACCTACAGCCACAATCTTGTTGTTATTACTCAGTACGCACCCACCAGTGGCAGCGTGTGGTCTGTCTGCTACTTTGCTTTCTGTGACGATTTAGAATGTGCGCTGCAATAGAAAATTCGGCCACTTGTGACGTGCATCCTGTGACTAGAACTTTATTAGCAAAAAACTTTAAACGAATTGAAATTTCTCACGCACTGAAAAAGGCAAGGCGGGTGATACAAAAGAAACATCGGAGAAAACGTAACACCAAAGTTTTGTGTTTTCACGACAACGCACGTCCTTACACGGCCAATCGTACCCAAGAGCTCCTACGTGGTTTCGGATGGGATGTGTTGGATCATCCACCTCAAAACCTGGATTTGGTGCCGAACGACTACCAGCTCTTTTCAGCAAAGAAGACATGTCTCGCTACACAACGCTTTCATACTGAGACCGAACTGCAGGCCTGCATAAACCAGCAGTCGCAGGCGGTAGATTTCTACAGAGACGCTATTGAAAAACTTGTGTCCCAGTATGATAAGTGCTTTAATTTGAATGACAATTATATAGGAGAACAGCTTATGAGTGCGCCTTTACAATTCATATTGTCAGTTTTTTATTTTACAACTTCATTTACTTTCTGGTCAGTACGCATATAAACATTAAGTCAGAATTTTATCAGCTGTTGCGAAATTTATCGGCTTTGTGAAGCACAAATTCTCGGTTTGTGTACCCAGTGGCGCACCATACAGTGGGGCGAGATTCTGGCTTGTCTGACGATCGTCTACGCAACCCGGCAGTCTTCGTTCTCCTGCACAAACACATCCCTCCGGCGTGTTGCTGTATGCGGAAACGAGACTCGCCATAAATGACGGCCTTGTATCCTTCATGTTGCCAGTGCTGCCCCTGAGCGCACCACTGCTGGTGCGCCAAGATAAGCCACAACAAATGGTCGCTGTCCTGACAGTTCACGATGCTTCAGATACCGCCTCGCTGTTCGTGTAAATACTTGTCTTGCTACAAACAAACCCATTTCCTAACTGTTGTTGGTGATGTGGCTGAGGGGGCAGCTCGTTGGAGCACACAATGCCTCTTGGGTGCTAGTCGCATGGGGACCATTGATGTCCTGCATGGCGCTGGGTACGGCTCTTCTGAACTCGCCGATTCTATAGTCACGTAACAGTAGTGTGATATCGACCAGTGCCAGAAGAAACAGTGGAATATTAAATCGCAGTGTTGAAAGGCCACTGTCCACCTAGCAGATATTTCTGCTCCTTGCATGAGACAAAACAAAACGTTGTCAAAACAGGGAACAGTCTAAAGCGATTTGTGAGCAAGAAACCCACTGTGTAATCCTTCTCAGTCGGAAGAATGTAGATGGTATTATTCTTACTCGATACGTGCACTTGTGCTGAAATGGTAATGCTGTGCATACCCAAGCATCCAGTATCCTTGTTATCAGTTTAAAGTACGCCACGTAGTGCCTTCATGGTGGTGGAGTTTAAATGGTCACTCATGTATCGACAGTTTTATTACATTGAGGAGACAAAAGTCATGAGATAGCGATGCTCACATAAACAGATGGCTGTAGTGTCGCGTACACAAGATTAGAAGGGCAATGCAGTGGCAGAGCCTTCGTTTCTGTTCAGGTGATCCACGTGAAAAGGTATCCGACGCGATTATGACCTCAGGAATTACCAGACTCTGAAGGGGGAATGGCAGTTGGAGCTAGGTGCATGGGACATTCCATTTCGGAAATCGTGTAGGAATTCAGTGTTCCTAGATTCACTATGTCACGACTGCACCGAGGATACCAAATTTCAGGCATTACCATTCACCACGGACAATGCAATGACCGGTTGCCTCCACTTAACAACCGACAGCAGCGGCGTTTGCGTAGAGTTGTCAGTGCTCAGTGGTAACAGAGAAGGAACACGGCGTGTAATTACCGCAGAAATCAATTTGGGATGTACAACGAACGCATTCATTAGGACAGTGCGATTAAATTTGGCGTTAATGGGCTATGGCGGCAGCCGAGCGATGTGAATGCCTTTGCTAACATCACGACATCGCTTGTACTGCCTGTCCTGAAATCGTGACCATATTGGTTGGATCGTAGACGACTGGAAAACCGTGGCCTAGTCACATGACCCCCAACTGCAGTTGGTAGAAACCTGTATGTTTCGAGTGTGGGGCAGATCAAAAGAAGCCATGGACCCGAGGTGTCAACAAGACACTGTGCAAGTTGGCGGTGGCTCCACAACGCTGCGATCTGTGTTTATACGGGATTTACTGGGTCCTCTGGCCCAAGTGATCCGAACGTTGACTGGAAATGATTATGTTCGGCTACTTGGCAATCATCTGCAGCCACTCATGAGCTTCATATTCCCAAACAATAATGGAATTTTAAAGCATGCCAATGTGCCATGCCATTGGGCCACAGTTGTCTGCGATTTGTTTGAAGAATATTCTGAACAGTTCGAGTGAACGATTTGGTCAACCAGGTCGCCCGAGTTGAAGCCCAGTTGCACAAAATCCTACACCTGCAACACTTTCGCAGCTACGAACGGCAATAGAGGCAGTATGGTTCAGTATCTCCGCTTCTTGAGTCGATGCCACGTCGAGCGCCTGCACCACTCCTGGCAAAAGGACATTCAACACGGTATCAGGAGGCACCCCATGTCTCTTGTCATCTCAGTGTATAGTGCTTTGTTACAATATAATCTTTTTAATGACAACAGAATTGCAGATTTAGGAAATATGTTTTTTAGCATATAAGGAATGGTATGGACGTGGTACGAAACTCAATCATACAACCAGTCGAATTTACAAAATGAAATGATTTACTCACGTTGTTGGAAATAGAGGCATCTGCAACCGCAACTCTTGGTGCGTCGGTTCGACCCCAGTTAACCTGCTTAATAGTAGTTGGGAGCACAGCCTCGTGGTGCAGTCTGCCTTTGACGAAACCAAGTGTGGCGGTATCACCAATAGTGCCAGAATGCTTACATTTAGCGTGAGACTGGACGAAAAGTCCCATTCACAGAGAGCAACACCTCTCATTGTTACATAAAGTAAATCACTTGTACTTACACAAAGATATAATTGTGAAAATAGTTTCTACACGTTTTTGTGAACAGATTTCATCACCATTGACAACTCACACATTGACGTGTACATACTAGCCTGTGGCCGCACTGAGAATGGCGTGGGCGAGAGTCTCTGGCTGCCATATTTGATCTAATACTGATGACTCGTTGTGCATGTGGTTTCATTTGTCCGCGAGGTATAACACTCAGCTCACCTAACATGCTGACCAAAGAAAGATTCAGTAACAACAGTCTGTTTAGTATAACCAGTTGTACGAGGTGCATTCAAGTTCTAAGGCCTCCGATTTTTTTCCTAATTAACTACTCACCCGAAATCGATGAAAATGGCGTTACTTCTCGACGTAATCGCCCTGCAGACGTACACATTTTTCACAACGCTGACGCCATGATTCCATGGCAGCAGCGAAGGTTTCTTTAGGAGTCTGTTTTGACCACAGGAAAATCGCTGAGGCAATTGCAGCACGGCTGGTGAATGTGCGGCCACGGAGAGTGTCTTTCATTGTTGGAAAAAGCCAAAAGTCACTAGGAGCCAGGTCAGGTGAGTAGGGAACATGAAAAATCACTTCAAAGTTGTTATCACGAAGAAACTGTTGCGTAACGTTAGCTCGATGTGCGGGTGCGTTGTCTTGGTGAAACAGCACACGCGCAGCCCTTCCCGGACGTTTTTGTTGCAGTGCAGGAAGGAATTTTTTCTTCAAAACATTATCGTAGGATGCACCTGTTACCGTAGTGCCCTTTGAAACGCAATGGGTAAGGATTACGCCCTCGCTGTCCCAGAACATGGACACTTCATTTTTTCAGCACTGGCGGTTACCGGAAATTTTTTTGGTGGCGGTGAATCTGTGTGCTTCCGTTGAGCTGACTGGCGCTTTGTTTCTGGATTGAAAAATGGTATCCACGTCTCATCTATTGTCACAACCGACGAAAGGAAAATCCCACTCATGCTGTCGTTGCGCGTCAACATTGCTCAGCAACATGCCACACGGGCAGCCATGTGGTCGTCCGTCAGCATTCGTGGCACCCACCTGGATGACACTTTTCGCATTTTCAGGTCGTCATGCAGGATTGTGTGCACAGAACCCACAGAAATGTCAACTCTGGAGGCGATCTGTTCAACAGTCATTCGGCGATCCCCGAAAACAATTCTCTCCACTTTCTCGATCATGTCGTCAGACCAGCTTGTGCGTGCCCGAGGTTGTTTCGGTTTGTTGTCACACGATGTTCTGCCTTCATTAAACTGTCGCACCCACGAACGCACTTTCGACACATCCATAACTCCATCACCACATGTCTCCTTCAACAGTCGATGAATTTCAATTGGTTTCACACCACACAAATTCAGAAAACGAATGATTGCACGCTGTTCAAGTAAGGAAAACGTCGCCATTTTAAGTATTTAAAACATTTCTCATTCTCACCGCTGGCGGTAAAATTCCATCTACCGTACGGTGCTGCCATCTCTGGGACGTATTGACAATGAACGCGGCCTCATTTTAAAACAATGTGCATGTTCCTATCTCTTTCCAGTCCGGAGAAAAAAAATCGGAGGCCTTAGAACTTGAATGCACCTCGTATATTTGCAAACCTTATCATTGTCGTTAAAAGAGTTCCAAAAGTGTTTAAGCCGAAAAACTTTCGCAATATGTTATTTATCTAATCTCTGCACCTAATATGAAACTAAAAAATAAACACTAAATGGTGGGCAATGTAAAGAGGTGAAATTTCACAAACTTTCTTGTCTACGTACTTACTGGCCCTAGGTGGTCCACCAGTGACCTGTTAATCGACGCTAATAACTGAAGTATTTTTGTGTACTCCATTACGTTGAGAATTACATGGGAAACCACTGAAATTACTGTCGTGACTAAGTGCAGCTAAATTGCTATATACATGATAATATTCATTTCGGAATATGGTGGTACAAGTATTATCACAAAATGCGCACGCAGAGATCACCTGTATTACACCATAGACGGCTGCAATCATAAAATCCGACCCCAGTCTTTGAATAGTTTTTGTGTCTGCATCAATTGTAGGTATCATCAGGCCAAATAGCTTGCAGGGAACGTGAAGTAGTCTGCTGGCCAAAAGGAGCTGCACACACAGTTCTGTTGCAGTGGTGGCGAAACAGTTTTCTTGCGACATCTGAAAAGAAAGAATAATTACACTGGCAACAGCGTCTTCATATTCACTTCTTACTGCCGTACTTCGTATATTACAGACTGGAAAGAATGTCTTCATATTCACTTCTTACTGCTGTACTTCGTATATTACAGAAGTCGTATAGTACAGACTTCTGTGTGTTTCCAGCCGCCTGCTAATTAGCCTAGGTACAGTCGTACATTAGAAAAAAATAGTTCCAGTACAGTCCATAGTTTACTGCATAACTCACTGCAGAATATGAACTGAATAAAATTATCAAATTATACGTGGAGTGAATTTGACTATTTCGTGACCACTGATGGTTAAGTCTGAAGTCGAATTGTTTCTTAATCAAGCACATTTCTCTCATCAAAGAAATAACTGTGCTTATGTTGATGACGATCAGTAAACAAAGGCTCAAACACTTACTGTAACAATTTGTAATTAAAGTTTATTGCCAGTCCACTTGATAGTCTGTTAACAAGACAGCTAAACTGTACTAAATTTATAACGGGCTTCACTCTCAGAATTTCTTAATATCACAGCTGTGGACCCATGGGACTGTATGCTGCACAGAAAAATATGTCCAACACGTCATCACACTATTGCGATCTAGAATCGAGAACGCCCTCACCACAATCCAAGAATGAGACCTACTTCCAAGTTCCAGTATTTATCTTAACCTGTAATGCCTCAACACAGTCGTTCCTCAGTGGCTTGAAGTTTGATTGCTGCCCTCTTAGTCAAAAACATGGTTCAAATGGCTCTGGGCACTATGGGACTTAACTACTGAGGTCATCAGTCCCATAGAACTTAGAACTACTTAAACCTAACTAACCTAAGGACATCACACACAACCATGCCCGAGGCAGGATTCGAACCTGCGTCCTTAGCGGTCGCACGGTTCCAGACTGTAGCTCCTAGAACCGCTCGGCCACTCTGGCCGGCCCCCTCTTAGTGGCTAATGTCGTCAGTAACACCACTTGTTTCATATAAAGCGTTCTGATAGTCTCCTGGAAACTTGCCAGCCCAACCTCTACTCAAATTTCAGACATTGAGTTTAATTCTCCATTCACTCCGATATCTATTGTCATCCTGTGACATATTTAATATCCATTCTGTGCCAGATGATCTTCCTTGTACTCTGAAGCTTGAAACATTGGTCATCCGGGTCATCCGACTGTGTATCCCTCATCTGACATTAGCTTCCAAACGTAACATTGACCAACGCCTCTGTGGGCAATAGACGCCAGAAGTGTTTTGGGAGCCTCTGAGTGTGTGCACCTAGTGAGTGAGGACTATAGAACCACATTGAATGATTGTTAGCAAATGTATTTGGAGAGCACTTAGGTAGGTAGTGTGGGTAGAAAACATGATACTGCAACATATTGCGGTAAACAGTGAGTGACGAGAAGTAAAAGTTATTTTGTTTGTATTGCGTGTTATTTAGTGCTGCATAATTGTGAACAACATTCGGCTGTACAGATCTAATGCATTTAACTGATCGAATTGAGAAACAACAGGAAATTCGACTATATTTAGAAAATATTTGTAAAATCAGGATGTTTGGCACATTGACATTGAGCGTATAAAAAGTCAGTTCAGAAACATAATGAATTTCTTACGAAGAACAGAGAAATATCGAACAGAGTAGCAGAGTGCCTCGCGTTTTGTGGAACTCATAATTTTGCACTAAGGCCTCCCAGTGAATAACTGGAGTCAGTTAACAATAGCAATTCCTTAGATTTCTCATCTCGTTCCAGGATGTCTTAACAATGTGTCAGAGGACTATTTAAACAGCTCTGCTTTTTTGATGTGTGAAAATATACGTCACATAATATATAGACAATATACAGAATAAACTTTTAGATTGCATGAATCAAGTAAATATTGAAGAAATGATTAAAAACATTACTGCTGCCATTTTTAATTCCATGCAGGTAGATTAAACGACAGATAACACATGCAAAAATTCGTTTCACGTTATACTGCGGTAGACAAATGGGAAGGCGTCTGTTGAAAGATTTGATTCCATTGACGTGAATAACAAAAATCAAGGTTATGAGACAAGCAATTCCGTTACAAAATTTACTGACTTCCATGGTGAGCACCATTCTCCACTGGTCAGTTCGTTTCCAGTCGAATCGGTCCTCTTTCTGTATATGTGTCGGTTATTTGTGACAGATTATGACAAATGTAAATGGTTTTCTGCTCCATCATTTTTATTACATTTTGGAGCCTAGCATAGGGACATTTGCCTTTCAATTGCTAAAATAAAGTGAGGTTCACCTGCAACCTCTGGCCGCTAGTTCCTTTTATAGCTTCAGACTGGTTTCCTTGCAAAAACCGCAGATAATTCCATCAATTCCACAAGCCGTGGACAAAGCTGCAGCTTATCTGGAAACCCGTTTTCTTCGTTCTTATATTAAAGTGCATGCAGTTGTCTGTAAAATATTGGTTCTATTTTCTCTGTTTACAACAGGAAATCAAGTATTTCGGATGATGATGATGAGGATGTTTGGTTTGTGGGGCGCTCAACTGCGTGGTTATCAGCGCCCGTACAATTTCCCAACCTTTGCTCAGTCCAATTTCGCCACTTTCCTGGATGATCATGAAATGATGAGGACAACACAAACACCCAGTCATCTCGAGGCAGGTGAAAATCCCTGACCCCGCCGGGAATCGAACCCGGGACCCCGGGCTCGGGAAGCGAGAACGCTACCGCGAGACCACGAGCGGCGGACAAGTATTTCGGTGTTGTGCAAACTTTATACAGGGTGTTACAAAAAGGTACGGCCAAACTTTCAGGAAACATTCCTCACACACAAATAAAGAAAAGATATTATGTGGACATGTGTCCGTAAACTCTTAATTTCCATGTTAGAGCTCATTTTAGTTTCGTCAGTATGTACTGTACTTCCTCGATTCACCGCCAGTTGGCCCAATTGAAGGAAGGTAATGTTGACTTCGGTGCTTGTGTTGACATGCGACTCGTTGCTCTACAGTACTAGCATCAAGCACATCAGTACGTAGCATCAACAGGTTAGTGTTCATCACGATCGTGGTTTTGCAGTTAGTGCAATGTTTACATATGCGGAGTTGGCAGATGCCCTTTTGGTGTATGGGTTAGCACGGGGCAATAGCCGTGGCGCGGTACGTCTGTATCGAGACTAGAGGTGTACAAATTCCCCTTGCAGCCTGCTTGCCCCTAGCTACTCTGCAACCATTCATGCAGGTCAGCCTGCCTCGACGTACACACAAGAGTGCGCGTGTACGTGTACTGAGGCGTAGTGGGTAATGCGGTCGACACGGGCTCCCGCAAGCCCGGGTTACATGGTTTCCCGCAGGCCTGCCAAGCTTCACGGGACCCGCTCAGCTTGCTGCGCCTGACGACAGGTTGCGCTGTCAAGCTACCGTGACTAGAGTAGCCAGGTAGTTAGCTCACAGTTCATTTATCGCAACGGTGGGGGCAGCACAATGAATAAGTCGAACTTTAATGAGACTGAAAAAAAAAAATTGACAACTGGCGAATACATGCTGGTAACGAAACAGAGCACAAGTGCTGCATGGGAAACGTTTTCGTGTGTTTATGAGGCCGCTTCAAATAAATCGGTAGGTGTGTCTCAATGCAAACTATGTAAAAAGCTCTTAAGTACTTATTCGGGAACCTCGAGTATGTTACGACATGTGTGCAAATTTGACAAGCAGTTCCCTCACTCCATAAATATCTTCAAAGAGGACAAAAACTTAGTGGCCGCAAAGTGCGTCGAAATGTGTGCGAAGGACCTGAGACCATTTAGCAGTATAGAGGGAGAAGGATTTCTTAATTTAGGGCAGACTCTGATCGACATAGGTAAAAAATAGGGCTCAGTTGATATTAAAAATATTATGCCATCCCGAGTGACAGTAGCTAGGAAAGTTCAAACCTTAGCTGATAAAGTGCGCAGCAAAATGCTCCCAGATATAGTGCATGCGATTCGTTCTGGTATATGTGCCAGTACATTTGATCTATGGACAGACAATTACAAAGGGGTGCATTACATGTCCGTGACAATGCATTACATAAATTCAGACTGGCGTTTGAATAAATATGTACTGATGTGCTCTGCGTTTCCTGACTGCCCAAAAACTGGCTGGAATATTCGCTACGAGTTGGAAGATCGCATAGAAACTATGGGTGTTTTCCGTGAAGACATTGCCAAAATTACGTTTGTCACAGACCAGGGCAGTAACATTGTCAAAGCTCTCGAAATATATCAGCGTCTTCCATGCATGGCTCACAGTATAAACACAGTCTTGAAACATGTTCTGAGCGAACAGTTTTTGAAAGAAAATGTTCCAAATATATTAGCCATTCTTAATACAGTGCGGGCTACGGTTTCCTACTTCAAGAGAAGAGGTCTCTGTGAGAGACTGAACTCATCTTTAAAGCAGTAGGTTTCAGCTCGCTGGAATAGTTATTTTGACATGCTTGTATCAGTCCATTCTCAGGTTGATTCAGTGAAGGCTGTCTTACATAACGAAGGTGCCTCTGATAAGATGCTGGGTTATGACCACCAGATAACTGGCCAGGTTATAGCATTTCTTAAGCCGTTTAAAGAAGCCACAGTTGATCTAGAGGGTGACAAGGAGCCAACCCTACATTTAGTTCTACCGTGGTTTTATGCCTTAAAAGCTCACTGTACTGTACGGGGTAACGATGAAGAGGTTTGTAATGTTATTCCAACTGAATATTATAGAACCACTTTTGAAATATGTATGTTTATAAAATGTATTTTCAGGACATGCAACCTTTGAAACAAGCCGCCGGTGCCTTCCTAGAACAGAAAATGTGCGTTAGTAGGGTGCATAAAATTGAAACGTTTATGGTGCCTAACTACCGCACATTAAGTAAATTAACCGAGGATGAAAAAATTGTTTACCAAGCAGCACGACAGATGTGTGCTGAAGGTAAGCTCCTAAGATAATGCGTATATTCTTCATCTACATGTACATGTGTACCTGCAAGTCACACGCAAGTGCTTGGTTGAGGGTTCATCGAACCACTTTCAACTTATTTGTCTCCCATTCTCGAATTTCGCGCGGGATAAAACACCTACATCTCTCCGTCTGAGCGCTGTTTTTTGTATTTTATTCTGATGATCATTTCTTCCAATGTAAGTTGGTGATCGAAATTTCATATATAGATCGCGCCACGTCAAAAAACGCCATTGTTGTAATGATTCCCACCCCAACTCCTGTATAATTTCCGCGGCACTCTTTCCCCTGTTTCACAGTAATACCAAACGAGCTGCCCTTCTTTAGACTCTTTCGACCTCCTCCATCAATCGTACCAGAAAAGGCTCTCCAACTGCGTAGCAATGCTCCAAAACAGTGTTTTGTCATTAAAACGCCTACAACATTTTCTGTGTGTCCATTCCTATTTAAGTAGGTGGTAATTGTAATCAGAGGTATTAAGTAGAATCTACAGCCTTTAGATTTGACTGGTTGATCTCGTAAAGGAAGTTTAACGGACTTAGTTTAGTACACACACGGATAACCTCGCTCTTTTCATTATTTATTGCCAACTGCTAATTTTCACACCAAAAATATATATCTTATTTAAATCGTCCTGCAGTTAGTTTTGATCTTTTGGTGACTTTACTGGACGATAAATAATAGCATCATCTAAAAACTATTATAATTTCAACTATGTGTAGTACGATCTTCACATTTTTCTGCAAATATTGATTGGAACCTGTATAGTTTCAGTACAAGTGCCCAATCACAGCACCAAAGAAACAAATCCAGGGCCGTACAAAATGGCGAAATTTGAGGACGGTCAGAAGAGTCTCCTCTCCTACATGATGACGTCAGCAGATACTTGCAAGAACACTGTGTGAACGAGGGAGATATTCTACAGTGGTGGAAAAATGACTCCCAACGACTTCCTCGACTTCCGTGTGTGGCAAGAAAAATATTAAATATGCCAGCCACTAGTGCCTCTAGTGAGAGAATTTTTAGTTGCGCTGGAAACCTAATTAGCGAAAAACGATCACGTCTTAATGCAGACAGACTTAACGATCTCGTCATAATTAATTCAAACACTAATCAGCAGACACATTAAGAATACAGCAGAACATTAAACAGGAAACTATGAGTTTGAGTGCAAATTTACTAATTAAGACTGCAGTTTTCTTTCTTGTGCTTTGTGGGCGTCAATTTCTGAGACAGAAATTTTGTAATGCATACAGTTCATTTTTATTTTAGACTAAACTTCTTGATTTCAATCCTCCCAAGTGACATTTGTTATTGTTTGTAACCCATTTTCTGTTACTTGTGTTTGCAAAAGTAGCCAAATATTTTAGGAGTATCTGGTTTGGCCTAAATAATACTTACAGGGGAACTGAAGGAAAATTTGTAAATATTTTATGTTGAAAAGTGTTCTGCAAAATAAAATATTCATTTGTGGATTAAGGCAATACACATAATGAGTTTAAATTACAATTTATTTTGTTGAGTTCCACACACATTGCGAAGTGTAATTTTATTCCTGTATTTCTATATTAAGGGGAATCCCATAAGCAGGGTCAAGATGCTGAAGACCTAGACACTACAAATGCTTTTAAAATGAAGAGCGTCTTTTTCCACAAATGTATTGTAGTAGGAATATAATGGAAACTCTGAGTCACTCTCCACAGCGTCTACGTCTGCGTCATGAGGGTTCAGACTCGTCGTTTAGGTCTGTGTTATGAGGGTCTACAGTCGTCGTTTAGGTTTGCGTCATGCAAGGAAACACTTGTCGTCTAAGTCTGCATCATGAGGTCCGAACTATGATCCCTATGACACAGACCTAGACTACAAGTGTGGACTCTCATGACGCAAATGTAGACGCCGCGAAAAATGGCTCAGAGTCACCATTTTATTCCCAGTACTATAGTTTATAGACGAACTGGGTACGAAACAAGCGCTTCGATTTTGTTAAAATGCATTTTGGCAATTTAGAATGATTTTGACAACTTTGAATGAATTCACAGAACCAGTAAAATACACCCTGGAAAAGTAGTTAAATATTTGTATAACTGGTGTCATACTTGGCTGAAACATACTAGAGTTAAAGAATCTAGACTTACAAAGTCTTAATTTGGTTCTCATTGCAAGACAGTAGTTATCAAGGTCGTGGATAATTTGTTCTTCTGGGGAGGGGACCAATCTTCTTTTTTGGGGGGTTGAGGTTCACTTCTTTAGTACAAATATCCATCCGTTTCAGTGTTGAAACCTGTAACACAGACTGCATTGCGTTCCACTAAAACAAAAAACACTATGTTCATGGGCTCGGGAGGGGGGGGGGGGGGGACTCCTGGTGGTTATCTGGTGCTTTTAGTGTACAAAGGAGCTCCATTTTCAGTGATTGTTCTGATTGCTACACAAACCTGTTTGAGATGTGATCTGATGGTGGTTCGAATTGAGAATATCCAGTATTGAGAGATTGTGAAGTCTCGAAGAAATCCTTTTATGTTTGACAACTAGCTGAAAACCCGGCGTTGCCTGGCCATGTATTTATTCCATACTCTCGAAGTCCATCTTCCCTCCCCTATTTTCTCTCTATCCATTTATTCCTCGCCCCCCTCCCCATCCCTTGGCCCATCTCCCCTCACCCTCTATCCTTCTCCTCGTCCTCTCTCTGTTGGACTCCGCCACCTCAGTTCATCTCCTCTTCACCTATCTATGAAAACTCATATATATCTGTCAACTTATGTGGTGATCAGTGAAGCAGTGTCAAAGTTTATTGATAGGTAGCATTTATTGTAATACTTTTTGATACGCAGCATTGATAGTTTTGTTTTCTGGTGCGTAAACAAATGATGCTGAAGGTGTCCCGACAGGGGAATATGCGACATACAATTGGCCATGTGAAAAACATGATTCTCAAGATTGATGCCACAAACATATAACGACTGCCCTTGCGATTTATCTATCGACATGGCAAATGCAGCCTGCACTGGAAATTATAACCGTTCAAAGTCGAGTGGCATGTCGGTCGGAATCATAGTGTTATGTGGAATCAAACTGACTTCACCTTTGTACTTTCCTTTTAAAATTGTGTCTTCGATTACGTTGTTGTTTAATTTCTTCACCACAAGCCGGGTGCCATTACAAAAACGTGGCTAGTTTACCTTTCGCAACACAATGATTGCCGATCCGACTTAATTTAAGATTGGGAGGCGGTAATCCGGGCAAATTCAGCGAATTTAAAAATTCCGTAGGATAGTTGACTACATCATCTTGGTTAGTAACGGAATAAACTGACTTGTATGTCATCAATTCACCAGTATCATATTTTGAATCTGAAAATTCATTTCGTTAACATCAAGGTTTTTTGAAGCCAATACAACACGTTCGCTCAACCAAAACTGGTTTGCAACTGTTAAACGACATTTGCTGTGCGCGAATTGTCAAACACGATGACTGTGAATGTGTCAGACATCTCTCAAATTTCAAAAAGATCATAGGCATTTCGTTTAAAAAATGAAAAAAATGTATGTATATATACATACACACACACACACACACACACACACACACACACACACACACACACACACATATGATGGTCAAGTGTGCAAAATTTCTTCAAGATCGGAATAAAACTGTAGGTTGGTGTAGAAGTGTGTAAGTAAAGTAGTCTCCGCCATGCACCATTCAGAATTTTAAGCAGACAGCGCCCTTCATCCTGCTTTGAATATCAAGTGTGCCAAATTTCATCAAGATCGGAATAAAAACGTACAATTTGTCGAATTCCGTTCGGTAAAGTAACCTCTACCATGCACCCTACGAAATTTTATGTAGACCGTGACCTTCCTTTTGGTTTCAAGGTATAGTGTGCTAAATTTTATTAAGATTGAGTGCAATACAAACACACGGACACAGTGAAAACGCACTTTCAGTTTTTCTCAAATTTTCGAATTTTTCGTTCGATTTTCAAAAAATTTTATTTCATAAAAACCTTGTCCTGAGAATTACGAACACAACAAAAAAAATTGCCGAATTGATCCAGCGGTTCTCGAGGTTTATGCTTATCAACACATCTGGGAATTCATTTTTATTTATATAGATAATAGGCCCGAAATATACGCGTAGATCCGAATGTACAAATAAAACCCAATATTTTTTGACCTGAAATTAATATATATATAATTTTGGGGTAAAATAAAAACTTTTAACTAACGTTCATAATACGACAATGACCCGCACAGATTAAACGGCTGCGTAGCGCAGCTCAGCAGTAGTATGGGCAGGCAAGCAAGTTTCCCGCAGCCTGCCCGGGTTGGGTTCTGCTTGGCTTGGCTGGGAGTGAAGCAGCCTGCCCGTTCTGTTGACAACGCGCGGCGGCCTGCCCGCCTGGCCACCGGGCAAGCATGGGCGGGTTAAAAGCGGAACATGTACACCACTAATCGAGACAGACTTCCGGAACGAAGGTGTTCCGACAGGAAGACGTTCGAAGCAATTGATCGGCGTCTTAGGGAGCACGGAACATTCCAGCCTATGACTCGTGACTGGGGAAGACCTAGAACGACGAGGACACCTGCAATGGACGAGGCAATTCTTCGTGCAGTTGACGATAACCCTAATGTCAGCGTCAGAGAAGTTGCTGCTGCACAAGGTAACGTTGACCTCGTCGCTGTATGGAGAGTGCTACGGGAGAACCAGTTGTTTCCGTACCATGTACAGTGTGTGCAGGCAGTATCAGCAGCTGATTGGTCTCCACGGGTACACTTCTGCGAATGGTTCATCCAACAATGTGTCAATCCTCATTTCAGTGCAAATGTTCTCTTTACGGATGAGGCTTCATTCCAATGGGATCAAATTGTAAATGTTCACAATCAACATTTGTGGGCTGACGAGAATCCGCACGCAATTGTGCAGTCACGTCATCAACACAGATTTTCTGTGAACGTTTTGGCAGGCATTGTTGGTGTTGTCTTGATTGGGCCCAACGTTCTTCCATCTACGCTCAATGAAGCACGTTATCATGATTTCATACGGGATACTCTACCTGTGCTGCTAGAACATGTGTCTTTACAAGTACGACACAACATGTGGTTCATGCACGATGGAGCTCCTGCACATTTCAGTCGAAGTGTTCGTACACTTCACAACAACAGATTCGGTGACCGATGGATTGGTAGAGGCGGACCAACTCCATGGCCTCCACGCTCTCCTGACCTCAACCCTCTTGACTTTCATTTATGGGGGCATTTGAAAGCTCTTGTCTACGCAACCCCGGTACCAAATGTAGAGACTCTTCGTGTAAGCATTGTAGACGGCTGTGATACAATACGCCATTCTCCAGGGCTGCATCAGCGCATCAGGGATTCCATGCGACGGAGGGTGGATGCATGTGTCCTCGCTAGCGGAGGACATTTTGAACATTTCCCGTAACAAAATGTTTGAAGTCACGCTGGTACGTTCTGTTGCTGTGTGTTTCCATTCCATGATTAACTTGATTTGAAAAGAAGTAATAAAATGAGCTCTAACATGGAAAGTAAGCGTTTCCGGACACATGTCCACATAACATATTTTCTTTCTTTGTGTATGAGGAATTTTTCCTGAAAGTTTGGCCGTACCTTTTCGGAACACCCTGTATGTAATGAGTGTAGCCGAATTTGGTTCATATGATTTCTTAATTGTCGACAATTTTTCTGGCATGTCCAGTTTTTTCAGATTATCGGACTTGTATTTGCGTGGGTAGAGGTATCTCTTTAATCAGCGTTGTGCGTAAAATCTTCTCGGGTATTGTTGAAAGGAAAGTGCGAGTATTATTTGAGGACAAAATGGATGAAAATCAGTGTGGGTTTAGGCCTTTTAGAGGTTGTCAGAACCAGATCTTTAGGATATGGCAAATAATGGAGAAGTGTTACGAGTGGAACAGGGAATTGTATCTATGCTTTACAGATCTAGAAAAGGCATGTGACCGGGTTCCTAGGAGGAAGTTATTGTCTGTTCTACGAGATTATGGAATAGGAGGCAAACTTTTGCAAGCAATTAAAGGTCTTTATATAGATAGCCAGGCAGCAGCTAGAGTTGACGGTAAATTGAGTTCATGGTTCAGAGTAGTTTCAGGGGTAAGACAAGGCTGCAACCTGTCTCCACTGTTGTTCATATTATTTATGGATCACATGTTGAAAACAATAGATTGGCTGGTTGAGATTAAGATATGTGAACACAAAATAAGCAGTCTCGCATATTCGGATGACTCGGTTGTGATGGCAGATTCGATTGAAAGTTTGAAAACTAATATTTCAGCGCTAGATCAGAAATGTAAGGACTATGGTATGAAGATTAGCATCATCAAAACGAAAGTAATGTCAGTGGGAAAGAGATAAAACGGATTGAGTGCCAAATAGTAGGAACAAAGTTAGAACAGGTGGACGGTTTCAAGTACTTAGGATCCATATCCTCACAGGATAGCAACATAGTGAAAGAACTGGAAGCGAGGTGTAGCAAAGCTAATGCAGTGAGCGCTCAGCTACGATCTACTCTCTTTTGCAAGAAGGAAGTCAGTACCAAGACTAAGATATCTGTGCACCGTTCAATCTTTCGACCAACTTTGTTGTATGGGAGCGAAAGCTGGGTGGATTCAGGTTACCTTATCAATAAGGTTGAGGTTACGGATATGAAAGTAGCTAGGATGATTGCAGGTACTAGTAGATGGGAACAATCGCAGGAGGGTGTCCACAATGAGGAAATCAAAGAAAAACTGGGAATGAACTCTATAGACGTAGCAGTCAGGACGAACAGGCTTAGATGGTGGGGTCATGTTACACGCATGGGAGAAGCAAGGTTACCCAAGAGACTCATGGGTTCAACAGTAGAGGGTAGGAGGTGTCGGGGTAGACCAAGGAGAAGGTACCTGGATTCGGTTAAGAATGATGTTGAAGTAATAGGCTTAACACCAGAAGAGGCACCAATGTTATCACTGAATAGGGGATCATGGAGGAATTTTATAATGGGGACTATGCACAAGACTGAACGCTGAAAGGCATAATCAGTCTTTAATGATGATGATGATGATTATTATTATTATTATATCACACCAGGAAATATTTTCATTAGATGCTCAGGTCTCTATATTTATTCAAGATAAACATGAAAACGTAACTCTTAAACATCTCGCAATCCTGTGGTCACAGCCGCCATTCATAATTTTTAATGTGTTAATCACTACAGTCCCTTACCACAGAATAAAAATTTTCAACTATACCATTTTTCCCCCAATTTTCCTTCATTGACTGGAGTATTGGTAAAGCGGTCTCTGAGGACTTCATTTAGAGTGGAACCCTAAGTACACTCAAACGTGTGAATTATACAGCAGAGCCAGTTTCAGCCCAGTGAGGACATTGCTCCACTATGTATACAAACCAGCTGCCATGTGTGTCACCCTTATGGAAACAATCCACTCACATGTTCTCTTAAGTTACATTTATGGAAGTGTAATTCATGACCTTAATATAAACACAGGGGTTGCATATGCTATTACGTTATGTTTATGGAAGTCTAATTGGCGACCAGATGCCTTAATGTAATTCATGACTCAAAATCTTCACCTCCCCCTTCCCTATTCCCCACTTCTCTAGTCCATTTGCATGGGATACTTTACTAAGATGTTTCCCTAACTACTCCAAAAGAGTCGCGACTTACAAAACCCCACTTCATGGCTTTGTCATTTATGCCCTGTGTATTAGCCAACCAGTACAAAAAGTCATCAGCTATTCTCTATACCAAAAGTGTGATGTATAAATGTCATGGAGGGCGGCACCAGTGTTATTTGGTGCATAATTCGCAAATTTTTCTTGCAAGCAATAGCTCGAAATTTTGCATTGCCTCTGGAACGTCTGAAACTTACATGGCTATTTAAGGTCTGGGGCAATTTGTTGCTCTTCTAGCCTATTTTCTTCAAGTATTCAAAACATCCAATTTGAAGTTCATCATACAAAGACACACACAGATTATTGCAAATATGAGTTTGTTAATTTTTAATACTAACCGCAGTGCACTGTTTAAACAGATACACTTCTACACTGATATACCATGGTTTCACATTCAACTGTTATCACAGTGCATTATTGAAACAAGCACACTCTTACACTGATGTGCCATAGTTTCGTTTTTAACAATCACCATAGCATCACAGAAAAATGCACTTGTAAACCATATAGCCGGCCTTGAAAGTCTCTTGGGGTTTGCTGCCGGATCCTAAAATCAACTTGACTCGATATTTCGGCGATCCAACTGTTCGCCATCTTCAGCAAATGCTGCTTCTGCTGATGAGTCCCGCTGAGAACTGACGCAAGATTGCAATTCGACGTCCTATATAGGCCACCGTTCAGTACACGGCGCATGCGCCGCCCATCACGGTTTCTGCCTTACAAAACAAGGAGGTGGCGCCGCCCTTAGTGAAACACTGCTGGCAGCGATATATCGCAATCCATGCCGCACCGAAGAACGTTCAGTTTTTGATGCGAGATAATACGGGATTCCACGTTTTGCTAAGTGGAAACCCATTGTCTCTGTTGATTAAATTATCAGCCAACCTAATTTCAATCGCCTCTTTATAGACATTATTCCAAAACCCGGAAATGTTGGCAATCACAACAGTTCCCTGAAATTTCATTTTGTGTCCCTCATTTAGGCAGTGTTCTGCTACGGCCGATTTTTCCGGCTGTTGTAGCCTCGTGTGACGGCGATGTTCCACACACCTGTCATGCACTGTGCGAATAGAACGGCCAACGTAAGCTTTCCCACATTAACACGGGATTTTGTACACTCCGAGTTTCCTAAGTCCCAAATCATTCTTCACAGAGCCGAGAAGAGTCCTAATCTTAGAAGGTCGACGAAACACACTCTTAATGTTAAAATTCCTTAAAATTCATCCAATCTCAAACGATAAGCCTCCAGCATAAGGAAGAAAGGCCACAGACCTATGTTCCTCTTCGTACGCCTCCGGAGATGGTCCAAATTCCATAGCCCGATGAATTTGTATCTCGGTGTATCCATTTTCCTTAAAAACAGTCATCAAATGCTCAAGTTCTTGGGTGAAGCTGTCTGCTTCGGACATGGCATATGCTCTCCGTACCAAAGTCCTAAGGACGCCACTACGTTGGTGTGGTGGATGAAAACTCTTAGGGTGCAGATACCAGTCTGTATGTGTCGGCTTTCGGTGAACACTGTGTCCCAAAGTTCCATCTGGTAGAACAAGCAGTACACAGCCTACCCGAGGATCAAGCAGAGAAAATAAGGCAAGAAGTGTCGCACACATTACGTCGGGCTCGACCACCGCGGGATAACATCTCTTCCGCAGAGAGGGTAGCCATTCGTTCCCTTAAGAATGATGACGAAGTAGTAGTTTTACCAACTGACAAGGGGAATGCCACAGTTGTAATGACGCGGGATGATTATGTCCTAAAAATGGATTCACTTCTCAACGACGCGGCGTACAGAAGACTATCTAATGACCCCACGGAAAGGATCAAACGCAAGACACTTTCACTGTTGAAAAAGAGTTCGTTGTCAGATGATTTACATAAGATACTTCATCCTGGTGCTGCCGTTCCACCTAGGTTGTATGGTCTGCCTAAGTTGCATAAGGAAGAGGTTCCTCTACGCCCTATTGTTAGCAATTTGGGTGCACTCATTTATAACCTGGCAAAGTACTTATCATCTGCCCTCAGTCCATTTGTTGGCAAGTGTGAGCACCATATATCCAGTTCGGTGGATTTTATTCGACGATTGGGATCTTTGAAGTTGAGTCCTTCAGATCTGTTAGTGAGTTTCGATGTGGTATCCCTATTTACACGAGTTCCTCTGGAAGAGTCCCTTAGCTTGATCAGTGAAAGACTGGATGAAGAGCTGGTGAAGCTTTGTCGTCATGTGCTGACCTCCACGTATTTTTTATTTAACGGTAACATTTTTGAACAGACTGACGGAGTGGCTATGGGTAGTCCTTTGTCACCCATAGTCGCCAATTTATTTATGGAGGGCTTCGAGGCCATGGCACTGAGGACTTCAGCTTTGCAACCAACGTGCTTCTGGAGATACGTGGACGATACCTTCTTCATCTGGCCGCATGGACGTGATGCTCTTAACAGATTTTTGGACCACTTCAACTGTCTTCATCCCCATACCAAATTTACTATGGAGGTTGAAAATGATGGGATGCTTCCATTTTTAGACGTAATGGTTTATAAAAAACCAGATGGAACTTTGGGACACAGTGTTCACCGAAATCCGACGCATACAGATTGGTATCTGCACCCTAAGAGTTTTCATCCACCACACCAACGTAGTGGCGTCCTTAGAACTTTGGTACGGAGAGCATATGCCATTTCCAACGCAGACAGCTTCACCCAAGAACTTGAGCATTTGATGACTGTTTTTAAGGAAAATGGATACACCGAGAAACAGATTCGTCGGGCTATGGAATTTGGACCATCTCCGGAGGCGTACGAAGAGGAACATAGGTCTGTGGCCTTTCGTCCTTATGCTGTAGGCTTATCGTTTAAGATTGGACGAATTTTAAGGAATTTTAACATTAAGAGTGTGTTTCGTCGACCTTCGAAGATTAGGGCTCTTCTCGGCTCTGTGAAGGATGATTTGGGACTTAGGAAACCCGGAGTGTACAAAATCCCGTGTCAATGTGGGAAAGCTTACGTTGGCCGTTCTATTCGCACAGTGCATGACAGGTGTGTGGAACATCGCCGTCACACGAGGCTACAACAGCCGGAAAAATCGGCCGTAGCAGAACACTGCCTAAATGAGGGACACAAAATGAAATTTGAGGGAACTGTTGTGATTGCCAACATTTCCGGGTTTTGGAATAATGTCTATAAAGAGGCGATTGAAATTAGGTTGGCTGATAATTTAATCAACAGAGACAATGGGTTTCCTCTTAGCAAAACGTGGAATCCCGTATTATCTCGCATCAAAAACTGAACGTTCTTCGGTGCGGCATGGATTGCGATATATCGCTGCCAGCAGTGTTTCACTAAGGGCGGCGCCACCTCCTTGTTTTGTAAGGCAGAAACCGTGATGGGCGGCGCATGCGCCGTGTACTGAACGGTGGCCTATATAGGACGTCGAATTGCAATCTTGCGTCAGTTCTCAGCGGGACTCATCAGCAGAAGCAGCATTTGCTGAAGATGGCGAACAGTTGGATCGCCGAAATATCGAGTCAAGTTGATTTTAGGATCCGGCAGCAAACCCGAAGAGACTTTCAAGACTTATTACGCCGGGAAAGCCTACGTAATCATATAGCCGGCCGTTGTGACCGAGCGGTTCTAGGCGCTTCAGTCCGGAACCGCGCGACCGCTACTGTCGCAGGTTGGAATCCTGCCTCGGGCATGGATATGTGTGATGTCCTTTGGTTAGTTAGGTTTAAGTAGTTCTAAGTTCAAGGGGACTGATGACTTCAGATGTTAAGTCCCTTAGTGCTCAGAGCCAAACCATATAGCTCACTGGTTGTCCGCTGCTGTGTCTAGTACTAGGAATGCAATGGAAGAGCTACAAATTACGAGAAATGTCAGATCGAGTGTCGGATGTCATCGTTTCCACGATTGTAGCGCCTCTCCCGGTAGCTGATGACGTCAATGCTGCTGCTGCAGCTGTTTTCTAGATAGCTGTCCCTTCACATCCAAGGTGGATTTGCCACATTGGCCAATTCCAAATAACTTGCTAGCAGTGAATGCACCTGAAATAACAAAATAAAGGCCTTTCTCAATATGTGGCAGCAGCATGCTTCAATGGGTCTATAGACATTAATCATTTTTCAGCAGTATGCTACTTACCTCTCCAAAAAGCACTACGCAAGGGTGAAGACATGCGCAGCAAACAACTGCTGCAGCTTCTAACAATCACTTAATTGTTATTTTTCCGGGAATGAGACATTAATATTGGCAGTCCATCACCATAACCTCCATGCTATCCCTAGGAAGGTTCCTCTAAGCACATTATGGCAAGAACCTTATAGAAAGGACGATACATTCGTGCAATAATCACATTCATGAATTTGCTTCCTCATTAAAAGCTTTTATCTTAGTGATTGCTTCCTACACTCTGCACGGAATTTCGGTAGATATTTTAAATTTCGACTTTTCAATTTGTAGCTGTAATCAGCACAAGTAAATATTGCCCACTGCACCTTTAACGCCATGCCAATTTGCAATATACAACGTTAATTTGCTTTCCGCCATGAACAAAGTGATATTAAAACAGAAACATTACTGGTCAAGCAACTGAGTGATCCCAAATTAATTTTGTGTGATATTCATTTAATAAACATGTATTAACAGGGACATCATATCTTATATAGTTTGTATTCCAGCAGACTCGATTTCACACACTAAATTTTGTGGCGTATATTAAAGAATTAGCCTGAGTGTTTTTTGATGCTATATGCTACTCCCAAGAGAATGATACATTCCACACAGGCCAGGAAACAGTACTTACAGGGGCATCACAATGTGAAGAGTGGCAGCACTACAGAGATCTCAATATCGGCCACCACGTAAGTTTACATACTATCACTCTACACCACTAATCTATCCCTGTCAACTAAGTACCAAATGAAATGAGATGTGTAACATAGCTTTCCGTCATCCCATTAACAGCATATCCTCCAGTCAGTAGTGCGACATGTAGGAACTCACGTTACTTTTAATTATGCAATGCTTAGTATAGTATCCACATTATATCAGATTTCAACTAGGGTAAAGTATACCTCATCCGCATGGACACTGAACAAATGTGGACTTGTCTCCCATCGCTTGCATGATAGTGCACTTGGTGATCTGCATTATGAAAATTATGAAACCTTCTAGTGGGTATTAATACTGGCTATGTCTCCAGATCAAAACACGGGCCATATTTTAAAAACAAAACCACGACTGAGAAGGCTGTAACATATACATAGGATTTGTGACAGTTGACATTGTTCAAACACGTCGATCCGAGACGTGATTTGACATCTACATATGCATTACCCTGGGCTTGTTTCTCATCTCTCTGTTACAAATTCTATGCTACTCAAATTGTAATATACTCGGCGATTCCGATCATGATGCAGTAGTACCATTCCATTATTGAACCCATATCCTCTGTTTAAACACAGTCACCATACAGAGAGTAACACTGGTGTCATTCTCATCCTTCCCACGTGGGCAATACGCATGCATCTGGTGGTAGATATAGCTGCAATACAGATCCATCGCACACTTTCTATATTCCAAAAACACGTGGAATGGAAGGATTACTTACACAAATTTGGTGTAACTGATAACACACAGCCATGTCAAAATTCTTATAACGTGTAATTTTCAGGAACTAAAGAGCTACACAGATGTATATACACTCCTGGAAATTGAAATAAGAACACCGTGAATTCATTGTCCCAGGAAGGGGAAACTTTATTGACACATTCCTGGGGTCAGATACATCACATGATCACACTGACAGAACCACAGGCACATAGACACAGGCAACAGAGCATGCACAATGTCGGCACTAGTACAGTCTATATCCACCTTTCGCAGCAATGCAGGCTGCTATTCTCCCATGGAGACGATCGTAGAGATGCTGGATGTAGTCCTGTGGAACGGCTTGCCATGCCATTTCCACCTGGCGCCTCAGTTGGACCAGCGTTCGTGCTGGACGTGCAGACCGCGTGAGACGACGCTTCATCCAGTCCCAAACATGCTCAATGGGGGACAGATCCGGAGATCTTGCTGGCCAGGGTAGTTGACTTACACCTTCTAGAGCACGTTGGGTGGCACGGGATACATGCGGACGTGCATTGTCCTGTTGGAACAGCAAGTTCCCTTGCCGGTCTAGGAATGGTAGAACGATAGGTTCGATGACGGTTTGGATGTACCGTGCACTATTCAGTGTCCCCTCGACGATCACCAGTGGTGTACGGCCAGTGTAGAAGATCGCTCCCCACACCATGATGCCGGGTGTTGGCCCTGTGTGCCTCGGTCGTATGCAGTACTGATTGTGGCGCTCACCTGCACGGCGCCAAACACGCATACGACCATCATTGGCACCAAGGCAGAAGCGACTCTTATCGCTGAAGACGACACGTCTCCATTCGTCCCTCCAATCACGCCTGTCGCGACACCACTGGAGGCGGGCTGCACGATGTTGGGGCGTGAGCGGAAGACGGCCTAACGGTGTGCGGGACCGTAGCCCAGCTTCATGGAGACGGTTGCGAATGGTCCTCGCCGATACCCCAGGAGCAACAGTGTCCCTAATTTGCTGGGAAGTGGCGGTGCGGTCCCCTACGGCACTGCGTAGGATCCTACGGTCTTGGCGTGCATCCGTGCGTCGCTGCGGTCCGGTCCCAGGTCGACGGGCACGTGCACCTTCCGCCGACCACTGGCGACAACATCGATGTACTGTGGAGACCTCACGCCCCACGTGTTGAGCAATTCGGCGGTACGTCCACCCGGCCTCCCGCATGCCCACTATACGCCCTCGCTCAAAGTCCGTCAACTGCACATACGGTTCACGTCCACGCTGTCGCGGCATGCTACCAGTGTTAAAGACTGCGATGGAGCTCCGTATGCCACGGCAAACTGGCTGACACTGACGGCGGCGGTGCACAAATGCTGCGCAGCTAGCGCCATTCGACGGCCAACACCGCGGTTCCTGGTGTGTCCGCTGTGCCGTGCGTGTGATCATTGCTTGTACAGCCCTCTCGCAGTGTCCGGAGCAAGTATGGTGGGTCTGACACACCGGTGTCAATGTGTTCTTTTTTCCATTTCCAGGAGTGTATTATAACATTCTCACCAGATAGACGGGAAACACAAAATGAAATCCGTCGAATAAGTATTTTGTAACCCACCTTCTGCGTGGATGGAATACAGTTCGTTAAAGTTACTCCAAATCAAAATAATCCTGACATATTCTACTTTACGCCGCTCCATATGCTTAACCCTAGGCGCTGTATTTGTCTGTTACTCCCTCTACCAACAGTGATATCATACAGCACAGGACACCTTTTCTTGTGTGTGTCCCGTATGTTATATTTATTTGCACCTAGTCTCTGTAGCAGTTATCGACCCTCTGCAATTCAGAGCTGACTTCTGGCATACCTGTCTTCTTAGAGACAACAGCATTGTCCATGAACAGCCTACAACTACATCTAAACACATACTCCATAAGCCGCTGTATCGTGCCTGCCTGAGGGTACGTCATAACCTTCTCAGCCTCCACTCCCACTAAAATCCTTAATCCTATGGGTTATCACTACATAGCAGTTCCTGCAATCCTCTCAAGCACACTTTTCAGTGAGCACCATGGTTCTGCATTCGTCCATTCTCGAATAAATTTAATGGCATTCATATAGTCATGTACCCTTGATTAGAAAGAATTTTCACTGAACATGTAGTGTGTGAAGAATGTGATTCAGTACTACACAGTAAAGAGCTAGCAAACACATTTTGTACAGTGCAGAAGTCGACAGGCGACTGTCAAGTTAATCGACCACCCTCTTTGGGAATGGGCCTTAGATCAGGACAAGAATGCGCTTCTGTGCAGGAGACAAGCTATTTTGCATGTGCTCTATTCGAAGTTATTCATAGATCTGATGATTTCGAAACTGTAAGAATGACTACATTCTAAGAAGGTCTTAAGTCAGTAAACAGATGGCTCAGTAAGCAATAAACTCGTACTTTTTCAGTAGTATGGAAGTGTATCAGTTACTTTTATAGGTCAAACAATTTTGCATCAACCTGGACGACGTTATTTATTGGCCTCTGGTTACTTGAAAGAAAATAGTATGCTGAGTTTCAGAAGATCTGTGTTCACTAGTCATATTGATTCTACTTCCCCAAGAAAGTCACAATACGTGAGCGCGAGATGTGTTTCAGAATTTGGCAATAATATGACACCAGCCATATGACTCATAATGACATACATATGTCGGACGATCCCTCTTGAAAACCAGAATCATCTGTGTCATTTTACAATCGTTTGGTACCTGTCGTTGTTCCTGTGACATAAACTGTACCCAATCCTATGTTTCTACGGCTGGACCAGCCTTTTCCCTTGTTGATGGCTTTTAGATGATTTTCAACTATGTGATCATTTTTATTATTAACTACCATTAATTTGTTCGTTCCATTTAGATTGTTACACGTTTGTGCAATAAAACCGGCAACACATGATACAGTACTTCAGTTTCGAACGTATTATTTAAAAACCACAGCTGGCCGTGGTGGCCAAGCGGTTAAAGGTGCTACAGTCTGAAACCGCACGGCCGCTACGGTCCCAGGTTCGAATCCTGCCTCGGGCATGGATGTGTGTGATGTCCTTAGGTTAGTTAGGTTTAAGTAGTTCTAAGTTCTAGGGGACTGATGACCTTAGAAGTTAAGTCCCATAGTGCTCAGAGCCATTTGAACCATTTTAAAAAGCATACTTAGTAGTGGTAGATTAGTGAAATGTTTTCCGTGGAAGACAACGTTAAGAAGAACTCTTGATGCACGAAACTACAAACTTTTCGCAGTTAATGCGATTCTTGGTATACCATAGTCAGCTCAGTGTTTGAAAAATTAATTAAAAAATATCGTAGTGAGCAAGAGAGCCCCATCGTCTATCATGGGAAACATAAATGAGAAATAGTAACGAGGATCCAGATCAGTACTAGCTTTCTACATCAATCTGCTTTCTTTTCAAATGAAGCCAGTAACGGAAGTAACCGAGCAGTTCCTGTTGGCTGGGAAACCGTTCTACTTCGCATGCAAGTTATTTGGCCTGATGCCGTTTACTGTTGACTCCCATACAGCAACCCTGAAGAGGTCGCAGTCGCATATTATCTACGCTAACCTTGCCAGTTCACTGCAATTTTTTTGTGCCTGTGGTTCATCATATTTTGCGACACACATAAGTTCGACGTCTTCTACAGTAGAAGTTCTTATAATAATAGTAGTTCTTCAGTACTCATTCTTGTCCTTTAGTGTCATTATTGCTGACAGATTCTGGTACACAAGTAAATATAGCGAATTACTTTCCTTGTTAGCGGCGTGTGATGAATGTCTGGCTCCGAACATAGGACGAACAAATACATCCCCGGAAAGATTTGTGAAGCTGCAGTTATCTATAGCACTTCTCGGTTGCTGCTTGATTTTTATTGTCCTGCCGACTGTAGATGCTACTCTGGATGAGAAACTGATTACATCATTCGGTATGAGCGATTTAACAACGGTTGTATTGGCACTCATACGATTCGCGAACCTACAGCTGGTTTTCAAGAACAGACTGTCATTGTTGAACGTTTGTCTTATGAATATTATACACAGAGCAGAAGGTAAGAAGAGGTACTCAGACAAGTGTTCGGCAAGGAACAGGGGCGATCTGCGCACACCGTGCTCTGTGCGAACCCTTAGTCGAGTGTATGTGACACTGTGTGAGTTGTCGAACGTGGTGTCATCTGTTCATCAGAATTTCGTGATGCTTTACCTCGCAGCATTAGCGTCAATAGTTGTGGACATGATTTACTTTATTACAATACAACCAGTGTTCTTCGGCATTAAAGATTCTAACAGCTAATGGTATATGTGGTTCTTCGTACTTTGCAACACAAGCACAATGGCAATATTGATAGTGCCTGCTCACTGTGTGTCTTCTGAGGCAGCCCGCACAGTGAAGCTGTGCTCGCAGCTGCTGCTGGGAAGGAGGGGTGCGGCGGACGACACACAGAGGGAGCTGCGGCTGCTGGCGCTGCAGGTGTCCGCTGCTCGACCCACGACCAGGCTGCTGGGGGTGCTCACTCTCGATCTGGGAGTCGTCTCCGGCTTCATTTCCGTCGTGACGACCTACACCACTCTGCTTCTCACATTTTTCAGGTATGACTATAGTGTACGTAATCAGTGTACTGATTTTGGAATTCAGTTCCACTGAAGTACGAAACACTCTGCGCTCGCAGGGAACTCGTTGTGCATTTACACTTCTGATTCGCGCGACAGATTTATCTGCTCAGGTCGAGTATACAATTGTAACATCATGAAGGCAGCGTGTGATAATCTGCATAGATGTAGAGAATTTTCGAGTCCACGCCTTATTTACATCATCCTATTTCCACACTGCTGTATAAGTAATGAATCTACACTACTGGCCATTAAAATTGCTACACCAAGAAGAAATGCAGGTGATAAACGGCTATTCATAGGACAAATATATTATACTAGAACTGACATGTCATTACATTTTCGCGTGATTTGGGTGCATAGATCCTGAGAAATCAGTACCCAGAACAACCACATCTGGCCGTAATAACGGCCTTGATACGCCTGGGCATTGAGTCAGTGCTTGGATGGCGTGTACAGGTACAACTGCCCATGCAGCTTCAACACGATACCACAGTTCATCAAGAGTAGTAACTGGCGTATTGTGACGAGCCAGTTGATCGGCCACCGTTGACCAGACGTTTTCAATTGGGGAGAGATGTGGAGAATGTGCTGGCCAAGGCATCAGTCGAACATTATCTGTATCCAGAAAGGCCCGTACGGGAACTGCAACATACGGTCGTGCATTATCCTGCTGAAATGTAGGGTTTCGCAGGGATCGAATGAAGGGTAGAGCTACGGGTCGTAACACATCTGAAATGTAACGTCCACTGTTAAAAGTGCTGTCAATGCGAACAAGAGGTGACCGAGACGTGTAACCAATGGCGCCCCATACCATCACGCCGGGTGATACGCCAGTATGACGATAACGAATACACGCTTCCAATGTGCATTCCCCTCGATGTCGCCAAATTCGTATGCTACCTTCATGATTCTGTACACAGAACCTCGATACATCCGAAAAAATGACGTTTTGTCATTCGTACACCCAGGTTCGTCGTCGAGTACCCCATCGCAGGCGCTCCTGTCTGTGATGCAGCGTCAAGGGTAACCGCAGCCGTGGTGTCCGAGCTGGTAGTCCATGCTGTGGCAAACGTCGTCCAACTGTTCGTGCAGATGGTTGTTGTCTTGCGAACGTCGCCATCTGTTGATTCAGGGATCGAGACGTGGCCGCACGATCCGTTACAGCCATGCGGATAAGATGCCTGTCATCTCGACTGCTAGTGATACGAGGGCGTTGGGATCCAGCACAGCGTTCCGTATTACCCTCCTGAACCCACGGATTCCATATTCTGCTAACAGTCATTGGATCTCGACCAACGCGAGCAGCAATGTCGTGATACAATAAACCGCAATCGCGATGGGCTACAATCGGATCTTTTTCAAAGTCGGAAACGTGATGATGGTACGCATTTCTCCTCCTTACAAGAGGCATCACAATAACGTTTCACCAGGTAACGCCGGTCAACTGCTGTTTCGGTATGAGAAATCGGTTGGAAACTTTCCTCGTGTCAGCACGTTGTGAATGCTCTGAAAAGGTAATCACTTGCATATTACAGCATCTTCTTCCTGTCGGTTAAATTTCGCTTATGTAGCACATTATCTTCGTGGTGTAGCAGTTTTAATGGCCAGTAGTGTATTAATAGGACACTCAGTAGCCGCCATAACGCGCTGACGTATACATCGCACCTATAGATGGCGTCGTATTATCTACAACAGAATTTTACGTGTCGAGACGGTGTATAAAATGAATGTTGATGCTGATAAAGTAATTGACTTTTTGTATGGTCTGACAGTTTTTCGTGGTGGGCCTTCTGCCTTTGCTTTGGCAGGTGTCCAAATGGTTCTGGGACCAGTTTTGTTAACTGCTGGTATTGTTTGTGTTGATTCAGCACTACAGCAATGGCGAGCTTCCCCCCACATGATTGCGCGATCAGGCATACTAGATGTATGGATCAACAAATGATCAGCATTTCAGCACAGTTACACAAATAGGTAGGAATCCTGGCATGTGCATTCCGCATTTAGTAGTTTTTACAATCAGAAATTGAATCTGAAAGTTCGTTGTACTGAGAAGGTCGCGTTGTGGCTAAAGTAACTAAGAGTAACGGCTACCGGCACCCTCAGGAACTCGATGGTGGCAGGATCGTGCCCTACCAAGAAGAAAAATTTTTGTTCTGTGATACCGCTGCTCACGTTGGTTGAGCATCTACGCAAGCCATATGAATATGGAACTGAAGGGTTGAGCAGGAACATCATAGCATGTAGCATCTCAGCTCTCCGGTGCTACTGCCACTTGAGAGTAGAGACTTGCAAAATAAATATCATGATGGCACGTTATATTACAGCAAATGGCAGAAACAACTCTTTGGTAGCACAAATAATTACACTACTGGCCATTAAAATTGCTACACCACGAAGATGACGTGCTACAGACGCGAAATTTAACCGACAGGAAGAAGATGCTGTGATACGCAAATGATTCGCTTTTCAGAGCATTCACACAAGGCTGGCGCTGGTGGCGACACTTACAACGTGCTGGCATGAGGAAAGTTTCCAACAGATTTCTCGTACACAAGCAGCAGTTGACCGGCGTTGCCTGGTGAAACGTTGTTGTGATGCCTCGTGTAAGGAGGAGAAATGCGTACCATCACTTTTCCGACTTTGATAAAGGTCGGATGTAGCCAATCGCGATTGCGGTTTATCGTATCGCGACATTGCTGCTCGCGTTGATCGAGATCCAATGACTGTTAGCAGAATATGGAATCGGTGGGTTCAGGAGGGTAATACGGAACGCTGTGCTGGATCCTAACGCCCTCGTATCACTAGCAGTCGAGATGACAGGCATCTTATCCGCATGGCTGTAACGTATCGTGCAGCCATGTCTCGATCCCTGAGGCAACAGATGGGGATGTTTGCAAGACAACAACCATCTGCACGAAAGGTTGGACGACGTTTGCCGCAGCATGGACTATCAGCTCGGAGACCACGGCTGCGGTTACCCTTGACGCTGCATCACAGACAGGAGCGCCTGCGATGCGGTACTCGACGACGAAGCTGGATGCACGAATGGCAAAACGTCATTTTTTTCGGATGAACCCAGGTTCTGTTTACAACATCATGATGGTCGCATTCGTATTTGGCGATATCGCGGTGAACGCACATTGGAAGCGTGAATTCGTCTTCGCCATACTGGCGTGATGGTATGGGGTGCCATTGGTTACACCTCTCGGTCACCTCTTGTTCGCAATGACGGCACTTTGAACAGTGGACGTTACATTTCAGGTATGTTACGACCTGTGGCTCTACCCTTCATTCGATCCCTGCGAAACACTACATTTCAGCAGGATAATGCACGACCGCATGTTGCAGATCCTGTACGGGCTTTTCTGGATACAGAAAATCTTGGACTGCTGTCTTGGCCAGCACATTCTCCGAATCTCTCACGAATTGAAAACGTCTGGTCAATGGTGGCTTAGCAACTGGCTCGTCACAATACGCCAGCCACTGCTCTTGATGAACTGTGGTATCTTGTTGAAGCTGCATGGGCAGCTGTACTTGTACACGCCAACCAAGCTCTGTTTGGCTCAATGCCCAGGCGTATCAAGGCCAGAGGTGGTTGTTCTGGGTACTTATTTCTCAGGATCTGTGTACCCAAATTGCGTGGAAATGTAATATATTTGTCCAATGAATACCAGTTTATCATCTGCATTTCTTCTTGGTTTAGCGATTTTAATGGCTAGTTGTGTATGTCATTAGCAGAAACACTTGGATAAAAGAGGAAATTAAATCGATTTACAACGAGAAATTCATCCTAATCAGAATGTTAAATGATGCACATCTTGAATTATGTGCGTTTATTAAGAATCCAAGGGAGATGATCAACATAATATAGAAAAATAAACATAACAGGAACAATGCAATGTACGCAGAACAAACACGAACTAAGATTTAAACTCTCAGTAACAAAAATAGCCAGAAAGAAAAAGACAAAAAATTATAACACACTTACCAGCACAAATTCCACCCAAAACTGATATATCTCACAGATAACAAATAACAGAGACAGAAAGAGAGCTATTAGAGAAAGGATTTAAACGCAACGTCAGTACAAAGACAGACATCCACTACACATAAAACCTCATTGTAGTAACTGAAATAATTCTGACAGAGGAACAAGATAATAACACTGTAAATGGGCTAACATGAGAACTAGTGAAGAAAGAAAGAAAGAATATAATCACCATGTCAAAGAAAGAGAAAAGTGGGAAATTTAAAACAGAAAACAACAGTACTAAGAAATTAAGAAAAAGTGAGCTCAAATAAAATCATATTCACAAGAGATAATAAAGTGAACAGCACAGTACTGATCAATAAAAAACAATACACAGAAAAAACCAGAGATTTCATCTCCTCTAGCGATATAGTGAAACTGAAATGTGACCCACCAGCACAGTTCGAAAAACACACAAAGAAACCTGAAAGACATCAAACATATAATCACAGATAAGCAAAAACCACACATCCCACAGAAGAACCTACCTAAGAGCACAAACACTCAGAACCAAAGTTCATGAATCGCTTATTCCTGAGAGGCCTGTCATTAATCTCATGAATTCATGATTAAACTAGGTGGCAAAATACATGAACAAAATCATAATGCAACACTATGAATTGAAGATCCGTGGAACAAGGAAAAAGACAAATAAATATCAATCCACACATACCGAATGCAAAAAAAAAGAAGAAAGATAAACACACAGTGACAGGTGACGCACTACACACTCAACACACACACTTTCAACAGACAATGAAAATTGCATGTGAAGTACTGTAATGAATTTTGTTGAAAAAGCGCCGAAAATAGACCCTCTACAGTGTGGTGAAGTAAGAACATCTCCAGAACCACACAGATGAACAATGGAAACCGTAAATAACACCAAACAATAGTTTAACCTCACAATACGTGGGCTGCAAAATTTGATTCTCACCCAAAAACAATATAATAACATGAGAAAACGTAAAATAGTAACATACTTGCTACTACTACATAATGCATTTATATATATATATATATATATATATATATATATATATATATATATATATATATACTCCTGGAAATGGAAAAAAGAACACATTGACACCGGTGTGTCAGACCCACCATATATATGTATATATGTATATATAAAACTTGTATAACAGGCCACTGAAGCTGCTTCATACACAAAAGAAGCGAAATACGTATGGCAAAAAACAAAGTGCTCCGTGAACAGACATTTAGTTCACTGAACCGTGAAGGATCCTATAGCCACGCCAAGTGTAGTGATTCAGTAAGTGGGCCAGTTTGCAGCAGTACAAGTATCGACACAGAGAGTGCCAGCACGTCTGTAGCACCACCAACTGACAGCACAGGGACCACTGATGCCGGTTCCTTTGGTATGGCAGCAAAGAGATGATCGCTGAATTGAAGTGGTGCATCCTACGACCACACCAGGCACAACGGTGTCACCACGTCGTCTTTTCAGACGAGTCCCAGTCTTCCATACAGCATCATGGTTGACCTATCTGTGTATGGAGGTATCTAACAGAACGCACAGTGCCAGAAAGTATTTTTTAGCAATATGATGCCAGACTACATGTTGCACTTGCTGTCCCGAAAACATCGATACACAAGCTGTTGAATTATTGTTCCTGCCTGCACGGCCTCCATATCAGACACTGAAAACATCTGGTCGTAGATCGTCGACATACTGGCTCACCGCAACAACTGATGTTCTGCAACTCAGAGCTGAAGCAGCGTGGAACCACAAGCCTGTATCTTTCATCCAAGTTCAGTTCAAAAGTGCTTTTTGTCTTCAGAGGTGGCAGGTACGTGTAATGCATTTCGCACACTGTGTACTCACACATCACAAACAAATGTATTCTTCCAACTGTACTGTGTACGTCCAATATGTAAAATGTTATTTGATAGCCTTCCAGTCTCAGTCCAGTCCAGCTGTGTAAATCAATGTCAATGTGCTGGCACCACTAGTGCTGATTCACCATTCACTTGGTACAACGAACGAATAAATTTATTCCAGATAAAATTCATTCGAAAATCGGTACATAATCCTCGTTACTAGCTAATGAGGAACAGACCTCAGTGATATACAGATCGGACATGTTAAACATAACTTTGTTCCCAAAACAACTTTAGTTAGTTCTTTCCAGTTACGTCTGTCTGCACGATGGAAATCTTAATACACTTTTTCAAAGGTTTCCTATTCAGCTACATACTTTCATTTCTAGGTCTTCCCGTTGTGTTTTACGTTCCCCTTCAACATAATGGTTTGCCACCTACATAATATATTAAAACTGCAGAGTCTCACACGTATCCAAACCCATTCTTACCTTCGATATTATACCGAACGCTAAGGAGACGGAGCCCACAAATACAGGATAAAATGGTTCAAATGGCTCTGAGCACTATGGGACTTAGCATCTATGGTCATCAGTCCCATACAACTTAGAACTACTTTAACGAACTGTACCCGTGGTCGGGACGTAGCGTCTTTGATTCACAATCAAAACGTCTACGGTCCCAGGTTCGATCCCTGCCACTGCATAAATTTTTTTAAGTAATCAGCATTGGCAGCCTGAGACTTCCGGCATAAGAAGTTAGCCTCATCCTGCCAACGGCCCTGTCAAAGAGGGCGGAAGAGAGGATAGAGGTTCAGGGCACTCTCTTGTCCTAGGGGTGGGAAATTGCTCCTAAAGGCAGAAGAATCAGCAATGATCAACGACATGAGGATGCAGAAGGCAATGGAAACCACTAAAGACACGTAACGTGTATCCACAGGACATGTGGCCTGTAATTGAAGAAGTGTCATGATGATCTCTCCATTGGCAAAAGATTCCGGAATAGTCCCCCATTCGGATCTCCTGGAGGGGACTGCCAAGGGGGAGGTTATCATGAGAAAAAGATTGAATAATCAAAGAAAGGATAACGTTCTACGAGTCGGGGCGTGGAATGTCAGAAGCTTGAACGTGGTGGGGAAAATAGAAAATCTGAAAAGGGAAATGCAAAGGCTCAATCTAGATATAGTAGGGATCAGTGAAGTGAAGTGGAAGGAAGACAAGGATTTCTGGTCAGATGAGTATCGGGTAATATCAACAGCAGCAGAAAATGGTATAACAGGTGTAGGATTCGTTATGAATAGGAAGGTAGGGCAGAGGGTGTGTTACTGTGAACAGTTCAGTGACTGGCTTGTTCTAATCAGAATCGACAGCAGACCAACACCGACATCGATAGTTCAGGTATACATGCCGACGTCGCAAGCCGAAGATGAACAGATAGAGAATGCGTATGAGTATATTGAAAGGGTAATGCAGTATGTAAAGGGGGACGAAAATCTAATAGTCATGGGCGACTGGAATGCAGTTGTAGGGGAAGGAGTAGAAGAAAAGGTTACAGGAGAATATGGGCTTGGGACAAGGAATGAAAGAGGAGAAAGACTAATTGAGTTCTGTAACAAGTTTCAGCTAGTAATAGCGAATACCCTGTTCAAGAATCACAAGAGGAGGATGTATACTTGGAAAAGGCCGGGAGATACGGGATGATTTCAATTAGATTACATCATGGTCAGACAGAGATTCCGCAATCAGATACTGGATTGTAAGGCGTACCCAGGAGCAGATATAGACTCAGATCACAATATAGTAGTGATGAAGAGTAGGCTGAAGTTCAAGACATTAGTCATGAAGAATCAATACGCAAAGAAGTGGGATACGGAAGCACTAAGGAATGACAAGATACATTTGAAGTTCTCTAATGCTATAGATACAGCAATAAGGAATAGCGCAGTAGGCAGTACAGCTGAAGAGGAATGGACATCTCTAAAAGGGGCCATCACAAAAGTTGGGAAGGAAAACATAGGTACAAAGAAGGTAGCTGCGAAGAAACCATGGGTAACAGAAGAAATACTTCAGTTGATTGATGAAAGGAGGAAGTACAAACATGTTCCGGGAAAATCAGGAATACAGAAATACAAGTCGCTGAGGAATGAAATAAATACGAAGTGCAGGGAAGCTAAGACGAAATGGCTGCAGGAAAAATGTGAAGACATCGAAAAAGATATGATTGTCCGAAGGACAGACTCAGCATACAAGAAAGTCAAAACAACCTTTGGTGCCATTGAAAGCAACGGTGGTAACATTAAGAGTGCAACGGGAATTCCACTGTTAAATGCAGAGGAGAGAGCAGATAGGTGGAAAGCATACATTGAAAGCCTCTATGAGGGTGAAGATTTGTCTGATGTGATAGAAGAAGAAACAGGAGTCGATTTAGAAGAGATAGGGGATCCAGTATTAGAATCGGAATTTAAAAGAGCTTTTGAGGACTTACGGTCAAATAAGGCAGAAGGGATAGATAACATTCCATCACAATTTCTAAAATCATTGGGGGAAGTGGCAACAAAACGACTATTCACGTTGGTGTTTAGAATATATGAGTCGGGCGATATACCATCTGACTTTCGGAAAAGCATCATCCACACAATTCCGAAGACGGCAAGAGCTGACAAGTGCGAGAATTATCGCACAATCAGCTTAACAGCTCATGCATCGAAGCTGCTTACAAGAATAATATACAGAAGAATGGAAAAGAAAATTGAGAATGCGCTAGGTGACGATCAGTTTGGCTTTAGGAAAAGTAAAGTGACGAGAGAGGCAATTCTGACGTTACGGCTAATAATGGAAGCAAGGCTAAAGAAAAATCAAGACACTTTCATAGGATTTGTCGACCTGGAAAAAGCGTTCGACAATATAAAATGGTGCAAGCTGTTCGAGATTCTGAAAAAAGTAGGGGTAAGCTATAGGGAGAGTCGGGTCATATACAATATGTACAAAAAAAAAAAATGGTTCAAATTTCTGTGAGCACTATGAGACTTAACTTCTAAGGTAATCAGTCCCCTAGAACTTAGAACTACTTAAACCTAACTAACCTAAGGACATCGCACACATCCATGCCCGAGGCAGGATTCGAACCTGCGACCGTAGCGGCCGCGCGGTTCCAGACTATAGCGCCTTTAACCGCTTGGCCAACACGGCCGGCAATATGTACAACAACCAGGAGGGAATAATAAGAGTGGGCGATCAAGAACGAAGTGCTCGTATTAAGTAGGGTGTAAGACAAGGCTGTAGCCTTTCGCCCCTACTCTTCAATCTGTACATCGAGGAAGCAATAATGGAAATAAAAGAAAGGTTCAGGAGTGGAATTAAAATACAAGGTGAAAGAACATCAATGATACGATTCGCTGATGACATTGCTATCCTGAGTGAAAGTGAAGAAGAATTAAATGATCTGCTGAACGGAATGAACAGTCTAATGAGTACACAGTATGGTTTGAGAGTAAATCGGAGAAAGACGAAGGTAATGAGAAGTAGTAGAAATGAGAACAGCGAGAAACTTAACATCAGGATTGATGGTCACGAAGTCAATGAAGTTAAGGAATTCTGCTACCTAGGCAGTAAAATAACCAATGACGGACGGAGGAAGGACATCAAAAGCAGTCTCGCTATGGCAAAAAAGGCATTTCTGGCCAAGAGAAGTCTACTAATATCAAATACCGGCCTTAATTTGAGGAAGAAATTTCTGACGATGTACGTCTGGAGTACAGCATTGTATGGTAGTTGAAGTGTCGGCAGAATTGCCAACACTGTTTTTAGAGGAGACCGAAATGCACGCTATAAGCGCACGCAGGCTGGCGTGAGGTCTGAAACAGGATACGTCATGAATGCTATAAAGAAAAGTACGTAGCTTCTGGAATACTTAACTTTAATCCACATTTGTAGAACATTGCTCTTGATGATACAGAAGTATTATAGCAATTGAATACGGCGCCTTGCTAGGTCGTAGCAAAAGTAGCTGAAGGCTATGCTAACTATCGTCTCGGCAATTGAGAGCGTAATTCTCAGTGAACCATGGCTAGCAACGTCGGCTGTACAACTGGAGCGAGTGCTAGTACGTCTCTCTAGACCTGCCGTGTGGCGGCGCTCGGTCTGCAATTACTGACAGTGGCGACACGCGGGTCCGTCGTATACTAGCGGACCGCGGCCGATTTAAAAGCTACCACCTAGCAAGTGTGGTGTCTGGCGGTGACACCACAGTAGTGAAACATGGACTGTGGAAAACCGGAACAGAAGAGAATCGAAGCATTTGAGATGTGGTGCTATAGACGAATGTTGAAAATTAGGTGGACTGATAAGGTAAGGAATGAGGAGGTTCTACGCAGAATCGGAGAGGAAAGGAATATGTGGAAAACACTGATATGGAGAAGGGACAGGATGATAGGTCATCTGCTAAGACATGAGGGAATGATTTCCATGGTACTGGAGGGAGCTGTAGAGGGCAAACACTGTAGAGGAAGACAGAGATTGGAATACGTCAAGCAAATAACTGAGGACGTAGGTTGCAAGTGCCACTCTGAGAGGAAGAGGTTAGCTCAGGAAAGGAATTCGTGACGGGCCGCATCAAACCAGTCAGTAAACTGATAAAAAAAATCGTAACTAACTTAAGGACAGCACACAATACTATGTAAGTAGGCTGGTTTTTTTTTATTGGCAACGTTACGTAGCGCTCTGTATGAAAATCACTGGCTGTGCTGTGTGCAGTCTATGGCTAGTTTGCATTGTTGTCTGCCATTGAAGTGTTGGGCAGCTGGATGTTAACAGCGCGTAGCGTTGCGCAGTTGGAGGTGAGCCGCCAGCAGTGGTGGATGTGGGGAGAGAAATGGCGGAGTTTTGAAATTTGTAAAAATGGATGTCATGAACTGTTGTATATATTATGACTTTTGATGACTATTAAGGTAAATACATTGTTTGTTCTCTATTAAAATCTTTCATTTGCTAACTATGCCTACTAGTAGTTAGTGCCTTCCGTAGTTTGAATCTGTTATTTAGCTGGCAGTAGTGGTGCTCGCTGTATTGCTGTAGCTTGAGTAACGAAGATTTTTGTGAGGTAAGTGATTTGTGAAAGGTATAGGTTAATGTTAGTCAGGGCCATTCTTTTGTAGGGATTTTTTGAAAGTCAGATTGCGTTGCGCTAAAAATATTGTGTGTCAGTTTACGCACAGTCATATATAATTTTTCAAAGGGGACGTTTCAAAGTGAACTTTACACAGCAATAATGCTCATAAAAGAGTTATTTGTCAGAAATGCCAACATGGAAAACACACAAGAGAGAATTAAGGCAAGTGACATAAAAGTTGAACTAAATTGGTATTGTTTATCAATGAGCGCTATAAAATCGATACAGAACGGATGTCAGGTCAAACATCTGGACTGATAAAGTTATTCTAGATCTTATGGGACGAGTAGCACTTTTACGTTTTCGTTAACAGTGAACATGTTTCCTTACCTTATAAGACATACAAATATAAGATTTGTACCTTTCCTTCTTCAGCAGAAGCCACAATCAGTACTGGGTAATGTACTCGTCATTGATCTTCGGGAGGCCGCCTTCTCATTTACTAGGTTGCACACTCAGCTGTGCGAGCCGCATGGATGAACTCGACTGAAAAAAATAAAAATACTCGTCTACCTAACTTCGAATACCCTTCACTTAAGCATGCAATATATATATATATATATATATATATATATATATATATATACCTGATAGATAGCAAAGCAAAATTTGAAACTAAACTGAAAACGTTTCCTCTGACAACTCCTTACATTCTGCACAAGACTGTCTATTATTGTAGTGTGTAAGAGATAACGGGCAGGAATTGCTGACTAACATCTGTCTGTCTTTAATTAAGAAACATAAACCTAATAAATGATGACCACGGAGGTAAATTTCCAAAAGAAGCTGATGTTGATATAAAACGAATAATTCACATCATTATCGTGCAAATGATTTACGGAACATGAAACTAACTAACTATTGGTACATCACAGAACATACTATGGGCTTATATCCTTTCAAAATCTCAAAATGAAATCCGAAATTAAAATTAAGCAGTTTATCAAAGGAGACATACATTCAAACTGTGATATGTTCCTGAAAAACTGACAGAGTTAGTGGCAAGAAATATCCGGAAAAAGAAGCAAATGGGCTCCTGTTGGAAAAGTAAGCCAAAATGAAATGTTACACAGGTTAGTGGTTAGGCTATCATTACTAAAACAAAAATAAGAACTTAAAAGACTTACGTAGATGTTAAAGCAAAATATCCATTTTATGGAGTCTAAGACTTTGAGACCATTCCCTGTCGCATTTATACATAGTATCGTACAGTGCTCCAACGTGTCATACATTGTGTGAAGCTTCATAGGCAACATTTCAAAGTGAGCGGATGAGTAAATTGCAGTGAGACTAATGCATTGACAATCTAATAAAATGAGAGCTTTATTCTGCATGTTATGCAATTCTATTTGTTTCACATTTCAGTAATCGTGCACTTTGTTGACATACACAAAATGTAATAGCATGTCTTGCTCCTTTCCTGTTTGTAAGCGGTTATGGGCTAACAAAGAGCACGTAGGTAATTTTTTCTATTTCGCAAACGTGAGCATTAAAAATGTGCATACGACTCGAAAGCTGAAAATATAACGAACTAGAAGCAGTAAGCAAACAAGAATGATTTCGAAGTTCAAGCTAAGTTTTCTTTCTATACAAATAAAGTAAAAGTAAAAGTTTAATTAAATGGATTACGAAAGCATTTTTTACCTCTGTGCTTAGTACTACGTAAAAAAATTATGTTTTCTTTTAACTGAAATATTACAGTCACTGTGAAAACAGGGGTACTTTGTGCAGAGAAACCAAACTGAAACCCTCAAGGAAGTTTATAATTCGTTGACACGCAAGAAAGATATACTAAACATAAAGAAAATTATTACCATGTATTTCAGTTTGGAAAGGGAAAGTCATTCTAAGAATAAAGTTTCATGTGTAAACACTCAAAGATACTCGGAAACGGAATATCATCAGCTAGTTACATTCTTTAGAGTCCTATCATCAATGAGTAACAGCCAGTGCCGTTTATTTACGAACTAGTCACGTATACACTCAATTTTTAGCTACAGAATTATTTTCTGGGGAAGAAACGCACTACATATCAGCACTCTTTTGAAACTAAATGAAAAATAGTAGTTAGGCTCAAAGTAAATCTCTGTTCAAAACAGTGTGATTTTAACGGCTCTATCTGACTACAAGTACCAATCAGCTACGCACATCAGAATTAATGGTGATGAGCACTGCACAGATATCTCTGTAAGCGAAACATGGACGTAAAAAAAAAAAAAAAAAAAAAAAAAAAGTGAGTTCCCATTATGTCACAAACTTGAGGTCCGCCATCTTACACAGCCCAAAACATCAGGTATACCGCATTTATACCTCCATGGTTCACCGCGGTGATACTTCCCTGTAACGTCACTCTAACTTGCCTTTGGCCAGTTTTGAACGTTGGCGATACCTGTCGTATTTCATGGTCGTATCCCAAGTGGCATCTGGTGCCTTGAATGGGTGAAGATGTGGTTGTTTCATAAAAAATACAAGCTTGCGTCGTTTAAGGGTGGAGTAATCGATCTGATAGTAATCAAAAGTATAAAGGAATTTCATTCCAGTCATAAGTGGAGCCTTTCAAGAAACATTTTCTTTTTTATACACTAATAGCCATTAAAATTGCTACACCACGAAGATGACGTGATACATACGCGAAATTCAACCGACAGGAAGAAGATGCTATGAAATGCAAATGATAAGCTTTCCAGAGCATTCACAAAAGGTTGGCGCCGGTGGCGACACCTACAACGTGCAAACACGAGGAAAGTTTCCAACTCATTTCTCATACACAAACAGCAGTTGACCGGCGTTGCCTGGTGAAACGTTGTTGTGATGCCTCGTGTAAGGAGCAGAAATGCGTACCATAACGTTTCCGACTTTGATGAAGGTCGGATTGTAGCCTATCGCGATTGCGGTTTATCGTATCGCGACATTGCTGCTCGCTTTGCTCGAGATCCAATGACTGTTAGCAGAATACGGAATCGGTCGGTTCAGGAGGGTAATACGGTACGCCATGCTGCATCCCAACGGCCTCCTATCACTAGCAGTCGACATGACAGGCATCTTATCCTCATGGCTGTAACGGATCGTGCAGCCACATCTCGATCCCTGAGTCAACAGATGAGGACGTTTGCAAGACAACAACTGTGGTGTCACCGCCAGACACCACACTTGTTAGGTGGTAGCTTAAATCGGCCGCGGTCCATTAGTACATGTTGGACCCGCGTGTCGCCACTGTCAGTACTTGCAGACCTAGCGCCACCACATGGCAGGTCTAGAGAGGCGGACTAGCACTCGCCCCCGTTGTACGGACGACATTGCTAGCGACTAGACGTACGAAGCCTTCCTCTCATTTGCCAAAAGACAGACAGAATAGCCTTCAGCTAAGTTAATGGCTACTACCTAACAAGTGTGGTGTCTGGCGGTGACACCACAACAACCATCTGCACGAACAGTTCGACGACGTTTGCAGCAGCATGGACTATCAGCTCGGCGACCATGGCTGCGGTTACCCTTGACGCTGCATCACAGACAGGAGCACCTGTGATGGTGTACTCAACGACGAACTTGGGTGCACGAATTGCAAAACTTCATTTTTTCGGATGAATCCAGGTTATGTTTACAGCATCATGATGGTCGCATCCGTGTTTGGCGACATCGCGGAGAACGCACATTGGAAGCGTATTCGTCATCGCCATACTGGAGTATCACCCGGTGTGATGGTATGGGGTACAATTGGTCACCTCTTGTTCGCATTGACGACACTTTGAACAGTGGACGTTACATTTCACATATATTACGACTCGTGGCTCTACCCTTCATTCGATCCCTGCGAAACCCTACATTTCAGCAGGATAATGCACGACCGTATGTTGCAGATCCTGTACGGGCCTTTCTAGACACAGAAAATGTTCGACTGCTGCCCTGGCCAGCACATTCTCCGAATCTCTCACCGATTGAAAACGTCTGGTCAATGGTGGCCGAGCAACTGGCTCGTCAACAATAAGCCAGCCACTGCTCTTGATGAACTGTGGTATCGTGTTGAAGCTGCATGGGCAGCTGTACCTGTACACGCCATCCAAGCTCTGTTTGACTCAAGGCCCAGGCGTATCAAGGCCGTTATTACGGCCAGATGTGGTCGTTGTGGGTACTGATTTCTCAGGATCTATGCACCCAAATTGCGTGAAAATGTAATCACATCTCAGTTCTAGTATAACATATTTGTCCAATGAATACCCGTTTATTATCTGCATTTCTTCTTGGTGTTGCAATTTTAATGGCCAGTAGTGTACATGAATTATAGTGGCGCTGTTTGCTTTTACTGTTCTGGTTTGACTTTAGATTTCACATCAGTCCAACTGGAGGAGCTGTGTGCTGTTGAAAGGATGGGTACCAACCATATTTAGCAAAATATGTTGACAACATTTTGGGAAAGAAGACATAGACTGAACATCACTTTTGACAGTGCGTGTTAGGGAAAATGCTGTGTCGTTGATTTTTTCCAGCTATTCCTCCTCACTTAGATAAGTTTGTAATGTGTGAATATCAATTTTGAATTCAGTTCCTATAAAATTACAACGTAAATGTTTTCTGCCAAGGTCATACATTATTTTTGATGTTATGTACGTTAATGCAGAAGTGATATGTAATTACATACGATTTATTTTTACTCATGTTTTCTGAATATTTTATAACATGTAGAACCTTTAATTACATTTATTTTCAGCTTCTAGCGGTAGTGTCTTTGTTTAGCAATCAAACCGCCTACGTTCCCGATGTCGAATACTGCCACCGCTTGAACTTTGAATAAAAATCATCAGCATTACCGCCTAACAACTTCGAGCATAAGGACTGACTAATTCTGTCAACAGCGTAGTCAAACAGGGCGGAGGAGCAGATAGAGGTTTAGGGCAATCTCTTGCCCTTTGGGTGAGAAAATGCCCCTAAAAGTGGAAGAATCAACAATGATTGCCCTCCGCCACACGCCGTTGGGTGGCTTGCGGAGTATAAATGTAGATGTAGAAGTAGATGTAGATGTAGATGTAGATGTAGATGAACGGCATGAGGATTCAGAAGACAGTGGAGACTACTGTATTAAAAAACACATGACGTGTATCTGCGGGAGAAGTGGCCTGTAAATGAAAAAGTGCCATGATGACCTCTCCACTGGCAAAGGATTCGGGATCTCGGAGAGGACTGCCAAAGTGGAGGAGACAATGAGAAAAATATTGAATAACCAACTGGAGAATGCGTCGGGGAATGGAATATCGGAAGTTCGAATGTGATAGGGAACCTAGAAAACCTGAAAATGGGGATCTACAGAAGCTCAATCTTTTTAATCCGAGCACATCGTTCTTGGTCTTCCACTCTTACTATTCTCTCTTGGCATCTGTACACGTGTAGGACACCCGTCTCTCCATACAGCTTACAAGTATTTTCCCCAGAATTTCCAACATCTTGCACCATTAGACATTATTGAACGCGTTTTCCAAGTCGACAAATCCTACGAAAACGTCTTGATTTTTCTTTAGTCCTGGTTCCATTATCAACCGCAACATCAGAACCGCCTCTCTGGTTCCTTTATCTTTCGTGATGCAAAACTGATCATCACATATCACAGCCCCAATTGTATTCCAAACCCAGCAGCTAGACACAAACTGAGTCCTTTTCCTGCCAATTCCCAGATGGCGGACGAGGGGAGCAATGCATACGATCTATGGATGCAGTCTTTCACCCCCACTGTTCAGTCTACAGCTCGAAGAAGTAATGATGGAAATAAAAGAAAGGTTCATGTGTGGAATTAAATTTCAAGTTGAAAGGATATGAGTGTTAGGACTCGCTGATGGCGTAGCTATTCTAAGTGAAGAAGAATTACAGGATCTGCTGTATAGAATGGTTCAAATGGCTCTGAGCACTATGGGACTTAACAGCTGTGGTCATCAGTCCCCTAGAACTGAGAACTACTTAAACCTAACTAACCTAAGGACATCACACACATCCATGACCGAGGCAGGATTCGAACCTGCAACCGTAGCAGTCGCGCGGTTCCGGACTGAGCGCCTAGAACCGCTAGACCACCGCGGCCGGCGCTGTATAGAATGAACAGTCTACTGGGTACAGGCTATGGATTGAGAGTGAATCGAATAAAGACAAAAATAGTGAAAATAGTATCAGATATGAAAACAGCAAGAGACTTGGCATCAGGATTGAAGGTGCGAAGTAAAGGAAGTTAAGGAATTCTCCTAGCTAGGCAGCAAAATAACCCGTGAAGCACAGAGCAAGGAGGACATCAAAAGCATACTATTACGGGCAAAAAATACATTCTTGGCCCAGTGAAGTCCACTAGTATCAAACATAGGCCTTAATTTGAGGAAGAAATTTCTGAGAATGTACGTTTGGAGAATAGCAATGTGTGGTAGTGAAACACAGATTGTGAGAAATTCGTAACGGGAGAGAATCGAATAATGAGTTGCAGTTTTACAAACGAATATTGAAAATTAGCTAGACTGAAAAGTATAGGAATGAGGAGGTTCGGTGCAGAGTCGGTGAGGAAAGGACAAGAAGAAAGACATTATGATAGAACGTCCGTTAAGACATCAGGGAATAACTTCCATTGTATTAGAGGGAGCTGTAGAGGGTAAAAACTGTAGAAGCAGGGAGAAGCTGCGAAAATTTTCGAGTGGGATAATAGTGTTCTGTCAGAAGAAAATGAAAAGCTCAAGGAAAGATTTAAAGCTTTTCAACAATCAAAGCGACGACTGAAGAACAAAGTTTCCTCACTAAACATAGTAGGTGATGAACTGAGAAGAAAAAAACTCATTTATGAAAATGGCCTGAGTTCTGGAATGGACACGGAATTCTTGCTACGACAAACTTCAAAGGCGACCTGTCAGAGTGTACCGAAAACATACCAACCAACACCCCGTTCAGTAGTCCTAGAACATTAGCAAGAAGGTGCCGGTGTATGGGTGGTGCACCTTATTTTACCTCGGAGGCTTTTACCATACATTAAATATATTGGCTATAGCGACTAAGGACAGCCATCAGCTGTGGAATGGAATGACGACAAAGAAAATTTCTGCCGGACCGGTACTCGAACTCGGATTTCTCGATTATCGCAAGCGGTCGCCTTACCATTTGGCTATCCGTGCGCGACGGACGACCACACCCAAACTTCCATATGTCGTCCACCAAGGCTCTACGACTTGCAATCATACGTCCATTATGTATGTTCCCGCACAGGTCAGACGTTGTAGTCGTCACAGTGTCTGGTCCTTTGACCATGCATGCATCGTGTGTTTCTTTGTTGTAAGTCATTATGTGCCATTTGTTACTGACTTGTTTTATGTTGTGTTGTTTTCGTTTGTGTGTACGTTTCATGATTACGTGCTGGTTGTTTTTGTACTTCGTGGTTTATTTATAAAATACACTACTGGCCATTAAAATTGCTACACCACGAAGATGACGTGCTACAGACATGAAATTTAACCAACAGTAAGAAGATGCTGTGATATGCAAATGATTAGCTTTTCAGAGCATTTACACAAGGTTTGCGCCGGTGGCGACACCTACAACGTGCTGACATGAGGAAAGTTTCCAACAGATTTCTCATACACAAACAGCAGTTGACCGGCGTTGCCTGGTGAAACGTTGTTGTGATGCCTCGTGTAAGGAGGAGATATGCGTACCATCACGTTTCCGACTTTGATAAAGGTCGGATTGTAACCTATCGCGTTTGCGGTTTATCGTATCGCGACATTGCTGCTCGCGTTGGTCGAGATCCAATGGCTGTTAGCAGAGTATGGAATCGGTGGGTTCAGGAGGGTAATACGGAACGCCGTGCTGGATCCCAACGGCCTCGTATCACTAGCAGTCAAGATGACAGGCATCTTATCCTCATGGCTGTACAATGATTTTGGTGAACATCGAGACATTTTGAAATGTACCACAATTTCTCTTAGACGAAAAGGTGACTCTCTATAGTGCAGTGTTCTGCTGTAATAGTAACTAAGTGTAATGAAAAGACAAACATATAAGTGGAAACTAGCAATTTATTAAAATTAACGCAGTCGTCGGAGAAACCATGTTTTACGTTCTTGTTACGTATACAAGCAAACTCTGAGATGTACACATTGGCCAATACTTACAACGCAGTTTCAGACCTTGACCAATTATATTTCCCACTTTAATATCCTACTTAATGAAATACAGTTGAACATCTCCATGTGAAAAATGAATTTTAGTGACAGAAAAAAGATGTAAAATCATAATTGTTACCTCAATACCATCATAAATTCAGTGATCAATCGTAAGAATATTCTCTTCAACCATTAACTCTTCAGTTACATCCTGTGTTAGAAATGATTCAAGTAACAAACAACAGAAGATTCCCATCAATTATACAGTGAGTCATGAAGCCGGATGGATGATAAAAGTAAACTAATTCTTTCCTTTTTCGAGCATTATACAGTATTCTTCTTAAACTGACACAATTATTTACTGTAATTCAAACCATAAGTGACATAATTTACGTACGCCGTAGTAACACTATTATTCAGTGTGTATATTTGTGGTTTCATCAGATATCATAATCCACATCACAACAAATCAAACCGCACAAGTAACAAAGCACGAAATTAATAATAATCTATAGCTGCACCCTAACGTCTAGACGAAAGCGACTAATTACATTGAACGAATCGTTATTGTCCTCGTTTTCCCGATAATAGCAAGCTCAAGAACTCATCGGCCTCCTAACTGATACCATCGCACTCTGTTATGGCAATTAGCTAATGTGGACGAGCACCTGGCCAGCTGTTCGATACTCACATCGTCATGAAGCGGTTGTTTATCCATAACGTAAGTGCTTCCAAAATATATATTTCCTTTTCCGTTATAACGTAGTGGTAAAGAATTTGTCGTCTAGTCTTAATAAAGGAAAAAATTTCACATAATTTCAAACATTTCCTCTACTTTTAGTTCTTTTCTTAGAATGAAATGAATGATTTATGTTCTTGAAACCACAACATGGCAACCTAAACATAACATACAAAAAGCAATTGGTAAAAGTGCCCACCCTTTTTTCTGCTTAATGTAAGAGAAACAAACTGCCTTTAACTAGTAACAATGGTGAAAACGATATAAATAAAAGCTTTGGTTGTCACCCTAATGTTAATGCGTAATATTAGTGGCACACAGTCGACAACTAAATTTCTTTTTTGTATCTTGTGCAGTTTTGTCACCACGCAACTGCGTTACACTCAAGAAAATTCATTAAAAAAACTATAAATTGTTCAGTATGTACAAAGGTTTTGTTAAACTGTAACACGAAATTCTCTCTCCATTATGTAGAATCGATCCCCCCCCCCTTTTTTTTTTCGTTCATCAGGCTTCTGACTGGTCTGATGCTGCCCACCACGAATTCCTCTCCTGCAGTAACTTCTTCATCTTGAAGTAGTACTTCCACCTGTGCCCTCAAAAATTAGTTCGATGAATTCAAATTTTGTCTTTCCCTACAGTTTCTACCCTTCTCAAGTCCTTCTAGTACTATGGAGCTCATTCGCTGACGTCATCTGACGACCTAATTTTCCGCATTGTTCTGAAGCTCCGTATCACAAATGCTCCAGTTGTTTTGTTCCTGTTTTCCCACTGTCCATAATCCATTAACCCACAATGCTGTGCTCCAAATGTTCATTCAGAGAATTTTCTTATTGAAATTAAGGCAATTTTTGATAGTAGTTGACTTATCTTGGGCAGGAATGCCTTCTTCAACTGTGTTAATCGCCTTTTTATGTCGTACTTGCTAGGTCCATCATGGATTATTTTGCTTCAAAGGTAGCAGAATTCGTTAACTTAACCTGCTTCGTGATCACCAGTTTTGATGTTTCGCATCTCGGTTTTCCTTCTATGTTATTTTCATTTACTTTTGTCTTTTGCTTTTCCGCTGTTCAAATGGTCAAATGTGTGTGAAATCTTATGGGACTTAACTGTTACGGTCATCAGTCCCTAAGCTTACACACTACTTAACCTAAATTGGCCTAAGGACAAACACACACACACTCATGCCCGAGGAAGGACTCGAACCTCCGCCGGACCAGCCGCACAGTCCATGACTGCAGCGCCTGAGACCGCTCGGTTAATTCCGCGCGGCTTTTCCGCTGTATCCACAACCTGTACTCATTAGACTGTCCATTCCTTTTAACAGATCTTGTACTCACTTTCCTATGCCCACTTTTTCCCATATTTCTCTTCAAGAAAACGCTCTGCAATGTTTGAATGAATGCGTAATTGGGCATTTGTTTGTAAGCAGAGAATCGACGTAATGTTTCGTTTCTCTTATTCATAGGGTATCGGTATCAGTTGACTCATTTCTCACATTTGGCACATGGCCTGAGCTGGCCCTTGGCAATGAGCTTCCGTCTCCTTTTAAGAAGTACAGCCTTTTACTGACTACCTTTGAGCAGTCATGGGAAGCTGTGATACGTTCCATTTAGCTTTCTATACGAATATAGTCAGAATGGTTTCGGTGGGAACAAGGCACAAAATGGAGGTTTCCCAGCACCTGCCGGATTTGGCGAAAGGCTGTCGCCGCCAGTGCGTTTTTTCATTGGTCGCACCAGTCACAGGGGGGCAGAGGTGGCTTTCCAAAACCTTTGACGAACTCATCGAAGCTGTGACCATGAATTGAATAAAACGTGCTTTTGTGAGCACTCCTAGCAGGATGATTACCGTGATCGATTTCTGATTCTATGTGTGATGACATTCATGAGTATTCTCTGCGTTTTCAAAGAATGACTTTTTGGTGTTCGATTGGCGATCATGTTGCCATGGCACTGTTTTCTCGCCAGTCTTGGAACATTACGAATGTAGGTAAGCCATAAAAGACCTCAGTAGTTTGAGAATCAGTGAGTATTATTAGAACCTCCGTCACTACAGGGATCTCAGTCTCTGGGCCTCTATCCCTACCTTCTTCCTCCTGTAGCTTTGCTTGATTAGCTGACTTAAATGTGAGGATTCCGGGAATATTTGGGACTTATTACGTTCTCAAGTGTATCTACATTAGCATCGTGCTCATATATGTTGAAAGTTCATCCTCCCTCTCCCATGCCTCTTAATGAACCATAACGATAATTTTTACCTTATGTTGATACTTGCTGATTCAGTTAAGAAAACTTATGTTGTTAGGCAGTTGGAAAGGAAACATGGGAGATCCTATCGCAATCTTACTACCCTCTTGAACGGAATCATTGATGAAGATATGGTCCCAGTAGTCTGCACAGCTAGTGTCACTCTGAAAATCTGGAAACGAAAAGGTGATGTGACAGAATTCTCGCAGTATCCATCAAATCAACTCCATTGTCACACCATGAAGACCTTTGAGCGTGTTGTAGACTCCAGTCTCCGCGCAGTTGCTTCTATCACCCCAAATCAATGTGAGCCGTGACGCCACTGAGTTAGTAGACTGTTCTGTCTGGCGCCACTGACTCACATGTAGTATCGACTATCCGTTTTGCGGCACCCACTGTCAATATCTATGAAGAAGAGTTGGTATCTCTGGGTTGTGTCCTTAGAAGGTCTTTCCTTGCCGATGTATATACGGGGTTCGCTGGCCCGAGAAGGAGGCACGAAGTTTTTGGATTGGCGGTAGTGTCGCGACAAGAGGTGGTCACGTGGATTGAGCGGGCGAAGCCACGAGCTGCGTACGGAGGGCCTGAGCTGAGCGAAGATACCGGAGTACTTCACCGGGGTCAGCGTCGGCTACAAGCAGCAGGCCGACATGCCGTCTGTTGGCTGGCAACATTCGTGTCGGACGACCGCTTGTCGCCTGGCTGCCCTCTTCCACCTGGCTTTTTTCATCGGCTCCACTCAGTAACCAGTGCGACGCCTCGTGAATCCATGTAACTGCTTGCTGATAAAGGGGAGTAACGTCCTGTAATCCTCGTGGTGATTTGTTTCATTGTCTCTGTTGTGGGTTGGCAGGAGAGCCAACACCGTTTTACTAGAGGAAGCCGAAAGGCACGCGTTTTAGCTCACGCAGGCTGGCGTGAGGTCTGGAACAGGACAAGGAAATTAGAATATAGAAAAACGGACGTAGCTGGTGGAATACTTAACTTTAATCCATAAATGGTGAACGTCGCTCTTGACTGTACATGATTCAGTATCAATAGTAACTGGTAATGGCGCCTTGCTAGGTCGTAGCAAATGACGTAGCTGAAGGCTATGCTAACTATCGTCTCGGCAAATGAGAGCGTATTTTGTCAGGGAACCATCGCTAGCAAAGTCGGTTGTACAACTGGGGCGTGTGCTAGAAAGTCTCTCTAGATCTGCCGTGTGGCAGCGCTCGGTCTGCAATCACTGATAGTGGCGACACGCGGGTCCGACGTATACTAACGGACCGCGGCCGATTTAAAGGCTACCACCTAGCAAGTGTGGTGTCTGGCGGTGACACCACAGTCTCCTGCCCTCATTATTTTCTGGTCTGTACCTAACCCTCAGAGTTTTACTCGGGCGGCTCTTTGGTCGTCAACAGAGGCAGTAGTATTGTACTAGGATATTAGTTATCGTTTGAAAATTTCTCCCGCTATTATATTACCTTTCCTTTCTGGTTTGTGCCCGATCATTAATGTTCTAATTAATCAGCTCTTGCTCGTAAATACAGCCGGAACAATTGTACTAAGGCACAGGTTACCGTTAAAGAAAAGAGGGACCTTATAGTCACATTTAGCTGTTAATCGGTTCGATTCTTTGATGGTAATTGCATTTCTCAGTCATTAGTTACAATCTGAATAACCTGTTGCATCAAGCCGTTCGCTTCTGTGTTTGAAAGACCGAGTCATTTCGGTGTATTTTAGCTGCATCTTGTGGTTCCACCGAGTGAGTTGTCTTGTAATAAGTTTTCACAAGTAATGTTTTAAGACGTTCCTTCAGAGCGGTCTTAGTAACTGGTATTCAATGTAACTTTGTAAATATTAACAGCCAACTGTCACTAGGGCTTAAATCAAAATAAAATTGTCAGAAAGGACGGGTTGGGATCCAGTAGCACCTTGGTTCCCAATTAAAATTAGCAGGTGGGTTCCTTTGAAAAAAATGGCTCTAAGCACTATGGGACTTAACATCTGAGGTCATCAGTCCCCTTGACTTAGAACTACTTAAACCTAACTAACCTAAGGACATCACACACATCCATGCCCGAGGCGGGATTCGAACCTGCGACAGTAGCAGCAGCGCGGTTCCGGACTGAAGGCCCTAGAACCGCTCGGCCACAGCGGCCAGAGCGGTCTGTTACACTTAAAGTGCAGTTACTCACGGAGGTCCAGTGTGGGCTGTAGATATGGCAGCGTAACTTGGCAGATATGTTACTGCGTTCACGTGAAACAGATTTATGCTAGAAAATATCAGTTCAGATTTTGGCCAACCGGTGCAAATTTGCCCCTGTACTGCGTCTCGTCGATACATCCGACGTTCATATCTAAAAAATTGTTAAGCAGCAGTTAATAATACATCAGTGTTGTGCCCTTCTCAGCTGTTTAACTTTTTCTGCCCAGACGACATTCCTAATCGATTACATATGGAATCATTTCTATATGTCATTCTTGTATTCATAGCGCAAGATTTGAACCTGGTGGCCAAAATTGGGACAAATTTTTTCCATCGCAAATTGGTTTCGCATTAACATGTTAGAATACCTAATACGTTTCACTACTATGCGATAATTGAAGCCTTCAACGGACCTCTGTGAGTAGTTGCACTTTTGTTATAACCACTTAGTTGTTACGGCAAAGACTGTTTTTACAAACTTGTCGTGTGCAGATTAAGTAACGGAAGATTTTTCCCTCATTTCGGTCCTCAGTCTTTAGATTTATTCGATGCAATCAGCCTGGAATTCCTTATTGAACAACATACTGGAAACTGACGATCGAAAATATTATGACCACTGCCCAAGGCGATACTGAATGCTGCCTGGTGAACCTGCATGCACGTGGTGCCATAAGAAAGTATGTAACTGGAGCAGAGAAGAACGAGCAATCGTTATAGCGACGATACTTGCAACAAATGGGCAAATAAACTGACATCAGCGACTTTGACCAAGGGCATGTTGTTATAGTTCGCCACCAGTGAGTAGCGAGGCAGGTCGGCTGTGACTTGCTTCAGTCGTAGGTATCTGCGGTAAGTGATTGAATGTCACTGAAAACACGAGTATGAGACAAAGTGTGTTATCACAGAACATAGAAAGTCGCGTAGAGCCATCCATATTTACACTCCTGGAAATGGAAAAAAGAACACATTGACACCGGTGTGTCAGACCCACCATACTTGCTCCGGACACTGCGAGAGGGCTGTACAAGCAATTATCACACGCACGGCACAGCGGACACACCAGGAACCGCGGTGTTGGCCATCGAATGGCGCTAGCTGCGCAGCATTTGTGCACCGCCGCCGTCAGTGTCAGCCAGTTTTCCGTGGCATACGGAGCTCCATCGCAGCCTTTAACACTGGTAGCATGCCGCGACAGCGTGGACGTGAACCGTATGTGCAGTTGACGGACTTTGAGCGAGGGCGTATAGTGGGCATGCGGGAGGCCGGGTGGACGTACCGCCGAATTGCTCAACACGTGGGGCGTGAGGTCTCCACAGTACATCGATGTTGTCGCCAGTGGTCGGCGGAAGGTGCACGTGCCCGTCGGCCTGGGACCGGACCGCAGCGACGCCCGGATGCACGCCAAGACCGTAGGATCCTACGCAGTGCCGTAGGGGACCGCACCGGCACTTCCCAGCAAATTAGGAACACTGTTGCTCCTGGGGTATCGGCGAGGACCATTCGCAACCGTCTCCATGAAGCTGGGCTACGGTCCCGCACACCGTTAGGCCGTCTTCCGCTCACGCCCCAACATCGTGCAGCCCGCCTCCAGTGGTGTCGCGACAGGCGTGAATGGAGGGACGAATGGAGACGTGTCGTCTTCAGCGATGAGAGTCGCTTCTGCCTTGGTGCCAATGATGGTCGTATGCGTGTTTGGCGCCGTGCAGGTGAGCGCCACAATCAGGACTGCATACGACCGAGGCACACAGGGCCAACACCCGGCATCATGGTGTGGGGAGCGATCTCCTACACTGGCCGTACACCACTGGTGATCGTCGAGGGGACACTGAATAGTGCACGGTACATCCAAACCGTCATCGAACCCATCGTTCTACCATTCCTAGACCGGCAAGGGAACTTGCTGTTCCAACAGGACAATGCACGTCCGCATGTATCCCGTGCCACCCAACGTGCTCTAGAAGGTGTAAGTCAACTACCCTGGCCAGCAAGATCTCCAGATCTGTCCCCCATTGAGCATGTTTGGGACTGGATGAAGCGTCGTCTCACGCGGTCTGCACGTCCAGCACGAACGCTGGTCCAGCTGAGGCGCCAGGTGGAAATGGCATGGCAAGCCGTTCCACAGGACTACATCCAGCATCTCTACGATCGTCTTCATGGGAGAATAGCAGCCTGCATTGCTGCGAAAGGTGGATATACACTGTACTAGTGCCGACATTGTGCATGCTCTGTTGCCTGTGTCTATGTGCCTGTGGTTCTGTCAGTGTGATCATGTGATGTATCTGACCCCAGGAATGTGTCAATAAAGTTTCCCCTTCCTGGAACAATGAATTCACGGTGTTCTTATTTCAATTTCCAGGAGTGTAGGTTTCCTGTGATTTCTCTAAATCTCTCGAGACAACTACTGGGATGTCTCCTTTGAAAGGGTACAGCCGTTTTCCTTCCCCACCCTCCACACAAAGCAAGCTTGTGCTCACTCCCTAATGACCTCGATTTCGACAGGATGTTAAACGCAAGCTTCCTTCCCTCCAAAGAACATGGAGGCTGGAGGTTGATGGTTCCCTTCCCAGTAAAGGACGATGGAGATGTGGAAGATCTGATGGCAGAGTATAATCCTCATGCAAGCACACCGTCTGGCGTGCATTGTTAAACATGCGGCTCTGCAGCACTCACTCTCCACGCATTTTGATGCAGATCCAACAGCATAGTCCATCACATCTGCTGTGTGGCACCGAGATGTAATCGTATATCAATGGAAACGTGTCAGCTGACTGGATTAATCATGTTTCTTGGTACGCTAGATCGACAGCTGTGTCAGCGTATTCCGTCATCCAGGCAAATGGCTGTTGGAGTCACACATTGTGCCATGGGCGCATACCACGCAATATTTTACTTTGGGGCAAATTCTCCTGGGCTTCCATAGAGCATGGCACCATGACAACTGAGTACTACGTGATTATTGCGGACCACTTCCATTGCTTCATGCGACAGCAATTACCAGCTAAATAAATGTCCATGTCACAAACAGCGATCGTGTTGCAGTGGTCTGAGGAACATGACGCAGATCCTCGTGACAATGTCTGGAACAGCAAATTTACTTAATCTCAGTCAAATAGCACACATCTGCCGGCCGGTGTGGCCGAGCGGTTCTAGGCGCTTCAGTCTGGAATCGCGCGACTGCTACGGTCGCAGGTTCGAATCCTGCCTCAGGCATGGATGTGAGTGATATCCTTAGGTTAGTTAGGTTTAAGTAGTTCTAAGTTCTAGGGGACTGATGACCTCAGATGTTAAGTCCCATTGTGCTCAGAAACATTTGAAGCACACATCTGCCGGCCCTGTGCCCGAGCGGTTCTAGTCGCTTCAGTCTGGAACCGCGCGACCGCTACGGTCCCAGGTTCAAATCCTGCCTCGGGCATGGATATGTGTGATGTCCTTAGGTTAGTTAGGTTCAAGTAGTTCTAAGTTCTAGGGGACTGATGACCTCAGATGTTAAGTCCCATAGTGCTCAGAGCCATTTTTGAAGCACACATCTGGCATGCTATTGGGGGCGTTTTCCATGGCCAAAACCCTCTGTATTCTGTTTTCCTGAAACTGCTTGACATTTGCGTAGACATTTGGTGATACATACTTCTGGAACCGGCAAAGCACTTGTAGAATAGGCCATACAGAACTACTGCTGTATTGAGTGCCGAAAATGGATCAACATGCTACTAAGCAAGTGGTAATACTGCTTTGGCACATTAGCAGTAGGGAAATAAATGCGAAGTGTTACCAGTCTGCACTGTTGCCAAATTTACTCGAGATGGCAGTTCTCGTGGGGGGTCCACCCACATCCTCTCCCTGGGTGCAGATGTGGCAATATGACGTGGTATCACCACCCCCACTCCTTCCGCCTCTTCAATTTTCCCTTCCCACCCACACTCCTCCCCCTTCACCACTTCTCCTCCCATATCCAACTTTTGAATTGGTGGGAAAAAGCGTCAGTCAGTGCTGAGATACTTGGGACGAAAGATATAAGGTACAGTCTTTATTTACTGTAGTGGTAAGTGTGTTTCTGGTAGTGTTACCCTACTTCTGAACCATTTCACAACCGCCCCCACACTTGATCCCATCCCTGCTCCCACTTTTTCGAACACACGTGTATGCATGTTCTCATCAAAGTTTGAAGACCCACTGTTCTAGTCCATGACAGACTGTGCTTGAAAGTATCCAGGTCCTCCCCCTTCCCATTCTTATCAGCTGTTGGGAGTGGAAGTTATTGTCATTATAGTTGGAGGAAAATGTGTTCAATCGGTGAGATGTTGGTGTTGGTCGGAGAGTAGTTTAATCACTGCATTATCTGTAAGCAAACAGCTGAGCACTGCATCCTCAGCCTTCTACAAAAGGAATGGAAGCAGGTGATAATGGACGAGTGTAATGAGGATACTTTTCGGAAAATAATGGTGATGCAGTGGGATAGAATAAAGATGCTTTTCACAACCCATATAAACTATTGTCTGTGCTAGAGGTGTTTGTGTTTTTTGAAATTGCTGGTCAATCCACAGTGCAGGCGACAAGTTCCCACCCCTGCCACAGCCCCCAGATGTCGATCTCTACTCATCGCATGTACCTGGCTGTTTAGTGCTGGGAGTTCACTACAGATGCCTCACGCTGCATTTCTGTATGACCTATACCACAAACACTCGGCAGCCCTTGTGCTGTCTTTATTTCTCATCAATTTCGTCCTATTCCACTACCCCTGAGAGCTTACCTTGGTGCAGCTTCTGAAGATTTGTTCACAGATACACGGCCAGAAGAACAGGACAGCAAATTGTCACTCAAGTGTAGGAAGAGTTGCCTCCTACCGAATTACAAGTGAAATTGCTGCTTAGCAACTTGTACACAGTTATATGGTAAGACGGGACGATGGCAAACTATCAATGAGGTATAGGAAGAGTTGCCTCCTACCTATCAACAAGTGTACTGCAGCTGAGGAAAATGTTCACAGACACATGACTAAAAGGGATATGACAGCAAACTATCACTGACATGTAGGAAGGCCACTACTCGCTACCACAACTTATGGAAAATCACTGCTCTGAAAACACGTCGAAACTGTCATGAAAAATTCACCACTCATAAACAACAGACCATAATGCAACACATGCACTGAGAATTGAGACAAATCGTTGCAATAACACAACCACTCCAAAAACTAACCTCAAACGACCTTGCCAGGAGAGGGTGATGGTAGCTGCACATATGTGGTTACTGATGAAGCAGCTTAGAACCAACCTCCCCTTCTACCGACCCACCTCTGTGCCTCTCCTCCCCCACCCTGTAGGTAGGGGTACCGGTTTTCTAGACCTGTTCTAGCCTGTAGTTGATCGTACACAAAGAGTTCCCTTTGCTGTCAGTGACCTGTCAGTGACATATTGTTTCTGGCCTGCCAAAGTCAGTCACAGACAAAAAACTCAAGAATAGGATTTTTCGTGCAAGCCGTTAAAGGTACTTCCCGGAAAGACTGGCGCTCCTGCAGCAAATGCGTAATACCTAGCTATCATCACAGACGAAAAACAATGATCGACAGTACAGTTCTGGACGCTTCAGCACAGTCTGAAAGTGGTCCCCAGCTAAGTAAAGTCAGGCTCATGTAGGAAAAACATTGAAATAATATGTCCCCTGTAAAAGAAACACAAATGGCTCTTCACGCGAGTCATCTCACCGTGTACCGATCCGCCTTCTTGTCCCCCACCCCCTACCCGGACTGGTGCAGAGCAGTTTCCGCCACTGGGTGTGGCTATAATCTCTTCATGTAAACTGTCCAAAGGCTGGCTGATTGTTGGAGGTCTCAAACGCTCCACTGTACCGAAAGACAGCTTTGTGGGTGTCTGCGTGTTCTTGCATACTGGGGAAGGATCAGATATTCCACTCGCCTTTCAGCATGTCGTCTTTAGGAACATTCTTCTAAGTGAAAAGCTCGTTGAGGTCCATTTGTGGGTGGTTGAAAACTGCTGCAGAGATAATGTGCACACACAACCATTGAGGGCTGTTAGTGTTGAAAGGGTGATGTTCCTGCTGTACAGATGGTAGATGAATAGACGGTGGAGTAATTTTACACAGCTCACTTGCTCCTCGTAGAGTAACAAATTATGTGTTGCTATTCTGAAGAGCTCAACTGCACAAAATTCAGCTCATTTACTTACAAAATTGACTGAGTAATCGCAAACACTCATTTGTTGCGTGAAGTATCATGTATTCCCCAGATGTGATTGTTATGCCAGCTGTATCTTGCCGACAGACTTCATCTCACATTGTATAAAGGGTGTAGTCCTACACTTTTAAAACGAATGCTGTGACGGTGCAAATAGTGAGTATTGTACTAAAATCAATTAAATCTCCAGCTAAATAAAAGCAAACTCATTCATGGTGTGAAATTATGCTTGCTACAATGAGTGTTGAACCGTGAACATTGAAACTTGTGTTGAATGTACTACAAAATATGCGCTTGACACCATCCAAAGGTCCTTAAACACTCATTCAGCAAGCAAGTTGCACACAGTAGAAGACTTCGCCAAACAATAACACGATAACCAATACTGAACGAATATTCCGTGATGAACAGACGTGATTTTCTTGTGAGTAGTATCAGTGCGTCTAAGGAGGAGAGAAACGTAATGCTCTTGCAAGTGAGCAACTATTACAAAAAAAAAAAAAAAAAAAAAAAAAAAAAAATTAATGCTAAAACTATATGTTAATTATGGTTGTAAATACACTATCGAGGTATAGAGTCACTTTCTATGATTCATTAATAACTACAGTCTTTCGTTAACAGCTGAAAATACCGAATTGCACGTGGACTGTGATCACATTAATTGGGTAATAGTCACTCAGTGAAAAGTGCAGAATCGTGCTGCTAGAAGGGAGGACGCTACATGGTGTAAGGTCGTAATAAAGTAATGCTCCTTACCGAATTTATAAAGTGATGACATGTTCAGAGTGTTGTAGGTGATGCTCGACGGAGAATGATCACATAGAACAGATGTTGTGCTATGTGAGGGATCACTCACAATCCAGCGCTACTTTGCGCTTTAGACTGAGATATAATTACTGCGCAAAATTTTACAGCTTATACCATGTATTTCTAACAGAAGAGATGTTGTCTGCGATGGGAACATGATTTTCATTTCAACCATATGCTTGTATTGGAGATGACTTTTTAATGACTACCAGCCCAATTGAAGACTCATGTCCATGGCACAGTCGTCCATGTTTCGAAAAGAGCTGCCGTTCCAGAATGAGATTTTCTCTCTGCAGCGGAGTGTGCGCTGATATCAAACTTCCTAGCAGATTAAAACTGTGTGCCGGACCGAGACTCGAACTCGGGACCTTTACCTTTCGCGGGCAAGTGCTCTGCCAACTGAGCTACCCCGTCCTCAGAGTTTTACATCTGCCAGTACCTCGTCTCCTACCTTCCAAACTTAACAGAAGCTCTCCTGCGAACCTATCAGAACTAGCACTCCTGAAAGAATGGATATTTCGGAGACATGGCTCAGCCACAGCCTCGGGGATGTTTCCAGAATGACATTTTCACTCTCCAGCGGAGTGTGCGCTAATATAAAACTTCCTGGCAGATTAAAACTGTGTGCCGGACTGCTCGGGGCGGACGTCGTAAGACATCAATTTAAGTTCATTGTTGATCGATTAACTCAGTTTTTTTATTACAGAGGGCTGCTAACCCTCTGACCGAGCACGCTGAGCTACCGTGCCGGCACCAACTGAGCTACCCAAGCACGAATCACACCCCGTCCTCACAGCTTTACATCTGCTAGTTTCAATCTGCCAGGAAGTTACATATCAGCGCACACTCCGCTGCAGAGTGAAAATCTCATTCTGGAAACATACCCCAGGCTGTGGCTGAGCCATGTCTCCGCAATACCCTTTCTTTCAGGAGTGCTAGTTCTGCTAGGTTCGCAGGAGAGCTTCTGTTAAGTTTGGAAGGCAGGAGACGAGGTACTGGCAGATGTAAAGTTGTGAGGACGGGGCGTGAGTCATGCTTGGGTAGCTCATTTGGTAGGGCACTTGCCCGCGAAAGGCAAAGGTCCCGAGTTCGAGTCTCGGTCCGGCACACAGTTTTAATCTGCCAGGAAGTTTCAGAGCTGCCCTTCTTTGAAATTTTCGTGGCATCTCTGCTAAGGATCTCATCGGTCTCTCTATACCTTGGACTTGTTCCTCAGTCTTTGACCCCCACTCTCTGCAGCACTGCCTATGTGATCGTCCCAATTTGATTTACTCAGTGACCAGATGTCAGGATGCACTATATCTACCACCTTCTACGTCTTGAAGAACAGAGTGGACTGAGTTAATGCGACTGGACGGTGCGTTATCTACTCTGTGGAAAGGAGAGAGAATTGTCAGATTCGCTGATCGTGCACACGGCGTACGGCCACCGTTAACCTGCGCTGCCTCCCGCAATACCAGGCAGTAGGCAAAGGCAGTGTGAGAAGTTACGGCGGTTTCTCTAATTGTTGAATTTGGAAGACTTCCCATCATAAGGAAACTGGAAGAAGGACGACGGGTTTGCTACTACAGTCCGAAAGGGTGACCTCTGCATTGTGCAAGAGCCCCACTTGAAACTGCATCCGCATTTAAAAGAATGCAGCTTCACAGGACATTTGCGTGGCGGGGGGTTCCGATGACCTGTACATAGCTTTCTGTTGACACCTAAACCGTTTGCGAAGAGGTGAGTAGCATAGGGACCGGGATCGATTGCGCTTCACAGATGACAGCAGTGTAGTATGTGTGAAAGTTGGAAACGCATTATGCACCCACAAACTTTTTATTTTATTGGTGCTATGGTATCAGGGGACACGACCACAAATTCTTTGGACAGCGTCAACACTACTATGACACTGTACGCCATTCAAGGCTAAAATACATAACAGCTTGTAGAGGCACTATTGTTATGAAACGACATTCGGCGTGTAATAAATCTCCTCAAGCACAGACGGTATACAGTGGATCATCAGTTGTCAGTCGCAGTGGTGATGGAAAGGAATGATTTATCAGAAGATTTTCCTATCACTACTGCAAGCAGTTGGAGAGATCAGGGGAGGCTGGTGTCGGGAGTGGTGGCGCCTGTGAGTGGAGGCCGTCATCGAGTGGCAGTGGGTACCACCATGGTGGTGGTGGTAGTGGTGGTGGTGGCGATTTTGTTGAATCGAGTATCGATATCAGTGGCAGTGCACTATCTGGTATTCCACCTGCAAATAATTATAACTGTTTACAAGAGATACCTGCAGATATTTTGAGTATGATAATTACATCAAGACGTAGAGTACTTCACATTCAATTCCCACTGGATTAAAAAGCAAATGAAACTACCTTGCAGGCTTGTCATATATGACGTCTGTGACGGGAATCTTCAGCCTTCTGTGCTACCGACCGAGCTAACTCTGCATTTTCTTGCCTCGCTGACTCAGTAAGGAATTCTCCGCTACAATGAATTTTTCTGGCTACGTCTTTTTTCAGCCATATCTCACTCTGTTCACTTTACCTCATGAAAACCTGGACCAATTCAGTTTATCGCATCATATAGTCCTTATATGTGTGAATTTATAAACTACTCTAACCGAAGTATAAATGAACTTCAAAATATGTGCAGCGCAATGGAACATCTCTATAGGTTTGTATGAGTGAAAAATGTTCACACAGGTGTTTAAACGACCAACACTTCATTGAATCACTAATCTGAGAGTTGAACTTACGCTCATCCACCCCGTTACCATCATTCTTACCGGTTCTATAGAACATCACGCCTCAACGGATTATTGACACGTGGCATTCAGATGCAGTACGTGGGGTCTTGCCCTCTAATCGTTAACGGGATGCAGCATTCTCGGAGTACTATACGACAGTTTCAAACAAATAACATTAGTAGTTTTGTTTCCATAAAGCAAACTGACGATACTTAACTTTCTTTACAGCAAATGTCGCTAGCGAGAGGCGACGTGAAAACAGTACAGTTCTTGGTATACCCAGAGCCCAAGGAAACGCTTTATAGTGACAGCGGAGCACTAATCACGTTGCACACTAGGGCCTATCTTGTGCTGCCGAGACTATCAGGAGCTGCGTTTAATGCAGCTGCTGCAGGGGGCCCGCCTTGAGCGGCGCGGTCATATTCCGCGCACCATTGGCCGCCGTTTCTTCACTGCCTTCTCTGTTCTTTCGTTTCGCATCTTCGTTACGGCGTTTGTGGTTATTCCAGAACACAGAAGGGAAAAAAAAATTGTCTACTATGCATGAAATACGTAAACAGAATGACAGTTTCTTATTCACAATGCATCCGATACTACTTTATACATCGAAATATGATTTATGAAATTCACAGTCATGAAACGATGTCTACACAAAAATTTGTTTCTACATGTAGTAATACGTAAAAAATTAATTTGTGTGGATGGCACTATTTACTATATTAGAAGACGCTTCGGGGGTACCTCACTCTGACGTCTCGGTTACAACTTTGGCTTCTGATGTCTGTGACAGAAAACCGTGTGTAGCAAAGTAATAATATGCAATCACTCACTAGGTTACACAGCCTCAAAGCTTTCAGAATTCAGATCACACCTCATCCCTAAGCACAGGATTGATTTGCTAACGTATCTGTTACGCCGTTGAGACTGAGTTCATCTGTGATAACACCTCATTAAATCATCGAACCCCGAGAAACTTCTCGATATCACTGAATGAATCGTTACACAAAGAAGGAGATTAAAATCAAGCTATCGGATATGGCTAAGAATGAGCTACAGTGCAATTGTAAGGAGGTAATAAAATGGTCTGCATAAGGACCTCTGCCACTCTATCCGAACAACTATGCAAAGAGAGAGAAAGGTTAAGGCGGAAACGAAAAAAAAAAAAAATAAATTACACACTGCGAAATCGACACACAGCTCATCTGCATGAGGAGGTGTATTCTCATCCTCACAGAGACCGTGCGAGATTAAATTCTGTGGTACTCAACATGGTTATGTACTTACGTTCAACCTACTCCACTTCCATCTCCTCCGTCTCTTCCTTCTCCTCCACCTACTCCACCTCTTCCTCCCGCCACTCGATCGCGTTGAGCAGATCATCTATTTCAACCCGGATCTAGTGCTCTGCGGATAACAACGAATTTATTGCTTATATCGTTAAATTTGCTGACGCATCCACCACCATCTGTGGTAACTCGCCTGCAGATACCAATGGAAAAAGAAATTACATCACTGGGATTTATTAATCCAAAATTGTATCTACTGACTGAAGCTACACAACGACTTGATCACATACTTCCGTTAAATTCCTTTGTGTTCGTTGATGTGCAATACTACATTTTATTATGGAAATAATTGTGTAAGATACAGTGCTGTGTGTAGGAACCAAATACGTTACTCCCTGCATAAGGAAAGTGAACATTATCATTGCATTGTTCTGATTTTTGTTATCTTTGGGGCTGAACGTAATTTTAATGACTCCGATATTCATCTTGCTCTGATGAAGGCGAAGGAAATACACTCCTGGAAATTGAAATAAGAACACCGTGAATTCATTGTCCCAGGAAGGGGAAACTTTATTGACACATTCCTGGGGTCAGATACATCACATGATCACACTGACAGAACCACAGGCACATAGACACAGGCAACAGAGCATGCACAATGTCGGCACTAGTACAGTGTATATCCACCTTTCGCAGCAATGCAGGCTGCTATTCTCCCATGGAGACGATCGTAGAGATGCTGGATGTAGTCCTGTGGAACGGCTTGCCATGCCATTTCCACCTGGCGCCTCAGTTGGACCAGCGTTCGTGCTGGACGTGCAGACCGCGTGAGACGACGCTTCATCCAGTCCCAAACATGCTCAATGGGGGACAGATCCGGAGATCTTGCTGGCCAGGGTAGTTGACTTACACCTTCTAGAGCACGTTGGGTGGCACGGGATACATGCGGACGTGGATTGTCCTGTTGGAACAGCAAGTTCCCTTGCCGGTCTAGGAATGGTAGAACGATGGGTTCGATGACGGTTTGGATGTACCGTGCACTATTCAGTGTCCCCTCGACGATCACCAGTGGTGTACGGCCAGTGTAGGAGATCGCTCCCCACACCATGATGCCGGGTGTTGGCCCTGTGTGCCTCGGTCGTATGCAGTCCTGATTGTGGCGCTCACCTGCACGGCGCCAAACACGCATACGACCATCATTGGCACCAAGGCAGAAGCGACTCTCATCGCTGAAGACGACACGTCTCCATTCGTCTCTCCATTCACGCCTGTCGCGACACCACTGGAGGCGGGCTGCACGATGTTGGGGCGTGAGCGGAAGACGGCCTAACGGTGTGCGGGACCGTAGCCCAGCTTCATGGAGACGGTTGCGAATGGTCCTCGCCGATACCCCAGGAGCAACAGTGTCCCTAATTTGCTGGGAAGTGGCGGTGCGGTCCCCTACGGCACTGCGTAGGATCCTACGGTCTTGGTGTGCATCCGTGCGTCGCTGCGGTCCGGTCCCAGGTCGACGGGCACGTGCACCTTCCGCCGACCACTGGCGACAACATCGATGTACTGTGGAGACCTCACGCCCCACGTGTTGAGCAATTCGGCGGTACGTCCACCCGTCCTCCCGCATGCCCACTATACGCCCTCGCTCAAAGTCCGTCAACTGCACATACGGTTCACGTCCACGCTGTCGCGGCATGCTACCAGTGTTAAAGACTGCGATGGAGCTCCGTATGCCACGGCAAACTGGCTGACACTGACGGCGGCGGTGCACAAATGCTGCGCAGCTAGCGCCATTCGACGGCCAACACCGCGGTTCCTGGTGTGTCCGCTGTGCCGTGCGTGTGATCATTGCTTGTACAGCCCTCTCGCAGTGTCCGGAGCAAGTACGGTGGGTCTGAGACACCGGTGTCAATGTGTTCTTTTTTCCATTTCCAGGAGTGTATTATGGAAATAACTGTGTAAGATACAGTGCTGTGTGTAGGAACCAAATACGTTACTCCCTGCATAAGGAAAGTGAACATTATCATTGCATTGCTCTGATTTTTGTTATCTTTGGGGCTGAACGTAATTTTAATGACTCCGATGAAGACGAAGGAAATATATAACTGTGAGATGAGACTCGCAAGTACATCTTACTCTTTGTAGTAACTCTAATTACTATAGAGAGTTTCAGTTATATTACGTCGACATGGAGTTGGAGAGAGGCTGCGGAGATTGACGGACGAACCTGCAAATGAACACGAAGACTTTCTACGGGCTCGAGAGCACGCAACGAGAAATTTGCTTCAGCTCTATACCAATGTATTACTACATAACAAAACACTGACAAGGCGAGTTTACTTTCAATAGACATTTCTGTACACCATTTGAAAAACAAGCATACATGCTCATCTTGTTTATAAAACCAGAAAACACAATAAAAATGACGATACGATCTGTCTACCATGACAGCACTGATCTTGAGTTTGCACCATACATTACAACACACAGTACTTATTACAAATTTTGTACATGTTACTATTATAAGGTATTGATATTGTATTTCTTTTGCACGTACGATTGATGGAGTACTGCAGAGAAGGTATATGTACAGGAGCAAAACTCAAGATCGAATAACCGTAACATAGGATGACTACGTGGCAGCGTACGAAAGTAAGCAGACAATCCCCCTTCAGTCCTCAAGTGGCCCATCGGGACCATCCGACCGCCGGGTCATCCTTAGCTGAGTGCGCGGATAGGAGGGGCGTGTGGTCAGCACACCGCTCTCCCGGTTGTTAGGATGGTTTTCTTTGACCGGAGCCGCTACTATTCGGTCGAGTAGCTCCTCAATTGGCATCACGAGGCTGAGTGCTCCCCGAAAAATGGCAACAGTGCATGGCGGCCAGGATGGTCACCCATCCAAGTGCCGGCCACGCCCGACAGCGCTTAACTTCGGTGATGTGACGGGAACCGGTGTATCCACTGCGGCAAGGCCGTTGCCCAGTGTACGAAAAGCAGGTGTATATTTTCATTTCTGTCTCTGCCGACTCTTTTTTTTTTAAAGTGTGTAAAAGCGATTTATTAGTAGTAGAGAGGCACTTTTATTTTAGATTCGACGTAGTCAGTGTGAACGATTTTGTTTGTGTTAACTATATGTGCGACGTTGATGCTACACAGTCCGCATTGGATTGTTTCTGGTGTGCTATTTCAAAGTTACACTCAAGCACGTTACTGCAAGAAAAAACTGTACACTCAGCTGCAATTCCAGAGCTGTCACAAGCAGTAGGAGACGTTACTCGTGAACAGCGTTGTATTATAAACACGCAACTCACACAAGAAGCAGAGCAGTTTGTGGAGGTTTTCCATCAGAAGACAAAGATAACCAGCTGACAAGTATTGTTGTGCAGGAGGATCAGTCAGAGGTAAAAGAAGTCATGTAAAATAAGATTTTTCTAGCTAAGAATTTGCCAGAGGTTTGCAAGAAACTCGAACTCAATTATGCGAACAATTTTATGAATGGCGTGTAACTACAGGCAAACAAATGGAAGACGTCAGTCAGCAAATGAACAATCTACGTGATACTTAGCAGGATAATTACTCGATCATTACTGAAATGAGCACATGACAATGAGAGATAGTCCAAAGCACCCCGCACAACAATCTTTCAAACAACGTGAGCAAGGACAGACACCACGAACACCGTACCCGAATGTAACGCCAGATCATGTGAGTGATTGTGCAGCATTACATGTGTAAGTAAAATTAATTAAGTATACAAAACTTCCATCTTATCTACATCTACATCTACATCTACATGGATACTCTGCAAATCATATTTAAGTGCCTGGCAGAAAGTTCACTCAAGCACCTTCACAATTCTCTATTTTTCCAATCTCGTACAGCGCGGAAAGAACGAACACCTGTATCTTTCCGTACGAGCTCTGATTTCGCTTGTTTTATCACGGTGATCATTTCTCCATATGTAGGTCGGTGTCAACAAAATATTTTCGCATTCGGAGGAGAAAGATGGTGATTGGAATTTCGTGAGAAGATTCGGCCGCAACGAGAAACGCCTTTGTTTCAATTATATCCACCCTAAATCTTGTATTATTTCAGCGACCCTCTCTCCCATATTTCACAATAATACAAAACGTGCTGCCCTTCTTTGAACTTTTTCGATGTATTCTGTCAATCCTATCTGGTAAGGATTCCACAGCGAACAGTAGTATTCTAAAAGAGGGCGGACAAGCGTAGTGTAGGTAGTCTCCTTAGTAGGTCTGGTACAGTTTCTAAGTGTCCTGCTAATAAAACGCAGTCTTTGGTTAGCCTTCCCGAAAACATTTTCTCTGTGTTCCTTCCAATTTAAGCTGTTCGTAATTGTAATTTCTAGGTATTTAGTTGAATTTATGGCCTTTAGATCTGACTGATTTATCGTGTAACCGAAGTTTAACGGATTCCTTTTAGAACTCATGTGGATGACCTCACACGTTTCGTTATTTAGGGTCAATTGTCAATTTTCGCACCATATACATATCTTTTCTAAATCGTTTTGCAAATTGTTTTGGTCTTCTGATGCCTTTATTAGTCGATAAACGATAGCGTCATATGCAAACAACGTAAGACGGCTACTCAGATTGTCTCCCAAAGCGTTTATGTAGATAAGGAACAACAAATGGCCTATAACACTACCTTGAGGTAGTATAGTCAGTCGTTTTCATTAGGTCATTTAAAGATGTTTTACCTAGAATCTGGACCGAAAGTCATTAGATAAGTTATGGTAATGGTTATACATTAGGTGACGGAGCCCTTTGGGCAGTTGAAGCAGCAGAAACTTGTAATACATATGCCGAATTCGGGAATGTATTTATTGCGAGGTATTGGTCTGCTACAATACAAGAGAGAATTCGTAAGGAGATTTACAATCCGGTACCGTGCAATTCATGGTTTGGTGCGTTATACAGATACTTTGAGCATTGTCATAATAAGACGAAATATTTATCGGAACCAGTATCTGCCAAATACCTTATTAGAAGATTAAAAGCGAAGCTATTTTAAGTCATTCAAAATAAATTATTAGATTCCAGTGACATAAATTTTGTAACAGTTATTCAAGACTTTAAATCTTGAATGAACTGTGACAGGAGCCACACAGCAGGGTTTGACATACTAGTGCCTCTATTAAAACTCTGAAGTATTGCATTGATAATGGAGAGTTATCAGCCGAAATCTGGATTTGCTTTAATAAATCCACAAACGAAACGAGTGATTGCTGCTTTCCAGAGTTTTGAAGGTCATATCAAAGTCATTGAGTGGATTCTACATTCCTAATGGAAGGTAATTTGATACTGTCATGTTCCTAATCGAAGAAAAAGTGTTCAGCGAATAACAAGAAAATATCAAATATGTCAAAAGGCCAAACGTTCAAACCACAGTGCCTGTAGAGTTTACCGCTGAGGGTTGTATGTGTTGACTTTAATGAGACCCCTACCTACTACGAGAGGAAATGTTAAATACTTTGTAGGATTTTACGACCTGTTTACCAAATATATAAAATTGCATCCTATCCGAATGTGTACTGCGCAGTCCATCATCAACAGACTCGCAAATGATTACATTTCGCATGTTGCCAAGCCAGGAGTATTATTGTGAGACAATGCTGTCGACTTTATGGCACACTGGTAGAATAGATATACAATGGGATTAGGCAAATTTTGATCTCCAGATTGTCTGAAATCCAAACAAATGGCGAGGTTGTTTCGTGAATTAAGCAGATGTATCTGCACATGTTGCCACCATAAGCAAACATTGTGGATAGACTATTCATAGCGATTTGAATAAGTATACAGTAATTTTACTCTCTCGTCAACAGAAGCTAAGCCAACGTAGCTTCTGTTTAATAAAAAGGAAAACAATGAGTGGATCTATTGTTTACCGAAGATAAATGCTATAATATAATCTAGGGAGACCATGATTCGTTAAGCATTAGACAGGATGAAGGGAGAAACACAACAGAGGAAGAAGTACTATGGCCAGCTGTTGAAGAGGGCGCAACAACAACCCAGTGGGAACAAAGCTGTTACTGAAGAGCCATCCAAAGGCGTCATTGCTTGAGAAGAAAAACTAAACATGATCTCTTGTGTACTCATTGCACCTTCGGAATATATCAGTACCGAATCCTGGTGCGTATGTCTCATGTTACATTACTAGTACCAATGTGAACGTGATGCATCTGCATCAGAATCTAAAACCATATTATTCTGACGACTGATGTAATCAGTGAGAAAAATTTTCTCTTATATTGCTCAGTGATTAGTTTTGGGTTAATGTTTGTTCTCAGATACATTCAAATCTAATTGACAAACAAAACTGAGATATATCATTCGTTCAGACACAATATTATGTTGTTTGTGTTACATATATATTAATGTAAGTGTATGTGACGTTGTGGCAGCAATTTTACTATGCAGTTTTGTAATTTGTGTGTTATTACGTTGGTAATGATTTGTATCAACTTTTACTGAAGAGAATGCAAGTGATCAGTTCCAGCAGTGCACACACACAGAAAACACACTCAGCTACCTCTCCACATATCTTAGTCTTATCTGTATCTATCTGTTAGTAATACAGCTATCTGGGCGATGTCTATTCGACTCCTTTTTTGACTTTTAGTGGTTTTTCGTGGTTAGGACACCCATCCTCGTGTGATGCGTCAGTAGAACGGATATGGAAATGTACAGTCGCAATCCATGCAAGTGGCAATTGTAATTTTGCATACTTTAGCTTACTTGTAGTAAAGGGTGTAAGACATGCGTGTACAGGAATAACTGTGGGACTATCCGTATTCTAAAGACATTGGGACGCCGTGTTTTCATACAACAATTTAGTGATTTGATCTCTTCAGCAATGACTTTCAAGGACATGTAAACGTGTGTACGAACTTTGTGTAGTGATTAACATGAACTTTGTATTGAAGTTGGTGTTTCAACATGACAATTCACCTTGTAATTTTGTGATCAGTTGTGCTACCACGTGACGAAATGCGATCAGTCATGAACGCTAAATTAGTGTTACGGATTGTGATAAAGTCTATTTGTACAATTTGCAATGAACTGTCATGTCGTAATGGATCATTACATTCCTACAATTATCAAATGAAGTGCTCACTAAAGACATTTTGTGATCTCATGACCATCGAAAGAACATTGTGCTCTAGAGCTTTCGCTAATTTATGCGGACCAAAGGATTCATATTAGTTGTGGTAACAATTCCTAAAATTCTTGTGGGCAAACCTAAATCCGAATCTCTAAAGACTACAGATTCGTCATGTGAGAATGGATTACATACAGGGTGAGTCACCTAACGTTACCGCTGGATATATTTCGTAAACCATATCAAATACTGACGAACCGATTCCACAGACCGAACGTGAGGAGAGGGGCTAGTGTAATTGGTTAATACAAACCATACAAAAATGCACTGAAGTATGTTTTTTAACACAAACCTACGTTTTTTTAAATGGAACCCCGTTAGTTTTGTTACACATCTGAACATATAAACAAATACATAATCAGTGCCGTTTGTTGCATTGTAAAATGTTAATTACATCCGGAAATATTGTAACCTAAATTTGACGCTTGAGTACCATTCCACCGCTGTTCGATCGTGTGTATCGGAGAGCACCGAATTACGTAGGGATCCAAAGGGAACGATGATGGACCTTAGGTACAGAAGAGACGGGAACAGCACATTACGTCCACATGCTAATACCTTTTTATTGGTCTTTTTCACTGACGCACATGTAGATTACCATGAGGGGTGAGGTACACGTACACACGTGGTTTCCGTTTTCAATTACGGAGTGGAATAGAGTGTATCCCGACATGTCAGGCCAATAGATGTTCAATGTGGTGGCCATCATTTGCTGCACACAATTGCAATCTCTGGCGTAATGAATGTCGTACACGACGCAGTACATCTGGTGTAATGTCGCCGCAGGCTGCCACAATACGTTGTTTCATATCCTCTGGGGTTGTAGGCACATCACGGTACACATTCTCCTTTAACGTACCCCACAGAAAGACGTCCGGAGGTGTAAGATCAGGAGAAGGGGCTGGCCAATTTATGCGTCCTCCACGTTCTATGAAACGCCCGTCGAACATCCTGTCAAGGGTCAACCTAGTGTTAATTGCGGAATGTGCAGGTGCACCATCATGCTGATACCACATACGTCGACGCGTTTCCAGTGGGACATTTTCGAGCAACGTTAGCAGATCATTCCGTAGAAACGCGATGTATGTTGCAGCTGCAATATAGTGAGGACCAATGAGGTGGTCACCAATGATTCCGCACCATACATTTACAGTCCACGGTCGCTATCGCTCTACCTGTCTGAGCCAGCGAGGATTGTCCACGGACCAGTAATGCAGATTCACTGCCCCGTGGTTTGTGAAACCCGCTTCATCGATAAACAGGTAGAACTGCAACGCATTCTCTGTTAATGCCCATTGACAGAATTGCACTCGATGATTAATGTCATCACCATGTAATTGCTGTTGTAGCGACACATGAAACGGGTGAAAGCGGTGACGATGCAGTATGCGCATGACACTACTTTGACTCAGTCCACCGGCTCTCGCAATGTCCCGTGTTCTCATGTGTGGGTTCATGGCAACAGCAGCTAACACACCAACTGCACCCGCTTCTCCTGTGACGGGCCTGTTACGGACGTTTGCGTGCTACGACCATACCTGTTGTATACAATGGGCGGTAGATGTTTTGCAATGTGCGGCACGTTGGATGATCTCTGTCCGGGTACCGTTCTGCATACACCCTGCAGGCTTCAGCTGCATTTCGTCGACACTCGCCATACATGAGTATCATCTCCGCCTTTTCAGAGTTCGAATACACCATGGTCACAGTTCCTACAACACTACACTATCACAGACGTCTGGTAACGTGGTGTACTACAGTTGGTCTGCGTGCGGAGACGAATGCAGAATAACAATAGCAGCAAGCGCTACATGCGGACACTGCGACAGCTAGACCAAACCACAACAGTGCACTACAGCCACTCAAACGCGGTTGTCATCGTAAACATGTCCCTGCAGATGCTGCTCGCCGACCGTGGCCCGTGTTTGTTACAACAAGTAACTGAACGTCGGAGGTTTCAAGCGTCAATTTTAGGTTGCAATATCTCCGGATGTAATCAACATTTTACAATGCTGCAAACGGCACTGATTACGTATTTGTTTATATGTTCAGATGTGCTAACAAAACTAAAGTGGTTCCATTGAAAAAAAACCTATGTTTGTGTTAAAGAACATTACACCAGATGTACTGCGTCGTGTACGACATTCATTACGCCAGAGATTGCAATTGTGTGCAGCAAATGATGGCCACCACATTGAACATCTATTGGCCTGACATGTCGGGATACACTCTATTCCACTCCGTAATTGAAAACGGAAACCACGTGTGTACGTGTACCTCACCCCTCATGGTAATCTACATGTGCGTCAGTGAAAAAGACCAATAAAAAGGTATTAGCATGTGGACGTAATGTGCTGTTCCCGTCTCTTCTGTACCTAAGGTCCATCATCGTTCCCTTTGGATCCCTACGTAATTCGGTGCTCTCCGATACACACGATCGAACAGCGGTGGAATGGTACTCAAGCGTCAAATTTAGGTTACAATATTTCCGGATGTAATTAACATTTTACAATGCAACAAACGGCACTGATTATGTATTTGTTTATATGTTCAGATGTGTAACAAAACTAACGGGGTTCCATTTAAAAAAACGTAGGTTTGTGTTAAAAAACATACTTCAGTGCATTTTTGTATGGTTTGTATTAACCAATTACACTAGCCCCTCTCCTCACGTTCGGTCTGTGGAATCGATTCGTCAGTATTTGATGTGGTTTACGAAATATATCCAGCGGTAATGTTAGGTGACTCACCCTGTATAAGATCTCATCCATGTCTTACAGATGCAGTTTACAGAAATTACCTGTCGAAATTCTAATAAACTATGACGATGATTTTTCCTTATCCCATCATCGTGCTGTTTTCCGCACCAACCCGAAGGATGGTTATGCTCTGTATCCAACGCCCATCCTGAACACGCCTTCCTTAGATCTAGATGTTGGCCAACTGCTCTGTCACCTTCATCGTCATTTGTCACCGACACGACGACAAAAGGCTGCAAGTTATGCAACAAACATAATTAGTCCAATCAATACAGACTGATTCACACATTGGAATTCTCAGTGCTGAAGGACTCGATGCGGTTTTTCCTGGTTTTCCCCTTCATCCCTGCTCGAAAGAGAAGAAAAGTTATAATCCAGGATAGTTTTGTCCAGTGCTCAGAACTTAATGAAACACTTTGAACATCACACAACACTTAAACATATAGAACTACAAGCAAATGCAGTTCTAGATTAACACATAGCTATTGTCATGATCTCATTATCAGTCTTTAACTGGAGAATATAATGTAAACGTACCAACGTATTAATAGTGATGTAGTGTGAAAACATATAAAGAATAGTGTACTCAGTATTTTAAATGTAAACTTCGAAGTAGATAATGCAGGAGTGCAGCATCGATCCGTAACTTACTCTCCAGTACACCTAGGGAGACCATAGTATTATCACATTTTACTACGGAAATAACTGTGTAAGATACTATGCTATGTTTAGGAACCAAAGATGTTACTCCTCGCATAAGAAAAGCGTACATTATCATAAAATTATCTCTGGTTTTTATTATCTCTGTTGTTGAATGTAATGAATATCAGTCCGACATTGTACGTGCTCCGATAAACACGATGGGAACTTACAATTGTGAATGTCATGTATTACAACTCGAGTAAAAGTTGTACACGAGGAAGAAATAAATGAGTGCTAATCTCTGATAAATTATTAGGTCAGATTCGAAAGCAAATGTTACGTTTATTAGTCACTAATTACTATAGAAAGTTTCACCTACATTACGTCGACTTGGAGTTGGAGAGAAGGTGGAAAAATTGGTGCTCGAACCTGCAAACAAACATGGCGACTTTCAACACATTCAGGAAAGCGCAACAAGAAAACCACCACAGCTCTTTACTAACATATTACCACACTACGAAACACAAGCACAAGACTAGTTTTATTTCAATGTATATTTAAATACACCTCTTGAAAGGCAGGAAAACTTGCTAATCTTGTCTATAAAACCATAAAATACAATGAAAATAACGATGTAGTTGATATTGTGTCTCCTCCCAATATGGAAATATCCCTCTCCACACATACGTCCTCCTGATCTCAGAGCGCTGTGTTAAATATATATATATATATATATATATATATATATATATATATACATACACTCCTGGAAATTGAAATAAGAACACCGTGAATTCATTGTCCCAGGAAGGGGAAACTTTTTTGACACATTCCTGGGGTCAGATACATCACATGATCACACTGACAGAACCACAGGCACATAGACACAGGCAACAGAGCATGCACAATGTCGGCACTAGTACAGTGTATATCCACCTTTCGCAGCAATGCAGGCTGCTATTCTCCCATGGAGACGATCGTAGAGATGATGGATGTAGTCCTGTGGAACGGCTTGCCATGCCATTTCCACCTGGCGCCTCAGTTGGACCAGCGTTCGTGCTGGACGTGCAGACCGCGTGAGACGACGCTTCATCCAGTCCCAAACATGCTCAATGGGGGGCAGATCCGGAGATCTTGCTGGCCAGGGTAGTTGACTTACACCTTCTAGAGCACGTTGGGTGGCACGGGATACATGCGGACGTGCATTGTCCTGTTGGAACAGCAAGTTCCCTTGCCGGTCTAGGAATGGTAGAACGATGGGTTCGATGACGGTTTGGATGTACCGTGCACTATTCAGTGTCCCCTCGACGATCACCAGTGGGGTACGGCCAGTGTAGGAGATCGCTCCCCACATCATGATGCCGGGTGTTGGCCCTGTGTGCCTCGGTCGTATGCAGTCCTGATTGTGGCGCTCACCTGCACGGCGCCAAACACGCATACGACCATCATTGGCACCAAGGCAGAAGCGACTCTCATCGCTGAAGACGACACGTCTCCATTCGTCCCTCCATTCACGCCTGTCGCGACACCACTGGAGGCGGGCTGCACGATGTTGGGGCGCGAGCGGAAGACGGCCTAATGGTGTGCGGGACCGTAGCCCAGCTTCATGGAGACGGTTGCGAATGGTCCTCGCCGATACCCCAGGAGCAGCAGTGTCCCTAATTTGCTGGGAAGTGGCGGTGCGGTCCCCTACGGCACTGCGTAGGATCCTACGGTCTTGGCGTGCATCCGTGCGTCGCTGCGGTCCGGTCCCAGGTCGACGGGCACGTGCACCTTCCGCCGACCACTGGCGACAACATCGATGTACTGTGGAGACCTCACGCCCCACGTGTTGAGCAATTCGGCGGTACGTCCACCCGTCCTCCCGCATGCCCACTATACGCCCTCGCTCAAAGTCCGTCAACTGCACATACGGTTCACGTTCACGCTGTCGCGGCATGCTACCAGTGTTAAAGACTGCGATGGAGCTCCGTATGCCACGGCAAACTGGCTGACACTGACGGCGGCGGTGCACAAATGCTGCGCAGCTAGCGCCATTCGACGGCCAACACCGTGGTTACTGGTGTGTCCGCTGTGCCGTGCGTGTGATCATTGCTTGTACAGCCCTCTCGCAGTGTCCGGAGCAAGTATGGTGGGTCTGACACACCGGTGTCAATGTGTTCTTTTTTCCATTTCCAGGAGTGTATCAGGACCGTGGAGGACAGATGTACTGAGCATAATATATATATATATATATATATATATATATATATATATATATATAGATTCACAAGCAGTATTTCAAACTAGATTTGTATGCGCATTAATAAACACACACGATTGCTGTTAAGTGAATAATTACGGAGAAAGACTTACACTATGCTTTCGGAGTCATAGTTTGAACCGCTCGACAACAACACAAATAGCTGCTTGAGATGGGGAGGGGGAAGGGGGGTTTCTGAATGCTGTGTACTGAATAGTTTGTGCATGCATAAAATGCATGCACAGCAGACTTCATTCACCAAACCCAGAGTGCTAATACTGAATCTATACTAGATGGTATATTTCCTTTGTGAACCATCGATGTTCCGCTCCCTGCTAGTTCAATGACAAGAGGATTTAAAAAGCAGAATTTTCAGAACGGATTCTTATTTAGACGACGCAGACGTTGAATTCGACAAAAAGAAAAGTACGCGATATGGTTGCTAACATGTAGAACGAGAATGTGTGGTAAGGGGCTGTTGCATTTTCTCTTACTAAACTCAGCATGAGAGCTGGTTGTAATTGTGGAGCAACATAACGATTTAATTAACTGGGTCAGAATGCTGATAATTTACAGAAGCAGTGGGAATAGTGTTAATCAACAGCAGATATTGTATAATTGTCCAGCAATGTAGTGTGCTTGCTTCTGTTCATTTGCATGTAGGAATCTCAACGCTGGTTTTCTACGATGAATTCATTTCATTAGGTTATTTCGCTGTAGCTGAAAATACGAAGGCTATTCGGAAAGTAAATGGAAACCGCTGTGAATATAAAAATTTTTTACTTGCGGTAGTTAGCTACACCTTACAGCTACTTCTTTGCATTGCCGCCGCAGCACATTCGTCATGGAAGGCAGCAGCCATTGGTTTCCTCTAATTCTCTACGCTCGTCTGCAGCTCCTTATCTGTGCCAAAATGTTGTCTTAATAGCCAGCGGTTCATGTGAGCAGAAATGAAACTCAGGACGAGACAATTACAGATCGTGTAGTGGGTGATCAAACACTTACGTCGAAAACGCTGCAGGAGCGTCATCATTGATCCAGCAGAGTGTGGCTGAGAACTGTCATGGAGAACGAAATGCGTGACAGCTACGTTACGTGGGCTGCACGACAACAGGCGAAGTCCTTTACCAGGCCCTCTTACTTCGCAGGAGACACTATTTCCTAACAATCTTTACGTGCTCACTGTGATCTCTGAATTGAAAAGAGCGACGTGCCGCAATCGACGGGAATAATAGAAACACTACTCAACACATCTGTGAAAAAATTCATCGGCTTTCCAAAGTGGTTCCATTTCGCTACCAGTCGGAACTTACTTTCCGAACTGCCCAAGTATATAAGCATCTCCTTTTTTTCCGTTTTCCTGTAGGACCAAGGCAGCTATCACTTGCAGAATAACATAGAAGTTGCTTTCCTGTTTCTTTTCGACTATTTTTGAATAGTTATTCGATTATAAGAGGATTACGTCTGTTTCCTCCTAAGACGCACTGGTACCACTCACAAGAAATATACGTCTATGCATTACGGAATGTTCGCTCAGTATTGGTTAACATTGTTGTCGAAGTCTTCTACTCATCATAGTGTGAGGAATTTGTTAGGTGAATGTAAGTTCAAGAACTGTTGGATGGTGTTAAGTGCTTATTTTATAGTATATTCAACGGAAGATTCAGCGTTCCCAGTCCATTATTCAATGTAGGAAGCTTAAGTTCATACCACCACACTGACTTTACATCTGTGTATGTGGAAATTTTATTGATTTTAGTACTATATTCACTGTTTGCACTGTCATAGTATTCGTTTTAAAAGCATAAGAATACACCCTTTACAGAATGTGAGGTGGCGTCTGACGGCAGAATATTCCCTTGTAGCAGACATAAGTATAACATGTGTGTCGGGAGTACACGAGAGTAGTACTTCATGCAGCAAAGGAGTGTTCGTGTTTATTCAGTCACTTTTTTAAATAAATAAGCTGATATTACAGCAGTTGAGCTGTAACACAGGAACACTTTTGACAGATAGTCTATGAGGGGCAAGTGAGCTGTGTGAACTTCCTCAACCATCTGTTCACCCACCGTCTGTATAACAGAAATGCCGCTCTAGTCAGCCACGCAGGGTAACCGTGCGGTCTTAGGCGTCTTGTCACGGTTCGCGCAGCTATCCCCATCGGAGATCGAGTCCTCCCTCGGGCATGGGTGTGTGTGTGTTGTCCTTAGCCTAAGTTAGTTCAAGTTAGATTAAGTAGTGTTTAAGCCTAGGGACCGATGACCTTAGCAGTTTGGTCTCATAGGAACTTATCACAAATTAAAAAAAAAAAAAAGAAAATCCGTCAACATCAATTTCCCTCAATGGTTGTCTGTATGCATTCAGATGTACCGAGAGTGTTGACAACAGGCTTTTTACTCAAACAGATGTCCCATAAGGCGACAGTCTGTGAGGCGAGCTACATGTCTCATCCTTCCATAGTATACGAGAACACACAGACAGAATTAAAATTTTTATCCGGTACAGTGGAGTGTCTGGAACCTCTTCCAGGCAGACTTCAGTCAATTAACATGGAGAGGTAGAACAGACGTGAGTGATGAGAGATTATAGCCGCATGCAGTGGCGGACCTGGCTCTCTACTTGTCAGGGGGCCGGAGTTGGCTGATCGGCGCACAGTTAGACGACTAGTATAAAAGCCTGTGTGCATCTCGTTTACGCAGGACGTGTTACTTCAGTGCTTTTACCACACCAGTCTGGTTTTACTTAGCCGAGGACCACTTTCAGACTGTGCTGAAACATCCACAACGGTTGAAGGGACACCGCTGTTGACCATTCAGTTCTTCATCCGTGAGGGAGAGCCAAGTATTTCGCTATTCCTGCTGGACGGCCAGTCCTTACAAGAAATATGTTTAATGGCTTGCAGAAAGCGTCCTGTTCTTGAGTCTTTTCTCTGCGACTGATTTCTGCAGCACGAAAACAGTGTATGACTGCCGGCAGCTGGATCTGTCTGGTTACCAACAGTGACAGCATATGACAAGCTCAGAAAACTGGTTATCACTACCTAAGGAAGGAGGCGATGGAGGCAGGAGGGAAGGTAGGAGGAAAGTAAGACTGATTCTGAGCCGGTTAGTCTGTATCTGAACGCCAAGGCTAACACGCATACAGCTGCTGCCACTCTCTTCTGCCGAGGTTATTTGGGGTCGGTTTTTCCCTATTCCCAGTATTTTTTAATGACACCCTCTGGTGTCGCTATTGTGAAACTTCGAGGTGACCATACACACCAGCGCGACAGGAAAAATGTGGTGGCGGGGGAATGAGTAAAGTGTGGGGGTGGGGGATGGCCGAGTGTGGAGGCAGCCGTAGGGCAATACAGAGCAACGTAACACCACCATGAACACATTTCTCGTCAAAATAAATAAATATAGAATGTACCTTACATCCTTCCTTTCCAGTAGCTCAGCACTGACACTTTTTCCCAACAATTCGCAAGTGGTAGTGGAGAGGGTAAGTGGAAGATGTTATACATCGTTGTCACATCTACATCCCAGGGAAAGGAGGTGGGGTAACCTCCAGGAAGAGCCGCCATATTCAATAAATTTGGCAATAATGCAGACTGGCATCATTTTGGCTTCCCTCCCCTAATATTGGTATGAGACATATCATTCAACAATAGTCTTATTTTCAGTATTCTCTACCCAGAGTACCAGAAAAAGAGGGAATCACATTCTACATCTACATCTACATCTACATTTCTACTCCGCAAGCCACCCAACGGTGTGTGGCGGAGGGCACTTTACGTGCCACTGTCATTACCTCCCTTTCCTGTTCCAGTCGCGTATGGTTCGCGGGAAGAACGACTGTCTGAAAGCCTCTGTGCGCGCTCTAATCTCTCTAATTTTACATTCGTGATCTCCTCGGGAGGTATAAGTAGGGGGAAGCAATATATTCGATACCTCATCCAGAAACGCACCCTCTCGAAACCTGGCGAGCAAGCTACACCGCGAAGCAGAGCGCCTCTCTTGCAGAGTCCGCCACTTGAGTTTGTTAAACATCTCCGTAACGCTATCACGGTTACCAAATAACCCTGTGACGAAACGCGCCGCTCTTCTTTGAATCTTCTCTATCTCCTCCGTCAACCCGATCTGGTACGGATCCCACACTGATGAGCAATACTCAAGTATAGGTCGAACGAGTGTTTTGTAAGCCACCTCCTTTGTTGATGGACTACATTTTCTAAGGACTCTCCCAATGAATCTCAACCTGGTACCCGCCTTACCAACAATTAATTTTATATGATCATTCCACTTCAAATCGTTCCGCACGCATACTCCCAGATATTTTACAGAAGTAACTGCTACCAGTGTTTGTTCCGCTATCATATAATCATACAATAAAGGATCCTTCTTTCTATGTATTCGCAATACATTACATTTGTCTATGTTAAGGGTCAGTTGCCACTCCCTGCACCAAGTGCCTATCCGCTGCAGATCTTCCTGCATTTCGCTACAATTTTCTAATGCTGCAACTTCTCTGTATACTACAGCATCATCCGCGAAAAGCCGCATGGAACTTCCGACACTATCTACTAGGTCATTTATATATATTGTGAAAAGCAATGGTCCCATAACACTCCCCTGTGGCACACCAGAGGTTACTTTAACGTCTGTAGACGTCTCTCCGTTGATAACAACATGCTGCGTTCTGTTTGCTAAAAACTCTTCAATCCAGCCACACAGCTGGTCTGATATTCCGTAGGCTCTTACTTTGTTTATCAGGCGACAGTGCGGAACTGTATCGAACGCCTTCCGGAAGTCAAGAAAAATAGCATCTACCTGGGAGCCTGTATCTAATATTTTCTGGGTCTCATGAACAAATAAAGCGAGTTGGGTCTCACACGATCGCTGTTTCCGGAATCCATGTTGATTCCTACATAGTACATTCAGAGTTTCCAAAAACGACATGATATTTGAGCAAAAAACATGTTCTAAAATTCTACAACAGATCGACGTCAGAGATATAGGTCTATAGTTTTGCGCATCTGCTCGACGACCCTTCTTGAAGACTGGGACTACCTGTGCTCTTTTCCAATCATTTGGAACCTTCCGTTCCTCTAGAGACTTGCGGTACACGGCTGTTAGAAGGGGGGCAAGTTCTTTCGCGTACTCTGTGTAGAATCGAATTGGTATCCCGTCAGGTCCAGTGGACTTTCCTCTGTTGAGTGATTCCAGTTGCTTTTCTATTCCTTGGACATTTATTTCGATGTCAGCCATTTTTTCGTTTGTGCGAGGATTTAGAGAAGGAACTGCAGTGCGGTCTTCCTCTGTGAAACAGGTTTGGAAAAAGGTGTTTAGTATTTCAGCTTTACGCTTGTCATCCTCTGTTTCAATGCCATCATCATCCCGGAGTGTCTGGATATGCTGTTTCGAGCCACTTACTGATTTAACGTAAGACCAGAACTTCCTAGGATTTTCTGTCAAGTCGGTACATAGAATTTTGCTTTCGAATTCACCGAACGCTTCACGCATAGCCCTCCTTACGCTAACTTTGACATCGTTTAGCTTCTGTTTGTCTGAGAGGTTTTGGCTGCGTTTAAACTTGCAGTGAAGCTCTCTTTGCTTTCGCAGTAGTTTCCTAACTTTGTTGTTGTACCACGGTGGGTTTTTCCCGTCCCTCACAGTTTTACTCGGCACGTACCTGTCTAAAACGCATTTTACGATTGCCTTGAACTTTTTCCATAAACACTCAACATTGTCAGTGTCGGAACAGAAATTTTCGTTTTGATCTGTTAGGTAGTCTGAAATCTGCCTTCTATTACTCTTGCTAAACAGATAAACCTTCCGCCCTTTTTTTATATTCCTATTAACTTCCAAATTCAGGGATGCTGCAACGGCCTTATGATCACTGATTCCCTGTTCTGCACTTACAGAGTCGAAAAGTTCGGGTCTGTTTGTTACCAGTAGGTCCAAGATGTTATCTCCACGAGTCGGTTCTCTGTTTAATTGCTCGAGGTAATTTTCGGATAGTGCACTCAGTATAATGTCACTCGATGCTCTGTCCCTACCACCCGTCCTAAACATCTGAGTGTCCCAGTCTATATCTGGTAAATTGAAATCTCCACCTAAGACCATAACATGCTGAGAAAATTTATGTGAAATGTATTCCAAATTTTCTCTCAGTTGTTCTGCCACTAATGCTGCTGAGTCGGGGGGTCGGTAAAAGGAGCCAATTATTAACCTAGCTCGGTTGTTGAGTGTAACCTCCACCCATAATAATTCACAGGAACTATCCACTTCTACTTCACTACAGGATAAACTACTACTAACAGCGACGAACACTCCACCACCGGTTGCATGCAATCTATCCTTTCTAAACACCGTCTGTACCTTTGTAAAAATTTCGGCAGAATTTATCTCTGGCTTCAGCCAGCTTTCTGTACCTATAACGATTTCAGCTTCAGTGCTTTCTATCAGCGCTTGAAGTTCCGGTACTTTACCAACGCAGCTTCGACAGTTTACAACTACAATACCGATTGCTGCTTGGTCCCCGCATGTTCTGACTTTGCCCCGCACCCGTTGAGGCTGTTGCCCTTTCTGTACTTGCCCGAGGCCATCTAACCTAAAAAACCGCCCAGCCCACGCCACACAACCCCTGCTACCCGTGTAGCCGCTTGTTGCGTTTAGTGGACTCCTGACCTATCCAGCGGAACCCGAAACCCCACCACCCTATGGCGCAAGTCGAGGAATCTGCAGCCCACAAGGTCGCAGAACCGTCTCAGCCTCTGATTCAGACCCTCCACTCGGCTCTGTACCAAAGGTCCGCAGTCAGTCCTGTCGACGATGCTGCAGATGGTGAGCTCTGCTTTCATCCCGCTAGCGAGACTGGCAGTCTTCACCAAATCAGATAGCCGCCGGAAGCCAGAGAGGATTTCCTCCGATCCATAGCGACACACATCATTGGTGCCGACATGAGCGACCACCTGCAGATGGGTGCACCCTGTACCCTTCATGGCATCCGGAAGGACCCTTTCCACATCTGGAATGACTCCCCCCGGTATGCACACGGAGTGCACTTTGGTCTTCTTCCCCTCCCTTGCTGCCATATCCCTAAGGGGCCCCATTACGCGCCTGACGTTGGAGCTCCCAACTACCAGTAAGCCCACCCTCTGCGACCGCCCGGATCTTGCAGACTGAGGGGCGACCTCTGGAACAGGACAGGCAGCCATGTCAGGCCGAAGATCAGTATCAGCCTGAGTATCAGCCAGAGACAGAGCCTGAAACCGGTTCGTCAGACAAACTGGAGAGGCCTTCCGTTCAGCCCTCCGGAATGTCTTTCGCCCCCTGCCACACCTTGAGACGACCTCCCACTCTACCACAGGTAAGGGATCAGCCTCAATGCGGGCAGTATCCCGGGCAACCACAGTCGTAGCCCGATCGGGGGATGCGTGGGACGAGCTGGCCGTCCCCGACAAACTCCCATCCGGACCCCCACAGTGATGCCCATTGGCAACAGCCTCAAGCTGTGTGACCGAAGTCAACACTGCCTGAAGCTGGGAGCGAAGGGATGCCAACTCAGCCTGCATCCGAACACAGCAGTTGCAGTCCCTATCCATGCTAAAAACTTGTGCAAAGAACGTCTGAACTAATCTACACAGAGCGCAAACAAATCGACACAAAATTTAAACGGTTATTAAAATACGAGATTGCCTAGTAAATGCAGCAACTTGTGCACTGCTGACACACTGCTCGGCGGCGGAAGGAGACTACGCGAATTTACACTATTCAGGTACTAAAACGCGATGCTACAACTCTCAAATACTATAATACGCCCGAAATTTATGAATTTAACAATGCAAGTACCAAAAACACGCAAATAAATTAAGAATTAAACTATGTAACAAATGAGTGAGCTAGGAGTATACGACTTGCTGCTGCAGCTGCTTATCCAACGGCGGCAGGGAGCACACTCATGTATGTAGCATCTTTCTAACAAAATGTATTGTTGTTTCAGATGAAGCCAGTAACCGAAATGACGGAGCAGCTCCTGTTGGCAGGAAAACCGTTTTTCCTAGCGTGTAAATTATTTGGCCTGATGTCGTTTACGGTCGACGCCGCTACTGCAACTCTAAAGAGGTCGCAGACGGATATTATCTATGCAAGCCTCGCCAGTCCACTGCAGTTACTATGTGCGTGCGTTGCGTCATACTTCGTGCTGCAGACAAAACCGACGTCTTCTGTGGTACAATTTCTGATGGTAACAGTAGTTCTTCAGTATTCATCCCTGTCCTTCATTGCCATTGTTACCGACATCGTCTGTAACACATGTAAATACCAAAAGATGCTTCGCTTGTTAGCGTCATGTGATAGATGCCTGGCTACCGACGTAAGACTGATAAGGGAATCATCAGCAAAGTTTGTTAAGATGCAGTTATCAGTAGTGTTTTTATTGTATTGCTTGATGCTCAGTATCCCCTTCACTGTAGATATAAAGCAAAACGACATAATAATAGCAGTATCCCTGATAAATTGTTATGGATCGTCCATGATGGCACTCTTACGTTTCGCAAACCTGCAGTTGATTGTCAAGAACAGACTGTCGTTATTGAACATGTACCTCACGAAGATGAAAGACAGAGCAGCTGATGAGCAGAAGTATTCAGGCAGACGTTCGGAACGGAACAGTGCTATAGGTTTCTCTGACAGAGGCCTTCACTGCACACCGTCTGCTGTGCGAGCTCTTAGTCGATGTTATGTGGCACTGTGTGAGTTGTCAGCGCTGGTGGCGTCTGCTCACCAAATTTTTCTGATTCTTTACCTCGTAGCATTATCGTCAGTAGTTGTGCAAATGACTTACTTCATTGTTACGAAACCAATGTTATTTGGCCCAAAAGACTCTAGCAGCTTATGGTGTTCATGGTTCGCCTTAATCTACAACGCAAGCACTATGGTTATATTCGTTTTACCAGCTCACTGGGTGTCTTCCGAGGCAGACCTGACAGTGAGGCTGTGCTCGCAGCTTCTGCTGGGAAGGAGGGGTTGGGTGGGCGAAGCACAGCGAGAACTGCGGCTGCTGGCGCTGCAGGTGTCCTGTGGTCGTCCCACGGCCAGTCTGATGGGAGTGCTCACTCTGGATCTGGCAGTAGTCTCCGGCTTCATCTCCGTAGTGACGACCTACACAGCCCTCCTTCTCACCTTCTTTCCTGCAGGTATGACGATCATATGCTATTTATTTATTTACTTATTTAACCTTATATGATTAGGACCCGCAGGTCCTCTCTTTAATCGTCAGGTTTCACATCGTATGTAATTTTTCCAACATATTTACCCAAGAAATAACAGTGCAAATAGTGTTAAAAGCTAGGAGACAAGCTGTGAGGACGGGGCGTGAGTCGTACTTGGGTAGCTCAGATGGTAGAGTACTTGCCTATGAAAGGCAAAGGTCCCAAGTTCGATTCTCGGTTCTGTCACAATTTTAATCTGCCAGGAAGTTTCATTTCAGTGTTAAGATAAGTTGAATGTTTGATGTGGCAGGGTGATTATGAAGTAATAAAGTTAATACTGGCAATACTTGTACTACTGCAGCTGTTGCCACTAATAATGATAACAGTAGTAACAATAATGACAACAGTAACAGTTATAGTGACAGGTATAAAAAGAATTTATAGGTTTATGAAATAGGTTTTCTGATATAGCGGTTTCTGGGGGAAGGAAATACAAGGACATTGCGACAGCTAAGAACATTGGTAAATAGGGAAGATCTGGTTGGAAGGAAGGATGTACAAAGGTGACGAATGCATACGAGGACAATGGTAATATACCATTAACTGTCTTCTCAAGCTTAAGATGTTATTCAGATTTCTAATATAATGTAGAGGTTATTGCAGGGTTGGGTTCTAGCTACTGCGTAAGACTTAGAGCGAGTGACTGAACCATGGGGTGAGCCGAAAAGGAGTTTAGTGTGGTGGGGTGTTTCTGCCATGTTCTTCAGATGAGAGAGCTATGAGTGATATGAGGGACAATGTTCGTTCATGTGACAATAGAAAAACAGAGGGTGTATATTGACAATCTTGTTTTAGAATATATTGACAGTCATATTTTAGAAATTTTATTCCATATACTTTTATTCGAATTCTGAGACTGGCCACGATAAAACACAGGAAGTGTATGGTTATTTATAGCTTTTACAGAAAGAGAACGACAATTATCAAAGGACATAAAACGAAATGAATTCCTGATGTCATTTAAGCTGTACACTGAGTAAGCTCTAAACAAATCTATTGTAAGGGGAAATATAATTCATGGAGAAGCAATAAAAACTTTGAGATTTGTTGATGACATTTAATTCCATCAGAAACAGAAAACGACTTTGAAGAGAGGTTGAGTGGAATGAATGGTATCTAGAAAATGAGGTTTAGGATGAACAGTAACAGAAGGTAAATTTCTTAAAATCACATGTGAGAGTAAAAGCTAGAAGGTCTTTTCCGACAGTATTTGTGTTAATATAGCTTTTGTGCCGTGATCATACGCCGCTGTCGTCGCACGTAAGACGCGACCGCAGCCTTCTCGAGCACTGTGTGCTAACCATCCAGTGGCAGCAGCGCGGCATACTTCGAAGTGGTCGCAGTGGGGGCACCACAGGAGATGCAGCACTCATACTGCTGGAGTCGACGGAGCCAATCACCATACAGCTCCACGTGATTAAGTCACGTCGTCGCAGCCCGGAAGGGGAGACATTTCGTGGGCCTCCTGGACTACAGAGCAGGTCTCCTCTTAGTAGCCTCTGTCCTTTTCCTGGGCTCCCTCTTCCCCCCTCCTTCCATCCTCTTTTCTCCCCGCCTACCCTCTCAGCCTCCCTTCACTCCCCCGAGTCCTTTTACATTTCCTTCCTCTGCCTTTCCCCATTCCCTCTCGTGTCTGCCGTGTTCCCCACTTCTGAGTCCTCTCCCTCCGTCACTCCCCCCCCCCTTTCGTTTTTCCCTATCCTCCCCTGTTTTCTTCCCCCTCATCTGTCCAGCACCCCCCCTCACCCCCCATCTGTCCTTGCCTGTACTGTGTTATTTTCGTGCCGACTTCTTAGTGCAGTGTTTCCAGTGACTGTTAAGTGTTCTGCGTCTTTTCCGAAGTGTTGCGAACGGCCATCACACTGTCACTGGGTGTGATTTTTATATCTCTTGCGAACAGAAACCAGACTATCGCCGTGTTTTTTTAATTGTCTGTCTACTATTTTCCCTGTCTGCTTCCTGTGTATTTTATTATCATCACTCACCATTTGTTTTAAGTTTTAACATTCCACAATTTTCCGCCGTTTTACAATTTACGTCACCGTTTTATCGCCTGCTTTTATTGTTTATTATCTTCTTATTAGGAAATGAGACAATTAAATTAGTAAAGGAGTTTTGCTATTTGGGGAGCAAAATGACTGATGATGGCCGAAGTAGAGAGGATATAAAATGTAGACTGGCAATGGCAAGGAAAGCGTTTCTGAAGAAGAGAAATTTATTAACATCGAGTATAGATTTAAGTGTCAGGAAGTCGTTTCTGAAAGTATTTGTATGGAGTGTAGCCACGTATGGAAGTGAAACATGGATGATAAATAGTTTAGACAAGAAGAGAATAGAAGCTTTCGAAATGTGGTGCTGCAGAAGAATGCTGAAGATTAGATGGGTAGATGACATAACTAATGAGGAGGTATTGAGTAGAATTGGAGAGAAGAGAAATTTGTGGCACAACTTGATTAGAAGAAGGGATCGGCTGGTAGGGCATGTTCTGAGGCATCAAGCGATCACCAGTTTAGTATTGGAGAGCAGTGTGGACGGTAAAAATCGTAAAGGGAGACCAAGAGATGAATACACTAAACAGATTCAGAAGGATGTAGGTTGCAGGAGGTACTGGGAGATGAAGAAGCTTGCACAGGATAGAGTAGCATTGAGAGCTGCATCAAACCAGTCTCAGGACTGAAGACCACAACAACAACATCTTCTTATGTTTTAAAAATTCTTTAGGCTGAAGAGCAGCGTACTAAGCTCCTGCATGCCTGCCCCCCTTGAAGGGGGGGGGGGGGGGGACCGAAATCCAATAATGGAAAAAAAACCTCTCAGTAGCGACGCTGTTACTGTGGTAGTGTTTACGGTTACGGAATATGAAGTTTGGCTACGGACTGGGACCCGAGTGATTACGCTGAGTTATGTTTCGCCTTGTTTTCAAAATAAATCTTCTAAGTTGTAACTAATTTCGACTTCCCATTTGGTAGATTGTACCTGGGACATAACTGTAACCTTATACAGGAGTTAATCAAGGACGATGAAAATTCCAGAGCAGAATAGAATAGAAACTTTTGAGATGTGCTGATACAAAAGAATACTAAAAACTGGTAATTAATGTTAAGCTACTGAACAGAAGTGGATAAAAAAGAAAGGAACGGCACAACTTGTCTAAAAGAAAGTATCGGTGGATAGGACACATCCTGAGGCATGAAAGAGCCAAATACAGTCACCAGGTTGTTACGCAGATAAAGCGACGTGCACAGTATAGTACAGTGTCCTGAAATGAGTCTTCGAGCTGCAGACCACAACAACATTCCACAAAAGTACTGAAATCTCTTTGCTTACCAAAACCTCATTACGCATCCTCACTGTTAATTGTTGCAATATCACTACCTGATTTTCTGTAATCATTTCTGACAATTCGTCACCTAGTCAGTCTAGATAACTGATAAATAGTCTGAATCGTTGGTCCAGATGTTCTCGAACATGACTTGAAAAGTCAGTGGATGCGGCATCATGGTGACACCATATACCTTGAGGGGCGCTCAGTGGCACAGCATCCAACAGAACGCCCCATACCTGTTGCAAACAGGTCGAGTGGATGGTATCCGATAGCTTTGGTGGAAGCATTTATAGTCGTCACATTACTGTCGAGAATACCGCTCCAAACACTGATATAAAATCTTTGTTGGACTCTCGGGACACAAATAGCATGTGGATTATCTGAGTTTTTCCTGGCGTATACAACTTTCAAATAACTTCCGAGAATTCAGCCAGGTAACACTTTGAGCGACCGCCGATATTTCGGCGGGAGAACACCCCGCCATTTTCAAGGCAAACTGCAACGGACAGGCGGCGTACATGCAAATTTAATACCTCGGTTCTCGGACCAAAGCAGGAAAGATAACACACACACACACTGAACACTAGTGCCACCAAAGATGACCAAAGTCAGAGCTATCGATAGTGAGACTATGAATTCGCAGGTGAGGCAGCATTGACTCTGTTCCTCTGTTTTTCGACAAGGGAGAGAGCCGGATTCCAAACAGAGTTTAAACAGAAACCTCCATCCCTGTTAACGAGGTTGCTCGCTAATTTAATCTCAACTGCCTCCCTAATCACACTGTCCCAATAGCTGGACGTGCATGCCAATATCTCGGTGTTATTACATAACATGGGGTGACCAGTATCCAAGCAATGTTCAGCAATAGCAGATCTATTTGGCTGCTGTAATCGTGTGTGCCGTTTATGCTCAGTACATCTGTCCTCCACGGTCCTGATACACTCCTGGAAATGGAAAAAAGAACACATTGACACCGGTGTGTCAGACCCACCATACTTGCTCCGGACACTGCGAGAGGGCTGTACAAGCAATGGTCACACGCACGGTACAGCGGACACACCAGGAACCGCGGTCTTGGCCGTCGAATGGCGCTAGCTGCGCAGCATTTGTGCACCGCCGCCGTCAGTGTCAGCCAGTTTGCCGTGGCATACGGAGCTCCATCGCAGTCTTTAACACTGGTAGCATGCCGCGACAGCGTGGACGTGAACCGTATGTGCAGTTGACGGACTTTGAGCGAGGGCGTATAGTGGGCATACGGGAGGCCGGGTGGACGTACCGCCGAATTGCTCAACACGTGGGGCGTGAGGTCTCCACAGTACATCGATGTTGTCGCCAGTGGTCGGCGGAAGGTGCACGTGCCCGTCGACCTGGGACCGGACCGCAGCGACGCACGGATGCACGCCAAGACCGTAGGATCCTACGCAGTGCCGTAGGGGACCGCACCGCCACTTCCCAGCAAATTAGGGACACTGTTGCTCCTGGGGTATCGGCGAGGACCATTCGCAACCGTCTCCATGAAGCTGGGCTACGGTCCCGCACACCGTTAGGCCGTCTTCCGCTCACGCCCCAACATCGTGCAGCCCGCCTCCAGTGGTGTCGCGACAGGCGTGAATGGAGGGACGAATGGAGACGTGTCGTCTTCAGCGATGAGAGTCGCTTCTGCCTTGGTGCCAATGATGGTCGTATGCGTTTTTGGCTCCGTGCAGGTGAGCGCCACAATCAGGACTGCATACGACCGAGGCACACAGGGCCAACACCCGGCATCATGGTGTGGGGAGCGATCTCCTACACTGGCCGTACACCACTGGTGATCGTCGAGGGGACACTGAATAGTGCACGGTACATCCAAACCGTCATCGAACCCATCGTTCTACCATTCCTAGACCGGCAAGGGAACTTGCTGTTCCAACAGGACAATGCACGTCCGCATGTATCCCGTGTCACCCAACGTGCTCTAGAAGGTGTAAGTCAACTACCCTGGCCACCAAGATCTCCAGATCTGTCCCCCATTGAGCATGTTTGGGACTGGATGAAGCGTCGTCTCACGCGGTCTGCACGTCCAGCACGAACGCTGGTCCAACTGAGGCGCCAGGTGGAAATGGCATGGCAAGCCGTTCCACAGGACTACATCCAGCATCTCTACGATCGTCTCCATGGGAGAATAGTAGCCTGCATTGCTGCGAAAGGTGGATATACACTGTACTAGTGCCGACATTGTGCATGCTCTGTTGCCTGTGTCTATGTGCCTGTGGTTCTGTCAGTGTGATCATGTGATGTATCTGACCCCAGGAATGTGTCAATAAAGTTTCCCCTTCCTGGGACAATGAATTCACGGTGTTTTATTTCAATTTCCAGGAGTGTAGTTTGACCATAATGCGTAAGGCGGGTGTATATCGTGTCCCTTGTAGCTGCGGCATGGCATATATTGGTCAAACTATCAGGACCGTGGAGGACAGATGTACTGAGCATAAACGGCACACACGATTACAGCAGCCAAATGGATCTGCTATTGCCGAACATTGCTTGGATACTGGTCACCCCACGTTATATAATAACACCGAGATATTGGCATGCACGTCCAGCTATTGGGACAGTGTGATTAGGGAGGCAGTTGAGATTAAATTAGCGAGCAACCTCGTTAACAGGGATGGAGGTTTCTGTTTAAACTCTGTTTGGAATCCGGCTCTCTCCCTTGTCAAAAAACAGAGGAACAGAGTCAATGCTGCCTCACCTGCGAATTCATAGTCTCACTATCGATAGCTCTGAATTTGGTCATCTTTGGTGGCACTAGTGTTCAGTGTGTGTGTGTGTGTTATCTTTCCTGCTTCGGTCCGAGAACCGAGGTATTAAATTTGCATGTACGCCGCCTGTCCGTTGCAGTTTGCCTTGAAAATGGCGGGGTGTTCTCCCGCCGAAATATCGGCGGTCGCTGAAAGTGTTACCTGGCTGAATTCCCGGAAGTTATTTGAATGTGGATTATCGTCTGCCCAGACGTGGCTGTTTTGAGAATTGAGAACAGGTTCCTAATAAATTTACATTCATCTGTAACGAGAATGTGCTGTGGAAATACTAGAGGCTCTTTGATGCAGCGGCACAGAAACTGCATACAGAACTCACGTCTGGTGGAAAATCGGCTCGAATTAGTGACTGTATCCTTTGGAAGTGATATGGATGTAGTTTTTACCATGCAGAACGTACCAGACGTCGGTGGGAGCAACATCCATTGCATGTACGATTGCTCGTGTACTCGTCGCCGAGTTCTCTTGAACGTGATACAGTACGGCATCTTCCAATCCGTGTGTACGGAGTCTCCTTGGAGCAACACAGTAACGCCTGCTGACGGTGAAGATACCCGTTTCTAGACGGCGTTGAACTGTTGTGGCAAAAAAATGTATGCGATGGAGTTAGACGTTGTGGATAACGATCTTCATAAAGGCAACGAGCAGCTCTTCTATTACCATGAGCTTCAACATTCAGAAAGATAAAGTTGGTGTACTCTGCAAACGTGTACTCAACCATGTTGCTCTAACAGCCATAGACACGTAAATGGGGCTTGAACCAGGTCAGAGAATTGGGATGGACGTCAAATGACATGAGTCAATCCGACTTACGCACCCCTCACCATCTCTACCCTGTTGCATACCTACCGAGCAAACATGTTTTAAACGGCTTTAAAACGGAGACTGTACGTTTCCCGAAATGGGTTCCAATCCAACGTATTGTTTACTCAGTCCCTTTTACAACTCCTTGGAGTCTGTGAGGGGAATTTTAGAGTACTTTGTATACACAGACTTACTGGTAGCCTAATTTAATTTCGCAACCCACTGTTTCCATCATTTCTACTGAAAGTACTCGAATCTTCGTGTTTCTATACAGCTACGTGACTGAAACCCAAAAATTCATTTCTGTATAGTAAAAAAGCCATCTTCAGTTTTAATTAGGAAAAGGGGTAATGGTTCTAGCCAGTGACGTCAGATTTCTCGATAATTTTATGCAACAAATTGAATTAAAAACGAATGGCTTCCAGATGTCTGTAATACGGAGAACAATGAAACTGCTTCTTTTTGTAGTAAGGAAGTGTAAATATGATAAGCACCAAAAGTAGCACTTTAGCTTCACAAAATAGTGCATCGATAGGGGCGCTGCTCGGTTCGCTTCTACCAGCCAGTCACAGCACAGGACTCGTCACATTAAGCAAACGTGCTTCTGACCGTAAAACAGAACTCAGAGAATGTTTATTTCGGTATATATTCAGTATTATTTTTATGATTTTATGGATGAATGCCGTGCTAAGCTCATAAGATTACAACAGAAAAAGAAATTTCATCCATTTTTCATGAGTCAATTTCAATTTTGAGCGCAGGTTATCAAAATCATCTTCTTTCAATAACCAATATTATACATAAATCGATGGCCTGGCTATTGGCAGTTGCCTTGCTAGTTTTATTGCTTCGTCAACCATGTGAAATGCATTTCGCAAAAAAATGGGGAATTCGACACAAGTCCTCTTCTGAAGTCGATATGTCGACGACATATTTATAATTTTTAATGGTTCGGTGGCTGAGGTTCAGGTACTGGTAGAGGATATTGGTAAGTTGCAGATAAAACTGAAATTGATTCATGAAATTATGGATGAAAATAAAGTACTCTACTACTTGAACTTAGAAGCACAGCCCAATAGGGGTTTTATTCAGTTTGACGTATACCGGAAACTAATCACAAGTGACTGTGTGGTACAGTCTTCTTCCTAACACCCTTTCCGCTAAAAGCATGCTCTTATCAACACTAAGGTCCACCATCTTAATGAAATCCTGTTTAGCCCAACATCCATAGAGAAAGCGTTGTCTAATCTCACGTGCATTGATGTTCGTAACGGCTATGACCCATGATAGCTGATAATCTGTACAGAAAAAGGACGTCACAAAGTGATTACAAAATGCGACGGTATCTACCGGTTACTATTAGTGTAGTTGCTTTTTCTAACAGCATCGCATGTGAGCAAACCAGTTGCTTCTTTGCCTGTGATTACTCGTACTTTAGGTACTTGGGCTATGCACGTCTTTGTTTAAAAAGAATAGCTCGGTGTAGTCATAGGAGAAGTAGCTAAAAGTCAGAGATCAAATCAACACTAGCCATTAATGTTATATTTCGGCAATTCTATGAGAGTTCTTCCGTCTTTCCTGGTTGATCTAGTTCTCTTACCAAAACCTAGTTCAATCTGCGGGAGTCTAAAACTATTCTGATTGAGTTATCCTTCTGTCTAACCATCACAATTAGACTGCAGTAATCATTCCCACATTGTTGCACAACATCCCATTCTAACATGTGCTTTAATCTGGCCCTCACTGGCCCCCAATCAGCAATAGCAATCACGTATAGTTTTGATATGAGAGGCTTGTATGGCCTAACCTTAACTGAATATTCAAGGTCCACCCCTTAACCAAGCTTGTCTGAGGAAATGTCCTCACATCGACTCAACAAATTACACAATTCCTTGTTTTTCGACTTCGAAATATCTTCAACCGCTTCATTAGTTTCTTTTATTTCGTCATAGACGGAATTACAATTGTTCCAAACGTCAATAATTACTATCTGAGCAATTCGTTGGTCTCCAATTAACAGATCTTTAAATTTTACTTTGTTTATCTTGCACTCTAGTTCAAATTTAAGGTTTTTCTAAACACAAATCCAAGAAATTTTTTATTTACGTAGGAAATCCGTACCGAGTATGGCACCTTAACTAAACCATTCACCATCAAACATCTCATAACAGTAACCATTACACTTAAACTCTAAAGGCATTTAATGTTTTGTGGGTTTACTTAGCGTACCAACGGCAGTTTTAAAATTCACACCGTTCACCGGAAAAATTACAAATTTTATTTTCTTATTTCTATCTAGATATAGCTGTGATACAGCAGATACTACCGGAATCTAAAAGTGCACTTATTTTTTCGTAACCCACTGATAGGTTGATGATTTCTCCCTTCTGTAAACAACGCTCCATATAAAAGCAGACCCAGCTGTGCAATTAGTGATTTTACCGCAAATTCCAAATGGATCACCCATTTTTTATAACTACATACTGTTAGTTAGACTAATGGTCTATCTACAGCAGCTCCTGTTCTTCACCAATAGCTTGCAAATGAGAATGTCATAGTATTCCAGAATGTGGTGGTTATCTTCTCTAGCAGAATCATACAGAAAGATGGTTCTTGTAAGCAGTGTCAACGCACTAGTACGAAAAGTATGTAATCATGGTGACTAATGGCAGTAATGTCCTTCACACTTAAATTTGAATCTGAACAGAGCTAAATCTCTCGATAACACATACCTATAGGAGACATAGAAGTGCCAGCAACATACTATTACTGGCTGATTACTTTTAATGTCTCTCTTGCTGCATAGTCAGCAAAGTCCCAGACAAGTTGAGACTTGCTGACAACTGTGCATTGCGTTCAAGGAATCGTTGCCACAGTCTCTGAGTATGTCAGATGTACTTGCGATTTCCTCATGAAAAGTTCAAATCACACTAGACTCACACCATATTTCGGTTGTAATAATGTTTTTTGTGTACTGAAAATACCGAAGATAAAGTCATACAAGACTGAAATTTTAATCAACATATCCCGCAGGCATGGAAAAACTTGATATCAATTCAGTTAAGGAGTTACTTGGTATAAGAGTTTATATTCCTGGCAGTGTGTTATGCAGGAAATTAACTAAAGTTGTGGACGCTAAAGACGAAAAAATTGTATTAAATGCAGACAAAGCTGTTATTTTCATCTTTGATAAAATAAAGTAGTTACGATGGTCTTGAGCAGAATAGCAACTCAGAATGAGAAGCTACAGTAGCAATTAGCTTTCTCTCACAGATAATGAGTAGGACTGATCCTAAGCTAGACACGTTATAAAATAAATCACGCTTGTATTGAACCAGCGATGGATGCAGAACTTTATTTCTGAGAGAAGGGGTACAAAGATTAGAAGCGTAGTGAACATGTCCAACATGTCCTTATAGGCACTGTAAACCCAATTTTAAAATAAAAGACAGACCTCCCCATATATATATATATATATATATATACCCTGGCGATACGCCTGGGCATTGAGTCAAACGGAGCTTGGATGGCGTGAACAGGTACTGCTGGCCATGCAGCTTCAACACGATACCAAAGTACATCTAGAGTAGTGACTGGCTATTGTGACGAGCCAGTTGCTCGGCCACCATTGATCAGACGTTTTCAGTTGGTGAGAGATCTGGAGAATGTGCTGGCCAGGGCAGCAGTCGAACATTTTCTGTATCCAGAAAGGCCCGTACAGGACCTGCAACATGCGGTCGTGCATTATCCTGCTGAAATGTAGGGTTTCGCAGTGATCGAATGAAGGGTAGAGCCACGGGTCGTACCGCATCTGAAATGTACCGTCCACTGTTCAAAGTGCCGTCAGCGCGTACAAGAGGTGACAGACGTGTAACAAATGGCACCCCATACCATCACGCCGGGTGATACGGCAGTATGGCGATGACTAATACACGCTTCCAATGTGCGTTCACCGCGATGTTACCAAACACGGATGCGACCATCATGAAGCTGTAAACAGAACCCGGATTCATCCGAAAAAAATGACGTTTTGCCATTCGTGCACCCAGGTTCGTCGTAGAGTACACCATCGCAGGCGGTCCTGTCTGTGATGCAGCGTCAAGGGTAACCGCAGCCATGGTCTCCGAGCTGCTGCAAACGTCGTCGAACTGTTCGTGCAGATGGTTGTTGTCTTGCAAACGTCCTCATCTGTTGACTCAGGGATCTAGACGTGGCTGCACGATCCGCTACAGCCATGCGGATAAGATGCCTTTCATCTCGACTGCTAGTGATACGAGGCCGTTGGGATCCAGCACGGCGTTCCGTATTACCCTCCTGAACCTACCGATTCATATTCTGCTAACGGACATTATATCTTGACCAACGCGAGCAGCAGTGTCGCGATACGATAAACCGCAATCGCGATAGGCTACGATCTGACCTTTATCAAAGTCGGAAACGTGATGGTACGCATTTCTCCTCCTTATACGGGGCATCTCAACAACGTTTCACCATGGCAAAGCGGGTCAACTGCTGTTTGTGTATGAGAAATCATGTCAGCACGTTGTAGGTGTCGCCCCCGCTCCAACCTTGTGTGAATGTTCTGAAAAGCTAATCATTTGCATATCACAGCATTTTCATCCTTTCGGTTAAATTTCGCGTCTGTAGCACCTCATCTTCGTGGTGTAGCAATTTTAATGGCCAGTAGTGTATATATCACACAATCGTTTTTTCATATGATGCAGTGAAACCCATGAACCCCCCATGAACCATGGACCTTGCCGTTGGTGGGGAGGCTTACGTGTCTCAGCGATACAGATAGCCGTACCGTAGGTACAACCACAACGGAGGGGTATCTGTTGAGAGGCCAGACAAACGTGTGGTTCCTGAAGAGGGGCAGCAGCCTTTTCAGTAGTTGCAAGGGCAACAGTCTGGATGACTGACTGATCTGGCCTTGTAACAATAACCAAAACGGCTTTTGCTGTGCTGGTACTGCGAACGGCTGAAAGCAAGGGGAAACTACGGCCGTAATTTTTCCCGAGGGCATGCAGCTTTACTGTATGCATGGAGAGCTGCATCAAACCAGTCTCAGGACTGAAGACCACAACAACAACAGCAGTGAAAGTTTCCTCTTGTGTTTCCTACATAAAATATCCAGCAGCTCCTCAGCGTTCAGTCGATAGAATACCTCGCTTCGAATGCATCAGTGCCAGTCCCTTTAAACGATCTTTTGTCACCCTGCTGAGAAGATATGTTTTCTGACGGCGTAAGGTTGAAAAAAGACCGCACTGCAGTGTTTGTTGTTACAGGAAATGTGTACAACTGACCTAATTCTCTAATATTTAGTAGCGCTATTGCTCTTTTATAGCCCACTATTGGAGACTATTCCATATTTTCCACAATTTGTTGCCAAACGTGTAGCTCTTCCTTCAAAACGAGGGACGTCGCCTTTGTACGGCTCAGTACTTTGGAGAACATGCTCAATATCTTTATCACTGTTTTGTGACAGCAGTTTATGTATCTGTCCAATTCTTTGTTGCTTCATTCAACAAATGATCGAGAAAAGTATGAACACTGACAGACACTAATATTCTTGTATAAACTGTACTTAAAAATTTAATTTGTTGGTCTGCTCAAAGCATAGCTACACACTGCTACATAAACAAAATGCTACCTGTAAGCATTTCCGAAAGTTCTCAATCGATCGGTAATAGTGCCTCTTATTTAAATATTCAACTAGTTTTTACCTGCGGCTTCGTTCGCGTATCAGTAGTATTGTTATGGTGAGTAAGTATCGGTAAAACAGGGCTCGCCATGTGCGTCGACGCCACCTCCCTCCCGCCACCACCATCATCCTATCGCAGGAGGTCAGATGTTATAAGTCTTTGTATGTGTGTGGCATCATAACATCGACCGGAATGCATCGAATTCAATGAGAGTTTTTCTTATTTATTTGAAAGCTACTAAAATCAGAATTGTAGTGACGAATGTTTGATGAAAGTTTGTTCAGCCGTTTAAAGATAACTGGAATATAAATTAAAGAGATTGCCGGCAGCAACACGTTGCCTAATCAATGTGTACATAAGTTGATGTCATGTTACCTTTTGTGGTTCACCCATATTCTTTCGATGAAAAAACGCCAAACAGGCAGAAGATGATTTTGCCGAAATGTCAGGCCTCGTAGATCAACAAATATACTGACTGCAAGAAGCCTGCGATGACGGAAAACTGAAACGTGGCAGTATTGTTTCTTACTAACTAAGAAAATAATCCAGAGGGATCAAATATTTGTCGAAAATATCTGAATGTGTGAGCTTCAGCCCAGCCCTAGAAATTTAAAAATATTTTGAAAGAAAAAGAATTAACTTTACGTGCATAGCGAGTAAAATCTATACAGTAGTAGTTTATATATCTACACTCCTGTAAATGGAAAAAAGAACACATTGACACCGGTGTGTCAGACCCACCATACTTGCTCCGGACACTGCGAGAGGGCCGTACAAGCAATGATCACACGCACGGTACAGCGGACACACCAGGAACCGCGGTCTTGGCCGTCGAATGGCGCTAGCTGCGCAGCATTTGTGCACCGCCGCCGTCAGTGTCAGCCAGTTTGCCGTGGCATACGGAGCTCCATCGCAGTCTTTAACACTGGTAGCATGCCGCGACAGCGTGGACGTGAACCGTATGTGCAGTTGACGGACTTTGAGCGAGGGCGTATAGTGGGCATGCGGGAGGCCGGGTGGACGTACCGCCGAATTGCTCAACACGTGGGGCGTGAGGTCTCCACAGTACATCGATGTTGTCGCCAGTGGTCGGCGGAAGGTGCACGTGCCCGTCGACCTGGGACCGGACCGCAGCGACGCACGGATGCACGCCAAGACCGTAGGATCCTACGCAGTGCCGTAGGGGACCGCACCGCCACTTCCCAGCAAATTAGGGACACTGTTGCTCCTGGGGTATCGGCGAGGACCATTCGCAACCGTCTCCATGAAGCTGGGCTACGGTCCCGCACACCGTTAGGCCGTCTTCCGCTCACGCCCCAACATCGTGCAGCCCGCCTCCAGTGGTGTCGCGACAGGCGTGAATGGAGGGACGAATGGAGACGTGTCGTATTCAGCGATGAGAGTCACTTCTGCCTTGGTGCCAATGATGGTCGTATGCGTGTTTGGCGCCGTGCAGGTGAGCGCCACAATCAGGACTGCATACGACCGAGGCACACAGGGCCAACACCCGGCATCATGGTGTGGGGAGCGATCTCCTACACTGGCCCTACACCACTGGTGATCGTCGAGGGGACACTGAATAGTGCACGGTACATCCAAACCGTCATCGAACCCATCGTTCTACCATTCCTAGACCGGCAAGGGAACTTGCTGTTCCAACAGGACAATCCACGTCCGCATGTATCCCGTGCCACCCAACGTGCTCTAGAAGGTGTAAGTCAACTACCCTGGCCAGCAAGATCTCCGGATCTGTCCCCCATTGAGCATGTTTGGGACTGGATGAAGCGTCGTCTCACGCGGTCTGCACGTCCAGCACGAACGCTGGTCCAACTGAGGCGCCAGGTGGAAATGACATGGCAAGCCGTTCCACAGGACTACATCCAGCATCTCTACGATCGTCTCAAATGGGAGAATAGCAGCCTGCATTGCTGCGAAAGGTGGATATACACTGTACTAGTGCCGACATTGTGCATGCTCTGTTGCCTGTGTCTATGTGCCTGTGGTTCTGTCAGTGTGATCATGTGATGTATCTGACCCCAGGAATGTGTCAATAAAGTTTCCCCTTCCTGGGACAATGAATTCACGGTGTTCTTATTTCAATTTCCAGGAGTGTATTACACAATTACGAAATTATAAGCGACGCTATGATTTGTTACACTTTTACCGTAAATTCTGACAGAAAGGAAACAGGAAGGCATAATAGAAGTCACTAGTGCGTTATGTTAATTCCAAGCTTTCTGTGTCTTTTAAATTCATAATTGCATGCTACCCGTAGGTAAAAATTTTATGACGAGATTCACTCTGTCTCTCTCTCCGTCTCTCGTCTCTCTGTCTCTCGGACTGTCTGGGGAGGGGGAGCGGACAAACGTCCCCGTTCCCCTTCTGTGAATCCGCCAATGTCTGGGACACATGACATTTAAACTTGACACTTTTTCTGTTGCAGGTGCTGCAGACCGTCCAGAGGTGTAGTGGTGTTACGAGTCAACACTTTACTGGATTTGACACTGAAAATGTACGACAGTTTCAAGAGAATAAAATTTAGAAGTATTCTATTTATTATTACTGCTTTTTTAAGGGACCAGGATTCTTCCTTCATGATCCTTAACTAGTAGGCTTTGATCTTTCTTTAGTCTATATATATAGGATTCTACCTTTATCATCCTTAACCAGTAGGTATTTATGTTCCTTTAGTTTATATATATATATATATATATATATATATCATCATTTAAGACTGATTATGCCTTTCAGCGTTCAGTCTGGAGCATAGCCCCCCTTATACAGTTCCTCCATGCTCCCCTATTCAGTGCTAACATTGGTGCCTCTTCTGATGTTAAACCTATTACTTCAAAATCATTCTTAATCGAATCCAGGTACCTTCTCCTCGGTCTGCCCCGACTCCTCCTACCCTCTACTGCTGAATCCATGAGTCTCTTGGGTAACCTTGCTTCTCCCATGCGTGTAACATGACCCCACCATCTAAGCCTGTTCGCCCTGACTGCTACATCTATAGAGTTCATTCCCAGTTTTTCTTTGATTTCCTCATTGTGGACACCCTCCTGCCATTGTTCCCATCTACTAGTACCTGCAATCATCCTAGCTACTTTCATATCCGTAACCTCAACCTTGTTGGTAAGGTAACCTGAATCCACCCAGCTTTCGCTCCCATACAACAAAGTTGGTCAAAAGATTGCACGGTGCACAGATAACTTACTCTTGGTATTGACTTCCTTCTTGCAGAAGAGAGTAGATCGTAGCTGAGCGCTCACTGCATTAGCTTTGCTACACCTCGCTTCCAGTTCTTTCACTATGTTGCCATTCTGTGAGAATATGCATCCTAAGTACTTGAAACCATCCACCTGTTCTAACTTTGTTCCTACTATTTGGCACTCAATCCGTTTATATTTCTTTCCCACTGACATTACTTTCGTTTTGGAGATGCTAATCTTCATACCATAGTCCTTACATTTCTGATCTAGCTCTGAAATATTACTTTGCAAACTTTCAATCGAATCTGCCATCACAACAAAGTCATCCGCATATGCAAGACTGCTTATTTTGTGTTCACATATCTTAATCTCACCCAGCCAGTCTATTGTTTTCAACATATGATCCATAAATAATATGAACAACAGTGGAGACAGGTTGCAGCCTTGTCTTACCCCTGAAACTACTCTGAACCATGAACTCAATTTACCGTCAACTCTAACTGCTGCCTGACTATCCATGTAAAGACCTTTAATTGCTTGCAAAAGTTTGCCTCCTATTCCATAATCTTGTAGAACAGACAATAACTTCCTCCTAGGAACCCGGTCATATGCCTTTTCTATATCTATAAAGCATAGATACAATTCCCTGTTCCACTCATAACACTTCTCCAGTATTTGCCGTAAGCTAAAGATCTGGTCCTGACAACCTCTAAGAGGCCTAAACCCACACTGATTTTCATCCAATTGGTCCTCAACTAATACTCGCACTTTCCTTTCAACAATACCTGAGAAGATTTTACCCACAACGCTGATTAAAGAGTTACCTCTGTAGTTGTTACAATCTTTTCTGTTTCAATGTTTAAAGACTGGTGTGATTACTGCTTTTGTCCAGTCTGATGGAACCTGTCCCAACTCCCAGGCCATTTCAATTATCCTGTGTAGCCATTTAAGTCCTGACATTCCACTGTATTTGATGAGTTCCGACTTAATTTCATCCACCCCAGCCGCTTTATTGCACCGCAATCTATTGACCATTTTTTCCACTTCCTCAAATGTGATCCTATTTCCATCATCATTCCTATCCCATTCTACCTCGAAATCTGAAACATTACTGATCGAATTTTCACCTACATTGAGCAACTCTTCAAAATATTCCCTCCATCTGCCCAAGGCACCCACAGGATTCACCAGCAGTTTTCCTGACCTGTCCAAAATACTTGTCATTTCCTTCTTACCTCCCTTTCGAAGACTGCTAATTACACTCCAGAATGGTTTTCTAGCAGCTTGACCCATAGTCTCCAACCTGTTTCCAAAGTCTTCCCACGATTTCTTCTTGGATGCTGCAATTATCTGTTTGGCTTTGTTTCTTTCTTCAACATAACTTTCTCTGTCTACCTGGGTTCTGGTATGTAGCCATTTTTCATACGCCTTCTTTTTCCTTTTACAGGCTGCCTTGACTGTATCATTCCACCAAGCTGTTTGCTTCATCCTACTTTTACACACTACTGTTCCAAGACATTCTTTAGCCACTTCTAGTACTGTGTCCCTGTACCTTGTTCATTCCTTTTCCAATGACTGTAATTGACTACATTCAACTAACTGGTACCTTTCTGAGATCGCTGTTATGTACTTGTGCCTGATTTTCTTATCCTGAAGTTTCTCCACTCTTATCCTCCTACATATGGACCTGACCTCCTGCACTTTCGGTCTCACAATCCCAATTTCACTGCAGATTAAATAATGATCAGTGTTATCAAAGAATCCCCTGAATACACGTGTGTCCCTCACAGCCTTCCTGAATTCCTGATCTGTTATTATATAGTCAATGACAGATCTGGTTCCCCTGCCTTCCCAAGTATACCGGTGAATTTTCTTATGTTTAAAAAAAGGAGTTTGTGATAACTAAGCCTATACTGGCACAGAAATCCAAGAGTTGTTTCCCGTTCCTGTTGGCCTCCATATCCTCTCCAAATTTACCCATAACCTTTTCATACCCTTCTGTTCGATTTTCAATCCTGGCATTAGAATCACCCATGAGCAGAACACTGTCCTTGTCCTTTACCCTAACAACTACATCACTGAGTGCCTCATAAAAACTATCCATCTTATCTTGATCTGTCCCTTCACAATGCGAATATACTGACACAATCCTAATTTTCTTGCTAGACACTGTCAAATCTATCCACATCAGTCGTTCGTTTACATACCTTACTGCAACTACGCTGGGTTCCATTTCTTTCCTGATGTAAAGCCCTACACCCCATTGTGCTATTCTTGCTTTGACTCCTGACTTGTAGACCTTGTATTCTCCCACTTCCTCTTCTTTCTCACCCCTTACCCAAATGTCACTAACAGCTAAAACGTCCAGCCCCATCTTACTTGCAGCCTCCGCCAGCTCTACCTTCTTCCCAGAGTAGCCCCCATTGATATTAATAGCTCCCCATCTCATTACCATTTGTTTGCCAAGTCGTATCTTAGGAGTCCCTGGTTTGTCAGTTAGAGGTGGGACTCCGTCACCTCCAAAGGTCCGAGGCATTTTGCTCTGATTGTTGCCAGCATCATATTTAAAGTACCAGGGAAGCAGGTTGCTAGCCTTACTTTCCCCGAGTCCCATTGGGTTTTACCCCTAACGGCTGAGGGACTAACCGATGGATTTGGTAGTCTTTGCCGTATGAGCACAAAGGTGACCACGACTCAGAATATGTCCGAGATGCCCAGGCTTATTCCAAAGTAACTGGTATCCCGACTGTCGGGACCACTTACTTGGCCACTCATACGTTGCCCGTGGTTCATGAACTAGGACATGACTCCAGGAACCCACACCATGAACCATATATACACTCCTGGAAATGGAAAAAAGAACACATTGACACCGGTGTGTCAGACCCACCATACTTGCTCCGGACACTGCGAGAGGGCTGTACAAGCAATGATCACACGCACGGCACAGCGGACACACCAGGAACCGCGGTGTTGGCCGTCGAATGGCGCTAGCTGCGCAGCATTTGTGCACCGCCGCCGTCAGTGTCAGCCAGTTTGCCGTGGCATACGGAGCTCCACCGCAGTCTTTAACACTGGTAGCATGCCGCGACAGCGTGGACGTGAACCGTATGTGCAGTTGACGGACTTTGAGCGAGGGCGTATAGTGGGCATGCGGGAGGCCGGGTGGACGTACCGCCGAATTGCTCAACACGTGGGGCGTGAGGTCTCCACAGTACATCGATGTTGTCGCCAGTGGTCGGCGGAAGGTGCACGTGCCCGTCGACCTGGGACCGGACCGCAGCGACGCACGGATGCACGCCAAGACCGTAGGATCCTACGCAGTGCCGTAGGGGACCGCACCGCCACTTCCCAGCAAATTAGGGACACTGTTGCTCCTGGGGTATCGTCGAGGACCATTCGCAACCGTCTCCATGAAGCTGGGCTACGGTCCCGCACAGCGTTAGGCCGTCTTCCGCTCACGCCCCAACATCGTGCAGCCCGCCTCCAGTGGTGTCGCGACAGGCGTGAATGGAGGGACGAATGGAGACGTGTCGTATTCAGCGATGAGAGTCGCTTCTGCCTTGGTGCCAATGATGGTCGTATGCGTGTTTGGCGCCGTGCAGGTGAGCGCCACAATCAGGACTGCATACGACCGAGGCACACAGGGCCAACACCCGGCATCATGGTGTGGGGAGCGATCTCCTACACTGGCCGTACACCACTGGTGATCGTCGAGGGGACACTGAATAGTGCACGGTACATCCAAACCGTCATCGAACCCATCGTTCTACCATTCCTAGACCGGCAAGGGAACTTGCTGTTCCAACAGGACAATGCACGTCCGCATGTATCCCGTGCCACCCAACGTGCTCTAGAAGGTGTAAGTCAACTATCCTGGCCAGCAAGATCTCCGGATCTGTCCCCCATTGAGCATGTTTGGGACTGGATGAAGCGTCGTCTCACGCGGTCTGCACGTCCAGCACGAACGCTGGTCCAACTGAGGCGCCAGGTGGAAATGGCATGGCAAGCCGTTCCACAGGACTACATCCAGCATCTCTACGATCGTCTCAAATGGGAGAATAGCAGCCTGCATTGCTGCGAAAGGTGGATATACACTGTACTAGTGCCGACATTGTGCATGCTCTGTTGCCTGTGTCTATGTGCCTGTGGTTCTGTCAGTGTGATCATGTGATGTATCTGACCCCAGGAATGTGTCAATAAAGTTTCCCCTTCCTGAGACAATGAATTCACGGTGTTCTTATTTCAATTTCCAGGAGTGTATATAAAAACGAGTAGGCATTTATTTTCCTTTAGTTTAGATAAATGCCTACTTATGTCGTGTCCTGATGTAGGTGGGAGAGGGAAAAAGGAGTTACTGGTCAGTCTGCGCTCCCGAGCGCCGACCGGTACAGAGCAGAAGGCAGAAGGACAATTTACAGTGAAGGCATTTGATTGTTTTCTTCTCTCTGAGCCAACACTGGTACAGGCATTTACTAGAAATGCAGGTGGTGAGACTCGGTAGGGAACTCGTTGTGGAGACTCTTGGACAAGCAGGGTTTTGAAATAGTTGTTTATCCAGGCAGGACTAACTAAGACACTGGAGGCTAGTTCTGGGGTTAGAAAAAGCATGAATAACACTGTTACAACAGAAGCCAGTGCAGAAGTCCCAGGAGTGGATGCTAACCACAGTAGCAAACACTAGCAGCATCTTAAGGCAATAACTTAGTTGCATAATAAAACATACTGCATGTGACTCTGTTCACTGAGGAACTCCAAGAGAGAGAGCAGACTTACGCGGAGCTGACCGAGGCTGGAGCCGACGGTCGCGGATTCGGCGCCCAGATCGTCAGACTGAGAACTCTGCCAAAATGCGGAATCTAGGGGTGTTAAAGAGTCGCGTGGGGGCACTGTTTTTCCCACTTAAAAGCCAATCCCGTAGGTCTCTTGCAGGTGCCTGCCAATCACGGTTTAGTTAGGTACACTCTACTGCTGCTAAGGCGAGGATGTTAATGCAGTTGCACCAACTAAGTCCGTATTTGATATCAACATTGTTCAGCTGAAAGCTAAACGTAACTGTTATGCCAAATAAGGCTTGCAACATTATTGTTGTACGTCATTTAGCCCCGCCCCTCGGGCTCCCCGGAGTAGGGACTGCTAGGTCAACAGTTTTTGGCGTTTTCGCTCTCTGTCTAACTCTTGTGAGCCTACTGACGTTGCTGTTCTCAGGGCTGGTATCAAGTTGGTTTGATACGCTACTACGCTCCTGCTGATTACAAAGTTCTACGGTGGCAACCTACCACAGCGTCTAGATAACATATGAAGTTACATGTTAATTCCTTGAAGAGTAACTAACGCCCTGGGATCGTGTCTGGGTACGTCTGCATTTTCGCAAAGCTGTCCCCTTAGGGTTTACTTCAAGTAACATCTCCCCTAGTTTCTTCTGCCCTCACCATCGTCTCTGCTTCCACGCCTGGGAACGCCTGTCCCCCTCTCTCACAGCTTCAAAACAATACTACAGTAGCAAGGGATAATCAATATATTACACTAGTTAAGGTTCATGAAGGAAGAATCCTGGTCCCTTAAGTGAAGAATGTTGAAGAATGTTTTCACGGAGACTACCATTAAATATTGGGAGATTCAGATGTGACAGAACTTTGCGTGTCCTTTGGAAGTCAGATCTGGAAGGTGGAGAGATCTGGAGAGATTGAATAAGAATCCCTAATAGTTCTTTCCACCAACCTGTCGTCTTCTAAAGTTGTGTCCCCAACGCAGAAGACAGCTCGTCTGTCGTGGAATCTTCTTCGGCAGAGGCTGCTTTGCTGTCAACTTGAACCCGTGATTGTGCTTTTTATCGGATGCCACTTGCCCAGGTTAGTCTCTGTATCTACAGAGGACAAGATGTGTAGTACTGACAATGATGACAGGAGACACTTTCATTACTGTATCCTGTTTTGTTATATTTTAAATAATCACACATTCTCTCGTACCTTACACCACTTTTGTACCATATGTCACTTCGCGTGTATCAAGCTGCATCAACGCGAGCTTCTAGTAAAATAAAATACTGGCGGCCACAGGCTAGGAATATCCAACATGGCAAATCACTTTACATTGCTGGATTAGACAAAGTTAAAAGTGGTGGTGAATCCAAAGTTCATAAATTAATTTTAAGGCCTTTGAATATGTTACACTGCAAAGATAAGACGAACTACAAATTGTTTGCTGTTTCTTGTCTACTACAAATTTTGTAGTGCGCTGCTGACATCAAGTAGAGATAATTAATTATAAAACGCGGTACTGTAATAATGCTCTGGCAGTTCGTTGAAACTATTTGTGAAACCTGTATGTAACATTTCAGTTAAATGATATGACTGTACTTGGTGTAGCTTGTTAAGCGATTGTGTACATCTCAGACCAGCTGTTTTAACCATTCGATGTAGCAGTTAAGATGGGATAGGGTTAACATGTTGATGTGCACGTGTGTTTGTGCAGATACTGAAGTTATTTTAGATCTGAAATTTTGTGGTGGAGTAAAACTGTGTAAAGATAAGAAGAGAAACCAAAATGCTGGTCTTCTGTTGAAAATGTTCCAGCTGTTCTATCCTGTAGCAACACAAGATCTTGCCGAGGGTGTATCTCTTTAAGTATATGTCATCTACTTTTGGCTTTATCCGCGTGATCGTGTTGTACTGCTAGGAAGTTAAGGCAAGAAAGAAGTTTCGTCTTCATCGAAAAGGTGCAAACATGTAACATACAAAAGAAAAAAGAGGGAACATTAAGGTTGAACCTCTGGCTGACGATGAGATCATTGGAGATGGACCACAAGCTTGAAATGGGAAGGAAACTGAACTGCCCTTTTCAAAGGGACCACCCTGGCAACTGACTACATAAGAAAATCGTAGAAAGCCTAAATGTGGGTATACCGACGGTGATGTGAACTAGCACTTTTCCGAAGTCTTATAACTAGTTTGCGGTCTTTGCAGCCGCCTTTCCTTCTGTGGTAAGACGTTGACAGGTAGTTGGTTTGGAATGAATAGTGGAATAAATATTAAGACATGCATCACTTCAAACACAGATAACTAAATGCCTAAATACGCAAAAAGAAGCATTCCATACTAGACTGCACTTGATGTATTCAAAATCTACAAGAATAAATAGAGGCAATCCTGATATCTGGTGTACATGTACACTCACTGGTTATTCCAGTATGACTAACTGACTAGCAAATTTTCGAAGATGGTAATTCCACTGGATTTTACGTATACTGTTAGGCTAAATATGGGAACACAGTAATAAAAGTTTTCTCAGAACTGCTGAAGATATGAACACCGAAAACACTTTTGAACCCACAAAAGATACTACGCTAATACTATGTGTGTAACATCGACACTAGCATTGATTATGGCGTCAGCTTGTCATGGAACATAATTTTCAAAGGTTCTCTGTTTCCACCGGTAGCTGCTCATCGCTGATTAGATGCCACAGAAGCACCAGATAGTAGTGATTTTGAGTGCTACGTTTGACCCTGTGTCCCGAATAATCCTAGACGTATGCCATGAAACCAGAATCATATCCTTGCAGCCCTGTGACCGCGGCCGTCACCTTGGAAAGTAGAAATGTGGACAGATAAATGGCAAGACATAACCACTGTAAACGTTGAAATGAATGTCAGGGTCAATTTTCACGGTTACTTGGCGAGTGCCCCCAAATCATGGTACTAAAACCACCATAATAATAACACTGACACACCTCCATCGTTAGATACAGTCTCCCCACATTGCGGTCTGAGCTCCTCAGCAGGTCGTCGGTGCACCCAAAAGCTTGCAGCATTTGAAAAGAGGAAATACCGCGACCAGTTGGACTAACCCACACGTTTCGACTTAGGTACCACCTGTTTTTTTGTTACTTGTCCCGTTCAAGGCATTTAGATTTATGTGCATTTTCCTTCTTAATGTTTTCTCGTAAACTGGTTGTCGTTCATTAACTGTCGACAGCAGTTCCTGCCGGATTAGAAACGGACTGACGTGTCACCCTTCCCCCGACTCTGTTGGTTTGGCGTTAGTAGGCAATGAACGGCATAAAGAACAAGAATGCTCGAAACGGACACGGGGTGTAAGACAGTGTTGTCGTCTTTCTTATCTACATATCTGCTGTGATCAGTCATGCAGTAATAAGGGCGTTGGCGGAAAAAAGCGCAGACGGCCATTAGCAGCGTTATCGCATTTGGAAACCGTGTCCACTCTGAAATGGTACATTCTTTACAAATCGACCTCTGTTAATAATGTTACAAGACGTGAGTTTCTGAAGAAAGTAGCAAAGGACGCAGATTGGGACCATACCAACAAAACCACTTGCTATTGGCTCGAGCGCCTGGCGTCACGGCGAGGCATCGTAGAGCAGAGTAAGAGGAGGAGAAGATCAGTGTTTAACATCCCGTCGATAACGAGGTCATTAGAGACGGAACAATGGGAACGAAAATCGGCCGCACACTTTCAAAGGAATCATCCCTACATTTGTCTGAAGCAATTTGGAGAAATCATAGAAATCTAAATCTGGTTGGCACGATGCGTGTTTGAACCGTTGTCCTACCCAACTGGAGTCCAGCACACGCACCACTGCGCCACCTAGCTCGGTGCGGCCGCACCGTAGAAGCTGTGGCGTTGTGCTCGTTACTTTTGGTTTGGGTCAATATACAGTTGTACAGATCAAATCAAGTGGCAGTTTACATTCGGTTTGGGTCAATATACAGTTGTACAGATCAAATCAAATGGCGGTTTACTTTCGGTTTGCGTCAATATACAGTTGTACAGATCAAATCAAGTGGCAGTTTACTTTCGGTTTGGGTCAATATAAAGTTGCACAGATCAAATCAAGTGGCAGTTTACTTTCGGTTTGGGTCAATATACAGTTGTACAGATCAAATCAAGTGACAGTTTACTTTCGGTTTGGGTCAATATAAAGTTGCACAGATCAAATCAAGTGGCACTTTACTTTCGGTTTGGGTCAATATACAGTTGTACAGATCAAATCAAATGGCAGTTTACCTTCGGTTTGGGTCAATATACAGTTGTACAGATCAAATCAAGTGGCAGTTTACTTTCGGTTTGGGTCAATATACAGTTGTACAGATCAAATCAAATGGCAGTTTACTTTCGGTTTGGGTCAATATACAGTTGTACAGATCAAATCAAGTGGCAGTTTACTTTCGGTTTGGGTCAATATACAGTTGTACAGATCAAATCAAATGGCAGTTTACTTTCGGTTTGGGTCAATATACAGTTGTACAGATCAAATCAAGTGGCAGTTTACTTTCGGTTTGGGTCAATATAAAGTTGCACAGATCAAATCAAGTGGCAGTTTACTTTCGGTTTGGGTCAATATACAGTTGTACAGATCAAATCTAGTGGCAGTTTACTTTCGGTTTGGGTCAATATACAGTTGTACAGATCAAATCAAATGGCAGTTTACTTTCGGTTTGGGTCAATATACAGTTGTACAGATCAAATCAAGTGGCAGTTTACTTTCGGTTTGGGTCAATATAAAGTTGCACAGATCAAATCAAGTGGCAGTTTACTTTCGGTTTGGGTCAATATACAGTTGTACAGATCAAATCTAGTGGCAGTTTACTTTCGGTTTGGGTCAATATACAGTTGTACAGATCAAATCATATGGCAGTTTACATTCGGTTTGGGTCATTATACAGTTGTACAGATCAAATCAAGTGGCAGTTTACTTTCGGTTTGGGTCAATATAAAGTTGCACGGATCAAATCAAGTGGCAGTTTACTTTCAGTTTGGGTCAATATACAGTTGCACAGATCAAACCAAACGGCGGTTTACTTTCGGTTTGGGTCAATATACAGTTGTACAGATGAAATCAAGTAGAAGTTTACTTTCGGTTTGGGTCAATATACAGTTGTACAGATAAAATCAAGTGGCAGTTTACTTTCGGTTTGGGTCAATATACAGTTGCACAGATCAAATCAAGTGGCAGTTTACTTTCGGTTTGGGTCAATATAAAGTTGCACAGATCAAATAAAGTGGCACTTTACTTTCGGTTTGGGTCAATATACAGTTGTACAGATCAAATCAAGTGGCAGTTTACTTTCGGTTTGGGTCAATATACAGTTGTACAGATCAAATCAAATGGCAGTTTGCTTTCGGTTTGGGTCAATATACAGTTGTACAAATCAAGTCAAGTGGCAGTTTACTTTCGGTTTGGGTCAATATAAAGTTACACAGATCAAATCAAGTGGCAGTTTACTTTCGGTTTGGGTCAATATACAGTTGTACAGATCAAATCTAGTGGCAGTTTACTTTCGGTTTGGGTCAATATACAGTTGTAGAGATGAAATCAAGTGGCAGTTTACTTTCGGTTTGGGTCAATATAAAGTTGCACAGATCAAATCAAGTGGCACTTTACTTTCGGTTTGGGTCAATATACAGTTGTACAGATCAAATCAAATGGCAGTTTACTTTCGGTTTGGGTCAATATACAGTTTTACAGATAAAATCAAGTGGCAGTTTACTTTCGGTTCGGGTCAATATACAGTTGTACAGATCAAATCAAGTAGAAGTTTACTTTCGGTTTGGGTCAATATTGTAATATTAGTAATTTTCGCCTCACAAACGTTAATATACGCTCAATAGTAAACGCCTGATGGCCTAAAGTTATCGAACAATTGTAAAGTAAAAGAAATGAACTATCGCATAGCAGTGACAGAATCTATTATTCTTTATCTTTGTCGTTCTTGCGCGGTGCCAGTAAATCTCTATGTACATGTATCGATTAATGGTGTAAAAAAAAAGAATTCTGTTGTTTCAAGACAAATGAGGCTTTTGGCGCCTCACCTTTTACTGTTTGTATTCCATGAGAGGCGGACGCGGACTTGCTGCGTTCCGCAACTGTATTTTATATTCTATGTGAAAGTATTGAGTGAATATGCTAATTGTTATTTTTTCCAATCAGAAAACATGTAGTTTCTTGTAACTGATATCGAACAGACAAAGTATCTAACCACAATGGTCATCTATTGTAATTTAATATGAAAAGGTACGTAGCATTAAAAAACGTGTGTTAAAGATAAGTGTGCTTATTTTCGTAAATTAACCTTGATGATTCCATCTCCTTATTTACCTGTATGTTAATTATTTTTGTGTTACTTCATCATCAGAAATACGATCACGTTGATGGACCGAATGCAGCATGAAGCAGAAGGAACATTATCGTTTTCCTATTATTTCTGAACCAACTTTTTTTTTAATTGTGTAGTGTTGCATTTCTTTTAAAGTCTATAAATCTTCTGGTCCCTTAGTGTTGATCCGGGTATGACTACATCGCGACTATAAAAATGTATAGAAATGATAATGTTTCTTCCGAACAATCTCAAATATATATATATATATATATATCAATATGCTGCTCTTATTCAGGTATTTATTGCTCAACGTATGTTATTATAATAGTGTAATCAATCCCTGATTCTGTTGCCAAGTGGCCCACCAAAATATTCACTTTTTCGACATTAAAAAAAAAAGTAACAGTTCTTTTTATTTTCGTTCCCCAAGAGCAACGCTACACTTGGCGCCCGAACAGGGACTTGATCAAAAATCATTTCATGTATGTGTTTAAAAATTTTTCAGTGCTTGTTCTAATAATTGTTTCATCTTTTTCATGTGGATGCAATTCAACCGAGAAAGAGAAGTGGGAAAACCTTTTAATTAATTCAGAATAACGATTGATGAAATTACCAAAAAACGCGAGTATTCATCTGTATCACCATCAAGACAGCCATAGTAAGTGAAATTTTTATACGCAGTAGCCAAGCTTTCGTAGTGACGTAGCATCTTTCGAGTTGATCAGAACGTAAACCTGTCTTTCCTTGCCTTGAAACAGCTTTACTTCAATTTGTCCATAGTCCATTCTTATGTAGTTAAATTCAGTGAAAGTGTACCATTGTTGTCAGTGCATAAAAAAATTACGATATGTGCGGATAACAACGCTCAAAACTGGTAAAACGTGTGATATTTCATTTGTTTGTAAATAGTAGGAACCATCTTGTCTTCTTGGCGAAAATGAACGTCAGTTGTTACCTAGAGTTTAAATTTCATCTTAGGTCCCAGTAAGCCATAGCACTACGTCACAGACAAACGACTGACGGCAGTGACAAACAATATCTGTAGCATTTTGACGTTTGACAAATAATTCATGAACATGGCTGACGGTAAACAGCGGACACAAACAAAACCAGACGACAGCGGTGATGCGAATGGACCTCACTATCCATTACGATCACGCGCGATAGGTACACGAGCGGAGGCAGAAACAGCCTCGACCGAAGTTTTAGAAGCTGGTCCTAGTGTGCAAACTATTCCCGCTTTTGAAAAAAATGACTTGGCTGCAATGATCGAAGCAATAATGGAACGCAAGTTCGAAAGCCAAAAACAGGAAAGATTAGATGAAAAGGCCCGCGAAGAAAAGGAGAAGGTCGAAAGACGGCATAATAAAAATCAGGTCCTTACAAATCTGTGCAACTCAGTAAAAGCAGACATAAATTCAGTAAAAACAGAAATAGATTCGGTAAAAACAGAAATAAATTCGGTAAAAACAGAAATAAATTCAGTAAAAACAGACATAAATTCAGTAAAAACAGACATCAATTCAGTAAAAACAGATCTGCAAACGGAGATAAATGACCTAAATACACGGTTAAATTCGGTAAAGGCCGAACTAAAGGCAGACGTAACATCTGATTTAAATACCCTGTTGGGTAATGTCCAAAGCCAAATCAGTAGTCAGATCACGACCATGAGGCAAGAAATTGACACACAAGTAGAGTCAAAAATAGAGGATATTTCAAAACGATTAGATGAAAAAATCGAAGCAGCCAAGGGAGAAATAAATTCAAAAGTGATGGAATATCAAGAACAAGCTGCGACCTTAAAAGAAGATTATACTGCAATCTCTGATGAGGTCAAAGGAGTTAAAACCGCAGTAGACACGATCGAGAATGTTGTTGATGATCTTTCTAAACAGATTGAGACTCTTAATGTAGAGGATCAAATAAAGAATACTGTTAAGGCACATGCTGAAGCATTGTCCGACCACTACCAAGAGTGGATTAAAAACAAAGACGGATTCATAGAAAACAAGGTCAAGAACGAACTCAGGGAAACTGTCAAAAACGTGACCTTTGAAATATTGGCGGCCCCTGGAAAAACAGGAGACACGGTGATGTCAGAATTAGGCCAGATAAGACGAACGTTAGCTCAAGATTTACCTGAATGGCGTCAACAGATAGTTGATGAAGTTCGTACACTAAAATGTCAAGTTGAAAATTCCCCACCTCCCGTGTCAGGAGACTGGAATAATTCACCACGAAGTAATGAACAACAGCAGGTACATTACCGTTCACCATTTGATAACGCTCAAACTCATAGTTCTGTAGAAGCACAAGTTAACCAGAGTACCAGCCCACCCACTTTCGTCAGTTTGATGCAGGAGGAAAGCGTGATCAAACATCGTATTTTTCCGACCTTTCACCCACACAAAAGAGAAATTCATCCTATAGTGTTCCTCCGAAATTTTTCAGGAATTTTCCCGAATAGCTGGAGTGACCGCCAGCGAATTCAATTCGTTAGTGGATTTATCGTAGGCGATGCTGCCTTATGGGGAACCGAAATGGTCGACTCTTGTAAGAGTTACAAAGAGTTTGAACAGATGTTTTTAGCTAAATTCTGGAGTTCTGGTGTGCAGCAGCGCCTGAGAAAAGAGGTTTACAACGCCGAAGTGTTTAACAGTAAGCGCGGTAGTTTGAGAAGGTATTTTGAAAAATATTTAGCGAAAATCAAGTTCTGGGATTCGCCGATCACCGCCAAAGACGTTATTATGATTCTAAAAACTAAGCTACCTATTGCGATCAGAGAAAAGTTAGTAAACGTGTCTGAGGACGATACTGACACTTTCCTATCTGTGTTAGACTCGTTAGATCTGATTTACGAGGACGCTAGATTTGATGTTGGCAACGCCCACTTCAGTGCAGGCGGCCAGCACAATACAGAATACGCTGGCAACAATAGTGGCCGAGCGAAAGCGCGTCACAGCGACAGCCACTACCAACCCCACAACGGTTTCAAAAATAAACACACTACGTACTCCAACAGCAAATACAAAAATAAGTACAATAACGGCCAGAGATACAATCCAATATATAATTCGTCACCACCTCAGTACGAAAATGCACATTATAACACACAGCCCCAGCAATATGGAAACACGCAACCGATCAACGGTAATTATCAAAACGATCAGTCTTACGATGCAAATCGTCAGTGGAAAAGAAATAAATGGCATAATCAAGGTGGAGACCAACGTACACCTTTCAGTAACGGTTACAATCAACACAAGCCACAGCAAAATACCTTTCAGCCACAAAATATACACTTCACGCAACAAGCGAACGGACCTTCGGGAAGTCTGAAGCCTAAACGCCCGCATAATACGCAAATTTATTATGCGCAAGCGAATACGCCAGGACAACAAGATCCATTTCCAACCGAGTTCGTACCACAAAACCAACACCAGTTCCAGACGGAAGAAACTTTAAGAAATATAAATCAGCAGGAAAGTAAGCGTCGAGCGGAAAATTAAAAGCAGCACCTTTTAGCCTCCTAGAGGATGCTGCAGGTTTGAATGGGGGCACCCTGTCCCTTAGTCCACACGAAATTAAAGCAATTAGGTATGACAAAGAGACAAACTTACGGGATGATCTAGTAGCAGACACTGAGACGAAAGACAATGATGACGTATGGGACGAACAAGTTCAAGCTTCCATAAGAGTATCAATTGCCAACATACCAGTAACAGCCATTGTAGATACAGGAGCTAATATAAATGTCTTATCTTTATGTTTATTTAAGCAAATATCCTCTGTATGCAAAGTTTTATCACTTCCAATTCAAGGTTGCACCGTATCGGGAGCAATTGGTCCACTAACACAACGTGTAAATCTTCAGACTCAGCTTCAAATCCAGATAGAGTCTATTTCAGTAACGTGCATTTTTCTTATTGTTAAAAACCTATCAGTGCCATGTATCCTGGGTATGGAATTCTTGAGGCATACGAAAGCTAAAATTGACATCGAGTGTGGAATCTGTACTCTAGTAGCGAGCCAGCAACAAGTAACTGTAAATTTGTTAAGAAGTAAGGTGAAGACAAACTTTGGGGTGCTTCGAATAGCTGTACGGCCATGGACTAAAAGACAACAGTACAGTCAGACAGAAGACGTGACAGATCCTGAAAGTGTTAATGACGATGCGTATAAAGACCTAATTCCCGGTCAGAATGAATTATACGGTAAAGCTAGTGAGTCCACTGAATTATCCAAACAACAGAAGAATGAGCTTTACAATTTGTTAACAGATTACGTTCAAGTATTTTCTAGGAAACCTGGACTAATAAAAGGCTTTGAATATCGAATGGATGTCCTGCCCCATTCAACCTACTGTAGAACAAGCTATTCCATTCCATATGCGAGACGAGAAGCTGTCAAGTGCGATATCAGGAAAATGTTACACTGGAATGTGATAGAAGTATCTCATTCACCTTATTCGAGTCCTTTATTGTCTGTACTAAAATCAGATGGTAGCGTAAGGCTAGTCCTAGATGCAAGATTAATCAATAAAATTATAGTACCCATAAGAACGAGACCAGAGGCTCTTGAAGAGCATCTGCAGAAATTTCACGGAGTTAAGTATTTGAGCACCCTTGATTTGAAAAGCAGTTACTGGCAAGTAAAACTTGCGCAGGAGTCTAGAAAGTACACTGCGTTTATATTTGCAGGTAGATCTTACCATTTCAAGGTTGTACCGTTTGGACTAAATGTGAGTTCCGGAATTTTTATTTCTGCCCTTGACTATGTACTGGGTCCTGAACTTTTAGACGAGGTAACAGTCTATGTGGATGACGTTCTTGTAGCATCGAGAAATTGGGAAGATCATGTGGCCCTTCTGCAGAAGATATTTCAACGATTCAGAGAGTATGGTGTTACAGCAAATCTTAAGAAATCCAAGTTTGGAAAAAGTGAAATTAAATTTTTAGGACACATCATCACCCCTGATGGAATTAAACCCGACCCGGAAAAATTGTCTGCTATAAAAAACTTTCCAACCCCTGTTACAAAAAGGCAACTGAGAGGATTTATCGGTCTTACGTCATTTTTCAGACGTTTTGTTCCCAATCAGGTACTGAACAATCCCGCTCTTCACAACCTTTTAAAAAAGAATTCACATTGGAATTGGACGCCGGAATGCCAAGACGGCTTTAAGAAAATTAAAGACAGTCTGGTTAACAGTAACATTCTCCATCATCCTCAGATGGATAAGGAATTTTGTATTACTGCAGACGCTTCCTTTGTGGGTATCGGCGCTTGTCTTTTTCAGATTCAATTAGTAAATGGACACGAGCAAATCCAAGTGATTAGCTTTGCGAGTCGAGTGTTATCAGAGTGTGAGAAGTCTTATTCGGTTACGGAGTTGGAGGCACTTGCCGTAATATGGGCTTTTAGGCGATTTAACTATTATATCTATGGAAGAAAAATTAAAGTCTATTCAGACCATCAAGCCTTATCATTCCTCCTTACATGTAAGTTGCAACACCCTCGTCTTACTCGATGGTGCTTATTCCTGCAGGAATATGACTTTGACATTGTATATATTAAAGGTAAAGATAATGTTATAGCAGACGCACTTTTTCGCTCACCTGAGGGCTTACCAGAAACCAGCGAACTGGTGGAACAAATGTCTAATTATAAAGTTTTGTTAATGAAAGATCCAATTCACAGAAAGTATTTTCTTCAGTTATGTAGGCAGATTCAGATTCTTCAAAATACAGATCCAAAATGGAAAAAGGTTATACAAATTCTTCACGAAAATCCAGCCCACAAGTTGTCCAAGTTTTATAAAGTTCATAACCAAGTGCTATTTCATAAGACGTCTGAGTCATCTGAGAGGTGGTGTGTTTGCATCCCTCGAAATTTCATTGAACATCTTCTGTGGTACACTCACATTTCATGGGGTCACTACGGACCAGAAAAATGTAAAAGGAAAATCTCGACTTACTGTTATGTTCCGAATCTACACCAGAGAATCCATAAATTATTGAGAAACTGTGTCATCTGTCAAAAGGCAAAATCCTTAAACATTTCCACTTCAATCCCACTAAATCCAATAATTGCTGAAAGGCCAAACCAGCTTCTTAGTATTGATTTGGCAGGTCCACTACCCACCGGTAGGGGAGGCGCTAAATACTTAGTAGCAATCCTGGACAATTTTTCTAAGCACATAAGACTGTACGCAGTAAAATCTTCTTGTGCAAATCCAATAATTCGTCGCATTGAAAATGACTATTTCCCACGATTCGGGGTTCCAGAATCAATCTTGTCTGATAATGCTTCAAATTTCACATCACGCCCGTGGCGTGCATTTCTTGCTCGCCATGGAATCAAACAAATTTTGATATCCCTGTTTCGACCGCAATCGAATCCGACAGAAAGAATCTTCAAAGAATTTAACAGATTTATAAGGACGTACATTCCGAATAAGCAATCTAAGTGGGTAGACTTCGTAACACCTTTCGAACAGATTGTAAACCACCTTCCTCATCTGTCGACCGGATTCACGCCACATGAGTTAATGTCAAGATCAAAAGAAAGGAATGAATGGATAGACCCCCTTCCAAAGTTACAAGACAACGAATTGGACCTAGACGCAAAAATCAGGCAAGCTCTCATATCATTGACAACGTATGCTAACCTCCGAAAAAAGGCGTTTGATAAGAAGGTAAACAGAGTTATAGATTTCAAAGAAGGAGAAAAGGTATTAGTCAGGACTCACTTTAAACCATCCCTGTTGTTAAAGAGGAATCGTAAGTGGCAACACATTTATGAAGGTCCCTTTGTGATAATGAGGAAACCACACATTGGTAGCTATTTGTTATCTGACCCTGCCACGAATAAAATCAAAGGATTGTTCCACCATCATGATTTAAGAAAATTTTATAACGCCAGGAATTAAGTTAATTTAAGCTGTATGAAAATTCTAAGGTATTGAAGATCAGGATTAACCAATGAGTAACAAGAATTGAACTGAACTGAACTGACTACGGACGTTAACCGGTGCTAAAAGGAAACCTTATGTATCAAAACAACGTGTCTGGAAAATGAAATACAGAATAAGTTGTAGACAAGTATTTACATGAATAATCTTTATGTAAACAGGAGGACATGTCCTAGAGGCGATTTTCAATTTTAGTTATAAGTTAGTATGTAAGAAAAATGATGTACTCGAGAGGTATTAAGTAGCCCCGAGGTACTAAAATGAGGAAAGAGGAAGGAGCGAATTATGCACTTCTCTCGGTACATAGTAATTTGAAAATGAGCAGGAAGGAGCGAATAATGCACTTCTCTCACTAAATAGTAATATGAAAATGATGATTATATGTGCTTAGTATTTGTAAGTGAAATTTAATCGAGGACAAGTTAATGACCTGTTTTTAAAAGGAAATACTTAAACGTCCAGACAAAAGAGGAAAGTTATGTGAAAAGATTCGATTCCGTGAGGTTATTCCCTATTTTCAAATGTGACGTAAATGAGGCACCACCTGTTAGCGCAAAACAGTCGGTAGATTTAACTTGTAACTTCCAGCACAGTGCTGTGCCAGCGATGAAATAACATCTCTTTGAAGTAAACTGATACCTAGGATTAAGCACGAACAAATTGATAACGCAGTGCAATTGTTCTAAAAAAGGCCTGACGTTAACCTTAAGAAAAACCGTGATGGAATAAAAAGGAAGTTTATTATATAACGCAAAGTAAGATGAGTCCAGACTATAAACAAGCTGAGTAAAAGAACATATGAGTAACATGATTTATTATGCCAACTTCACGGTACTATTGAGCATTAGCGATACTGAAAATTCACAAGCTAGCAGCAAATAGAATAAGAATCTCGCCCAAGCTTCACAGGTCGCGACAGCAGCAAACAACAACACTCTAATGAGAGGCTTATATATACAAATGATAATTAATACCCAAGTGCGTAATGCATAAACTTGACTTAGTCTAAGAAATGAGCAAAGAGTAGTAAGCAAGCTGCAGCAAGATACATATTAGATATACATGCTTAAAGTGATAGATTTTATTTTAAGTGCGCACTGCAATATTTATTGTTTTCTCTGTGATTATTGAATCCCTTTCCTAAGTGCAAACCCTTTAAGATCCTTGATCCTATCCACTCCTCAGGATCAACTTGTAAAGATGCACGTGTGCTTAGGAAGTGAGGCACTACATATAAAAATGAGTAGGTTCGCGACGCGCATATTGCTTTTGTAATGCGCAATGTAAATTAAATTTTCGACCTGGTTGAGGAGTAATTTAAATTCTGTCGACGATCTGTGAGTAGGCCCGCTTTGCCCACTTTTCTTTTACGACTGTTTGTATTTCTACACGAAATCCCGAGGCGGAATTGCTATTTTCAAGTCTGTCCTCGAACTTTCTTTAAAGACAAGCACATTCGAGAGAAACTTTGACATAAATGAAGCTCCCCTCACAAGTCACTAAATAAGACGAGCAATTTTAAAAAAATGCATTGGGCCTACAAAATGAATAAGCAAGCGTGATAAAGATTACTATGAATGAAATTAATTTGTAAAGGAGATTGGAATGGATTTGGTCAAAGAAAAAGGACTTATAATAGCCTACCTGTGACCGTAGGCATAAATAAAAAAAAAGACTAATTAAGAAACAATTGTTCTGATTCAAAGTGGTCAATTAGATTAATTCTCGATTTAAATGAACTCTTGTAAATATTAGTATGTAAATCAACTTGTAAACACCGTGTGATGTTATGAAGCGAGAATTTCTTTTAATACACCGTTCACGCAGACGCTCACCACAGTGCAAGTGAAGTTTTAAAGTTCGACGATTTTCAGTGGCAGTATTCTACTGCACCATAGGTGTAAAAAAAATTCATTGATGTGTGCAGTGTGTAATAATCAGTGTCATTCCACACGTGCAGTTGCAGCGGTAGCTACCACTTACCTGTGAATCCGTAACTGGATAGTGGACAGGAAGTGATATGAGGCAGTTTCGGTGGCAGAAGCTCCCTCCAGCAATCTAAAAAGCACAAAGCCAAGATCCGCCGAACAAAAGCGACGCACGGCACCTCAAGCGCGAAATCAACGCTCTGCAAGAAAGCTCCGGTCACGAGCGCGCGCACAGACTGAATTTCAAGATTGCTCGCAACAGTGGAGGCGGACAGCCACCACGTGACGAAATAATGTAAACGTTCAACCGCCAACACAGTTGCTGTGCGCTACATTCTGTAGCAAAAACATTCACACCCAGTACTGAAAGCATTTTGTATGTATCATAAACCTTCTGAGAGACTCTAAGATAGAGAAGTTAGCGTAATTAGTATAATGACTGATTGTACACAGAGATAAGTCACAAGGTCACCTCTGAACACTGTTGAAATGTAAACTTTAACGAAAGGTCACGATACGAATGAAAATAAGCACACGAAAATACGTCAAAGGATCCGATCCTTCCTAAATCCCATCCCATATGTATATAAAATTAGTTTTGTAAGCTATTCTAATATAAGATATTTTATCTGTTTCATATGTGAAATAATTCGGAGAGCCACACTCGAGCCCTGAAAGTGAAAGATATGGACTTCCTTGTCGAAGCCATCACCAGTGGCCGCTCTACAATCCAAGTCTATCATAAATAGTGTATGTGCGACGAAAATAAATGTATAATTAAGTGCGACAACGGACAAGGCAGTCAATCGACAAGACGATGACAATAAAATGAATACAGTCAAAACAGAAAGTTGTGTACCAGTTGTGATAGTCAAATTACTTTTGCAACGTTGAAAAATGAAGTGTGACTCTATTTCCTTATAAAGTTTGTAAATATGTGTACTTATAGCCTTAATTTTAAGAATCATCAAGGAAGACTGAATCCATGCAAACACTGATAGACACATAGAAAAAATTCATAATGATCCATCGTCAGTAATTACAAATTGAAGCGTTAATTATTTTATTATGAAATGAATGTAAAATGAAATTTTTAATAACCTGTATGTTACACCCGAAAATTACAAATATTCCAATGGGCATGAGGATGAAAGTAATACCTTCGGTATTCCTTCCCTCCTCATGGGAGGCAGTGTAATATTAGTAATTTTCGCCTCACAAACATTAATATACGCTCAATAGTAAACGCCTGATGGCCTAAAGTTATCGAACAATTGTAAAGTAAAAGAAATGAACTATCGCATAGCAGTGACAGAATCTATTATTCTTTATCTTTGTCGTTCTTGCGCGGTGCCAGTAAATCTCTATGTACATGTATCGATTAATGGTGTAAAAAAAAAGAATTCTGTTGTTTCAAGACAAATGAGGCTTTTGGCGCCTCACCTTTTACTGTTTGTATTCCATGAGAGGCGGACGCGGACTTGCTGCGTTCCGCAACTGTATTTTATATTCTATGTGAAAGTATTGAGTGAATATGCTAATTGTTATTTTTTCCAATCAGAAAACATGTAGTTTCTTGTAACTGATATCGAACAGACAAAGTATCTAACCACAATGGTCATCTATTGTAATTTAATATGAAAAGGTACGTAGCATTAAAAAACGTGTGTTAAAGATAAGTGTGCTTATTTTCGTAAATTAACCTAGATGATTCCATCTCCTTATTTACCTGTATGTTAATTATTTTTGTGTTACTTCATCATCAGAAATACGATCACGTTGATGGGCCGAATGCAGCATGAAGCAGAAGGAACATTATCGTTTTCCTATTATTTCTGAACCAACTTTTTTTTTAATTGTGTAGTGTTGCATTTCTTTTAAAGCCTATAAATCTTCTGGTCCCTTAGTGTTGATCCGGGTATGACTACATCGCGACTATAAAAATGTATAGAAATGATAATGTTTCTTCCGAACGATCTCAAATATATATATATATATATATCAATATGCTGCTCTTATTCAGGTATTTAATGCTCAACGTATGTTATTATAATAGTGTAATCAATCCCTGATTCTGTTGCCAAGTGGCCCACCAAAATATTCACTTTTTCGACATTAAAAAAAAAAGTAACAGTTCTTTTTATTTTCGTTCCCCAAGAGCAACGCTACAATATACAGTTTTACAGATCAAATCAAGTGGCAGTTTACTTTCGGTTTGGGTCAATATACAGTTGTACAGATCAAATCAAATGGCAGTTTACTTTCGGTTTGGGTCAATATACAGTTGCACAGATCAAATCAAACGGCGGTTTACTTTCGGTTTGGGTCAATATACAGTTGTACAGATCAAATCAAGTAGAAGTTTACTTTCGGTTTGGGTCAATATACAGTTTTACAGATAAAATCAAGTGGCAGTTTACTTTCGGTTTGGGTCAATATACAGTTGTACAGATCAAATCAAGTAGAAGTTTACTTTCGGTTTGGGTCAATATACAGTTTTACAGATCAAATCAAGTGGCAGTTTACTTTCGGTTTGGGTCAATATACAGTTGTACAGATCAAATCAAGTAGAAGTTTACTTTCGGTTTGGGTCAATATAAAGTTGCACAGATCAAATCAAGTGGCAGTTTACTTTCGGTTTGGGTCAATATACAGTTGTACAGATCAAATCAAATGGCAGTTTACTTTCGGTTTGGGTCAATATACAGTTGTACAGATCAAATCAAGTGGCAGTTTACTTTCGGTTTGGGTCAATATACAGTTGTACAGATCAAATCAAATGGCAGTTTACTTTCGGTTTGGGTCAATATACAGTTGTACAGATCAAATCAAGTGGCAGTTTACTTTCGGTTTGGGTCAATATAAGGTTGCACAGATCAAATCAAGTAGCAGTTTACTTACGGTTTGGGTCAATATACAGTTGTACAGATCAAATCTAGTGGCAGTTTACTTTCGGTTTGGGTCAATATACAGTTGTACAGATCAAATCAAATGGCAGTTTACTTTCGGTTTGGGTCAATATACAGTTGTACAGATCAAATCAAGTGGCAGTTTACTTTCGGTTTGGGTCAATATAAAGTTGCACAGATCAAATCAAGTGGCAGTTTACTTTCGGTTTGGGTCAATATACAGTTGTACAGATCAAATCTAGTGGCAGTTTACTTTCGGTTTGGGTCAATATACAGTTGTACAGATCAAATCAAATGGCAGTTTACTTTCGGTTTGGGTCAATATACAGTTGTACAGATCAAATCAAGTGGCAGTTTACTTTCGGTTTGGGTCAATATAAGGTTGCACAGATCAAATCAAGTAGCAGTTTACTTACGGTTTGGGTCAATATACAGTTGTACAGATCAAATCTAGTGGCAGTTTACTTTCGGTTTGGGTCAATATACAGTTGTACAGATCAAATCAAATGGCAGTTTACTTTCGGTTTGGGTCAATATACAGTTGTACAGATCAAATCAAGTGGCAGTTTACTTTCGGTTTGGGTCAATATAAAGTTGCACAGATCAAATCAAGTGGCAGTTTACTTTCGGTTTGGGTCAATATACAGTTGTACAGATCAAATCTAGTGGCAGTTTACTTTCGGTTTGGGTCAATATACAGTTGTACAGATCAAATCAAATGGCAGTTTACTTTCGGTTTGGGTCAATATACAGTTGTACAGATCAAATCAAGTGGCAGTTTACTTTCGGTTTGGGTCAATATAAAGTTGCGCAGATCAAATCAAGTGGCAGTTTACTTTCGGTTTGGGTCAATATAAAGTTGTACAGATCAAATGAAGTGGCAGTTTACTTTTGGTTTGGGTCAATATACAGTTGTACAGATCAAACCAAGTGGCAGTTTACTTTCGGTTTGGGTCAATATAAAGTTGCACAGATCAAATCAAGTGGCAGTTTACTATCGGTTTGGGTCAATATACAGTTGTACAGATCAAATCAATTGGCAGTTTACTTTCGGTTTGGGTCAATATACAGTTGTACAGATTAAAACAAGTGGCAGTTTACTTTCGGTTTGGGTCAATATACAGTTGCACAGATCAAATCAAACGGCAGTTTACTTTCGGTTTGGGTCAATATACAGTTGTACAGATCAAATCAAGTAGAAGTTTACTTTCGGTTTGGGTCAATATACAGTTTTACAGATAAAATCAAATGGCAGTTTACTTTCGGTTTGGGTCAATATACAGTTGTACAGATCAAATCAAATGGCAGTTTACTTTCGGTTTGGGTCAATATACAGTTGTACAGATCAAATCAAATGGCAGTTTACTTTCGGTTTGGGTCAATATACAGTTGTACAGATCAAGTCAAGTGGCAGTTTACTTTCGGTTTGGGTCAATATAAAGTTACACAGATCAAATCAAGTGGCAGTTTACTTTCGGTTTGGGTCAATATACAGTTGTACACATCAAATCTAGTGGCAGTTTACTTTCGGTTTGGGTCAATATACAGTTGTACAGATCAAATCAAATGGCAGTTTACTTTCGGTTTGGGTCAATATACAGTTGTACAGATCAAATCAAGTAGCAGTTTACTTTCGGTTTGAGTCAATATAAAGTTGCACAGGTCAAATCAAGTGGCAGTTTACTTTCGGTTTGGGTCAATATACAGTTGTACAGATCAATTCAAGTGCAGTTTACCTTCGGTTTGGGTCAATATACAGTTGTACAGATCAAATCAAATGGCAGTTTACTTTCGGTTTGGGTCAATATACAGTTGTACAGATCAAATCTAGTGGCAGTTTACTTTCGGTTTGGGTCAATATAAAGTTGCACAGATCAAATCAAGTGGCAGTTTACTTTCGGTTTGGGTCAATATACAGTTGTACAGATGAAATCAAATGGCAGCTTACTTTCGGTTTGGGTCAATATACAGTTGTACAGATCAAATCAAGTGGCAGTTTACTTTCGGTTTGGGTCAATATACAGTTGTACAGATCAAATCAAATGGCAGTTTACTTTCGGTTTGGGTCAATATACAGTTGTACAGATCAAATCAAGTGGCAGTTTACTTTCGGTTTGGGTCAATATACAGTTGTACAGATGAAATCAAGTGGCAGTTTACTTTCGGTTTGGGTCAATATACAGTTGTACAGATCAAATCAAGTGGCAGTTTACTTTCAGTTTGGGTCAATATAAAGTTGCACAGATCAAATCAAGTGACAGTTTACTTTCGGTTTGGGTCAATATACAGTTGTACAGATCAAATCTAGTGGCAGTTTACTTTCGGTTTGGGTCAATATACAGTTGTACAGATCAAATCAAATGGCAGTTTACTTTCGGTTTGGGTCAATATAAAGTTGCACAGATCAAATGAAGTGGCAGTTTACTTTCGGTTTGGGTCAATATACAGTTGTACAGATCAAACCAAGTGGCAGTTTACTTTCGGTTTGGGTCAATATAAAGTTGCACAGATCAAATCAAGTGGCAGTTTACTTTCGGTTTGGGTCATTATACAGTTGTACAGATCAAATCAATTGGCAGTTTACTTTCGGTTTGGGTCAATATACAGTTGTACAGATCAAAACAAGTGGCAGTTTACTTTCGGTTTGGGTCAATATACAGTTGCACAGATCAAATCAAACGGCAGTTTACTTTCGGTTTGGGTCAATATACAGTTGTACAGATCAAATCAAGTAGAAGTTTACTTTCGGTTTGGGTCAATATACAGTTTTACAGATAAAATCAAGTGGCAGTTTACTTTCGGTTTGGGTCAATATACAGATGTACAGATCAAATCAAGTGGAATGACAGACGTATTACACATTAGGACTAATTAATTGGTTATTAAGATGAAAAATAACTCACTCGTTTGGTTAAGAAGCAGACGTTAATGTAACTTGTTCCGTGCTTATGTTTCCATTACCAGATGAAAGTGCAATCCATAGCTCGTTCCTCCTTCTGGCCAATTATGTTTTGTGCATTCCTTTATCTTTTGGACAGTGGAAGAATACGCTAGATGCCGGTAAAAACAGCCCTACAAGCAGGGGTATTCTGTTGCTGCTATGACGGAGGAGATCGTTAAGCTACAAGCAGCACTTGGACAGAAGGCTTAGGAAGTAGAATATTACAAGAACCAGGTGAAAGTACTACTTGATGAGTGGCGCACAACAAGCTACAGTTAGAGAAGTAATCTGGGCGTGGCATAGTACTTCCTAGTCAAGAGACTGAATACTTCCAACAGATTTCTGGATTAGCCACTCTCATATGATACATGGCTGTGCTTCATCGATGAGAAACACTCTAGTGTATTAAGCTTGTGACGTGCTAATGTCGCTATGTCAGAATGTAACTGAGTGTGTTTTTTTATAGGATACCAGCGGCCGTTTTACCAGATGATCTACATTGTAAATATTGACGAGACAAATATTGTTGCATTTTAAGACTTTGTGTAGGGTCCAAGCCTATTTAAATAGTGAGGTACAAACTATTAGTCCGTTTTCAGGACTGGCAATGGGTAGTAGTCTTGCAGGCCTGCTAGCAGACATATATATCAATAACCTTGAAAATAACTTTTTCAGGTCCCAAACACAACTAAAAGATAAGCTGCTTTATTAAAAACGCTATGTTGATGACACACTCATTCTGTTCAATGGAGCAACAGAAGAAATAGATAATCTAGCCAAAGAACTTAATAAAATACACAATAAAATCCAATTCACAGTAGAACACGAAACACCAGAAGGCATCAATTATCTTGATCTAACAATCTCAAATAAAAATCAGAAGCATAAATTTCAAATTTTCAGAAAGCCAACAACCACCAATGTTACCATACACAAATCCTCTTGCCATCCAGACCAAGATAAAAAAGCATTCTTCAGAACAATGGTTAATCGCATGCTGAAAATCCCAATGGACACAAATGAAAGACAAAAAGAAACAGAAATTATTAAATCAATTGCCTCCACCAATGGGTACAACCCTGCAATAATAGATAAACTAATCCATACAGCAAAACTAAATCAACCAACTGCTGAACAACCAGACAAGAAAACCACATTTGTTAGCCTGCCTTCCCTAGGGAAGATTTCTCACCAAATTGCCAACCTCTTCAAGACATACAACATAAAAATAAGTTTCTTCACCAACAACAAAGTACAAAATAAAATCATACACAGCACCAAAACCACTATACAAAAATATCAAAAGTCAGGTGTGTACAAGCTCACTTGCAACTCATGTCCAAGCTTCTACATTGGACAAACTGGTAGAAGCTTCACAACAAGATTTAAAGAACACATGGATGCACTCCGTTTTAACAACCTGAACAAGTCCAGCTTTGCCTCACATCTTGCCCAACACAATCATTCTGCAAACAACATAGAACATGTGGTGTCACAGCCAGACACCACACTTCCTAGGTGGTAGCTTTAAATCGGCCGCGGTCCATTAGTACATGTCGGACCCGCGTGTCGCCACTGTCAGTACTTGCAGACCTAGCGCCACCACATGGCAGGTCTAGAAAGACGGACTAGCACTCGCCCCAGTTGTACGACGACTTTGCTAGCGACTACACTGACGAAGCCTTTCTCTCATTTGCCGAGAGACAGTTAGAATAGCCTTCAGCTAAGTCCATGACTACGACCTAGCAAGGCGCCATTTGCCTTACAGTGATTGTAATTAATCGTATCTGGAGATAGTCTCACTTGTATCGTCAATAGCGATGTACCACAATGATGGAATAAAGTTAAGTATCCGAGGAGCTGCATACTTTTCTTTAGTGTATTAATTACTTATCCTGTTCCAGACTTCACGCCAGTCGGCGTGTGTGAACGCGTGCCTTATGGCTACTTCCGAGTGGCGATGCTGTCTTGCTACGCCACAACAGAACAGAATCTCCGAATACTACACTTTGCCAACAAAGGCACAATACTTGACCTTCTTGAAGAAATTGAAATATTTGTCTACACAAATACAGCACCTGACAACCTACTCAATGATCAAACTGAACTGAGAAACAAATTCTTCCTTCAGAACTTTGAAGATCTACTAGTACAAAACAAATAACCACCCAATAAATCCTACACCGGCTCCCCAACCCCCCCCCCCTCCCAATGACTCACCCCCCTCCCCCTACACCCTAACCACAATGGTGTCAATGTAATATACTACCACAGAATAAGACATGTACCATATCTCTAAATGTTAAAGCCCTCCATTGCTAACATAAATCAGTACTTTATACATATTAATTCTAGCTGGAGCAAACATAAGCAGCCTTTACCAATATCCCAGATCACTCTAATGTTAGAATAAAAATAAGTCATGATTTTTAAAATATTAAATGTGCAGCCATTCAAACAGCTTTAATCCATTACAAACACTTTAACTCTTATACATATACCTTTAGCTAAAATAAACAAAATCTGCTCTTGATAATACTCCAGATCACGTTAACGTAACAACAGAAATAAGCCAACATTTCATCTGAAGATTTGTTATTAATTTAAATATACAGGTCCTAGTCATACAGACAACTGCACCTCACTGCAGAACCAATAACTCTGTATTATTGTTTCATAGGGATTCATGTATATATATATGTATATATATATATATATATATATATATATATATATATATATAAAACTGCCTGTAACATACAAATAGTAATAACATAACAGATCACCTGAAATTTATTCTTTTAGTAGTTTAATATTATTTTCTCTAGTGCTCTCATGTTATCAACATTCTAATGAAAAAACTTGCCCTTATATCGACCTTAACACATGTAAAGAACAACAAATTACATCTCTGTACAAAGTAGGCTTATGCCATATCTCTCTGTCAAGATCTTTGTTATAAGCAACAGTTGTAAAGCGCATGCTGGATGCTGGTAAAGTGTCACTGTTAAAGTGTGAACTAATATAGTTCGTGTGAAAGTGTTCTGGACATCAAAATGGAGGCAGACAGATACGAAAAAAGCCGCCTATACTGTCGCAGTAAGTAAAAACTAAATTTACATCGATATCGAAAGATAAGGTATAGTCATGGCGATACATTGAAGTGTGACCCATCTTTCTGCCATAGAACCAGCACCCAGCATTATGCTACTACCAGTAATGATGTAACTTCCCGGATTCTGCCGAAATCATCTGAAGATGAACCTGAAAGGGTTCGAAAACCGGTTAATGTAATAAAGCATTATTAATGAAAAAGTGACTGGTTGCAGTTGTGTATAATTTAGTTACATTAATATACAGTCACGGTTCTAAAATATCCGTAATGGATAAGTATAATAAAGTAAACATTTGTCCTAAAGCACGGATCCTCCACTTTATGCAAGTGTTAGCCCTAGGCGCTTTGTCCAACTGAGGACGCTTCATGGCCTGCCCATATACTTAACTTGTCACACACTACTTCTGTAGCGCCCACTTGACCACCATCCTTGTTGCTCACATTATTCAGCTTCATTCCCACAAGAGATCAGAGCTGTCGTGCAGCTACACAAGATATGAAATGCTGTAAAGGTATATAGGTATTAAATGTGGTCTTTGTTCTTTCGGATATGTGTTTAAGAACAGACGCCACACATGTAACCGTATTATCTCGTGCTGCTGACAACGTTATTTCTCTTTCATCATCAATATAAATAGCGGTGGAATCATGAATGTGTGGTGTCTATTCTGCCAGACATGTCCAAAAGAATAGAAAACAGACATTTTATAGGTCTGAAGTAGTGTGCACTTTTCTGAGGTGGACTTATGTTTCTTTACAATGTTAGTTATCTGCTATCTGACAAGTATTCTGTATAGATAATATGGAGGTCGAAAGCTGTATTCAAAATGGATTGCTATGGCAAAAAAAAAGAAAAAAATTACGCTACTGGCCATTAAAATTGCTACACCACGAAGATGACGTGCTACAGACGCGAAATTTAACCGAAAGGAAGAAGATGCTGCGATATTCAAATGATTGGCTTTTGAGAGCATTCACACAAGTTTGGCGCCAGTGGCGACACCTACAACGTGCTGACATGAGAAAAGTTTCCAACCGATTTCTCATACACCAACAGCAGTTGACCGGCGTTGCCTGGTGAAACGTTGTTGTGATGCCCCGTGTAAGGAGGAGAAATGCGTACCATCACGTTTCCGACTTTGATAAAGATCGGATGGTAGCCTATCGCGATTGCGGTTTATCGTATCACGACATTGCTGTTGGCGTTGGTGGAGATCCGATGTTTGTTAGCAGAATATGGAATCGGTGGGTTCAGGAGGGTAACACGGAACGCCGTGCTGGATCCCAACGGCCTCGTATCACTAGCAGTCCAGATGAGAGGCATCTTATCCGTATGACTGTAACGGATCGTGCAGCCACGTCTCGATCCCTGAGTCAACAGATGGGGACTTTTGCAAGACAACAACCATCTGCACGAACAGTCTGATGACGTTTGCAGCAGCATGGACTATCAGCTCGGAGACCATGGCTGCGGTTACCCTTGACGCTGCATCACGGACAGGAGCGCCTGCGATGGCGTATTCAACGACGAACGTGGGTGCACGAATGGCAAAACGTCATTTTTTCGGATGAGTCCAGGTTCTGTTTACGGCATCATGATGGTCGCATCCGTGTTTGGCGACATCGCGGTGAACGCACATGGGAAGCGTGTATTCGTCTTCGCCACACTGGAGTATCACCGGGTGTGGTGGTATGGGGTGCCATTGGTTACACGTCTCGGTCACCTCTTGTTTGCACTGACGGCACTTTGAACAGTGGACGTTACATTTCAGATGTGTTACGACACGTGGCTCTACCCTTCATTCGATCCCTGCGAAACCCTACATTTCAGCAGGATAATGCACGACCGCATGTTACAGGTCCTGTACGGGCCTTTCTGGATACAGAAAATGTTCGACTGCTGCCCTGGCCAGCACATTCTGCAGATCTCTCCGCAATTGAAAAGTCTGGTTAATGGTGGCGGAGCAACTGGCTCGTCGCAATACGCCAGTCACTACTCTTGATGTATGGGCAGCTGTACCTGGAAACGCCATCCAAACTCTGACTCAATGGCCAAGCGTATCAGGGCCGTTATTACGGCCAAAGGTGGTTGTTGTGGGTACTGATTTCTGAGGATCTATGCACCCAAATTGCGTGAAACTGTAATCACATGTCAGTTCTAGTATAATATATTTGTCCAATGAATACCCGTTTATCATCTGCATTTCTTATTGGTGTAGCAATTTTAATGGCCAGTAGTGTATTAAGATCAGTTAAATTTTACAGGAATGACGCGACAAACACAGCAAAAGTTGCAATTACTGTACATAAAGGCCAGAAAGTGAGGGATAAGCTGCTGGAACTGGTCACTATGGACATGAAAGCAGTGACGAGGCTCAGCCAAGTGGTGAGCACGTACAGCAGGTGGGCCATGGGGAGCCGAGAGAACTGCTGCCAGCTCGCGGTGGGCGCCGCCGCCCATACGCCGCCCTTCCTGCAGCAGCTGCGAGTACAGCTTCTGTGTTCGATGAGCTTCCGTCTCTGCCCAGTGAGCAGAAAACGTCAGTACAGCTACTGCGATTAAATTTTAAGTTGTCATCACAAGGGATTACCTGTGATGATCTAATATCCACACCTATATTTTATTCAAAATAATATTCACGACAGAATTGTATGTGGAATGTGACTGAACTTTAATCGTATTCTCGTGATACTGGTAAAAGGGACTTCATCGTTGATAAAATAATAGATATTGTCAACGACATAGTTTAATATTTTGTAAAAAATTATATCTCAGACAATACCCATATAAAAAGATAATGAAAATCTCAATATTTTGTTATCTATGATTATTCTAGAAAAATCCTTGTTCGAATTGTTCTACTGATAGCAGGTGATTGATGTCTCGTAACACAGAGGTCTTTAGAAAACTGTACTAATGTTATGTTACTAGCTGATATTTGAAAATAGAGTTTATGTGTTATTGAAATGGACCTTCTTTGTTTGGAGTTTTATTTCATTGTAATTCTCGTCCTATATAAATGTTTTCTGCTCAGCTACCAAAGAGCGCAGCCATTAGCGCTATTGATCTACAGCGCACTTTAATGGTAAATAATGAATATTATTGTAGCATGAAAGATTGAGAAATATTTTCGAATGTTAATACATATAGTGAAGGTCAGAAAAGATTTAATATGTATTATTTATTACGAGTAAAAGTATAGCTTGAAGCAGAATCGATAAGTGATTGTCTTATGTTAGCCTCCATCTTAGTGAAATATTGCAGCGGCAGTTTTAAATTGATTTTCTATGCAGATTTAAATGTTGTAGGCTATAATTGCTATAATAATTGTGTACTAGCGGCCGAGGACCCACTCTAAGCTAATAAATTCCAGTTAGACTGTGAACATATCGAACGTCTATGAATGCAAACAGCATCTTACGTGGTATAAATTCTTACCTGCTGATGTATGAAACTTGGTAATTTCGTAACCACCTTTATGAAATATTTCGACAGCAAGTACATTAGTATTGTGTACGTATGGTATTTTGTGACAAAACTGTTCGTTTTGCTTAAAGAAAAGTGTTGGCACCTCGAGATAACAGTAGAGTTAATTTTGATAAAGGATATGCAACTAACAAAGAGTCTTTTAAACAACACTGAGACTACCAAAAATCATTACTCTTGTTTAGTTCAGATTACGTAACATACACTCCTGGAAATGGAAAAAAGAACACATTGACACCGGTGTGTCAGACCCACCATACTTGCTCCGGACACTGCGAGAGGGCTGTACAAGCAATGATCACACGCACGGCACAGCGGACACACCAGGAACCGTGATGTTGGCCGTCGAATGGCGCTAGCTGCGCAGCATTTGTGCACCGCCGCCGTCAGTGTCAGCCAGTTTGCCGTGGCATACGGAGCTCCATCGCAGTCTTTAACACTGGTAGCATGCCGCGACAGAGTGGACGTGAACCGTATGTGCAGTTGACGGACTTTGAGCGAGGGCGTATAGTGGGCATGCGGGAGGCCGGGTGGACGTACCGCCGAATTGCTCAACACGTGGGGCGTGAGGTCTCCACAGTACATCGATGTTGTCGCCAGTGGTCGGCGGAAGGTGCACGTGCCCGTCGACCTGGGACCGGACCGCAGCGACGCACGGATGCACGCCAAGGCCGTAGGATCCTACGCAGTGCCGTAGGGGACCGCACCGCCACTTCCCAGCAAATTAGGGACACTGTTGCTCCTGGGGTATCGGCGAGGACCATTCGCAACCGTCTCCATGAAGCTGGGCTACGGTCCCGCACACCGTTAGGCCGTCTTCCGCTCACGCCCCAACATCGTGCAGCCCACCTCCAGTGGTGCCGCGACAGGCGTGAATGGAGGGACGAATGGAGACGTGTCGTCTTCAGCGATGAGAGTCGCTTCTGCCTTGGTGCCAATAATGGTCCTATGCGTGTTTGGCGCCGTGCAGGTGAGCGCCACAATCAGGACTGCATACGACCGAGGCACACAGGGCCAACACCCGGCATCATGGTGTGGGGAGCGATCTCCTACACTGGCCGTACACCACTGGTGATCGTCGAGGGGACACTGAATAGTGCACGGTACATCCAAACCGTCATCGAACCCATCGTTCTACCATTCCTAGACCGGCAAGGGAACTTGCTGTTCCAACAGGACAATGCACGTCCGCATGTATCCCGTGCCACCCAACGTGCTCTAGAAGGTGTAAGTCAACTACCCTGGCCAGCAAGATCTCCGGATCTGTCTCCCATTGAGCATGTTTGGGACTGGATGAAGCGTCGTCTCACGCGGTCTGCACGTCCAGCACGAACGCTGGTCCAACTGAGGCGCCAGGTGGAAATGGCATGGCAAGCCGTTCCACAGGACTACATCCAGCATCTCTACGATCGTCTCCATTGGAGAATAGCAGCCTGCATTGCTGCGAAAGGTGGATATACACTGTACTAGTGCCGACATTGTGCATGCTCTGTTGCCTGTGTCTATGTGCCTGTGGTTCTGTCAGTGTGATCATGTGATGTATCTGACCCCAGGAATGTGTCAATAAAGTTTCCCCTTCCTGGGACAATGAATTCACGGTGTTCTTATTTCAATTTCCAGGAGTGTATATTTAACTTGTTTGTTGGTTAGAAATGATTACTTTTGTGAACGAACTTAGTGACATTTACACTGCCTGACAGACAACATTGCTACACGTTCCCAGGTGGAGATTTATTTAACAAAATACCGTTCATTAGCCGGGAAAAATCAGTAAAATCTCATGTTAAATTAATAATAAGCTACGAGTTTTATTGTAATCGTGCTAAAATTGTAAAATACAACACGAGCAGTTACACCACATGTCACAATGATTACTGCTAGAACCAGTTAATTTTATATAATGAAGTGAATCTCTATTACAGTTGCGACGGTCATTTCTCTGAACAAAAAGATGAGAAACTTTTCTCGTAGAGAGGTTGGCACTACTTACAGTTCACAGTGTGTTGCTCTGTTCATGTAAGTGCTTGCGCATTGATTGGATTGCAAAGGTCACTTCTACTGTTCGAGAAATTTCTTACCCAGAAGATGTGTTTCACTGATGACGCACAATTTTCTATTCACACTTCACTCTTCCTCTCAAATGCACATTCAGATGAGAGACCCTGCAACTAAACACAGCACGACCGCATGTCTTCAATGCGTTAGTATGGTTGCCGCTACACTGTCATGACGAATATTCCTTCTAAATCTATATAGGAGTGTTACTGAACATCGTACAAATATGACACAGTAAAGAAAGTAGTTTTTGCTTAACCAATGTTTCTTCCAGTGTACCCAGTAGCCCATCACGGTTTGTAAAAATCCTGTCACCTGACGCAGTTTTTTATATTGTTCTCCACCACACAATATACCAGAGACAACAGCAATCATGGCCATGTGTGAGTAAGTCTATGCACCTGCAAGAAACGTAACGTTTACCGTCGGGAAAGTATGTATCAAACGAGAGCAGAAGTACAGCAAAATTCAGGAATCAGGTGTGACGTGCTGGCGAAGACCAGTATCACAGAGTCTCATATCGATCTCTTCAGCCACGTGGTCCTCACATGAACCATGAATCGTATCATAGTAAGTAACTTGTATGTTACTTGGAATGGTTTGCCGACCAAAATTAATTGCTGCTTATTGCTGGAAGTAGAACATCCAACGTCATTTGCCGTTGTCATCTGCAAAAGGAAAGAAACAGCGCAATCCATATCAGACATTCAAATGATTGTCCCTCATCGCATCCATAACTAACAGATATAAGCTGTGTCATCCATCAACATATGAACTTTAGTACAATTCTCATTACAGCACCATGAATCACTTGAGTGAAGTGTTAAGAGTGAATGACTACATACTACATACTGAGGGTAAAATGCGTAATGCAGGCATGAGTAAATGTACGTGCCACCACTAGTTGACGAGACGCATTTATTGTTCATGTTTTGCTAATTGTCTCCATTAGGCGCTACTGGTTGTAACTACTAAATGGTCCGGTAGTATGAGATGTGAACTTAGTTTTTATGCATTAAGCTATGCATATATTTCTGTTTGAGCTGTAAAAAATATAATATGATGGTGAATTCTGTAAATTTAATTATTTATGAGGAAAAATTTTTGATTACATGCGTCATGAGAGACAGAGAAAATTTGAAAAGTTAAGTTCTACATAAAGTCGTAGATAGATCGTCCACAGCACAGCGGTGGAAGCCTATTTCAACATTAAAGAGCGTTTAAGACTTCGGATGAAATTTACCGAATAGGAAACATACAGACTTGGTGAAAAGACGTGTTGAAATGCGGAAGGATACAATGAAGTTTGAGAGAGAATATAATGGTTCAACTGAAGGATGAGTGGTTTAATAGGGTCAGTTTAGAACAAACACCAAGAATACAGTGACAATAGCCCAGATAATGAAACTAATAAGCGCCAATCGAAGCAGATGTTAATCTGGTAGGTCTGTAACATTACTGTAAATTAGAGAAACAGTGATGTAAACTGGAAGTTTTGGTCAACAGGACCATATAGTTCAGCTCTGTGATAAAATTTCGTTGAAAATTATAAGAAATTTACTTTGTGCAAAGGAAACCTCAATTATTCCTCCATTGCCACTAATGTGGAATTTTTCAGTGTACCAAAGAAAAGTTAACTCTTTTTGTTTGACACCATGCCTCAAATTGTTCAGTGTTCCTCTGCAAACTAGTAACGTTCGTTGACATAACGTAAAATGGAGGACGATGAACGAGAAAAGGCTGGAAAAGACAGATACTCTTCTCGTTTTTCAGGTGCGTTTGTTTCTATCCAATCAAAATCAAATGTAAGTGTGTATGCAGTTAAAGTCCTCAGAACTGATTTTGGAGGGAAGTTTTATAACCTGCAGAGTGATATGAATTTGATTTCCAACGAAAATAGGTAGAAAAAAATGGTTCAAATGGCTCTGAGCACTATGGGACTCAACTACTGTGGTCATAAGTCCGCTAGAACTCAGAACTACTTAAACCTAACTAACCTAAGGACATCACACACATCCATGCCCGAGGCAGGATTCGAACCTGCGACCGTAGCGGTCGTGCGGTTCCAGACTGTAGCGCCCTTAACCGCTCGGCCACTCCGGCCGGCCAGAAGAAATGGAAAACGGTTATCACAAGTATTTTTTGTTCATTGTTTTTGCTACATCTTCTTAACACCTGTTACACATAGTTTGCTCATTTTATACTTCATTGCTATAACAAATTTTATGCATTCAGTGCTAGAGTATGTGAACTAGTTAAACAGTTTCCAAAAATGCATCGACAGAAATGGTGATTATGTCCAAAAATAGCTAAATGTTCAGTCTGTAAACTGATGTAAATCATTGTTGAAATAAACAGGTCTATATACTTATAAAAAAATAGGAGAACTTATTTTTGGGGTTACCCTCGTAGTTCTGGCAACACCGGCCATGACCATCTTCTTCTGTGCGGTTAACACATATTCCCCGAACTCTTACGATGAGCTTTTGATTTGAGTAAGTTCAAAATGTCCACCTCCATACGTGACGCTCAGAGTGGCAGAATGCCATGCGAGGGGTCCGATTCCCGGCTGGGTCAGAGAATTGGACTGGGTGTTGCATTGTCTTCATCATCATTTCATCCTCATCGACAAGCAAGTCGCCGAAGTGGCATCAATAGAAAAAACTTGCACCAGGCGGCCGGCCTACCCGACGGGAGGCCCTAGCCACACGAAATTTCATTTCAGTTCAAATTTAGAGTCATTAGAGTGAGTAGGCAATGGGCTGACTGCCTCTATGCTGTCTTGCTCTCAGGCTGTCTGACCTACAGTCTATTTGCCTCTCATGACTCTTCCTTAACTCACAGACTTCCCGAATATTTCGTCTTCTCAGCGTCATGTGATGGTGCATGACTCGAAAAGATGCGTTTTTCTTACGTTTTCTAAGTCGCGGCAACTGCCAGTGTCAGCCAAAATCAATCCAACACATTGTTACGAAGTTATCTCACATTCCAGAATTGTCACGAAGACAAGTCATGCTACGACAAAATCACTTGCTTCTTGTGGCCGTCTCTGCGTGAGGTTTGGGCTTGTGTTTTGTCCAAGAATTCCGTTGTTAGTGATAGATAAGCGTCTTTCTGTCAGCAAAAGTTTTTCACACAGTGAGGCTCCTCTGCCCCAAGCTTGACGTTCCACGTGGTGCCCTGCGTGACTTCAAGGCACTCTCGTGTCTATGTGTCGTCTCAGTGTCCACAGGCGTCCATGGCTCTCAGGCATATTCCCTAACGTCTGCCAAGATTTTCTTATGCAGTGCTATTCTTTTCCAGCAAAACGGTTCAAATGGCTCTATGCACTGTAGGACTTAACATCCGAGGGCATCAGTCCCCTAGACTTAGAACCACTTAAACCTGGCTAACCTAAGGACATCACACGCATCAATGCCCGAGGCAAGATTCGAACCTGCGACCGTAGCAGCAGCGCGGTTCCGGACTGAAGCACCTAGAACCACTCGGCCACAGCGGCCGGTTTTTCCTCAGCAAGCCAGACGTTTTGTATGCCGTCACTGGGTGAGTTTAGGGGGCTCTTGTGTCTGTTCGTCGTCCTGTTGCCTGAATGGGTTTACCCACAGCGGCGTTCTTCTCCTTGACTGCCAGGCTCTAGGCAAGGTGGTCATTTTCAAAACCCGCCGCTGTATGAACTGCTATATGTCCCCATGTGGGCGTCTCCGCCGGTTGCTGCCGGAAATCTCAATCTCTCCACTACTCTTCAGATCCCGACGCTGTTCAACGCCAGACTGCCCCGAGGCGATAGTATTGCAGTATGGACGCCTCGGCTGCTCTTTGTACGACCACCGCGCGCGCGTTGTGTGTGTGTGTGTGTGTGTGTGTGTGTGTGTGTGTGTGTCTGTGTCTGTGTCTGTGTGTGTTCAGAGCTTATGGGCTCTCAACGCCGAGGTTATCGGCAGCCTTACACATATATTAACATACACGAATGTGGATGAAACTGTTATCACACAAATAGGATGGAATCAATAAAAATATTTTCATACCCCCTGTCCCACCCCACTCTTCTTGACATGTATTATACAATTACTCTATCTTATAGGCCTTAATACGATGGAGGCGAGTAAAAGGTAGTGTTTGTGGAATTAAAATAGAAATAAAATCACAAAAGAGCTAAAAGAAAAGTACAAGAAAATATTACTGGCTGCCCACTTACAAAAAACATTGTAACACAATAAGAACATCTCCCTAAAATTTTTGGGAGCACATTGGACACATTACAACATCTTTCATATCTAACCACATTTGTTTCGCTGTAACTTAAAATATAGGGCAGATCTGCCAGCAAATCTGTTCTGCTCTGGTCCGAATATAAAACACAGTCTAGTAAAATGGGGAGCACAGTTGTCTGTAGTCCACAAGCTCGACACATTGCAAGATCCTCTAGCCGGAGCAAGCAGCCATGCGTCAGAGCACAGTTGCCTATCCATAGACGAGTAAGCAGGACCTCATCTTGTCTTCATGGCCGAAAGAAGTTACGCCACGACTACATAGTGGGCATTAATAGAGGCAGCTTATTAGCAGTCACTCCCGGCAACTCGTCTTCCCATTGACGAATGACGAATGACCTCAACAGCGAGGTGATGGCAGGCAAGGGGACAGCACACTGAAATGATTGAGGATCGCTACATGTCTCCTAACCTGCTGCATCCGCCCTTTCTTTCACTACAGAAGCCACGTGTCCTTATACCCAGGAGAGAGGTACCTCCTTCCCCAGCCGTTGTTGATGAAGTAGGTGGTTCTGGATTTTCTGGACTACTTTAATTGTTGGACACAAGCGTTGTACAGAGCGAAGGGCACTAAGAGAGTCGGAATCAACGAGGAATTTAGCGCTCGCGTCGAAGGCAGTGCCTCGAGCCAGTCAGACGTTGAGAACAACAGAGCAACCAACGGAGTCCTGCTGTTCCGACCCAACCATAAATACAGCTGTAAAATATTGGTGCTCAGTTAAAATGGCAGAAAATAAAATATTAAAAACATATACAAGATTGCATTCTCTCCTCTACTGCACTAAATCTAAATTTGTCCTGGGCCTTCTCAGTAAACACAGTGGATGGCGGTTAAAACCTTTGATTTGCGGTGTATGCCTTCGTATGATCTGGAGTTTTGTGCTACTGAAAGTAAGAACAAAACAAGCAGATTTTACGACATTCCCATCCACCCGTTTCAATATATTTTGCACATTAATGATACCTTCTTGAGCCCATTCTTCTTTCAAATCCTCCTTGGAAATGTCGATCACATATCTGCGTCACACAAGGCCTTTGCTGTAATTCCAGTAGCGGAGTTCCGTTTGTGTGGCATATTCTCAAGGCATTTAGCTTTCCAGAGATTTGTCGCTTGTTGGAAACTAGCACTTTCAACCAACAGTGCTCCATTTCCCAATCGCTTGACTGCTACCAATGACATTCCGAAGCCCTATAAACCTTTTTGAATATAAAAAGGACTTTTCAAGCTGTCCTCTTTACGTTTCACAATCAAAACCACATTCTGAGCAGCAGCCTGCATTCTGTTACCATTGATAGAAGAACTCTGTGTAAGTTCTGAGTCTAGAGGGTTCGCTGCACCAGCCCTCTTGTTGGATTGGATTTTGGCACCACCCAGCTGCCCACAAGAGTCCTACGTGCCTAGGTAAGCCTTACAAAACTTATGTGCAGGTTCGCCAGACGTTGCCCGCTAACAATATCCATATACACTCCTGGAAATTGAAATAAGAACACCGTGAATTCATTGTCCCAGGAAGGGGAAACTTTATTGACACATTCCTGGGGTCAGATACATCACATGATGACACTGACAGAACCACAGGCACATAGACACAGGCAACAGAGCATGCACAATGTCGGCACTAGTACAGTGTATATCCACCTTTCGCAGCAATGCAGGCTGCTATTCTCCCATGGAGACGATCGTAGAGATGCTAGATGTAGTCCTGTGGAAAGGCTTGCCATGCCATTTCCACCTGGCGCCTCAGTTGGACCAGCGTTCGTGCTGGACGTGCAGACCGCGTGAGACGACGCTTCATCCAGTCCCAAACATGCTCAATGGGGGACAGATCCGGAGATCTTGCTGGCCAGGGTAGTTGACTCACACCTTCTAGAGCACGTTGGGTGGCACGGGATACATGCGGACGTGCATTGTCCTGTTGGAACAGCAAGTTCCCTTGCCGGTCTAGGAATGGTAGAACGATGGGTTCGATGACGGTTTGGATGTACCGTGCACTATTCAGTGTCCCCTCGACGATCACCAGTGGTGTACGGCCAGTGTAGGAGATCGCTCCCCACACCATGATGCCGGGTGTTGGCCCTGTGTGCCTCGGTCGTATGCAGTCCTGATTGTGGCGCTCACCTGCACGGCGCCAAACACGCATACGACCATCATTGGCACCAAGGCAGAAGCGACTCTCATCGCTGAAGACGACACGTCTCCATTCGTCCCTCCATTCACGCCTGTCGCGACACCACTGGAGGCGGGCTGCACGATGTTGGGGCGTGAGCGGAAGACGGCCTAACGGTGTGCGGGACCGTAGCCCATCTTCATGGAGACGGTTGCGAATGGTCCTCGCCGATACCCCAGGAGCAACAGTGTCCCTAATTTGCTGGGAAGTGGCGGTGCGGTCCCCTACGGCACTGAGTAGGATCCTACGGTCTTGGCGTGCATCCGTGCGTCGCTGCGGTCCGGTCCCAGGTCGACGGGCACGTGCACCTTCCGCCGACCACTGGCGACAACATCGATGTACTGTGGAGACCTCACGCCCCACGTGTTGAGCAATTCGGCGGTACGTCCACCCGGCCTCCCGCATGCCCATTATACGCCCTCGCTCAAAGTCCGTCAACTGCACATACGATTCACGTCCACGCTGTCGCGGCATGCTACCAGTGTTAAAGACTGCGATGGAGCTCCGTATGCCACGGCAAACTGGCTGACACTGACGGCGGCGGTGCACAAATGCTGCGCAGCTAGCGCCATTCGACGGCCAACACCGCGGTTCCTGGTGTGTCCGCTGTGCCGAGCGTGTGATCATTGCTTGTACAGCCCTCTCGCAGTGTCCGGAGCAAGTATGGTGGGTCTGGCACACCGGTGTCAATGTGTTTTTTTTTCCATTTCCAGGAGTATATATATGGTGTTACAAAAAGGTACGGCCAAACTTTCAGGAAACATTCCTCACACACAAAGAAAGAAAAGTATGTTATGTGGACATGTGTCCGGAAACGCTTACTTTCCATGTTAGAGCTCATTTTATTACTTCTCTTCAAATTTCTTTAATGACGGAATGGAAACACACAGCAACAGAACGTACCAGCGTGACTTCAAACACTTTGTTACAGGAAATATTCAAAATGTCCTCCGTTAGCGAGCATACATGCACCCACCCTCCGTCGCATGGAATCGCTGATGCGCTGATGCAGCACTGTAGAATGGCGTATTGTATCACAGCCGTCCACAATACGAGCACGAAGAGTCTCTACATTTGGTACCGGAGTTGCGTAGACAAGAGCTTTCAAATGCCCCCATAAATGAATGTCAAGAGGGTTGAGGTCAGGAGAGCGTGGAAGCCATGGAATTGGTCCGCCTCTACCAATCCATCAGTCACCGAATCTGTTGTTGAGAAGCGTACGAACACTTCGACTGAAATGTGCAGGAGCTCCATCGTGTATGAACCACAAGTTGTGTCGTACTTGTAAAGGCACATGTTCTAGCAGCACAGGTAGAGTATCCCGTATGAAATCATGATAACGTGCTACATTGAGCGTAGGTGGAAGAACATGGGGCCCAGTCAAGACATCACCAACAATGCCTACCCAAACGTTGACAGAAAATCTGTGTTGATGACGTGATTACACATTTGCGTGCGGATTCTCGTCAGCCCACTCATGTTGATTGTGAAAATTTATAATTTGATCACTTTGGAATGAAGCCTCATCCGTAAAGAGAACATTTGCACTGAAATGAGGATTGACACATTGTTGGATGAACCATTAGCAGAAGTGTACCCATCGAGGCCAGTCAGCTGCTGATAGTGCCTGCACACGCTGTACATGGTACGGAAACAACTGGTTCTCCCGTAGCACTCTCCATACAGTGACGTGGTCAACGTTACCTTGTACAACAGCAACTTCTCTGACGCTGACATTAGGGTTATTGTCAACTGCACGAAGAATTGCCTCGTCCATTGCAGGTGTCCTCGTCGTTCTAGATCTTCCCCAGTCGCGAGTCATAGGCTGGAATGTTCCGTGCTCCCTAAGACGCCGATCAATTGCTTCGAACGTCTTCCTGTCGGGAAACCTTCGTTCTGGAAATCTGTCTCGATACAAACGTACCGCGCCACGGCTATTGCCCCGAGCTAATCCATACATCAAATGTGCATCTGCCAACTCCGCATTTGTAAACATTGCACTGACTGCAAAACCACGTTCGTGATGAACACTAACCTGTTGATGCTACGTACTGATGTGATTGATGCTAGTACTGTAGAGCAGTGAGTCGCATGTCAACACAAGCACCGAAGTCAACATTACCTCCCTTCAATTGGGCCAACTGGCGGTGAATCGAGGAAGTACAGTACATACTGGCGAAACTAAAATAAGCTCTAACATGGAAATTAAGCGTTTCCGGACACATGTCCACATAACATCTTTTCATCATTTGTGTGTGAGGAATGTTACCTGAACGTTTGACCGTACCTTTTTGTAACACCCTATATATATATATATATATATATATATATATATATATATATATATATAGGGTGTTACAAAAGAGAGAGAGAGAGAGAGAGAGTTATTTCCATCATCCTCGCGATCTGAGCAATCTAGCCAAGGTCCCCGTTGCCCGTGATACACAATGTTCCACCATCGAGCCTTATGGTGGTCGCTGAAGCACGCTAGAGCTGTCGGTGACAGGGGACTGGCGGCGCTTACCAGTCCCCAGCTCAGGTGCCCAGGGGTCACCAAGCCCACACCCAGAAAACGAATGCTGAGCACCTGAGGGACACTCGATCTCATCACTGAACTGAAAATACGAGAAAACCAGATGCACCCCTCCTTCACAGTTAATATTGCCAGACAGATTATGTGTTCTGAACTATACCGTGTTATTGTAGTCCCTATAATTATCTTGTTAATTACTCTTGCCATAACACATTGCCTTTGGGTGATCACCTGCGCAGTTACTGGCTTACAAGAGACCTTTCCTGAATTCGTATACGGTTGATGAAGACATAATACATCCAGCTTTGATTCTTCTGCCATTTTTCTAGCCTGATGTAATACGCTGGCATTTGTCATGGTATTAAGCACTCGTATTTTTACCTCCACTAGCGCTGATGGGTATATAAAAAGGGGGTTCAAAAAGTTTTCCACAGTCGTATCTAATTTTTCATTTTTCGCCGAAGGAGAATGAAATTTTTTGTGAACATACTTGGAACATTTATCTATAAGTTGGCATATAAAAGAATTGTATTTTATTTACAGGTGAGCCATAATGGACCGTGAAGTAGATGTCAGGTTGCGACAAGGGTCGGCTATGGAGTTGCTCTTCAAAACCGGTGATGACTCTGCCACATCGATTCATAGGAAGTTGCTCTCTGTTTATGGGGAGGACACAGCGGATCGCAGCAGTATCCAGCGGTGGTTGCAGAGGGTTAAGGAAGGTGATTTCTCTCTGCTCGACGATCCATGATGCGGTAGAACATCTTCGGCAGTGAGTGATGTGAATAAGGAGACCATTGATCGAATCATCCAAAATGACACATGTATGACGACACGACAGCTTGCTGAAATGACTCGTTCGTCATCGGGTAGTGTGGTGTCAAGACCCACAGACCACAGCTTCAGGGTCAGCTCATCAGACTACACGATGACAATGCCCTTATGACGCAGCAGAAAATCAGGTTGGAAAATTGTTCCTCATCCTCCCTGAAGTACGGACTTGACTCCCTCTGATTTTTACCTCTTTGGTCGTCTGAAGGCCGACCTGCGAGGTAAAACAGTTGATAATGAGAAATTACTTATTTCCTGTGTCAAGCGATGATGTAAAATTGAATCCCCAAAATTTTACCGAAGTGCATATACATCATGGAAGGAACATTGGGACAGATGCGTCCAGCTGATGGAGGCTACATTTAGTAGGCTTAATGTATAGCATATTGTTCCAAGTACGTTCACAAAAAATTTCATTCTCCTTCTGCAAAAAATAAAAAAAATTACAGACGACTGTGCAAAACTTTTTGAACACCCTTTGTATTGCTCAATCTGGGCATTATTGTCTGTAATTCTATACTATATGACCATGCATAATCACGAAGTTCTTGTACAATGTATCTTAGGGATATAATTAATCTCGTTTCACAGAATCCCGTTTCAATAAATTCTTCAGTTTTTCCACTTCTGTTGGCATATTGCTCAATTTGAAATGGATTCTGTCTACAAAATCAGGTACAGCAAAAGTAATATACCGTATTCCCCTTTTGGATGCAGATGCCTTAGTGCTGTAGCATAGTCGGCTTTGTTAGTAAGCCGCATCATGTTCTCTATGCTTTTACAAATTCGTCGCGGATCTGTTCCAGTCAGTGTGCTGTTTCCTACATTCCTGTAGTAAAAATAGTTCAAATGGCTCTGAGCACTATGGGACTTAACTTCTGAGGTCATGAGTCCCCTAGAACGTAGAACTACTTAAACCTAACTAACCTAAGGACATCACACACATCCATGCCCAAGGCAGGATTCGAACCTGCGACCGTATCAGTCACACGGTTCCAGACTGAAGCCTCTAGAACCTCTTTGCCACCGCGGCCGGCACCAGTCATTACTGTTTCCCCTTTGTTGAAAAGACTATTCTCTGTTTTGAGTATGGATTTACTACTTCAACGTCCTGTACTCTTTCTTATATTTTATGAATGATAGAACTGTTATTTTAATTGTGACTTTTATAAGGATTTACACTTTAAGATATGATCTCGCGGGATAGCCGCGCGGTCTAGGGCGTCTTATCACGGTCCGTGCGGCTCCCCCCGTCGGAGGTTCGACTCCTCCCTCGGACATGGGTGCGTGTGATGTCCATAGCGTAAATAGCGTTAAGTTAGTTAGATGAAGTAGTGAGTTAGCTTAGGAACCGATGACCTCAGCAGATAGGTCCCACAAGACTTTCCCACAAATTTCCAACTGAAGATGTGTCTTAAGGTCGATATGTACACCTAACACAAAGAGTAGGGACGGAAGAGTATATACAGTTTTAACTATGTAATTCCTGATTGTAATAATATCCTCAGCCTAGCAATGCATTACGTTTGTTCACTAATACTGCCTCTGGCCAATAGTACGACCCACTTACACTCTCAATCTACATTACCGAGCTCACAAGTAGACCCAGTATAAAGAATATTTTTAACTTGTTCTTAATATAGACATTTTACTTTTCCATATTGTAGTGTGGTATCACGTATCACAACTACCCCACAGGCATCAAAGGTGGCAGCGAAATTGCAAGTTCCCGTCTGACGCCGTTAGCAGTCGTGTGAGATTCGGCGAAGCTAGTGGTGCACGACCACCGAGAAGTGATGGCTCTGGGCTACAGGCGTCCTCTGCCGCCGACGGCAGCCACACAGCGCACTGCCTCTTGGGGCCTCTTTGCACGTGGGCTATGCACGTGCTGCCTAGCCGCAGCTCAGACTCCGTCGTCTGTGATTAGTTCAGAGAGCCTCTTCCTTGTTGCTACTGCGAGCTGGACGCTATCACTTGCTGCATTGTAGTGAGTCTTCGTACCCTTGGAGAAACACAAGTTAAATAAATCTTCTCTATGTTAACTTGTTCGTTTATCGTCTCTGCTACTGTCCTACTTTACTACTTGCTGCATCACTCGGTAGCCCACCTCTACTTTCCATCGTGTATGAAGTCTTGCAAACAGTAGTGTTCGAAGACAGACGTTGTGGGCTGCCACTGGTTACGACTGTATCATAAGAAGTGATTGTGTCAACAATAAACAGATGTTCACGTGCATCTATGTTTCGTCTGCGATATCATGTAGTTGGGTTTTTGACTATGTTTCATTATTTGTCTGTATTTTATCAAGTTACTGATTTTTTATTGCCCAGAAGGCAAAGATTTTGGGCCACTATTACTTTTGTGTTAGCAGAAGCCAACACCGTGTTACAAGTGGAGGCCGAAATGCACGCGTTTTAGCTTACGCATGCTGGCGTGAGGAGGGAAGAATTATACTGACGTGAAGTCTGGAACATGACAAGGAATGAGAATTCAGAAAGCGGACGTAATTAGTTTGATACTTAAATTTAATCCATTAATGATGAACGTCGCTCTTGACGGCACATGATTCACAATATTATCAGTTCAGATTACATAGTAACTGAATATGGCGCCTTGCTAGGTCGTAGCAAATGACGTAGCTGAAGGCTATGCTAAAGTGTCGTCTCTGCAAACGAGAGCGTATGTAGACAGTGAACCATCGCTAGCAAAGTCGGCTGTACAACTGGGGCGAATGCTACGGAGTCTCTCTAGACTAGACCCGCCGTGTGGCGGTCTGAAATCACTGATAGTGGTGACACGCGGGTTCGACGTAAACTAAGCGACCGCGGCCGATTTAAAGGCTACCATCTAGCAAGTGTGGTGTCTGGCGGTGACACCACAATTACGATACCATGTTGCTGATACAAAGTGTTAATGAAGTTGATTGTAAGTAGACGAGGGCCAGAAGCCTACAAGAGAAATATGTAAAATAATATGAGATTTACTGTAAATAGTATGTCTGTTCTTGCACCAAAGGCTCACTTCACTTAGTGGCCAGTAGGGTTCTGTTACTTGTGGCAGCGCCCTAGTTCTAATAATACTGGAGTGCACGCTATTGCTGCCTCCCCATCCTACTTCTCAGGCGTAAGAGCGACGGTGTTTCCATTCTCGCCATGTCTCTAGATAGATTTACCATTAACTACTTTCCCGCCCGCCCGGTTGGCCGTGCGGTCTAACGCACGACTTTCCGGGCGGGAAGTAGCGCCTGTCCCCGGCACGAATCTGCTCGGCGGATTTGTGTCGAGGTGCGGTGAACCGGCCAGTCTGTGGATGGTTTTTAGGCGGTTTTCCATCTGCCTCGGCGAATGCTGTCTGGTTCCCCTTATTCCGCCTCAGGTACACTATGTCGGTGATTGCTGCGCAAACAAGTTCTCCACGTACGTGTACACCACAATTACTCTACCACGCAAACATAGGGGTTACACTCGTCTCGTGTGAGACGTTCCCTGGGGATGCACCGGGGGCCGAACCGCACAATAACCCTGGGTTCGGTGTGGGGCGGCGGAGGGGTGAAGTGGACTGCGGTAGTCGTCGTGGGGTTGTGGACCACTGCGGATGCGGTGGGGACGGAGCCTCTCCGTCGTTTCTAGGTCCCCGGTTAACATACAATGCAATACAATACAACTACTTTCCCGCAACAGAATGTCACAATTACTATACCTGAGGGCCAGAATGTGAGCAACATGGCGGTGTAGGTGGTCACTACGGAGATGAAATCAGCGACGAGGCTCAGTCGCACGGTGATCACGCCCAGCAGGCTGGCCACGGGGCGCCCAGAGGACACCTGCCGCGCCAGCAGCCGCAGCTCTCGGTGGGCGGCGCCGCCCACACGCCGCCCTCCCACCAGCAGCTGTGAGCACAGCCTCCGCGAGCGCCTCGCTTCTGTCTCCACGCAGTGAGCAGGCAGGACGAGTAGTGACAACTGACCTACATTGAGAAACACAGCCAGCCTCCCTTGCCAGGTACTGATATTACTCCAAGCTAGAAACGGTAATTTCGTTGCAAGGTAGTAAACCTGATTTATGGTAATCAGTGAAATTGCTATGAAGTAGAACACTAGAAAACCCTCATGAGTAGAGGCGACCAACTCAGACAATTCACACAGATTTGCATGAACTCGTGTGAGAGACAGCACTTGTTCTGGTATGCAAAAACGAAACCTACCACATGATTGTAGATTCCTTCTGCACACAGAGCGCGTATTTCCTGGAACGTGATCGTAACAGGAAAAAAGCCTATCATTTCTTATGTTGCAAATGCAAACATTAAAAAGTGAAATTCTGTGCCTTATCACTAACTGTAAATTCACAAACCTCAGAAGGGATAAAGAGGTTCCAACAAAGCCTCCCACAGAAAATGCTAGACTCAACATATGATCCTGTCTTTCAATAATAGTGAACGAGGCCGTATAAACCGAACAAACTTAAAAAAACAGTAGGACCAGTTCTAGTTTTACTATATTTCCCTCGCATGAATTCACAGAACCAATATGGGTCGTTAGAACTTTGTCACAAGACGCTATCAGCCTCAGAATTTTCTCATATTTTTCTGTATTGTAGAGGACATCTGATGATATCGAAACGAAGGTCATTGCTGACATACACACTATGCTGAAAAGTGAAATAACATTTAATATTGAGGATAACGGTTTGTAATAGGCATGCACCAGAATGTACGCAGAAACCAACTGTGATATAATAGCAAGGCTCACAGCAACCAGATCCGATCTTGATCTCTTCACTGATCCAGTTTTAGCATCAATCGTGAATGGCATCATACCAAACACCTTGCATGTGAAGTGGAACGGCTTTGAGGCCAGCAACAGAGTCTCAGTGATTTCTGGTACCAAGCGGGTAGACACATTGGCAGACATCACCTGCGAAAGGGAAGAAGAATTTACACTTTCAGTCATGGCTGGTAACAAATTTACATGCTGAAAAATTCAGTGTCTAGTTTATGAGTCACAATGACAAAAAACTTGCAATGTTTTTCAAAAAAATTGCTTCTATGAATAAGGATAATCTTATGTTAAAAAGGAATTTATAAATCACAACAGTATCCATCGAACCAAAAGCATGTTAACGTTATTTAGCAACAATTCGACCTCACATTTTAAGGGGAAGAAAAAAAAATACACTTTCAAGGTATCAACGGCAGTAGATACAGCTCGAATATTTTCACCATACTTTTATTACTTTCCTGCGTTTGGCGAGTATGTTCGCCTCCCCTTCCTCTTCCCTTGCCTTCAACATTCCGCGAGCGAGCGGTTTCTGGTTTCACTCCCTAGTATAGCACTTCGCGCTCGGGCAGTTAGGATGCTGCAGCGGGCCGGAGCCAGGGACAAATAAAAAATGCGCGTCAAGTTTTAAGGCTGTACATTGAGAAGATCGTAACTGCTTGTTATCCGAATAAGGTTCAAAAAAATGGCTCCGAGCAATATGGGACTTAACTTCTGAGGTCATCAGTCCCCTAGAACTCAGAACTACTTAAACCGAACTAACCTAAGGACATTAAACACAACCATGCCCGAGGCAGGATTCGAACCTGCGACCGTAGCGGTCGCCCGGCTCCAAACTGTAATGCTTAGAACCGCTCAGCCATCCCGTCCGGCTCAGAATAAGGGCTCAAATTTTCGAGTGGGATCGACTACTGGGGATGATACGTTGCAAATGTAATTTTTCTCGTTAGAATATGAAGTCGAGTTGGTGATGTTTTCTTGGAAGAGTACGGACAAGTTTCCTCAGAGGTGTATTTGTTTTATTCGACTGTATGTGGACACACGTTTTATCAGGTAGAAGGAGAGCTTGATCCCGAGGCGTTCCAGAGATAACAATTTCATACCACATGTCACCCGTTAGAAAACAATGTTCCAATCCATAAAGGTTGCCGCAGAAGAGTTGGCCGAATTTTGAGAAGCTTCGGTTACAATCATCACGAAAGGAAGTTAGACACAGAAGTGTTAAGGTATGATGATGAGTTTTGTATGTTGTTTGAATTTATAGGTATTGCGATATTAAATGCTATAGTAGGTAGATTTGTTGAGGACGAACTGACATGTCAAAAAAAATGTGAACATATAAACTGGACAGACAGACAAAGGTGAAAGAAACGTAAAGGCAATGAAAATGTCGGAAAGATGAGAAACACTTCAGAAGATAGACGAAAAAAAGGAATACAATAGTGTTGAGAAAATGAAAGCAATATTACACGCTTAGAAATGTAATCAATAGAGAGAATGTAGAGTATTTAAAACCTAACAGCTGCTGAAAAAAGTCATCGAGAAGGAAACGATCGTCGGAGTAACAGAATCAGCACAGGGAAGAGTGAAAATGACATTCGATGACTTTAAAAGCAAAGGTGTTAATATTAACAGTGGTAAAAGGACCTTAGTGTTAACCACAGAAAGGAGCGGATTTGTGGAAAGAGTTCGCTAAGGACCTGTAAAAGTGGAAGAAGCTGTATACTACAAGGATAGAAGAGAAAAAAGGTAGGTATCGATTTGGAGGGCGTCGATGATCCAGCGTGAAAGCCAGTTTTTGAACTGTGAGATTTGTGACCTTGCGAATAAAGTTCGTTTGTAATTTCTGAAACATCAGAGGAATTGCCAGTTGAATGATTATCCAAGTTAGTGTGAAGAATCTGCAGAGAAACCTTGGGACGTCGGAACAATATTATCCACACATTACTTAAGTTACCAAGTGCAAGTAATTCGAGAAGTAACGCACAATACAACTGACAGCTCATATATCAAAGTCGCTGACCACAAGAATGAACAAGAAAGCTTCGGATATGTTATGTAATGGAAGCAAGACCACGGTACTGTAAAAGGGCGCAATATTTTCTGAAATTCGGAACAGAACAGATATAACAGGTAACATGCAATAAGAATAGAAGAACGTGAAACTAGTGTTCGGTCTAGGAAGTGTGTAAGGCAGGGACGTCAATCTGCACAACTGCACAGCTTGTACAGCGTAGAATCAATGAAAGAAATACAAGGAAGTTACAGAAGTTGAATTAAAATGTCCAGTGAAAGGACATCAGTGATAAAACATTCTGATCACGTAGCTATCATCTATAACTGCAAGGATGAATTGTAGCAGTAAGGGGATAGAGCCGATATGGAGCCACTTTTAATTTATTCATGATGGCGGACCATTCCCCTTCCCTTACACAGTTGTAGATGTGGAGAAATCGCACTTTTGATATCCAATTCATTTCAAATTAATTGCCTGATTAATTATTTTGATCATTTAATTACAACCTCCAGCCCTGAGCCGTGTGCGGCTCGCGTCCATGCCGTATGTTCTTTTGCATTTTGTCACTTCGAGTGGCGTCCTGTGTCTTCCCTACTTACTGGTGTAACAAAGTTGCTGGCTTGCCTCCTTGAGTGGCAGCAGCAGCAGCAGCGCTTATCGATATTAGTACTGTCGTACTATCTTCGGTGTGACTGCTAGTATTTTCTGCGTGGTGGTGCTGGTGTGTGTGGTGGTCAGTCGGTTGGGACAGAGCAGCAAGGAAGTCTCTGTGGCGCGGGGCCAGGTCTGGACCGCTGGCAGCGTGCACGCACTGTCGGCTCGTGAGGCGCTAGCTGCGAGAGCGACGAAGTTCGTTGCCCACCGAACCTGGACGCTGAAGTTGAGTGAACAGTTAACCTGTTATGAAACCTGACATCTCTTTGTTCATTTGCGGGTTGTTGCTCACTGGGCTGTTTGGGCTAGCAGTAACGTATGATGTGTTTGAGTTCGCGAAATCTTGCAGCCGTCTTCCTATATTGTGATTAATTACTAAATTGACTGTTACTTGCCAGTGAAGTGCAGCTGCGGAATGTTCTGCCCTGAGGCCGTTAACGCCCCATTTGCCTGCCCTGGTAGTTAGTGTAGTTTTCCGGACCGGCATGTAGTTAGACAGCCTTTTAAGTTGTTTGGTTCGTATTTTGCTTAGAGTGGCTATAGTTCCCTTGACTGTTTTTAGACGTCAATTTCTTGAGACGTAGAGCGGTTCGTAACCGCGTCCTCGGTCGATATTTTCCATCATTGTGCCGTTGGTCGGACGTAAGGGAACGGGTTAAATTGTTGGTCGGTATGTGGGCCATCCCTTGTTTGGATTGGCATCGAATTATTTAACTTCAGCTCTTGGCTGCCTGTCTCACGTCACCTTACATTCGAGCTACCTTCTCAGGCCTACCCTTGGAACACTTCTGAGCACCACTTGTTCTGTTGGGTTTATATTGTGATTTTCATTTTAGTTTGAAGTATTGTGCGAGTCCTTGGGAGTAGTAGAGCTAAGTATGTATCATCCCATTCTCCATTGTTGCCAAATTTATTCAAGACGGCGGCGATGACGTCATTCAAGGTGGCGGCATGTAGACTTGGCAACATTGCAGGACGTCATCCAAGATGGCGGATTTTGGCCAATTGTGCTATGTCCACTAACCTAACCTCAAGAAAAAATGGCGGTAATTTTGAATTTTGACAGCAAAATAGACCAATTGTGATATGTCCACTAACCTAACCTCAGGAAATAATGGCGGGAAGTTTGAATTTTGGCGGGAAAATAGACCAGTTGTGCTAAGTCTACTAACCTAAGTCTCCAGAAGAAATAATGGCAGGAAGTTTGAATTCCAACACAATAATGTATGCAAAAACCGTACTTGTCTTTATTATTATTGATTATCATTTATTAACATTCATTATCATTTATTATTATTTATTATTATTTATAATCATGCACATGTGTATGCATTCCAACTGTGTTAGTTCATACCCTTGCCACCAGAGAGCGCCACCGTGACGTCATTAAAGATGGTTGATTTTGGCGGGAAGAAAGCCAATTGTGCTACCTCCACTAAACTACCGTTACCGTTATCCTGCACATTCAGTCTTTGCTGAGCTGTCGTTGCCATGTCTTCGATCATAGAGATGGATGTGGGTGATAGATCAGCCTTCAATAACTGCATTTCATGTATACATTCGAGGGAGGACTATAGCCACAGTTCACTACATGAGGTTAGGAAGTGCATGATAATGGTGTAGTGTCGGAGCAATAAGTAGAAGAATTCTGTTCAGTATATTTCGGCAATGCAGAGGGATGGAGCCAGGAAGCATCCTGTAACCAGCATATGCTCATGCGCAGGCACAAACTGCAGGCTTATTTACCATCAAACATTCACTCTTCCAAACCGCAAGAGACGTTCAGTTCACACCAATTCGCTTCGGCGTAAGCATATTTATATACAAGGTATATACCATTGAAGACCATCCTGCAGAATGTGTTCAATCAATGAGTTATTGGTGTTTGACCACGATGAGTTTAAGAGCAGTGTAGTTTGCAAGCATACAGCCAAGGACTGTCCCATAACCTCCAACATGCTGAATGGAAACGTGCATTAATCCTGGAACATATGAATAAGAACAAGAACACAGTTCTCCAAATAAATTCCCTCCAATGAAATGCTTTAAAAATGCATTACCCATCTCATGGAAACATCTGCTATTGTTGGAACTGTCTACCTTTTCTAAAGCCCACATATAAGCTCCCAGCCCACAAGAGACGACTGCCTCGAATCCAGCAGAGCGACAAACTGATCTAGTTCACGGATTCTTCGCTAGAGAGCACTTCCATAGGTCATGTGTTCACATCATTCAACCTATAGCAGCACAGCATCATGATGACGTAATTGGCTTCTAAATAAGGAGCACTCAGCAGCTCCTCCATCTCTGTTCCAGTCAGTCAAGATGAAGCATCAGTCACCACCACAGCTGAATAGGAAGAGGAGCAAGCAGCACCAGAAAAGTAAGTCCCCAAAATATTATTATTATTATTATTATTGCTATTATTATTATTTCTCTACAAACATCTCATCATTTCATATGAATATTCGGCTTGGTCCTCCAGCAGCTCTACCCATGACGCCAGCATCAGCAGGTCCCAGCATGTCCCGGTCCATGCACGTGAAGGCCTCCACATAGATGATATAGAACATTGTTTTAGCATGTGTATAGCACCAGTGCCCAAGAGCTATTCCTCGAATAAGTGTTGAAAATGTCGAACTCAAATTTACTGACGGAATACCGGACTATTGTAATTCACCCATAACATTACGAGATATACGTGCTGAATTTCAAGCATACAGGAAGCAGCTCGCAGGTTCGAATCCTGCCTCGGGCATGGATGTGTGTGATGTCCTTAGGTTAGTTAGGTTTAAGTAGTTCTAAGTTCTAGGGGACCGATGACATCAGATGTTATGTCCCATAGTGCTCAGAGCCATTTGAACCAAGAAGCAGCTATTTTCCAAATACTGTACTTCCGCTGCACCGCTTAAAAAAAGAATGTACTGATTTTTTCGCATGCTGATCATATTTGTAAATATTTTAATAAATAAATATATTATTTTATAATATTAAATTTGTCCTTGCATGTTTTTTATTTGTCAAGACAAAATATCATATACGTTAATCTATATGACAGCCTTCCCTTTAAATATACCACCTGGAGTTCATTCTGTTGTGTAGCCATTGTAGCTCAGTTGGTAAGGTGACTGCGCTATAGTTACTACACACAAACACATATTTTTAATTATATAAAAGCGTATTCCACACCTTGACCTATCACAGTAGGTATCATGGCGGGCTGGGTGAAACACCCTCGCCTCAAGGGCTTTGTTGTAGGTGATTGGTCCTGTGATGATGACCAAGACCAGAAGACCAACAAGAATGGACCACTCCTTCCTGACAGCATACGAGCTATAATTGTAGGTCCATCCAGCTGTGGTAAGACAAATGTCCACATGGCTCTGTTAACGCACTTAGACGGAGTCCGCTTCGAGCACCTTTTCGTCTTCTCCATAACACTCTTTCAGCCCAAGTACCAGTTACTGAAACAAATATTAGATGGAGTAGACGGTGTAACGTACAGAGCCTTCAGTGAAAGCGACGACGTCCCCCCACCTGAAGACTTAAAGCCTAACACTGCCTTCATATTTGACGATGTCGCTGTTGAAAAGCAAGATCAAATCCGTAAATATTTCTGCTTTGGCCGCCATATGGGTGTTGATGTATTTTATCTGAATCAAACGTATTCCAGTATCCCAAGACAGCTGGTGAGGGACAACGCAAATCTCATTATAGCCTTCAAACAAGACAACCTCAATTTAAAGCACATTTATCATGCTCACGTAGGGACCGACATGTCATACAATGAATTTGTAAAGATATGTGCTGATTGCTGAAACCACTCACAATACGGCTTTCTCGTTATTGACAAAACCCGTAAACTGAATAACGGTGGGTATAGCCGGAGCTTCCAAGACTTTCTCCGTATATAAACGTACGAAAATACCTTATCTCATCAATTAACACTTCACCATTGACAAATTCGCACGCATGACGGACGCTCAGTCTGAGAGATCAGGTGTGCAAAGACAGAATGCCCGAATGTACACCGATATCAAATTTAAAAATCTTGAGTCCAGACTAGTTAAAGTTGCAAGGGAATAAAAGGACACCCAGAAACTTCTTACCATTAACCAAAACCAGATAGAGAACAGAATTAGCGCAATTGAGGGCCAGATAGAAGCTGAGGCCGTTGTTATTGAAGAAGGTAGCGTAGGAAAAAAGGAGAAGAAGAAGTACAACAAAGCATATATAAAACCACGTGATATTCAGAGCTCTGATTAGTATCCTTCGAGATGTCGACAAAGCATGAAGTCATTCAGGCGCGCAAAGCAGTTCGAGAGAAATTACGTTTGCTAAAGTTGGGACATATAGATCACGAGCAAACACTAAATGAAACTTTTAAACCTATTACCGAATCTATCACCAAGATAGCTTTGCATAATAATGACCCAATCGCAGAATTCACCAACTAGTATCCGACCGTTAAGATAGATAGAACATTTGGTGTCAGCAGGGCGAGACCGTACATGCTAGGCTCTCAAACTATAACTTTATCCGATAGCACAATACGTATCGGGGATACAGAGTTTAAAAGAACACCTGGCTTAATGAACCTAATCTTCTTAAGGCCATCAAAAAACTTAAAATACTATGCCGATGATCGCAAAGTCTATCGGGAAATACTTAACTTGACTGATCTGTATAAAAATCCCGACGGAACACTGAAAAAGCCTGAAAACTCTAAATACACTACCATTATACAACCTTTACTCAATGAGCAAGCTAAAAGTGTCGGTGAGGGTGTAGACTTTCAGCATAAAGGAGTGAGCAATCAAGTCCCGCAGTATATATATTACGATGACCCAGATGAACTGATAGACAGACTTCGACTGTTGATGGCGTCGGCTGCTGCGGGCAATACAGCTCATTCGAATGAGGTTGTATCCATACTCGCCGAGCTTCGAAAGAGAGGTATCATCGAATAAGTATGGAGACCGTGGTTCGAGAACTACATAAGCCAGCACGCAAAACATACTCTCGTAGGCATGCCATGATTAAAGGGCTGGATGACCTGTGGCAAGCTGATTTTGCACATATGAATTCACCTCATAATAATGGATTCAAATACGTTTTATGGTTATTGATACATACTCTAAATTCGCATAGGCATTACCTGTGAAAACGAAAACCGGTAGGGATATTGATGTGGTGTTTGAGCGTCTGTTGCAGACAGGAACAAATCGATGACCGGCCAATCTTCAAACCGATCACGGTGGGGAGTTTTACAATGACCATTTCAAGACTGTGATGGCTCGGTATGGGCATACGCCACTACTCCACGTTTACCCACCTTAATGCTAGTATCGTCGAGCGGTTGAACAGAACAATCAAAGCTCAAATGTGGATGCAGTTTAATCTTCGCGGTTCGTACAAGTGGGTAGGTATCCTCTCACAGATAATTGCAAAGTATAATCGAACCAAACATAGTACAATAAAAATGAGACCGATCGATGTTCGCGATAATTCACTCATGGACACAGTCTATTTCCGGATTGAAATGCTCGACCCTCGCAAACAGAGGTTCAATATAGGCGACCTAGTACGTATTTCAAAACACAGCGTTCGAGAAATCGTACTTACCAAATTGGTCGGCTGAGATATTCATAGTGTCCAAAGTGCAGCGAACAAACCCTAGGACATATATCTTAAAGGACGGCAAGGTTGAAGAAATTGCAGGATGCTTTTACACGGAGGAATTGCAGAAGAGTTCTGAACCAGATGTATTTCTCATCGAGCGCGTGATGAGACGTCGTGGGAATGGAGCACTGGTTAAATGACTAGGATTTCCATCATCAGAAAACAGTTGGATCGAAGCTGACATGTCAGTATATAACAATGAGAGTGGACCTCTATCGCCGCAGTGGCGTACTATGCACGATAGGAGGCACATCATAATAAGAGGTGGAGGTGGTGTTCTCAACAAGTTGCCTGTTGAACTGCACATTCCCGGATATAACTTCTGTGGCCTGGAACAAAGCGCCTGGCACGAGGCGATAAAGGTATTAACATACTAGACGGAGCCTGCCTTGAGCACGACCTCGCATACGCAGCAAATAAGGATCTCCCAGCACGCCACGTCGCCGACCGGATATTAGCAGATAAAGCCAAGCAAATAAGGCGAAGAATAGATCTCGGAATAGGCCAATGCGTTGCTGCATTCGTGGTTGATAAAACCATGCGAGGAAAAATTAAGTTGGACTTGGGTGTGATGAATTTCAAACGAATTACGAAAGCAGCGCGAACAGCTTTGAGTGCGAGGAAGAACAGGAACAAGAACAACAAACCGGGTTGCTTGAAAAACTGTATTCTCACCACGATGTCTGCAGCTACACGTGTGTTGAATGGTGGGAACAAGAAGAAAAACACGACTTCAATTAAACCACCTAGGGTCCTACCACTACCAAAGACTTCGGGCAGAATTATCCCATTCCTCGTTCCAGCCCTTGCAGCCCTGTCCGCTGTAGGTTCTCTCACAGGCGGGGCCGCAGCTGTGGCCAAACGGTCAAAAACGCACAGAATGCACAAGCCCAACTAGAGGAAGCCAGAAGACATAATCGCGCTATGGAGGCAGCAGCTATCGAAAAAGGTCTCTACTTGAAACCATACAGGAAACGACTAGGTCTCTTCATAAATAAAAATAAAAGTCCGTTAGTTATCCTACCCGACCAAGCGCTCACGAATAAAGATCTAGTAAACATTCTTAAACAAAAACTTCACATTCGCGTATTCCGCGGCGTCTTTATGCGGAATACATTACCGAAGACAATGTGGCGGACTAATGAGTGCGGAATTGTAAATTTAGATGTTGCTGGCGGTCCAGGGTTACATTGGGTTGCGTATGTTAAGAAAAGTCCAAATACAGTTCAGTATTTCAATTCATTCGGTGATTTACAGCGGCCTGAAGAATTACAACGCTACTTCACCAGCAAAAGACGCATCTTCTACAATTTTCGACGATCTCAGGACTTTAACACATATCTCTGTGGTCATCTCTGCATTATGTTCCTCATCACAGTGACGGCGAACCCCCCCCCCCCCCCCCCCCCTAGAGTGCGTCATCGTCAAATCATGTGCGCAATATATAAAAGAGCTGTCATTGAACACATGACCATCATGTTTAGATGCAATGTCGCATACTCTGACTTTAAAAGAGCGAGGATCAGTATTACGCGATAAATTACTTTCCGCCGATTGATTTAAGTGCAGGGGGCTGGAGTATTGCACTGGTTGGTCTAGAGACGTACAACAGCATTCCAAATATTACACAGAGCAACAATAAACTACATCTTGAAATTGACTGCCGGAAGGAGATTCTACAAATACAACCTGGTGCCTACGATATCGATGATTTAAACGAACTCTTAAAACAGCCAGGAAAAGATATTGAACTACGGGCAAACATTAATACCCTTAAATCTGAAATATGGACAGAGAGTGCTACGATCGACTTTACACAGAGATATTTAATTGATCGACTGCTAGGTTTTGCGAAGGATCATGTTTTGGTGAAGGACGGTAGTAAATTTTACGCATCAGATCATACTGTAGATATACTCCCAGTGAGTACAATCCACGTTGAGTGTAATATTGCCACAAACTCATACCTGAACGATAAATTGATTTACGGATTCTTTCCTACAGTCGGCACAGTGTATAAAATAGTTCAAGACCCCACAAACGCTATATATCTCCTGGTGACTGTTCAGACACTGGACTACCTTGAACTGTGTATTGTGGACCAGAATAATCAGCTTGTTCACTTTAGAGGAGAAGAGATCATTGTACGCCTGCATCTGAGGCGAGATGGGAATAAGGTATAAAGCTAGCACACCAGGCTCACAACCCGTCAGTGCAACGTGGAAGGGCAAGGTGATAACACGCCTTAATTATGAATTCCTCATTTCAGCAGGTTTAAAACCGCAGAATGACGTCGCTCAACGTAACTCAGTCACTAGAATATGATGACCGAATTATTCGTCATGAATACCACTCACACAAACCCTACGCTTCAACCACATTTAACAAAAATGATGAAATTAGGATTGTTATCCAGCTTCACGACGCGGTAACACTGCCTAACAAGAGCTTCCTCTATCTGGACTACACATTTAAGAAAGCTGACGGGGCCGCCGTAGCGCTCTCGAAGCTCACTCGAAACGCAGTAGCATTCCTGTTTCAAGAAATATGCTATGAGCTCAACGGAATTGAAATAGACCGAACACGCAGTGTTGGTATTACATCAGCCCTTAAGACATACGTTTCAGCCTCGCCCTCTGATTCAAACAGTTTGGAAAATGCTGGGTGTTTCATAGATGCAGCGGATGGGGAGGGTGGACAAAGCCGATTTACTGCATGCGTGCCACTAAAAATGCTTATGGGTTATTTTGAGGATATGCAGCGAATAATTATCAACGCTAAACAGGAACTTATTTATGTGAGAAGTGCAAGTGACGTGAACTTATTCTCTCAAACAGCTACAGAGAATGTTCAAATCAAAATTAATAGCATATCATGGAAATGCCTCACATCACCATTGCCGACGAGGAGCGCTTGAAGCTCTTAAATCTACAGCGTCCATACATACTTGGGCTATTAAAACATCAGTGCAGTTGGAGCACCTCTTCATCATACTCGCATTTCAAACTTAAAGGCATGCTAATGTATCAAAGGACTCAACTCAATTTGACCACTGCAAGTTAACTAACGTCAGAGTCTACCAGAATTCAAAATACTACCCATATGAGGATCTAAATCTACAGTGGGACAGCAATGTATACAGTCTGGCATTTGACATGTATGCCAGATTCCGAGCATCTTACTACGAAGGTGTTGAAAATGAAGGATGCCTACTCAGCCCACAGAGTTTCAAGAAGCTAGCGCCAATAATCGTGATTGACTGTTCAAAACAGAATGCGATAATTGAATCAGGACCTATAGATGTACTGATTGAATTTGAATCTTCAGCAGACTTCCCTGATCAGACTTCAGCATATGCTCTCGCTCTTCATGATCGTCTCGTTAACTACTGTCCGCTCACTGGTGTAGTACAACGAGTTGTATGAATTAATACGCGCTCTGCTAGCTCTAGCGTAGATCACAATGTTACCTGAAGGTGTGAGGATCGTAGCTGACGTTCAAGGATTTTACTATGATGAGTGCAGGCGTTTCATAATTAAGGACTGTGCATTAATAGCATTCACGCAAAGTGATGGAGTAATAGGAACATTTGTACCAAGAGTTGAATCGCCGAAACAATTTAAAGACGTCAAGTGCAATAAGACAGTCAGAAGTGCGATGTGGCTAACAAAATTTTATCATGGGATTATGTGGGATGCCCCTGGCATCTCTTATAAACATTTGCTGCAATTGCTGAGAGTATTTGATCACAAGGAGACAATAATCTACGTTAAAGGCGATGAGAATATTATCTGGCTGCGTCCAGTCTTCAAATATGCGGCTATCCAGAACCTGGAATAGTACGATTGTCCACCTATCCATCAACTTAGACAGCGAACGTGTGAAGAAGAAAAAAATAGTTTTGTGTCTGCATCTGAAAATGTAAAATTACTACTGGCTGTTGTGTGATGTCCTTAGGTTAGTTAGGTTTGAGTAGTTCTAAGTTCTAGGGGACTGATGACCATAGATGTTAAGTCCCATAGTGCTCAGAGCCATTTGAACCATTTTTGTAAAATTACTTTTAAAATGGCTCACAAATAAATAAATAATTTTTTTCTCCATAAGAATGCTTGTTGTTTTCTTTCTGTCACACCTACTTCCATAGAAGTAAGTTTATTGGTGATACTGTGCGTGAAGCGGATTCCACTGGAGCTATCGGAGCCAGTTTACCTGCTTCCACCTCGCCGGCGCGGCGATAAGTCAACCGTTGAAAGTGACAGCACCTGAGAGAGAGAGTGCTGGGGTCGGCTTCGCCAGATGCCCGCCGTTTAAAGTGACAGGACCACGAAGAGAGTGGCGGGGTCTGTTTGTGACCGGAGGCCGAGGTCCCGCATGGGTCATTCAGATTTCATCTCTGTCTTTAAATCAGTAAAAACCTTATAGGTCTCTCTCTGTGCCAGTGCAACACATATGGATCATGATTGAGGGTGAAATAATAACAAAGTCAAGCAATTTTTTTACATTAAAATAATTGAATTTATTATTCAATTCATATTTTTTTAAATGTTGTTTGCGACATATCAGTTTACAGTAAAATGATTCACTCACTTTTTCACATTGTATGAGTTTACAGATAAATTATTTGTCTTCAAGTAAAAATATGAAAGTTCTGATCGATCTTTGCAGATACGTGTGTTTACATTATCCATAAATATATAAGCATTGTGCAGAGATAACTCTCTCTCTCTCTCTCTCTCTCTCGAGCAGAGGTAGTAGAACGTAATTATAGTATCTTACAAGGTAAATAATACACTCCTGGAAATTGAAATAAGAACACCGTGAATTCATTGTCCCAGGAAGGGGAAACTTTATTGACACATTCCTGGGGTCAGATACATCACATGATCACACTGACAGAACCACAGGCACATAGACACAGGCAACAGAGCACGCACAATGTCGGCACTAGTACAGTGTATATCCACCTTTCGCAGCAATGCAGGCTGCTATTCTCCCATGGAGACGATCGTAGAGATGCTGGATGTAGTCCTGTGGAACGGCTTGCCATGCCATTTCCACCTGGCGCCTCAGTTGGACCAGCGTTCGTGCTGGACGTGCAGACCGCGTGAGACGACGCTTCATCCAGTCCCAAACATGCTCAATGGAGGACAGATCCGGAGATCTTGCTGGCCAGGGTAGTTGACTTACACCTTCTAGAGCACGTTGGGTGGCACGGGATACATGCGGACGTGCATTGTCCTGTTGGAACAGCAAGTTCCCTTGCCGGTCTAGGAATGGTAGAACGATGGGTTCGATGACGGTTTGGATGTACTGTGCACTATTCAGTGTCCCCTCGACGATCACCAGTGGTGTACGGCCAGTGTAGGAGATCGCTCCCCACACCATGATGCCGGGTGTTGGCCCTGTGTGCCTCGGTCGTATGCAGTCCTGATTGTGGCGCTCACCTGCACGGCGCCAAACACGCATACGACCATCATTGGCACCAAGGCAGAAGCGACTCTCATCGCTGAAGACGACACGTCTCCATTCGTCCCTCCATTCACGCCTGTCGCGACACCACTGGAGGCGGCCTGCACGATGTTGGGGCGTGAGCGGAAGACGGCCTAACGGTGTGCGGGACCATAGCCCAGCTTCATGGAGACGGTTGCGAATGGTCCTCGCCGATACCCCAGGAGCAACAGTGTCCCTAATTTGCTGGGAAGTGGCGGTGCGGTCCCCTACGGCACTGCGTAGGATCCTACGGTCTTGGCGTGCATCCGTGCGTCGCTGCGGTCCGGTCCCAGGTCGAGGGGCACGTGCACCTTCCGCCGACCACTGGCGACAACATCGATGTACTGTGGACACCTCACGCCCCACGTGTTGAGCAAATTCGGCGGTACGTCCACCCGGCCTCCCGCATGCCCACTATACGCCCTCGCTCAAAGTCCGTCAACTGCACATACGGTTCACGTCCACGCTGTAGCGGCATGCTACCAGTGTTAAAGACTGCGATGGAGCTCCGTATGCCACGGCAAACTGGCTGACACTGACGGCGGCGGTGCACAAATGCTGCGCAGCTAGTGCCATTCGACGGCCAACACCGCGGTTCCTGGTGTGTCCGCTGTGCCGTGCGTGTGATCATTGCTTGTACAGCCCTCTCGCAGTGTCCGGAGCAAGTATGGTGGGTCTGACACACCGGTGTCAATGTGTACTTTTTTCCATTTCCAGGAGTGTATCTCTAGTGAAGTTCCACCAGAAACATTTTTTTAACTAATGGCAAACGTATATTTAGTTCAAGATAGTGGCTCTAAAACATTTTCCACTAGCAATTTAAATTATATTTCATTGAAGTAAGTGGCTCTAGACATTTTCCACTACAACAAGCAGCTGAACACATATTTCTCGGTATAAAGATTTTTTCCGCAGGCCAAAGAAATATATATAAAGAATTTAATTGGTGGAACTCACATTCTTAAAAAACTAGTTCTGACGGGATGGCTAGCGGCAGGTGAAACTTACAACTACTAAGATCAAAGCAGATACGAACTGCGAAAATTGTATTTTCGTCTTCTTCTATTTGATTATACAGGGTGTAAATTTTTTGTCTGTTTTCAATCATATAGCCATTGACTAGTAATAGTAGCGAAAAAATATACAAATATATATAAAGTCTTTTTTTATATATGGGTTTATTTTAGTTTTTTTCTCGTTTTTATGATTTTTGTTTTTTCTTTGATAGAACAAATAGTATTTACACACATGCACACTTAACACAGGCTCACACACATTCACACACACTCAGACATACACAGAAGTACGCAAGCTGATGCACACACTACAAAACACTCTCATCCAGTATTTACACTATTATAAAAATATCATACTACTACTCTGCAGACACTCTCGCCGTCTCTCTCTCTCTCTCTCTCTCACACACACTCACTATCTTTCTCTCCCTCTCAATCACAGTCCCCCACCCCTTCTCTCGCTACAAGTGAGTAGTGTATGGGCGAGTTTCAATGCGTCATCACAGATGACCCTTTTATCGTCATGAGGCAACAGACCGATTTTAAACTGCAGCACAGTGTACACCTCGTGCGCTATCGATCGAATACTAGTTTGCCGGACCATATGCGGTGGCTGCAGCTCAGCACCGTGAACACCACCACGTAGGCACTGCACATAGTCTCCGATAGACAGAGCTCGTGATGCCATTTGTCGTACCCCCTTAGCCCGTCTCTTGAATGGGACCTTCCAATGTGCGGTATGCATACATCCTGGACCGAAGACCTACAAACTCCACAATCGGCAGTCCATTTGACATGTCTTTCATGAGACCGATAACCTTCTTGTTTTGCGGAACAATACCATAAGGATTATCGGCTGCATAAGAAGACGTGTCGAATTCATTGGTGTGGTACCTAATTGCTTCAAATGGATCGCAGTTCTTCACCCAATAGATGAAACTTACTGTATCCATATAAAGTAATTTAGGATCTGTGAAATGAGTTTTTGCGAAATCATAATGAAAGCGGTACATATGGAGTTTGGATAGGTCTAGTATGCACATCCCCACATAGATAGGTTTAGTGAACTCCATTACAGTTACAGCCATCTCCACAGCAACAAAATTCTTATTGAAAATGGTGACCCATTTAAAATTTGGTCTGGCAAAGCAGTTTCGTACGCCATGACGCCCATCCCATTGCGTTCTAATAAAAATTTCACGTCGTTCCCTATAATTCTCCACAGTTTTTCCGAAAATTGAATTATTCATTAATTTATAAAAATCTTTCTCAAAGTCACACGATGCGGAAGTTCTCTGTCTCGTATTCAGATCAATATACTCCTTCAACCAGGGGGATTGCTTCAAGGAGATGGCCTGGGTGATTTAAACCAGCTCCATACCCAAGCTGAGGCATTGCTGGAGGTTAAGGTAGTGAATGATGTACCTCTGCTTGTCCCCCAGCATTGTCATCAGTTTTGGTGTGAAACCTCCTCGCAGAACTAGTTGCTCTGGACACAGGGGCAAATCGGTATGCTTGTCATGCAAACTAATAGGGTGTTTTAGTTCTGCCTCTACAACATACCCTACATTAGAATCGGCGGCCATACCCTCCTCTCCCCCCCCCCTAATTTTTCCACCTAATCCCTTGCATTCATCTTCAGACAGTCATGTAAACTCGCCAATGGGCAGACATTGCTTCATAGCATGTCTGTATAAGTCATTCACATCAAGATACAGTATATAACTCGAATCAAGGGATGCATTAAACCTGTCACCCATCCATGGGTTATTTGCTTTTGCGTGTCTATGAATACATTGGCAGAGCTCCCCACGGATCCCTCGCTCAAAGAAAAGAAGCATTTCAGGATCGGTCAATAATTCGATACTGCACTTCGTTTTCTTGAGCATCGCTTCCCAAGACAACCCACATGCCATGTAATAAAAGGCAGGGTCCAGAGAATATGTGGTCATACATAGACTCCAGAACTTCTCGAAAACGTGCGCTAGGAAGCAGGTAGCTTGGTTTCGTCGAGTTTGGCCATGCTATTCACATACTCGTACGGGAAAACCCCTTTCCTAGTCACAAGCTGAAACTTTTCCTCATCGGGAAATGCAGCTCGAGTGATATGCATATCCGCCGTAGGTAGAGTTTCAACAAGTTTCTGTAGTGGTGCCTGCATAAAAGATAGTTTATCGAGGAAGCGCAGCGTAATTCTTGGCGTCATTCGTTTGGAGAATGATATACACTTCTCGACGCTCTCAAGTAGGACACTCACCCGATTTTTCGCCCAACCGAAGTCGGCCAAGTGCTCAACTAGAAAATGAGCATCATACCCAGATAAATTATGAAAGAAAACTGCTATGTGCCTAGTTAATTGGTACTTCAAATTGCACGCATTGTGAACTGCACCACGGAATTTCCCTGTAAGATGACAGTGGTCCCTACGAGGAGTTTCCGATTTTCTGTCGAACAGCAGCCCACAAATATGACACTCGGTGGCGTTATAATACAAATCTTGATTCTCCTTCGATTTGGCCATTGGAACGTTGCCACTGTACAGATTTTCAACTTCCAGTGAAAATATTTCAAGCTCAGAGAGCAACCAAATTAAGGGATTATCCCTGATGTAAGATTTGTATCGGTTAAGGTTGATGTCATATAACGATACAATTTGGTACACTGCTGCATACGGTACGTTTTTTTCTGTAAAGGTGGTGTGGGAGGTCGTAGGATCGCCTTCACAGCGGGTCACAGGAGCGAGGAGGCATTCAAAGTCGGCGTACACTACAAACGGACATCGCTCCTGGTGGTGAGCATTCCATATCTTTATGAATTTGTTTTCCTCCGTGGGCATAATAACACGTACTGCATCCTTGGAGGTACAGTCTACTAGATGCGTAGCTAATAACTGTTCAAATGAGAAATAATTGAGACACCTTAAACAAATATGGTTTATACGACAATTAGTTGATAGTTGGGAGGAAAGGAGTCGGGACATGTCCTTAATCCAGACATAGTGATAATTGTCACCTTCAGAAAAGAGAAGTATATTTACATGCAGCTCTCGCTCACTGGCAAATTTTGAGAAATGGAGGGAGCCGACTACGATATGCTTGTCTTGCTCGTCTGACTTGCTTTTCTTCTTCTCCAGGCCATAAACGTGTACCGATATTCTGGTATTCTGTGCCTCGAATTTAGGTATGTCCTGGATCTTGACGGGGAACTCAACACCATTGAAGTTATAACAGGAATGAATACTATCACCTACATGGTATGTACTCGGAGGTTCAGGATGATCTCTATAATTGTAGTTTCTTTGGCAAGCCAGGATTGACCATGCAAAACAAGCCTGATCGTTTCTATTTTGGACATTAATGCACGCCCTCTTGTTAGCTATATCTTGAGGGAGCTTGATATAGGTAGACCCTCCATTTAACGGATCGTGGACATGTATATGGATGTCCAGGTGTAGAATTCTGCTGAGTGCCTTAGCTGAGCCATTGACTTCCATCTCTCGGAAAACGGGCCCAATATGACACTCAAGGTGGATTTACGAAACCACTCGGCGATCGATGTGCTCCGCGTTATCACGCGATTATCCCCCCAAAGATAATGAATGCCGGTCTCTCCATCACCAGACTGATCTTTGGGGGGGGGGGGGGGGTGCGATAACGGCAGGATTGCGCGGATTATCGGCTACCTTGAGGAGCTCGGTTTCTAGGACAGGGAGGCACACGTTTAAAAATCCAACAGGATCGCGGTACCCCCCTGCCGGGTTTTCGAACCTAGTGACCGAGATATGCTCCTCGAAGGCGTCGGCAATCGCCGAGCATTGTAACTGCGGTATGGTGTCACCGACCTGATCTACATACTTCACTAAAAGGGTGGGAGAGAGAACTGCCACTAGCCACAGGATCACTAATACCAGAACTGTAAGTAGATGAGGCATGCTGTACCTCACACGATGGAGGTGATGCACATGCTGGCCGCTGCGAGAGAGCCGCGGGCGTGCTCCAGTGTGAGCAGCCGGGGGTGGGGTCCGTGACGGTGGCTGACGCGCGTGGTGGCCTGGGGGAAATCCCAGTGGGAGAGCGGTCGGGCACGGCGACCTTGAAAGAGGCGGCAGCTTCACGTGAGGCGACAAGGGGCACTTTGACCGGCGATGCACGTCTCCTGGGGCGCTGCTGATTTGCTGGTTTAGTCGCCGCGACAGGCACACTAGCAACAGAGTGCTGAGAGTCGATCTCTGTAGAGATAAAGTACATTGTATATGTACGTGAATTGTAACGATCACACATATGGTTATAAGGAGAGGGACTAATTACCTATTTGGCACTGAATCCAAGGCGTAAACAATTCATCGGGGCACTCTACTGCTCCCTCAAAAATGTCATTGAGCCCATCGTCCATTAATTGTTTATAATCATCTAGAACAAACAGACATATGTTATTATTATTATTATTAAAGATATGTATTTTAAAAAAATAAAACTTACGAGTCGGCTGTTGTTGTTCTATTTGCCGTTGAATGGTCTCAATCTCATGATCAACGGCTATGAGATCATCATCGGGTTTCCTATAACAGAACGAAATAAAAATTTTAGTTATTTTTTTAAAAAGGATAGATAGAGTCTACAAAGATTTATTTTTCAGTATACTCACGTGTGGCGGTGTTCTGGAGCTGGGGGCTGAATCCAATTATGTAGGGGGCTACGTGGGACAGCCTGGAGCTCTGCTTCTAGCTCGAGCTGGAATTGCCTTAAGTGATCTAGAAACAAAGAAAAAAATAACAAGTACGAAATAAGAAAAAATTATTTTAAATGGTTAATATAAATGATTAACAAGCTACAATTAAAATCATACTCACAGGGCAATTCCGGCTGTGGCTGGAGCATGGGGGAATGTTGGACTCGAGCCTACTCCTCAGACTCGATAAAGTCCGCGAGCTCAGCAATGAGATATATAATTAATAAGGAGAATATATAAGATACAAAGGAAAAATGATAATGAAAAATAAAAATTATTAACTTACTCGATAATAGCGAATCCTGGAGTCTAAGTCTCTTTGCAGCAGACTCCTGGGTGTTGTTAACGCGCTTCATCTTAACAAAACAGATACAGCACACACACACACACACACACACACACACACACACACACACACGATTACAAACGCACGATGCAGCGGACAGCTGAAGAGTGATAAAGATGACCAGGGGGTGACTCCTTATATAAGTGTGATGACGCAGTATCACATGATCTTAGGATGAACGAATGGCGGTTGAGAATTCTGTGGGGGTGGCGAATGAGTTCACTAGCGCCCCTAGTAGCTGAAAGCTGAACTAGTTAAATGGTTCCTGCACATGGTGAAGGGCTGAGAATTTTATAAAATTATCGAAAAATAATTGATCATAATTAGGATGGAGAGTGAATTGAGCATTTGAGATGATAAAGTGTGTTAGAATGGGTGATTTATTATTAAAAGTATGTTATATAGGTATAATTGGATGTTGACGGTATTAAGAATGGCGCTGAAAGAAATGTTTTGGAGATGAATATTGTCAGCTGTTTTTTTTCTTGGTAAAGAGAAGGTTAAGTATTTGTGAGCAGATATATAGAATTTGGTTCAGTTCTTATTTTGTGCAGATGGGGATTTGAGTTGCGAACTTTGCGTTAGATCGATTTGCAGAGGGGAGTAGCTACGAGCGATGGATTGCAGTAGTCTCGGTTAACTACATGTGGAGCGAGCGATGTTGTTGGCTAAGGTACTGGAAGGCGTGCTCTGGCCACGTCCTAGATGGCGTGGATTGAACAACCGTATTCGGTTCATAGTTAGAATATTTACAGAGGAGTATGTCGGACAAGAGTATAAAGGTGGAGACTGTGACGTAGGCGGCCTCAAGCTCGTGGCACGAGAGAGAGAGGCAAAGCTGACTTAGGTTAGCGTCTTTGTTTGCTAGAAGTGGAGTACACATTAGTACATATTAGCGAATAAACATGGATCGGTAAGGGGATGTAGTGGTCAGTAGAGAGTTTCATTCGAAGTTCAGGTGGACGAAAATTGATTCGAAGTCGATGTGGACTTTGCATTTTCGGACTAGAGAGGTTAATTAATTGGTCGATTTAATTAAGTAGTGATGGGCAATTTGTGTTAAGTTAAATTGATTGAGCACTGGACTAGGGACGTGCGATTGCTCATGTATACAGGAATGTGTTGGTAATGGAAGGATATTGTTGGATAATGAGAATAGGGTGATCAGTTTAGTTGGAGCCTAACACACTTGCTGTTGTGGACTTTCTCAGTCTTAAGGAAATAGCTTTTGGCGCGAAAAGCGTGGCAGTGCGTTCTTTGTGCGTGAAACACACGTGGTAGATGGTGAATGGTTGGTCTTGGCAGGTACTAACTTGTTAGGGAAAAAGAATTTTGGCGGTGTAGACAGCATCTGTGAGCAAAAGTAGTTTTTACAAGGGCGGTCATGAGGCAGGCATGGCCAGAGTGGGAGGGGGGGGGGGGCGTGTCCTGCAGGAAGAAAATTGGCGGGAAACATGTGGGATGGCTTTCTTTCTTTCGTAGAGATGTGCAGGTTTCAACGTGCTGCTTTGGGGAGGGGTAGACTCCCCTGTCCTGGAAACTATGTTGTTGTTGTTGACGAGAACGCTGGACCGGCCGTAACGTTGGAATATGCGGTCGCTCCCTTACCTGCGGCGACCGTGGCGGGTAGGAGTAGGTACCTCTGCTGGCGACGATTTCAACTAAACCAGTTCTTGTGTGAACATCGTGGTGAGTGCACTGGGTGCAGCTGCCATCTCCAACATGTGTGTACTAAGTGAGATGGAGAACAAGTGATGACCGTACTTATTGAAATAAAGACTTCCATCCTCTTTTCCTGCCAATTCACAGGAGGTGACTTCCGTTAGTACAAGTGCAATTTATTATTATTTGACACGTTTTTGATAGGTTAGCAGTGAAAAAAAAAGTGAGTGGAAATGTGGGTTATTTGGTATGTGTGATAGATTATGGTGTTGGAATTTGAAGTTGGGATAGATTTTTGTTGTGAGTGTAAAGGAAATGGTTTTCTGACTGCGGAAATTGGACATCTTGATTTTGTGTTAGTGGAGGCAGGTGAATAATAATAATAATAATAATAATAATAATAATAATAATATATGATAAATAGTAATAAAAGAAAAGTACAGTGTTACATGTATTATCCTGTTGGAATTTGAATTTCGCGCCATTTTTTTCTGGAGGCTTAGGTTAGTGGACACAGCACAATTGGTCTATTTTCCCTCCAAAATCCGCCATCTTGGATGACGTCATGCTAAGTTGGCAAGTCTACATGCCGCCATCTTGGATGACGTCATCGCCTCCATCTTGAATAAATTTGGCAACAATGGAGAGTGGGGTGACACATACTTAGGTCTACTACTCCTTAGCCGTGTATTAATTCAGTTCTTTTTAAATTTTAGATAAAGGTCTTCAGCCGTGTTAAAATTATTGAAGATTGTTTTCATTTAAAAACAAAATATTTTCCTTAAAATTTGTTCTACCTGAAATTGTTTGTAATCCAGGCCGCAAGCCGTTAGCTGTTTGATGTGTTATGTGTGGCCTTCAGCCGAGGATTTACGTGAACCCCTTTTAATAAGGCCTTAAGCTGTATGTATTCTTTAAAGGAAATTTTTTTATAAGAAGCAAGGGGTTTATTTTAAATTGTTTGTCTGATTTGTTGTTCAGGTCCTCAGCCGTTGTTTCAAATTTGTTTGCGGCACTCAGCTGTGCAATAAGTTAATATTCCTTTAATTAGGCTTTAGGCCATTCTGCTGTAAGTTTAAAAGAAATTTCTTGGTTAGAAAAACATGTTTATTAATGTGTTTTAGTTACAGATGGTTCAGATGGCTCTCAGCACTATGGGACTCAACATCTTAGGTCATAAGTCCCCTAGAACTTAGAACTACCTAAACCTAACTAACCTAAGGACATCACACACACCAATGCCCTAGGCAGGATTCGAACCTGCGACCGTAGCAGTCCTGCGGTTCCGGACTGCAGCGCCAGAACCGCTAGACCACCGCGGCCGGCTTTTAGTTACAGTAGTCTTTCAGACGTGTAGTGTAGGCCTTCAGCCGCTAATTGCTTTCAATTGCATTTTTTTAAAGTTTTTAACTTCTAATTTTTATTGCTTTTGATTTGTAAGACAGGCCTCCAGCCGTTCTTCTTTTTGGTGTGATTTCGGGCCTTCACCCCAGAAAACATCTCAAGTTTTCTTTGACTAGGCCTTCAGCTGTATTGTCTGATTGTGATATTTTAAAGCAATGGGTAAATAAGTGGTTCTCATAAAAATAAAGATGCGTGTTTGATTGTGCAATTCACAGTAACTGTTTACGGCCCCATCCACAACCGCAACCTTATCCTGTACACCCTCTGAGTACCTACCATCAGGTCTCAAATTGTAGCAGAGTATGGTTACGATTGCGATATTGCCATTACAGTCACTGTTGGTTTGAATTGTTACTGTTACTATTGCACCATATTGTGTTGGTTGTTGATTGTTTCAGGTGACCTATTTTATTGGCGGTCAGGCAGTGCTCGGGGATCAGCCTGTTGAGGAAGGACCACTTTGTTTATGATTTGGCGATAAGGCACAGTCGATTGAGGGCGGTGTTCCGGATTTAGTGGCCCGTTTGCATGCTACCATTCTTCACCCAGTTGTCGTCACACCAGATGTGCTGGGTGACACGGATGCTGCCATTGAATTTTTGTTTTAGGCTATTAGGGGCCTTGAGGACACCATTGGTGTTTTGGAAGGCACTCAACCTAGCGACAGTCAGTTAGACAGGGTGCGGGCACAGTCAGTACATCTAACCAATAGGATAGCGGATTTAGGCATGTCAGACTTGGAAGATCATCATAAAAAATTAACCGCCCAATTGGGATCTTTGGTTAATGCATTGCAGTTTAAGCTTACATGTTTAAAACTGGATCGGAAGAGGACTGAAGAGCGGGACTTGCTATATCAAGGGGGAATCGAGAGACAGCCCGGGAGTGGTGATCCTCTGAGAAGTTAGACGTCGCGTTTGCCGAATTACCTAATCCTCTGGCGTATTTCTTTCGGGATATAACTGAATTAGTTGTAGATCGATTTGAGCAGGTTGAAAACTTATAATGGTTGTTGGTTCGTCTTGAACATGCTGCTGCCTTTCGCTTTCCGCAACAAGTAGTTTTGTCACCATTGTACTCATTTGCTAGATGTGAGTTGAGGAACCTCGTATCCTGAGCCATGTCAGAAGGGTTTTCCTTGCAGCAATTGAGGGAGCTTGTCATTGGCCAGAGATTGACCACCGGAGTTTGGAAACACCTTGAGTGTCGTTACATTTTCTAGATGCAGCACATCAATATGTGGACAGAGTTCAGGCGGACTGCTTGGCCTTGTTGATCGATTTGCCAGAACGGGAGTTGGTGTCTATTGTTCTCAGGCAGATGCGAGCAGTGGATAAGTCGCACTTTGTTTTTCGTGATCGTCTTTCAACCTGGGAAGAGCTTCATGCCACTCTTGTAGCGATATCTGCGTTGCTGCTTGCGGACGATGTATGTCGTGAAGTTAAGGGACAGCCCATGGGCGTTGTCAAGGGAGATTTCGAATTGTTTTCATCGGCTGAGGCCATTAAAAGGGAACCCCGGCGCTGCTTTGGGTGCGGTAGCTCGGCTCATTTGGTGCGCTCTTGCGTTCAACCTTCCGCGCCCAGAGCCGATAAACAACGCCAGGCTGGGCAACGACCTCGGGATCGTGCCCTTCGACCTTGGCATACTCGTGTTGTCGCTCCCTCATCACCACCCTTGACTTATATTTGTTCTCGAGTAGAGGGCGAACCTACTTGTGCTCTTTTGTATTCTGGTAGCTCCTTTTCGCTGTTGAGCTTAGAATGATTTTTTGAATTTTGTCATCTCGTGAAACTTCAATCGGTCACTTCTCTGGTGCAGAGACGTCGGGTGGCCAATGGCCAGGTAGTGCCTCTGCATGGTTGGGTCCGAGGGAGTATATCGGTTGGGAATTTCTCCTGGCCCTTGTCATTAGACTTGGTCAAGGAGCTGTCGGTCGATTTAATTTTGGGGTTTGGGGACTGATTCAGTCTTGGATTATTCCGGGCACACCTTCTTTTCTAAGTTCGCTCCTGTGGAACACTTTGGTTTCTGTGAGTTTGCTAAACGTGCTACGCATAGAAATGCCGGCATCCTGGCTATTTAGGCTGTGCCTAATGAGTTCGATCTTGCCCATCTCTTGCAACATCAGCCTTCTCAATTACAGGATTTGTTACAGAGGTTCCCTGAGATTCTTTGTGATAGGTTGGGCGTTACTAATGTTCTTAACTACCATATCCATCTGCCTGACGATATTCCTGTCAGGCAGTCCCCATATCGTCTCTCACCCCCTAAGATGAAGATACTACGATCTAAAATATCCAGAATGCTTGAGCAAGGGGTTATTAGGCCTTCAACATCTGCCTATGCTTCCCCTATATTCCTTATCCCTAGGGATCAGGGGCGGGATTTTAGGCCTGTTGTTGACTATCGGCGCCTGAACACCAAGGTTGTCCTTGAATCTGTTCCTCTACCAGATCGTCATAACTCCTTTACTTGGTTTGCCGGTGCTAATTGGTTGACTGTTCTTGATTTGAATCGAGCCTATTATCAGATTCCATTAGCTGAAGAATGTTACAGCATTTTGCACTGATTGGAATGTGTTTAACAGGGTCCCCTTTGGTTTGACTACTGGTGCAGCCGTTCTTACTCGTTTGGCGGCTTGAAATTAGTCTGTGTTTATAATTATTTGGACGACTTGGTAATTTATAGCCGTTCGTTTCAGGAGCATTTGGATCATATCAAGCTTTGGCTAAGCCATGTCTCTGCAATATCCTTTCTTTCAGGAGTGCTAGTCCTGCAAGGTTCGCAGGAGAGTAAAGTTTGGAAGGTAGGAGACGAGGTACTGGCGGAAGTAAAGCTGTGAGGAAGGGTCATGAATCGTGCTTGGGTAGCTCAGTTTGTAGAGCACTTGCCCACGAAAGGCAGAGGTCCCGAGTTCGAGTCTCGGTCTGGCACGCTGTTTTATTGTTGTTGTGGTGTCACCGCCAGACACCACACTTGCTGGGTGGTAGCCTTTAAATCGGCCGCGGTCCGTTAATATACGTCGGACCCGCGTGTCGCCACTATCAGTGATTGCAGACTGAGCGCCGCCACACGGCAGCTCTAGAGAGACTTCCTAGCTCTCGACCCCAGTTGCACAGCCGATTTTGCTAGCGATAGTTCACTGACAAATTACGCTCTCATTTGCCGAGACGATAGTTAGCATACCCTTCAGCTACGTCATTTGCTACGACCTAGCAAGGCGCCATTACCAGTTACTATTGATGCTGTAAAACATGTACCGTCAAGAGCGATGTTCACCAATTATGAATTAAAGTTAAGTATTCCAGTAGTTACATACGTTCTTTGCTACTATAACGTCCTTGTCCAGTTCCAGACCTCACGCCAGCCTGCGCGAGCTTAAACGCGTGCCTTTCGGCTTCCTCCTAGTGGATTGGCTGTCTTGCCAGACCACTACATTTGCGACGAGGATTGGCGACGAGCCCAATTCGCGTACATAACTATACTGCCCTGATTTACTTGTGTAATGGCTTCGCCACAATCTCCAGATGTACTTTCCGAATTTTATCGCTTACAGAATCAGCAGACGCAGGCCTTACTGGATGCCCTTGGACAGCTCGTCCAGGGTCAACGTGCAATGCAAAACGAAGCGGCGGCCGCCGCTCCACCGCTCACGCAGCCACAACACGCAGTTGCCCCACCTTTTCATCCTTTTGATGCTGCACTGGAAAGCTGGACGGAGTGGTCACGCCAATTTGGATTCCATCTCGCCGCCTACAGAATTAAAGGTAATGAGCGGCAGCCTTTTCTCCTTTCTTGTGTTGGAGTGACCTCGTACCGTGTGATAGTCAAATTATTTCCCCGACGCGACCTAGCAACTCTGTCCTACGACGAAATTTTGTCTGCATTAGATGCATATTTCAAAGAATCAGTAAATGTAGTTGCCAAAAGGTATACCTTCTTTCGTATAAAACGTACGGCAGGTCAGACTAATAGGGAGTGGGTTGCAACCTTGCAAGGCCTTACTCGGGATTGTGCTTTTGAGTGTCAATGTGGACTCCCTTATTCAGATATTATGGTGCGTGATGCAATTGCACAGAACGTTTCTGATGTTCGTATAAGGGAACAGATTTTAAAACTAGTCAATCCCTCCCTTACACAAGTGATGGATATATTGTATTGGCAGGACACACTTGAATTTGCTCAGGAATCATTTGAAACTTCGCCACCCGTGTGTCAGGTTAACCGGCCCGCCAGGCGAGCTGCACGGAACAGTAAACATTCCTCGCGCCTGGCCGCGCCAAAGCCACCTGGCTCTCAGCCATGTGTCCCGCGCCAGCAGGCAAATGCAATGAAATCATGCCCGTGGTGTGATACTAGACATTCGCGTGCGAATTGCCCGTCACACCAGGCTATTTGCTTTTTCTGTAATGAAAAAGTACATGTTCAAAGTGTTTGCCAGAAAAAGCTCCGATCGGACTCTCACAACCATTCCAGGCCCTTTGCTTGGCGCCGAAATCGAACCAAGGATACTCAGGCTCGTGAAACTTCGCTCATGGAAATTCATATAGTTCATGCCACTCCTCCCAGTGCCAATCTCTCTAACAGTGACTGTGTTCGTCCCACAAATAGTGTGCGTCGACACCGCCGGCCCTACTGTCAAGTCGCAAGTGATTTTATACCAGTGTCAGTTCACGTTGCACGAGACAGTCGCTCTTGTCGTCAGCAGGACAAAAAACTTTTTGTAGACTTGGACATTAACGGCAAAGTGATACTGTTCCAGCTCGATACCGGAGCTGCAGTTTCACTGATCAATCACAACACGTACAAACAGGTGGGCACACCTCCGTTGCGTGCTGCAAATGTTAAGTTAAGTAGTTATTCCGGACAAACGATCCCTGTGATAGGACAGTGCAGCCTTCTTGCAACATACAAGGGACAAACAAAACTTGTGTCATTTTACGTACTTTGTTCTTCTGCTGCTGTGAACTTGTTTGGTTTCGATTTATTTCAGTTGTTTAACTTGTCTCAGTGAAGCAGACTGTGCCTTCAGACAGTGTTTCTCGTCTATGTGAAGAATTTGCAGACATTTTTGCACTGGGCCTCGGTTGCGCTACGAACTATACAGCACATTTGGAACTGAAAGTCAACGTGCAACCGAAATTTTTCAGAGCGCGCAGTGTTCCCCACGCATTGCGTGATGAGGTCGCCAAAACATTACACGATTTGGAATCACAAGGTGTAATTGAACGTGTGCAGGCTTCTCTCTGGGCATCACCCTCAGTAATTTTGCAAAAACCTTCCGGAAAATTGAGACTTTGTGTGGACTTCAGGGCAACAGTGAATCCACAACTAGTGACTGCAACTTTTCCTTTACCCCGCCCGGAAGATCTTTTTGACAAACTGTGCCCGGGTAAATATTTTTCGAAGTTGGACCTAGCAGATGCGAACTTGCAAATACCGGTGGACGAAGAATCCCAGCGCGTATTGGTGGTTAACACGCATCTTGGTTTGTACCGATTCAACCGACTTCCATTCGGGTGTGCATCCACCCCTGCATTGTTTCAGCAATATCTACAAACTGTTTGTGCGTCGGTCCCTACTGCAGCAAACTATCTGGACGATATTGTGATCTCCGGAAAGACGGAAGAAGAACATTTAGCCAATCTCAGAACATTATTTCAGGTCTTGCGACATAATGGTTTTCGCTTGCGGAAGGACAAATGTGTGTTTTTTGCTGGTGATTTGCCATATCTGGGACATGTACTTAATGCCCAAGGCATACATCCCAGTCCAGAGCACCTCCGTGCCATACAAGACTTGCCTTCGCCGCAGAATTTGAAGCAGCTACAGAGTGTGCTGGGAAAAATTAATTATTATCATCGCTATGTGCGCCACGCCTCTTCCATTTCAGCTCCGCTTCATCGCTTACGCCATAAAGGTGTTCCTTTCGTCTGGACTACGGAATGCGAACGCGCCTTTCGCCAGTTGAAATCGGCGTTGCTTTCCCATACTTGCCTTACGCCATTCGTTCCCTGGAAGCCCCTTTTGTTGATGGTGGATGCATCGGATTTCGGGATCGGTGCTGTGCTTGCGCACAAAGATGGTTCGCACGATCGCCCTATTGCCTTTGCGTTCAAATTGCTCTCGTCTGCGCAAAGTAATTATTCGCAGATCGAGAAAGAAGCATTGGCTCTCGTATTTGGTGTTACAAAGTTTCATGATTTCTTGTATGGTCGTCACTTTACCATCATAACAGACCACAAACCTTTGACATCGCTTTTTCATCCGACCATGCCTGTACCCCCACGTACAGCGCAGAAATTCATTCGCTGGTCTACTTTCCTCTCGCAGTACCGCTACGATATCTTGTATCGGTCCACTGCTCAGCACGGAAACGCCGATGCGTTGTCCCGTTTGCCTGTTGTTGAGGATAGAGCAATGACGTGGTCGACTCGTTTCCGATTGCTTTTCATCGGGTAGCTACAGCCACAGCTGCCGACCCTGTCCTTGCTACCGTTCTGCGTTTAGTTGCTACGCAATGGCCCTTGCCAAAGTCACGGATCGGGGATTCGTTGGTTCGCCAATTTTTTGCTCACAAAGAGAGACTTTTTGTACGACGTGGTGTTTTGCTGTTGCGTTCAGATAATGATCAGTCCAGGGTCGTGGTACCACGTTCGTCACAGTCCTCTGTCTTACAGCTTCTCCACCAAGGACATTGGGGTATAGTGTGAACGAAACAACTTGCTCGTCAGCACTGTACTTGGTTCGGAATCGATGCCGCGATTACGAATATGTGCTCTTCTTGCATGGTGTGTGCCGAACAACAATCAGCACCTCCGCGGAAATTCTTTGCATGGCCAAAAGCCACTTCCCCTTGGCAACGCTTACACATCGATTTTGCTGGTCTATTCTGGAATGCTCGATGGTTGGTTGTGGTAGATTCATTCAGTGATTTTCCCTTTGTTGTCCGGATGTCTTCCACGACGTCATCTGCCACCATCCAAGCGTTGCCCGCTATCTTTTGCATTGAAGGTCTTCCACAGACTATTGTTTCCGTAAATGGCCCACAATTCATGTCCGCAGAATTTCAGTCATTCTGCAAGGCCAATGGTATTCAACATCTGACGTCCGCGCCGTTTTCGCCACAGTCAAACGGTGCCGCTGAACGATTGGTCAGGACTTTCAAGTCACAGATGTTGAAGTTGAAAGAGTCGCATTCTCGGGAGGACGCGTTATTGCTCTTTTTGTCCTCGTATCGCTCTCAGCCCAGAGATGATCGCTCGCCGGCTGAGTTGCATCACGGTCGCCCTCATCGCACCTTGATGTCGTTGCTACATCCGCCGCATCAGGTTCCTGTGCAGCGGCAGACACCTGCTTTTGCTCCAGGTGACGTTGTATACTATCGCAACTATCGCGGTTCACGGCGTTGGCTCGAAGGGCGTATTCTTCGCTGCCTCGGCCGCGCTATGTATCTGATTCTGGGGGCCTCTGGTGAGGTGCGTCGGCATCTCAATCAGCTGCGCCTCTGTCGTCGCACTGGATCTGCCGCTCCCCGTCTGCTTTCAGCGACGGTGCCGTCCGGTCAGCGCCCTGGGGAACCATCTACTGGCTCGCCTCAGCCCCAGGTGTTACCGACGCTGCCTGCCATTTTGCCCCATGGCGACGCGCCGCTGCAGCCGCCGCCGCCTGTTCTCCCGCCGGCGACGCCCGCAGTGGACACGTCGCTGCAACCGCCAGGCGCCTCCCTGGGTCACGCGCCGCCGATCGCTTCGCGTGACCAGTTGTCCTCCGACATGGAACTCTTGCCCGCTCCGGACCATATGTCCTCTTCGCCCGTCGGGGGCCCCGGCCCGATGGAGGTCCACCCTTCGGCCCTTCCTGTCTCACTACGGGCGCATACACCGCATGTTGGCGTGCACCCTGAAGCAGGTTTTCAGGCGTTTCCTAGCTCCCCTCGGTCCGAAGGGCAGGCTGCGGGTGGCACAGCCTCGCCTGTTGTTAGGCTCCCCACCTCGTCGCATACGCCAGCATGGGGTCCTCTCCACGGCGGGCGGAAGCCTTATGCCACAACCGTCCGCCGATTTGCGGGGGAGGAATGTGGTGTCACCGCCAGACACCACACTTGCTGGGTGGTAGCCTTTAAATCGGCCGCGGTCCGTTAGTATACGTCGGACTCGCGTGTCGCCACTATCAGTGATTGCAGACTGAGCGCCGCCACACGACAGGTCTAGAGAGGCCTCCTAGCACTCGACCCCAGTTGTATAGCCGACTTTGCTAGCGATGGTTCACTGACAAATTACGCTCTCATTTGCCGAGACGATAGTTAGCATACCCTTCAGCTACGTCATTTGCTACGACCTAGCAAGGCACCATTACCAGTTACTATTGATGCTGTAAAACATGTACCGTCAAGAGCGATGTTCACCAATTATGAATTAAAGTTAAGTATTACAGTAGTTACGTACGTTCTTTGCTACTATAACGTCCTTGTCCAGTTCCAGACCTCGCGCCAGCCTGCGTGAGCTTAAACGCGTGCCTTTCGGCTTCCTCCTAGTGGATTGGCTGTCTTGCCAGATCACTACAGTTGTCGGCGGGTCCAAATGGCCCACGATTCCCGGTTAAGGGTTAATATTCTACTACTGTGATGCAGAACATAACAGATATTAAGCTGGTAAAAAAAAAACTTTTTTCGGTATGAGAGAATATTTAGAGGAAATATAGGGTATGTCATACTACTGTACAGGATTTTCACACTGAGAATTAACAAGTAACGACACCTTAGCGATGTGAAAACCTGTGTATGCTCCGATAACGTGCGTAAAAGGGAGAAATCCACATTTATTAGAGAAATTCAAGTTGTATGGACAGCAAGGTGCCCATCTCGGATTGGCTATAGGTGATTTTATGAACTTATGAGTCCATGGCCGCGATGGAATTGCAGTAAGAAATCTGTGTCTAACCGTGCCTCCTTGTATTGCAGTGTACTAGGAGCTAGCATCGCCAGACCAATTAATTTAATTAATTAATTAATTAATTTGATATAAAAATTTTGATGTTGCAACATCTACACCTGAGTGCAGGTGGTGGGTGTGGGTTGGCCATATTGAACAAATTAAAACTGACACTGCATCAGCCTTATTAACCGACTAGAAGATGTAATGAATCAGATGAACCGTTGATTTGTCACGCAACTAGAACTGATATTAACGCAAAGAAAGAAGAAATTATTAAGAGCAGCAGAAATGAAATAAGCGATAAACCTAACATCAAATTTGTGGCACTAAAAAGGGAACGAAGTGAAGGATTTCTACCGCTGTGGAAGCAATATTATACACGAAGGATAAGGTGAGGAGAGCATAAGAAGCAGGCATGAGAGAATATTTCCCATGTTACTAGAAGAGAAAAATTGTAGAAGACACAACTACAATAAATCGTCGAAGATGTTGGCTGCATATTCCATTGATTCACTGAAAATGTTCCTAAAATTCGGTCGTTTACTTGTCAATTTTCTAAATCAGGACAGCAGTTGCCACAAGAATTTATTACAGCTGACCAAGTAGGATGCTCAGCATTATAATACAAGAGAAAAGTCTTGACTGTCTTTCGTAAACCAAATTGAGTTTTCAAACTGAAGCTTCCCAAGTTACTGAAATTGGAAATTCATCATAAATGTGTAATACCAGTTCTGACTTACGACGGTAAGAAAAGCATTCCATGTGGAAACCCTTTTACACCGTCAATATTATTTTCGCAGGAAATCAATCTCGCGGTCTGAAGGTGGAATTTGTTAAAGGAACTGTATTTTAAATTAATTTAGCAGCACAACTACTTGACAATTGTTGTTTTTTCTTTTTCTCTCAGAAAATTTAATTTTACTCCTCATTGACTAATTACGCCCAGAGTGGAGCAATGCTTTAGTCCATCTGGCACATGTCACCTCTTTTTCATATGTACCAAACTATTGTTTGCTTGTTGTCTTGCGGATATGGTAATGAAAGACGGATTTTTATTTGTCTTTGCCCCGACCTGTCTTTTAGCCTAGATACGATCGTATATTAGCACGAAATGGTTCATGTATAAAATAACTAAGTTTGCTGCAGAATATGAACTACGTAAAATTTAAAAATTATTTTTGGAAGGATTCTGAATGTCTGTTACACAAAAACTAGCCGTTAAGTTTGAACAAGAATTGTCTATTATTCTTCTTACATCCATATTTAAACTGGATGAAGGTGGGACACAGCTGGTATAATTTTTATAAAAAATTAAATTCCTCCAGCTGTACTTAAGATTTTATATTTACTTCGCTACTAGTTTTGACGTTGCGCCAACGTCATCTTCAGGCCCTTACACTTTGATGAAATCAGTAGTATGTGGCTCAGTCTAGAGGTCCGCGGTGAGACCATCACGTGCTCCACATGGATGGCGGGCAGTAACCAGTGTCTATTATTCGGCCACATGCTTCCCAGTAAATAAATAACTGGTTTATGCAGTCTGTACGTGTAATCAGTGAGCAACGGTGCAGATAATATATCATTACAAATCGTAGCTAAAGTTTATTCCCGAGCTGGTTCACAGACTATAGCCGAATTAATTAAATTGTACTAAATTTATAGCTCTGCTTCGCTTTCAGAATTTCTGTGTATCGTAAACTGTGGACGCACGTGATCGCATGCTTTTCAGATAGTTAAGTCCAACATGTCATTACTGTACTGATACATGAATGTGAAACATCCCTCATTGTGACCCAGAAAAGGGACCTGACTCACAAGCCTCAGCGTACAGTGTACTTTCTTCTCATTGGTTACAACTTCTACAGCTCAGCTTCTAGCCACTACAGTCACCAGTGACACAAGTCGCTATAAATTACACGAAATTTATAATTTTAGAACAAATACTACGATTTAAAATTTTAAAACATTGTTAGCTAAACGCCATTTCACTGAGCATTTTAGTATAAAACATGGCACAGTTAGCTAACTTATTAAACATGAAATGATAAAGTTGTGGTTATTCACAGATGAGATCAATGGATCAATGATATTAACTTTCACAGGATTGAGCCTACAAGCACGTATAATATACCATTTTACAGTAAACTGTCCTTCACAGCATCTTGTTTGGTACCAGTAAAACTTTATTGTTTATCATCACTTGCTTCTAAATCAGTATATTGGGATAATAAGAGTAAGCACAAGAGTATCTGCAAATATTGACAAGTACATGGAGAGAAAAAAGATGGAAGGAGAGGGATGCTCCATACAGTGGTGTGTCATTGGTAATATTACAATTGCAGCTGTTGTGTTTATTCACAATGATAGAATAATAACTGTGTATATATAAATTATCGTTCTATCGCCCGACAATCAGCTGCTGCTGTCGCCTTGTTGATTATCATATTTGCTTTATTTCAGCAACAATAACTATACTTATATTGTTCACTACTGAAACAATAATGGTAATAACAAATCTGAAAATAAATAACATACTGTGGCACTTCGTGGTCCACTGCAGAAGACAAAGGGATTACACTTAGATTGAACCTTGGATACAGTGAGACTTACTTGATAGATACAGAAGAAGGAAGTTAAGGATCAAGGAACAGATAAGAGACGACACCGAACTTTGAACGCCTAAGACACTTCAATCAAGGCTTAAAGGCATTCCCACTACAACGTGCTGGGATTGCTGGTAAACTGCAGCCTGTTTGACTTTCCAGAAGTATTTACCTCATGACGAACTTTCGTAAGGCATAAAATACGATGCACAGACAAACATTTCCAAACATTTCTTATCTTGAATTGCATGTGACATACTCTTGTTTTTGTTTACATATATACTTACTGTTATCTTGTGTCTACTTGGATACAACATTTCTGGGAAGATGGATAAGGCAAGGGGGTCCTACCAACTGGCCTCTGCGATCACTTAACGTCATAACAGCTATACCTCACGAAATGCTAACACATGGGCTAGATTGGAATATCGCCTGGATACGCTTTGGGGACGAAAGGAGCACATATCGGAATTTATTAATTGTGTGTGTGTGTGTGTGTGTGTGTGTGTGTGTGTGTGTGTGTGTGTGTGTGTGCGTGCGTGTGTGCGTGTACTTGTGTGTACACAAAATCTTGAATAGTTTACCCGCCCTTTTACAACTGAACAGATATTTATCGTGAGAAAAATTAAACTCTTTACGGTGATAAAATGCACACTTAAGTACAATCTCTGAAATCCATGATGATAGTTAAAACAAAACAACGAAGATCACCCTACGTCGCAGGGCCAAAATGAAATTATCAATGTAATTCAGGTACTAAGCAGCTCCAGTGAAATTATTAATTGCCATACAGTGTTGCCGATAACGGCAATTCAACAACTTCAGTTCATTAAGTGTCTGTATATACTTAAAAACTGCGTAAACAGGTTAAGGACCAATGATATCTCTCGCGGTTCTAGGCGCTCAGTCCGGAACCGCGCGACTGCTACGGTCGCAGGTTCGAATCCTGCCTCGGGCATGGATGTGTGTGATGTCCTTAGGTTAGTTAGGTTTAAGTAGTTCTAAGTTCTAGGGGACTGAGGACCACAGATGTTAAGTCCCATAGTGCTCAGAGCCATTTGAACCATTTGAACCAATGATATCTGGCTTCCACAGCGAATGCAAGATGATTCGATTTATTAAGCAGTGGCAGTAAAAGTTATTAACGGAGAATTATAGGTCAAGGACGTCAATTGACCAAGTAAATAACTATACATAGCAACTATACAAGTTGCTTAAGGTCAACGATAAATATCTACCATCATGAACCTATTTCAAGTAATACAGCTGCACACACAATTTTCGTTAAGGAATACGATTCCTCGGTATAAAGATCAGTTTACGGCAACACTGCCCAATCTTAAGTAAACACAATGTCACTACAGGGAATTTTAATAGCATTTACGACAGATAAAGGGTAAATGAATTAACTCTAGGTAGCCATGCAACAAATTTTACAATTGGTGAAAATGCTTTAGTGCTTTCATGAAGTTAGTACCTAGTTTGAAGGATGTTAATATTACATTTGAAGGCCCCTCTACTGGCTGGCTTAGGAACTCCGAACGCCTTACGGCGGAATGGCTGACCCAAAACACAGGTTAAGCTTATGGATGAATTCCGCCTCTAGATGATGTTGCTTAGATTTACTAAAACCTACAAATAAAAGACTATCCTAATAAAATGCAAGATATCACTCAATTAAACAAGGCTGGCGAGCACTCAATAAGTAATATACGAGGCATGTAATGTACAGAATGATGTTTCAGAAAGTATGCTTGAGTACACAAAAAACCAGTAACGGTACTCGGTTACATGGCGAGTACATTTACAAAGAAAGGTAATTTACGTTCGCCACAAATCACAAATACATGTACAGAAAATCTGCTAAACACAGGCTATGTCTGAATGCACATGAACGCCTTTGGCCCACTACAACGAAACAGAGGAATGACTATAAATACCAACTAGACCCGAAAGGAATCTGAACGCAGGACTGACGTCTGTAAGAACAAGCTTACTGCATGATACAAAAGGCCTCAGCATACAGTCCACAAGATGGGCACGCCACTTTTCCCCTAGCAGGCTCGTTTCCTCCAGCAGTCGAGTAGGCTGGCAGTTAAACTCCAACCAGCCTGATGGCCCCAATAACACTCCACAAGCCAGGTCGCTGCCTTCTAACTATTGTCGGCCAACGCACTCACATGTGCTCACACATCGTCGGTAAACCCAGACCCCTAACTATCCACTCCACTGCCAGCAAGTAGTTAGCAACAAGTGATCTACCTTGGGAAAGCTAAATGCCTCAGGGAATATGCTGTCAACACGGATCTCCACAACAATTTCCGCTTCACCTAAGGTGTTCCGTCATGTAGAGATGTTGTCGGCATTCCTAAAGAAGGACTGAAAAATGAGTGGGCTCAAGAAGGTATAGTACAGTGCATCAGGTACAACCAGACTCCTTTACCCTCACCTTCACTAGAACAAAACTTCAAGAGTCTATCAAGCCAGGTTTCTTATGCCTAAGAGTGTAGCCTTAGATTTTTAGGCACACTACTGTCGGTTGTAAACGAGAATCCACCTGCGGCAGATGTGATAAAGCCACTCAAAAAGGAGCTGGTTGTTCATCTCCTCCGAAGAATGTCATTTGTTCTTGGGATCACCCTGTATGGAGTAGGGGCTGCAAAATATAAGATACTGGGACTGGAAACAATGAGGCACGTTCCATATGGCGAGTCTAAGGAAATGTGTAAATCCAGACAGCGTCCCACATTTACTACATCTCCTTTTTCAGACCTTAAAAATCGTTTTCTGACAGACGATGCGTGTACACAAAAGAAGGTTGCCAGTGTGAGCACTAATAACTGCGTTTGTAAGTGCACTAGTACAGCTGCAGTTATTTCAAAGCCCAGAGTCGCCTGGAAACGTCGGAAAAAGCCAACAATGCCGAGCTCCCAGCACGTCCAGAGGCAGGGACAGGTAAACAGTCCGGCACTGCCTCTACAACTGCCTTCCCTGGCCAAGAAAGCACATGGTAAGCTTCCCTTGCAGATGTAAATAGATGGTTAATTGTCAGACCATGAAAATGTGATTCGACCTGATGGTTGTACTTCGCCTGCTTCAGAGGCAATGGAATATACCATCTGCCAAGGGCAACCTTCTCAAACTAAGTCTGAATCTCCACAGAGTGGCAGCACCACTCCGCACTGGAGAGCCAGAGTGAATGGAGAACTCCTGTTATAAGCGGTTACAATACTAAAGCAGAACGTCCATGGGTTCAGGATGCATTTTAAGAAACTGAAACTCCTAGTAAAAGAACGTCCCCAGTGGTTCTGCTTACAAGAAAAGTATGTTAAAGCACCTGACACTCCTGGGTTCTGGAACTATTCCCTCTTACACAAAGATGACATGACTGGGGAAAGGGCCAAGGGAAGGGCGAATGTGTTGGTCTATAATGCACACCACTCCTCAGCTATCGACTTGGTTAATGACCTGCAAGCAGTAACCATTGAAGTTCATGGAGGTCAGCAGACTAGCATCTGCTCCCTGTACTTACCACTCAGGAAGCGAGAAATTCTGAGAGGCTGTTAGAGACCTTTTAATACCTATCCCCCACCCATTTTCCTACGGGAAGATTTGAGTGCCCATAGGTTATTATGGGGCTCCCACTTCTCTTGCCCCAGAGCTTGGGGATTATAGAGCATCATGAAGTCTCAGCAGTTCGGCATTTTAAATATTCGTGACTCATCTTAAAGCAGCTAGTGGGTCATCCTCAGCCATCAACCACTTTTTCCGCTTCCCAGACCTTGAAGATTCGTTCAGATGGAAGTTACTTCCATTCCAGAGACCACCTCCCACTGATGATTCATCCGCGCAAAGGCGCTGTCAGGATGGAAGAGCATCAGAGATCACTAAATGGAGGAAGAGAATAGAAGCTTTCGAAATGTGGTGCTATAGAAGAATGCTGAAGATTAGATGGGTAGACCACATAACTAATGAGGAGGTATTGAATAGAATTGGGAAGAAGAGAAATTTGTGGCACAGCTTGACTAGAAGAGGGGAACAATTGGTAGGACATATTCTGAGGCATCAAGGGATCACCAGTTTACTTTTGGTGTGCAGCGTGGAGGGTAAAAATGGTAGAGGGAGGCCAAGAGATGAATACACTAAACACATTCAGAAGGATGTAGGTGGCAGTAGGTACTGGGAGATGAAGCTTGCACAGGATAGAGTAGCAAGGAGAGCTGCATCAAACCAGTCTCTGGACCGAAGACCACAACAACAACAACATGGTTTTGAAGTACAATATCTTTGTGTTGTATTTGGTATATGCTAAGCCTGTGTGAACAGGTCGATGTGGAAGAGATATTAAGTACCATGGATTATGTACTACTGCTTTAGTTTGTGTCTTATACTTACAGTATTTCCTAAGAGAGCACAACTATAGCTGTCCTATTATTGGAAATTTAATTATGACTGTATGCGATGTCTATAGTCAATAATATTATAAATATGAGACATAAATTAAAACGTACCGGGTTCTCACCGCTGGGCTCTGTTTTTTTAACCTTAAATTATTAATTAAACTTACCACAAAGTGCTAACTTAATGTCGAATTCTTACAGCTCTGGTTTAACTGGCACGCCTAGGCATTAGACAGGAACAACTTCTTATTTGCTTGTCTCACGGTGTATGAACGCTGGAAATGACGATAACAAAACTGATGGCACTTGCGAAGCACTGCTGTTGCCGCAATGTCGATAAGTGCTTCCTGTTTGCTCTAATTAATTACATCAATAAGACCTTCCTTCATAACATAATTGAGCTTGGCTCGTGAAATAAGAACACTGGAACATTGTCCAATAGCGTAACGAGCTGACCACAAAAATTTAATAGTGAAAAACTGACGTATATAATGAATTGAGTGTTTAGGAAATTCGTTGATATACATCGTAGCCAAATATTGCAGTGGTATCATAAAGAATTATTAGATTTTGAAGTCTGATAAGGTGTTAGCGATGCAATGTTCCAGAGGGTTTCTAGTTTCAGTTGAACAGAATCAATGATACCTAAATTACAGCCACCAGATGAGCTGTTTTTTGATAAACACATACACAAATTCACCCACCCGGTTAGAGAATATAATACGTTTATTTTTTATGGGACTGAGACAATTATATTTTACTATCATGACTTTGCTTTGGGGACTATCACTCCATCATCAGGTGCTACGTATCAAATAGTTTTTCAAGTCTTCGGTTTGGGACAGGAGGCCCAGTAATCACAGTACATGTAACCCGTATCGCCCTTGCACAGGAGTTTCATGCTGGCGAGCGGTTCTCTGCTGGAAGTGGGGGAACGCATAAACGACGAAGGCAGCCAAATGTTGTCAACGTTCGTTATTCCATCATAAACAGACCTATCTGGTGCATCTGGTCCGTGGACCCTAACGTCAGAATCAGGGCTTGGAGCTGTACGCATCCTCAAAAAAATGGTACTGTAGAGCGTGCCCTTGGTGCCTTGTACATTCCAATCGCCAACTGTTTCGATGACAGGATGGTGTGACAGCTTCCCAAGCCGAGTGGCAGCGGAAGGCAGAAGTACTGCAGCGGGTGATGGACCGTGGATCGTTAGCAGGAGAGTAGTATTGCATCTGGCGGACTCCAGTAGCACGGAGCTGGGTGGACCTCACTTCGTACTCCGGGCCATGAGGAAGTAGCAGTAGCCACAGTAGGCTGTCTCAACGAGACGGCGGTGGAGTGAAGGCGACCTAACAGCCTGGCCATCGCTAGTCCGCAGCGTCACTGCTACCAAAATAGCTGCATCAGGAGAATTTCGTCGACTTCGTGACGCAGACTGACACAAGGTGGGTGTCAGCGCATAAACAGCCTGTGCCGATGAATTACTCGTATACAATAAATAGATCACAACTATGACCTAGTACTTCGTCGAACCTCCATTGCTCTTAATAACTGCGAAAATCCTCTTAGGTATTGATTGTACAAGGGCAATGATATCTTCTTCCTAGATTGAGGTCCACTCCATTCGAATTTTAGTTTCCAGCTCGGCAGTCTCAAACTGTCGAGTACTGCGATAAACACGCAATACAAGTATTCACCATAAATCTCCATCGGATTTAAATCTGGACTTTTCAATGGCCAGCTCAGAAATGGATATCTTCATCTTGAAACTGCGACTTTGCCTTGGCAGGCTTGTGAATCCCATCGTTATCGTGGTGGAATAGGAAATTATCATCGTCAAATTCCTCGTACATACGAGCTAATTCAGTTTCCAGCATTCCTGTATAATCATTGGAGTTCATTTCTGGATGCAGTCATGCTATGTTGGACGCGCCTTTGCACAAAATGATGCCCAAGTCATAATCCTGCCATCGCCGAAGTTTTTACATATCTGAACGTGTTCTTCTGTAAGTAGATCATGACCGTAATATTAAAAATAATCTTCCCATCCAAATTAAACTTCTTTTCAGCATTGAAAATTACTTTGTTCGGTTCTACGTTCCACGACATATGTTCTTCCGAAAACGTCAGTCGATCTTCTCATGCACATTGTTGAAAAGTGGCTTATAGAGCCATTTCCTGAATGCTAGTTCGGTCTTGAGCCAGACAGGTAACTGAAAATCATTCGCATTTGGGAGGAACGCAAGCCGCTGACTTTTTCTTTTCGCAGAATCAAACATGTATCTGATACTGACAATTTTCGCGCCCGGTCACTTTTGATATCAAAATTATCAACAACACAGATGAAGCGCCCTAATTTCCTATGAATCTGGCTGGTTGGGCATCCCCATTTCTTTGTGCGCCTTCATTCATGCTTGTTCGGAACCCGATGGATGCTTTCCACGTGGCATTTTCACAATAACATCCGTACGAGCTTAGCAGACACACCTCCAAGCTGTAACTGTAGTGAACTGTTGACATTCGGCACTGTGCTCGTCATCCAGTGGACCTGCCTTTATACCAGCTTCCTCCCATTCCTTCCCGAAAGACAGCCTTTCTCCAGTTTTTAAGTATTCGGTCTAATTTTAGAGTAAAATAAATTAAATTTTCTTTTGCTTTTTTGTGAACTGTTCGGTAAAATGCGTCCGAGTACATAAATAAAAAAAATTTTCCACTAAGAACCACATGCCTTTGTACTAATTTCCGCCACGATTTCCAGGAAATTAAGGAGATGTGACCTGGATAATTTGAGAGAACCAAAGGTTGTTGAGAGCATCAGAGTGAGCATTAGGCAATAGATGACTAAGACAGGGGAAAGGGATACAGTAAATCACAAATGGGTAGCTTTAGGAGATGAAATAGTGAAGGCAGCAAGTGAAGGCAGCAGATGATCAAATAGGTAAAAAGACAGGAGTAGGTAGAAATCCTTCGACAATACAAGCGATATTGAATTTATCTGATGAAAAAGGAAAACTTAAAAATGCAGCAAATTAAGCAGGCGAAAGGGAATAAAAACGTTTAAAAATGAAATTGATAGGAAATCAAAAACGCTAAGCGGAAGTGTTAAGAGGACAAATGTAAGGATTTAAAAGCAGATGATAGGTTAGGTTAGGGTTTTTTTTAACGTCCCGTCGACAACTAGGACATTAGAGACGGAGCGCAAGCTCGGGTTAGGGAAGGATGGGGAAGGAAATCGGCCGTGCCCTTTCAAAGGAACCATCCCGGCATTTGCCTGAAACGATTTAGGGAAATCACGGAAAACCTAAATCAGGATGGCTGGAGACGGGATTGAACCGTCGTCCTCCCGAATGCGACTCCAGTGTGCTAACCACTGCGCCACCTCGCTCAGTAGCAGATGATACTACGGGAAAGATGGATACCGCCTATAGAAAAAAATAAAGAGGCCTTTGGAGAAAAGAGAACCAGCTGCACGACTATCAAGATGCCAGATGGAAAACCAGTTTTAAGCGATAAAAGGAAAGCTGAAAGGTGGAAGGAGTATACAGAGGGTCTGTACAAGGGAGAAGAACTTGAAAGCAACATAGGAAGGGAAGTCGACGTAAAAGAAGATGAGGTGGGAGATGCGATATTGGCAGAAGAATATGACAGGGCCCTGAAAGATCTAATTCGAAACAAGGTGCCGGAAATAGAAGGTTACTGATAGCCTTGGAAGAGTCAGCCAAGACAAAACCCTTCCATATGGTGTGAAAGGTGTATGAGACAGGCGAAATACCCTCAAACTTCAAACGTAATGTACTAATTCCAATTCCAAAGAAAGCAGTTGCTGACATGTGAGAAATTTGGGGAATGGTTGCAAAATAGTAGCACGAGTTATTTACAGAAGAATGGAAAAATTCCTAGAAGTCGACCTCAGGGAAGATCAATAGGGACTCAAGAGAAATGTAGGAACACGCGTGGCAGTACTGACTTATAAGATAGGTTGTACAAAGACAAACCTACGTTTATAGCGTTTGTAGACTTAGAGAAAGCTTCTGACAATGTTGACTGGGATACAATTTTTGAAATTCTGAACTTAGGAGGCGAAAAATACAGGGAGCGAAACGCTATTTACAACTTGTACAGAAACCCGACGGCAGTTATAAGAGTTGCGTGACAAGAAATGGAAGCAGTGGCTGGGGAATGACACACGGTTGTAGCCTCTCCGCGATGTTATTCAATCTGTACACTGAATGAGCAGTACAGGAAAGGAAAGAAAACTTTGTAGTAGGAATTAAAGCTCAAGCAGAAGAAAGAAAAGCTCTGGGGTTGGCCGATGACATTGCAATTCTGTCAGAGACAGCGAAGGACTTGGAAGAGCATTTGAATGAAATGGACAGTGTCTCAAAAGGAAGACATAATATTAGCACCAGGAAAAAAAACAAGGGTGACGGAATGTAATGGAATTAAATCGGATGATTCTAATGGAAATAGATTAGGAAATGAAACACTTGAAGTAAATGAGTTTTGCTACTTGGGCAGCAAAGTAACTGATGCTGGCCGAAGTAGAGAGGATATAAAATGTATAATGACAATGGACAAGAAAAGCATTTCTGAAGAAGAGACCATTTATTAACACAGAATATAGATTTAAGGGTTAGGAAGTATTTCTTGAAGATATTTGTTTGGTGTGTAGCCATGTATGGAAGTGAAACATGGAAATCAAACTGTTTAAACAGAAAGAAAATAGCTTTCGAAATGTGGCACTAGAGCGAAATGGTGAAAAGTAGACAGATCGATCACGTAATTAATGAGGGGGTAATGAGTATAATTGGAGGGAGAAGTAACTTGTGGCACAACTTGACCAAAGTAAAGGATCAGTTGATAGCACACATTCTGAGACACAAAGGGATCACCACTTTAGTATTGGAGAGAAGTGTGAGGGAGAAATCGTACGGGGAGAAGGGGAGAGCAAGAGATAAATAGACGAATGCAGGAAGCAGTTGAGAAAGATGCAGGTTCAGCAGATCCTTATGAGAAACTAGCCCTGAATATTCTATTAATGGAGAGACCATTATGACTTTTTGAATTACTGACAACATGTTCTGTGAACATGCATTGTGCCTGTAGTGCAGAGGTTTGCACTGTCTTCTGCACGATCATGCTTTTGCTAATTGTTAATTACTGCATCTTTTAGGTTCAGAGTAGGAGATTCCATTGTACCTTTGTCCACTCTCCTGCCCTCTTCGAGCACACTGTTGGCAGAGCGAGAGTCTTCTCTCACAATTGCTGATGATTTTTGTTCATAATCAAAACAGTCACTGGGATCGCACCTGCACCCAGGACATTTTGATCACTAGTAAAAAACGCTAGCAAGAGAGAACGGTGAATCCATGTCTGGTTGCAGCTTCGAAAACCTGGTACCCGTCATGACTGGTGCCAGTGTTCTGTATGTACACCAGGCAGCAAAGTAACTGATGCTGGCCGAAGTAGAGAGGATATAAAATGTATAATGACAATGGACAAGAAAAGAATTGGGCAAAAGGATAGAAAACAGAAATTGGAACACACATATGTAATTGGAGGTGCATACACTTAAACCCTGGACTTGTAGTGTTGGTTACAGGAGGGCAAACAATGCTCACAGTTGTAAGCTCCCCATTGTAAGTTTCTGTACGAAATTTAGCCCAACTTTACCTCTCACTTTACAAAAGTCTAAGTATTACCAAAACTAAGTCACCACAAACTGCTATGCAACTTGAACTCATGTGTTAACCTTTGACTGAACAGAGTCTAATTTGAACTGAACTGTATTTAGTCTCAGTACACCTTGTGCGCAACTGAAGTAAAACAATTATCTGGCACTAATCATTTCCATTCACGTCTCGTCTTGACAAAGGCAACAAGAAAACACGCAGCGGCTGCGCTGGATATCTATTTTTACATAAAATTTCCAAACAATATTCAAACTGATGCATACCACATGGTGCAATGTGGTAATGTGTAATGGGAAACGTTCTTTATATAGTGGAATGGGCAGAGTAACTATTCCTGTGAAATGACATTTCAAAACGACGATTATAGGATGAAGCATTTCTCATTATCTTCACACAGAGCATTGGTCTGAACAACACTATGTTTAACGAAGTGAACAATGATTTGAGAAATGTACAGTATTAACAGATAATTCCTACAAAAACCAAACAGCTTAATCAGTTAATATATTAATGCATGACTCAGGGGAGTGGGGTGATCTTTATCTCAGCTCTGAGCAAATTACCTATGCGAACTATTACTCCCCAAATTAGATGCGCAATGCTGCAGTCATCTCAAAATTCTTCTCGTTACAATTAATAACATTATTCAAAATTTATGTTCTTTTAACCTTCCAGTATATACATTATATTCGTGCTTGTTGACCTTACACTAAATAGTTCTTCATCTAACTGATACAATCACAAGTCAACACAGCACTACTGAGTACGCCCATCACCCACAACACTTCAACTAAGAATGTATCAGACTGCGCAGAGGCAAAGACTGTGCCACAAAGGTAGTTTAACATTAACACGACTTGCTCTCTCTCTGTGATGTAGACATCAATAACTTACAAGAATCAAAATTACAGCCCACCTTGCGTATCCTCCACCTTCCCCGATAAGGACTTTAGACAAACGTCATCTCATATAGGAATAAGACGAGGACAAAGTTTTAAACCTTATGAATATGAACACTCAAGACATGTTAGAAATACTAAGAGAAAAATCGCTTTACATGAATATGAGTTAAAGAACTATAAATAAAAAATATTTGCAAAATTTCAGAACATGTGAATGAAGTAATCAACAAAAATCGCCATAGCTAGGTTATTATGTTTCACGATGTATACAAGAATGTTCTGCACAGGATTATTTTGAATTTTTATGTCACAGTTTGTACTGGAGTGGTATGGTGACCTATGCTGTTTTTGAAGTACACAGGAAGTACGCTGGAGTGTCTGTATCACACAAGGCCTACATTTCTGAAGCATCGTCACATACGACAGCAGTAGTTTGCACGATGAAAGTAGATAGAAGAGTGTCCTTGTCGCAAACGACCATACTTTCTATAGCTTGTTGAAATAGTGTCACTGTTGTGGGAAGTTATGTGGAAGCAGTCTCAGTGAGACTAAGCATTGTCCTAAACTGCTAACCCCATACATACACAAAAAGTAAAATAGGTAGCAGTATCTGTTTGAAACAGGTTAGATCTATTGAGAACTCCAAAACCATCTTGTAGTATCGAAGAGTTCCTCATAGAAGTCAGTTGCAGCTTCTATCGGTGAAGTAAGCCGGCATTTGGCACATAATTAGTAGACATATATCTTTTGCCCTGGTTAGTCTCAATATTTATGGTGAATGGTCAATCAGTTACAGTTTGTTACATTTACAATATACAGCTACCTGTATTAAGACAGTAGTAATAAGATTTTACACAGTTGTACATATGGGCTTCACCTGTAGTGTAATGGTTACAACAAATTTGTATCTCTACATAAAAAGTAAGAAAATAATCGCATCACTGTTTTACAACAATGAGTCACAGAAACGCAGAGAAGTAAATCATGCGAAACAGTGTACAGTAATGTGCTTGATAAGAAACATTATTAAATGTATGTAGAATGACATATATAAAATACTAAATCTATTCATATAAATATGTGTGTGTGGACATCAGTGAAATACACGAAAGTATAGGGAGTAAGGTAGAAGGAGAAACATAAGGATGGCGATCACACCCAAGAAAAACATCAGAGAAGTAAATCATGCGAAACAGTGTACAGTAATATGTTTGATAAGAAACATTATTAAATGTATGTAGAATGACATGCGTAAAATACTAAATTTATTCATATAAATATGTGTGTGTGGACATCAGTGAAATACACGAAAGTATAGGGAGTAAGGTAGAAGGAGAAACATAAGGATAGTGATCACACACAAGAAATAAACACATGAGGATAGTGGTCATACACAGAGATAAGGAGAAACATAAAGATTAAAAACAGGGTTTAGGGAGTACCAAGGTTCACATCAAAGAATTTTATGCAGCCAGCCAATCATCAGTCTGTTATTGTACCTAATACAGTGAGTAATTAGCATGGTATGTAGTTATAAATTATTTTTTAGTTTGTGCACCTTTTAATCGTTTTACCCACGATTTCTACAAAATTCCTACAAATACCACTATTTACCTTACCTCTTTGCTTTTTTCTGTCATATAGTTCATACATTCTTATAAGTTCATATTAATTAGCTCCATGGCCCTTCCTAACCATATGTCATCTTTGTGCTACCTAACCATCTCTCTTATTTGTCCTACCTAACAATATTTCGTCTCATATTTACTCTGATTAATCATTTCATCTCAAACTCGTCTTTTTAATCATTTCTTTGCTAAAGTAAATGTCGTACAACTTCCCTTTTTACCTTTATCTCTTTGCCTCCTCTGTACACCTGTTTCTTGATTTCTTACACATCTTTCTTAACTTAAGGGAGCGTACTGCAGTAATACACTTAACGTAATTATTTTACTAATGGCGCAGCATCTTACAGTGAAAATTTATACAGAGTATATGCATTATAAAAAAACTCAATAAATAGAATAGGAGACAAATACAACCCGAAAATTCCTTAAGCTAAAGCAATGCATATTATTACGTTACATCACATGTAAATACAAGAAGACAGTTTGACTGCAATGTCACACATGTAAGAATATATATAAAAGAATCTTATTTTATGCCATGACAAAAAGAATAAAGCTGAGAAGCAAAAAGAAAATCATTAGTATCTTGCGTATGCCCTGTATCTCTTTTCTCTTCTTGGTTCACTTTTTATTCTAAGTAAATTGTCACACCTCACGATTCATGAGTTTCATCATCATTGAGTATAGTCAAAAATATTTCTGAAATGAACAACACATTGCTGATTACCTGTGTAGTCCCTCAGAAATGGTTTATAAAATACTGTCAGTGTTCATTTTATTAGAAATTACTTATTCGGATTCCACATGAAATTTTGAAGTTTGTTGAATTTGTTGCGTAATAAATGAAAGTCTCCCAATTCTTGTCAAAGTTTACCTCACGCGCAACGAGAGTCGCTCTGGGATACGGTGCACTAGCATTGTTCATTCCTAATTGTTGCTGTGCACTGCAATGCAAGAAATATATTGGAAATAGGTGACATGTAGTTCTATCATCTGGGTACAGCTTTAGTACATTGAGTCTAGCCCTTCCCGGATTTTGAGTAATGATGTATATTTCTTTGACTGCTATGGTTGCTAATTGCAAAATTTTTGATGTGCTATGTGTTCTGCCGATTTTGTATACCTGAATTGTGCCCGTGAGAATTTATATAATTAATATCTAAGTTAGAATACTGATTATTTTTATTATTGTGGTAATTGTGATTACACCTGTTCAGCTGCGAGAATAGTGCTTCGTATGGATGATGTCAGTTATCCCACCTGTAATTGCTTCTGTGGTTGTGTCTGTTTCGCAAGTTCCTATAGTTTTTGTTTTCACGAGGTACAAAAGCATCTTAGTTTTTTTGTGATTTTTATTGTTTTCTTATGAAGCCATTGTTCAAAAATGGTTCAAATGGCTCTGAGCACTATGGGGCTTAACATCTGAGGTCATAAGTCCCCCAGAACGTAGAACTATTTAAACCCAACTAACCTAAGGAATCACACACATCCATACCCGAGGCAGGATTCGAACCTACGACCGTAGCGGTCGCGCGGTTCCAGAATGACGCGCCTAGAACCACTCGGCCGGTGAAGCCGTTGTCACTGTACAAGTGTAATTGCTGAAGTAATGTTTGAAATGCTTCTAAATGACCTTTACATCTGTTGGCCTAAATTACGTGGCTCAAACGTGTATGAAACTTTCTTGAACAAATGCGAATTAAGTCCGACAAACTCTATGGGTTTGATAAGTACTGATTTCTGTGTACCACGTTTTCAAAATATTTCCTGGGCAAGAAAGGTCAGACTGTTCAAAGGTTCCTAATAGTCTACAAAAGGGCTTGGTAGAAATCATTTACCCTTTGGAAAACTCTCACTAATGACAGCATTCTTGCTAGAGGTTCATTTTCCGAATAACCGTGTTCAAGTTGCCAGTTTGGTGGTACGAGGTGCATTCAAGTTCTAAGGCCTCCGATTTTTTCTTTCTCCGGACTGGAAAGAGATAGAAACATGCGCATTGTTTTAAACTGAGGCCGCGTTCTTTGTCAATATGTCCCAGAGATGGAAGCACCGTACGGCAGATGGAAATTTACCGCCAGCAGCGAGAATGAGAACTGTTTTAAATAATTAAAATGGCGACGTTTTCCTTACTTGAACAGCGTGCAATCATTCGTTTTATGAATTTGCGTGGTGTGAAACCAATTGATATTCATCGACAGTTGAAGGACACATGTGGTGATGGAGTTATGGATGTGTCGAAAGTGCGTTCGTGGGTGCGACAGTTTAATGAAGGCAGAACATCGTGTGACAACAAACCGAAACAACCTCGGGCTCGCACAAGCCGGTCTGATGACATGATCGAGAAAGTGGAGAGAATTGTTTTGGGGGATCGCCGAATGACTGTTGAACAGATCGCCTCCAGAGTTGGCATTTCTGTGGGTTCTGTGCAGACAATCCTGCATGACGACCTGAAAATGCGAAAAGTGTCATCCAGGTGGGTGCCACGAATGCTGACGGACGACCACATGGCTGCCCGTGTGGCATGTTGCCAAGTAATGTTGACGTGCTACGACAGCATGAATGGGACTTTATTTTCGTCGGTTGTGACAATGGATGAGACGTGGATGCCATTTTTCAATCCAGAAACAAAGCGCCAGTCAGCTCAATGGAAGCACACAATTTCGGGTAACCGCCAGTGCTGAAAAAATGATAGTGTCCATGTTCTGGGACAGCGAGGGCGTAATCCTTACCCATTGCGTTCCAAAGGGCACTACGGTAACAGGTGCATCCTACGAAAATGTTTTGAACAACAAATTCCTTCCTGCACTGCAACAAAAACGTCCGGGAAGGGCTGCGTGTGTGCTGTTTCACCAAGACAACGCACCCGCACATCGAGCTAACGATACGCAACAGTTTCTTCGTGATAACAACTTTGAAGTGATTCCTCATGCTCCCTACTAACCTGACCTGGCTCCTAGTGACTTTTGGCTTTTTCCAACAATGAAAGACACTCTCCGTGGCCTCACATTCACCAGCCGTGGTGCTATTGCCTCAGCGATTTTACAGTGGTCAAAACAGACTCCTAAAGAAGCCTTCGCCGCTGCCATGGAATCATGTGAAAAATGTGTACGTCTGCAGGGCGATTACGTCGAGAAGTAACGTCAGTTTCATCGATTTCGGGTGAGTAGTTAATTAGAAAAAAAAAAATCGGAGGCCTTAGAACTTGAACGCAGCTCGTAAAGAATGAAGGAACTGATTAATCCAAGTTGGGGGGTGAATTTCGTTACTCTGATTCCTGAAAACCTTTAACTTACGTAGTGTCAATAAGAGACGCTAACAAAATTTACCATTTTTGTGTGAACAAGATTTTTGCTATTGCACAACGTCTGCGATTCATTGTCGTGTATGGATGTGAGTTTTCTCGCACAAAATCACCTTAACGCCACAAATGGCATGGTCACCAAAGTTTTCTGAATATGCATGTAAACGGTCAAATCAGTCCTTTTGGTAGTCACTGTTAAGCTTTCTTTCAATACACTCGACTTTTTCATGCACAGTGTTCCTATAACCCTTATTTTTTCGATTAATGTTCTCATGAATTTCTTTAAAATTTGTTAATGACTGGTATTCTGCTGTGTATGAAAATTGTTCTCTCATTGTGTCATTCGATTCATCTGTCCGCCTTCGTAGGGCAGCGGTAGCGTTACCGCCTAACGCGCAGTAAGGGCCCGGGTTTGATTCTCGGCATGGGAGTGGGTGTTGTGTGCCCCTCATCTTCATTTTCATTATCACTGACACGCAAGTCGCCGAAGTGGAGTCAGCTACAAAGACTTGCAGTACGGCGGCCGAACCCAGAAGGGGATATCGCGGCCAGTAAATGCCATACGATAATTTCATTTGAACCTCTGTCTGCACTGGCTGACAAATTTCACATTTTCATTGTCAGTTCACCAACTTTTTCTTTCATTGCCAGTTCCGCTTGGGACGCGACAGCGATCGGACGTGTCGGTACTTCCGCGTAGTCGTAGCGCCGCAAGCCGTGTTTATAATAATTCTTGGATTGTGACCTGTGATATTCTCAGTGCTTCTTCACTACCGTCGTACACAAGCTTCTTAATTTACTCACAGCGGTCCCGACCGCGCATATAGTGCAGTTATGGCTCCCAGTGTACCACGTAAAAATACCCTGTGTTTTGCATTTGAGAAATCTTCCAGGAATGTGCAACCGAGTTCTCTAGAAATCCATGACTGGATAGTAGATATTATTGGCATCACATCCGATCAGGTCCACACAGCATATTATGACATGGCGGAATACTGTTTCTTGTGAAGTTCTTGGACCAGATACAACTGGAGAAAATTTTGGTGAATACTGGTGGGAAAGCAGAGTTCCGACATCGTGATCAGTCGGTGAGTACAGTTTCAATAACTAACGCTGACTTTGAGTATAAACAAGTGCGAGTGTTCAATTTGCCACCTGAGGTTGAGAATTGTTTTCTTAGAGATGTCCTCGCCAAATACGGTGACATCCGACAGATTAGAAACGAAAAATGGTCGAGCCGTCACAAACTCCAATGTTATAGTGGGATTCGCTCAGTTGACATGGCCGTTAAAGTCAATATCCCATCCTATATAATGGTTTGTGGTTATAAGGCTCATGTCATTTACGAGGGGCAAGTAGGTACTTGTTTCATCTGTAACACGAGTGGCCATTTACGAGAGGATTGCCCACGGCGAGTTGTCGTACTTCGAAACAATCTGCAGCAACGACAGAGATTAACATTGGCTGATGTCCTAACTCAAAATCAGACGCCTTCTGTGACTGACTCCCAACCGAGTGCATCTGTGTCAGAGGACAACGATCTCGGCAACGGCACATTCCCACCCTTGCCTCAAAAACCCGTGGCCAGTCACCCCTTAGCCACCGGTGTTGCATTATCTGTCGGTAACAAACGACGACGTACTATAAGTGACGGTAGTGGTTCCGGCGAACAGGCAGTAAAAAATCACACCGATGACGCGGAGCCACGGGCCTCCACACAGGACACGCATGTGTCGGATGGCTCAGTTACGACCGGCAAATTCCCATTCAACTGCCCGACGCAGGAACTGTCAATACGAGTGCAGCCGAGTGTTTACAGCAATCCGTTCCGATGCCGCTTGCCGACTCGCCGCAGGTGGCCAACACACAAGTGGAGGCAGTCAGTCAAATGCAACTCGTAAACACGGCGGATGAAGCACGCGGTGTAGAGCGTAACATAAACAGCCGCCACCTCGAAACTGCTTCCACACAACACGAGGACCCGGACAGCTGTATACAAACAGCCAGTGCGGCTCCAAACAAACACAGTGAGCCTACTGACGCCGCGTCTTCGGACTTGCCGTCACCCGTTCCGAAGCAAGGACTTTCACATACTGCTTACAGCCATGACTCGCCGACTCCGCCGTCTTCAATGACACTTCGGACGCCTTTGCGACGGCAAAATAAAGTTAAACCAAAGGACTCCGTGGCTCGAAGTAACTCAAAAAGTAAAGTCAGCGCAAAAACTGGTACAAAACCTGCGGATGTAGGTTCGAAGTCCGACGGTGAGATGGACTGGGCTTCCTACGCTTCCCATCACCCACAAGTCTCGGACGATCATGAGTCAAGCTTATAAGTTTTTGTCCCTGAATATTAATAGAGTTAGGACAGATTTAAAATTAGCAATGCTACGGCAGTTTATCTACGAGTCCGAAGCTGATATAGTTCTGTTACAGGAAGTGTCTATCTTAAGTTTTCATGTATCAGGATGTGCAACAATCGTAAACACCGTGGAGGACGGGGGTACAGGTACGGCCATTCTATCACGAGACGGAATCCCAGTGAGCAATATCGAAATGTTGGACTCCGGTAGAGGCATAGCTTGCCAAATTTTTGATGTCACCCTCGTCAATATCTATGCTCCATCTGGAACGACCTTAGAAAGAGCTAACTTCTTTAAACAAGACATCATATACTTGCTACGCCGCAACCCAACCCAGTTGATAATTAGTGGTAATTTCAACAGTGTGATCCACAGGAAAGACCAATCGCCAAACTTTAATTACTGTAGGGAACTACATGATCTGGTGCGTCACCTGCAGCTGAAGGATGCGTGGGAACTAAAATTTCCTACCCTGGTAAAGTACACGTACCTGACCACCACCGCATGTAGCCGTCTAGACCGTTTGTACATCTCTGAGAACATTTGCCAACATGTTCTGGACGCCGATGTCATTCCGGCAAGCTTCTCCGACCACTGCGCCCTCTGTGTCACAATAAATCTGGACAAACAGCATACTAAATGGCATAGGATTCCGTGGAGCCTAAATGTTTCTATTCTCGCCGATGCCTTGCTACAAGATGTCATCTCCACGACATGGGCGGATTGTCTCAAGCAATGCTGCAGATATCCGAGCAAGATAGCCTGGTGGAATGCTGTGGTCAAACGGAAAATGCGATTATCTTTAAGGAACTACAGTTGGCAACGGGCGCAAGATGTCAAACGCACGATTGATTTTTACCTAACAGTTCTGCGAGAGTTGTATGCGACTACGACACCCACCAACACACAGCTGACGACCATCAAACAAATAAAGGCGAAGCTTATAGGCATAAAGCGAACGCAGCTTGAAGGACTGAAGATCAGATCTAAAGCAAAATCGCTTCAAGAGGACGAACTTGCATCGCTGTATCACCTCATAAAACATCGTGCCCATCGCAAGCGAGCTTTTATCGGGGAGCTGGACACAGATGATGGACTCCGTTTGACCCGACAGAGTGATATTCTTACTGCAGTTTACCGGTACTTCACGGATCTGTACTCGCAATGCGATACATATGGTGATGACGGCGGCGATATCGTGAGTGCTCTGCCCACCGTAGTCACGCCTGCGGACAACTTGGCGGTCGTACACGATTTTGCTCCAGACGAAGTCCTTGAACTGATTTCTGGCTCGCCATCAAATAAATCCCCTGGCCCTGATGGTTTGCCACGGGAATTTTATGTGCGCTTCTGGCCCATAATCGGACACGCATTTACAGATGTTCTCAATGAAGTGATGCGAGGGAGTGACGTGCCGGCCGAAATGAAGGAAGGCCGAATTGTATTGATACCAAAAAGCAAACACCGAAAAACCTTAGATAACTTCCGACCTATTACTTTACTCAATTTTGATTACAAAACCTTCGCCAGAGCACTCCACAGCAGATTGTCTCCGTTAATGAAGCAAGTGATTCACAACCATCAATCATGCATCCCTGGTCGCACTATTATGACGCCCCTTGCGGAATATAGAGATGTAATATCCATAGCGTCAGTCACTAACGTGAATCTCGCATTGCTGTTTATCGACTTTTGCAAGGCTTTTGATCACGTCCGCCACGAGTACCTCCTACAGCTACTGCAGCGGTGTGGTTTTGAGCAACGGGTTATAAATGTCGTGCAACATCTCGTCACGGGCATTACAACCAGAATCAGTGTAAATGGACAGCTTACTCAACCCATCGAGCTCCAAAGAGGAGTGCCGCAGGGGAGCCCTCTCTCCATGATGTTATTTGTTTTATCACTCGAGCCGCTCTTACGCTCTATTCATGACAAACTTGCAGGCCTTTCGATCGCCGGGACGTCCTTCGTGGTTCGTGCTTACGCCGACGACGTCGGAGTCTTACTGCGCAACGACGGAGACGTATCAACCCTCAAGACCGCGGTAGACGAGTACTGTCGTGCTTCCGGTGCTAAAATCAACGCCGGTAAATGCACCTTTGTCAACATTCGAGGATTCGACGCAGTTATTATACCTTGGGCGAAGCGTGTCGAAAACCACACCACTCTGGGGATGATTATCGACAAATGCCCGCTAAAAATGAATGCAAAAAATTGGAAGCAGGTCACCAATAAATGGCATAAATCACATACAAGACTATGTAGCGAACAAAATACACAACGAGTAAGGGGTTATACCAGTTCCAAGGACTACTCCCGACTTCTCAATGGTGTAATTAACTTCATTATGACGTTTTCATTAATTTATGTACCTGTGCATCTCTTGTTATCCGTTTGTGTGCTCCAAATGACTTTGAGTTTGAACGGTTATGAATCAAATGACAGAACTGTCATTCCGGTTAAGACAATCAATTATATATATGTTTGCGTTTCGTATCTATGTCTCTGTCTGGACTCAAGAGGCTACTATTTATGTTCTATTTTGTAAGCTTACAAATGGCACTATATTGAAATGTGTTCTTCAGTCTATTGTAGGATACAACTCGTGTTGAATCAGTTCCAGCACTTCAATATTTTGTTTTTGTGCTTATGTACATATATGGTTGTTTTAATAAAGAAAAAAAATGTGATTAACTGTTCTTACCGTTGTGTTAAGCTATTCTTTTTGTTCTTTTATCAGCGTAGCTATCTCACTCGGAACTACAGTCCTGACTTTAGCTAAAAATTCGTCCTTGGCATTACGCTAGTTCATTTTCATGTTTTCGTGTTGTGTTTCAAGATTATGTTATCTAATTTCAAAACTGCTAATTATTGGTTGAAGGTCATCTTTAATTTCTTCTCTAGTCTAATTCAAAATATCGACGTGCATGGCTTTCTTCTAACCAACGAGGACACCTGACTCAATCCAAGCATGCCTCTCCAATTCCCTAAATATAGACTCCACTGTCCTAAGACACCACAGCAGTAACACATGAGCAGTGGAGTAGTGTCATACAAACGCTTTGTCTTATTACCGACCGTGCTACTCATGTCCATTGGTAATGAAGACAGACAAGTCAAATATATCTTCGTAAATATCATCTCCCTTAAGAAATCTTACAGCAGGACAATACGACACACCAAACGTCCAGAATTGCTACAGAGTGGCTGCAGAAACATTCTTCTGAGTTTAAACACTTCCGCTGGCCAACAAACTCCCCAGACATGAACATTATTGAGCATATCTGGGATACCTTGCTGTTCAGAGGAGATATCCACCCCCTCGTGTTCTTACGGATTTATGGCCAGTCCTGCAGGATTCATGGTGCATTTCCCTGCAGCACTACTTCAGACATTAGTCTAGTCCATGCAACATCGTGTCGCTGCACTTCTACGTGCTCGTGAGGCCTCTACACGATATTAGGCAGGTGTACCAGTTTCTTCGGCTCTTCAGTGTATACAGGGTGTCCCAGCTATCTTGTCCACCCGAAATATCTCTGGAACTATAACAGCTATAGGAAAACGACTTTCATTGGTATCAATGTGCGGCTGGGGCCCATGAATGTACATATTTGTAAACATTCTAAAACGAAAGCATATGTGTTTTTGAACACAGACTTATGTTTTTTTAAATGAACCTCCTATATTTTTTCTTCAGCAATCCATAACATGACAAAGCACATACACAATGGCGTTGATTGCATCGCAATATTCCCATTACATCCCGAGATATTGATACGCGAAGTTGACGCTTGAAACACCCGACATGCACTGCTAGCGCACGCCCTGAGGCTCAGGCGTGAACCCCATGCTGCCCGTAATCGCGATGTGATTGACAAGTAAGTGTCCCTCTTTATAAGTATGGAGGTGTGATTACACATGTCAATCACATCGCGATTACGGGCAGCATGGGGTTCACGCCTGAGCCTCAGGGCGTGCGCTAGCAGCGCATGTAGAGTGTTTCAAGCGTCAACTTCGCGTCTCAATATCTCGGGATGTAATGGGAATATTGCGATGCTATCAATGCCATTGTGTATGTGCTTTGTCATGCTATGGATTGCTGAAGAAAAAATATAGGAGGTCCATTTAAAAAAAAACATAAGTTTGTGTTAAAAAACACATATGCTTTCGTTTTAGAATGTTTCCAAATATGTAAATTCATGGGCCCCAGCCCTACATTGATACCGGCGAAAGTCGTTTTCCAAAAGCTGTTATTGTTCCAGAGATATTTTGGGTGGACAAGATAGCTGGGACACCCTGTATATAAGAACCATGTCAAATGCTTTTTCAACGTATTACATGTTATTTCTTTATATACCTCACTTACACTTCTCAAACACTTTATCCGTGTTCCTGGTTGCTAGCTCATCGACTTGACACGTACGTAGATGTCATTCAGTTACAGTAAATTTTCAATCTGTGTTTACAATAATAACATACATTTTCGAACACTTCACTGCGTTATGGTTCTATAAAGAAGATATTGGCATCTGCTAAACAAACAGTAAGTACTTTTATGTAATAAACTTCTTGTATTGCACATAAATGTATACCGAAGGCCTATGCTTCTGAGGAGACAAGATAATTTGTCAAAAGTGGTAAAGAGAAATAAAACTGTATTTGCAACTGAGTACTGAATTTTGTTCTGAAAAACGTTTCTCATTTTTGACACACAATGTAGTGCAAAGAATACATATTGCATATGTAGATGGTTTGAGTGCACAGGATGTGAAATTCAGCATACAGAGCTACCACTTATAGCAGCAACAATGGCTGTAAGGATCGAGATGTGACCCTTACTGCGAGGAATGATCGGCTGATGAAGTTGGGTGGAGCGCTGTCTCTCTGTCTGGACGCGGGTTGTGGAAGTGGTGGCGACTGCAATCACTCACTGGACTGCTAGAATCCAGAGTTCTCATCAGTAACATGAGTGCAACTAATTGTATACAAACAAAAGATATATGTCAATTATCTACAGGAGAAGTAGCTCAACGACATATAACCTGAATATTGTTACCTTGGATTTATATTTTACACATTCAAAGTGCCTGTTCGTTAAATTTAATTATTTATGCAGTATTATAAAGAATTTTCGCTGATATTTTAATAAGTCACTAAGCCGGTCTTACATTTGGAAGGTTGCGTTGTTTACTGTTGTGGCACACGCTTTTCCCTGTTGTTGTTTTGAATGTGATGGTTGAAAAGATGTAAATTTGCTACTTGCCTACCTAAGATTGTCGTAGTTAACGGTACAGAAAGGTGAGTGTCGTGACCTCTGACTGCCACGATGCAGCTTGACCAAGTTAGTGAGAAGATAGTGTCTATACTCGCTTGTGGCTTTGTTGCACGGAAATACAAACATTCCATGGCTACAACGCAATCGCACAATAGAATTATTTGACGAGTGAGATGCTTCAATACTTTCAAACACATTCCTACTATGCCCTCACGGTAAAATCGAAACAGATTCATATGTCACTTACAGATACCGTTAAACTGCATGCTGTACACAGTACACATGCCCTTCCACCTCTCTGTACATAATTTCATGCTCCTTAAAACACAGTCCTTTCACCTGACCTAGTCGTCAGATGTAATTCAGATTTTAGTTAGCTGTTCTAGTATTGAAACTCTTCATGTGCCGTCCTCCATCAACTATTCTTAATATTCTTCTCTTCCCATTTTTCATGGAAATCTTCACAAGTAATTAGGTTCTGTTCATTCTTCCATCAGTAGATCTTCTTCTCTTGTTTTCTGGAACCTCCTTCACCATTTTGGTATACTTCATATACACTCCTGGAAATGGAAAAAAGAACACATTGACACCGGTGTGTCAGACCCACCCTACTTACTCCAGACACTGCGAGAGGGCTGTACAAGCAATGATCACACGCACGGCACAGCGGACACACCAGGAACCGCGGTGTTGGCCGTCGAATGGCGCTAGCTGCGCAGCATTTGTGCACCGCCGCCGTCAGTGTCAGCCAGTTTGCCGTGGCATACGGAGCTCCATCGCAGTCTTTAACACTGGTAGCATGCCGCGACAGCGTGGACGTGAACCGTATGTGCAGTTGACGGACTTTGAGCGAGGGCGTATAGTGGGCATGCGGGAGGCCGGGTGGACGTACCGCCGAATTGCTCAACACGTGGGGCGTGAGGTCTCCACAGTACATCGATGTTGTCGCCAGTGGTCGGCGGAAGGTGCACGTGCCCGTCGACCTGGGACCGGACCGCAGCGACGCACGGATGCACGCCAAGACCGTAGGATCCTACGCAGTGCCGTAGGGGGCCGCACCGCCACTTCCCAGCAAATTAGGGACACTGTTGCTCCTGGGGTATCGGCGAGGACCATTCGCAACCGTCTCCATGAAGCTGGGCTACGGTCCCGCACACCGTTAGGCCGTCTTCCGCTCACGACCCAACATCGTGCAGCCCGCCTCCAGTGGTGTCGCGACAGGCGTGAATGGAGGGACGAATGGAGACGTGTCGTCTTCAGCGATGAGAGTCGCTTCTGCCTTGGTGCCAATGATGGTCGTATGCGTGTTTGGCGCCGTGCAGGTGAGCGCCACAATCAGGACTGCATACGACCGAGGCACACAGGGCCAACACCCGGCATCATGGTGTGGGGAGCGATCTCCTACACTGGCCGTACACCACTGGTGATCGTCGAGGGGACACTGAATAGCGCACGGTACATCCAAACCGTCATCGAACCCATCGTTCTACCATTCCTAGACCGGCAAGGGAACTTGCTGTTCCAACAGGACAATGCACGTCCGCATGTATCCCGTGCCACCCAACGTGCTCTAGAAGGTGTAAGTCAACTACCCTGGCCAGCAAGATCTCCGGATCTGTCCCCCATTGAGCATGTGTGGGACTGGATGAAGCGTCGTCTCACGCGGTCTGCACGTCCAGCACGAACGCTGGTCCAACTGAGGCGCCAGGTGGAAATGGCATGGCAAGCCGTTCCACAGGACTACATCCAGCATCTCTACGATCGTCTCCATGGGAGAATAGCAGCCTGCATTGCAGCGAGAGGTGGATATACACTGTACTAGTGCCGACATTGTGCATGCTCTGTTGCCTGTGTCTATGTGCCTGTGGTTCTGTCAGTGTGATCATGTGATGTATCTGACCCCAGGAATGTGTCAATAAAGTTTCCCCTTCCTGGGACAATGAATTCACGGTGTTCTTATTTCAATTTCCAGGAGTGTACTTGATGTTTGATTACAAGCTCAACAATTCGTTCCACCAACAGGCCATTTCTGAGTGTCTAGCAACAGCATCTGTGGTTTTCGTCTACAGTTTTCCAAACCCAGTTTATTGTAATGTCTTCTCACTTGTCAGGAGAGTGTTTCTTTGTCGTTCTACTCTGTACCTAACCTTGTCTCAAGGTACTGCTCCAATGTCTCTCCCTATCTTTCACCGCTCAACAGTCTCCTTCTTCATTCAATTACATAGATATAAAATTTGATCATATATCTCATGCCATTTGACGATTTTTTTTAGTTATTTCGCCAGCTTCAAAGTGTAACCGAACTATCAGTGTAGCTTCACAATGATACTGTATTCTCACAATATGGAACCCACCTCTCTGCGCCGTGTCACGTACATTAGGAGTCCATGCTCCTTTATTTACGCTTGCATCATATGAGAAATCACAATGTTTGAATGCAGTTGTATACCCTCTGAAATTCCATGGTTCATCTCATACATAGGCGTAGTGGAGTGCTATATTCATTCTACCAACCATTCGTTAGTCACTACTCGTGACTGTTTGTGCTTCCCTGTCTCGGGTCCACCGTTTCTCTCTATCTTTGGTGTACTGGATCTAATAAGCAGTGTCTTACTATAGCACATAACCACCAAATTTCTGTTATTACCTGTGATTAGTTTATTTATTTCCTTTTATGTGATTGACAGAGGTTCGATTGCTAGAACATCTAAGGGATAAGAGAAATGGTTGTGAGCATATATGTTTGATGGTTCAGTGCGTTCAGACAAGATATCCAAGTCGTTAAGTGCATTAGCCTCCCTATTTACTGTTTTATATACTTATTTTTTAAATTTTTAAATCTCTGTGTTTTATAGTTATGTCTTTGTAGATTTGATAGTTTTATCAGAGGTTCTCTCTATACTGCTCTGCCAAAGAAGTGTACAGGATCAAGAATGTACAACTGACACTTTATTTATGATTTCATATAATGCCAAAATAAAATGTAATGAAGATAGTGCCATGTGTGTTTACACATTTCAGAGTTTATCTTAATTTACCAAACTGCTCTGTCCTTAAGAAAGACTACGAAAATATATACATTATTCTACTTGATTTTATTGTTATAAGCTATGTGCGACAACTGTTGCAGAAACAGTATTACTAGAACAGTACTTCTGGTTGGTATCAGTTATGATTCTTGTAGACAGATAATTAGGAAATGCCCTCAAGTCGTTAAGTGTGTAAGTTCCCAGTTCTCTGTTTTAAATTATTGCTTTTATTAATAATTATATTTTCTGCTTTTATTTTTGTAGGTTTGACACTTTTATCGAGAGTTTAGGGAATGTACAGAAGCATGACCATGAACTTCACCTGTCTTTATTGTTACATACGATATCAACCTAAAATGTAATGAAAACAGTGTTGGGTTTAGTTATATTGTTTATCGGGAAAGTGGACATCTTTACGTTCTCTCATTTCATTTAATCGTTGAAAATATTGTATCAACCAGTTGTATTTCGTCAGTGTCTGTTACCATCCTTGTACACAGAATGAAGAGAAAATTATTCTTCCTTACTTCCCTTCCTAACATTCATGTCCCTATCTTAAAGAAAGTACGCCACACACAGACCGTACCTGTCCATACGTTAATGTTTGACTTGTGAACGATGAGGTGGCGCTGTACGTATTTCAGAGCTCCCTCATGATATACATGTCTTTACTGTGTGCTGCCGTTTGTATTGAAGCGCATATCATGGCTGCAGCTTTCAAGCCCGTAAATTACCTGTACTTTTATAGTGTTCAAGTTTTACTTTATCGTAAATAAGGCCAGCAACGGCTACCAATGGAAACATGTTGGATCTGACCTGAAACGTGTGTAGCCAACGAATTAAACTTTATATTCTGTTTTTAGTCTGATTTCTAGGATCTCTAGCCAATAGTTGCTGCACGATTTGTATTCAAATTATGTTTCTCTAATATGCATGTAGTTGCTTGATAACGGCTACACAGCTGAAACGTAGTAGTAGAGAAAACAAAAATTAAATAGAAATGAAACGCAATCTATGCAGGAAAGTTTCTTTCAAAAACTTATAACTTATAGTATGTCTGTTTTACACAAAAAATTTAAGTTAATGGTACTATAAACTCTGAGATAAATACGTGAAATGTACCTCCACCTGACATTGGTGAATAGATGATCCTTGTGCAATGACCATAAAAGCGATGAGAGACAAAACTCTGAAACTCCTTTCCTGCATTGCAGTGCACTAAGGGTGTTCAAAAACAGTGTTCTGTTGAAGAAAAAGGATATTGTTTCAGAGCAACAGTAAGCATCACTAAAGAACAATTTATCGTCTTTGGTCTGATTCGTACCGAAGCCCACTTCGAAAATATTTTCCACAGTCGAGTAGGTAAAAAGGAAATCACTAACACTACTGACGGCTGTTATTCCTAGAAACGTTTACCAATCACTAGGCCAGTTTCTGACTCTAAAGTGGCGCAATAAACAACAATGTATTGGTAGACTTTATGCACAAAATATAAGTCGACCACTAGTTTGAAGTTAATCTCCACTGAGTAATCAGGCACGTTTTCGACGTTTTTGACTGTAATGCATTTCGTCTTGTAGGAAATTGCTGTTAATTTGCATTTGTCAACAGATGGTTGTCTGATGGAGGCCGCTTTTCTGCTTCTGAATTAATATTGAGTCCCCCGATAAACTTAATTTTTTAAAGATCTTAAACTCACAACTTCAGTCAAAGAGAAGTATTATTTGACTACAGGTAAGGAAACCCTAAACCAGTTTTAGTTCTGGAGAGTAAACTACATAATTTTATGTAACTCAAAATGACTGCAAGACTTTAGGAGATGTATATTTTTGGAAGTTGAGATTAACAATCAAAACTGATTTTTTTTCATACATGTAAAGAATGGGTGATCATAAGGTTACAAAAATAATACTATTTATAATATCCTAACACAATTAGCAGAATAAATTTTTTTTTCATGAATAAACCATTCAGTGTTTCTCCGGTACTTAGCCTGATTCCCTGTTCTTATAGAACAGATGTTTATTGGAAGTTGAGATAACAATCAAAACTGATTTTTTTTCATACATGTAAAGAATGGGTGATCATAAGGTTACAAAAATAATACTATTTATAATATCCTAACACAATTAGCAGAATAAATTTTTTTTTCATGAATAAACCATTCAGTGTTTCTCCAGTACTTAGCCTGATTCCCTGTTCTTATAGAACAGATATTTATACTGCTCAGTTTTCAGTCTCAGTCTTCGTGTGTCTTCCTTATGAGCAATGTTAGTTGTTGCCATGGTATTGTTTTTACGTAAATCATAGCTTGTAGAACCAATAGTGAAACGTATGTGACACATGGAAGCAAGTGAATTTTGTACATTTTAAATTTAATGTTTTGTAATTACCAAGTTTTATGAATGTATATAATGCGTCAGTATTGATAAGTGCGATGCAATGTATATATTTCATGAGTTACTCTAAAATTGTGTTTTAGTAGATTTTAAGGTTAGCTCATCAAGTTTTATAGTTCGTTTTGAATTCCCTTGCACTGCCTTCATATTATACCATGATACCGTTTGAGAAAGTGTGTAAGAAAAACTTACTTTAGTTCGTGACAAATGATTTTAACAACATTATTTGTGGTGAATGAGTTGTGGTAACACGAATTTGTATGGATATATATCTGTAGAACATTCCCTCTCTAGTAATGGAAGTTATTTTTGTGCTGCACATCTGTTATTTGGAAGGGTTATCTACATTTTACAACCAGGAGTAACACAATAAATATATCACCGTTCTATGGTTTATTCACACAGTACTGACACAAGTAATTCAGTTATCCAGCACCAAGTTGTAGATCAGCACTTAATGGAAAATTATATAAACTGATTGTGATTATACCGATGTCCAGGAAGTGCAAGTGAAATGTAGAATTCAGGCGGAATCACACGTCCACTGGCATACTAAGCCTAGTGGACGTTGAAGCCAAGTTCTAGTATAGCATTCGGATTCGAAGTCCAGAGCGCAGCCAAATCAGCATCGAACAGCAGGACCACCGCAGTGTGGCATTCCGAAGTTGTTGAGGAGAACATAGCAGAATGATAAATGGCTTGTAGACGTCGGTAGCGGCGTTAAATAAGGCTCCACAGATAATGGAACCAGCGGCTGGGGTCGCTCTATATTCTGGGCGGCCAGTCTCCGAAAGTTAAGGGTGGCCAGTATCTGTGGTTTGAAGCGCGGGCACGCGAATGCGGGCTGCGATGATAGCAGCAAGCTGCGCACCAAGAAGTGCGGCCAGTGACACGTTTCTCGGTCGCGAGTAATGGAGAACGCCGCTTCTCGATGCGAAAATTTAGTAGTGGTGGATACCTCACTACAAAAGTCGTGTTTTCACTTACAATGTTCCTCTAATTCATTCTCGAATTGAGACATACACTACTGGCCATTAAAATTGCTACACCACGAAGATGACGTGCTACAGACGCGAAATTTAACCGACAGGAAGAAGATGCTGTGATATGCAAATGATTAGCTTTTCAGAGCATTCACACAAGGTTGGCGCCGGTGGTGACCTACAACGTGCTGACATGATGGAAGCTTCCAACCGATTTCTCATACACAAACAGCAGCTGACCGGCGTTGCCAGGTGAGACGTTGTTGTGATGCCTCGTGTAAGGAGGAGAAATGCGTACCATCACGTTTCCGACTTTGATAAAGATCGGATTCTAGCCTATCGCGATTGCAGTTTATAGTATCGCGACATTGCTGCTCTCGTTGGTCGAGATCCAATGACTGTTAACAGAATATGGAATCGGTGGGTTCAGGAGGGTAATACGGAACTTGGTCCTGGATCCCAACGGCATCGTATCACTAGCAGTCGAGATGACAGGCATCTTATCCGCATGGCTGTAACGGATCGTGCAGCCACGTCTCGAACCCTGAGTCAACAGATGGGGACGTTTGCAAGACAACAACCATCTGCACGAACAGTTAGACGACGTTTGCTGCAGCATGGACTGACTACCAGCTCGGAGACCATGGGTGCAGTTACCCTTGATGCTGCATCACATATAGGAGCGCCTGCGATGGTGTACTCAATGACGAACCTGGGTGCACGAATGGGAAAACGTCATTTTTTTCGGAAGAATCCAGGTTCTGTTTACAGCATCATGATGGTCGCATCCGTGTTTGGCGACATCGCGGTGAACGCACATTGGAAGCATGTAATCGTTGTCGCCATACTGGCGTATCACTCGGCGTGATGGTATGGTGTGCCATTGGTTACACGTCTCGGTCACCTCTTGTTCGCATTGACGGCACTCTGAACAGTGGACATTAAATTTCAGATTTGTTACTTCCCTTGGTTCTACCCTTCATTCGATCCCTGCGAAACCCTACATTTCAGTAGGATAATGCACGACCGCATGTTGCAGGTCCTGTACGGGCCTTTCTGGATACAGAAAATGTTCGATTGCTGCCCTGGCCAGCACACTCTCCAGATCTCTCACCAATTGAAAACATCTGGTCAATGGTGGCCGAGCAACTGGCTCGTCACAATGCGCCAGTCACTACTCTTGATGAAGTGTGGTATCGTGTTGAAGCTGCATGGGCAGTTGTACCTGTACACGCCATCCACGCTCTGTCTGATTGAATGCCCAGGCGTATCAAGGCCTTCCACTACCTTACTGGTAGCCATCCTACCCCACATTACCCTATCCTCCATGACGATCGACCCTTTCCTGACAACCGCAGTAAGGCTAACCATTTTGCTTCCCACCTCTCAGAGGTCTTCTCCACTCCTGATGATCCCCATTTTGATTAATCCCGCTTTCCCACCCCCTTGACCGCACTGATACCTCTGTCCAACTGCTCGCCACTAGCTTACAGTACTTGGATCAGTTACCCCCTCAGACATCAACACTCCCATCACCACACATGACATCACACTCGTCCTCTGCTCCAAATGCAACACCTCCCCTGGTCATGATGGTGTCACCTAGTGCCTCCCCCCCCCCCGCCACCCATCCTGACTGTCCTTGCTATCCTGTATAAATTCCTCCTATCCACTGGATTTTACCTCGACCTGTGGAAGACTTTGCGTGACCTGCTGTTCCCTAAACCATACAAATCCCCCTCTGATATCTCTATCATCCAATCTGCCTCACCTCTGTGTTCAGTAAGGTCTTCGAGACCATCCTCTCTCAGTGTATTCACCCCACCTTAACCAGCAACACTTCCTTCCCCTTACCCAGTGTGGTTTCCGGCCTTCCTTCGCAGCCGACGACCAGCTCCTTAACCTTACCACTCTTCTTTCCCTCCAACTTAACTCCTCTCGCTCCGCTATCTTTGTTTTCCTCGATCTCCAGAACATCTACAACCGTGCCTGGCATCCCAGGCTCCTCTTCAAACTACAGATCTATGCTCTTACTATCAACTTTGTCTGTCTCATTGCTTCCTTCCTTCCCATCGTCCCTCCTATGTGACTATCTACAATTCCAACTCCTGTACTTTCTATCCATCTGCCACAAGGCTCTGTCCTTTCCCCTCACCTCTTATCTCCTGTACGCTGCTGGTATGTCCAAACCTCCCCTGCCTGTTCATCACCTCCAATTTGCTTATCTCACTGCCTTTCTAGCACTTTATCCTACCCTTCAACGATCCCAACGTACCCTGCAAACCCACCTTGACCAATTCACCGCTTGGTGCAACCAGTGGTTCCTCCTGACATCTACCCTTCCTACCAACTCTAACCCAACCTTCCTACTGCCTCCTCCCTCAGGGATCCGTCCCCTCCACTCCCTTCTCCTGAGTGGCTTTCCCCTCTTACTCCCCCTCCCTGTCCTGTGCTCCCCTTCACTGTTTCTGCACTCGCTCCTGTCTTGTCTTCCCTCTTCATCTCCTGCCCCACCTGTTTCCTGCCTCTTGGTGCACCCACTGTCGCCCCTAAACTTTTCATCCTGCCCCCTCCCCTGCTGCACCTTGCTGTCCCCTCCTTTTCCATCCTCTCGGGTTTCTCCCTCAGAAGGTCCCACCTGGCGGTTTTGTTCTTCAATGTGCGTGTTCCAGGTGGGTTTAAAGTGTGTTGTTCTGGAGTGTTTTTAATACTGTGACCAGCTTTTAACCTATGCATGTGATTTCAGTGTCTTTTTTGTGTTCTACCAATCGCCAACTATTTTTCTTAACTTTATGTTTACTTTTTTAATTGTCCCCTCATGAACATCTCCATTTCAGTGTATTTCTACCTCCATTGTATCCCATTACTCTCTTTTATGTCCCCCTTTTTATCGCTTTACATGTAAAATTTTCTTATTGTATTAGCTGTCATGTCACTCGGCTGAAGAGCGGCGGATTGTGCCACTGACAGCCCTCCCATGACCTTATGGGGCAGGGGAATGAAATCACAATAAAGAAGGAAAAAAAAGCAGCCCCGGCAGTCAGTGAACTCCTGACGAAGATGGCGGAAATGGTCATCGGACGCTCGAGGATTTTATTCGAATTGACGAGCCTTGAAAACCGGCAACGTCTTACATCTTTTTGAGGGCTTGTGTATGTGAGCAACCATATAGTCGAAACTTTTATTTTTGTGCTATAGAATATGGAGCATATTGCAAACGCGGTAATGAGTAATAACATGGGTAACTGAAATGTACGGAGAAGTGTAAAGACGGACTTTGCTCACTACTGGGTATCAGTACAGAAATAAGTCTTGTTTATTCAAAGAGACTGCGATATACTGGATGCACAGTTGAGATTTTCATACTCCTTCAGCCATTAAGCACTTGCTACACTGACGGAAAAGAGTTCACAACACTAAAAAATAATTAACGTGGTGCGGTGAAATTTCGTGAACACATTTGTCTAGGTAACATACATATTTAAGTGATTAATATTTCAATATGACGAGTTAATATTAATGTGAGGTAAGTGATTGTCGGTGTTAAATGCTGATAAATTAAGAACAGGTGTAACCGTCAGAATGCTGAATGCAAGCACGAATTGTATTGGACAGTTGCTGTATGACTTTGTGGCATGGAGTCCTATGCCTGTGGCAAAAGGTCTGTCAATACAGGAGCGGCTAAAGCTGTTTGTGGAAGATGCCTCCAATGTGCTCGATTGGAGACAGATCCGGTGATCGGGCAAGTCAAGGAAACACGTCGATACTGTGCAAAGTACATAGTGTTACAACAGCGGTATGTGGGTGGGAGTCATAATGTTCATAAATGTCCCTGGAATGCTGTTCATGAACGACAGGTCGAATCACCAGACTGACGTACGGATCTGTTGTCAGGGTGTGTGGGATAACCGAGTGAGTGTTCCTACTGTCATACGACATTGCACCCCAGATTAAACTGCAGGTGTCGGACCAGTGAGTCTAGCTCGCAGACAGGTTGGTTACAGGTCTCAACTGGCCTCCTCATAACAAACACACGGCCGTCAGTGGCACCGAGGAGGAACCAGCTTTCATCAGAAGACACATCAGAAATCCATAATGCTCCCCAGTCAGCTCTCGCTTGACACAATTGAAGACGCAAATGGCGGTTGTTTGGAGTCAGTGGAATGCATGCTGCAGGGTGCCTTGCTCGGAGCTGTCCTTGAAGTAACCGAATGGCAATATTTTGTTTTTTGACTTTGCTGCCAACTGATACAGACACGTAAAAACACGCCTACCAACTTTCCTTCTTTACCGCCGGCGGCCTCCCAGGTCTCCAGATCTCATACCCCGTGATTTTTATCAGTGGGGTTACGTAAAAGACCGTTGTTTTATCCCTCTTGCGCCAGACACTCTTGAAAGTCTGCGACATCGCGTTGTTGAAGCTGTGAATTCGATAACGAGGGACCAGCTGCTTCGTGTGTGGCAGGAAATGACTCACCATTTTGATATTTGTCTTGTTGCTCACAATGAACACATAAAAATTTGAACTTTTCTCTTTCCAGGAACGTAGAAATTGTGTTTCTATCTTCTGATGCGGGTACACAAGCTCCAATGTATAGGCAAGCTGTTAGTGTGGCCCCTTGCAGTAAGTTCCACACCTTCCGATGAAACCTGAAGGAAAATGGGCATATGTGCTACGGTATTATGTTATGAAGTTCCTATTTTCCGAAAGCATTTAACTACGATCGATGCGATGTATTTGCCCACATGACGGTGCTGCAACTACCTTTTGTGACGAGAGGCCCATCACGTCTTTTAACGCTCAGGGAGCTTTCGTTGATATTAGCTATGTGATCAATAGATTCTACCCGTTGTTCTCAGTTTAATGAATCCCAACTGAGGCATTCATCAAGTACAGGGAAAATTTATCGATGTTTCTTCCGGAAATAAGAGACTCTCGATTGTCAAAAAATGGTTCAAATGGCTCTGAGCACTATGGGACACAACTTCTGAGGTCATTAGTCCCCTAGAACTTGCAACTAGTTAAACCTAACTAACCTAATGACATCGCAGACATCCGTGCCCGAGGCAGGATTCGAACCTGCGACCGTAGCGGTCTCGCGGTTCCAGACTGCAGCTCCTAGAACAGCACGGCCACTTCGGCTGGCAGACTCTCGCTTGTAGTCATCCTGTTGATTCCCATGCAAACTGTAATGAATCACTCACTCTAAATGAGGCGACAGCTACAGGCTGTAGCAATGACCTACATTCATTGTCATTATATTTATTCTGAAGTTAATTGTGTTCTCTACCTAATCCAAAAATCTATGCAATGATCCTTTACATATGCTCAAAATTAAAACCCTTTTGATGAGTAGCCGTGTTCTGTTGGTCGCCTTTTTATGTTTCATGCTTCAAGCGATTAGCCGCGAACCTATAAATGCTCAGATTGTGACCATAAGTTAGTTGGTCTCACAAGCATGCATAAGGTGTTGAGCCCAAATTCGCGGGACTTTTTTCCTCAGAATACCAGATTATTGTGATTAATTGCGTACTGATTTATCCAGGCTCAGAAACAATTTCTACTCATGACTAAGATATTTCAATAGGCCGATAAGTACGATGGCATGTGATTTGTGGATGTCTATGAGGAAACCTGTACACGCAGATCTTTTCCTTGGCTACTGTGTTTTGAATTTGTAAGAAGTGGTATTTTGACTGGAAATTTCATGTATTTCGCAACTTAAGTGCTACATCACAACAACAAATGTATTTCCTATACAATTTTGTTATAACATTTCAAGAGCTCATCTTAAAGAATACGATTAAATTCCTGGGATTTTTCAGTGCCCCAAATCAACACATAAAAATGCGAGCAATTCATAAATTAATTAGATCCTGAGACACCGTGTATGGAATGGAGACTGGTATGAAATAGTAATATGATAACGAATCTCGTTCTTTATGTGGATAATTAAGCTGTGGACAGTGTCTACTATTTTAAGAAAGAAATATGTTCCAAGATTAAGGATCCTAAAGCAGTCACCAGAAAATCATCAAGAGAACTCCACGGCCTAATGTGCTGATGAATTATTTTGAGCTGCAGAATGTTTACTACAACTAACAACCTTGCTGTCATGAGTATGCCCACACCATAGTTGATTATTTCTTATGGTGGACCAGATATATTTGAATTTTACGTCAAAGGCATCTATGGCGTCACTTACTACTGAAAAAGCTGCTTTCTGGAAAGTAAATGTATATGGAGGTGTTGGTGTATTCTACAGATCTACAAACAACTTTTGACTGTTTGTGTGACAGAGTGCCAAAATTAGAAATGGTGTACTTCTACAAAATTTTAAGAAGTTTAGCTGTTGATCCTAATACCTTAAAAGAGTTGTATAGCAAAATTTAGCATAAAAATGAACGTATAGGATAATTATTTGAATTACCATTATCAGCTATCTTTAAGGGTTCTTTGTTCTCTTCCAGTAAGATTTATATTAAAGTTTCAACTGTTCGCTATCTGTTAAGGCATAAGCACTTATAGCCAAAACTAGCTTGGGCGAATGTTCACGCTTATAAATAAGAATTAAGAAATGATTGCGTTGTTTGCGAATGCGGAAAACTTATGTTGTTTATGTTTTAGGTTACAACTAGTTGCTGTTTGTGGTGCCTGTGTCAGAGAGAAGTAATACACAGACACAGACACATACATTTAATAGGCGCTCAGCAGCTTTGTAATCTTGTGTTACGTGTGGCAAGGGTCTATACCGGTTTTCACAGCAGAATTGCAAGGATATTCGATGGTAAGACATTGCATACGTGTGTATGTATGTATGTGTTTGTGTGTATAAATTGTCATTTGTTAGGTCGACACTGTTAAATTCTCACGCTGCCGAACTGTTTCACGTGATGTTAGCTTTTACTATTACATAGGACTCTTCAAACACTTAACTGAAACATTTGTTCTTGTTAGGAAGGACATCAAATTGTAGGTATCACTTAACGTTATCATCTGTCGTTGGCCGCCCCTTGTAGCTGAGTGGTCAGCGCGACGGAATTTGATGCCTAACGGCATCATCATCATTTCATTCCCATCAACACGCAAGTCGCCGAAGTGTCGTCAACTCGAAAGACTTGCACCAGGCGAACGGTCTACCCGACTGGAGGCCCTAGCCGCACGGTGTTTCTATCATCTGTCGTTGGCACTTCAACAGCAATGTGCAGCGTCAGGTAAATAAGTGTTCGTTGGTCCTACAGCCTGTACGATGTGTTATCTTTGAAGATACCACACTGAAGTGACAAAATTCATGGGATACCTCCTAAGGTAGTGTCGAAGCTCCTACTGCCCGACGAGCAGCAATTCGACTTGGACCGTACTCAACAAGTCGTTGGAAGGCTCCTGGAGAAACAGTGAGCCATTCTGCCTCCACAGACATTCATAACTGCGAACGTGTTACCGGCGCAGGATTTTACGCACGAACAAGTCCCTTAATTATGTCCTACAAATGTTCGATGGGATTAACGTCCTGTGTTCTAGGTGGCCATATATTTCACTCGAATTGTCCAGAACGTTCTTGAAACCAATCGTGAACAGTTGTGGCCAATGACAAAGCGCATTGTCATCCATAAAATCTTTATTGTGGTTTGGGAACATGAAGTCCATGAATGGCAGCAAATGGTCTCCAAGAAGCCAAACATAAAGATTTCCAGTCAATGGTCAGCTCAGTTGTACCAGAGGACCAATTCCATTCCATATAACTAGAGCCCACACTATTATACAGCCACCACCAGATGCACAGTGCGTTACTAGGAACCTGGGTGGTTAACGCACCCGCCTAGTAAGTAGGAGATCCCGGGTTCGAATCCCGGTCTGGTACACATTTTTACTCGTCGCCGCTGATTCTGCGTAATGTTCCGCTGCGGTTAACATCAGTGTTCCCCTTCAGTTTACATGTAATGTTTAACTGCTGTGGATTCTGCGTGGTGTCTGTTCTTTCGGATGGAGGCCCGAGAAGATTTCACAAGCACTATACACCGGGAAAGCCTACATTCACTTATGAATTTATCATGTCTTGTTTAATTTACTACATACCTGTCGCCCTACATGGGGCGACTTTATTTTCAAATCCGTTTGCACTAATTTACTACATTTTGGGGGCGCAACACGCGGTGACATCATTTGCATTTCATTCCTCATTCACTATATTTTATTAAATTTTTAACTCCAAGCAAGAGGTAATGACGCACGAACTCTTGGATTCAACAACGTACACTACTATGTGTACATCATCATCTATATAATTTCTCTGTAATTTACAGGTATATGTTTTGCAGTGGGATCATAGAACCAATTTCATAGTATTTCCAGATCTTTCTATTCTCCAATAACACGGGTGGAAAATTAACACCCAGAGCATTTAATGACAGTTCTGTTTTCACTCATTTTATTAAGATGGTCATTCAAAAAAGGGGAATCACAAAAATTGTAAAGGAAAACATAGGTACAAAGAAGGTAACTGCGAAGAAACCATGGGTAACAGAAGAAATACTGCAGTTGGTCGATGAAAGAAGGTAGTACAAAAATATTCAGGGAAATTCAGGAATAAAGAAATACACGTCGCTGAGGAATAAAATAAGCAGGAAGTACAGGACAGCTAAGACGAAATGGCTGCATGAAAAATGTGGAGAAATCGAGAAGAAAATGGTTGTCGAAAGGATTGACTCAGCATATAGGAAAGTCAAAACTACCTTCTGTGAAATTAAAAAATGGTTCAAATGGCTCTGAGCACTATCTATGGTCATCAGTCCCCTAGAACTTAGAACTACTTAAACCTAACTAACCTAAGGACAGCACACAACACCCAGCCAACACGAGGCAGAGAAAATCCCTGACCCCGCCGGGAATCGAACCCGGGAACCCGGGCGTGCGTGAAATTAAAAGCAGTTGTTATAACATTAAGAGTGCAAAGGTAATACCGCTGTTAAATGCAGAGGAAAGAGCGGTAGAGGATTTGTTTAATGTCGTAGAAGAAGTAAAAGATGTCGATTTAGAAAAAATAGGGTACCCAGTATTGGAATCAGAATTTAAGAGGATCAAACAAGACAGAAGGGATAGATAACATTCTATGGGAATACCTAATATCATTGAGGGAAGTAACAACAAAACGATTATTCACGTCGGCGTGTACAATTTATGAGTCTGGTGACATACCTTCTGACTTTCCGACAAGCATCATCCACACAATTCCGAAGACCGCAAGAGCTGACAAGTGCGAGAATTACTGCACAATCAGCTTAACAGCTCATGCATCCAAGTTGCTAACAAAAATAATACGCAAAAGAATGGAAAAGAATATTGGGAGTATGTTAGATGACGATCAGTTTCACTTTAGGAAAGGTAAACGTATGGGAAGAGCAATTCTGACGTTACGGTTGACAATGAAAGCAGGACTAAAGAAAAATCAAGATACGTTCATAGGATTTGTCGACGTGCAAAAAGTGTTGGACAATATAAAATGATGTAAGACGTTCGAAATTTTGAGCAAAATATTGGTAAGCTATAGGAAGAGACCTGTAATATGCAATATATACAAGAGCCAAGAAAGAATAATAACAGTGGACGGCCAAGAACGAAGTGCTCAGATTACAAAGGAAATAAAACAGGGATTTAATCTTCCAACCCTACTGTTCACTCTGTACATCGAAGGAGCAATGATGGAAATTCAAGGTGAAGGGTTATCAGTGAGAGGATTCGCCGATGAGAGTGCTAACCTGAGTGAAAGTGAAGAAGGACTACAGGATCTGCTGTATGGAATGAAATGTCTAATTAGTACAAGATGTGGATTGAGAGTATAACGAAGAAATACGAAAGTAATACGACGTGTCAAAAATGACAACAGCGAGAAACATAACATCAGGACTGATGGTCACGAAGTAGATGAATTTAAGGAATTCAGCTACCTAGGCAGCAAAATAACCAGTCACGGACCGAACAACGAGGACATCAAAAGGAGATTAGCAGTCGCAAAACGGGCATTCCTGGCCAAGAGAAGTCTACTAGTATCAAACATAGGCCTTGATTTGAGGAACAAATTTCTGAGAATATTGGTTTTGAGCACAGCATTGGTATGGATATGAAACATGGGTGACAAACTGCCTATTGGCTTCTGTCTCGGGTTTTTCGGCCGACGTTCATATAATGATTTTACTGACGTTTCGCCAGCACGAATGGCTGACATTGTCAAAGCTTCACCCTCCATTGCCGGTGGTGAAGTGGAGCCGAGCTCGCGGTTGCAGACTATATGTAACTGGCGCGCCAACGTCCGAGGGCTTCCCCAGGGTCATTTCCGGTGCGGTTCTCCTCTTGCTGACTGCGACGGTCGTTCGCTGCAGTACGGGGCGCTAGGATCCGTTTGCCTTAAGGCTTTCCTCTTTCTTTTTGAAACTGTTCGCGTGTTTCTGTAATTCTACAGCTTCACTGAACAAGTGCGTGTGATAGTGCTTCTCTACAGTCAGAACTTCCGTGTATACGAATTTTATTACGAGGTCGGTTTCACTCAGTGCGTGCTCTGCCACGGACGATTTCTCCACCTGCCCCAACCTGTAGTTTCAAAAGAACCATGTTTTCTGAATCCGTACTGTCATGTGCCAAGACATCGTTTTCCGATACTTCATTAAATTAATACAAACCATATGTACAAAAATCCTACCACAAAGCAATGTTGACAATATACAGCTATATTCTTTTTTTGTGTAGGTGTGACCTAAACCACGTTGCAGTCATTAGGTACCGATCTTTCGGGTAGCGAGAGGTTGTATACGATTGCCTAACTGGAGCTACTTCATCAGTATACTCCGAAAGAATAGAAGTTTGTGGGAAGACTTGCCTTTGTTAAGTCACTTAAGTTGCTTCGCCATATCGAGTGAATTCCAAATTGCTGATGCTGGCAGCTACTTCAGATTCGAACTCGGGAATGTTTACAGCAGCCTTTTTGTTGAGGAATGCCGGAAAACCGTGGTTAGCAACCTTAGTATCGGTGTCGTCGGTAACATTACCATTGCTTTATGTTGTTAAGAAATAGATTATGCCTTGCCGCTGGAATAATTTACATACGACCAGGCTGTCTGAATTTTCTGCCAGATTTCGAGAGTGGGGTTTCGTTGTGGTAACTCTGCCATGTCTGCAGCTCGGAAGACAAGATACGCGGCCGAGCGGTTCTAGGCGCTTCAGTCCGGAACTGCGCTGCTGCTACGGTCACAGGTTCGAATCCTGCCTCGGGCATGGATGTGTGTGATGTCCTTAGGTTAGTCAGGTTTAAGTAGTTCTAAGTCTAGGGTACTGATGACCTCAGATGTTCAGTCCCATAGTGCTCAGAGCCATATGAACCATTTTTGGACCAGATATCGCGTACAGAATTTGTCATATTATTTCAAATGCTTCACGAGGCCACACGAAAAATATTCTGCAATAATAGTAGTATCTGAGTAGTATAGAAGATAAGATAATGTAGTTAATGTAATTGTTTGCCTGTCTGTGAATACCACCTCAAATTATTAGAAGTGAAAAACTTTAAAGAAAACACAATATGTTGACATTACTTTTCACTGCTCCTGGATATGTAATAACTAAATCCTAAGTCTAATCTTCTCATCATTTTTCACATTATGACAACTGACCAAGCACTATTATTGGGTTATGTGTGCAATATCTTTGACGTCCCCTCTCGGTAAACTCACATAATCCCAATTTACACAACACTGTAAAGAAACGTTTGCTAGATTAGAAATGTATGCTAAGCTTTTATGCGATGCAGTAATGTCCATCTATAGTGAAAGAACCAATACGTGATGTTGGTTCATAACGTGAAAAATTTCGAGAAATTTTAACTCAATTATATCTCGTTACTTTACCCTCCTAGGTTATCATGAAAAAGTAATTTACTGTTAAGATATTTTGAGTTCTGTTTCTTGTTGAGATGTGGATATTTTCTCCCACAAAGTCTGATTTCCCAAACCGAGCTGCTGCCTCTAAAGTGTGAGCAATCAACTCTAGACCATTCTGGGTGTAAGACCCTTCTGGATGTAAACAGATTACACTTTATCAAGGCGGTTTTCTTGCCTTTTACCACTAAAGCTACATTTTATCAAGCACACAATGTTTTGTTTCTGTCATACGACGACTGAGTTGAATTTTGGACAAGCGCGAGCTGCTGAAAGAAGTGTTTGCATGGGTTGACACAGAAGCCAATTACAAGTTTCAGCAGCTGTATGTGGAATAGTCTACCAGATTCTGTGTTAATAGGCATGCAGACATGTATATAATATGAGCCACTCTTCCTGCTTATATAGCGGGTGTTAAGGGTATGGGTGCAAACATTTGGTCACTGATAATTTTATATGTGTCCACTGCAGTGTGTTAGTTTTTTTTTTCTCTGTGTATAACATGATTACCGCAAACACGTCACAAAAATTACTTCCTGATATTTTCTGCACCGTCATAACTGCACCGCGTAGCGGAGGACGCATGTCAATCTAGACTGCCCGTTTCGCCTTCGCGCTTTACGCTTTATCGAACCAACCTAAACGGATGATATTACCAACAGCTGTAATTATCAGTCTGTAAATGAAGTAAATACGGTCGCAATGTTGCTGAATACACTGTCCTGTGTCATCAACAGAAATATCTGTACTTTTGCCCATTACGCCTTGTATGGCTTTGGTGGCATTACCAGATTTGGCTATAATAAGGGATTATTCGGGGGAATATATGGAGTTGGCTCTTCGTCATTTTGGTATTTGCATAGTGCAATGTTTAAAAAAAAAAACAGGCATGGCAAAAACTAAGACAGATGGATAGATGTAGCAAACGAAAGGTGGTGGTGACTTTAAAAGCAAAAGGAGACAAAACTTGTGCAAAAGGGAGTTTTTAATGATCTGAAAAGTTAAAACTCATATTAGTTTCTTTGCAAGCGATTTCTTGGATATGACAATTTCTACTACAGTCGCAAATTTACTCCTGAAATAATAATGAAAAAACAGCAAATTTTATAAGCATGTAAACAGTAATCATCTTAAACTATGATGTCTCAAACATTGTAATACTATGTTCTGTAACTGAAGAGAAGCATGTAACAATTTTGTGATAATTTTGTTCTCTACACATTCTTTGAAAACAAAGCTGAGATGTCTGAGGTTCTCTATAGTCTACGATAGATATTTAATGTCTGATAGAATTTTGATTGCTGCAGATTTTACAGGGGTTTCACAGGAAGGGAAGGCATTTAGTGTTAACATCACCTAGGAAAACATGCATCATATCTTGATCCCATTAATTTACTGATCTCCACTTTTTTGACATCAATTTGTCGCTGAGATGGTCCCAGGATATATCTGTAAGAGAAGCTGGTAAAAGAATTGATTAATATGTAGAATTACTGCAGAGATAGATGGTGGACAGAAACAATTTTAAATGCTTGTAGCGGTGCTGATAAACAATTGTTGAGAAAAAAACTGGATACGATTCGCCTCTTCCGTGATCAACAATGAAGTTAGACCATCAGGATGCTGTGAGCCCAGTTCAAGTGGCCCGCCAGAGACGATGTCATCAAACGTTTACTTCGTTTGTTTTCCTAAAACCTAACAAGAGAGCTGTTCGAAGATCGGACACGAGTAGAATGATTTTACCGGTTTTAGCTCGCTAGCTCACTCACTAGCTCAATACCGCAATTTCTGATTGATTCAACCGATTTTTAGATTCAGTCTATTTAAACCATTCCCACCGATTTCTGAGCTTTAGCTCTATACCTCAATTTCAGACTAACTCTACCGATTTTATCTATTTACCTCATTTTTTCGTTCACCAACAGATTGCTAAGTTCTTTATTTCATATGAAAGGTGAATGTAAGAAAAAAAAGTGCACGTCAAATTCACCCATTTTTAATTCATTCTATAAAAGGTGAACGTAAGAAAATAAATTTAATGACTCATTTCCGTAGGTGAAAGTAAGAAATTAAATTTAATATCATTATTTATTAATGGTGAACGTAAGAAATTAGAAGGTGAATGTATAAAATTATTCGATGGCCTCCTTAGCTGCCATAAACATTTTGTTCTCTCATGCTGTATGAGTGCACATTTCGTATAGGTAAGAAAATCACATCGCTATGCTTTCAACTACTTTTTGAAAATAATTAAATCTTATCTGTTTTAATAATTAAATTTCGAACAATGATCAGTTAAATTGAAGTTAATGTAAATGGACAACAAAATGGAAATCGACAACAAAAAATGGGCAACAATGACTGCTGATATGCGAACGTTCGAACAGAAGAGCAACTGAACTAAGGGGCTACAGACGGTGTCTCTTGAACGACAATTCAGCGGACATTGCTGCGTTGGTCCTCCGCAGCAGTCACCATGTTCGTTCACTCCAACTTAATGCTGTTCATAAGCGACGAAGAAGCGCAACGGGTCGTCCACTGAGCGACAACAGAAGGCATTTTCAGGTAAATCACTTTTTCTGCTCCATCAGGCAGATGGCAGTTGGCATGTACGGCTTGAAACGTTTGAAAGGGAACACCCTGTAACAATAGTCGAAAGGTTCCAGGTTGGAGGAGAGAGCGTTACCGTCTGGGGAATGTTTTTGTAGAGTCCCCTAGGTGATCTCGTCATTATAGAAGCCACAAAGAATCAACACAAGTATGCATCTAACCCTGGGGGCAATGTACACACCTATATGCAGATTTTTTTTTCCTCGCTACGATAGCACAGGTGGACAATACAACGCCCCTCAAAGTTCGCAATGGACGTGTTTGGTTATAAAAATACCACTATGAGTTCACAGTACATCCCTGTCCACCATCCTCCCCGCCTGTAAATACAATCACACCGTGGATCCCGAACCGGGAAAGTTAGCGCAGCTGGCCACAATACTGGAGTTAGCATGACTCCCTATTCCTGACCTCACTGACTCTCTTCTTGCACCTCCCACAGTGTTCCTCTCTGTTAAAGGTGGTCACATTAATATTTGTGTCCAGTGCATGCGATGGGGTAAAGTGATAGATCCTTCACTCGGCAAAGGCGGTGACATGCTTTGAAAAATACATGTGGGTTGGATGAACACAGCTAATTGAATAACTGTGGGCAAGGTGAAGTAATTGCATGTGACGTCCAAATTCTGTGCACCTCATGAAATATGCTCTTATACATTCAGTCACCGTGTAGTCTATCTTCTACATAAGTTTTGCAGAATAGTCTATTTATGTGGGAATGTGAATATCCTGGAGGTTATCTGTTTTTATTCGTATGCTACTACCGCTTTCTCCATTACAAGAAAGAGATGTAATGTGGGCGACTGAGGGATGGTCTTTACTCCAGCAATGGGTGTGCTGCTGATTCCGCCCGTTACAATTAGACACGCCGTTCTCTGGAACTTCTTGACCTCCTTAGCTGTAACTTCTACTTTATTCCACCCTACTGCAAACGCATTATTTATAAGTCTGATTGCAGAAGTGGGTATCCAGTATTTGCTCTTGGGACATGGACCCTACTTATTTCCCACTGCCCGTTATAATGAGTATAAGAGAACTTTCCGTCTTAGAACTTATATCTGAGAAACCCATGTTAGTTTTGTGATGTCACCGCCAGACACAACACTTGTTAGGTGGTAGCCTTTAAATCGGCCACGGTCCGCTAGTATACGTCGGACCCGCGTGTCGCCACTATCAGTGATTGCAGACCGAGCGCCGCCACACGGCAGGTCTAGAGAGACTTCCTAGCACTCGCCCCATTTGTATAGCCGACTTTGCTAGCGATGGTTCATTGACAGATTACGCTCTCATTGGCCGAGACGATAGTTAGCATAGCCTTCAGCTACGTCATTTGCTACAACCTAGCAAGGCGCCATTACTAGTTACTATTGATGTTGTAAAACATGTACTGTCAAGAGCGATGTTCACCTATTATGGATTAAAGTTAAGTATTCCAACAGATACGTACTATTTTAGCTAGTCTCAATTCCTTGTCATGTTCCAGACCTCACGCCAGCCTGCGTGAGCTTAAACGCGTGCCTTTCGGCTTCCTTCATAGTGGATTGGCTGTCTTGCCAATCCACAACAAGTTTCACAATCATCCCTTAATACTTCAGTACGCCTTCCACTGATAGAATTTTGTGGAAAGGCTTAGCCTACCAGCCACTGTCCTGGATATGTTTACTCATGGACAGTTTTACTGCGACTGGCTATTAGATCCTGTTCCTTCCATAATTCTTGTGCAATGTCAAAAACAGATTGTGCCTTTGTTCTAACTGTACTTTCACCATCATTCTGGCTCCTGAATATCGTCCATAATCTGCCAAACTGCCAACATATAATAGTCTCAATGTCATGCTCTTATGCAGCTCTAACATCGCATTGGAAGATTGTATTTCTAAAAAGCTATACAATATCCAAAACGAGGCACAGAGCAATTTCTGGAAAATGTACAGTTTCTTCTACCTCTCCAGTAAGTTAGTAAGCTACTGTTTTTCATGATTTACCTACTAGGTATGAATGTTGGCTTCCATGTAAGGGGAACTCAGTTAACCTTCTTTCCCTAATGTGCAAATTAACCAGTTTTTGTAAGTCCTTAAAAAGAGGCTTGATATGATCAGTTTTCCCTGTTTTTGAATTTAAAACAATACTCATAGTCCAACAACAATTTGGACTGATTGTTGCTGCTACACTGACTTCAAAATGTCAACATAGGAGTCTGATTAATTTTGGTCATGCTTGCTGTAGCAGAGCATTTCCATCTGGGCCCGGTGACCTGAATAGAGACACATTCTATCGACCACAGCAGTTTCTCGAAGCCACCACATTCTTTGGCAGATTCCCAGATTTCCTGAATGTTACCTGTAACCCAGTACTTCGCTGGGATTGAATCCTGGTCTGCGTTACCTGTCAGAGTGCCAGAAGGGAAGTGAGTCTTGAGGAGTACATCCAACGTTTCGTGCGCAGTCCTTGTACAACCATCCTCCTTCCTTAGTATGCCTCTTGAAATTGCCGGCGTTCTGGTGAGGATAATGGGAAGTCTGGTTTCACCTGCTCATGAAATACCTTCCACAATAATTGTTTCTATTGCTCAATAAAAGCACTGGATTAGGTGAGGGCGTCCCAACATTTGACCATTTGTTCTTTCCTTCTTAGCTGCTTTCTTCGCAGTTCGAGGTTATCTGACCTTTCTCCGAATCTACTAGTTTATCTATCGTTTTCAATAGTGTAGCATCCAAGGTGTTGTACGTCAAATTTTCTCCTGGAGCGATACTGAATGACACATCTGGCCAGCACAACGTCAGATGAGTACCTGTACCCTTGGTGACTCCCGTGACTGTCACTGGTAAGCTGAAACGATCCCCTACTATTTCACTATTTGTCCCGTTGATTAGCAAACCACTGTCCCATAATTCCATCTCCGTGGTTGCTGTCCAGTTCCCATCGCCATAACGCTTGGCTGATATCCTCTGCTTAGCGAATACAGAATACAACCAGTGCGTCCCAACTTGCTGAAAATGTGGCGTAGGCTTCTGTATTATTCTCTGACACTCCAAAGCTTATGCTTCTGCCCTAAATAACTGGATCTCACACGACCCCTTGCCCGTGAAAACAATCTGTGATGGACAAATGGAAACTGACTCTGTTAGACATCTACTCAACTCTATACTCGACATAGCAGCATGAGTATCCCCCTCCTTAGAAAGTAATAAAACCTCTGGTGTCCTGAACTGTATGCGCTTCTTTCAATAAAACTTCATTTGCACTCCCATCTTGCGTTAACTCATACGTGTGCGCATTCGTTCTCCTAATTCGGTCTGAAAATTCTTCTACCGTTTCACCCGTTTCTTGCATCATCCTCCCCAATTTTTATCTAAAATAACAGGCACTGTTTTGTTTCCTAAACATTTGCAATAATCCCTCAACCAACTCTGTGAATGTAGTAGCATCCTTTAACCCCTCTTGGTATGTTACATAAGTCTTTGTGTCACCTACTAACCGTAACCTCGCCTTTTGCTAGTCAACGACACACACATCGCAAGTGCTTGGTACAAATTTATCGCAAGGAACGACGTGACCTGTTAATCCACATTTAGATGGTACCAAGTTAACGTGGCTATCATTCCCACGAACCTGCGGTAATTCTGTAGGGCTGCTAGGCCTTTCAAACGACACACTCACATCCCTTAACGTTACCCTAGACATGTCTAGCTACACAGAAAACATAGAGAGAAGGCAGTTGCTGGACTCACCCTATTCGGTGTTTCTCAGTTGCTCCGCACAGTGCTAGTCAGAGTTGTGCCGTGGGTGCGCCTGACACCACTTGTTATGTCAGATGGCCACTTGTTACGACGTCTGCAGTACTTATTACGGGCGTTTGCTACTTGTTAGCAGCAGACACAGTGGCTGCTCCAAAGACTGAGACGGCGTGGAGTTTTACAATTATTTATTGAACTTTATTTACAATTTCTCCCTAGTCGTCCCTGCCCAGCCCTGCGGATCCCTCCGCCTGGCTGCTGCTGTGTAGATTCTCCGACCGCCGCCGATCGCACTCTGAGCCTCAGGCCACCAGTGCTCCGCTGAAGTCAGGATGCCCTGTGGTTGAGGTGAACTCGTCGTCGCCCGGCAGCCGCGTCGCCGTGAGGTCAGCTGCCGACACCTGCTGCACCGGCGATTGGGAAGCCGTCAGTCGCGATGTCCGCGACGTCCCATCATGGACGGACCACGCGGCGTGGCCGGGTTGCCGTGAAGTCCGGGCGTCAGTCCCCGGCGCCGCCTGTGAGCGAGACCGCGCTGCGGCCGGTCCTGCTGGAAGTTCTCGCTGTAGTTAGTCAGCCATGGTACCGACCGAACCCGGACCGACCCCCATCTGGCGGCGAACGGATGACTCCTGCAACCTGTAACAGACTTCTGGAATCATCACTTACTAAGATTGAACATTCGGACATGGACCATGTCCGTTCTCAGATCCGAACTGCTTCCTAATGGCTTCTGTCAGTTGCTGCCTGCGCTCCACTGTTTATATCCGGCAGGAGGACGTTTTTTACCCTCGGTAACAGCTTCTTGTTATTACTCCTGCAGTATATTGCAGCATAACTTAGCGTGCTGGCCCCACTTCTCCTTACTCAGCACTCTCCAGGCTTCGTTCGGCGCTCGGTCTGCGTGCGTCCTTGCGTCAGCCGGTTGGTGGACTGCAGCTGTCAGCAAGGCTGTATGTGCCGCGCCTACTTCGCAATGCCATGATGGCCGGCTGCCTCTGATTTGCCATTCTCCACTGCGTGAAACAACGATTACTACATGTGGCCGCAACAGTATTCTTAAAAGGCACTTCAAAATATCTTTTGTAGGTGGTTTCCTATGTAGAAAAGATGACATTGGAACTTATCAACATTTATTGAACATAATTATTACAAAATAAAATGTTATTTACAAATTTTTAATTGAAAAATAAATTATTGTTACACGTAACTTCAAAATACATTTTTTTTTGTAGCAAAACACACATTAGATCTTAAATTTCAACTTTTGCTGCAGAGAATAATTATTATAAAATTTAAATTCATTAACAAAATTTGACTTGGAGAAAATTTATTGAACTCAATGTCTACCCCTACCGCATTAACTTATCCAGTCTTGCAGCACATGTTTGCGTGTTCTTGGCAGTGAAATGATTGACATCTACTGCACTTTTTGTTTGTCTTTCGGCCTTTCTTCGATACACACTCTTTACACACGCCCATTTTCAGTTCTTTTGCACCTGAACTCGTTCCTGCAATATTCTCCAAACTAAATTTGATCTTGTAAGAAAGATTTTTTGTCATTCTTTCCTCTCGAATTTGGTTTGGTAGCTCATATCCAAATTCTCTTAGGAATAACCGCCTTCTGAACAAATTATTTTGGTTGAAATTTGGATTGAGATGTACATACAACACACAGAAATTTATAGCAGCAATATCTAGCACGTTATAGAACAAACCAAAAGGCCATTGTTTGGTACACCATTTACAGGAATAACAGCTGGCTGGCGAGTTTATCTGTTGCGTCATCTCCTCCTTTCGGTTTGTTGCAATGTCGTATACTTCAGGCTTCTTATGCTTTTCTAAAGGCAAGCTACAGTCATGGTGTATTGTAGAGAATAATAGAATAACTTTATTTTCCCTTTTGGCTCGTACGAAACCAAAGTTACGTCCCTCTGGAATACTAAGATGATTGAACGTACTGGTGTGCTATTGATTGGCTGCATTTCGTTCTGAAGCTCACAATTGTTCTTTCTGAGAGTTCCTACTGATATTAGATTTTTATTAAAAGTTTCTTGGCCAGATTATACACCGCAAAGAAATTATGTGTGGTAATGTTTTCCCCAGTTTCCTCAGCATTTTAAACAAGCCTCAAAAGAACGTTTGTTTCTCGTGGTCCATTTTCCAGCTTTCCTGTATACAGTCTGACGCACAAACATATGCTATTTTTACGTCAGATAAGAATCACAATTTTACCTCATATTTTCCTCTGGCTTTTGAAGGTATATACTGCCGGAAGGTACTCCTTCCTCTGAATGGAACCACTTGCTTATTCACTGTGACATCTTCGTAAGGAACGAACATTATAGGCAACGGTTCCAGAAACATTTCAAAGGAAGTCCTGGTAACAGCCAGTTTATCATGACGTCACCTAGCTGGTCGATCTTTTTTGTTGTCAAATCTGAGAAATCTGTTGACCGTATGGAAAAGTTGAAGTGTCATCGTTGCACGAGAAACTGGCGGAGCATTCCTGTTGTCCCATATCTCTTTAAGAGATTCTCCAGTATGTTTGTACACACCAGCTAAGATAAGATGTCCCAAGTAAGCATTCAGTTCCTGACTTGTATTAGGAGTGTAAGTCGCATTTTTGACTTGTGATACCCATCTCATTTCTCTGTTGGTTTCGTTCAAAATGACTGTCATCATCTCTTCAGTTATGAATAGTAGAAATGATGATACTTTTCGTCAATCCATTAAAGAGCAAACCCCATAGGCCCTGGAACAGGATGGAAAATGTTTTCACATCTAAAATAAAAATCTAAAACAAAGAAATATAAACTAAACTAGAATTAAATACAGTGCAATAAAATAAATTACAAAGAAACACAATAAAACCTAAACCTGACAAAATGTAAAAATATCCTGCATACAAAACCCAAGGAGTTACGCTTGATAGAGGTTTTCATCTCCCTAGACAGTCTACACACAGGAGATAAAAGGGCAACAATGAGAAACCCAGTCCCAGCATCGCGATCTCCACCAAAACAATCACTAATGGCCTGACCGGGTTCCGAACCCAGAAACACGCCTATGACAGCCCAGAGCATTAGTGGCTAGATTAAGATACAGTGCAATAATAAACATAGTATACCCATCAAAAGCAATTCCGTATAATATATTTATTACACTCACCTTGGTGTTGACTCGGTTGGAGGATTTGTAGGCTAATTGTGCCATTACGCAACGTATATACTCCTACAACTTCATCGGTTTCTTTAGATAACGATACACCGCCTTTATCTACTTCACAATCACATCATTGTCCCCACTTCCAGCTGATACGTCATCAACATCATTTGAACCATCAAGAAAATCTAGAAAAATCAGGATTATCGACAGGATCATCTACCATTTCATCATCTGACTCATTCAAAAGCCTTTCTAACTGGTAACCACTTAGGAAACTTCTGCCGATTTTGGCACACAAAATCAGGCTAATGACGTCGTTGTTATACTTGTACCTAGTCCTACAAAAATAACAATTTGAAATGCCTCTGAACCATTGTAGACCATACAGTGACAATTCCATTTATTTCAAATAAAATATTGTTAGAATTCAAATGACAATTTTTGCCTGGGTCTAAACAACCCATTCACAATATGTGTGTCAAAGTTGGGTGTCTCCGAAATTATTTTATATTTTGAAATAAAACTGAGGATTACGTAACGTCCTTTAGGATATAAATATTAATGGCGGTTTTCTGTTAATTTTAGTAAACTAACTGAGTCAGTTAAATCCATTAACAATAAGAAAGTTAAACGACCAGTGTTTTAGGAATAGAACTATGGGTAAAGATGCAGGGAGCGATAGGTAGTATTCAGATATGTGTCTTCAGGTTCATCCAATGAGACCTATCTCGCTTGGGAGAGCCTGCCAGCAACCATGGTCAGTCTTACGACAGGACAGTGACATACGGAAATCTATCACTGATCAAAATTTATTTATGTGCTAGTCAGTTCTAACACATAATATACATCTGTGTATATGTATTCCTCCAAATCCCGTCATATTATATAGGTTTCATTGCCTAATTGGCGAAAGTTCTGCCCCATTTTACGATATTTCGTATTTAGTTACTTATACAAAATATTTACGTCTGTGGTGGAAGGACCTTTTGGTAACACCTCAACAAAGAAAGTAAATAAGAAAAGCGAAATACACTGTAGGTTTGGTTTGCGTTCTCGTTCAAAATGGGCAGGTAATATAGCGACCTTCAGAAAAGAATATTGGAGTGTACGCTACTTTCGACTCTCCATCCTGCTTCTCAGAAGTAAATACGATGATGCAGCCGTCCTAACAAATCTTCGGTTGCTGGGTAATGGGTATGTAACATTAACTACTTCTCATCTACTGAATGTGCATTCACTCAACCTGAGGGCCAAAAGGTGAGGAAGAGGGTGCTGTAGGTGGTCACTACGGACACGAAAGCAGCAACGAGGCTCAGCCGTACGGTGAGAACTCCCAGCAGGTTGGCCTCTGGGCGTCCAGACGACACCTGCCGCGCCAGCAGCCGCAGCTCGCGGTGGGCGGCGCCGCCCACTCGCCGCCCTTCCAGCAGCAGCTGCGAGCACAGCCTCTGCGTGCGCCTCGCTTCTGTCTCCACGCAGTGGGCGGGCACGATGAGTATCGTCAGATGAGCAAGGCTGAGGAACATACCCAGATTCCCTTGCCAGCTACTGAAACTACTCATAGTTATGAACGATAATTTTGTTGCAACGAAGTATACCTGAGCAGCCATAAACATTGAAGTTGTTATGAAGTATGACACTAGGAAAACCTCATGAGCAGAGGCAGCTAATTCTGACAATTCACTGAGTTTTGCATGTACTAGTGTGAGGGTTCGCACATAGTCTGGTACACTCCAAAGAATTCTAGGGTGTGATCGTAGACTCCCTCTGTACACAGACTGTTTCTTTACAGAAATGTTACCACAATATGCAACGTCGTTTCTTACATCGCGAACGCAAACATTCAGAAGTGAAAATCTGTACCTAATCACAAACTGTAAATTTGCAAATCTCAAAAGTGATAAAGAGACAGCAAGAAAACCACCCACAGTAAACACTAGGCTCAGCCTATGGTCCTGAGAGTTACTAATGGTGAGCAATTGTAAGTAGTATGAACAACAATAAAAAAATAGCAAAACCAGTTGCAGCCTTACTATCTTCTTCTCACATGTATTTACAGGACCAATGTGAATCATCAGAAGTTTGTCACATGATACTAACAACTTAACCATTGTCTCATACTTTCGTGTATTGAGGAAAACATCTGACACTATCGAAACGAACGTCATTGTTGACAAACTCACTAATCTGAAAAGTGATATGACGTTCACCATAGACATTGTAGGGAGCGGTCTGCAGTAGAAGTGCACGGAGACATACGCAGAAATCATGTGCGATACGCTGGTGAGGGTTACAGCAACTAGATCAGATTTTAATTTCTTCAGAGATCCAGTTTTCGTATCAACCGTAAATGGCATGAGACCAATCAACTTGCATGTGAAGTGGAATGGCTTAGTGGCCAACAGAAGTGTCCTAGTGTTTTCTGGCAGCAACGCGTTAGATTCATACGCTGACATCACCTGCAAAAGGGAAGAACAAAAAAATACACAGTACTCATACTTCAAAATAGCACCTATTTTATAGGTAGTAATGAACCGGTTTTCAGATTTCTAGGCCATCGACTGATAACCTGACTAAGTAGGAAGCCAATATATCAACGGCAGTTTATAGAAGCACATGAAATTTTGCAAAGATATAGCGAAACTAAAACACAAATACAATGAATTTAATAAGTAACATATGAATGAACACTTTTTTAAATTACTTTATAGTGAAAGATCTAAAGTATAAGAATGTACAGGCAATAAACGGCACACACTTGAGAATCGTCACAGAGTACTATGTTACATAAACAAAATAACTAATGTACGGAATGAACATGCACGAAAAAGGGGGAGCAGAGCGGACGAAAGAGTCAGTGGAATGTGGAGGATAACAGTTGTAGAATTTCCAACAAGCATATTATCTAATGTTGAGAAAAATATTTACCGGCTGTTACTACTTGGAACTGATAAGCAAATGTTACCATAATGTGCAGCGTCGTTTCTCAAATCGCCAATGCAAATATTTAGAAGTGAAATTCTGTATCTAATAACAAATCGTAAATTTGTAAATCTCAGAAGCCATAGAGAGTTGGCAAGAAAACTGCTCACAGTAAATTATAGACTCACAACAGTGCACAGTGCGCATTACAGTGCCTAATTTATAGGCCACAATAATACTTATCTTGAAAAATTCTTGTTAACTTTATTTTTCTTTCGCCTCTTTATCTACAGATATGTTTCCGTTGAAGAGTAATTTATAATTCACAGCGGCATTTCTATCACAAAAACGCGTTAACGTTTTTCATTTCTTAGTTTCGTCCCTGAGAGTAAGGATAAGGTTCTACAGACGTGTACTCGATCTGTTAGACTGCGCTAGTATCCACTTTTAAAGAGGGAGCACGATCTGTTCGTTGTAATAGTCAAGGGCATGGAAGACTATCAAAACACACTAGGAATAAATTTCTCCGTATAGTGATTTAGGTGTTCTAAATTTAACTGAAACTGCAGTAGGACTTCCCGGGTTCCTATATTCCTATGATCCTCTCACAATGCACCGGGATTCTTAGCCCCACAGAAGAGTAGGCTGAAATTTATGAGAATCGTCAGTAAGAATCAAAGTACAGAGAGGTGAGTTCCAGGTACGTTGAGAAGCCATGATGTTGTTTCGACGCTGTCTGAAGTTATAGGTACTGGGATACTGAATGTCATGTTCAGTTGAAGGGGAAGTGACATATCTAAAAATTGTAATCATATAAACTGCACACACAAATATTGGTACAGCTAAAATGTAGGTAATGAAGATGTGGGTTAGAATCCAAAAATACTCCAGCTGAAAGATGCAAGTAGAAAGTACACAAACGTTCAGGTACACTATGTGATTAAAAGTATCCGGACACCCCCAAAAACATACGTTTTTCGTATTACGTGCATTGTGCTGACACCTACTGCCAGGTACTCCTCATCAGCGACCTCAGTAGTCATTATACAACGCGAGGAAGAAGAATGGGGTGCTCCGCGGAACTAACGAGCTTCGAACGTGGTCAGGTGCTTGGGTGTCACTTCTGTCATACGTCTGTACGTGACATATCTCCACTCCTAAACACGCCTAGATCCACTCTTTCCGATGTGATAGTGAAATGGAAACGTGAAGGAACACGTACAGCACAAAAGCGTACATGCTGACCTCGTCCGTTGACTGAAAGAGACCGTCGACAGTTCGTAATGCGTAATAGGCAGACATCTGTCCAAACCATCACACAGGAATTCCAAACTGCAACTACTATGACAGTTAGGCGGGAGGTGAGAAAACTTGGATTTCATGGTCGAGCGGCATCTCATAAGCCAAGCATCACGTCGGATAATGCCAAACGACGCTTCAATTAGTATAAGGACCATAAACATTGGACAGTTGAAGAGTGGGAAAACGTTGTGTGGAGTGACGAATCATAGTACATAACGTGGCGATGCGAGTGTGTGAATATGGCGAATGCCCAGTGAACGTCATCTGCCAACGTATGTAATGCCAACAGTACAATTCGAAGGCGGTGGTATTATGGTGTGGTCGTGTTTTCCATGGAGGGGACTTGTACCTCTTGTTGTTTTGCGTGGCACTGTCACAGCACAGGCCTACACTGATGTTTTAAGCACCTTCTTGCTTCCCAATGTTGAAGAGCAATTCGGGGATGGCGATTGCATCTTTCAACACGATCGAGCACCTGTTCATAATGCACACGGCCTGTGGTGGAGTGGTTACACTACAGTAACATCCCTGTAATGGATTGGCCTGCACAGAGGCCTGTCGTGAATCCTATCGAACACCTTTGGGATGTTTTGGAACTCCGACTACGTGCCCGGCCTCACCGACCGACATCGACACCTTCCCTCAGTGCAGCACTCCGTGAAACATGGGCTGCCATTCTCCAAGAAACCTTCCAGCACCTGACTGAACGTATGCCTGCGAGCGCGGTAGCTGTCATTGAAGCTAAGGGTGGGCCAACACAATATTGAATTACCGGTGGAGGGTGCCATGAACTTGTAAGTCATTTTCAGCCAGGTGTCCGGATACTTTTGATCACACAGTGTACAGAAAGAAATAGTGCAGTATTACAGACTAAGATACGTAATCAATCGAGAGTAAACAGCAGTTAAAAAGAAATGTCTGCAGGAAAAATTACGGTACAGAAAAGAAAACGGTCTCTCGAAGGGCAGACTCAACTCATTGAAAGGCCAAAATAGTTTCCAGTTAACTTAAAAGCGAACATGTCCACGTTACCAGTGTAAAAGAAACTCCAACGTTAACCACAAACGAAAGCGAATATTCGTGGAAGGAGTACTATGCTTCCCATGTGGATAGAAGAATATAAAATAGATATACACACGTAAGACATGAGGGATCCATTATTAATATCTGAGATTGAAAGAGCTTTACAGGACACGTGATCGAACGAGTCACAAGGCATAGATAATACTCGTTTGGAGTTTCTGAAGGGACTGTAGGAATTTGCAGCCAAATGTTTCTCCAAATTAGTGTGTGGAATCTCCAGGCAGTCTTTTGGACTTTCGGAAGAGCGTCAGTCACATAGTTCCTAAGTGAGCAGGGTAAGTAACTGCGAGAGCGGATGCACAATACGTCTGACAGATCAGGCGTTAAACTTTCTGCCCAAATGAGTAGAAAGAATTTTGTGAACCTGTTACACAGGACAAACGAAACTACGCCAGTGCATCGTGGTGCAAGGCTTTTGAAATTCCCAAAACAATAAGAACGATATATATGGAATGACGAGTAATGAACAATAACAATAGTAGAATAAGAGAGAAGGGCGTGAGGCAGGAACACAGTCAACCTTACCACTGTTCAACTCTCAAAGTAAAGAATTAACGAAATAAATAAAAGGAAGATTCTAAAGTGGAATTAAATTTCTGGGTGGAAGGATGTCGCACAAGACCTGCGGCTGACATAGCTCCAGTCTCTAATAGGATCTTTTTTATGTGATGAACTGTCTGTTGACTACACTGTTTGAACTGAGAGTAAAGCAAAGAAAGACGAACGTGTTAAGCAGTTGCGGAAATGTGATTAGGGGTAAATATAACATCGAAAATGGGGATAACGATGTGGACGAAGTGGAAGCATTCTGCTAAACCAAGTGCACTAGTATCAAACTATGTCAATTTGAGGAACAAATCTCTACGAATGTTTGTTACGAGCACAGCAATCTGTGGAGGTGCATCATGGACTGTGAGAAAACTTGATAAGAAGGAAATGGAAGAGTCTGAAACTTGTTATACTGAAAGATGCTGAATATTAGATAGACTGATATAAGAATCCAGGTGGTTGCCACAGAAACAACTAACGGAACAATATACGAAAAATGGATTAGAAGATATGATGATATTTATTAAGATATCAGAGAACATTATCTATGTTACTATACGATAAAAATTGAAGGGGACTACAGGGATGAGAATAACACAATTAATAACTGGTTACGTATGGTCCAGATGCCACGCTGTAATGAGCAAGGTGTGACAAGGGGGCGGGTTGAGGAGGGTGGGGAAATCGTATGAGGTCGCGCCATCCAGTGTGCTGACGACCAAACTAAAGAAAAAAAAATAACCCTTTTGTGGATAATAATGGGAACTCCACACCAAATGTTTCCTAATATTTTGTGCTGTCTTCTCAGTGTCCAGGAAACTTGAATTTTTGTTTAATGTCATAGTCTTTAAATATTTCTTCATTCAGTGAAATGCCTCTAAATGGTAGATTTACCAAATGAGGAAATTGATTGTTATGATACTTTATTACTGTTGATTAAAGCAATAAGCGGAAGAGTAAATCTGGCCCAGAGTGCTGTTTATAAACTATATCGAGTTTTGAAAGCGAAGTATCTAGTGAGACTGAACCCATCAATGTGTGTTATCCGTTTTGCCTCACGGCAGAGGAATATGAACTTAACTAGCAGAAAGCATTCAAGAATGCGGATCGTTTTGTGAGAGAGGGAAGTATGCATGATTCGAATTACTACGAGAGTTGTTGTTGTTGTTGTGGTCTTCAGTCCTGAGACTGGTTTGATGCAGCTCTCCATGCTACTCTATCCTGTGCAAGCTTCTTCATCTCCCACTACCTACTGCAACCTCCATACTTCTGAATCTGCTTGGTGTACTCATCCCTTGGTCTCCCTCTACGATTTCTACCCTCCACGTTGCCCTCCAATACAAAATTGGAGATCCCTTGGTGCCTCAGAACATGTCCTACCAACCGATCCCATCTTCTAGTCAAGTTGTGCCACAAACTTCTTCCCAATCCTATTCAACACCTCCTCATTAGTTATGTGATCTCCCATCTAATCTTCAGCATTCTTCTGTAGCACCACATTTCGAAAGCTTCTATTCTCTTCTTGTCTAAACTATTTATCGTCCATCGATAAGACTTTTTATGACACCCCTTTTTTGTTGTGGATCGAGCGCAACGGATATGTACACCTGAACATTTGGATGCTGAAGTGAAACATCTCAAGCAGGCTCTTGACAAAAAGTGGCTACTCAAGAAAAGAGATAAATAGAATTTTGCGTCCAAGGAACAGAAAACCAAAAGATAAGAATGAACCACAACGACAGAAAAATACAGTAGTTCTCCCTTTTATTAAAAAAGTAACACATCGCATCGGTAAGATTTTACGAAAACACGACATAAAACCGGTCTTTAAACCAACAAAGAAAATAAGTCAAGTACTACGATCTGTGAAGGATAAACGCCCTCCCCTGTCGACATGTGGTGTGTATAAAATTCCAAGTACCTGTGGTAAAGTTTACATTGGTACTACCAAAAGAAGCGTAAAAACGCGCCTGAAAGAGCATAAAAGTCTTTGTCGACTTGGAAAAATAGAAAAATCAGCTGTAGCGGAACATGCTCTTCAACCAGGCAACCATCAAGTGAAGTTTTCGGATACTGAAGTTTTATCTACAACGTTAAATTACTATCCACGGCTATATAGAGAAGCTATTGAAATTTATAAACATCACGATAATTTTAATAGGAAATAGGAGGCTATGAAACTTAGCGATATATGGACAGTGGCTCTACAAAATTGCTAACAATTTTTATCTTTGAGAAGGTGGTAATCGATAGTCAACCTTATCTTTGCTATACATTATCACTGCTCATCACGTGTCACCTGAACCACGCCCTCAGAGCAGCGCCTCTGAGGAAGTCCAGCGCAGTCCTGGACGAAACGTAAGGAGCAGAAAAGTTCTAGGAACACGACCTCACATCCCGAAAAGTATATCAACAGCCATGTCACCCGGTCGTGAAAGCCTTCATTCTACAGAATCGTAGGACACTGTAGTTCATCAATAAAGGAAAATGCGTGTAGAACACCCGTGCGACACATTCTTGAGTACTGCTCAAGTGTTTGGAATCTCCGCTGGTTCGGACTAAGACTGCTGTCGAGGTAATTCAGAAGCTGTATCCGTCAGCGATAACGTTGATCAACACATGATTTTACCGGGATGCTTTGTGAGCTCCACTGAGAAAATTTTGAAAACCGGTTTTTAAGTTGACTGCACAACGATTCTACTGTCGCCGGCGCACATTTCGCGTAAGGACGACAAAGATGAGAAAAATTAGGGCCCTTATGGAGGTAAATAGACGGCAGTTTCTCCCTAGATCTGTATGCGAGTGGAACAGGAAAAGATGTGACTAATAATATTACACGGTACTCTCCGCTATATGCCATATAGTGACTTGTGGAGTATCTGTTTTGATGTAGACGTAGATACCGTATGCAGAAGATGAGTTAGAGATATACGTCGACACTTACCGGGTAACCCAGTATAATATAGGAGAGATGAGAGTATCATCAACGTGGTGGATAGGATCGTTGCTACAGGGGAAGGGATAGCAAACAGAGTCGTGAGAGAATATGGGCTCGATAGTAGTAATGAGACTACAGATAAAAGTATTTAATTCTGCAATACGATTCAGCTGAAAATAATGAACACAGTGTTCAACAATCACAGCAGCACTACCACTACATGAAAACGCCTGGAGACGCAGGCATCTACGACTGGATTATATCACGGTGAGACATAGATACCGCCATAAAATAGCAATAAGTAACAGTAATGTACCCTTTACTGTTTGGAATTACCATTTCGTAGTGCTGTATATGCCACAAGCTATATTCGCATGAAATGGACAATGTAGAAGAGTTTTAGATATCGTTGACTATGTAATACATCTCCAGTGAAAGTTCTTTAAACAAAGATTAACCGATGAGAATATATTTCTAGTTGTACCTGTAAGTTAATTATATTTTTGTTGTAGCTCCTGTTTCCAGTAATTTATGGACACTCAAACACTGATCGTCGTGTATGGGACGGTGACAAATACGCTGTATGTTCGTGAACTACAAATTATTAATCAAACTTTTCACGAATTACTGTATGTCTTTGCATCGGATACTTACTGCTTCAGCTGAATGATGGGAGTCCAAGAAGTTCTATAGAGCTATTTGACTGCACAGTTGCTAGTATCTTGGCGTACATACGATGCAACTAATGACGTAAAAATTGATGGTTCCTGCACAGAAGTCGCGCCGACGCGTCGTCGATACGCGCCTGCTACTGTCTCTAATTAAAGACGTCAATATACGCTACCTCCATTACTTAATTGAGCGCAGCTTGTAAGATATCGACAACGGAACATTATGCAGCAGCGTAACGAGTTGACTATCGAAAACTGAATCGTTGAAAAATGGTGTATGTGAAGAATGTGGAGTTTGTAGATTTACTTATTATTTCAATTTGACTGTTAGATCACTATTTCCAACGGTTAGTTTAGCTGTTTCTTTACTTCCATTACTTCATGAAATAGTTATCGTATCATTACCGCAAAGATATCTTAGTAACCAGAATCAACTACAAAAAGACGGCCGCTGTGGCCGAGCTGTACTAGGCGCTTCAGTATGGAACCGCGCGACCGCTACGGTCGCAGGTTCGAATCCTGCTCGGGCATGGATGTGTGCGTTGTCCTCAGGTAAGTTAGGTTTAAGTAATTCTAAGTTCTAGGGGACTGATGACCTCAGATGTTAAGTTCCATAGTGCTCAGTGCCACTTGAACCATTTCTGAACTACAAAAAGCGTTTGTCTGTGAGGACTGGGGGAACTGAGGTTTGGTACTCCCGAGGGTCCGGACGAATAACGGCATCCCTCACACACAAAGGATGCTGGAGCACAGCTTTCAAACACACTGTTTTGGTGTCGAACTGGAGGGTCACTGGTTTGCTACTTGGTAAGATGATACGTGTTGTTGTAATTCATCGTAGGCATTGCGAAACTGCAAAATTTTGTCGTTGATCATTCGGTGATGTAGTTACGTTTTATCCTAAGGGCCCGGGTTCGATTCCCGGCTGGGTCGGAGATTTTCTCCGCTCAGGGACTGGGTGTTGTGTTGTCCTAATCATCATCATTTCATCCCCATCGACGCGCAGGTCGCCGAAGTGGCGTCAAATCGAAAGACCTGCACCAGGCGAACGGTCTACCCGACGGGAGGCCCTAGCCACACGACATTTCCATATCGCTAAATTTTAATGTTCAAGTTGTGTAATTGCTATGGACAGTGGGAATAGACTTGCGATACTTGTTTCATTACAAATATTCTGTTTCTCTGCGAGGTCAGTAGCTAAGAGGCTTCTGACGGAATTCGACTTAGTCACTTAATCTGAAGACTATTACAGTCAGTTCAGTCCCTTTTCCATCAGTTTAATTTCCTAAATGCCTTGTATCACTTATACAGAATTCGTTCACATTATAAGTACATATTTAGGTTTTACCTAACATGTGTCGCTAGTATATTAAGGGAGCGATGTATCATTTTGTTTACTTGGTTTCACAAGTCGGTTGTATGATGTGGTATCTAAATGCTCCCACGTAGTACGATTTCCTAGCCACTGGTTTAATACTTAAAAGCATTAACATGGATGATACTCTACAGCTATTATACGATCTCACCATACCGCAAGGTAATTTTGGCTGTACGAAGAGAGAAATGCCAACACTTTCACATGATATATCAAATCAAAGATCGCTTTCAGTATTATCAATATTACGTATTCCCTTTTACGAACGCATTTTTGAGGGTAACAGTGACTTGCGGAGACGATGTACTTGGCTCTACACAAGTGTACGTGTTCGATGATTCGTATTTGACCATCACGATTACGAATCAGTGGACAGTGTTTTTAGGTCGAGTTGCTAAAATACGTACATTATTGCTGAAATATTACAGATCGTTTTTCATACTCACTTACGTTCACTGTACATCATCTATGCTCGCTATTTACCATAGAGCTACTGAAGTAAGTGTGAACTGGTACTACCATTTTTCATTTTGTAGGTTGTTTTTATTGATCTACTTTCTTTTTAATTTGGGGTTTACTGTTGATTATTGTGATGGAATGTTGATTATTCGTCTGCTATCGCTTATCTGGTGATTATATATAGAGATTTAGTGCAAAGTTATTACCATTTTTCTGTTGTCAGTTGTTCGGCTTATGTTCTGCAGTGGATTAGTGACCTATACCGCAGAAGTTGGTTGTTTTTTTGGGTCCTTCTGTATTCATTACGAGACGAAATGTGTGTATGGCTCGGTCCTCCCGTTAGGTTGACTGGTTGCCTTGTGCAGGTCTTTTAGCTGATACCGATTTGGCGACTTGTGTGTTCATGATGAAACGATCATGAAGACAACACGACACCCAGTCCCCGAGAGGAGAAAATCTCCGACCCAGCCGGGGAATGAAACCCGAGCCCCTAGCATAGCATTTTGCGGCCCCGATGACTCACCTATCGTGGTGGACCTTACGAGATTGAGAGGACGTGTAGCAAGAATCAGTAGTATCTTAGGAGTTTAGATAGGAGTGAGAAATCTAAACTGGTGTAGCAGACTAATGGTGTTGCATTGAGGGGGAGAGCAGGTAATTCTTAAGTAGTGTTGACACTGCAGTCTAGAAGTGTACCTGCTGTGATGCTTTGTCAGATAACCCTGCAGATTCTACTACCTGCCATGTTCAAACTGAAAAACCGAATGTTGGACTTATTTGTTTTCAGGACTTGATAAGAATGTGAGCAGCATAAACACTAAAGTAGAGGCTCGGTAAAAGATAAGCGGAATAATTAATTGACTATAACAAGATATAACAACAATAACAAAATAACTATAACAAGAAATGGCACAGGTAAATTAATAGACCAAGTAGGAGATAAAGCAAAGGAACATAATGAGAAGTTAGAGGTTACTGCTGGCAGATTAAGTGAAAAGGTGGAAAGCATTTCAAGGGAGCAGCACACTAATATTAATGCAGTAGGAGCACAAATTCAAGACTTAGAACGAAAGATAGACTCCAGTGAGGAAACTGCTTCAGGCAGGTTTAATGTCCTCACTATTCAGGGTAGTTGTATTCTGAAAGTAGCAACTCTGTACCAGAAAACAGATTTGTTACTGTAGATTTTTAATGAATATGTGAATAGACATCATAAGTCATTGCAAGGAGGTTTCCATGTTTTATTAGAGGAATGTGTGAAATCTGAGACAAATCTGTCATGGAGAATCGATACTATTCCAAGTCAGGAATATTAAAGGTAAGGGTATACTGAGGCACGTGTCTTGGATTTGGTCTGTATTTGTTAGCTTACGCTTCTACAGTGATGAGCTACCTGTAACATTACTTGTCAATAAAATGACCTTGTCCTTAAATGTCTCCACTTTTTCCGTCAGTGCATTCAAGTTCAGTGAATTTAATTTTTTTATTACGCCTCTTCCGTTCCAACGGTAACCAACCCTCCCTTACATTCTGTACGCTATATTCCGTAACCCACCTTGCATGAGACCGCTATCTTTTTCATTCTGCCCTGCACCATTTACGAATCATGAATCTGTCAAAAGGCTATTTCATGAGCTCTAGTTTCTCTGGTTTTCCCATTGTACTCATTTCGTGGAAAATATTTGGGAGAAAGCAATGTGTTTTCTGTTTTCAGAAAGAATTCTCTAAATCTGCCTGTCATGCAAATCGCTTGTCTTATAATGTCTAACACTATAGCTTCATGAGCATCACGTAATACTCTACCGCATACTAAACTAAACTGTGACGGAACTTATTGCCCCTCTTTGACTCTTCTATATACTCCTCTCGATATTATCCCCAACCATCGGCAGAATCAGTAACGATCAGCCGGCATGAGGAAGAAGAAGGCCATGAAAACTACTGTGTCATGATGATCTGTCCATTGCAAAATATTCCGGATTGGTTCCACATTCGGGTCCCCAGGAGGTGCTGCCGAGTGGGCGGTGATCATGAGAAAGAGATGGAATAACCAACGAAAGGGTATCACTATACGAGCCGGAGTGTGAAATGTCGGAAGTTCGAACGTCGTAGGAAAGCTAGGAAATCTGAAACGGGGAACTGCAAATGTTCAGTCCAGATATTGAGCGGATCAGTGCACTGAAATGGAAAGGATTTCACGACAGACGACCACAGGGTAATATTAACAGCAACATAGGATCGTATAACGGGAGTACGATTTGTTATGAATGGGAAAACATGACAGAGAATGAGTTACTATAAATAAATCAGTGTCCGGGTTTGTGTAACCATATGCGATAGCAAACGATTGTTCAGGTGTAAATGACGACACCGAAAGCACAAGATGAAGAGATACAGAAAGTATATGAGAATACGGTTATTCATCATGTGAAGGGAAATAAATATCTGAGAATCATGAGGAATTAGAACGCGAATGCATGGGACGGAACAGAAGAAAGGATTACTGTATAATGTAGGATATGCCGCAGAAGCGAGAGAGGAGAAAGAAAAATTGAGTCCTGAAAGAAATTTCAGATGGTGCTAGCGAATATCACAAGACGAGGGGGTGAACTAAGAAAAGAGCCGGAAACATGGGAAGATTCCATGGTCAGACATAGAGTCGGAATTCAGGTATTGGTTTGTAAAGCGTATCCTATAGAAGATACAGACTCGATACACAATTTGGTAAGGATTATATTCAGACTGAAGTTTGAGCCACTCATTCGGAAGAAGGAAAGTAGAAGGTTGGCTCGATAGTTCTGTAGTGGAAATTGATAAGACGCTTTTGGAGATCGCTTAGGATGGGGTACTCCTGGAAAGAATGTCCCACTAGGCAATTCAGTTGAAAAGGATTGGATATCTCTAAGAAGGGCAATCGCAGATATTAGACTGTCGGACATCGATACAAGGTAGGTAACTACGAAGAAACCCTGGGTTACAGAAGAAATACTGAAACTGGCCGACAGATGAAGGAAGTTCATAAATGTTCAGGGAAAAACAGGAGTACAGCAACATAAATAATTTGACAATGAAATAAAGAGAAAGTGCAGGGCAGCCAAGGCAAAATGATGACAGGAAAAATCTGAAGGAGCCGTAAAAGAAATTAACGTCAGAAGGACTGAGACAGAATATAGAAAAGTCTAAACAACTTCCTTGTGATTAAAAGCAAGGACTCAACGGAAATTCCTTTGTTACAGGCAGATAAAACAGCGAATAGGTGGAAAGAGCGCACTGAACACCTGTATTGGGGGGGGGGGGGGGGGCAGCTCTTCTGACTTGATAGAATACGGACCTGAAGTCGATAAGGTTCAAATGGCTCTGAGCACTATGGGACTTAAAATCTGAGGTCATCAGTCCCCTAGAACTTAGAACTACTTAAACCTAACTAACCTAAGGACATCACACACATCAATGCCCGAGGCAGGATTCGAAGCTGCGGCCATAGCGGTCACGCGGTTCCAGACTGTAGCGCCTGGAACCGCTCGGTCACCCCGGCCGTCCGAAGTCGATAAGGGACACGTAAAAATTTCAGCATCAGAATCAGAATTTAAACAAGCTCTGGAAGATTTGAGATCAAATAAAGCAGCTGGGATAGAAAAACCTTCCTTCGGAATTTCTAAAATCATTGTGGGAAATGGCGACGAAACGACTATTCAGATTAGTGTGTAGACTCCTACGACACTGGTGACATACCATCAGACTTTCCGAAAAACGTCGTCCACACATTCCCTAAGATAGCAAGGGCAGATGAATGCGAAAACTACTGCACAATCAAGTTAACATTGCGTACAAGGGTAATGTACAGAAGAACGTAAAAGAAAACTGAGGTTATATTAGATGACGATCGGTATGCCTATAAGAAAGGTACAAAGAACAAAACGGCAATTCTGACTTCGCGCGTGATACAGGAAGCAAGACAGAAAAAAAATCAGGATAAGCCCACAGGATTTCTGGAAGAAGCGTTCGACGATGTGAAATAGTGAAAGTTCCGAGAATAATGGAGGTAAGTTACAGGGTAAGACGGGTTATATACAATATTCATAAGGACCAGGAGGGAGAGAAAGATTGGAAGACCATGAACGTAATACTCGGATACGAAAGGGTTTCAGGCAGATTTCGCTCCTACTGATCGATCTGTACTTGGAAGAAGCAATGTCGTAAGGCTCAAAAGTGTGATTAAAATTAAGGGTGAAAAGATATCAGTGACAAAATTCGCTGATGATATTGTTATTCTCAGTGAAAGTGAAGAAGAATTACGGGATCAGTCGATTCTAATGAATAACGATTACAGATTATGGACTGAGGATAAATGAAAATAAGACAAAGAAATGAGATGCAGCAAAAAATGTGAACAGTGGTAGACTGTAACCTCCCCACAAGAATGAAAGAAAAAGAAGACAATAGTGTAAGCTCCCCACAAAATTAAAGTCAATTTAATAAGAAATGAATGAAATCTCAGTGACAATGAAAAAAAAAATATACCGAAATGTCGATCTTTAGGCCCTGATTAAACTCAAATTCTTACCTCAGTAATACTGCATCTGCTCTTATTTTTCGCCATAGCTTGGAGGAAATGCATCGCAAATATAATTTTTTTTTGAATTTGAGGGGAAACTTTTCTTTAAGGAAATGCAAGGGAAATATTATTTCAAAAAAGGATTCTTTGTTAAAAATGGTTGCTTTAAAAACGAAATTATTATTGGGGCGATTCTTGAACAAATTAATTACAGTTAATTTACATTACATTATCAGATGTGTGCAAAGCTGCTTCATTACCTTATTTAACAATATACCTTGTCCTGAATCTCGACCAGACTGCCATGTCGTCGCCCGCCGACTCGTCACAGACAACTCCGACTGTCTCTCGCGTGCTACTAGCACTGACTGCCTACATGCAACTGCACTGCAAACTCGCAACAAACTGAACTCTCGCGCGCTATTACTCTCTCGCAACTGAACTGACTACATGCTCTCTGGTCAGAGATTCTGCGGCTCGCCATCGCTGCCTATGAAACGTACGCGTTTCATAACCCTCCACTGGGGGGGCAAAAATTTGGCAGCGATGGTGAGTCATTTGGACTTGCCAATCGCGGCAAAATTTTTTCTTAACTAATTAATTTTACAATTACAAAGAATATACAGATATAGAACATGAGATAAATATGGTGCACATGCACCGAGTACAAAATATTTCAGACAAAGACAAAAATATATACAATGAATACAGAGCAAATCACAAAAAAGGTATATACAAATCGTATCGATAAAAGACAAAAGTGCACATTCACTGAGGTAGTGAACTTATCAGGAAATCACAAAATGTATACAGAATGAGTACAAGTCATACTAACAAATAGCGAAAGTGCACACGCACTGTAATGCAGAACACATCAGCGAATCAAAAAGGTATGGACAATGGATACAAATCATATTGAAAAATGAGAAAAGTGCACAGGCACTGAAGTTCAGTAGAAAACATATTAACTCATAACACAAGTGCACATGCACTGAAAATTCTTCAAAGTTTTCAGAACAACTAAATGTAATGAAAAAAAAATCATCAAACCACAAAATGTATATACAATATAAATAACAAGAGTGCACATACACTGTACTTCAGAATATATCAACAAATCGAAAAAAATGTCCGTTGCATTTTTACAACAAATAAACATAATGGCAAAAAATCATGTTGACAAGTGACATGAGTGCACATGCACTGCAGTTTAGAACATATCATCAAATCACAAAATGTATTAATAAATGGCAAAAGTGCACTGTAGTACAGAAGATATTTCTCTACAACAAACAAACAAATCAAGGAGTGTAATAAAGTGCACATGCACTATAGAAGTCTTTAGTAATTTCAGTATAACTGATCTCATCAACAAAAGAAAAGAAGTGCACACGCACTGTATATGACTTTTTCATTTCACAATAATTAGGGAAGGAATAGGAAGGATTGCGTCATGGTTGTAGCACTTAGTTTGCACGCAGCTTCACTGAAAGTCCATATCTTTCCATAGAAATACAACACCAAGTGAGACAATTTGCAGTTCTTTTCCAAGAAGTATTTATCAGCGTATCCAAGACACTGAAATGTCGTAGTAATATTCCCAGTTATTCATTTTAGCAGTACATCAGGTACACCAAACAGTGGGACCATAATAACGTCTCCATCGCTCACGGTGGTGGACAGCATGTCGTGTCAACACCACACTCTTACAAGGCACACCAACGTAGAATTAGTGCAAAACCAAATATAGTGCTCCATGATCATGAGGACGGACAGGACAAATGGATATTACAGTAATTCAAGGTAGTTAGCTCTGAAGGTGAAGGACATTAAGTCACATACACGTCGTCATTAGTAATTACATTAATAGTTTGCGGCATTCACAATTATTGAACATTTCTGTACCATGAATGTAGTATTACAGAAAAATGCTCATAAAATTAAATTATTGGCATCACGGGTAATCGTATTACAATAAACAGTGGCAGTCCTTGGCCAGTTACAAAGCATATTTAGTATGACAGAATAATGTTCATCGCCCGCATCTCGTGGTCGTGCGGTAGCGTTCTCGCTTCCCACGCCCGGGTTCCCGGGTTCGATTCCCGGCGGGGTCAGGAATTTTCTCTGCCTCGTGATGGCTGGGTGTTGTGTGCTGTCCTTAGGTTAGTTAGGTTTAAGTAGTTCTAAGTTCTAGGGGACTGATGACCATAGATGTTAAGTCCCATAGTGCTCAGAGCCATTCGAGCCATAATGTTCATCAGACGTCATCATTGAAAAGGAGAGTCAATTATCGGCATAACATTAACATAATTCATTAAGTTATACTAATTATTGGCACTCAGTGGCCTAGCAAGTATTGAATAGTACAAAACATTACACTAATTATTGGCACTCAGTGGCCAGCAAGTATTGAATAGTACAAAACATTACACTAATTATTGGCACTCAGTGGCCAGCAAGTATTGAATAGTACAAAACATTTATCATCATTCAGTATTATTCAGAAATCTCTTAAATGAGTAGCATTATTTGAAACTGGTGATATACACCTCCTTTTTTGTGTCATTAAGAAGTCATTATTAAAAATCAGTTAATTACAGTCATAGCATTAATAACCATGCGCATTATAAGTAGTCTCATTACAATAAACAGTGGAGTTATTAGGCAGTTACGAAGCATTTTTTTTGTATCATTAAGAAGTCAATACTGAAGTAACATACTATTCAGAGCTAATCAGTATCATTCAGAATTCTCTTAAACTAGTAGCATTATTCGGGACTGGTAATACATTTTTTTTTGTTTTTGTGCTAGCAATGCATTGCGTTGGGATCGATAATTAATTGCTGAGGCATAACAATATTTGCTTTTGACCTATTGCTGCAAATGAGGATAGGTAACGTCATTCGTCATGAGTCAGCTGTAGCAAGGTTATGAAACAAGGCAGTATATGTGATCACATTTATAAATGATAGACACAAATGGGTAAAAAAAAAATGTAAGTGCCAGTACAGGTATAATAAGTAACAGGTTTAGTAAGTATCATGAAAAGCTTCTGCTGGAAAAAATACAAAATGGATTATTGAGCTGAAAGAAGAAACGTATACTATGCTGAAAAGTAGTGAACTTCGAATTAATAGGTAGTGAAATGTGTATAAAAAAATATGTTCCATAGCTGTCCTTTCCAAAACCTTCCGTCATCCTACTATGCAATATAACACCTGCTGTCAAAGCAAACTGCAACAAATACTTAAATAACTACATAGCATAAATACATAAACTTCAACATCATCCTCATCTGTAAAGAAAAAACTTCATTATTCATCACTTCATTATCCATATTATCATAACTTCATTATTATCATCACCTGTAAAGAAAAACTTAATTATCCATATTATCATATTCTTCATCATTATTCATCATCACTCATTATCATCTGCAAAAAATCACATCATTACTCATTATACAATTATTCCTTATTTCTATCATATTTCATCACTAAAACTAAGATGTGTAGTTCTGTCTGACAGCCTGCATCAATCGCCTCGTATTCTGAAAGAAAAAATTAGTTAAGACTGCTATTCTGCGATGTGTATTGTATATTCTTGTTAATGCTTGTTAATTCTGATCCATTTACTCTTCTCCATAAGGTTTTTGTATCCTCTTTCGTCTATTCCGTAGTTGAAATTCCCATTTCCGTTTGATTTATTTCATTTACGCATCATTTCTTTCTGAAATTGATGAACAAAGATTAATGCCTTGCATTTACATCATATACCCACTAAATAATGACTGATTTATAGTAACATAATTAAGCACACAGCATAACATGACAGAAAACGTAATATGTCAAAAGCATAGACAGTGTTCAAAGGCAAAATGTACACAGAATATCACAATGCAGCAGCAAAAAAAAAAAAAAAAAAAAAAAAAAAAAAAAAAAAAAAAAAAAAAAAAAAAAAAAAAAAAGTAGTCACGATGTTAATGTTGAGATATCATAAAGCAAAAATGTCAAAGTCAACTGGTGTTTGCTATATCTTGACTAATTCATAATGCATACAAACAAACAGGAAAACAATCATACATACAAAAAAATGGAAAATGTGCACGGTCTGATGTGTAATGACAAGTAAAAGCGACCTGCTAACCTTACCTTGCCGGGCACTTGCCAAGAAAAAATACGATAGTCGTCAGTAGGTAATCACATAAACATAATTGCATAAGTGGTCATAAAATGTGTAAGTTCATCTGGAAAAATATGCACGGTCTAATGTGTAATCGACAAGAAGAGCGACCTGCTAACCTTACCTTGCCAGGTACTTGCCAAGAAAAAATACGATAATCATCAGTAGGTAATCACATAAATATAATTGCATAAGTGGTCATAAATGTGTAAGTTCGTCTGGAAAAATATGCACGGTCTGATGTGTAACGACAAGAAGAGCGACCTGCTAACCTTACCTTGCCAAGCACTTGCCAAGAAAAAATACGATAATCATCAGTAGGTGTTCATGTGAATATAATTGCATAAGCGATCATAAAAAAAATTAGGAAATGGCATTACAGTGTGATAAATCATGAAGTATGTTCACTCAATAAAAGGTTTAATGTTTGAGACATGGTGATTGCCTTTACTCTTTCTCGTTCTCAAAGTTTCGACGTGTACAACATTGGGGTGAGGAATGCTGCGAATCCGATATGGACCTGCGTATAGAAGTTCAAATTTACTGCACTTACCTTTTATTTTGTTGGATAAATAGTGTGTACGTACTAATATCTTCTGTCCAATGTGAAAGTCACGGCGTGTACAAACCTGCTTTTGCTGTCTTCTCCGACGCTCTGCGGCACGTTTGATGTTGTTCAGTGCAATGTCAATTATTTCACGGTGTCGTAGTCGACGAGATGTAGGAAATGTTACTAATTATTTAATTTTGTTAGGTGGTTCAACATTTTTCAGTATAACAGACGGAGATAGCATAGTGGATTCATTTGGTATGGAGTTAATTACATCCTGGAATGAGTGTATGTGTGTGTCCCAATTAATATGTCTTTTGTGGCAGTATATTCTACACAGTTTACCAATTTCTTTCATTAATCGTTCACAGGGGTTCGAAGAAGCGTGGTACCTGGATATATAGATCGGAGAAATGTTTCTAGCTCGTAACATGCGTGTCCATATAGCAGAACGAAATTGTGATCCATTGTCGGAAATTACTTTCATCACATGCCCTACATGAAATAGAAAATGTTTTACAAATGCTTTCGAAACAGTTTTAGCAGTAGCTTTGCGTAACGGAGTGAAGGTAACAAATTTTGAAGTGAGTTCAACAGCGACAAAGATGTAGCAAAAACCTCTGTTAGTTCTCGGAATTGGACCAAAAATATCTACTGCGGCCATATGTCTTAATTTAACAGGTATAATGGGATATAACGGAGGAATATGTGAAGTTGTGTCTGACTTAGCTTTCTGGCAGATTTTACATGACGCTAAAACTCGTCGTATACGTTTCTCCATGTTGTTAAAATAACAGTTCTGTCTCAGTATAAGAAAACATTTCCTGGCTCCGTAATGTGCATAACTTAAATGAGTGTACCAGATTAATTTGTTAACCAGTTGGTCAGGAATGCATAATAACCAATTGTTGCTGTCAGGGTGAGAGCGGCGAAACAGAATGTCATTTCGTACAGTGTAGTGGTTTCTAATTGTAACATTATTCTTATCTTGCCAAAGGCGTTTAATTTCTTTCCATACGTTGTCTTTATTCTGCTCTTGTGCTATGTCCTGTAATGACGACGAAATAAAATTTTCAAATGCAACTTGTTGGATGTACATCACGCTGAAATTTGCTTTGCAGAAGTTGGTTGCGATGTCTTGCTGATTGTTGCTAAGAGAACGAGATAGTGCGTCTGCTATAACATTTTGTGTGCCGGGAATGTGAACTATTGTAAAATTAAATTCCTGTAAATAAAGTTTCCATCTACTTAATCCGTCGTGGGTGAATTTAGCTGAAAGTAAAAATTGTATCGCTCTGTGATCTGTGTAGACGGTGGTATGTCTTCCGTAAAGAAAGTGCCGAAATCTCGTGAAAGCCCAAACAACACATAATGTTTCAAGTTCAGTAACGGAATAATTACGTTCAGCAGGTGACAAAATGCGGCTTGCAAATGCGATGTTTTTAATTACTGTTGAGCCATCTTCTTCAATTTCCTGAAAAATATGTACGTCTAAAGCGGTGTTGGAACTGTCGGTGGCAATGGAAAATTTTTTGGTAAGATCTGGGTGCGATAAAAGTGGAGCATTCAACAAGGCTTCTCTCAGGTTCACAAATTCAGAATGTGCTTGCTTATCCCAAGACCAAATAGTGTTTTTACCTGTTAATTGGCATAATCTAGGCGTGTCTAAAGCAGAATGATGAATAAATTTACGAAAAAAGTTAATTAAACCCAAAAAGCTGTGTAATTGTTTCTTCGTCGTAGGAACTGTAATGTCACGTAAAGCTTGAAGTTTTTCCGGATCAGGCGCAATACCTTCTGCTGAAATTACGTGTCCAAGAAATTTTATAGAAGTTTTGCCAAAGTGCGATTTACTGAGGTTAACTGTGAGTCCTTGCGCATGAAAAGTTTGCAACAGTCTTTCTAGAATCAGATTGTGTTCAGTCCAGTTAGCTTCTGCGATAAGAATGTCGTCTACGTACGTCGTGATTCTGTCTTTGAGTTCTGTCGGAAGTATTGTGTTCAAACCGCGAATAAAAGCTGCTGAAGAAATAGTTAAACCAAACGGTAATTTACAAAATTGATAACAGTCGCCAAAACAGAGAAAAGCTGTATACTTTCTGTAATTCGGATGAAGCTGAATTTGCCAAAATCCCGATTTCAAATCTAATGTGGAATAAATAGCTGTACCATGAAATTTCTGTAAAAGTTCCTCTAGTGTCTGTGGTCGATCTGTTTCATTAATAATTATGTCATTAATGTGACGCGAATCAAGTACAAGGCGAAGTGAGCCATCTTTTTTCTTAACAATATGTAGCGGATTTATGTACGGACTAACTGCTGGTTCAATAATTCCTTGGTCAAGCATATCTTGCAATTCTTTCTTAACTTGCTCTCTATGAATATAAGGAATGGGATAATGCTTTGCTTTAAATGTGTCGTGCTGTTTGACTTGAAATTCATACATGAAACCGGACATAGTACCAGGAATGTTGTCGAAAACTGGAGCTTGCTGTAAAAGAATTTTATGTAGTTGCGTCCGTTCGTCGTCTGTACTTGCACTGCTTTGTTTGACTTTATCTGAAATCATCTGCATTACATCATAGTCCGCTTCGTCTGGAATATTATAGTTATGCACATACGTATCTGTGAACAATGTGGAATTACAGTCTATGTTACGCGTTACGGAAATGACCTCGTGCGATTAATTGTTTGTTCTTCCGCAGATAGTGAGTGCTGAAATTCTAAAGCCAATTGTACATCTTCATCCTTTAGCATTAAATAGGAATTCTGAAAATCAACCACTGCGTCGTGTTGTACGAGAAAATTAGTACCTAAAATAACGTCTGTTGTCAATAAAGGAACAATCCAAAAATTTGAGTGAAATGTGTGTCCTGCAATACAAAATGATAAATGTGTCTGTAATTTAACGTCTACTCCTTTACTCGATACTGCTCCTTTTACTTTCGTTTTGCCTAGTGGTAATGTAGGATACGTATTCTCTTTATTACACTTGTTGAAAGTTTCTTCATTAATAACTGACATAGGTGAGCCAGAATCGATTACTGCTGAAAATTTCGATGAACCAATTTTAATTTCGATGGCAGGGTGTGAAATGGTTTTTTGAACAACTGGTCTTTCCTGTAAAAGAGTGTCTCTGATGTCGTCAAAAGTAATTACATTTTCGTGAACAACATTCTGCGTGTCTAAAGTAGTGTTTGTGTTATTGGAAGATGCAACCTGTACTGTATTTAATCAAATTCTATCTGACGTGTTATTATTTTCGGGAAGATGCTGTGGCATTTCCACTATTTGAACTGTTCTGTTATTTCTTCCAGACGTATTACGCTATGTATGACACCTACTGTCTGGTTCATTCATGTAAGTATGTTGTTGCTGATCATTTTGTTGCTGGCAGGACCGACTGTTATTAAACGTACGCTAAAATTGTGCTCATTATTTTTACATCTGTCATGATAGTCATTTGTATACGGTACATTACGATAGGAATTGAAATACTGTGTTTTCTGTACGTAGTTGTTCCTTTGCTGCCGTGCGTTACTATTTGTTGGAGCTGAGACTATACGTGCAAGCGGCGAAACATTAAAGCTTGGTTGACCTTGTAGACAGCAGCATTGTTGGTTACGTATGCTAACCGGCTGACTTTCATGCTGTTGCGGAGAAAAACCTCTGTTGTTACAACAAAAAAAAAATGCGTTTGCTATTAATTTTACACATACTGATGATTACGATTTTATTTGTCATTATAATTACGGCGGTAGTTGTCATTTACGGGAGTGTCTAAAGAGAAGTGTTACTTTCGGTATAACTTGTCACATCCGGTTTCATTACTCATTTTTCTTAATTCTAGGTAGAGCAATAGTTAAAGAGCGGTTTTGATAGATATAAAGGATAGTAGAAGAGAAGGCAGCAGTGCAGAAAACTAAAGATGAAACAGCACTACTACAGCTCGGGGCCCTATGCTCGCTACGGCACATATTCATTAAGGCGTAATGAATCCCCTGAGGTCTATTACGCGCTGCAAATAAATGTCAGCTTTTGTGTTACAGGCAATGGCGGTAAAAATTCAGAAACAAATTGCTGTATCCATGCTAATTCAGATTTCTGCATTACACGTAATGCTATTAAAAATACAAAAATAAATTGTCGTATACAGTTCAAATCGTGTATCTGTTCTCTGCCATTATTAAATTCCTTAGATTTTTTTACAAATGCAAATTGCTCATAATCAACGTTATCGTCACTGAATTTGTGAACACGTTCATGTTTGTGTGAGAATCTGTTTGTCTGTGTCATTTCAGATTTCAAGTTGCGTAGTCTCTGTAAATTGCTCAAATTAATACGCACTGCGTAAATCTGACAAATGTTCGCAAAGTGGCGTCTGCTGTGATGTGTTATTAGCTGAAATATTTCTTATCTCTGCTACCTCTTGCTGTAAACTCGACAATTTTCTATGCAATGTGTTATTAGACGAATCGATTTCATTGATTGTCTGTTGTAGATTTTGGAATTCAGGTGTTTGATTAAATGAAACCGGTGCAGTATCGTCTGGTTTATTGTCATTAGTACTTTCGGTAACATCAATACGACTGGCCAATTCATCACATTTTTCAGTCAGTATTTTTACCTGATCATCGGTTTTAGAATCAGACGCATTAATCTGTTTTTGTGACTTACGTGTAGTTTCGTTCAGTTTTTTAACATCAGCTTTGACGACATCGGAATCCTGTGTTAGTTCTAATTGTTCGAGTCTGTCGGTCACTGTTTGAAAATCTGTTGTGTATGTGTCTGTTTTTAATTTAAGATCAGAAATTTCGTCACGTAATTCTGTGTTCGACTGTGTGATGGTATTTATTTCGTCGGACACTGTAGCAATATTGTTGTCTACGTATGTTTTTGCTTTCGCAAACATTTTACGTTTGTCTTCTTGTCTTTGTGCTGTGATTGTTTCCATGACCTGACGTTTCACTTTATTTTGATCCTGAATAAATTTGCGGAAACGCGTATCACTGTTTTCCAGGTGGTGATTAAAACGCTCGTCAATTTGAGTGTTCTGTTGTTCGAATTTCGCGTCAATCTTTTCATCCACTGTGCGCGATAGTTCTGCTGTCATTGCTTTAAACTCGTCACGTAATTGTGTAGCTTCTTCAGAGCATTGTTTAGCGACTCCGCTAATTTCCTCTCTGAGTGTTTCTGTTGCAGCAGTCTGCATTTCCCTTAATTCCTGAGCAACAGACCTAATTTCTTCGCTACTTTTTCTTGAACAAGCCTCAATTTCCTCGCGTAACTGTTCCGTAGTATCATGACATTGCGCGGCAACGGCTTTAATCTGTTCACTAAGCTGTCTGGAATTGTTGTCTAATTTTTCATTAAGTTTATCTTGTTTTTCATTCTGTTGTCTGACCTGTTCATTAAGTTGTTTGAAATCTTCACTCTGTTGTTTGAAATTTTCTTTAAATTGTTTGTTATCTTCCCTAAGTTGTAGCAACACTGCCATAATTGGATCCGATACAAAAATAGCATTTCTATTCGCTGTGCTGTTTAATGGTGGATCTGGAATTGTCTCGCTTTCTGTAACCGTTTGGTTATTCTGAGACTTACAAAAAGGTTTGCCAGTCGAATGTACACTGTCGGTCACTATTTCGGAATTAAATGGATCCGTCGTACTTTCAGTACCCTGTCCATTTTCATTAGAAAAATTTGTCTGTGCGTTACTTGAATTTTCCAAACCGGGTGTGTTAAGCTGGACAGCGCTCATTACAATAGGGCGCCCCGCGTCATCAATTGCCGTCAAATTAACAGAAGAAACAATTGAGTTCGTTTGTTCATCAGTAAGATAATAATCGTCATTAGAGGTTGGAACACAGTGATTGTCAGTGAACACAGGATTGTCATCATTACACTGCGTGTCACAAGTACTATTCGTGAAGTTATTTAATTCGGTTATTTCGTGCATAATACCTCGCGATACACTATTCATAGTCTTTCGCGGCATTTTTACTATAGTCACAATTATTCACAAAACAAATAAGAACAATGCAAAAGCAACACACAAATACAACAGAGCAACGAATTGCCGATGATCTGAGTAAAGAAAGTCATAAAATTAGTAAAAGCGTTGCGCCAAATGCTAATTATATTTAAGCAAATAAGAGCAGATATCTGGCTACGTATCAGAAGATTCTCAACGCAATACGATCCTGGACCGGATGTCGCCAAGTGTAACCTCCCAAGAGAATTTCGAAAGAAAATATTTAAATATAAATGGAGCCAAGTGTAACCTCCCCGGAAAAATGTAAGAGAAAAAAGACAATAGTGTAACCTCCCAGAGAAATTTTCTTATAATGACAATAATTTGAAATGACAATTACAATCGTGCTAAGTGTAACCTCCCCCAAAATGAAAGTCAATTTAATAAGAAATGAAATCTCATTGACAATGAAAACGCAAATAGACCGAAATGTCGATCTTTAGGCCCTGATTAAACTCTAATTCTTACCTCAGTAATACTGCATCTGCTCTTATTTTCCGCCATAGCTTGGAGGAAATGCATCGCAAATATAATTTTTTTTTGGATTTGAGGGGAAACTTTTCTTTAAGGAAATGCAAGGGAAATATTATTTCAAAAAATGATTCTTTGTTAAAAATGGTTGCTTTAAAAACGAAATTATTATTGGGGCGATTCTTGAACAAATTAATTACAGTTAATTTACATTACATTATCAGATGTGTGCAAAGCTGCTTCATTACCTTATTTAACAATATACCTTGTCCTGAATCTCGACCAGACTGCCATGTCGTCGCCCGCCGACTCCTCACACACAACTCCGACTGTCTCTCGCGTACTACTAGCACTGACTGCCTACATGCAACTGCACTGCAAACTCGCAACAAACTGAACTCTCGCGCGCTATTACTCTCTCGCAACTGAACTGACTACATGCTCTCTGGTCAGAGATTCTGCGGCTCGCCATCGCTGCCTATGAAACGTACGCGTTTCAAAACCTAACATATACTTGATGATCGCGACGTAAGCGAAGGTAAGGAGTTCTGCATAAATATCCGACTAGCACAGACAAAGGTGGAATTCCTATCCAAAAGCAGTCCATTGGTATCAAACGTATGCTTTAATCTGAGTAAGAAATTACTGATAATATACGTTTGGAGCATGGCATTGCGTCGTAGTGAATCATGGACAGTGGGAAAACTGGAACAGAAGACAATCGAATCGTTTGACATGTGATGCTACAGATGAACGACGGATATCAGATGGACTCAGCGTCTCCGACTCTGTGGATTCTCGGTGCTCGCGGACCACACGTCATCCGATCCCCTCACCTCACCAACCAGAAATGTTTGTAGTACGCAGTCTGCGACACGCCCCGCCCCCCACCCCCCACCACAACACACCCAAAAAAATGGAAATTTTTCAGGTGCGCAGTACAAACACAACATGGGCAACAAAAATGAAACAGAATAATTGAAAAACAGACTAAGTGGGGAAAACTGAAAGCTGTCAGTCCTGCTCTCGCGTTGTTCTTGCAAGTACGGCGTAGCGGTTTCCCGTACTCCGGAAACAACTGACAAGTGCTTAGCACTGCTCTGCCGCGGAGACATCATGAAAAAGATTTCAGCCGCCTGCTTTGCGGCGATAGATATTCACTGACTCAGCAATGTTCTTAGTGGAGTAGTAAGTTTTAGTTTTTTTATTGCGTAATACAGATTCAATAAAATTGTTTACTGTCACCATTTATTTTGTTTATTTCTTTATTGTAGTTCATTTTTGTAATGCATAAAGTCATTGTTCGCTCATCAGTGAATAAAAGTGATTCGGCTACGACATTTCCTGGCAGTGGTTGAGATGGCTCCGATCCAGCTGCTTTATCGAATGAAAAAATGAAAACTGGTCACGTTGGTGGAGGCCGTTCTTTCGAAAAGACTGTGGAAACACAGAGATAAGTGAATGCTGTATGACAAAAAGTGTGGAAAATTGTTTTACTCTGTGTACGATGAAATGAGTTCCTTTTTCGAAGAAAACTAAACTAGACGAAGATACGACAAAAGCATTCGATCACATCGAGTTTTGTGCTTGGAACAAACATTAGAGGGGAGTATTGTCATGAAAAGTCGAAATATCATATGTCCTGCAATGTTTAGTCCCAGAGGATAAGGTGGGAGAATGAAAGTCTGCAAGAGCAGCTCTGTTGAGTGTTATCTTCACTGCTTCGTCTCACAGTGCATCGATTAGTAATCCGTCTTGTACAGTTGAAAATGTAATTCTGATGGATTGCTAGTGTTAGTTTTTGAACATAACTTCAATTTGTCCTCTTAACTTCGGCGTTTATAGCACAAATGGCTATCGGAAAATATCTCAGACGAAGTACGTCGTATTGTGGCTCACGATCTATGTAGTTTCAAAAAGGTTGTAATATGTTGACAATACTGTTCGTTAATAGTGGATGAAAATATTGACGTATGTCGACACGAGCAAGTCAACAATAAAAGTTGGAGTATCAAATATTCATTATATTTTTACTTTTGGTTCTTATTCACCTACTTTTACCATACATGTGATTTGATTCATTTGTCACTTATAGCTATTTTCCTTAGTTATCATGAACTCTTAAGCATTAATCTAATTTAACTTCTTGTTCTTGAAACGGGACGCCAATTTTCGTAACTCGTACTTTAATAAGAATTATGTTTGAGTTAAAGGGATTTGTACAAAATTTCACTGTCTTAAGAGTATTAGTAATGCTACCAGCGACAAACAGCACCTATTGTTATTCTATAATTTCCCGTTAATTGTCAATTTCATTTGTAAAACGACTCCCAGCGTTCAAAAAATATGGATAACGATCTTATGCAATTAATCTCACGATCACTATCCGCAACTACAAACATTCATGGGACAGGTGTGGACCACTGGTGGCGTCAGTTTCCGCTATGATTCACTAGCTGCAGCGCCTGCACAAGATGTCATAATGTTTTCATCCCAGCCAAGACAGCTGTTTTTCTAGGTACTATCAGGACTTCAACAGAACAGAAGAGAATTGAAGCATTTGTGATGTGGTGGTACAAACGAATGTTGAAAATTAGGTGGAATTAGGTGGAATGATGGGGTAAGGGATGAGGAGGTTCTGCACAGAATACGAAGTGAATATGTGGAAAACACTGATAAGGAAAAGAGTCAGGATGATGTGACATTTTTTAAGACATCAGGGAATAACTTCCATGGTATTAGAGGGAGCTGTACAGGACAAAAACTGTAGAGGAAGAGAGAGCTTGGAATACATCCAGCAAGTAATTGAGGTTGCAAATGCTACTCTGAGATGAAGAGGTAGGCGCAGGAGAGAAATTCGTGACGGGCCAAGTCAAACCAATGAGAAGACTGATGACTCAAAAAGAAAAAGGTTAATTACCACTTTTCGCACCATGCAGATGTCTTGTCCTACAAGACTTTCACGATGAACTCCGTACATCTTTCCAGTTTCATTTACTGTGTTTCCGTCAGTTACTACTAACTGTGACCTTCTGACAGGAAATCAAGAGTCCAGTCGCAGAATTGACGACAATACTCCACAGGCGTGCAGTTTGCGTAGAAGCTGCATGTGAGATTGGTGTAAGAAGCTTTCAGGAAATCTAAAATTACGAAATCAAGTTGAGATCTTCTGTCGACAGAATTCATTATTTACTATGACTTTGATTCAAGAGGACCACGTTTTCTGAACCCGTGCTGTCATATCCCAAGACATCGTTTTCAGATACTTCATTAAATTAATACAAACTGTACGTACAAACATCCTACAACAAATCGATGTTGATGATATACAGCTATTATCTGTTTTTGTGTAAGTGTGACCTAAATCACGTTTTAGTCATTAGGTACGGATCCTTCGTGTAGCGAGAGGTTGTATACGATTGCTAAACTGGAGCTACTTCATCAATATACTCCGAAAGAGTAGCAGTTAGTAAGAAACTACAGTTTTCTGCCGTTATGTAGACAGGAGTGACACCACCAGCAGTCGACAAATGGTGTAAACGCCCAGAAGATGACCCCTACTTCTGGTTGAAACCGGTTGGCCGTATAATAATAATAAATGCGATGAAGACTGTTTTTGAATAATTGATTAATCATACTAATCGCTGCTTCATCTCCACAACCATGTTGTCCAAAAATCTAGTTCAAGTGGGCACCAGACACGATGTCATGAAACGTTTACTTCGTTTGTTTTCCTAAAACTGAACAAGATAGCAGTTCGAAGCTCGGTCGTGGGACGGTAGTAGAAATCGACCCCGAGCCAACGGCTGAAGGATCTACTGCGCTATTGTCTATGCTATGGGAACAACTGGCACTATTTATATAACTCGAAAACATCGCAACACATAAAAAGAAACACTATTATTTTTATTACTATAACAATATTTGTTCGTTTCAATCCAAATCTCAGTGTATTGAAGTTTGATAGCGGTGCATCACTTGTTCACTTCTGAGTCAGACAAATTTTTCCGAATGATTGGTGACATGGTGGAGTAGTAGAATGGAGAAGTCTACATTTCAGGTGTTCAGGAAACGTACCTCCAAGAAAATCACCTCCTCGCCATCACCTAAAGAAGCGAGTTGGGTAACTATGTCCTGAGCAGAACGAATCGCGACGATATTGGAAAGCAAAAACATCCTCTTCATAGCATTCCGTGACCCTTGATCTTGACAGCCTTCCAAACCCTCTTCAGGGGATATTTAGCATTACACTCTTGCGAAGATTTGTCTGTTAAAAGCATAATCTATCAGCACCCCGTCACGAAATGCTTAAAACAAAACTCAGCGTTACGCTGCTCGATGACGGTTGTACCTTTGTCTTTTTCGGCACTGGTGAATCCGTAAGTCGCTACAGCCTGCTGTACTTCTGCACGGTCGAGTCGCAATACCACCGCCTACTTTGGGAAACATACAATATGCTCTCACAGACGGCAGATGGCAGTACTAGCATTGCAGGGTATAGAATGCGTATCGGGGTGACGCGGAAACAGTGTAGCGTTGTGATAATGTGGAAACGGAGCTATTTATTTGACGTCCAAAGGGGCTTATCATTGGCTTTCAGGCCATGGATGGAAGCATTTCCGAAACGGCTAAGTCGGTAAACTGCGCTGTGGTTATAGTGCACGGTGAATGGCAGAATGGCGCTGACCAAAACCCACCCCGGGACGACTGTGGTGCACAAGTGGCCATATATGACGGGAGTGAACGACGGCTGTTGGGATGTGAACGTGCGAACAGGAGTACAACCGACTGATCAGATGAACTAAAGGGCTACAGACAGTGTCTCTTGAACGACAATTCAGCGGACATTGCTGCGTTGAGCCTCCGCAGTAGTCGCCATGTTCATTCACTCCAACTTAATGCTGTTCGTCGGCGACGAAAAACCGCATCGGGACGTCCAGTGAGCGGCGACAGGAGGCGTTTTCAGGTGAATCTCTTTTTCTGCTCCATCAGGCAGATGGCAGTTGGCAGGTACGGCGTGAAACGTTTGAAAGGGAACACCCTGTAACAATAATCGGAAGGTTCTAGGTTGGAGGAGAGAGCGTTACGGTCTGGGGAATATTTTTGTAGAGTCCCCTAGGTGATATCGTCATTATAGAAGCCACAATGAATCAACACAAGTATGCATCTGTCCCTGGGGGGCCATGTACACTCCTATACGCAGTCTGTTTTTCGTCGGTACGACAGCACGTAACAGCTAGACAATGCAACGTGCCACAAAGTTCGTAGTGGACGTCTCTGGTTCGAAAAATACCACGATGAGTTCACAGTACATCCTTGCCCACCATCCTCCCTGGCTGTAAATCCAGTCACGCTGTGGATCCCGAACCGAGAAAGTTAGCGCAGCTGTCCACAATAGTGGAGTTAGCATGACTCCCTATTCCTAAGCTCACTGACTCTCCCTGCGCCTCCTGCAGTGTTCCGCTCTGTTAAAGGTGTTTATTAGGGATTTTGACAGGTTAATTTTAATTTTAAAAACCAGCAGCATCAGTTGGCAAAGTTTACCTAGGTTTCAGTCGGGATAACCCAACCTTCTTCAGAATAAAAGTATCTACCGTTTGTCCATAGTGAACATCGTTAAGCTAAATCTACAAATCCATAAATTATCGTCAGACAGTAAAAACGTATCTGAAACTGCCTCAGCCCCATTACTCAAGCGCGATGCGGCAGCCACGAGTGCTGTACTGGACTGCGTCATGAGGCCGCCTGCGCGTAAACTGTGTGAGAAGAAGCGTACCTAACTCCTGACCTTGAATTTACTAGTAAAGTGAAGTAAAAGAAAAGTGCAGCTGAGGAAAAGGACATATATGTTATCCTGTGCAGAACGTACTTAGATCGACTGTCTTAACTTTTATGAAGTATCTGCTGGTCATGATATGAGGATGACATCACGTGCTTACAACGTGTGGCCTGTCTAGGAAAATTTTGTGCTTAAGTACGAAGTTTAACCATCTAAAAAAAACTTAGGAGTGAGAAGGTTAACATAAAGCCAACATCGTCATTATTATGACTAGGTCTAACCATTTTTTTGAGACGTAAATGTTAATCATTTGCTTAGCTATGGTTACAATCCATGAACGTCCCATTAAATTAGCACACAATTGGTCATGAATGAACTTATGAACAAGTCTACATCTAACCTGTAACATCCGGCAATACGGGCCACATAAAATAGATAGTCATTATTCAAGATTAGTATATTTGACCTGAAATGGTTTAGAATCAAGTCAAAATAAACTAATGCACGTGCCTGATAAAGCTGCATGACGAAGTTATGGTTATGAGTTACAGAAAACTACTGAGGCTGTTCGTTTTTAAAATTAAAATTAATATTATACAGTTGCTGACAGGGATGCGAAATGTTGAAAATATTTAAATTTTGACAGGTGGTCACATTAATATTTGTGTCCAGTGGATGCGTTGGAGTAAAGTGATAAATCCTTCATTCGGCAAAGGCGATGACGTTCTTTGAAGAAGACATGCGAATTGGGTGAACACAGCTAGTTGGATAACTGTAGGCAAGCTGACGTCATTGCATGTGACGTTCAAGTGTGCGAGTGGGGGACCTCGGGAAATGTGCTCCTATACATTCAATCATTTCCATTATGTAGTCTATCTTCTACGTAAGTTTTGCAGAATAGTGTATTTGTGTGGGAATCTGAATATCCTGGATGTTAACTGATTTTATCCGTATGCTAGTGCCGCTGTCTCCATTACAAAAAAAAAAAAAAAAAAAAAAAAAGACATAATGTGGGCGAGTGAGGGATGGTCTGCATTCCAGCAGTCGATATGCTGCTAATTCCTCCCGTTACACTTAGACACGCCGTCCTCTGCAACTTCTTGAGCTCCTTAGCTGCAACTCCTTCTTTATTCCACCCTTCTGTAACAGCATTAGTTATACGCCTCATAGCAGAAGTGGGTATCCAGTATATGCTCTTGGGACTTGGACCTCAGTTATTTCCCACTGGCCGTTATAGTGAACATAAGAGCATTTTCCATCTTAGAACTTATATCCGAGAAACCCATGTTAGTTTCGCAATCATCCCTTAGTACTTCAGTACGCCTTCCACTGAAATAATTTTGTCGAAAGGCTTAGCCTACCAGCCCATGTCCTGGATATGTTTACTCATGCACAGTTTTACTGCGACTGGCTATTAGATCCTCTTCCTATTCCTTCCATAATTTTTGTACAATGTTAAAACCGGATTGTGCCTTTCTTCTAACTGTACTTTCAAATTTGCTAAATATTACTATGGCTAAATCATCTGCGTATCTCTGTCAAAAGTAAAATCTACCATTTAAATCCTTAATGAGTTCATTCACTGTTCGAATCCACAATAGTGGGACATAACACAACCCTGCTGGCAGGCAGTGGTGAAGTAGGTCAGTCAATCTTCATGTGCATCATTCTGGATTCTGAATATCGTCCATAATCTGCCAATTTGCTTACATATAATGGTCTCAATCCCATGCTCTTATGCAGCTCTAACAATGCATTGGAAGGTCGTATTGCTAAAAAGTCACACAATATCCAAAACGAGGCAGAGAGCAATTTCTGGAAAATGTAGGACTTCTTCTATCTCCCCAGTAAGGTAGTGAGCTACTGTTTTGCATGATTTACCTGCTGGGTATTATAAAATAAATAAAATAAAAAATATTATTTAAATATTAATTATTCTATCTGTATGATGGTGATTGTGATTGTAATTGTAATTAATATTTGCTTATCTGGAACGTGGACGTTTAATTATTCGGTATCAGACGCTTGACAATGGCTTTCTCGTAAAGGCAATGTTACTCGTAGTTGACCGTGAAATAAAACTGAAATAATCGGACTTCGTAAATAAATCGTTTCCAAAGACTGCTGCGGTAGGTGCGGACTCATAATCTAAATCTCAATATTTCAATAATTTGCCAGCCATGCCAATACGTCGTACAGAGGTGATTGTCTACTAAACATAAAAAAGTTACACAGTTAGTTAAATCAGATATATTCAATGAATAAGCCTACAGTTCATAATCCTACTTACTTTTATAAATATAAATTCTTTACAGAATCGAGTGCCTAGTCTGGTTGCAACTCGCAGTATTCTTCTATAACATGAAATATGGCGGTGTGCCAGACAATAGAATAAAATACGTGCTTCTCGCACCACTTCTACCAGAGCTCTCTCCTTTCTTAATCAAACATAAGAGTAACGTAATTGTGCTTTTGTTTTATCAGCGACACAGCGCTGCAGTTGTGTGCCATAGGCTTTATTTATTTGTCACTGATTATTTATTTAATTAATATTTCGCGTTTCCGAGGAAACTCACGCTCGGCATGCAAATGTGCCTTTATAGTATGAATGAATGTTGGCTTCCATTCAAATGGACCTCAGTTAACCTTCTTTCCCAAACGTGCTAATTAACCCGTTTTATAATTTCCTTATTCTTGATATGATCAGTTTTCCCTGGTTTTGGAATTAAAACAATACTCATAGTCCTACAACAATTTGGGCAGATTGCGGGTACTACACTGACTTCGAAAATTCTACATAGTAATCTGATCAATTTTGGTCATGCTCTCTGTAGCAGAGCCTTTCCATCTGGACACAGTGGCCAGAACAGAGACAAGTTACATCGGCCACGGAAGTTTCTTGAAGCCACCATATTCTTTGGCAGATTCCCAGTTCTCCTGAATGTTACATGTTAACCTGTACCTCGCTGGGATTGAATCCTGGAATGCGTTACCCGTCACACTGCCGGGAGGGAAGTAAGTCTTGAGGAGCACATCAAACTTCTGATCTGCAATCCCTGTAAAACCATCCTCGTTCCTTAGTATGCCTCTTGAAATTGACGGTGTTCTGGTGAAGATTGTGGGAAGTTTGGCTTCACCTGCTATACTTTACACCTGCTCATAAAATAACTTCCACAATAATTGTTTCTCTTGCTTAATAAAAACACTGGATTAACTGAGGGCATCTCAACATTTCACCCTTTGTCCTTTCCTTCTTAGCTGATTTCTTCGCAGTTGAGGGTTATTACTCGAAAAAGGTACATTCCTGTTTGTGCACTTAATTATGATAGAACAGTTTTCATTGTACAAGGTCACAAAGACAGACCTCTCATCTTCTTCCACGTTCTGTAAAGCTACTAGACTTATTATCGAAATTTTAACGCGAGGTAAGCGTGAGTTTAGATCTTTCCTATACGGGTCGCAGTCTGTTTTCCTAGGATTTCTATAAGCCATGGCCTGTTTATCATCCACTGCACTCCCAATGAAGTGATCAGATAAATATGGGTTCATTGTGATATGCCATTATAAGATATATCTACCCATCAAATTAGATCCAAAACCTACATAAATCAACTATTCCCTTCTTCTGTTCAAGGATGTATGTACCTTACCCCTATTCCAAACGACTAGATTGATCTCCATTCGATATTTAAGTAGGTAGTCACTTGTGCTGTTGGCATTGCAGCCAACAACCAGTTGTTCATCCATGAGCAATCAACTATCAGTGTCCTCACTTCCTTTTAAGGAGGAACACCATCCTTGCAAGGGAGTCCAGTACAATTTCCCTCGTGCTCGCACCCAAACACTATTTCATCCTGATAGCCACTAAGTCCCTAGAAAGGAAGTTCACCTTCGGTATGAATGAACTTCCGTCTTTAATATAAAGAGATATTATGAGGTATTTAGGTGTCTGCCATAAATCTGCTTATCTGCAGTTACTCCAAGTCATGGTAAGCCCTCTTTATGTAAAACACGTTTCTGGATGAGTGCTACATCCAACTCCTGTTTTCCAACAACGCGACTCAAAATCGAAGATGCCAAATTACTACGTTACAGGTTTACCTGGAATATTTCAATTCGCCAGCTTGCCGCTTCTGATATCACCGTGAAGATAACCTGTGAGAATCCTAAGTACGATTTCTGGTCGTGTTCTCGTACTGCATTCAGGGATTTCTCAACGACTTCCACTACTGCGAATTGGCGACTTGATGCTTCTTTCCGGTTTATTTTTATCCCCGTCGAAACTTCCTTGCTCTGCGCCTGTAATTTCGAATTGGGTCTTTGGAGAAAGGTCATTTTGCAGACAAGATATCCAGTAAAACCTCTTTGTGGTCCTGAATAGTCCCTCTGCAGTCCTGACCAGCAGCTTCACATCATCCTGTGGAGATATATTGGGCACGGTCCCCCCCCCCCCCCAACAGACAATGATGATATTAGAGCACCTACGTCCTGACAGACCCTCCTGAATTCGGCGCTTTTGCATTCTCCACAAATTTTCAGCGAGAGCCGTCTGAATTAGCTCTTTCAGCTTTGTGGTACTCAGCACACATGTCGGTACTCTATTTGGATTGTCCCCATCCATAAAACCGAGACTGCAGCACTAATTATCTGTTTCCCTGTTATGTGCCTCGGCATTTTCTGGATATAGTTATCCTCTGACGTGGGTGTAATAGACTTCTCTGTCCCGTTCTCGTCTTGCAAGTGGAATGGGATTGTTTACTCCTTTCACTCTGCCATAGTCTTTTCTTGGTGGTCTTCGGTTCAAGTCATTTTAATTCCATTTTTTGTTTTCAGGAAGTTTTGCCTTCCTTTAATCTTTGTTCTCTTAGAAGTGTGCTTCTCTTTGTTACAGACAGGTTTTCGACCTGGATTTGCTGGAGCTTCTCAGTGTCGTTTTCCATTCCTTGGACTGTTCTGTCGTCCGATCCAATTGCAGAACGGCTTACATCACCACAAAACAAAATGTTCGGTTATTCAAAGTATCATAAAGCCCCACAGTTTTTAAGTTAATTCATGTATGCTCCATCTTACGTCCCACGAGAACTCGGGATGTATCACATTAACACCGGGGATACCACATTGGTGTAGAGTAATGACTCAGAGAGTTCGCCCAGTATCCTGTAGTCTCGGTTCACGACATAGATTCACATCTGCCACTCATCATTCGGCAATGATCAAATCACATCTTCCGTTAACTTTCCTACAGTGTTTCAAAGAGAAACACACATATTATGAATGGTTAGTTAGACCCGCTGATAAGGAAATGTATTCTTAAAAGGCACTTCGAAGTATCATTTGTAGATGGTTTTCTATGTGGAAAAAAGACATTGGAACTTATCAACATTTATTGAACATAATTATTACAAAATAAAGTTATTTACAAAATTTTAATTGAAAAATAAATATTTGTTACATGTAACTTCAAAAGACTTTTTTGTAGAAAAACACACATTAGAGCTTAAATTTCAACTTTTGTTGCAGACAACAATTACTATAAAATTTAAATTCAATTACAAAATTTGAGGAAACATATTGAGTTCAATGTCTACCCCTATCGCATTAACTTATCCAGTTCTTGCAGTACACGTTTGCCTTCTCTCGTCAGTGGAATGATTGACATCTACTGCACTTTTTGTTTGTCTTTCGGCCTTTCTTCGCTACACACTCTTTACACACGCCCCTTTTCCGTTCTTTTGCTCCTGAACTCGTTCCTGCAATATTCTCCAAACTAACTTTGATCTTGTTAAAAAAAAAATTGTCATTCTTTGCTCTCGCATTTGTTTTGGTAGCTCATATTCAAATTCTCTTAGTAATAACCGCCTTCTGAACAATTTATTTTGATCGCAATCTGGATTGATAAGTATATAAAACAAACAGGAATTTATTGCAGCAATATCTAGCACGCTATAGAACAAACAAACAGGCCATCCTTTGGTACACCTTTTGAAGGAATAAGTGCTGGGGAGTTCATCTGTTGCGTAAATCATCCTTTTGGGCTGATGCAATGACATATTACTTCAGCCTCCTTATGCCTTTCTAAAGACAAGCAACAGTCATGGTGTTTGGTAGAGAGTAATAGAATAGCTATATTTTCCTTTTTGGCTCGTACGAAACCAAAGTTACACCCCTCTGGAACCCAAAGATGATTGAACGTACTGGTGCGCTATTGCTTGGTTGCATTTCGTCCGGAATCTCAGAATTGTTCTTTCTGAAAGTTCCTACTCATATTACATTTTTCTTAGAAGTTTCTTGGCCAGATTATACACCGTAGAGAAATTATCTGTGGTAATGTTTTCCCCACTTTCCTCATCATCTTCAACAAGCCTCAAAACAACATTTGTTTCTCGTGGTCCATTTTCCGGCTTTCCTGTGTATACTTCTGCCGCACAAACATGTGCTGTTTTTACGTCAGTAATCAATCATAATTTTACCTCATATTTTCCCCTGCTTTCTGAAGGTATTTTCTGCCGGAAGGTACGTCTTCCTCTGAATGGAAACAATTGCTCATCCACTGTGACATTTTCGTAAGGAACGAACATTTTCGGCAACTGTTCCAGAAACATATCAAAGAGAGCCCTGGTAGCAGCCAGTTTATTATGACGTGACCTAGCTGGTCGATCTTTTTTGTTGTCAAATCTGAGAAATCTGTTGACCGTATGGAAACGCTGAAGTGACATCGTTGCGGACCATTCCTGCTGTTCCATAGCTCTTTAAGAGATTCTCCATTAGGTCTGTACACACTAGCGAATATAAGATGCTCCAAGTAAGCCTTCAGTTCCTAACTTGAATTAGGAGTGGAAGTCACATTTTTGACTTGTGATACCCATCTCATTTCTCTGTTGGTTTCATTCAAAATCACTATCATCATCTGTTCAGTTATGAACAGTAGAAATGATGATACTTTCGTTTCGTCAATCCGTTACAGACCAAACCTCATAGGTCTAGGAGCAGGGTGGTTAAATGTTTGCAGATCTAAAATAAAAATCTAAAACAAAGAAAAATAAACTGAACCAGAATTAACTACAGCGGTATAAAATAAATTACAAACAAACACAATAAAACCTAAACCTGACAATAAGTAAAAAGTAAAAATATACTGAATACAAACCCCAAGGAGTTATGCTTGATAGAGGTATTCATCTCCCTAGACAGTCACACAGAGGAAGTAAAAGGATAACCATGGGAAATCCTGTCCCAGCATCGCGTTCTCCACCAAAACAATCACTAATGGCTGGACCGAGTTCCGAACCCAGAAACACAAATATGAGAGCCCAGCAAATTATTTGCGAGACTAAGATACAGTGCAATAATAAACATAGTATACCCATAAAATGCAGTATATTTATTACTCTCACCTTGCTGTTGCCTCTATTGGAGGATTTATAGACTAATTGTGCCATTACGCGACGTCTATACTCCTCCACCAACATCAGTTTCGTTAGACAACGATACACCACCTTTATCTACTTCAAAATCACATCAATATCCTCACTTCCAGCTGATACGTCATCATAATTGTTTGAACCATCAAGAAAATCTAGAAAATTCAGGATTAACGACAGAATCATATACCATTTCATCATCTGACTCATTCAAAAGCCTTTGTAACTGATAAACACTTAGGAAATTTCAACCCATTTTGGCACACAAAATCAGGCTAATGACGTAGTTGTTATACTTGTACCTGATCCTACAAAAATAACAATTTGAAATGCCTCTGAACCATTGTAAACCATAAAGTGACAATCACATTTATTTAAAATAAAATCAGAATTGACAATTATGCCTGAGTCTAAACGACCCATTCACAATATGTGTGTCGAAGTTGTGTGTCTCCGAAATTATTCTATATTTTATGATAAAACTAAGCATTGCGTAACGTCCTGTTAGAGTATAAATGTTAATCACGGTTTTCAGTTAATTTTAGTAAACTAACTGAGTCAGTTAGATCCATTCACAGTAAAAAGGTTAAACGGCCAGTGTTTTAGGAAAAGAACAATGGGAAATGAAGCAGGGAGCAATAGGAAGTTTTCAGACGTGTGTCGTGTGGTTCATCCATTGAGACCTGTCTGGCTTGGGAGAGGCTGCCAGCAGCCATGGTCAGCCTTACGACAGGACAGTGACATACAATTAAAATGTATTTATGTACTAGTCATTTCTAACACATAATGTACATCTGTGTATATGTATTCCTCCAAATCTCGTCACATTATGTAAGTTTTATTGCCTACTTGGTAAAAGTTCAGCCCCAGTTTACGATATTTCAAATTTCGTTACTTATACAAAATATTTACATCTGGGGTGGAAAGACCTTTTGGTAATAACTCAACAAAGAAAGTAAACAAGAAATGCGAGATACACTGTAGGTTTGGTTTCTGTGCTCGTTCAAAATGGGCAGGTCATATAGAGACCTACAGAGAAGATTATTGGAGTGTACACTACTTCTGTCTCACCATCCAGCTTCTTAGAAGTAAATACGATGATGCAGCCGTCCTAACCAATATTCAGTTGCTGGGTAATCGCTATGTAACATTAACTACTTTTTATTTACTGAATGTGCATTCACTCAACCTGAGGGCCAAAAGGTGAGGAAGAGGGTGCTGTAGGTGGTCACTACGGACACGAAAGCAGCAACGAGGCTCAGCCGTACGGTGAGAACTCCCAGCAGGTTGGCCTCTGGGCGTCCAGACGACACCTGCCGCGCCAGCAGCCGCAGCTCGCGGTGGGCGGCGCCGCCCACTCGCCGCCCTTCCAGCAGCAGCTGCGAGCACAGCCTCTGCGTGCGCCTCGCTTCTGTCTCCACACAGTGGGCGGGCACGACGAGTATCGTCAGATGAGCGAGACTGAGGAACACACTCAGATTCCCTTGCCAGCTACTGAAACTACTCATAGCTAGGAACGATAATTTTGTTCCAACGAAGTATACCTGAGCAGCCATAAACATTGAAATTGATATGAAGTATGACACTAGAAAAACCTCATGAGCAGAGGCAGCTAATTCTGACAATTCACGTAGTTTTGCATGCACTAGTGTGAGGGTTCGCACATAGTCTGGTACACTCCAAAGAATTCTAGGGTGTGATCGTAGACTCCCTCTGTACACAGACTGTTTCTTTACAGAAATGTTACCATAATATGCAACGTCGTTTCTCATATCGTGAACGCAAACATTCAGAAGTGAAAGTCTGTACCTAACCACAAATTGTAAATTTGCAAATCTCAAAAGTGATAAAGTGGTAGCAATAAAACCACCCACAGTAAACACTAGACTTAGCCTATGGTCGTGAGATTTAATAATCGTGAACATTGGTAAGTAGTATGAACAACCGTAAAAAAATAGCAAAACCAGTTGTAGTTTTACTATCTTCTTCTCACTTGTATTCACAGCACCAATATGAATCATCAGAAGTTTGTCACAGGATACTATCAACTTAACCATTGTCTCATACTTTTTTGTATTGTGGAAAACATCTAACACTATCGAAACGAACGTCATTATTGACAAACTCACTAATCTGAAAAGTGATATGACGTTCACTGTAGACATTGTAGGGAACGGTCTGCAGTAGAAGTGTGCGGAGAAATACGCAGAAATCAGGTGTGATATGCTGGTGAGGGTTACAATAACTAGATCCGATTTTAATTTCTTCACAGATCCAGTTTTCATATCAACCGTAAATGGCATGAGACCAAGCAACTTGCATGTGAAGTGGAATGGCTTGGTGGCCAATAGAAGTGTCGTAGTGTTTTCTGGCAGCAACGAGTTAGATTCATACGCTGACATCACCTGCAAAAGGGAAGAACAAAACAAAAATACACAGTACTCATACTTCACAATAGCACCTATTTTATAGGCAGTAATGAACCGGTTTTCAGATTTCTAGGCCATAGTCAGATCACCTGATTAAATAGGTAGATCACATATCAGCGGCAGTTTATAGAAGCAAATTACATTTCACAAAAATATAGTTAACAAAACCACAAGTACAATGAATTTAGTAACTAAGATATGAATGAACATTTTTTTATATACCTTTATAGTGAAAGGTCTAAAGTATAAGAATGTACAGGCAATAAACGGCACACACTTGAGAATCGTCACAGAGTACTATGTTACATAAAAAATTTACTAATGTATGGAATAATCGCAGACGAAAAAGTGGTAGCAGAGCGGATGAAAGAGTCAGCGGAATGTGGAGAATAGCAGTTATACAATTCATTGAAGGGGAAGTAACATATCTAAAAATTATAATCATTTAAACTGGACACACAAATATTGGTACTGGTAAAATGTAGGTAATGAAGATGTGGATCAGAATCAAAATACTCCAGCTGACAGGTGAAAGGAAAAAGTACACGAAATGTCAGGTAAACTTTGTGATAAAAAGTATTCGGACACCCCCAGACACATACGTTTTTCATATTACGTGCATTGTGCTGCGACCTTCTGCCAGGTACTCCTTATCAGAGATCTCAGTAGTAATTAGACGTCGTGAGGGAGAAGCTTCGAACGTGGTCAGGTGCTTGGGTGTCACTTCTGTCATATGTCTGTACGTGAGATGTCTACACTCCTGAACATCCCTAGATCCACTCTTTCCGATGTGATAGTGAAATGGAAACGTGAAGGAACACGTAAAGCACAAAAGCGTACATACCGACCTCGTCCGTTGACTGACGGAGACCGTCCACAGTTCGTAATGTGTAATAGGCAGACATCTGTCCAAACCATCACACAGGAATTCCAGACTGCATCAGGATCCACTGCAACTACTACGACAGTTAGAAGGGAGGTGAGAAAACTTGGATTTCATGGTCGAGCGGCTGCTCGTAAGCCACACATTACGCCGGTAAATGCCAAACAAAGCCTCGCTTATTATAAGGAGCATAAACATTGGACAGTTGAACAGTGGGAAAACGTTGTGTGCAGTGACGAATCATAGTACATAATGTGGCGATCCGAGGGTGTGAGTATGGCGAATGCCCAGTGAACGTCATCTGCCAATGTGTGTAATGCCAACAGTAAAATTCGAAGGCGGTTATATTATGGTGTGGTTGTGTTTTCCATGGATGGGACTTGCACCTCTTGTTGTTTTGCGAGGCACTATCACAGCACAGGCCTACACTGATGTTTTAAGCACCTTCTTGCTTCCCAGTGTTGAAGAGCAATTCGGGGATTCCGATTGCATCTTTCAACACGATCGAGCACCTTTTCATAGTGCACGGCCTGTGGCGGAGTGGTTACACTACAGTAACATCCTTGTAATGGGTTGGCCTGCACAGAGCCCTGTTTTGAATCCTATCGAACACCTTTGGGATGTTTCGGAACGCTGACTTCGTACCAGGCCTCACCGACCGCCATAGATACCTCCCTTCAATGCAGCACTCCGTGAAGCATGGGCTGCCATTCCCCAAGAAACCTCCCAGCACCTGACTGAACGTATGCCTGCGAGTGCGGTAGCTGTCATCGAGGCTAACGGTGGGCCAACACAATACTGAATTCCAACATTACCGATGGAGGGTGCCACGAACTTGTAAGTCATTTTCAGCCAGGTGTCGGGATACTTTTGATCACACAGTGTACAAAAGAAATGGTGCAGTATTACAGACTAAGATACGTAATCAATCGGGAGTAAACAGTAGTTAAAAAGAAATGTGTGCAGGAAAAAATTACGGTACAGAAAAGAAAACGGTCGCTCGAAAGGCAGACTCAACTCATAGAAAGGTCAAAATAGCTTTCGGTTAACTTAAAAGCAAACATGTCCACATTACCAGTGTAAAAGGAACTCCAACGTTAACCACAAACGAAAGCGAATATTAGTGGAAGGTGTACTATGTTTCCCATGTGGATAGAAGAATATAAAATAGATATACGTATGTAAGGCATGAGGGATCCGTTATTAATATCTGACATTGAAAGAGCTTTAGAGGACATGTGATCGAACGAATCACAAGGCACAGATAACATTCGTTCGGAGTTTCTGAAGTGACTGCAGGAATTGGCCGCCAAAAGTTTCTCCAAATTAGTGTGTGGAATCTCCAGGCAGTCTTTTGGACTTTCGGAAGAGCTTCAGCCACACAGTTCATAAGAGAACAGGGTAAGTAAGTGCGAGAACGGCTGCACAATACGTCTGTCAGATTAGGAGTTAAATTTTCTGACCAAATGAGTAGAAAGAATTTTGTGAACTTATTACGCAGGACAAACGAAACTACGCCATGGCTAGGTGTTGCAAGGCTTTTGAAATTTCCAAAACAATAAGAACGATATATATGGAATGAAGGGTAATGAACAATAAGAATGGTAGAATAAGAGGGAAGGGAGTGATGCAGGAACACAGTCAACTTTAGCACTGTTCAACCCTCAAAGTAAAGAATTAACGAAATAAATAAAAGGAAGATTTTAAAGTGGAATTAAATTTCGGGGTGGAAGAATGTCGCACAAGACCTGCGGCTGACATAGCTCTAGTCTCTAATAGGATCTTTTTTATGTGATGAACTGTCTATTGACTACACTGTTTGAACTGAGAGTAAATCAAAGAAAGACGAACGTATTAAGCAGTTGCGGAAATGTGATTAGGGGTAAATATAACATCGAAAATGGGGATAACGATGTAGACGAAATAGAAGCATTCTACTAAAGCAAGTACACTAGTATCAAACGTATGTCAATTTGAGGAACAAATCTCTACGAATGTTTGTTACGAGCACTGCAATCTGTGGAGGTGCATCATGGACCGTGAGAAAACTTGATAAGAAAGAAATGGAAGAGGCTGAAACTTGTTATACTGAAAGATGCTGAATATTAGATAGACTGATATAAGAATCCAAGTGGTTGCCACAGAATCGACTAACGGAGCAATATACGAAAAATAGATTAGAAGATATGAAGATATTTATTAAGATATCAGAGAACATTCTCTATGTTACTATACGATAAAAATTGAACTGGACTACAGGGATGAAAATAACACAATTGATAACTGGTTACGTATGGTCCAGATACCACGCTGTAATGAGCAGGTTGTGACAAGGGGGCGGGTTGGAGAGGGTGGAGAAATGATATGAGGTCGCGCCATCCAGTGTGCTGACAGCCAAACTGAAGAAAAAAATATAACACTTTTATGGATAATAATGGGAGCTCCACACCAAACGTTTCCTAGTATTTTGAACTGTCTTCTCAGTGCCCAGGAAACTTGAAATTTTGTTTAATGTCACAGTCTTTAAACATTTCTTCATTCAGTGGAATGTCACTAAATGGTAGATTTACCAAATGGGGAAAATGATTGTTATGATATTTTATTACTGTTGTTAAAAGCAATAAGCGGAAGAGTAAAACTGGCTCAGAGTGCTGTTTATGAACTATATCTAGTTTTCAAAGCGAGGTATCGAGTGAGACTGAACCCAGCAATGTGTATTATCCGTTTCGACTCACGGCAGAGAAATACGAACTTTAACTAGCAGAAAGCGTGCAAAAATGAGGATCGTTTTGTGAGAGAGGGATGTATGCATGATTCGAATTTCTACGAGAGTAAGAGGAAATAAAATTCAAATGTAGTAAATAGCAGAGACCTAATCCGCCCAGTAGTAAAATTTAAATGTATATGGCCTGGAGGTAAATGGAGGCGAGTGGATAACTAGTGAAGTTGCTTGTTTCAGTCGAAGAGGCAGGCAAAGACTCATACTACGTCGTAATGGATGTCGAATATCGTCTCACAGTAGGAAATACGGAAGATCATTGTGTATGAGTGTCACTGAAGATCATACTGTTCCAGGAAAAGTCAAGGAGAGAAATTCAGCCAATAGTGGATGTTAAATAGCTGATGACTGTTGTAACTGTGGTGCTCCGTTCGACATCCTAAATGTGTCAGACAACCAGTCTCAAAGTATCAAAGTCGTTAGTCGCTTCAGAGCTTAAGAGATTTCTAAATGACATATGGTTAGAACGGAGGATGTTGTCAGCTAGACTGAGTCATCAGAGAATAACAGCTTGGTCCGAAGCGGCCTTCCTCCTGCCGACGATGTGTGACGTCAGCAGCTCCGTCAATATGTGTGCCTTCTTACATAGTCTCGATGTGGTCGGTAAAATCTGTAGGTATGCAAATCTTAGGCTATCGATTTCACAGTGTAAAGGCAGACACGATAAGAGATATAATATCCTGAACTAACTGGTAATACGACTGCACGATAATTACACACGTTTTGCTTTTATCCTCAAAAGATTTAATTCCAAGCCATAGTGAATAATCATCCCCAGGGTGGAAACATTACTTAAGCCCAACTGCAACGTGTCGCTACTTTTCATGTACGAATCTATTGATTGCATCCTATTGTGAGGGTGTGGAAGTGAATCCACAGCAGAATTTTATATCTCCTTGGCACGACTGCATAGATCATGCATTAACATAAAATAGTTTCAGTACAAGATTCTGTTGGTAAATGTGACTGTAGAACACGAATGGTATGAAACTGTTAAATTGAACTTATAACTGGCGTGAATTTAAATAACTATAATACCACGCCTACCAGACTTGCATTCGAGTCTGGAACCGCGCGACCGCAACGTTCGCAGGTTCGAATCCTGCCTCGGGCACGGATGTGTGTGATGTTCTTTACGTTAGTTAGGTTTAAGTAGCTTTAAGTTCTAGGGGACTGATGACCTCAGAAGTTACGTCCCATAGTGCTCAGAGCCATTTGAGCCACTTTTGAATTCGAATATATCATGGCCGAACCATAAAGAGTTGCCAGGCAAATAAAGTATCATCTAGATGCGAATAAGAACAATAACACCTAGTAACGTAGATGGGGGCATACAGCGTCTGTCGCTTTACAACGCTAGTCGCTTTCACCATTTCAGCATGAGGTCATACGAAATAATAAACAGCTAGTTTCACGCTCTCTGGTGGAGAATTCAGTGCAAAAGCTGACAGAGTCACGTACCACATGTAAGCAAACAGCTCCAAATGCAGTATACATGGACACTACCAAAGGGCTAGCATGAATGAGTTCCAGCCAGCACCAAAGCTGCATCCTGCCAGCTATTCTGATGATCAACGGCCGACAACAGAAACTACGTGAGCGACAACTAAGCAGGTGCGCTAAGAAAAGATAAACAGGCCTTATGGGTTTTCGGACTGCGATTAGTGGTTTGATATGTACAAATATTCCTCTATACGTTTGTCATTCCCATTGTGACATGCATCTGAACGTGGGGGTAAGATAACAGCGATAGAAACTGGTTCCTCTTCATGATTCGTGGCACGGAAAAACATCGTTAGACGCTCCTGTGTGTTGTCTAATCCTAACAGAGTGTTAGGTCAGTGTGACCGTTTGTTTTCATAATTAGTTGAAGTATGACGTAGGATAGAAGTGTCGTATGTGTTTTATATATACGATATGTGGGTTTTCATACACTAGTAGTAAGCTAGTGTCTGTGCTTCTCGGCACACTGCATGTAGACAGGTGTTTCTTTAGCTTAGCATTTCAGGAGACCAGAAAGCTAAGATCATCAGTCTCCTATTCACTCCCCCCATGAGTGTGCATATTGCGATATTGAGTAATTTTTTGCATACAAATGGAAGAAAGCGTTTAAAATATTGGCATGCATCTACATCACATCTACATCGATACTCCGAAAGCCGCCTTACGGTGTGGGGCGGAGTGTAGCCCTACCCTGTACCGCTACTAGTCATGGCCTTTCCTGTTCTACTTGCAAATAAAGCGAGGAAGAAACGGCCATTCATATGCCTCCGCATGAGGCCTAGTTTCTTGCATCTTCTCTTCGTAGTCCTTACACGAATTGCGTGATGGTGGCAGTACAATCGTCCTGCAGTCAGTTTCAAACGCTGTTTCTCTACATTTTTTTCACAGCTGTTTTTCAAAGAGAACGTCACCTCCCTCCAGGGATTCCCATTTGAGTGTCCGATGCACCTCCGTAAGACTTGTGTGTTGTTCAAACCTACTGGTAACGTATCTAGCAGCCCGCCGCTGATCAGCTCCGATGTCTTCCTTCAGTCCGACCAGGTGCGGATCCCAAGCACTCAAGCAGTACTCAAGAATAGGTCGCACTAGTGTCCTTTATGTGGTCTCCTTTACAGGTGAACCATTCTTTACTAAAATTCTCCGAATAAACCGAATTCATCCTCCCTACGACAGTTCTCACATGATTGCTCCACTTCATCTCGCTTTGACTGTGTCAAGCAGGACACTAGTAATACTGTGTGCAAAAACTAGAGGTTTGTTCTTTCTACTCATTCTTATAAACTTTTCTACGTTTTGGGCTAGCTGCCATTCATCACACCAACCGGAAATTTTGTCTAGTCGTCTTGTATCTTCCTACTGTCACTCAGCTTCGACACCGTACCATACAGCACAGCATCATCAGCAAATAGCCGCAGACTGCTGGGCAGTCTGTCCACCAAATCATTTAGGCCTATGTACTGTATATAGAGAACAACATCAGTCCCATCACATTTCTCTGCGGCACTCTTGATTATACCCTTGTCTCTGATGAACACTCACCGTCGAGGACAACATACTGGGTTCTGTTACTTAAGTATGGGTAGCCTTGAGGGATGAAATAGTGAAGGCAGCAGAGGATCAAGTAGATAAAAAGACGAGGGTAACAGAAATCATTGGGTAACCGAATAGATATTGAATTTACCTGACGAAAGAAGAAAATAAAGAAATTCAGTAAATAAAGCAGGCGAAAAGGAATACAAAAGTCTCAAGAAATGAGATTGACAGAAGGTCCAAAATGGCTAAGCGGGGATGGGTAGAGGACAAATTTAAGGATGTAGAGACAGATATTACAAGAGGAAGGTATATACTGCCTACAGGAAAATTAAAGAGACCTTTGGAGAAAAACTTGTATGAATATCATGAGCTGAGGTGGTAAACCAGTCCTAAGCAAACAAGGTAAAGCTCAAAGGTGGCCGCGCGGGATAGCGGCACGGTCGAAGACGCTTTGCCACGGTACGCGCGGCTCCCACGGTAGGAGGTTCGATTCCACCCTCGGGCATGGGTGTGTATGTTGCACTTAGAGTAAGTTAGTTTAAGTTAGGTTAATTAGTGTATAAGCCTAGGTACCGATGACCTCAGCAGTTTCGTCCCATGGGAACTTAACACAAATTTCAAAAGAAAAATTTCAGAAAGCTGGAAGGAGTGTATAGAGGGTCTATAAACGATGATGAACTTGAGGGTAGTATTATGGAAATAGGACGTAGATAAAGATAAAGCGTGAGATATGATACTGCGTGAAGTTTTTTGACTGAGCACTGAAAGACCTAAGTCGAAACAAGAGCACGGAAGCAGACAACATTCCATTAGAACTACTGATAGCCTTGGGAGGGCCAGTCCTGACAAAACTCTACCATCTGGTGAGCAAGATGTATGGGACAGCCGAAATACCCTCAGAGTTCAAGAAGAATATAATAATTCCAATCCCAAAGTAAGCAGGTGTTGATAGGTGTGAAAATTACCGAATTGTCAGTTTAATAAGTGACGGTGGCAGAATACTAACACGGATTCTATACAAAAGAAAGGAAAAACAAGCAGAAGCCGACCTCGGGGAAGATGAGTTCGGATTCCCTAGAAATATAGGAACAAGCGAGGTAATACTGACATATTATAAGACAGGTTAAAGAAAGGCAAATTTATGTTTCTAGCATTTGTAGACTTAGAAAAAGCTTTTGACAATGTTGACTGGAACACTCTCTTTCAAATTCTGAAGGTTGCAGGTGTAAAATACAGGGACCGAAAGGCTATTTACGATTTGTACAGAAAACAGAAGGCAGTTATAAGAGTCGAATGGCGAGAAAAGGAAGCAGTGGTTGGGAAGGGAGTGGGACAGGGTTGTAGCCTCTCCTCGATGTTATTCAATCTGCATATTGAGCAAGCAGTAAAAGAAACAAAAGAAAAATTTGGAGTAGGATTTGAAATCCATGGAGAAGAAATAAAATCTTTGAGGCCTGCCGCCGACATTGTAATGCTGTCAGAGATAGCAAAAGGCCTGATAGACCAGCTTAACTAAATGGACAGTGACCTGAAAGAAGGATATAAGATGACCATCAACAAAACCAAAACGCGGATAATGAAATGTAGTCGAATTAAATCAGGGGATTCAGAGGGAACTAGATTAAGATATGAGACACTAAAAGTAGAAGATGTGTTTTGCTATTTGAAGAGCAAAATAACTGATGGTGCTCGAAGTAGAGAGGATATAAAATGTAGATTGGCTATGGCAAAGAAAGCGTTTCTGAGTAAGAGAAATTTGTTAAGATCCGTTTAGATTTGTCAGGGAGCCTTTTCTGAAAGCATTTGTACGGAGTGTAGCCAAGGATGGAAGTGAAAAATGGATGACAAACAGCTGAGACAAGAAGAGAATAGAAGCTTTCGAAATGTGGTGTTACAGAATAATGTTGATGATTAGATGGGTAGATCACGTAAATAATGAGGAGGTACTGAAAAGAATCGGGGAGAAGAGGAATTTATGGCACAACTTGAATAATAGAAGGGATCGGTTGGTAGGAGACGTTATGAGGCAACAAGGGATCACCAATTTACTTTTGAACGGAAGTGTTGAGGGCAAAAGTCGTAGAGACAAGCCAAGGGATGAATACACTAAGCAGATTCAGAAGGATGCAGGCTGCATAAGCTATTCGGAAATGAAGAGGCTTGCTGGGGTTAGAGTATCATGCATAGCTGAAACGAACCAGTCTGTGGACTGAATACCACAAGAACACAACATGCTAGGTGAGGGGCCAATGCCGAAGGCTACTCTTTGTAAAATCGAACTGGTATTCCATCTGGGTCTGATGATTTATTTCCTTTCAAATCTTTCAGTGGTTTCTCCACTCCAGTTACGCTTATTACTATGTCATACATACGGGAGTCTGTCCGACGGTCAAATAATGGTATGTTTGTACGGTTCTCTTGTAGCTGGTGTTCTTATGTTATACGCTAGCCGCCACCCAGGAACTTCTCAAAGCAAGTTTGGGAACATGAAACTTTCTGGCAGATTAAAACTGTGTGCCGGACCAAGACTCGACCTCGGGGCCTGTGGCTTTCGCCGGCAAGTGCTCTACTATCTGAGCTATCCAAGCACGACTCACGCCCCGTCCTCACAGCTTTACTTCTGCCAGTACCTCGTCTCCTACCTTCCAAACTTTACTGAAACTCTCCTGCGAAACTTGCAGGACTAGCACTCATGAAAGAAAGGATATTGCGGGCACATGTCTTAGCCGAATTCGAGTCTCGGTCCGGCACACAGTTTTAACCTGCCAGAAAGTTTCATATCAGCGCACACTCCGCTGCAGAGTGAAAATCTCATTCTGGAAACATCCCCCAGGCTGTGGCTAAGGCATGTCTCCGCAATATTCTTTCTTTCAGGAGTTTCACCTTGTCTGACCCCAAATTCCGAATACAACAAAGACAACGAGGGTCATGATCGCAAACAATAGATGCGTCGGGTACGTTAGGAACCTTCAGGTGAGGACAAAAGCACCGCGTCGGCCGCTGCGCAGTGGTTTTACCTGAAGAGTGCATAGGCAGGTTATGCGTCACGAGGAAGAAGTTTGGACGCTCAGAGTGCCACCTCCAAAGCTGTGATGGATGCCAACCAATTGACACTCATATTCGGCGGGAAGCAACACACTCGCAACTCCCATGATCGCACAAACGCCAACTCACGTCGTGTGATGAGAGAAAGTGAATAAAGTCGTGCACTATATATCTGATTACTGAATTGTGTCCATGCCAAGGTCAACTGGTCGACATTCAATGTCTGTCGCTGAGAGGGTGAGCGGGGGTGGGAAAAAGTACCATCTACCTATTTCAGGACATATTGTGTCATAAACAATGAGATGCGTGGAAAACTGCTGCATCATGCTTGATCTTTAAATTGATTTCTTCTTTCCTACTCACCCCATTACTAACATATTTCGCAGACAATATCCACATACGTCGCAGGATGTAACAACAGAAATCTATCACTGTACGACACATATTTCTAGAGATATGAAGTCATAAACATTGATATGTCAGAAGAACTTAGGCTTCGTGCAAAAAGCTTTAATACATTTACTCTTAACTACTATGACACTACTAGAGTCGAGTCAACTTCAGGAAATCCCTGTCGTCTGGTTGTGCCTTTGACAACTTTCAACTACGCGACGGAAACGTCCATAGGCTAAAATAATAGCATTCTGTAGAGCTATGAAGAGGCGTTGCCATGGAGGCTTGTACAAAACTGTGTTGAAGACATGTGAAGCAACAGCGTCTAGCTTACAGAAACAGTCGGAGACACTGTAATTATACAGTTCTACATTATGCATATTTCTTTGTATCACTGTTTCATATTTTAGAAGATTTTTTCACGAATACGCAGAAATCAAACGTTTTCGTTATTACGCTACGAATAAATTTCGTTTTTTTTTTGTTTTCGCTTCTAATAGAAATATTACAAAATGAATACCTGGGCCCTACAGGTTTTTCACCTACTTGTCTATAAAACAGAGTTTAAATTTTCCCTAATTGCTAGTGGAAAGTAAGTTATTATCGATTTCATATTCGAATAAATTTCGTTTTTTTTTTGTTTTCGCTTCTAATAGAAATATTACAAAATGAATACCTGGGCCCTACAGGTTTTTCACCTACTTGTCTATAAAACAGAGTTTAAATTTTCCCTAATTGATAGTGGAAAGTAAGTTATTATCGATTTCATATTATGGTTATATGTCGCTCTTCGGACAGCAAGTGTGCATTAAAGCAAACTTTAGAGAGGGCTGCTTATCACTCGGGTAAACCTCTAAGGTGATCGCGGCCACCCTCCACTTAGTCTCTTTGAAAGCTTATAGGCTTTTCCGATTATGCTTCCAGCTTGAGGTTTGTAACCGTTCGCGTATTTTAAGGGCTGTACTCCACTCAATGTTGTTCGAGTACAGCTTTTACCTTAAGCCAGACAATCTCTCGATCAGAGAACCTTTCACCTCGTTTTCCATTAATCAAATAACCTTGTGGTAAGCGATTGTCACGTCTATAGCTTACAGGCTACATATCCATATGCATCGAATGCACATGGCTGGTAGATTAGCACTTCATATGGATCGCAATTGTTGTTAAGACTTTCGGGACCGTCATTACTTTGGTTGATCAAGATGCCTCTTTGAAAACTCATTGCGAAACACGTATTTCAAAAAATTAGAGAGATTTTAGTGAACTAAGGATGCCCTGTGGTCTAGGGATACTGTCTTTGGTTTCTAATCAAAACGACCTTGGCCCAGGATTCGGTCACATCCAACGATTAAATTTTCAGTAGAAAAATCATCAGCAATGGTCACGAAAGGTTACCAGAGCACAGGCAGTCACTCTTCATCAGCCAACGACCTTGTGAGCGTGGTGGAGGAGGGTTGTGGTGGGAAAAATCCTCTAAATGTCCGGATAATAAGAAACGATTAACGACATGAGGTTTCAGAAGACACATCTAAATAAAAAATACATAATAAGTATGATCAGAACACTCGGTCAGTTAGTGAAAGAAGAGTAATGGTGATCAGGCCATCGGTCAAAGATTACGGATTAGTCCCCCAAATTCGGAGCTCATGCAGGGGAGATTCAAGTGGGTACTGAATGTGGGAGAATGTGGGAGAAAGACTCAATAACCAGTTGTAGTGTAACCTTCTCCGAGTTGCAATGTGGGATCTTAAAAATTTACTTCTGATAGGGAAGATATAAAATATTATAATGCTCAGTCTGGATATAGTTTGTGGGTCAGTGAAGTGAAATGAACGGAAGAAGAGATTTTCTAGTCACACGAATATAGGGAATATCACCAGCATTAGAAAGTGTTACACAGGTTTAGGACTCTTTATTAATAGGACGGCAAGTCCGAATCTGATTTACGCGATCATTAATAGTTCAGATGAACAATCCAAGATTTCAGGATTGACACGGTGCCCCACACTTACAGACTGTTAACCAAGGTCCAGGCATACACAGTAATGTCCCAGATATGTGAGTGGCTCGAAGACAAGTTCCGTAATAGAATCCAGTACGTGCCCTCTACGGCGAGTGTTCATCAGAGGCAGGATTGCCCAAGAAAAGTGTAATCGATCCGCTCTTGTTATCTACATACATAAATTGTGTCATGAACTGAGTGAGTAGCTAACTCTGGCTGTTTGCTGATGGCGCTGCCGTGCACGCGAAGATGTATTTGTTGGGTAACTGTAGGAGGATACAAGACGTCTTACGAGTAGACAAATGTCCTATTTCGTGTGGTGAACAGCAGCTTGATCTAAATGTGGAAGTTTATGCAGACGAATAGGAAGAAAACTCCCATTACATCCTAGTACAGCATTGGCAGTATGTTACGTGCATAGTCACGTCGATTAAAAACCTAGGCGTAGCATTGCAAAGCAATCGAAAATGGAGCGAGCACGTAAGGACGACGGTATTAGGGAAGGCGAATGGTCCAATTGAGTTATTGGGAGAATCGTAGGACAGTGTAGTTCGTCAATAAAGGAAACCGCGTGTAGAACACCCGTGCGACACATTCTTGAGTACTGCTCAGGTGTTTGGAATCTCCGCCAGTTCGGATTAAGACTGCCGTCGAGGTAATTAAGAAGCTGTCAGCGATAACTTTGATCAACTCATGATTTTGCCGGGATGCTTTCTGAGCTCCACTGAAAACTGGTTTTAAAGCTGACTGCACAACGATTCTACTGTCGCCGGTACACATTTCGCGTAAGGATGACAACGATAAGAAAAATTAGGGCGCATATGGAGGCAAATAAATGGTAATTTCTCCCTCGATCAGTATGCGAGTGGAACAGGAAAAGAAGTGACTAACAATATTACAAGGTACTCTCTGCTATATGCCATATTGTGACTTGTGGAGTATCTGTTTTGATGTAGACGTAGATACTGCAAGCAAAAATGGTTCAAATGGCTCTGAGCACTATGGGACTTAACATCTGTGGTCATCAGTCCCCTAGAACTTAGAACTACTTAAACCTAACTAACCTAAGGACAACACACACATCCATGCCCGAGGCAGGATTCGAACCTGCGACCGTAGCAGCCGTGCGGCTCCGGACTGAGCGCCTAGAACCGCGAGACCACCGCGGCCGGCCTACTGCAAGCAGAAGATGAGTTAGAGATATACGTCGAGACTGACCGGGTAACCCAGTATAATATAGATGAGAGTATGATGACCATGGTGAATTGGATCGTTGCTACAGGGGAAGGGATAGCAAACAGAGTCGTGAGAGAATGTGGGCTCGATAGTAGTAATGAGACTACAGATAAAAGTATTTAATTCTGCAATACGATTCAGCTGCAAATAATGAAGACAGTGTTTAATAATCACAGCAGGACTACTACTACCACATGAAAACGCTTGGAGACGCAGGCCTCTACTCCTGGATTATATCATGGCGAGACAGAGATACCAATATAACGTACCAATAGTTAACAGTAATGTACGCTTTACTGTTTTGAATTACCATTTCGTAGTGCTGTATACGCTACAAGCTAAATCCATATGAAATGGACAATGTAGAAGAGATTTTTAAATCTCATTGACTATGTAACACATCAGCAGTTAAAGTCCTTTACCCACAGAATAACCGATGAGAATATAATTCTAGTTGTGCCTGTAACATAATTATATTTTTGTTGTAGCTTCTGTTTCCAGTAATTTATGGACACTCAAATACTCTATGGGACGATGACAAGTACGTTGTATGTTCGTGAAGTACATGCTATTAATCAAACTTTTCACGAGTAACTATATAACTTAGTAACGGATACTTACTGCTTCAACTGAATGATGGGATTCCAAGAAGTTCTATAGAGCTACTTGACTGCACAGTTGCCAGTATCTTGGCGTACATACGATGCAACTCATTACATAAAAACGGCTGGCTCCTGCACAGACGTCTCGGTGACGCGTCGTCGATACGCGCCTGCTACTGTTTCTAATTAATGACGTCAATATATGCCACCTCCATTACTTAAATGAGCTCAGCTCGTAAGATATCGACAACGGAACATTATGCAGCAGCGTAACGAGTTGACTGCATGAAACTGAATCGTTGAAAAATGATTAATGTGAAGAATGTGGAGTTTGAGGAGTTACTTATTATTTTAAATTGAGTGTTAGATCGGTATTTTCAACGGTTAGTTTAGCTGTTTCTTTACTTCCATTACTTCATGAAATAGTTATCGCGGCATTACCGCAAAGATGACTTAGTAACAAGAATCAACAACAAAATGACGGCCGCTGTGGCCGAGCTGTTCTAGGCGCTTCAGTGTGGAACCGCGCGACCGCTACGGTCGCAGGTTGGAATCCTGCCTCGGGCATGGGTGTGTGTGATGTCCTTAGGTTAGTTAGGTTTAAGTAGTTCTAAGTTCTAGCGGACTGATGACCTCAGATGTTAAGTTCCACAGTGCTCAGAGCCACTTGAACCATTTCTGAACTACAAAAAGCGTTTGTCTGTGAGGACTGCGGGAACCGTGGTTTGGTGCTCCCGACCGTCCGGACGAATGAGGGCATCCCTCACACACGAAGGATGCTGGAGCGCTGCTTTCAAACACACTGTTTTGGTGTCGAACTGGAGGGTCACTGGTTTGCTACTTGGTAAGATGATTCGTGTTGTTGTAATTCATCGTAGGCATTGCGAAACTGTAAAATTTTGTCGTTGATCATTCAGTGAGGTAGTTACGTTTTATCGTTAAATTTTAATCAGTTCAAATTGTGTAATTGCTATGGACAGTGGGAATAGACTTGCGATACTTGTTTCATTAGTAATATTTTGTTTCCCTGCGAGGTCAGTAGCTAAGAGGCTTGTAACATAATTCGACTTAGTCACTTAGTCAGAAGACTATTACAGTCAGTTCAGTCCCTTTTCCATGAGTTTAATTTCCTAAATGCCTTGTATCAACTATACAGGATTCGTTCACATTATAAGTACGTATTTAAGTTTTACCTAACATGTATCGCTTGTAAATTAAGGCAGCCATGTATTATTTTATTTACTTGGTGTCACAAGGCGGTTCTATTATACGATCTCACCATGCCGTACGGTAATTTTGGCTCTACGAAGAGATAAATCCCAACACTTTCACATGATATTTCAAATCAAAGATCACTTTCAGTATTTTCAATATTACGTATGCCCTTCTACGAACGCATTATTCGGGGTAAGTGTGACAGTGTAGCAACTTGCGGAGACGATGTACTTGGCTCTACACAAGTGTACGTGTTCGATGTTTCGTATTTGACCATCACGATTACAAATCAGTGGACACTGTTTATAGGTCGAGTTGCTAAAATACATTCACTATTGCTGAAATATTACAGATCGTTTTTCTTACTTACTTACGTTCAGTTTACATCATATATGCTCACTATTTTCCATAGAGCTACTGAAGTAAGTGTGAACAGGTACTACTATTTTTCATTTTGTAGGTTGTTTTTATTGATCTACTTCCTTCTTTGTAATTTGGGGTTTACTGTTGATTATTGTGACGGAATGTTGATTATTCGTCTGCTATCGCTTATCTGGTGAATATATGTAGAGACTTCGGCGATTTAGTGGAAAGTTATTATAATTTTTCTACTATCAGCTGTTCCGCTTATGTTCTACAGTGGATTAGTGTCCTATACTGTAGAAGTTATTTTTTTGTGTCTCTAGGTATTCATTCATGTGTGGCTCGGTTCTCCCGTCAGGTAAACTCGTCGCAAGTCTTCTAGCTGACGCCACTTTGGCGAATTGTGTGTTCATGATGAAATGATCATGAAGACAACACGACACCCAGGCTCCGGGAGGATAAAATCTCCGACCCGGCATGGGAATCAAACTCGAGCTCCCAGCATAGTATTTTGCTACTCTGATGACTCACCTATCGCGGTGGACGTTAGGAGATGGAGAGGACTTGTAATGAAAAGCAGTAGTTTGGTAGGAGCCTAGATAGGTGTGAGAAGTCCAAATTGGTGTAGCAGACTGATTCTAATAACATTTAACTGTAGTAGTGTTGCTTTGAGGGGCGGAGCAGGTGATAAGTAGGGTTGACACTGCAGTCTAGAAGTATACCTGCTGTGATGCTTTGTCAGATAACCCTGCATATTCTACCACCTGTCATGTTCAAATTGAAAAACCGAATGTTGGACTTATTTGCTTACAGGACTTGATAAGAATATTAGCAGCATAAAGGATAAAATAGAGGCTAAGTAACAGAATAAGCGGAATATTTAATGGCCTATGACAAGATATAACAACAGTAACAAAATAACTATAACAAGAAATGGTGCAAGAAAATTAAAAGACCAAGTAGGAGATAAAGCAAAGGCACATAATGAGAATTTAGAGATTACTGCTGGCAGATTAAGTGAAAAGGTGGAAACTATTTCAAGAGAGCAGCTGACTAACATTAATGCATTAGAAGCACAAATTCAAAATTTAGAACAAAAATTAGACTCCAGTGAGGAAACTGCTTCAGGCAGGTTTACTGTCCTCACTGTTTAGGGTAGTCGCATTCTGAGTAGGAGAAAATCTGTACCAGAAAACAGATTTGTTGCTGTAGATTTTTAATGAAGATGTGAATAAACATCGCAAGTCATTACAATGAGGTTTCCATGTTTCATTTAATTAGGGGAGTGTGTGAAATCTGAGACAAATTTGTCAGGGAGAATGACACTATTCCAAGTCAGTAATATTAAAGGAAAGGGTTTACTGAGACACGTCCCTTGGACTTGGTATGTATTTGTTATCATATGCTTCTACAGTGATGAGCTACCTGTCACATTACTTGTCAATAAAATGGCCTTGACCTTAGGGGTCTCCACTTTTTTCGGCAGTATATTCAAGTTCAGTGAATTTAATTCTTTTATTACGCCGCCTTCGTTCCAACGGTCACCCACCCCTCTTTACATTATGTACGCTATAATCTGTAACCCACCTTGCACGTGGAAGTGCATAGTTCTGAGACCGACATCTTTTTCATTCTATCCTGCTCCATTTACGAATGATGCATAAGCAAACTGTCAAAAAGCCAGTTCATGAGCTCTGTTTTCTCTGGTTTTCCCACTCTACTCATCTCGCGGAACATATTTGGGAGAAAGCAATGTGTTTTCTGTTTTCAGAAATTTGAACACTAAATCTGCCTGTCAAGCAAATCACTTGTCTTGTAATGTTTACCACTATAGCTCCATGAGCATCAAGTAACAGTCTGACGCATACTAAACTAAACTGTGACAAAACTTATTGCCCCTCTTTGACTTTTCTATATACTCCTGTGGATATTATCCCAAAACATCGGCAGAATCAGCAACGATCAGCGGGCATGAGCAAGAAGAAGGCCATGAAAATTACTGCGTCATGATGATCTGTCCATTGGCAAAATATTCCGGATTTGGTTCCACATTCGGGTCCCCAGGATGTGCTGCCGAGTGGGCGGTGATCATGAGAAAGAGATGGAATAACCAAGGAAAGGGTGACACTGTACGAGCCGGAGTGTGAAATGTCGGAAGTTTGAACGTCGTAGGAAAGCTAGGAAATCTGAAACGGGGAAATGCAAATGCTCAGTCCAGATATAGAGCAGATCAGTGCACTGAAATGGAAAGGATATCGGGTCAGACGACCAAAGGGTAATATTAACAGTAACAAAGGATCGTATAACGGGAGTACGATTTGTTATGAATGGGAAAACATGACAGAGAATGAGTTACTGTAAAGAAATCAGTGACCGGGTTTGTGTCACCATATGCGACAGCAAATCAAAGCAGACAACGATTGTTCAGGTGCAAATGACGACACCGAAAGCACAAGACGAAGAGATACAGAAAGTATAAGAGAATACGGTTATTCATCATGTGAAAGGGAAATAAAAATCTGATAATCATGAGGAATTAGAACGCGAATTTATGGAACGGAACAGGAGAAAGAGCTCCTGGAGAATGTAGGATAGGTCGCAGACGTGAGAGAGGAGGAAGACAAGTTGAGACCTGCAAGCAATTTCAAATTGTGCTAGAGAATACTCTGTTCAAGAGTCAGAAGACGAAAAGGTGCTCTAAGAAAAGAGCCGGAAACATGGGAAGATTCCACGGTCAGACACAGATTTGGAATTCAGGTATTGGATTGTAAGGCGTAAGGTTGCGCGATATTTCTGTAGCGGAGAATGATAAGACGCCTTTGGAGATCGCTAATGGTGGGGAACTCCTGTAAAGAATGTCCCACTAGGCAATTCAATTGAAAAGGATTGGACATCGCTAAGAAGGGCAGTCGCAGATGTTAGACTGTCGGATATCGATACAAGGTAGGTAACTCCGAAGAAACCCTGGGTTACAGAAGAAATATTGTAACTGAGGAGGAAGTTCATAAATGTTCAGGGAGAAACAGTAGTACAGCAATATAAATAATTTGATAACAAATTAAAGAGAAAGTGCACGGCAGCCAAGGCAAAATGGTGACAGGAAAAAATCTGAAGGAGCCGTAAAAGAAATTACCGTCAAAAGGACTGACTCAGCATATAGAAAATTCAAAATAACTTCCTTGTAATGAAAAGCAAGGATTCAACGGGAATTCCTTTGTTACAAGCAGATAAAACAGCGAATAGGTGGGAAGAGCGCACTGAACGCCTGTATTAGGGGGGACTGCTCTTCGGACTTGATAAAATACGGAACTGAAGTCGGTAATGGACACGTAAAAATTTCAGCATTAGAATCAGAATTTAAACCAGCTCTGGAAGACTTGAGATCAAATAAAGCAGCTAGGATAGAAAACATTCCCTCGGAATTTCTAAAATCATTGTGGGAAATGGCGACGAAACGACTATTCAGGTTAGTGTGTAGACTCCATGACACTGGCGACATACCATCAGACTTTCTGAAAAATGTCGTCCACACATGATCTAAGATAGCAAGAGCAAATGGATGCGAAAACTATCGCACAATCAAGTTAACATTGCGTGCATTCAAGCCGCTGACAAGGGTTATGTACAGAAGAACGGAAAAGAAAACTGAGGCTATATTACATAACGATCGGTATGGCTATAAGAAAGGTACAGATAACAAAACGGCAGTTTTGACTTCGCGCTTTATACGAGAAGCAAGACAGAAGAAAAATCAGGATATGCCCATAGGATTTATGGAAGAAGCGTTCGAAGATGTGAAATGGTGAAAGTTCCGAGAATAATAGATGTAAGTTACAAGGAATTATGAGCTGTATACAATATTCATAAGGACCAGGAAGGAGAAAAAGGTAGGAAGACCATAAACGTAATACTCGAATACGAAAGGGCGTAAGGCAGGGATTCAATATTTCGCTCCTACTGATCGATTTATACTTCGAAGGAGCAATGACGGAAGGTTCAAGAGTGCCATTAAAATTTAGGGTGAAAGGATAGCAGTGACGAAATTCGCTGATGACATCATTATTCTCAGTGAAAGCGAAAGAGAATTACAGGATCATTTGAATCGAATGAATAATGATAACAGACTGTGTATTGAGGATAAATGAAAATAAGGCAACGAAATGAGATGCAGCAAAAATGTGAATAGTGAGAAATTCAACATGAAACTGATGGTCACGAAGTAGGCGAAGTTAAGTAGTTCTGCATAAAATTATGACTAGCACAGACAAAGGTGGTATTTCTATCCAAGAGCATTCTATTGGTATCAAACGTATGCTTTAATCTGAGTTAGTATTTTCTGATAATATATGTTTGGAACATGGCACCGTATTGTAGTGAATCATGGACAGTGGGAAAACTGGAACAGAAGACAATCGAATCGCTTGATATGTGATGGTACAGATGAACAATGGATATCAGATGGACTCAGTGTGTCTGACTCCGTGGGTGCTCTAATGTTCGCGGACCGCACGTCACCCGCTCCCCTCACCTTCCCCCCCCCCCCCCCCCCATCACCACCATCAAAATTTTATTGTAGTACGTAGTCTCTGACCCCCACCCCCACCATCCCTAATCGAAATGTTTCAGGTACGCAGTACAAACACAACGTGGGCAACATAAATGAAACAGAATAGATGAAAAACAGAGTAAGTAGGGAAAACTGAAAGCTGTCTGTTCTGCTGTCGCATTGGTTCTTGCAAGTAAGGGGCAGTGGTTTTCTGTCCTCTGGGAACATATAACAAGTGCTTAGCAGGATAAAGGTTTCAGCCGCCTGATTTGCGTCGATGGATATTCACTCACTCAGCAACGTTCTTAGTGGAGTAGTATGTTTTAGTTTATTTTTTTTGCGTAATACAGATTCAATACAATAGTTTACTGTCACCATTTATTTTGTTTATTTCTTTGTTGTAGCTAATTTTTGTATTGCATAAAGTCATTGTTCGCTCATCAGTGAATAAAAGTGATTCGGCTACGGCATTTCCTGGCAGTGGTAGAGATGGCTCCGATCCAGCTGCTTTATCGAATGAAAAAATGAAAACTGGTCACATTGGTGGAGGCCGTTCTTTCAAAAGACTTTGGAAACACGGAGATAAGTGAAAGCTGTATGATAAAAAGTGTGGCAAATTGTTTTACTCTGTATGCGATTAAATGCGTTCCTTTTGCGAAGAAAACTAAACTAAACGAAAATACGATAAAAAAATTCGATCACGTTAAGTTTTGTGCTTGGAACAAACATTAGAGGGGCGTACTTGTCATGAAAAGTTGTAATTATCATATGTCTTGCAATATTTAGTCTCAGAGAGTAAGGTGGGAAAATGAAAGTCTGCAATAGCAGCTCTGTTGAGTGTTATCTACACTGCTTTGTGTCACAGTGCATCGGTTAGTAATCCGTCTTGTGTAGTTGAAAATGCAATTATAATGCATTGTTAGTGTTAGTTTTTGAACATAACTACAATTTGTCCTCTTGGCCACGGCGTTTATAGTACAAATGACTATCGGAAAATGTCTCAGACGAAGTAAGTCGTGTTGTGGCTCACGATCTATGTATTTTCAAAAATGTTGTAATATGTTGACAATACTATTCGATAATTGTGGATGAAAATATTCATGTACGTCGACACGTGACAGTCCACAATAAAAAGTGGAATATCAAATATTCATTGCATTTTTACTTTTGGTTCTCATTCACCTAGTTTTTCCATACATGTCCTGTGATTCATTTGTGACTTTTAGCTATTTTCCTTAGTCATAATGTAATCGTAAGCATTAATCTAGTTTAACTTCTTGTTCTTGAAACCGGACGCCAATTTTAGTTACTCAATTTTAATAAGTATTATGTTTCAGTTAAAGGGATTTGTACAAAATTTACTGTCTTCAGAGTATTAGCAATGTTATTAGAGTATTAGTAATGTTACCAGCTACAAGCAACACCTGCTATTATTGTATAATTGGTCGTTAATTGCCAATTTCATTTGTAAAACGACTCCCAACATTCAAAAAATATGGATAACGATCTTATACAATTATTCTCATGCTCACTATTGCCAACTACAAGCATTCAAGTGGCAGGTGTGGACCACTGGCGGTGTCAGTAACCGCTATGATTCACTAGCTGCTGCGCCTCCACAAGACGTCGTAATGTTTTCATCCCAGATGAGACAGCTGTTTTTCTAGGTACTATCAGGAGTTCAACATTTGTAAGTTGCTACCATACTATACTTACGAAACTTTGATACCGCAGTTTCGAATTCTTTGGCTTATCCACATTTTTTTCAGGTCCAAATAATATACCGCCCAGTGATGACTCGAAATTGTCTAATATTAATGATACAGCTTCCGATATCCATTTCATTTGATACCACATGATATGTGCCTTTTACAACTTAGGGAAACAATATTGATTTAAGGGATGAAAATAATCCAGTAATGTGAATACTTTCTGTCTCCTTCATAGTAGTGCTCTTAGTTTATTAACGACCTCTACTTCCTACGTATTTTGCATTATATTAACCTGAAGATGCGATTTAATATTGAGAAACCAGTCACAGTTTGACCTCACAACAAGTGGGAATTCACAGCTACAAGCAGACTCTTCAATTTTTCGGAAGACCTTACCACAACATTTTTAAAAATATCTTTCAAGTTTCGATTTGCTTTCGGTCTATCACTGGTTATAATTTTTCAATTAATAAATTATTTTCTTACTACTATGGCCTGTTTGATGAACTTTGTGGCCATTCCATGAACCACTCCACTAGAACTCCCACCAACTAAAAAATCTGAAAATATAAAAAAGAAATTCTGGAAGATTTAAATTAGAAATTCGATATCATGAAATTCTTGATCATTATTTTTAACCTTCATCACCTTATATCTCAGTTTAATAACACAATCTTCAAAAAATTGAAAATCCTAACCATTAAGTAATTTCAAGTATCTGTTTGGCAAAATAATTTTCAATTTATTATAAGGCACCATGCAAATTTTTCACCATATCTAGTTTTGGAATATTTACAGCCATAAATCTAATATAAATTTTTTACTTCTAACTCAGTAACATCTTTTAAAAAATTTTAACTGTTTGCATTGCTTAGCTTCTTCCACAGACCCTCTATTTATGTAGATTCAAATTTTATTAAGATGAAAATTTTTCACTCAAAATTCTGTGTTGAGGACCATGTGTTAAATTTTTTCCTACCATACAAGTGTACGATTCCGAATTTTATAACTGAATCTGGGACAGGGCTTTGTTGTTGTTTTCTCTGTACTTAATACATACATTCTCACACAACATTTTTATGACATAGCTAATGTAGACTCTATGTGTAAAAGGCAGTGTCCTGACTGACCATCTGGCTGACTGTCTCATCATCAGCCAGCCCAAACTGCTGAAGACATAAACTTGAAAGTTGAAGACAATGTCGATGTTATACTGTAGACTTCATTGAAGAAGACGTTTATCAAAATTTCAACAATAAAGGGGTGAAATAAGTGTTGAAGTTTTTTCCAGGAATGTCGCTATTAATGTAATTTTGAAGCTAGACCTTCAAAAATTGGTATTTGGTTTCTCAGTTGGAGATAAAGAAATACACATTTAAGCTTTTTCTGGGAATTTGACCCTATATGGGGTGAAATAGTGAGTGAAAGCTTTTTTTGGAAATACATTATTGTTAAAGAACAATTTAAGCATTTTGAAAGCTGTATTTATGAACACAGGTATTTGACTTCTATGTTACAATTAAAAAAATATGTTTCTGTGTACTCGGAAACTGAACCCCTAAAGAAGTGTAATAGGAGATGATATTTTTCATGAAAATATTTTATTATGAAAGCATTTCTAAGGCTATGTCTATGAAAATCTAAATTTGGCTTATGACTTAGAAATTAAAAAAATGTGTATCAGTTCTTTGGAATCCCTTGGGGGTGAAATCGGAGACGAAATTTTTCATGGAAATATTTTATCGTGCAAGCATTTTTTAACACAAATTTACAAAAATCTGTATTTGGTTTATCTGTTAAAAATAGAGCATATCCATCTTACTCTTCTTGGAAATTCAAAGCCTAAGGGAGTGAAATAGGTGGTGAATAGTTTTATGAAAATATTTCATTGCAAAAGCATTTTTAAAGCTAAGCCTTTGAAAACTGGTATTTGGCTTATCGGTTGGAGATGAAAAATTATGTGTTTCAGTGGTTTTGGAAATTCAGCCGCCAAGGAGGTGAAAGAGGGACAGACTGATTCACTGATTCATCATCACTGAGTCCAAACTGCTATGGATAGAAACTTGAGGCTTGGAGAGTGTGTGGGACCTACAATATAGTTATCATTTAAGAAGGGACTGTCTGAAATGCCATTCCTAAGTGGGTGAAATAGATGATGAATAGGTTTTTGGAAGTATGTCGCTGTTAATGGAATTTATGTCGCTATTAAGGGAATTTTGAAGCTAGAACTACGAAAGCTGGTATTTACTTTCTCAATCAGAAAATAAATAATGCATGTTCCAGAATTTTTGTAAAGTCAACTACTAAGGGGGTAAAGTAGTGAGTGAATGTTTTTTGAAAACATATATCTGCTAAAGAACTACTAAATGATTTTTAAGGTTACATCTAAGACACCTGATTTTTGACATCACAGTTAGAAAAAAAATACATGTTACAATGTTTCTGGTAATTCAGCATCTAAGAGTGTGCAGTAGGGGATAAATATTATCAATAAAATACTTCATTACTTTAAAAAAAGCTAAATTTATGAAAAAAGCTAAATTTATGAAAACTGGCATAACTCCACCGTTAGATGTAAAGAAACGTTTTTAGGGTGTCAATGTTGCTACGTAAATATCCGCACAACAACGAAAAAAGCTATGATCAATAAAAACTTTCGACTTCAGTTACCAGAATCGTTTTTGGTCAGAAGAACATGCAAAATATATCATAATTATATAGTCTTAATGAATGTGAAAAACTTAGAAGCTGTTGCAATTTTTGGAAAACATCAAAATTAGTCTAAGGAAAAGAAATCCCTGTAGACCATATAGCATATGTCAGCAAAGCATCAGACACTAACCCAGTTTTAAACAAGATGGAAGGGTCTTATGTTGACAACACTGTCTGATTGTGGACTCTCTTTAAATCTAGAAATGCAGCATAGGCTCCCAGATAATTATTTCGTGGATCTAAATTCTAAATTTACAGAGGAGAAACTCCATATCTTCCATTCTTCATAGATATATTCTGTAATTTGGTGTGATCGACCAAGGCAGAGTCAGCTGATTAGTTCTGCTTATGGCCAAAAAGAAACTAAAATGAGATAAGGCATATCGAAATCTGCAGAACTTTAGTAATTGGCGATATCTAGTTCAAAAAAGTTCTTTCCAGTGAATTCCACTATCTCTATGGTTTGTGGTTAAATATATGTATAAGACTCTTCAAGTTTTTTGGTCCTTCAGATGCTAGCTGGAGTGATTATTTATTCCACATATATTTGTCTTCCTTAGGAAATGTTGTCACATGTTGAACACCAGCATCATTACAGTCAGACCATCAAAAAATGGCATCTCCAGCACTTCAGGCTCATTTAAAAATTACAGTTAAATCTACTTCTCAAAAAATTTGTTTTGTAGTCTCTGAAAAATCCGCGAAATATTTCCAAACAATAATGTTTTTAATTTCTCTTAGTTTTCATCTTCCTGTCATTAAACATATGACTCTTTGTGGGTTATTCATTGAATGCAAATGAAGTCAATTGCCTATGGACAGATGAAGAAATAAAACGATGTTCCATTCTAGATAAAATATTGCTTAGATTCTCTATAGTGAAAACCTCACAGAGCTTTGTCACATAGTTGTCAATCAATTTTTTGTTGGGTTTTCCATCTTATGTTGGATAATCTGTACTACAGCCTCCAATAATACTATATCTAATTTGATCCATTACTAATGGATTTTGAAAGCCTACAACTGTGACAACAATAGGTTTGTTTATAAATAAATCTTCTGCTACCAGTCACCATTTTTCTTTATTTACTTTTCACGTGATGAGTTTTGAGAAGTGATACCCATTTTTAAGTGATTTTTTTCTTGTGGATTAAGAAATTTCTGTTGATGTTGTCAATGTGTGAGAGTCTGTTTCATTTTGATGACCCGTACCGCAATATATAAGAAACACACGACTTTTAAGTTGTTTATCGATTTTTTTGATGAAGTTATTGGCGAAATTTAGAAGAATTTGTACTTACAGTTTTCTAATGGTCAGTTTGTGCAGTTTACACACACTAAACATCACACACAGCTTGTATTAGTTTTTGTTACTTTTTTTGTTTGTTAAATTTAGAAAACCGAATCATTATTTTGTGATTTTTGAAAATATTTGCAACTTTCTGTGACACATTGTCCATGTATGGGATACTAGATATACATTTGTTTCACCCTTTTTCTTCTGCATTGCATTTTGCACCTGCCTCTTTCTTCACTTTGTCTCAGGATTGTGTCAACCATGGAAACACAGTAACCACTGGCAACTCCAATCTTTTTCGCTGTGTTTATTTATTGTTGTATGTTTTCTTGGTTGAATGGTAGATTTGTTGCCCTATGTAGCACTGACCTGTATGCTGCCTGTTAATGGGTATTTGGGTGATGTGAGGTTGCAGGGATTGTGGTGTCAGTCCTTGTGTTTTCCTATAAATTTTGAATGTGCATGCGTTGTTGTGTCTTGTAATATTTAGGTCCACAAATGTGATGCTTTTATTTTGTTCATGTTCCACTGTAAATTTGATTGTCTCTTGTACATTACTGAAATAATTTAGAATGTCTGTGATGTGTTTGGTATCCTCTTCCACTAGTGTGTCATCTACATATCTCCTATAAATTTTTTTTTCTTTAGGCAAGGTTCTTGGCTGTTGAATAATTTTTGGTGTAACTGATTTATGTATATGTCAGATTTGGAACCACATATACATGATCCTATTTGCTAGGCCATCTGATTGTTTGTAAATGTTGCCATTGAAGGTAAAGTAGTTGTAACTTAGGGTTAGCTGAAGGAGTTCCATAAATTCGACAATCTCTGTGAATGAAAGTTTGTTGTGTTGAATAAGGTTCTTTTGTATTACTGTCAGAGCTTTTTGTTTGGGTATGTTTGAGAAAAGGTTAGTGATATCAAGTGATATAAACTGTGTATCTATGGAGAGCTTTCTTGTTCTTAGTTCCTTAGCTACTATTATGTTGTTTTTTATGGAATATTTTGTTTCATGTGTATAATTATTCATCTTTTTTTATTCAGTTTTTGTGACAGTTTGTGTACTAAGCTATTTATAGACTTGACCACGGGATGTATCGGATTTCCATCTTTGTGTATTTTAGGCCGTGCTCTTAGGTGTCGTGCTTTTGGATTCATGCATGTCAGGTATTTCTTTTCAGTTTCTCACAATAGGAAACGTGTGTTCTCTAATTGTTCCTTAATTTTGCTTTAATATTGTTTGGTTGAGTCTTTTCCAATGTGCTGAATATTATTAGCAGCAAAAAATTAATTTGTTTTGACAATGTATTCTTTTTCTTTAACCACAACAAATATATTGCTTTTCTCTGACTTTACAGATATGGACTGGTTATTTTTCAGTTTATTATTTATAGGTTTTACATATTTTTCATAGTTTATTGTATATTGGAGCTAAACTTGTCTTTATTCATTTGTTTCACAAGAATCTTGCTTACTTTGTGACTGTTGCTGCTTTTGTATTTGAATTTAACTTTGCAGTGTCTGTTGCATTTCTAGGTGCACCTATAACTTGTTTCAGTATGTGGTTGTTGAGGTTAGGTTTTACATTGTATTTAACTCCTTCTTGGAGTAGATTGTTTTCCATTGGTTGAATATTCTATCTGTGTTGTTCACCACTCTACTTTAAAATGAGTGTGTGCCTTTGTCAGTTAACTTCAGGTTGGATCTCTTATCTTGTTTAAGTGTCATGGTCTGTAGCTTTTGTTATGTGTGTTGCAAGTACTCCACCAACTAAATAAAGGTCATGATATGGATTTGCTAAGAGAACTGGAGACATATTCACATTACAGATAATAAGAAGATAAAATATTAAATGAAAAAACCTCAATAGTGAATCAGTGAATTTCTTCAGATGTTTCGATTGTCTACTTACAGAAAAATAGTAAAATTATTGTAAAATATATATAAGTAATTTATGAGCCACATTGTTAAGATAAATAACCTCTGTACAAAAGCATATCTTAATCTGTAGAAGACCAATATTATTATCTGTGTGGACTACTTGTAAGAGCATCTTTGTAACTGTTTTGTTTATATAAGATAGTTACGATGTGTTAAGTGTAAAACAAGTCGTGTGTGATGTTTAGTGTGTGTGAGACTTTGCACAAATGAACCATTAGAAAACTCTAAGTACAAATTCTTCTAAATTTCGCTGTTAACTTTACCAAAAGTCTCGATAACAAAAAAAAGTCATGTGATTCTTATATATTGCAGTACAAGTCAAAGAAATGATGCAGACTCTGACATATTGTCAACATCGATAGAAATGGCTTAATACGCAAAAAAGCTCTTAAAAGTGGGAATCATTTCCTGAAATGCTTGTGGGTAAAAATTAAATAAAGAACAATTGTGACTGGTAGCAGAAGATTTATTTATAAACAAACCTATTAATAATACTAAAGCTCATGTACAATTGAGATGATTAGGATAAACCAAACTATCTCTAAACTCTATATTAATCATTATGGGATTGTTGGGAATATATAGATTTTTTTAGCCTTTTCATTGACAGGGAATGAGTAAAACTGACGCCTCTCTATTTTGTTCATTATTTATGAAAGATAAAAGTTTAAGAGATCATTTCTAAATTAACTGTTGCAGTAGCGCCACTCAAGGCAACTAAATTATTAATTCCATTAGTAACACAAATGTCTAAATTCTGAATAGGATCAAAACTTTGAGTATACACAGGATAATGTGCTTCTTGAGTTAGTGTTCCTCCAAGTTCAACATTTTTCTTAAATGAAGTAGGAATATAAGTTTCTCAATGAAAATGATCAGCAAGCTTTACAAATGGCAACTAAGTTAAAATTTTTATTAGTTGATTCAAGTTGAATAAATTTAAGCACATCGTTAGCAACATTTTTTATTAGCATCAGTAGCTTGACCACTAAATCCAAGCACACCTCCAATACAATCTTTTACATCTATACATATAATTCAGTATTGCTCTCAATAATAACTGTATTTAAAATTTCATCTCAAACACTGTGAATATTAAGCTTTCAAAGATCAATTTTTTTTCTAAACTGTTTAGACTATATTGACACACAGAAATTTCTATTGTTTCTCTATGAGAATGTAATTTACTATTTTTTCATATAATTTCTCTAACTTGAAAGTTAGTGTAGAAACCAAGTAGTCCAACATTATTAAAACTGAAATTTCCTAGCAGATTAAAACTCTGTGATGGACCGAGACTTGAACTAGGGACCTTTGCCCTCTGTGGTCAAGTGCTCTATCAACTGAGCTACCCAAGCATGACTCATTCCCTGTCCTCACAGCTTTACTGCTGCCAGCACCTCATCTCCTACCTTCCAAACTTCAGAGAAGCTCTCCTGCAAACCTTGCAGAACCAGCACTCCTGGTAGAAAGGATATATCAGAGACATGGCTTAGCTACAGCCTGAGGGTCATATCCAGAACGAGTTCGAGTCGTGGTCTGGCACCTACTTCTAATCTGCCAGGAAGTTTCGTGTCAGTGCACCATCCGCTGCATAGTGAATATCTCATTCATTACTAAAACTGTCTCACAGGTAAAATAAAAGATTGTGTACCTCTCAACTGAAAATTGAACTTATCTAATATTAATAAGCATATATAAAATTAAATGGAAATAGATAGGGATCCTAGGACAAATATTACAAAAAATGTATAAAAAAATAAAGTTGTAGGTTTTCAATGAATTCTATTTGATGTGTAATAATAGTACCAAGAGGTTGTGGAAAAACAACATTAACCACTGACAATTATGTTTTAACTTGATAGTGGCTCAACTGGAATAAAATGATGCACTTTAAATTTATTAAAAATGATTGGATCGATCAAAATGTTCGGAGTTGATAAGAATATGTAAAAAAATTGAAAGCTAAAATAATAAAAATAAGCTACTTTTATTGAAAACAATAATGACATTTTACCACTGGATGAATATGAAGGTAAACCAATTCTTACGTGTGATGGGTTCATTTGTGACAATCAGGATGTAGTGAGAGAATAATTTACTAGTTGTAGTTAAAGGAAATAAACTGTTTTGATTTATCTGTGACATATTCAAAATGACAAAACAATTAATAAGGCTTATCTACATCTTTCAAATATTATTACACAAGATGATGCAAATTTAATTCACAGGTATCATAGTTATTTTAGTGGCGATTTAAAATCTGAAGATTTTAAAGACAAACTTAGTAAATGTTGGTATGAGGCCAGTTTTTTTTAAATAAACATGACTAGGAAGCCTAAACAAGTAAAGTACAGATATAAAGTAATAAATTTCTAAATTAATAAACATTATTTCTATTAATGTTCTTGACTATAATAAATGTTGACAAATTATGGCCAATAAGTTGTTAAAAAAGCTATACACAGTTAAAAAACAAAGGAAAAATGAAAAGAAAAATTAAAAAACTGGAAGACAAACCTAAAACACAGTATGAATCATATAAAAATGAGATCAACTTCTTATTGACACTTTGTAAGGAATAGGAGATAAAGTCTTGAAAGTTGTTGAAGATAAGAGAGGATGAATTACAAATTGTGCCATATCAACACCACCACCATTATTCTGATGAATCTGACAACGTACCACCCATGAAACCCTACAGAAGTGCACAGGATCGCACTATGATAAGTGAATTACAAATATAAGCTGTGATGAAGGGTCATAAAGAGTTTAAAGATAGAAAAGCTCATGGGTGCAATTAAGATAAGGGAGGGAGATGTTAAAATATCTATAAGTGAAAGAATACTGGAATATATATGAACCATAGTGTAGATCAGGTTTTTGGATTAATACCTGTTCGCTCATTTAAATTTGTAGGCACGTTATGAGTAATATTTAATGGAGATATATTAACAGTGAGTGATAGGATGTGTGAAGGTACAAATGAGTTGATTAATCATTTACCTAAAACAGATCTGGAGATATAAATCCAAAAATTGATGCTGTTGATTTATCAAATTATGTAGATATTTTGTACCATTCATAAGCTTTATATTCTGAAAAGAATTCAAATAAAATAAAATGAAGTAGCAGTAAAAACAATAACTGTTTGATACAATACATTGTGGATATCTGTTTCCCAACATTGCTGCAGATTTGGACTCAAGTGAAGATGAGAAAACAGGTCAAGGTTTAATAGAAAGTATACAGCAAAACAACTTGACAATTCTTGGTTAACTAGCACATGGTGATAAAGGTATAAATTCATTAAATGGAGCTTGTAAAAAGCATCATATACTATACACAGTTAATAAAGATTAACAATTAAGACATCAAGTCGATAAAGAACTTCAGTTAGCTGCAAAAGAGAGAATGTATGCCAAAGACACATTACTTGGCGCAAAATGAACAGCAAGAACAGTTGGAGAAGAATGTATAGGAAACGAAAATTCATTGTGGATCTTGATGAAAACACGATGTATAAATATACTAATCATTATAAAAAAATTGTCTGTATAAATGATTAAGTCATGCATTGATTCTATGTTGCTACCTGAAACCAAACAAGAGTCAGTTAAAATTAAACTAAATCATCATCAGTTCATATGATTAATAATTTGAAACTGATGCACAAAACGACAGACAGGTAAAATAAATGTTGGTAATCTACTCATAACACTTGGCATAGTTGTTGGAATATTATCATTGAATACCAAACCAAAAGAAAGAAGGTTCAGAACTAACAAATTAATCAGGTGGTTTTCAAACATTACTATTATCTGCACTGTAATATTCACAACTATTTGTTCACAAGTTGGTGGAGCAGCTGATATGGCAAAATCAGCAATGGGCAAGAAAAATGGTGACGCAGAATTAGAAGAACAAAAAGAAATAATTTAGCAATGTGGAAGAATACCCTCAACTGTTAAGTAAAATTTGATATAGAAAAAGTTGCTATGAAATTAAAAATTAAACACTTGTGTGGTGTATTCATGACTGATAAATTACCTAATACACAAAATATATTTGTGGAAAGTTAATTTGGTTACATCTGATCATGTACATACACATTGGATGAGTTGTCATAAGAATAATGATAAAAGATTTGTATTTGATTCATTTGCTGACAGTTTACAAAACCAACTAATTAACTACTTGGAAAAAATGAATTTTACTTCAGTACTGAGAGAAAAGATAATATTAATGTCATATATATAGTCATATATGTATACTTGTGTTAAGGCTAATGTCAGATAATTATAGATTTAACAAAATTTTGACTCTAATAAATGGACATTTTTGGAAATAAGGTGTAGCTAAAAGGCGGCGTCAACAATGTAAAATTAAAGTTAGAAATAAAAATGTCCTATAGTGAGTAACATCGGTGCTCCGACATATTGTGTAGCCAAGCATCTTACTTCTCTGTAGAGTCGACAAGGAAGATACATTGGCGATACCTTCGTTGTTTGGCCTCATGGTAGGGATAATTTGAATGTCTTTCTAGAACATCTGAACTTGATCCACCCGAACGTTCGTTTTACAATGGAGGTGGATGAGAATGGTTGCCTTCCCTTTCTTGACGTGTTGGTTAGGAGGAAGGATGATGGATCATTGGGAAACGCAGTCTACAGGAAACGTACTCACACCGACTTGTACTTACAGGCTAATAGTTGTCACCATCTGGCTCAGCATGACGGGATACTTCGTACCTTGGTACATAGGGCACATTTCGTTTCTGATGCTGAGACTTTGCCAGCTGAGCTGTCCCATCTTGAAGTTACATTTCGTCAAAATGGTTATAGTGATCGACAGATTGAATGTGCGTTGCACTATCGACCAACTGTACATAGGGTGATTCATGATAATTCTGAGTCAACAACTACGTCTCCTGCCTTTTTGCCTTATGCAGGAAACACGTACAACAAGATTGGTCGTATTTTGCGGGAATACGATGTGAAATGTGTTTTTCGACCTCCATCTAAAATTAGAGCACTTTTTAGTTCCGTTAAGGATGATCTTGGACTGCATAAGGGGGATGTATATCGTATTCCTTGTAGCTGCAGCATGGCATATACTGTACAAACTATCAGGACTGTGGAGGACCAATGTACTGAGCATAAAATGCACATGCGATTACAGCAGCCAAATAGATCTGCTATTGCCGAACATTGCTTTTATACTGGTCACCCCATGTTATATGATAACACCGAGATATTGGCATGCACGTCCAGCTATTGGGACAGTGTTATTAGGGAGGCAGTCATGATTAAATTAGCGAGCAACCTCGTTAACAGGCAGGGAGGTTTCTGTTTAAACTCTGTTTGGAATGCAGCTCTCTCCCTTGTCAAAAAACAGAGGGACAGAGTCAATGCTAGCTCACCTGCGAATTCATAATCTCACTATCGATAGCTCTGACTTTGGTCATCTTTGGTGGCACTAGTGTTGAGTGTGTGTGTTATCTTTCCTGCTTCAGTCCGAGAACTGAGGTTTTAAATTTGCATGTACACCACCTGTCCATTGCAGTTTGTCTAGAAAATGGCGGGGTGTTCTCCCGCCGAAATATCGGTGGTCGCTGAAAGTGTTACCTGGCTGAATTCCCAGAAGTTATTTGAAATACATAATTGTAATCAATCAATAATGGTACAAAAATCGATTTGTTGTTGTAAGATCAAAAGACAGTTAATAGCGTACCAATAGATATAAGGTTAATCATATTTGGTGAAGTAATTTAAAATTTAATAAATTTTTAATCTATGTAAATGGATAACAATTTCTGGTGGCTCAAGTGCAGAAAATTCACTGAAATCTATAATCCTCGTGGAGCAACAATTAAAAATAGAAGACAGAGGACTGAAGGAATTTGTACAATATGTAAAACTAAAAAAATAAATATGGTGACAGGAATTTGAAGATGATGGTCTGAATTTTCGTGAAGGAATTACTAACGAATTACATAAACCACTAAGAAAATGTTTCAAAGTATTAGTTGATTTTCGTTTGGTATAGGTGCTGTGTGGCAAACTGATGTAATAGAAATGGATTCTGGGAACTTAATATCTAAAATAAATAAAGTACATAAATATTTTTAACTGTTATTGGTGTTTCTTCCAAAATTTGCATGGAATATACCAGTTAAAGTTGAAAAGACCTAAAAATGTGGTTGAACTTTCTGATAGGATGTTTAAAGTATGATCATCAAGAAATGAGCAAACGGATAATGGAAAAGAAGTCTGCAATAAAAATTTTAAAGAACTCTTTAAAAATACAACATCAACCATAACTGAACTTCTTCAAAAATAAAAATATGTTTTGCAGAAAGTTTTAACAACACGCTCAAAGGAAGAATGTGGAAGAACTGTGACTTGCAGGGGAATTATACATGGATCGGTGTAATCTCAAAATTAAATGCTGAATAGAATAACACAAAACATTGAAGAATAAAAATTAAGCAGATAGAAATTAACGATAAAAATTATGAGTGTACTGTCATTGTATCTAATGATTAACAAAAATTTAAAATAAGAGATAAGGGAGAATCAGTAAACTTGATGTAACTTTTGATAAAAGTATTTAACCAATTGGTCAACATAAATTTTTGAACCTGGAAGTGTTACGAAATTGATGCAGTCAGAAAAGAGATAGAACATATGTTAAATGGTTGGGTCTTCGTAATTCACATAACAGTTGGGTAATTAAAATGAAATTTTTTATAAAAAATTTTATATAAAAATGCATTTTTATTGAAAATTTACAACTTTTGGGCACTGATTACAATATTAGATATGGTTATTGATCAATAAAGAGAGTATATTTGGATACTGAAATAAAAGTTTATAAAAGTGATATAGGGTTTGAATTATTTAAGTATTTTTAACTTAAAGGGCTCAATCAGATGATGGATTTAGTGAGTTTATTTTTTTAGGTGTATATAAACATTTTTGTGAACCTTATATTAAATGAGTAGTTGGATTTCTCTTTCATCGATGGTGATTAACTATATTACTAAGCAATTCTTCTTGTATGTAGCCATATATATTATTGCAATAATTGTGCCAGCAAATAATGTTTAATCTTTCTTTCATTCTCTGGTGCAATTTCATTTGGTTGGGATCATAACTATGTCATAACATTTCTTCAGTATTTGGCTGATTGCCACTAATATTGTTCTGCTGTTTTTGTTGGTTTCTTCTTTGTACTCTAATGACATAACTGTTGTACTCACAGTTATCATCGAAAATTCTTAATAGAATGAAAGCCTGTCTTAAATTTTTATTGGTTATCTCAGGGACAGTACATCTGTTTCTCTGTTTCTTTTGTTTATTGTCTCTAAAGCAATATTAACAGTTTCACTCAGATTTTCTATCCGTTCCGCCTCTGCTTTGAACATTTCTTCATTATTTTTATTTAGGTTATGTATTCATTCTACAAAATAAATTTTGTTCTATTTGGTTTGTGAGGGAACGATAATTTCCTTATTTATCTTATATCCTCCATGTTCAGGAAACGATGGGAAAATTTCTTTAGGTACCTAGTCTTGGAATTAAAAAGTTAATTTCATTTATGATTGTATAATTAATAAATACAAATCCAGTTCACTGTTAAAATTGGTACCTGGATATAAGATAAGCGATTTGTTACCCTCAAATCTTTATTACTTTCTATGTATGTATTTTTCTCCAGTGTGATGTAAGATTGTTTTATTTGTATTTGTATTGTGTAATATTTCAACTACATCTTCGACTTTAAACCCAGGATTACTATTTTCACCAATAATCATACATGCAAGCTTATCATTGTATATGACATCATTGTTGACGAGGTCTACAATTGACTTCATTTACATAAAATAAAAATATGTCAGATATTTTGAGCCAAATTCTATGGGAGGTTCAGTCAAAATTTGATCATAAATACTTGGCGTATTCTCCACAAACTAAGACAGACTGTTGAACCAAATATTGAACATTCCTTTAATTTTACACCAAAATAAATGTTAAGTATGCATTGTACCAATTTACAGTCTGTACATTCATATTCTCTGATGTAAAATATTTCGTCTTCTTTATGTCTTCCACTATTACAACCAAAAAGTCTTCCTCAAAGAAGATTTTTAGATAATACATCACCAACTATAAATATTTTTTCTTGGCTTACTGGATAGATGTGAGAATGTAATTAATTTGTTATTTCTTCATGTCTACCATACCACATGTTATATTTTTAAGTTGAACACATTCATCATCTTTTTTTTAAATTGTTGTTTATAACTTCCTCTCATGTGAAAGGTAAATTTTACTGAGTGGTAATGATTAATGGGAGGAGTCATTATTTCACCCTGAACCCAGTTATTGTATGGCGATATGTGTGGAAAATTTCCTTTCAGAGTTAAAAGTAACCTCAATGAACTTCATTTATTCCTCTTATTATTATTAATCATTTAATTAGTGCTTTCAATTAATAGTTGTTATTGCTGATTGAAGGAAGTAGTTGTTTAGTATTCAGCCTATCTTAGAAAAGAGTTTACATCTTTGAAATGAATGACTAACCAAACAGACTTCACTAGACGACATTTATGTTCAAGGGAATATACAACATCGAATAGGGATGTGCTGACACACATTGACTGTAAACAGTAACCGATGACTCTGTCGGTCGTCGAACTGTGTGCGGAATCTGTAGGAATCTTAGTCTACATTAACTAAGGTCCAATTCTCCTGTCTATCGAAGTGGATTTGTTTAGAAGTCTTTAAATTAATGACCATATAGAACTTCCATAGCCCAAAGAAATATCTCATATCCATGCAAAAATATTAAAAAATATGAAAGCATAATCTTTATGCTGTCAAGAAATAGGTTTATTAGCTTATTATTCTCGCATAAAATCAGAAAATATCTTTCAATTAAAGATGACAGCCTCATAAACATGCCTTCTCTCTTAAGCCGTAACACATTCGTTCCTCTCATTAACATCAGAAACTAAACTATACCTTTTCATAACAGTTAACATTGAACCAAAGCTCTCTTAGTTCAAGTAATAGAGAGAGAATCAGCGATAATGCTTCTTTCTCACAGTCAGTTGTGCACAAGTATGCTTCAAATAATATCTTGTTCAGCTATGTATCTTTCATTCCCAAGTGATGTGAACTGCTACAATGTCCCTCCTGGGCGAAACGTTTCTCAATCAAACAATGGTCGTCCATGAAAGATTATTTTGGAAGGGAGAATGCAGTTACTATATGATCTTAAGAGCAATAGCTTAGCTGGTGTGCTACAGGAGAACAAGGTAAGTCTATCATAAATTGCCTCTGTATGTTGAAGCAATTTATGTAGCCTGGGATATTCGCAAATTTTGCTCTCTTAGTTCAAGTAATCGAGAGAGAATCAGCGATAATGCTTCTTTCTCACAGTCAGTTGTGCACAAGTATGCTTCAAATAATATCTTGTTCAGCTATGTATCTTTCATTCCCAAGTGATGTGAACTGCTACAATGTCCCTCCTGGGCGAAACGTTTCTCAATCAAACAATGGTCGTCCATGAAAGATTATTTTGGAAGGGAGAATGCAGTTACTATATGATCTTAAGAGCAATAGCTTAGCTGGTGTGCTACAGGAGAACAAGGTAAGTCTATCATAAATTGCCTCTGTATGTTGAAGCAATTTATGTAGCCTGGGATATTCGCAAATTTTGCCACCTCATTCGAGCTCCTGTCTCCACGAAAACCCAGAAAAACGTAGGGCACGACGTTTAGTTAACCTTGCCCACATTTCTAAGTTCTACAAAAATATCATAGAACTGTACAAAATTTAAATACATCAATTGTACAAAAAATAAGGTATGTTTTGAATTTAAGTGATTGAAATTAACTTGATAGCGGAATATAAATATTGAAAATTGAATGTTCATTTTGTGAATGCACAAACGAGAAACATTTTTTGCACAATATTTTTAGAGAAGAGACAGTGTGAGAGGTGGTTTTTGGTGGTGGAGCTATCACTTTGACATCAATTGCATGAAAAGACTAGTACTCATCAAATACGAATTGCCAGTAATAACTTTCTACTGAATAAATTTCACTGAAAACTCGTATGTTCATTGACACAGTCAGAACCATCTTCATCCTTAACTTTGAATAATTAACTTCTTACCAATTACCCAACATTTCACACTGATAATTTCATCAGAGTCTCTTTCTTTCATGTGGTGTTTCATAAACTGCTACTCATAACAGCATTTTAGTTGTTGTTGGGTGACCATCCACTTTACTTTCCCTGATCCTATGTACTATCATACATATGCACCAGAGATTGGTACTTTGATAGTTATATATGGCCCTGTACACAATCTTTGCCACTTACTGTATTTCTTGTTTAATAATAAAGACCTGGGGTATGTCCTCAATAAAACATTGTTTCTGATCTTGTTTCCTAGTACTCTCTTTAAATTGTTAGAATTCGCTTTTCTTATCCTTGCCTTTTCAGTAATGTTCATCTCCTCATACTTTTCTAGCTTACTGAACATTAATTCAGCTGGTTTAAATTCTCTTGTACGGTGAACTTGTTTACAATACTCTCGAATACATCAAAATAATCAATCCATCTTGACTGTTTTTTGGGCAGTATGTCTGCAAGAAACAATTTAATTCTTTAGATATTCTCTCCACCAGACACCCTTGCGGATTGTAGCACTAGGTAAGAACAAGTGTAGCTTATGCTCCTGACAATGCTCTCTCCTAGGTAAAACTTGTGAAGGTAGAAGCATTGTCAAATATCACTGCCTCCAGTTTCCCCACACTTGGAATGTATTCCTGTATCAGCTTTCTCACTATGGGTGACCTTGTTGTGGCCTTTACCAGGTACAGTTTCACTTACTTCCTGAATACATCTAGAAAACCAATGACATATTTGCAGCCATCCCTCGATTTCGGAAGAAGGCCGCAAACATCAAATGAAACCAAAGAAAGTGGCCTGTCAGGTATAATCAAGTTCAGCCATACCGAGCGAGGTGGCGCAGTGGTTAGCACACTGGACTCGCATTCGGGAGGACGACGGTTCAATCCCGTCTCCGGCCATCCTGATTTAGGTTTTCCGTGGTTTCCCTAAATCGCTTCAGGCAAATGCCGGGATGGTTCCTTTGAAAGGGCACGGCCGATTTCCTTCCCCATCCTTCCCTCACCCGAGCTTGCGCTCCGTCTCTAATGACCTCGTTGTCGACGGGACGTTAAACACTAATCTCCTCCCCCCAAGTTCAGCCACCCTTTTTTTTCCTTGATGATCTTCCTTCAATCTTAGGCACAAATCACGTGACCTTAATATAGTGGCTATTCTCCTTTTACCATTGGATATGTAGAAATATCGCCTAATCTTTGATGCACACGAAGAGGCACTGAAGTGGTTCCATGCTAAATGTGTGCACCACAACAGATTTTCCACTCTGCCGTAGGGTATACACGCACACCTGTTTCTAGATTTTTCACACCCCTTGTGAAACAGTACTCCATCTACTAGCTTGAAATATTCTCCCAGATTGGCGTCGCTTTTTTGTTCCAGCAGCCATTTGATCATACTCCAAAGCAGAACCTGCTCTTGTAGTCCTCTATGTTCTTATGTAAATATAAATAATACCATTCGCATGCTGCAACCTTTATTAACAAAATCTGAAGTTCATCTTCTGCTTTTCTTATATACACATCCTCTTGTAAGCTTTCCAGCTTCCTTGATAATGCATCCACTATCAGGTTATCTTTGCCACTGATATATTCCATGGCAAAATTCTACTCCTTTAGAAACACTGTCTAACAACTCAACCTCGTGGGTAGCATCTTCCGTGCCTGTAGGAAACTTAATGCCTGATGATCACAGAATACTTTAGAGATTGGTATAGGTAATAGTGAAATTTTGTAAATCCTCATATTATTACTAATGCTTCTGTTTCAGTAGGTGGTGTAACCTCTTTTGCAACTGCTTCAGATCCTACTAGCAAATAATATTGTATAGAATGTTATGTGCTCTTCAGTTTCCCTGACTTGGAATAGGCATGCACACAAACCCAAAATTTGATGCATCTGTCTTTAATCCAAATTCCTCATTCATATGAGGATGATACAGTAATTGTGCGGTTACCAAAGATTCTTTGATTTTCTCAAAGCCTCGCTGACATTCTCTGGTCCACTGCCAATGTGCATTTATCCTCAGTAAATTCAAAAAAATGTTCTATAAGGACTGGTCAGATACAAATCTGTGGAAAAATGATGCTGGGCCCATAAAACCTTTCAACTGTCTCTTTGTACATGGCGTTGGGAAATTCTTTATTGCACTGATATTCTTCACTTGGCTTAAAAAATTAATCCTATTTAAATCGAAGTGATATTTCTGCAAGTTAGCTGTGATTCCTGATTCTTCAAATTTCGTGTGTAATCTTTTCAGAGTTTTGATATGCCCCTTCCATGATGTTGTAGCAATCAAAACATCATCGACAAACCAACTTAGGCTGCTTCTCGGTTCAGGTCCTAAGACATAATCTAAAGCTGCAATAAGGATTCCTGCAATTATGTTGAATCCGAAGGTCAAAACTTTAAACTGATAACTTTGTCTGGCATAAATTAATATGGTATACTTCCTCGAGTTTTAGTGCAGTTTTATTTGTCCATAAGAGGCATGCACTCACACTGGTATTATTATAGTATTGATTAAACATGCATTCAGTGAAACATGAACTTTTTCTCCCAGGTTGGGAATTACCAAAAAGGGGCTAAAATATGGACTTGTGAAAGGTTTAATCAGACCCCACTTTAACATTGTTTGTATCTCTTAATTTACAGCTGCTGCAAGCGTCCATGGGACAGGATATCAACTTTGGCAATATGTCTTGTGTGGTTTGTAGTCTAATTTACATAAACAGTCATTTATCACACTGGGTCTTTCATTAAATACATTGATAAATCTAGACGACAATCTGATCAATTGAACTGTCTGTTCACCAGCTTGGGTGATTCGTTGATTTTTCGCTGTAAATGGTTAAATAGCTTATTCACGTCTGCTACTTTTCCCTGTTCTGGACACATGCCCCAGCCATAATTTCTCAGCAGCTGTATGCAAGCTCCCTCCAAATACTTCCCACGTATATTTCCTATTTGCAAAAGTGGTATCCCGATATCTTGTGCTTCACTCTTTATTCTCAAAATACCATGTGCAAAAATTATGTTTGTTTGTGATTCCATTAAACAATCTAGCCCTAGGATTCAGTCAACAATTAGACCCTCAGCAATTAGAAATGAGCTCTTATAGGTTCCATTCCCAAAATAAACAATTATAAGTGCTGCCTGTTAACAAGTTTGGACTTGGTTCAGGAATCATCTATGAGTTTGCAATTACTAACTGGATATGCTGGAAACTTGGCTTCCTGGCTGAATCTGTCAAACCAATTGGCTGAAACCGCAATTACTGTTGCACCTGTGCCCAGAATGTTCTTTACTTCATTAATTTCAATTTTGCCCTTAACTGCTGACATCGGGGACAGCCTCTGTAGAACTTTACACCTTGTCTGTTCTGAGAGTAATTCATTTCTAAGTAAATGCCTGTCGTTGTATTGTGGCATAGCCAAGTTACTATCACTGGATTTCCAATTCTTTTTGACCCTAACTCTGGGGCTGGTGCAAGTCCTTAGGCATTTTCCTGATTTGTGTTGGTAGTCCTGTATATATCTTCATGCACATCTGTTGTTACAGGCATGTTCAGATGTCAGTCTATCGCATTCATATTCAATGTTACACTCATACTTGGTTCTGTACGTTTACTTGGTTATTGTTCCAGGTTTTATTTTCACTGTTGTACCTTGCATAACATGGGTGTTATCTACTGTTGGGTCTTCTGTTTCTGCCTCAGTTCAGCCTATAATTTGGCCTGTAACCTTATTGTCTTTGTATATATCCATTCACAATAATCTGTGGCTTTGCTCGCACCTCATTTGTTGCCACAGGCTGCGCACCGATTGTTTGTCGCAAACCATTGACATTTTTGTTTGTTGTCTGTCCATTATTCTCTGCGAGCTTCTTATCATACTCTTGGATCATATCATACTTGTCAAATGTTGACAAAAATGCTACAGTGTCATGTTCTGGAATTGTCATGAGCTTTTCTCTCATGGCGATGGGCAATTTTGATTTTAATATCTGCATGATATATTCTTCGCTCATGGGATTATCCCAGTATTTTGCTTTCTTCAGGTATTTTTCGAAATATTTACACAATTCTCCAGATGTCACTGTAAATTATTCTGTGTTTTGTTCCTCTTTCTTTAACCTCTCTTGCGCACCCAACGACCAATATTTCGACAGGAATGCTCGCTCAAACTCTTCATACACAGTGCACGTTTTTATGGCATCAAGAACCCACATTTTGCTTTCTTCGTGCATATATCCTGTTACATGCTGTTTCTTTCGGTAGTCGCTCTAATCTCTTTGTGACAAGTCAGTAAAACACCTTGGGAGGACATTAAAACAAATCACACATTCATTAATCTATTATAATAGTAATGTATACACAAATGACAAAAGTTAGACTAAGACACATGTATTAATACATTTTCATTTGATCTGATTAGCCTTCAAGTTTAACTTTGTTGTGATTACTTCTTATCACTCAGAAAAAGGAATTTACCACAAATTAAAATTCAATATTATTCAGTTGTCATACCACTTCTAGATGTCCTGCCATATAGGACTACATTGTAACTCCCACTCATCTGAAAGGTAAATTGTTGAAATTTTACTCAGGTGTAATGATTCACGAAAGGAGTCATTATTTCCTCTCGATTTCATTGTATGGAAAATGATGTTGAAAATTTCATTTCGAGACAAAAGTACCCTCAATGAACTGCTTTTATTCTTCTCATTATTATTAATCATTTAATTATTGCTTTCAATTTATTATTATTATTATTATTACTGATTCAAGGAATTAGTTCTTTAGTGCTCATTCTCTCTAGGAAAAGTGTTCACGTCTCCAAAATGAATAAATAGCCTAACAGACCTCAGTAGATGACGTTTATGTTCAGAAAAATGTACATGGTAGAATAGAGGTCAGCTGCCACATACTGACTGTAAACAGTACTGCCTCTGCCAGTTGTCGAATTGATTGCTGAATCTGTAGGAATCTTAGGCTATGTTAACTATGGTCCAATTCCTCTTTCTGTGGAAGACTCTCCATCAAAGTGGATTTGCTTAAAAGTCTTAAAATTAATAACCATATAGAGGGTAAGAGCTGCCACAGTCCAAAGAAATATCTCGTACACATGAACAAATATTTGAAAAAATGAAACTATAGAATGGAGAATAATTTACGCAATACGCATGTTGTTTACACTGCCAAGGAATTGGTTTATTGGCTTATTATTCTCACACGAAATCACAAAATGACTTTCAATTGAAGATAGTGGCCTCACAACAATTCCTTCTCCCTTAAGCTGTAATCATTCAGCCCTACTCATTAAGGTCAGAAGCTAAACTATACCTTTTGCAAAAGTTAATATTGAACAAAAGATCTCTTAGTTCAAGGAATGGAGAGAGCATCAGTGATAATGCTGATTTCTCGCAGTCAGTTGTATGTGAGCATGCTTCACATAATATTTTGTTCGGTAAAGTCTCTTTTACTCCAGCATGACACAAACCTTTACATGCTGTACTTGAGGTTTTTCTCTATGTCTCAATTTCATAGACTCTTTTAGTTTATATTCACCATACCTTCATATGGATGCTGAAACTTCACGTGTAAATTTTGGAATAATTCAGCTTCTTTCTTTTTAGATAATAAAATGTAAGAATACAAACTATATTCATATGTAAATATACTTCTGTTTTTGCTGTATTTTGGAAGCACCTCTGAAGTGGGTCTGGAAATTTTCGCTAAGCTTATTTTGGCTTCTGGGCTGATATAATATTATTTTTAAACTTTTGCAGTTCTCAAGTGGTTGACCATAAAAGTATATCTTTTAAATTTTCTTGTGTGGAAAGCAACTTTGCTCCAGTTAAAAAAGAGTCAGCTAAATCAGAAACTGTTTTACTGTAATGTAAGTGATTATCATGTTCCTTTTCCCAATATTCAATAGGTTCCTACATTTGTTAGTGTTGTCTTCATTATTAAGTGATATAAACCATTTTAAAATTTTCCAGTTTGTTTCTCAACACGTTTTCTACCTTTTGTTTCTTCAATAATATAATAAAGATTTATTAATTGATATCTTTTGGGATTTTTGTTGCTAACTGTAACAACTTTATAGAGCTCAACTGTATTAATTTAAAGAGTAATTTCAATTAAACTAATAAAAATTATTCTGAATAAATGGAAGTGTCCAAGAAGTCTAAAAAAATTGAAATGGAGATGAAAACGCAATTTTCACTCACATAAATGTACAATGCATCAGAATTTTCATAAATATAAAAAATGTGATAGCAAATACACACTGAAGAGCGGAAGGAACTGGTACAGCTGCCTAATATTGTTTAGAGCCTCTGTGAGAGTGGAGAAGTGCCACAACACGATGTTGCATGGACTTGACTAATGTCTGAAGTAGTGCTGTAGGGAAATGACACCATGAATCATACAGGGCTGTTCATAAATCCGTAAACGTACGAGGGTATGGATGTGGCTTCTGAACAGCACGTTGCAAGGCATCCCAGACATGCTTAATAATGTTCTTGTCTCTGTAGTCTGGTGGCCAGTGGAAGTGTTTAAGATTCAGAAGAGTGTTATTCGAGCCACTCTGTAGCAGTTCTGGATGTCTGGGGTGTCGAATTGTCCTACCGGAATAGCCAAGTCTGTCGGAAAGCACAATGGACATGAATGGATGCGGATGATCAGACATGATGCTTGCATATGTGTGTCATCTGTCAGACCCAAATCTAGAGATATCAGGGTTCCCACATCACTCCAACTGCACAAGCCCAACACCTTTACAGATCCTCCACCAGTTTGAACAGACGTCTGCTGACATGCAGGGTACATGGATTCATGAGGTAATTTCCATATCCTGCACGTCCATGTGCTTGATGCAGTTTGGGAAGAGACTCGTCCAACCAGGATACATGTTTCCAGTCATCAACAGTCCAATTTCGACGTTGACAGGCACAGGCGAGGCATAAAAGTTTTTGTCTTGCAGTCATCAAGAATACATGAGTGAGCCTTCATATCTGAAAGCCCATATTGATGATGTTTAGTTCAATGGTTTACACACTGACACTTGTTGATGGCCCACTATTGAAATCTGCAGCAGTTTGTGAAAGAGTTGCACTACTGTAACACTGAACGATTGTCTTCAATCGTTGTTACTCCTGTTCTTGCAGGATTTTGTACCGGGCACAGAGATGTTGGAAATCTGATGTTTCACAGAGTTCCTAGTATTCATGGTACATTCACCAAATGGTCGTACGGGAAAATACCCACTTCATTGCTACCTTGGAGATGCTGCATCTCATCACTCGTGCACCAACTATAGCAGCACATACAAAGGATAAACTGCCATTGTGGGTGCTATTACCGATATAGCTGTGGCAGACTCTTGTCTTATGTAGGCTTTGCCGACCACAGTGCCATATTCTGCCTCTTTACATATATGTGTATTTGAATAAGCATGTCTATACCAGTTACTCTTTTGCTTCAAGGTAAAAAATAGTTGTAGTGCTTTGTAACTGTGGAAAATATGTCAACTCTAAATATTTTACAGATAATTTAAAAATAATTTCGAGCGATGAAGATTCTAAAATTTCACTATTGACGATAAATGATGGACAACAAATGCACTGTAATAAAATTATTACTTATCAAGAAGTTAAAGATTTTGGTTGCCTGATTTAAATAATACATCAATTGATAGTGTTCCAGTAGACGTAAGTTTTCTTCAAGATTACAATAAATAAAGATGGAAGTTAAATAAAATTTGTAGAAGTTCACATGTTTTCAGGCTTTTCACTAATGTAATAAAAATTTTAACTTATAAATAGTGTTTGAAAATGGATCTTTCCTAGATGAAGTTTATGCCTAAGAAATTTGTAATCATTGTAGAAGAAATAATGTAAATAGATATAGCAGAGTAAGGAATGATGGTTTGATTAATTTTATTACATTAAATGATTGACTTATTCCTTCAAATATTATCAACAATATGAGAGTAGCTGAGTTCAAATCTGCAGCTATAAATCTTGCTAATAGAGGCCACTACAAATTAAAGGAATCAGAATTAATTAATTAAACTATGATATCAGAATTTGTATTTCATCCAAAAGAGTAAATCAAGTCTAAAATGTGGAGCTAATACAACATACTTTTACAAATTTGATGATGATGTTTTTGGGAAAAAGTCGACCACCAAGGGAATGAAAAGTAGTTAGACTAGATCCTGTGTATCCATTTAGTAGTAAACTGTTTGAGCAAGAAAAAGAGGGCAAACCATCCAAGAAGGATTAATTTCATATTTAAGAAATAAACTTCAGATTTAATGAAAAATTTAAAGCTCATCTGTCGACTATAAAATTGAGGTTAGCGATGTAATATTGGGAAACTCGATTAAGATAGTGAGAAAACATATTATGTAACAATAGCATTCAATTCTATGGTGCAATTAGCTAAAAAAGAAACTAATTTTTTTAAAGGATATAAGGTGAATATTACACTTTCAAATCCAAAAATGGATACCCAATTCCTTAGGCTATAAGGCATCAGATATTATTCGAGAATATGTCCAAGTTTTATGCAATAAATTGAGATATATATACTAACATTTTATGGAACTATAGATACAGTAGTTGCTTTATATAGTGGTAGACATATTAAAATAATAAATTTAGCAGATTATAAAAATGTGTATTACAAGAATTAATAATATTGATAACTTGTTTTGTCCTGGAGCAACAATAATGACAGTAACACATCACACAAATATCATCTTTAGAAGAAGATAAACTACTGGTCAGATTAAGAAAATCAGAGTAGGACTTAAATACAAATTACAAAAAGAGTTAACCAACTTATTATGTAATCAGTTAGGAGAATATGATGAAGAGGAACGATTTACTCTGTTAAAAAAATGTTGAGCAACTACTTGATATTCAGATAAATGTTGTATTTTCTGAGAATATCAATCCAGTTGTCTCTCATGGTCCTGGGAAAGCAAATAAGATATATTTGTATAAAAACACAGAACACAATACACAAGAAAATAATATATCTATGAAAATTGCTAATATGTACTGTTATAGTAAAGAATGCTGAATAACTGACCAAGATGTTTGTGATAGAGATTATAGATGTAGAGAATTTAGGCGCAATTGGTTGGACACCTCCAGAAAATAGAGTGGCTTTAAAATATTTAAAAACTGTAAACAAGCAGTAAAATTAAAAATAGTAATCTTCTATGAAATAGAAACCGCAAAAAAGGATATTTTTAGAGGACAATTTAATGTTGAAGATGTACTCACTGGTTGCCAAAATTGTAGCAAATACAGTTGTTACATTAATGGAGACTTCAGCAATTATTATGTTTTCTAGTGCTAGTAAAGCCTTAAAATAGTCACAGGTAAAGAGTTTAAATGTTCTGAAAGAGGATTCCTGAAGAGAATTCCTCCCAGCTAAATTGAAAATAGGTGTGGTTTGACTGTCAAGTTCAGCCAGAAACAAGTATACATTTCCAAATCTCATGAAAACTCCCTGTTTTAATAGGGCTACTCTTTATAAATTCAATACAAATGATGAATTCCTTAGGTGTCAGATATCTGAAGAAAACAGGAATTATGCATTTGTAGCTCAATATGCTAAAGGTTATTACTCACAATTCATGCTAAAGTATTGTGTTGCCAATACTGTATACTCTGGAAGTAAACTGATGTTATTGAAGAAAAAACAATCACATTTAAAAATTACAGATAACAGTAATTTTGGACCAGATTCTCGTAGTATCATCCCAAAAACATTTAATTTGGAAAAAATGGAGTAATGTTACTTCCACAATTGTTCAATACACATGAAAATGAAAATTACATGGGATCTGTAGCCCTGAAATATTTCTCATATCACATACTCAAAAAATTGTGTTCAATATGCTGAAAAAGTTAACGATTATCGTAATTCTGATGTAGGTATATTGAGAAGAGGTTGTTTAGAGCTAAGGAAACAAACCTGGAGATAGCTAATATTGATCAATTCTCTTATTTAACAGTAGCTGAAGTGAAGAGAGAACAGCTACACTGCATAGAGAAAGAAAACTTACAGTTAAGGATCTACAGCGAGATAAATAGTTTACAGCATAATATTTGACAACCTCTTAATGGTGGTGAAGTACATATAGCTGGGGCAAGAGCATACAATTTTGAAAAGAAATCACTGTTTATCAATATCATTATTGTATTTGGTATGGCTGCTAAAAGTGTTTTCAAAAGAGACAATTACGACAAAAATAAAGTTTTCGTAGAAGCGATATATCAAAAGACTTTAACAAGAATTAGTGCATACGAAATTCTGTATACATATTAGCGGAGATGCGGGAATGTGACTGGCTTAGCTCAGCAGAATATAAAGTACTTAAGAAACTAAAACAGTTACTTGAAGTAGTCACACCTTTAGATCCTAGAGATGCTTTTTATGGTGGTCATACAAATACCATAAATTTAAGAGGTAAAGCAATTGATGTTAACACAAATTTAAGTTTTGATGATGTTTGTAGCCTTTATTCAGCTCTGCACTATTATGGTTATTATCCTAACAGATATGAAACTAAACTACCTTAACGATGATATTATTCTAAAAATGGTATGGATTCACCAAATGTAAAATATTAGCACAAAAAGGATTATATCATTCAGTTTTGCCAGTATGAATACAGACCAATAAAAATGAAAAAAACTCCCCTACTTTGTAAGCAACATGTACAGAAGAGAAAGTAAATAAGTCTAATTACAACATTGATAAACGAAGTTTTATTGGAACTTTGGCAACTGATGAAGTTAAGAAGTCAGTGGAAAAAGGATGCAAAATTTTAGATGTCAATGAGGTGAGAGATTTTAAAAATTAGTGCAGTACACTGTTTAAAAATTTTGTAAAAAGTTTTGTGAAAATAAGGTTAGAAACCAGTCCCCTCGTCCCCTCTATTTTTACATTAAGAATATATATATATATATATATATATATATATATATATATATATATATATATATATATATATATATATATGTAACTGGATATTGACATAAGAAACTCCAGGAAAACGAACTGTTGCCGAGGTTTGACAGAGTATGTTACAGTGTTACAAGAATTTCATAAAGTACTACAGGATTACTAGTTAGATAGTATAGACATAAATTACATTAATGGTAATGTGGTGCACCCGCCCCCCCCCCCCCCTGCATGCCTCAGCAATACAGATATCTGTACTGTAGATGGAACCACAATGGAGGGGTATCTGTTTAGAGGCCAGGCAAACGTGTGGTTCTTGAAGAGGGCAGCAGGGGCAACAGTCTGGAGGATGGACTGATCTGGCCTTGTAACACTAACCAAAACGCCCTTGCTGTGCTGGTACTATGAACGGCTCAAAGCAAAGGGAAACTACAGCTGTAGCTTTTCCCAAGGGCATGCAGCTTTACTTTATAGTAAAATTATGATGGCGTCCGTTCGGGTAAAATATTCTAGAGGTAAAATAGTCCCCCATTCAGATCTCTGGGCAGGGACGTCTCAGGAGGACGTCGTTATCAAGAGAAAGAAAACTGGCGTTCTACAGATAGGATCGTGGAATATAATTTCCCTTAAACTGGAGGGTAGGTTAGAAAATTTATAAAGGGAAATGGATAGATTAAAGTTACATATAGTTGGAATAAGTGAAGTTCTGTATACAGGGTTATAAATACAAAATCAAATAGGGGTAATAAAGGAGTAGGTCTAATAATGAATAAAAAATAGGAGTGTGGGTAAGCTACTACAAATAACATAGTGAACACATAATTTTGGCCAAGTCAGACACGAAGCCCATAACTACCATAGTATTACAAGTTTATATGCCAACTAACTCCGCAGATGACGAAGAGATTAATGAAATGTATGATGAGATGAAAGAAATCATTCAGATAGTACAAGGAGACTAAAATTTAGTAGTTAAGGGTGACTGGAATTCGATAGTAGTAAAAGAAAGGGAAGGTAACGTAGTAGGTGAATATGAAATGGAGGTAAGAAATGAAAGAGGAAGCCGTCTGGTAGAATTTTGCACAGAGCATAACTTAATCATAGCTAACACTTGGTTCAAGAATCATGAAGGAAGGTTGTATACGTGGAAGAGGCCTGGAGATAGTGGAAGGTTTCAAATAGATTATATAATAGTAAGACAGAGCTTTAGGAACCAGATTTTAAATTGTAAGGCATTTCCAGGGGCAGATGTGGACTCTGATCACAATGTATTGGTTATGAACTGTAGATTAAAACTGAAGAAACTGCAAAAAGGTGGAAACTTAAGGAGGTAGGACCTGGATTAACTGACAGAACCAGAGGTTGTAGAGAGTTTCCAGGAGAGCATTTGGGAACGATTGACAGGTATGAGGTAAAAAATACAGTAGAAGAAGAATGGGTAACTTTGAGGGATGAAATAGTGTAGGCAGCAGAGGATCAAGTAGGTAAAAAGACGAGGGCTAGTAGAAATCCTTGGGTAACAGAAGATACATTGAATTTAGTTGATGAAAGGAGAAAATATAGAAATTCAGTAAATGAAGCAGGCAAAACGGAACACAAACGTGGCAAAAATGAGATTGACAGGAAGTGCAAAATGGCTAAGCAGGGATATCTAGAGGACAAACGTAAGCATGTAGAGGCACATCTCACTAGGAGTAAGACAGATACTGCCTACAGGAAAATTAAGGAGACCTTAGGAGAAAAGAGAACCACCTGCATGAATATGAAGAGCTCAGATGGAAACCCAGTTCTAAGCAAAGAAGGGAAAGCAGAAAGGTGGAAGGAGTATATAGAGAGTCTATACAAGGGCGATGTACTTGAGGACAGTATAATGGAAATGGAAGAGGATGTAGATGAAGATGAAATGCGAGATATGCCACTGCGTGATGAGTTTGACACAGCACTGGAACACCTAAGTCTAAACAAAGCCCTGGGGATAGACAACATTCCATTAGAACTACTGACAGCCTTGGGCGAGCTAGCCCTCACATAAGTCTGCCATCTGGTGAGCAAGATGTATGCGAAATACCCTCAGACTTCTAGAAGAATATAATAATTCCAATCCCAAAGAAAGCAGGTGCTGACAGATGTGAAAATTACCAAACTGTCAGTTTAATGAGATTTGTCCCTGACTCCAGAAGAAAGAAGTGGTGTTTATGCTAAATTTACTTAGGTAAAATGTGGTAAACAACAGAATGAAACTTTATTTTAACATTACTCTGTCAAAATCTACAAAGTTCAAGTAGCAAATATGAGAAATTGGAAGTTCTGCTAAGTAATGACCTGCTTTAAATCCTGATTTTTGAAGACAACAGCTGCTTTTTCCAGGCAAATTTCAGCTTTGCTTGACGACAAGTATTTGTTAGAAAGAGCAATAAATGAAATGGTATAAAACTAAACCAGGTGAAATCCAATGGATGAGACTTCGAGTGACATGTGTGAACTAATGAAAAAACAATGTCTTATTGTATGTATATATAGATCACCAACAAGTAATTTCATTCGTTTTTAGATACTGTGGGACTTATTTTACAGAATTTACGAAAATCACACCACTGTGCTAGGTGACTTCATTGTAAACCTGCGAACTGGACATACTAAAAATGATAAACTGCTGACCTAACTAATGTCTTACAATCCACAACGAACAGCACATGAGGAACCAAGCATGATTAGGACAATGAAACAACATCTGAGCAGATACTTACTGGCAAACAGGTACATGATTATGACGCTAAAGTAATAAGCACTAGCTTTTCAGATCTCATGGCAATTACATCTGTGCTTAAAAATATCCTTTTTAATTACTGCAGAACTAATGACAACCATATAACAATTAAAGTTGTTAATTAAAATAACAATAGGACATTGACATGCATGACTCACATAGTAACATATTCTACAATTAATTTTTCTGTATTTAGAAATATTTCTGTAATGTATTGTTCCCAGTGAAGAAATTGGAAGCTTAGATAAAGGCATATGTATGGATTACACCTGGCATAAGAAAATAATCAGAAATTATTGCAATAGAGCACCATTTAAATGCAGCTTTGAAATCACATATCAAAGTATAGCAAGATGGCAAAAAATTGGAGGAAAAATATCAGGAAATGATTTAACTATGAAACAAGGAAGTAACAAAATGAAGTAAGTATTCAAAATTATTAATGTATTACTGTGGGCAGGAATACAGGAAGGCTCAATAGATTCATGGTAAAAAGTGCAGGAAAACTGCTGAAGATAAGTACAAGTTTCTACTGCATCAAATAATAATTTTGAAAATGTAATATAAAATTTAATTACAAACCGATGTAACACACAGGATGAGTTGACAGTTTCACAAAATGTAGATAACATGCATCTGTTAAAAATAGAAGAGTTTTTCATTGTCTGTATTTACATAGTACTACGCAATGTCCTTGACACATGGACGCTTGTCTGAAGGAGCAGACAATTCAGACCATTTATGGCTGTCTGGAACAGAAGATACATATTTGTAAATTGCAAATATGAGTAGACTTTGGCTGTAAACTTATTGGTGACACATGAAAATTTCTGCCAGACCAGGACTAAAACCAGGACTTCGCACTTATTACCTGGAAATGTAATTAAACTTTTTCGTATCTGTATTTGACAGTGTCTTTATGCTATTATCCAGTGTCCTTCAGACGTGCATGTATGTCTATGCGACATTACATTCTGTGGGCTTGATGGTATCCCAAGTAATTCCATTAAATGAAGTTCAAAAACTCTCAGCTAAATATCATAATTTATCGTTAAATATAGGAATATTCTCAACGAGCATAAGACATTGAATAGTAAAGATATCTCGCTTAAGGGATGGAAATAATACATACAAAACTAGGGACCATTCTCATACTTCCAGATTTTTTCTAAAATAACAGAAGGTGTCGGGCGCAGTAGGCTAGATAGATTTGCGAATGTGACTCCTCCCGCCGCAACCTCCCTATCCCTACGGCTACACTGCCTCTTGCACGTGGTTACTTTGCTGATGAACCATGGGGTTAAATAACTGGATACAAGAGGCGACATATTTCGATTTCTGATATTAACAGCACTCTCCTGTGCTATATTTTTGCAGCTGCGACGTCTCGTTGAGGTCTTCCTGACCCTCATTTATGGAGACATCAGTCCAATGATGCTGGCTTTCTCTGTCCTTTCACGAGGAAAGATTTTGGTTTAAACAACATTCAGGGATGACAGGAATAGACAAACGTGATTTTTCTTTAAATTAGAAAGGTCAACGTTTCAGAGTGACTGTTAGAACGGACCATCCCATCACAAAATGAATCTGTAGTAGTAGTAGTTTCATTCATCGGTACAAAATTTCCACAAGAAAGTAGGATGAGTCGTTGTATCACGTTTTAAGGATAAATAAGTAAAAACCATTTATACATACATTTACATAGAGCATTAGTTTGTTAAGAATGGGTCAGATACTTGGCCATGGCCTTGCAGTTGGAACTACCAGGGAATTTGCAGCAGGTAATTTGGGAAAACCTCGGTAAAACTAAGTCAGGATGGTCAGATGGAGATTGGAGCGTCTCTCCTCCTGAATACAAGTCCGGTCTGTGTAAAAGAGCCTAAAGTCATTCGATCTATTCGATCTACCCTTAGTATACAGTAATCTTTAGGGAACAAATCACATAATGACGTTTCCACTCTGAAGTGGAGTATTCACTGATATGAAACTTGCTGGTAGATTAAAACTGTGTGCCATACGGAAACTCGATCTTGGGATCTTTAGCTTTCCCGGGCAATTGGTCTACCGATTAAGCCACTGAAGCACTACTCACAGTCCGACATTCCACCAGTATCTCGTCTCCTACCTTTCATACTTCACAGAAACTCTCCTGTGAACCTTGCGGGACTAACAATCTTGCAAGTAACGATATTTCGGACACACGACTTAACCCAGCCTGGGGGGATGTTTCCAGAACGAAATTTGCACTCAGAAGCGGAGCGTGTGCTGGTACGAAACTTCTTGGCAGGTTAAAAGTTTGGAAGGTAGGAGATGAGGTACTGGCGGAAGTCATTTAGTATGTAAAAGACTCGCTGCCAGTCACCACACACAGTATGCATATATAATTCCATAATGTAACAGCACACATGCTATCAACTGACAGAAGGGCCTCAGCGACGATGTTTTGTTTCCATATGGGTCTGTAACTTTCCATTTGCTTCTCTGAAAAACTAAGTCAGTAGCCTTCTCCCGGAGATGTTGAAGCCAGAAAGAGGATAAGGGGTGAGTATTATAGCTTGCCGTCATGTGGGAGTAAGGTTTTAAAGAGAATATTAAAAATTAAATAAAACATTATAGTACGAAAGTATTGAGTGAAACGATAGAGATGTCTTATTATCATTATTTACTTTTGTTACATTAATTACCAAATCCTTACTCTGTGTTAGTCCAGGTAGTCTTTGCTGTGTGGAATACATTGTTTAACAGGTACTTTTTATCTGTCTTTTTAAATAAATGTGTTTGATTAACATCTTAAATCTCTGTGGGAAAACTGGAGCACAATTTTAATCCACGGTAAAAATTGTTCTTTCGATCTTTATGTCTATATTTTATTGGTAAGTGTGAGTTCAGTTTATTTATTGTTCCACGGCCATGGACAGAGTCTTCTGTTTAGTAATCACCAATGGTATTTTTGATGTGCATAACTGACCATTAAATGTACTCATATTGAGTAGTTCACATCCACAGTGTTGTGAAAAGCTGTTCTCAATGATCCCGATTTATAATGTTGGTTACAGTGCTTTCTGTATTTTAAAAGCATTGCTCACATTTTACAAATTAGGTCTCCAGCAAACGAGTGCATTGATAATATTTGAGTGCACATATGAACAGCAAGTAATTAAAATAGACAGGCAGTGACAAGACTACATGTGCACACCATGCTGGTGACAATGTGTTTACAACTATCTTGATGTATTCACAACACATAAGTTGAGGATAAGTTAGCCCGCAATTCTAGGGAGTTATTTGTCTTGGTATATTAGTGCACGGTGGTTCTTGTATCCATAAACGTATCCTAACGTGGTGACAAATTTAACTAAAATGTATTATCTCAGTGCCAGTTGGAAAACATCCATATGCTTACCGTGTGCCGAAAAGCGGGGAAATGGCAGAGTTCCTGCACGGCCTGGAGGAGAACCACACGCATTAATGTTTGGAACAGTGGAAGGAACAATGCAGACGTGTAACGAGTGTGGACCCATTGGGCTCCTCTTCAAAGATAGCCACCGCTATTGAACATCCTTGGTAACGATATAAATTTGCAGCATAATTTGTGTTTCTTTTGTGGAGGCCTCGTATGGATTTTCAAGTGGATAGCCAGATCACACCTTTATAAACCATTCCTCCTCTGGCTCTGAATTGACAAATTTTGCTGAAACTTATCACAGTTTAAGTACAGAGGAGGAGGAGGAGGAGGAGGATATTAGTGTTTAACGTCCCGTCGACAACGAGGTCATTAGAGACGGAGCGCAAGCTCGGGTGAGGAAAGGATGGGGAAGGAAATCGGCCGTGCCCTTTCAAAGGAACCATCCCGGCATTTGCCTGAAGCGATTTAGGGAAATCACGGAAAACCCAAATCAGGATGGCCGGAGACGGGATTGAACCGTCGTCCTCCCGAATGCGAGTCCCGTGTTTAAGAACAGAGTTCAGCATAGAAAAAGACTCATCTACTAACACTGAACAAGTACTTAGCAATGCGAACAGGCTCCTTTTGCGTAGCAATAGTGTATGTACTTTGCATTATTAATTAAGTACATAATTAATATGTTGATGTTTAGCCAGTTTCTTTAATTCTGAATCTGTTTCATTATTGTGAACAATGTATGCACGTAAATCTCAGCTGTGTGTGTGTTAAGAATTTTAAAATTTCTCGTTCAGAGTGTGTACAACTGAGTAAAAGTAATTTCAAAAATGGTTCAAATGGCTCTGAGCACTATGGGACTTAACATCTGAAGTCATCAGTCCCCTAGAACTTAGAACTACTTAAACCTAACTAACCTAAGGACATCACAGACATCCATGCCCGAAGCAGGATTCGAACCTGCGACCGTAGCGGTCTCAGGGCTCCACAGTGAAGCGCCTAGAACCTCTCGGCCCCACCGGCCGGCAAAAGTGATTTCCTTTTATATCTCCCCCAAAGCAATAGTAATAGATAAGCGAAAGTTTACAACGTGCAAAGTGGTACATTTAAGAGAATAAATCACTGAGAGGCAAAATAAAAAAGATAAAAATTAACAGGAATCGAAGAAAACGTGAGGGTACTGACCGGATGTATGGCTTTACGTTACAGTATTTCTGCGACTCCACAATGTAAAAGACTTTTTTTAAAATTTGAAGCTTGGTGGCGAGCAATGTACAGGTAGAGAGAAAAAAAATAGAAACAAACAAAAATAAGATACGAAGCTTCAGCTGGAGTGATTTTAACGACTTTTTTACCAGGCGATGAATCATAAAAGATAGCTTGTGTTTTGACGAAAAGTAATTAAATACGAGATATGTACTGTATGTATTTCAGTAAACGACAAATTGTATCCAGTTGCATCATTTGCGGTATCTACACAGTGAAGAAAGTGATACAAAACTCGCACATTACCTACGTCTTGTACATAAAAAAGCACAGTCTGTACCTAAATAGAAATTATAAAGCTATATGAATTGACATACTTGAACAAGTTATTGATACTGAACAACTTAAATGTCACAGGAATGTATCAGTGTATGACCCAAATATTACGTTTTCACGAATGTACTGTTAAAAAGAGACAGATAATATTTACTTGTCGTATCGACAGTGTGTCACTTCACATATTTCTGGTTAAAAATATACGTCGGGAACATAAAGAAAACTGCTAATATAGGGATACGCAAGCTCTGCCTAGTGTGTGCAGTTACCACACTCGTTTATAAAAACCACTGTTGGAGTATCAACTGTGACGGAGAAGAATAAAACGTTATAATAAACTCTATATGCTAACACTGTTTCGTGTAAACTTTTTTGTGGCTGTTATACAGTAGTTACCTATTTTGGCGTTGTTGTTAGTCAAACCGTTATCGACCTATATATATATAAAACATTTATTTTGCCATTAAAATTCATCATTAATATTAGTTTTACTTATATTTCTGGTTAGGAATGATAATCTTCCTTCAAATTCACCGAAGTAATATATACCACTATTTGTTATACGCAGGCAGTAGATAATAATGGAAACCTTATGTGTGTTTTTAAGTGTCTTAAAGCCAGTCAACAATGACGTGAATATCGAAAGGCTCTATAGAGTGATCCTTCTCATCGGTTCATACACTGTAACAGAGTGCGATTGCATGTGCTGAGAGATCTACATGCTTTCTCTTCCGTTCTAACCGGAATACTGTGGAAATAAATACGTTTCGCCACGGAGCTTTGTATGCCAGTGTTTATCGTTGTTAGTCAGCTGTCCAAATGTGCACTTGTTTTTCTGTGATGTACAATATGATAGTTCGTTGAAAATAGGAACCCAAATGTATTTACTGAATATGATATTTTCTTCTTTTTCGAGTTGATCCTCTATGGACTGTGGGGTAACAACCAACTTCATTTTAGTGTCTAGGTCTTGCTCTTGTTCCAGCTTTGACTTCCTGCCAGTATCTTCTGCGTCCACCAAGAAGTGCCTGTTTATGCACTTCGGACAAAGATCCTCTCCGTCTTTTGGACGTTGATGCCATTTTAAAACCTTGGTAGTTGTTCACCAATCTTCTAAATTGGTTCCTGTCAGGAATTTCTCTCTCTGAGATACCAATCTGCCTAAGACACTCTTTACATTCTTCGAACCATCTCGGCCTTGTTTTCTTAGAATGGAAGAAACCTCATATTCTTGTTCTTGGTCAGTCACCGTCCATCCTCATGAGATGACTGTAAAATAACAATCGTCTTGTAATGTCCCCACAGAAAAATACCCTCTACCACGCACCAGTTAATCATTGCCAATCAAATCATCCACATTCATTCACTTGGAAAAGTATCTGATCTGATTTTCTAGTAACATATGCGGCGACAGCTCGTCGACGCCAAAGTATTTTCTAGTACGTTTATTCTTTGGAATAAGAGAGATACATGTACACTCCTGGAAATTGAAATAAGAACACCGTGAATTCATTGTCCCAGGAAGGGGAAACTTTATTGACACATTCCTGGGGTCAGATACATCACATGATCACACTGACAGAACCACAGGCACATAGACACAGGCAACAGAGCATGCACAATGTCGGCACTAGTACAGTGTATATCCACCTTTCGCAGCAATGCAGGCTGCTATTCTCCCATGGAGACGATCGTAGAGATGCTGGATGTAGTCCTGTGGAACGGCTTGCCATGCCATTTCCACCTGGCGCCTCAGTTGGACCAGCGTTCATGCTGGACGTGCAGACCGCGTGAGACGACGCTTCATCCAGTCCCAAACATGCTCAATGGGGGACAGATCCGGAGATCTTGCTGGCCAGGGTAGTTGACTTACACCTTCTAGAGCACGTTGGGTGGCACGGGATACATGCGGACGTGCATTGTCCTGTTGGAACAGCAAGTTCCCTTGCCGGTCTAGGAATGGTAGAACGATGGGTTCGATGACGGTTTGGATGTATTGTGCACTATTCAGTGTCCCCTCGACGATCACCAGTGGTGTACGGCCAGTGTAGGAGATCGCTCCCCACACCATGATGCCGGGTGTTGGCCCTGTGTGCCTCGGTCGTATGCAGTCCTGATTGTGGCGCTCACCTGCACGGCGCCAAACACGCATACGACCATAATTGGCACCAAGGCAGAAGCGACTCTCATCGCTGAAGACGACACGTCTCCATTCGTCCCTCCATTCACGCCTATCACGACACCACTGGAGGCGGGCTGCACGACGTTGGGGCGTGAGCGGAAGACGGCCTAACGGTGTGCGGGACCGTAGCCCAGCTTCATAGAGACGGTTGCGAATGGTCTTCGCCGATACCCCAGGAGCAACAGTGTCCCTAATTTGCTGGGAAGTGGCGGTGCGGTCCCCTATGGCACTGCGTAGGATCCTACGGTCTTGGCGTGCATCCGTGCGTCGCTGCGGTCCGGTCCCAGGTCGACGGGCACGTGCACCTTCCGCCGACCACTGGCGACAACATCGATGTACTGTGGAGACCTCACGCCCCACGTGTTGAGCAATTCGGCGGTACGTCCACCCGGCCTCCCGCATGCCCACTATACGCCCTCGCTCAAAGTCCGTCAACTGCACATACGGTTCACGTCCACGCTGTCGCGGCATGCTACCAGTGTTAAAGACTGCGATGGAGCTCCGTATGCCACGGCAAACTGGCTGACACTGACGGCGGTGGTGCACAAATGCTGCGCAGCTAGCGCCATTCGACGGCCAACGCCGCGGTTACTGGTGTGTCCGCTGTGCCGTGCGTGTGATCATTGCTTGTACAGCCCTCTCGCAGTGTCCGGAGCAAGTATGGTGGGTCTGACACACCGGTGTCAATGTGTTCTTTTTTCCATTTCCAGGAGTGTATGTATTCTCCAAGGTTGTTAGAGACTGGTATCTAGGACAGCTTCGGAAGTATCTGTTGAAAGATTGACGGGTTTCTAAAAGAGACATATTTGCTTTTCTTCTCGCTAAAGCGAGCTATGAACATTTGTGCCATTAGCGGGTTGTTTGAAGAGAAAGAAACTGTAACGGAAAATAATTAAGACTTGGAACCAACAGAGATCTGGACATGTAATGGAGATGGATTGAATATACAATTTCCTTCATAAATAAGGTTTGTGACCCCTTTTATTCTGGAGTGAATGAACGAATGAGTTCTTTGTCTGAATCATTGATGATCGCGTTGGCCCTGTAAGTAGTGGGGAAGTTTCAGCTGTGTCAAAGAGAGCCTGTTAAATCGTCCAAAAAGGCTTCGTACACATCTGGAATTCGAAATCTTTCGTAAAAGGAACGAATTGTTCAAACAATTGATATTCCCAACTGAATGCAGCGATTAACAATAGTAATAAAGGTAAAGATCTCTTACAGCAAGCAAGCCGCTGAATACTAAGAAGAAGGGCTCCACCAGAGATTCTATTTGGCTGATTTCACGTAATGAAATATTATATTTAAAACTGTACATAGATAAAGGAGAGAGAGAGAGGGAGAGAGCGAATGAAAATTAGAGAAAATACGAATAATCCTCCATTAGTCTAATTTTTCGCTTGTCTTCTCACGGATCAGTCTAAAGACAAAACGGGAGGCCCTTACTTCACTGTATAGATTTATGTGTGAAAGTGAAGGGATCTTAAAGGCAACAGATACACGTCTATACAGACAAGACATTACACAAAGTTAGCGGCAAGCTGCATGCATTCATAATTCAGCATCTATTCTCCTTACATTAATACATTATAATGGCCCATCCGTGACAGGACACGTTTTTGGACGTTGCTAAAATAATTTTGTTCTCTGTTTCATGTGAACTACGACGAGCTAACTTAACTGACGCTTGGAAAAGAGAGGAAATACTCGCAGTCAAATTAAGTGGATCTACAAATAAGAACACAAGACAACACGCTGGGCGCAGAGAAAGGCCTGATCTATAATTTAATTATTAAAGTCTGCTAGTATAGATGAAGTATACGCTTTTCTGTTTAGTATAATTGGGTATTTGAACATTGATTAATTGAGTTCATGCTAGATGTAGTTTGATTGACCTACCCCAGTTGCATTTATCTGTATAAGTACAGTAAGAAAGTAGCCACAGAAGTACTATTGTGTGAACGGAGTTACATATAGTGACAGTAGAAGGGATATATATATATATATATATATATATATATATATATATATATATATATATATATATATATATATATATATATATATATATTGACAGTAGAACATTTATATGGTTTTAACTAGGGCAATGTTTAGGATGAGTCAAGCAGAGCATAGCAGCACGCAACAGCCTTCAGCTGTTAGCACTGATAATAATGATGTAGTAAGAAGTGTTGTAGAACCGAGTGCTACAGATAGCGCAATAGAACGCACTGTAGACACGGATGGACATGTAACAGCAAGTACGCAACATGGATTAGATCCATTGGTAATTATCATGAGACAGATGCAGATGATAACCGAGAGCATGAATAATATGAAAACCGACATTAACGCGAAATTAGCCTCAGTTACTGAAGGGCAGAAAAATCTGAAAACCGACATTAACGCGAAATTAGCCTCAGTTACTGAAGGGCAGGAAAATCTGAAAACCGACATTAACGCGAAATTAGCCTCAGTTACTGAAGAGCAAAATGATTTGAATACAAAATTAGCCTCAGTTACTGAAGGGCAAAATGATTTGAATACAAAATTAGCCTCAGTTACTGAAGGGCAGGAAAATTTGAAAACCGACATTAACGCGAAATTAGCCTCAGTTACTGAAGGGCAGGAAAATTTGAAAACCGACATTAACGCGAAGTTAGCCTCAGTTAATGAAGGGCAAAATGATTTGAACGCGAAATTAGCCTCAGTTACGGAAGGGCAGGAAAATCTCAAAACTGAGACTAAGCAGCAGTTACAAGACAGTTTTTCCGAATTAGAGCAGCGGATAGAGGCGAAGACCAAGGAACTCAAAGATCAGGCTGAAGAGACGGAACGAAAATTAACGGCACAAATAGAATTGGTGAAAGCTCAATGTGAGGAATCTACTCACCGCTTACGTGTAGAAATGAAGGAGTATGTGGCTATTAAGATAGATACTGTACGGGAACAGGTGGAAATGGTTCCGCATTTAGTACTAAAGCAAGACGCCATGTCATGTGCAATTGCGCAACTTCCTGAATTGGCACGTACGCAGACTAACCTAAAGGAAAGTGTTGAACATCTGACAGAGCGTCAAGACGTTACAGACCACCAAATTAACGTATTAACGGGTAAATTATCCGAAATCACATTAGAAAACAAAAGGCTAATGTGTGAAAACGTTGAGCAAAATGTTAAGGCAGCATTCCAGAGTTTATCTGGCAAACAGGAAGAGAATTTGTTTGCGAAAGGACTTGAGGAGGTGCGACAGCAGTTAGGGGCTGATTTGGAGCATTGGAAACAAACGATAGAAGAGTCGATGCGCGCTTCACAACAAAGCTCAGAACAAATGAATACAGGCCAGCAGCAGAAGTTGGCAGCGACTATAGAGCCAGTTTCTGCACATTCGCACACGACACCGCCTTGTGTAAGTAACTCAAATATTAAATTGCCACGAGCTAGTTGTTCGCGTGAATTCTTATCTAACGGAGATTACGAAAGCCTTTGCCATGCCGAAGAAAAAATGATAAAGCATTGAAAGGTCTCTGTTGGATTCCTTTCATGTTTAATTTCTTAAATCTGTTGCCATTTATGGAATAAATTCCTCTTCTAAATGTACTGTGGCGTTTCTGACTATCTGGGAGGAGACTGAGCAGTGGAACGTGTTACTTTTACACATAAACAAGAACGATCTGTCACACTACTACACTTTAAAGCACAGTTTATATGTAATTCTTATATGTAATTCATGTCACACAGTCTCATACGGAACCTACATCCGCTTTCTTTTATATACTGTATATGATAAGATACTGTCATCCCCCTTCCCTTTTGTGCGAGAGGATGAATGAGCATATGTATTTCTAGTTGCATGCTTGAGGGTAGCAGACAAGGCTGTCTGCTAGAGAACAGTAGGACCAACGTCGGAACAGGTAGCTACGCTTCCTAAAAGCAAAGAGGTTTCTATCCTTAGTATGGTCCTGTCCGTCCGTTGTCATGTTGGTATAGGAAGCTGCCCCTCTGGCCACTTCCGTTGGTCTTTGTGAGCCACCGTCAGGAAGCACGCTCGGCAGTAGTGCAGTTGCAGGGTGGCCGTGGCGAGCGTCTGAAGTGGTAAGATCTCCGGCTAAGCGCGTGTCTGTTAAGTCCGTATGACAATGGATTTCTTAAGTTCAGCCTAACTGAAAATTTAATCACTTTTATTTCGGGTTTAGGTCTAAAATATCCGATGTTATCTTAAATTGCAGCGCAGTGTAATTATCATGTGAAGTTCAGATTATCTTTCGGTAGTTGCTTTGTTACTACTTTGTGAGTAAAGTGGAACCACGTGTTGATCAGTAACTCTAACTAAGTTCATCAATCTTAAATCCGAATGTGCGTGAGATTATAACGTCTCGTCTTGAGAATATTTTTTTAATATAGCAACTTTTCTTTATGCTTTTCTTTATGTTCAACCCACGTGGGGTGTACTTTGCGAGACCAGTACCACGTGCTTATATAACTGTTTGACCCATCAGGTTAATAGTAAGACGTTAGTAACCAGTTCAAGGTTTTTCTTTTGTCAATTGCTTTTCGATCTAATGTATTTTAATTATCAAAATTATTGTGGAGTTGTACGCTTTGTGTAAACCAAGTTGACCACGTGGAGCATGTGGTGTAATCATCAAAGTAGCCCTCAGCTATTCTTTTTGCGAAGACTTCACAAAGAGTTAATATGAATTTAGTATACCAGTGTGTGGTAATTACAAGACGGACAGGATTGTGGTATGAACGTAATTTCTTTGGGTAAAAACTGAATCTGTTGGTTGTGGTTAATTTCTTCTTGCTTATGTTTCAATGTTCTTCGTGTGTTATTTTATGAATGGAGTGTTGTATGCAGTTTTCCAAATCTTGGCTCCATATTTTATGTGTTCCGTAAGATTACAATCTCACATTTTTCCAATCGTAAATAAGGCACCAGCTCAGTTATAACTCACGTATAATATGCTGAAATTTCAATGAACAGTCTTAAAATAAATTTCCAAATATAAACTGATTTCTTTCCTTTTATTTAAATTCTCCTTTTTATATATATATATATTACCGGTTTTGTATGACTATTAAAAGATTATCATTATATTAGTCTGCTTGGTAAACCTAGACTAAATATCTAAAAAACAGTTGCCCAGTAATCCACGGTTAACGTCCCCAGACAGATCACGGCTTTTAACCCACTTTCATTGTCAATTAGCACCGATTTCAGCATACCAAATTAAAGTTACAACATTTCACATCAGCATACCAAACTAAAGTAACAATATTACACATGGCGACCCTGTTCTGTGATTCTGCTAGACTCTGGAATCTCTGAAATGTTAGATTGCGAGCGTGTTATAATCTTAATTTTTTTTCCTTACAGCGCTCAAACAACTTCTGCGTTGTTTCCGAGCAGACTTTCAAAAATCCACGGCGTTGTTGATCGGCGTTGCGTTGTTTGTCTTGTTTTGTTTTTTATATTTGTGTGTTTTATATGTCTGTGTGCTATTTTTTCTCGCTTGTAAATTCCACTGTTTCGATCAAAGATAAAAATTTGTTTTGCGTGTGAAAAAGTGTGTACTAGGTTGGGTATCTTTCGTGTGACTGTCGTAATTTTTGTGGGACACATTTATTTTGATTAGTGTGTCGCATACCGGTTATAAATTGCACTAATGCAGACACTTAACCAAACTAAAAGTAAGCGGTCCGACAACCTAAGCAACATGGACCAAGGGGATAATTTAATTTCGAATGTTAACGTGTCGGGCGGTTCCGAAAATGCAATGGGGAATAGTTCAGACGAAATGCAAGACAGGACGAACGGGCTCACATCAGAGCCACAAATTAATTTGCCTTCAACTAACCAAATTGATTTGGCAGAACTCATGAAAGCCTTATTGCAACAAAATAAAGAATCATTTGAAAAATCGTTCCGAGAACAAAAAGAATCATCCGAAAAATCGATCCGCGAGCTAGGCGAACAAATGACGCAGAAATCTGAAAAATCGATCCGAGAGCTAGGCGAACAAATAGACGAAAAACTAATCCAGCAGACAAATAAAGTCGACAAGTCGATGCAGAGAGTGTCCGATGATATCTCACAAAGAATAAACAATCTGGCAAGTGAGATAAAAAGTGATATTATGAAAGAATTAGGCCGTACATTTGAACAAATCGATGATCGTCTGCAAGCCTTAGAACAGAGCAAGCGGAGGGGCGATGCCGAATCTGAAGAAAGCGAAGAACGGCTGCTTAGGAATTTCCTAGAGCTGAGGGAAGAATGCCAAAGGGAGCACCAGCAGGTACTCTCGAGTGTCCAAGAGGCGGAAACGCATTGTCCCACGTCCGTTAGAAACACAATAGCGGACAACAGTTTAGCGATCCACGCGTTGGAACAGCAAATAGAACAATTGAAGCAGACTGGGGCGGAGGACAAGAGACAAATTGATGATAAGATTGCGGCATTAGCGGACATTGTAGGCACGATGAAGCTGACGGAAAGCGAGAACAATACTACACCGGTAGCGGCCGCAGAGACCGAAGAAGTGCGTTCGCTTCTGAGATTTCAGAAGGGACAGTTCGAAGTGAACAGGCAAAACAGAGCTGTAACAGGCGAATTACAAGAACGCGTGGCGCATCTGGAAAACCGCATGACTTGTGATTCCGAACTCGTCAATAGCATTAAAAATAGCCGTACGAACAGTGCAGAGAGGGACTCCAGCCACGAGGGAGATTTTGACGACAGGGAAGAATGTAATTTGAGGGGCAGACATGAGAATAATAGAAACATTCAAGGGCCTCGCCAGGAGGAAATGCGGGGATTTGATTTCAAACATTTCCTTACGGTAAGAAAGTTTTAGATATTCCGAAATTCGCAAAAAGGAATACATCCACGTGCATGGCTCGAGCAATTTGAGTTCTGTCTTCCTCCCGACTGGGAAAGTTCACATAAGATAGAATATATGTGTGGCTGTTTGGAAGGCGAACCGGCGATTCGCATGAGGTCGGCAGCGCGTCACTGCAACTCCACTCGGGAGTTTCGACAAGCCTTTCTGTCCGCCTATTGGTCGGAAGCGGCACAAGATAGGGTCAAACATGGCATAATTATGCTGCCAAATTTGAACCAGTCTGGTTTCGGCAGCCCTCCACGCCTATTCGACCACATGCTGCAGGCAAATCAATTCCTATACGACCCATACGGGCCTGCGGAACTAATTAGGATATGCATCACCAAATTGCCGATGCACTTGCGGCACGTCATTCTTGCGGGACGATGCAAAGAGGACGTGGAAACGTTTAAGACGCTTCTCCAAGAGTTGGAATACAATACAGGAGAATGCCCGCCTAATCAGGCACAAAGTTATTACGGGGCACAGCAGCGCGACCGCAGTCGTGGCCGTATTACTAATGAACGGCGTGACTGGTCGTCGCGACGCGAACGGAACAATAATCGGGACCGGCCGTATAGAAACTGGGGTGACAGTCGCGAACACAGGTGGAACAACAGAAATGATCGAGGACGTGGACAAGATCGTGAACGCTACAGGTACGGCAACCAGAATCGATACGATGAATACGGTGGGAACAGGACGGTAGGCGGAGCACCTCATGATGTTGAAATTCGGCCGGCTAACCCTAGACATAATCCAGCAAATGGAAATGAACGAAACCGGCAATGACAAACGATCAGCGCAGAAGGCGCCCAATCGGAACAAATGAGCGACATGGCAAATGAGTAGAAAGGACAGTGAGAAGTAGAGAGGACGGTGAGGAGAAAGAATTGATTAGTTTAAATTTGTGACGTATGCATTTTGAATAATATGTTGATAAAAATTAATGATAAAGATGTTTCTATGTGATTGATTGAAGTGACGTTTTTAGTTATTTTTCTTTCATTGTGCAATTAGGATTTAGGTTGGTTCAAATGTGAACATAAAAGGTTTCTTTGTGAACGGGTGATATGTTGTTTATGTATTTTTGTGTGTAAATCGAAAAGAGCCGCTTCTGAGAGAAGCAATATCTGCGTTGAATTAATGCAAAACTCAGGGGAATATCCGATCTGTGGGTATTATGGGTCTGGCAAACCCAGGCCCCCAGCTGTTAGTAGCCTTGTTTCCGATTTTCTGCTTTCAGTGCTACTATCTATCTATTACTATTCTATATCTGTCAGTATAAATGAGGATCTCTTACTATAGTATGCGTGCTGTATGAATATTTTAAGATAGGAGAACTCTGAGAAAGGAATGAATAAGTTTGGAATCTTGAAAACAGGATGCGATAATACGATTGTTGAACCATTGGCTTCCAATATGCGATGATATGTTAATATTGATGATACATGTCTTTTTTGTTCTTTATAGCTGAGTACGTAAAGTGCTGTCTGTGGATTTCGTAAGTATATTGATTCCCTTCAAGGTGGAAGAAGAATTGTGGTTTGTGTAATTTACGTGGCTCTGAAATATTATTGTGGTAGTCAAATACAAGCAGCTTTTCAGCAAATGGAGAATGGAACGGAAATATGGATCCTTTTTGTAGTCTTGATTGATGTTGAGCCAAAGCCTAAAAAATTATTCTGCGTTAATACTTGTCCTGGAAAAGCGACGTTTATGTGTTTTGCTGATGCTGTGAGCATTACAGCTTACTGTTTTCGCTGGTGCGGGATGCACTGCAGCCTATATGATTTGTACTGAGGAAATTTCCCTCTTGAAGGTAGAGGATGATTAAATAATTTTGATTATGGAAACGAAGGAAAGCTTGGTTTAAGGTAATAAGGATAAAGCAAAACATTTGTCATTTAAACTACAGGAGGATTCGGATCTTTTGTGTCTGTTGTAAGTTCAATATGTTAAGATGATACTGTTTTACAGAATAGAGGTGACCACAATTTTGCCATTCATGAGAAATGAATCCAGAATAACCACCACAGGCGAAATAACTGATTTGGAAGCGAAAGGTAACGTAGAGAAGGAACGAAATCGCAGCAAAATGGGTAAGAAAATGTAATATAACCTGTATAATGCAAATATTTTTAACCTTCTCAGAGTCATCTGCGTGATTAATTGTTGTGATAACGTAATTTTAGGTGAAATTTTATTACTGTTTTATGTGTGAATATATGAGTATGATAAATGTATAATTGCGAATCTCTTTTCAGGTGTGCGAACAGGTATAAATGTTTTGGCGTGTAAATAACCATTGTTCTTTTTAATGTGTGTATGTTTAAGGAAAGTTCTCCATATTTATCATGTGACAAGACGTATGCCGCGAGCGTCAAGAAGAGGACGAATTAGAACAATGTTGTAGTGGTATATACACGGTGTTGAAATAGCATTGAAGTAGCTTATTGGCTTAACTAGTAGTGGATAGAAGTAGAATATTGAGTAATGCATGTTTATGGGTAGTTAGTTTGTAGAATAGACAACAGGTGTGCATGTATGTGTGTGTAAATAACATGTGAACCCTATGCTGTCCTGACCTATACTTGCACAAGGCACAATCCTATTCATTTTAGTGAATTAATAAATAGCATTTGATTTATTAAAATGTAAGTGAACCACATTAGTGATGTGGATTTAAATATTATATTGTCAGTTCATTTAATTTTTATTTTTATACTGTCAAGTCATTTCACTTTTATTTTTTTATATTGTCAAGTCATTTAACTTTTATTTTTATATTGTCGATTCATGTAATTTTTTTTATTTAAAAAAAATATTAAGTCTCACTTTGTTCTTAAAAATTGTGAAAGACAATACTAAGTGGTATTATGTATGACATTGTGTAATCACATAAGGATGATGAAAAATTTCTGTGAATGCAGTTGAGATCGTGAAAGCGAACCGGCAAAACTCTTAAGAGACAGCGGGAGCAGCCGGACTAGTTGTAAACTGGCGGGTTTCCCAGCAGGACACGCTGTCAGCCAGGCCACTTTGGGAGCGCGGCCGACAACAAAAGAAGGTACGCGGCAAACACTTTCCCTTGTACCTGGAGCTAACGGGCGGCCGCCCCGGGCGACCCTTCCTCGAGGCGATGACCTGAGATGGGCGAGCGGTCCACCGCGCAGAAATCCATCTGCTGGCAACGCACCACACGCACGCGACCGTGACGAGACGGCCGCGGTGAAACAACACAAGGGGCGTGGAGCCTTTTGACAGGTACTGCCCAGAGAAACTTGCAGACATCAACGACGCCTAACGACATTTCCTGATGGATGCCTACTGTCAAGCGACAGTAAATCATGGTTCGATGTTCTCTGGTCGCTAAGGGTGGCACAAAAGAAGAGCCATTAAGTGTCATCCTTGCCCAGGAATATCAAACCGGCGAGCCAGTTGAGGATAACCCAAGAATGTAACAACACAAAGGGCATGGAGCCTTTTGACACATACTGTCCAGAGTAACTGGCAGACTTCAATGACGCCTATCAACATCTCCTGACGGATGCCCACTGTCAAGCAACAGTAAATCATGGTTCGATGTTCTCTGGTCGCTAAGGGTGGCGCAAAAGAAGAGCCATTAAGTGTCATCCTTGCCCAGGAATATCAACCTGGCGTGTCAAACGAGGATACCGCACGAATTTGACAACACAAACATGGAACCAAATCGAGATGACGTGACATGGGAGAAACTTCATGAGAGGGCAGAGACGGCGGGATCGCACGCAACAGATGGACAAAAAAATCCCTACTGACAGCTGCGGCGACGAACCCCCCCTCTTTCCCCTATATTGTGCCTCGGAACAGTGGAAGTACTGAGTGTGTCAGTGAACAGTGATTATACGGTTCTTAGTCCAGTGCATATACGTGTGTTTTTGTCAGAGAAACTCTGACTCGTGTGTTTTGCAGGAGTTCGATTTATTGGTGTTTATTAGACTGACTCTTGTATTTTGCAGGTGTTCTATTTATCTTTTTTAGACTTTGAATCTTGTATTTTGCAGGTGTTTTATTTATAGGTGTTTTTTTTTGTTTTAGATGTTGACTATTGTACTGTTTTATTTATCAATGTTTGTTTTTGTGTGATGTATTAGATTTGTGATATTTTGTTTCGTAAATTCATTGCTGTGGCATTGCTTCGTTTATCAGTCAGATAGCTTTTTATTCTCATTGAACTGTGATCGATTAGCCTTTGCATGGGGCATATTTACTGTGAGGAACCCCTTAAGGGTAACAATCACATAATTATTGTAGTTTCAGTATAATGACACAGTGCTCATTGTTTGCTAGCTAATTGAAATATAGTAGAGTGATTAAATGAGTGCCACATAGTTATTTTAATTCTACGAATTATTAGTTTTATACGATATAGAATTTTTTTTTGCGATAACCACTTTGTAAAACATGTTTTTTCTCTTATCATTTTGTTGCTTTTGCAGATTGTGCATTGTTATGTTCTGCTTTTTAATACCGATGTTATTTGATGTTCTTTTTTTAATTGCTGTGGCACCTTTGCTATTTTCATAAATTTTGCTTGTTAATAAACAGTCATAAATTTTCCTGTGATCAGTTGGCTCTTGCAATGAGCAAATACTGGTGAACTCCATAAGGGTAACAACCAGAAATTGTTTTCATATTAATGACACAGGAACCATTGTTTTTACTTGCTGACCGAATTAGGTCTACACTACCTTTTAAATAGGTGTCACAGATTGTGTTCTTTTTTTTTCTGTTTGAAATTGGTGGATTCTAAAGATGTGTTGAAATTATTGTGTTTTAGCAAGTAGCTGGTGTCCTTTTGCCTTTTCTTTTACACTTTTGGTTAAAGGATGGTGTGAGAAGCCTGCTTGGGAATGTCCTAGCATGGCCAGAAAAATCCCTGCACAGTCTTTTCCCGGAGTGTTGGGGTTATGAAAGGTCTCTGTTGGATTCCTTTCATGTTTAATTTCTTAAATCTGTTGCCATTTATGGAATAAATTCCTCTTCTAAATGTACTGTGGCGTTTCTGACTATCTGGGAGGAGACTGAGCAGTGGAACGTGTTACTTTTACACATAAACAAGAACGATCTGTCACACTACTACACTTTAAAGCACAGTTTATATGTAATTCTTATATGTAATTCATGTCACACAGTCTCATACGGAACCTACATCCGCTTTCTTTTATATACTGTATATGATAAGATACTGTCATCCCCCTTCCCTTTTGTGCGAGAGGATGAATGAGCATATGTATTTCTAGTTGCATGCTTGAGGGTAGCAGACAAGGCTGTCTGCTAGAGAACAGGTAGCTACGCTTCCTAAAAGCAAAGAGGTTTCTATCCTTAGTATGGTCCTGTCCGTCCGTTGTCATGTTGGTATAGGAAGCTGCCCCTCTGGCCACTTCCGTTGGTCTTTGTGAGCCACCGTCAGGAAGCACGCTCGGCAGTAGTGCAGTTGCAGGGTGGCCGTGGCGAGCGTCTGAAGTGGTAAGATCTCCGGCTAAGCGCGTGTCTGTTAAGTCCGTATGACAATGGATTTCTTAAGTTCAGCCTAACTGAAAATTTAATCACTTTTATTTCGGGTTTAGGTCTAAAATATCCGATGTTATCTTAAATTGCAGCGCAGTGTAATTATCATGTGAAGTTCAGATTATCTTTCGGTAGTTGCTTTGTTACTACTTTGTGAGTAAAGTGGAACCACGTGTTGATCAGTAACTCTAACTAAGTTCATCAATCTTAAATCCGAATGTGCGTGAGATTATAACGTCTCGTCTTGAGAATATTTTTTTAATATAGCAACTTTTCTTTATGCTTTTCTTTATGTTCAACCCACGTGGGGTGTACTTTGCGAGACCAGTACCACGTGCTTATATAACTGTTTGACCCATCAGGTTAATAGTAAGACGTTAGTAACCAGTTCAAGGTTTTTCTTTTGTCAATTGCTTTTCGATCTAATGTATTTTAATTATCAAAATTATTGTGGAGTTGTACGCTTTGTGTAAACCAAGTTGACCACGTGGAGCATGTGGTGTAATCATCAAAGTAGCCCTCAGCTATTCTTTTTGCGAAGACTTCACAAAGAGTTAATATGAATTTAGTATACCAGTGTGTGGTAATTACAAGACGGACAGGATTGTGGTATGAACGTAATTTCTTTGGGTAAAAACTGAATCTGTTGGTTGTGGTTAATTTCTTCTTGCTTATGTTTCAATGTTCTTCGTGTGTTATTTTATGAATGGAGTGTTGTATGCAGTTTTCCAAATCTTGGCTCCATATTTTATGTGTTCCGTAAGATTACAATCTCACATTTTTCCAATCGTAAATAAGGCACCAGCTCAGTTATAACTCACGTATAATATGCTGAAATTTCAATGAACAATCTTAAAATAAATTTCCAAATATAAACTGATTTCTTTCATTTTATTTAAATTCTCCTTTTTATATATATATATATTACCGGTTTTGTATGACTATTAAAAGATTATCATTATATTAGTCTGCTTGGTAAACCTAGACTAAATATCTAAAAAACAGTTGCCCAGTAATCCACGGTTAACGTCCCCAGACAGATCACGGCTTTTAACCCACTTTCATTGTCAATTAGCACCGATTTCAGCATACCAAATTAAAGTTACAACATTTCACATCAGCATACCAAACTAAAGTAACAATATTACAGCATCGGCAATTCCAGATTTTTAACCCTGACAAAAGGGGGTCCATCCAATTGTTTTTATTCGAAGTTTCAGAGGAGTGCTACCCAGAAATTGGTCGGAGTGGCAGAAGATCAGTTTTGTGACAGGATATATACAAGGTTCGGGGGCGATCTGGGCCTCGGACATGACTTCTGTTTGCTCGACATATGACGATTTTGAGAAGGCGTTTTTAGCAAAGTTCTGGTCAGAAGGGGTACAGGAATGCCTAAGGCAGGAGGTGCTCTACCCAGAGCCTTTCTCCTTTTCAAAAGGAAGCCTTAGGAAGTATTTCGAAAAATATATAAATAAAACAAGATACTGGGACAGACCTATGCCCTTGCCAGACATAATAAACATACTTAAGGCAAGACTACCAACTAGCATCCGGAATCAATTGATTTACGGCAACGATAAAGACTTGGAGTCGTTCCTCACGACGTTAGACCATATAGATATTATCGAGGAGAACAACCAGAAAGCCTGTAATAACAGATTCCCATATAGGGAGATAGAACCTCTGCCAAACGGTAGGCAAGGGAATGAACAGAGATCGTTAAATAATGGAGAAACCCCTCAAAATCTCAATAGTAATCCCGGCAATAGTCTTGCGAGGGGCTATCCAAGGAACAACAGGAATGGGAAAAGATACCATCCCGTGTGGGGGAACGAAAGGAATTTCAGACCCCAAGCCTGGAATAATAACAATAATAGAAAGTGGAATCAACCGGGGGCAATGAATTCAAATAACCAACATCAGTGGGGACGGACATCTACGAATCAACCGGTAATTACCGAAGTGACGGATGATGTCAACCAGCTAACAGATCAAAATCCAACAAACTTGTAAGGACCCACTCGTGCCCCGGAGGAGTGGTCAACAATTGGTTGAGGGGCAACAGGATATGTGTACCCATGCTAACGTATAATGATGGACGATTACTCGCAGATGAACTGACCGAGGACTTAGAACCACAAGATGAGGATAAGGAACAGGTGGCAGTAGCCGAAGTGCAACTCATTTTGGAGACCGTACCTATAGTGGCGGTTTTAGACACAGCTGCAACCACAAATGTTATTTCGGAGGCTCTATTCAACAAGATCAGAAATATAAGACGAGTACCAATTTTTCCAGTTCAAAATTGCAGAATAATAGGCGCCGTTGGGGCTCGATCAGCTAATGTAAAAGTGCAGTCACTACTTAGTGTAGAAGTCGGAAATGTAGCAATATTAAGCACATTCCTTGTTGTGAAAAATTTGGTGGTAGATTGCATTATCGGAGTCGACAGCCTACGTCAATACGGATGCAGAATAGATTTTAAAACAGGAAAAATTTGGTTGAATGTTAATAAACAAGAATTTGAGTTGGAGTTGTTGAAAAAAGAAAGCCTTACGAGAAAATATAATAGTGGGCTCAGTGTGCAAGTAATCAGGACGGCACAAAATTCGAAAGAGCGCGTAATTAATGAGTTCCAAGTCAAAGAAGATTTCGGTCAATTAGTGTGTGAAAAGTTAAGTGAATCCGACTGCATTATAGGAGATCAGAGGAAGCAGCTCAATGAATTATTATTAACGTATGAAAACGTGTTTGATGAAAGGCCAGGAGTTATTAAGGGATACATATGCCACCTCTACGTTAAGCCGCACGAAACGTATTGTAGAACTTTCTATCCTGTTCCCTGGAGGTTAAAGGCTCAAGTTCAAAAAGAAATAGATCGGATGTTGGAATGGGGTTTGATCGAACCCTCTACAAGCCCATACTGTTCCCCATTGTTGGTCGTGCCAAAAGCAAATGTGACTGTTAGACTGGTACTCGACGCCAGAGAAATAAATAAAATCATAATTCCAGTGAGAACACATTCGGAAAACATAGACGAACTTATACAACGGTTCCAGGATGTCCAATATTTGACGAGCATTGATTTGCGGAGCTCTTATTGGCAAGTCAAGCTAGATGAATCATCAAGGAAATATACGGCTTTTATTTATTCTGGAAGAAGTTACCAATTCACTGTAGTTCCTTTCGGACTCAACATTAGTGCTGGAATCTTTATAGCAGCTCTAGATTATGCACTAGGCCCAGAACTCAGAAGCAGGATAACAGTGTTTGTTGATGATTTCCTTATTGCATCGAAGACTTGGGAGGAGCATATTACCTTACTGAGCCGGGTGTTGGACGTGTTCAAAACCATGGGAATAACGGCTAACCTACAGAAATCCCATTTTGCAGTAAACAGAATCAAGTTCCTGGGGCACATAATTGACGCAAAGGGAATTTTACCAACCAAGGAGAAGCTAATTGCGATTAGTAAGTTTCCAACACCCAGAAATAGGAGGCAATTAAAAGGGTTTATGGGTCTTGCCTCATTTTTTAGAAGATTCGTAACAAATCAGGCCATGAACGCAGCAGCTCTAAATAGTCTGCTGAAGAAGGATGTGCCCTGGCTCTGGACATTAGAGTGTCAAGAAGCATTCGAAGAAATAAAGAAGCAATTAGTAAATGCACCGCTTTTGTACCATCCGGACATGCAAGAAGAATTTTACTTGTCAACAGATTCGTCGAATGTGGGTATTGGAGCTTGCCTTTTCCAAGTACGCAAGATAAATGGACAACTCACCTTCTGTCCTATTGCGTTTGCTAGTCGTATTTTGTCCAACTGTGAACGAACTTACACGACGACAGAATTAGAGGCTCCTGCGGTCGTCTGGGGATTTAAAAAATTTCATTATTATCTATATGGGTCAAAGACTATCGTATATTGCGATCATCAATCATTAACGTTTTTACAAACGTGTAAACTGTTACACCCCAGACTGGCTAGATGGACTCTCGCTCTGCAACAATACCAATTTAAGATCGTACATGTCTCAGGACAGCAAAACATTATTGCTGACGCTCTATCAAGGTCACCGCAGGGTTTGACCAAAGAGATTGAAGTAAATAATAACTCAGAATTCCCTGTATTGCTGCTGCAGGAAAATCCATTTAAGACGTACTACGTCAATTTGTGTGCGCATATGGCACAGTTACAGAAAAGAGATGCTCAATGGGGAAGTGTCATTCAAAGGTTACAACAGCAACCTTCGGATCAGATGGCAAATTATTACAAGCTGGTAAATGGCGTATTATTTTTCCGCTGTGGAAGTCCAAACAAAGTCCGTTGGTGTGTTTGTATACCTGGGGCGCAAATAGAGAAACTCGTATGGTTCACCCATTTAACCTGGGGACATTTCGGTGCGACAAAATGTGCAGACAAGATAAGTGGGTACTGTTATTTTCCCAACATAAAGCGCTGAGTGCATGAGGTCTTGAAGGAATGCATAATCTGTCAAAAAACAAAGCCGGATTCAAAAGGGAGTAAGCACCCATTATGCTCTATATTAGTCCAAGAACCAAAAGAATTAATTTCGTGCGATCTGTGTGGACCGTTACCTACTTCAAGAGGTGGTGTTAGATATGTGTTGGCATTTCTCGATGTCTGTACGAAATACGTAAAGCTATACCCGATAAAGGCGGCTACAGCCAAAGTAATTGTATTAAAATTGACAAGGGATTATCTTCCACATGTTGGTACACCTAAAGCAATCATAACAGACAATGCTAAGATATTCACGGGACTCCGATGGAAACAGGCTTTGTCTCAAGTCGGTGTGAAATACATACTAACATCATTTTACCACCCACAAGGCAATTTGGATGAGAGAATTTTTAGAGAGTTCAATCGATTTATGAGGACGTATTGCCATAATAAGCAGACTGCGTGGGCAAATTATGTGGAAGAATTTGAACAGATATACAACAACATGCCCCACTCCTCCACTGGATATACACCTCATGAATTGATGTTCGAGGCAAAAGAAGAAAACTTCTGGACTGAACATATGCCCAAAACTCACGAAACTGAGATGCCGTGGGAAGAAAAAATAAGACAAGCCATCATAAATATGACGAAAAAGGCTGATCAGAGAAACCAACAATATGACAAATTAATCAAGAGGGTACAGACATACCATGTCGGAGAGAAGGTACTAGTCAAAAGACATACCAAATCATCCTTAATAAAGAAGAGTATAAAGAAATGGGAGTTATTATATACTGGCCCATACATTATTCTACAAATTCCGAATCCTGGGGCTTATCTGTTAGCATACCCAGGATCGAACAAAATTAAAGGATTATTTTCCCATAACGACTTGAAAAAAATTAATGAAGATTAGAAGATAGGGAGGAATGGTGTTGCGAGTGACAGAGATGAACGCTCGTAAAAACATAACAATAAACTGTGTGTGTGTAGTGTTAGAAAACTTTAAACTGAAATAATTCATCAGTGACACAGATTATAGAAATAGTGACTAACTATTACTATCGAGTGCTGCAAAGAAGATAGTGGAGATAGGCTTCACCTGTGTTTGGGTAAACATGGAACTTTAGCATTGCTAATGTCATCAAGATTTATAAAGGATCTGACTGACCTTCAAGAAGAATGAAATGTTTACCGCAAATGACGCTGCATAATCAAAAGAGGTTCCTAGTGAATGTTCATAGATAATTTCAAGTGCACGCTTAGATGTGTAAACGTGTGAAGGGATGCGTTTAGGCAGTGAATCATGAGTGACGGTTAACGCCGCAAAGATAATTTCCCGCGCAAAACAGTTGACGTCGGCGCGAGAGTTAGAATCGATATAGACGACACAGATATGCGTTGTAAGAGACTCGCATCAAACGCGAGGGTAAACTGATTGATGTTGAACAAAAAAAAAAGTGTTATAACTAGAAGTTAAGAGTTCTTAATTTATTGTTGAATGTTAAAAGAAAGTAATATTCATAGAATTAGTAGTTATTTAATGGGTCTTGTTCATTTTGGAATTTTGTTTGAAAAATCCATTTCCATATATGTGCATGTATGAACGCCGGATGAATCAGAGACTAAAGGAAAGAAGTGAATCCGCATTCCTCAATGCTAATAACTTTTACATTACAGCAATCAAGCGGAGAAATATATGTATTTAGGACAAAAATTTTTTGAGTATAGATAAATTATATGACTTTTCAAGGAAATGATGGATTATGTCTTTGTATACAATGAACCACACTTTCCATTATTCGATGATTTGAATCCAAAATCTACTGTAAGTTGCATGAATCCTTTAAATTACGAAGAATAAATCATTGACAGAAAAGTGTCAGAATTTTTGGACTTATAAGCACAAGTGGGGATGCAAAGTCCAAAAGAATATTCAAACTAGAGTAAATATGATGATGTTTTTGGCAACAGCATTAGTCAATGGCTAAATGGAAAACTTACGTCAATGGCTAAATTCCTTGCAGTACATCGTAAGAAAAAGGATGCATGAAGCCATTAAGGATTTTGTTTTCAAAAAGGAGAATCTTGGACGGTGCAACCTAACCAGTTCTTTTACAGGAAGAGTTTCCCTTTCGGTCATTGCTAATTCTTTTGGAATGAATGTTGCATGTGAATTCGAGTATCCCTGTCCCTTCTACTCTTCCCATTGTGGGCCGCGTAGAAGACCGACTACAAATGTGGACGTCGGGGACATGCAAGATCCGGGGGAGTTTCACCACCGCAACGAGGACATGCAAGATCCGGGGGAGTTTCAGCACCGCAAGATATTGTCCTAGGAACAAGATTGTAAAACGAAAACTCACGTTATTTGTTGTAAATTTTTTTTTTTTTTTTTTTTTTTTTTTTTGCTAGAGGCACAAATCACTCTTCTCCAAATCATTATAAATCGATCCCTATCTTTCCTTTAGAGATCAATTCCAAATTTTTTTTTTTCTTCTGTAGGCTTTCCTATCTTCTATGTACCGTAGGCTGGGGGTCTAGGCTTAAGAGGTTTTCCAAGGTTTCCCTGCTTAAGAAAGTTCCCGAATGGGTAGACCCTGATAACAGTTTCATGAAAGATCATCTTCCTTGGTTGTGCACAGCAGACATAACACCTTGATGCACGTAAAAGCAATACAGCCGCGGTACCTGTCTCTTCATTTCTTCTGTTTTCTATATTTCTTTTCTTCGTCTGTCTTAAATATAATTTTATTCAGTCGGAGGACTGACAATCATCTCTTCCGGGTTATCCACACTAATAGATAGCTCGCGAAGTGTGTTCGGCAAATCAAAATTAAGCTCACAAACTTCGCTCGCTGCGAGAGGCATTGTAATGTCCCCACAGAAAATTACCCTCTACCACGCACCAGTTAATCATTGCCAATCAAATCATCCACATTCATTCACTTGAAAAAGTATCTGCTCTGATTTTCTAGTAACATATGCGGCGACAGCTCGTCGACGCCAAAGTATTTTCTAGTACGTTTATTCTTTGGAATAAGAGAGATACATGTATGTATTCTCCAAGGTTGTTAGAGACTGGTATCTAGGACAGCTTCGGAAGTATCTGTTGAAAGATTGACGGGTTTCTAAAAGAGACATATTTGCTTTTCTTCTCGCTAAAGCGAGCTATGAACATTTGTGCCACTAGCGGGTTGTTTAAAGAGAAAGAAACTGTAACGGAAAATAATTAAGACTTGGAACCAACAGAGATCTGGACATGTAATGGAGATGGATTGAATATACAATTTCCTTCATAAATAAGGTTTGTGACCCCTTTTATTCTGGAGTGAATGAACGAATGAGTTCTTTGTCTCAATCATTGATGATCGCGTTGGCCCTGTAAGTAGTGGGGAAGTTTCAGCTGTGTCGAAGAGAGCCTGCAATCACCGAGTCTTTGTTAAATCGTCCAAAAAGGCTTCGTACACATCTGGAATTCGAAATCTTTCGTAAAAGGAACGAATTATTCAAACGATTGATTTTCCCAACTGAATGCAGCGCTTAACAATAGTAATAAATGTAAAGATCTCTTACAGCAAGCAAGCCGCTGAATACTAAGAAGAAGGGCTCCACCAGAGATTCTATTTGGCTGATTTCACGTAATGAAATATTATATTTAAAACTGTACATAGATAAAGGAGAGAGAGAGAGGGAGAGAGCGAATTAAAATTAGAGAAAATACGAATAATCCTCCATTAGTCTAATTTTTCGCTTGTCTTCTCACGGATCAGCCTAAAGACAAAACGGGAGGCCCTTACTTGTCTGTATAGATTTATGTGTGAAAGTGAAGGGATCTTAAAGGCAACAGATACACGTCTATACAGACAAGACATTACACAAAGTTAGCGGCAAGCTGCATGCATTCATAATTCAGCATCTATTCTCCTTACATTAATACATTATAGTCTCTTCTTAATGGATGGTGTGATAAGTTCTGTCTTGCTGCACAAGTCCTCATTTGCTCTCATTCGCCATTGTCCATCAACCCATTTATTACCTAGGTTTTTCCTTAATATCCTACGCTGTCCTTTTTCCAGACACTCTTCTTGGGCAGTTTTTATGCCTGGTCTAACTTCCTCATCCTGACATTAATTGCTTCTTCTTCTAATCTATTCTCCTAGACGACTTCACCGAGATACCTGAAATTCTTAACTCGTCATATCTTTCCCAGATTTCCATTCAGGTCCATGACAGATGTTCGTCATATTTTTGAATTTTTTGATCACATCCACCTTCAACTACAACAATTATGGTTTAATTGTTAACAAGGGCACACAGTTATATATTCGAAAATTTTTTGGTATTTTTACATAGTCACCCGCCTGGTCATCTACATCACAGAGAACTTTGTTTGAATCATTTGTTGCCGCTGGTATGAATCATTGTTGACGCAAAGTAAGACTGAAGAGTAAGTGATGGACGATAGTCTCGCTCACAGAGAGCACAATGTATGTTGTTCAACTGCAGTGCCTGCCATGATTCTACAATTTATTTCTGTGACTGAAATTTGTATTTTACACGAAGAAACTGGATTGTTTATAAACTTTAAAAATTCTATTTGTAAGTGTATCTCAATAGTGTTAGGCACAAAGCGAAACAATGTCTAGTTGTATCTTTATTAGCACAGATTTGCAGCTTTACCAAACTGACATTGGTATGCACACAATCTAAATCTCTAGCTGAGAAACTTTTACCTTGATGTGTGCCCTCTCGAACTACATCTCGTCATCACTGGTTATTAGTAGTATAAGATAACTGTGTGCAAAGACGTCTTTGATCTTATGACTTAGATCAATTAACTTGACTATATTTCTAGGAACCAAAAATTTTTCTCCAATTTGTTACCATTTATACATGCGTCCAATACGATAAATTAGTTGTGAAACCTCTGCTCCTACCCGAATAAGTAGCCTGTCACAGTCACACATTCCAAGTGTTTGTATATATAGGGTGAGGTGCCGAAGACTTTCGCATCAACTTAATTTAACTTGTTAAAGACATCTCTAATCTGTTTCGCCTGGACGTCCAGTGACAAGGGGCTCACGAAACAATGACACAATGTATTCTCACAATTTCGTTAATAACTGAGATCCTGCCATCAGCCTAGTATTATTTTTTAAATGGAAGTTTCATTATTTTTGTCACCAGAATAACAGATATCAATGAGACTGATTCAATGATTTAACTCCTTTGAAGATCTAACAATAAATGACATAGGGAATTTTCTGCTGTTGTTAGGACCGTTTAATGTCACGTCACCTTACGTTTACACAACTCTCCAAGGAAACCTGCTCCGCCGACGGAAGCGTCTATTGTGGAGACAAAAGATACATAGTATTATGTGTTGCCCTTCATAAGAGATCACTGAGATACAGTCAGTGCGCCGTTCACATACAACAGGTTTGTCATGAAGTGTGGTGCAATTCATGTGTTGCTTGTTGAAAACGTACATATAGTCAAATCGACAGCAGTACATGAACTATTTCCAGAAGTACAACCCCAATTACTAATGAACTGTTGGTGGATGTGGTCTTTATAGATGGCGATTGTCCACGAAATTCGTCAAAATCAGTAGAGCTGTACACAGGTTGGCCCTGTCCAGATTGTCCCACTTTCATTAAAACCACTTGAAGAATTTACGAGACCGGAAGTCTTGTCCTCAAAAACACGTGTACGAAAGAAGACTGGTACCAACGAAGCTATTGCTGCTGCAATAAACTGCCATTTCGTTGTTGTCCAGAACGTAAAGAAATATGAGATACTACACACTGTTGACCTCACATGGACTGTATCTACGTCCAGTCTCGAGACATCTAGAATGTCAGGCATACCACTAAAATGTGGAGATGTTATTGACTACAGACTAAATCATCGATGGCACGAATTGATAAATAAGACATTGGATCCACAACAAAAAATGAATATATGCCTATGGAAGGAGAAACAAAACAGAAAAATAGACAAAAGTACAATTGTGCAGTTTCATACGATTTTCACCTCCACATTTACCATAGGTAATGCATACTATCAAGCTTGTTCATTGCTTCCGTAATTTTTTCCGTCTTTTTTGATACCTAGATTATAAACAAAATACAGATACGTTTTACTGACTGTTGTTCGAATCAGTTTAGAAAATTTCTCTTTTATGTTGGTGGTGTAACTTCGTATACACAAACCAGACGACCATGGGTACTCCTGCTAGGTTTCCTGGAGACATACGAGATAGGCTAAGATTCGTCACTTACTTATCAAGTCAGCAGCTCAGTTAACTTAGCGGAGAAAGGAAGAGATAAGTTCTGAAGCAAAATTTCAATTGGTTTCGGAATTCGCTAGCACTTTGAACTAAATGGACAAGGCAGTGCTGCAGTAGACATTATCCCATGGCCATAATCGTAGCTGAAGCAGATACCTTGCAATGTGAAAGAGGAGACTAGAGGTAAGTTACGCATGAAAGTACCTTTTTTGAATCAAACATTTTTACTTTAGTTGCTCAATGTGATATCTTAAGTAGGAACTAATCAGGACATTTCAGCTGGATTTGCAGGATGACTCAGTCCCACATCTGTAAGTCTCTATTATGACAACTCAATTGCCAAACAGAAAAGATTTTTAGTTGACGATGTTTTGCATTCTTTGGAGATATAGACATAAATGGACCGGCATTTGTCTTGCCGCAACTGGATGGACCCTCAGTTTTAGCTCATATATTGCATACCGACTACATCAGGGTTTGGTGTGCAACTGGCTTTTAGAGAAAATATGTATGTCGCCAACTGAGCAACATGAAATATGATGTTACAGGAGAATGTTGAAGATCAGATGGATTATTGAAGTTATAAATGACGACCTCCTGCAGTGGGTTAGAGAGCCAAAGCACGCAACTTGGGAAACACAAATAATCAACGAGATAAAATGACTGTATGCCTATAAAGACATGAGTTGACTGCTGTTGAAGAGCTGGTGTAAGGAAAGCACCTCAGGGGTAATCGTCCTGTGTAATGCATATCATCCATGATCTGAGGTACTGAAATGCAGAGTCATTTTGACACCCTAAAAGAACAGAGGAATGTGTCAGACCAACTTCAGTGTTGGCGACCTGAACAATAAGAATTAGCATCCTTTTGTGAACCATCAGTTACGTAAATAAATGAATGAATTGGTTTTGTTAATATGACTGTAGCTTATCAGTTCCATCAAACCGTCTTGTTTCGACAGATTTTAATGTAACATGTGCCACATACTAAGTTACAGACTAAAAGCCAGAACTGGACCTATTATATTTTCTAATCAGATGACTGAATCTGTATATGTGTTTAACAAATTACAGCAAAAACCAGTGTAGCATTGTTTTGCTCATCTGGACGCTGTAATTTGGGTTTTCACTGCTTTTTTTGAGCTACACCAGGGAAAAGTGGTGTATGTTCCATGACAAACACCTATCCAGAGTAGTAACACATCTTATAGTGATCAGCCCTAAGAAAGGAACAGACATCCACATTACAGGTTCACGGAGTGGGAAAATATACCCACGACTCATACGTAACATTCCTAATAACTTTTGAGATTACTGCTAGAGAACATCAATTACGTTAATATAAATAAGAAAGAACATCCTAAATATTAAACTAATTACACAGTCATTCTACGGGTGACTGAATTTTTTGTAGTCAATTAGTTACGCAGTTCGATAATGTTCCTCGGCTCTTATCTTACGAGCTGAACTCAATCAAGTAATGGAGAAAGTGTCTGTTGATGTCATTTATGAGACACAGGAGGAAATGTTTATCGATTAAGCGTCACCATTGTGGTTGATCAACTGGCATCAGTTTGATATCGTCAGCTGCATTGTGTGTACAACATGACACAGGTAACTAAGAAATCAAGTATTTTTATATAATTCTTTAGCCTCTTAGAAATCTTTAGAGGCAGTAATCACCCGACATTCGATTAGTTCCTTCTGGTAAGTTTACTAATGATTTGCAATCCGCAAAAAGCTACTGCAATTGTGACAATCTGGTAAGCTGTACACAATTTCAGATATCCTTTAAATTACTGACTCTCTCAGTCGTAATTAAGTTTATGATGATAGAATTGTAAATTACACTCACATACGAAATTTCCGAAGTATAAAACACGAAACTCAAAAGTATTACATAGTACACAACATTTAATATCTCTTCAACATCATCCCGTTTACATAGATTTTGCATGTGCCATATACAACGAAAGAAATTGTACTTCAAAACAAAAAAGTCATCAGCTGCGTATGTGTATCACACCGGGAATACTGCACAACACAGTAAATGTCGACGATATGCGGTGTGGACTTTGTTTGAAAGAAACTTGTTCCATTCTCTCACGGTACTTAGTGTTGACAATATTAATGGTCATTTTACTCTTCCCGCTGATGTTCGCATTCAGTACTGTTTGGATATTTTTCGTGCTTGTTTCGCCTAAGGACTGTTGCAATACTCTGTGTTCTATGTTGTGCATTTTATATTACAAGCTTCTTCACGTTTTAGAGGACATTTTCAGGGAAACGAGGGTGATTGCGATAACAAACCGAAAAGAAAAATCATAATTACGTTATTACTCTGTAAGGAGGCTCCGGAGAGCGTGGGTCACTCGCATGAAAATACTAAGAAGATATCCCTGAACAACCACTGAAGGTTACTCGGTGTATTCCCGTTTCACGCCGTATATAAGTTACCTTTTTTTTTTTAAAAAAAAAAAATAGAGGTGGAGCCCCTCCACGCCCACACCGGCATGATGGCCAACACAAAAGGTCTACTGCCATCTCTGCATAAGGGTTAGTATTCACTAAAGTGAGGTGTCGCAGGATGTGGGTACTGCGATGTTTGCGTACGTCTGGTTAGGATTAACCATTAATACGCGCTCATCTGGAGATAGATTGGTCGAAATCTGACGAAGGGTAGCGGTTTGAAGGGCAGAGGAAAAAAAGTGCCAAAGCAAGAGCCAAGGGAAAAAAACCTCTGCGAAAGTTAGGTCGGGCGGCAAGAGCAGTAGCGGTTGTCTTGTTGCCTGCGATAGGTTGTGCAAGGATAGGCTTTGTTTGTAGTGGGTATCATGCATGTCGATACCTTGACGTGCGTTTGTGCTGCTCGGCGGCTGGCGCTGGGTGCTGGTACAGAGTCCTCGTTCAGCGTCCTGCAACCTGCAACAGTTAGGTTTGTTATCGGTCTTGTGTCCGATAGGTCATATACCGGAAGCACAGTGTGAGGGAGTGTTGGGAGATTGTTCGTGCGTCTGTGGGCGAGCTCATCGGTGTCCCTGCTGTGGCCTGTTGGTCGGCTCTAATAGCAGCTGGTAGTTGCCAGTCAGAGTTGCTGATATGCAGGGGCTTACCGACGTTTGTCGCTGTTTGCGAATGTTAGTTTACCATAGTTGGTTATGCCCTAGCTAGCAGTGTCTTTGGTCCCTTGTGTTTCCACCTGTGGTTGTGATCGTAGTTTCCCAGAGTGAGGATGAAAGGATTGTTCGAGTGTCGCGAGTTCCTGTATAGTCGTGTGGCGTGTTTCTTGAATACTTCCTTGAGGGTATCAAGGCGGTATTCATGGTGAAGATCCACGGTGCGTGTGTAGCGTGGAGCATTGCTAATGATTCGTAGCACTTTGTTCTGTATGATCTGCAGGCGGCGCAGTCGTGTGGGAGCTGCATATCCCCAGACGGGAGCTGCGTACGTCATCAGAGGTCTAATCAGTGTCATGTATAAGGACCTCGACACCCTCCTACTCAGTGTGGTTTCCCTGTTGAGCATTGGGTAGAGCTGTTTGAGCCTCGCGTGCGCTCGGTTGGCAACGTATTCGATGTGGTCCCCCCATGTAAGTTTCCGGTCCAGCCAGACACCAAGGTATCTGACTTTCTCTCGGAAACGTATTGGGCGTGTATGTAGTGTTATCGGTTTACAGTGTTGGTGTTTGCGCAGTAGTTTCGGTCTGCGTGTGAACAGAACTGCTTCGCACTTGTCGACGTTTACTTTAATACGCCATCGCTCCAGCCAAGGCTCAGCTGTTCTGTGTGCTGTCTGTATTCGTGAGTTGATGTTCGACGGTTTCCAGTCTTGCGCGAGGATGGCTGTGTCATCCGCGTAGACGGCTAACGTCGTGTTTCGTGTCGCTGGGAAGTCATTAATGTACGGGTTAAACAAGATGGGCCTTAGGATGCTTCCTTGGGGTACTCCAGCTTGGATACCGTGTTGTGTTGATTGTTTATCCTGCACGTCAGTGTTGAAACATCTGTTCGTGAGATATGAGTGTATGAGACGTACGAGTCCGTCCGGAAAACCAGCTTCGCTTAGTTTGCGTATGAGTCCGTTGTGCCAGAGACGATCGAAAGCCTTTTCGATGTCTAGGAACACGGCCCCTGTGGCTTTGTTCATGTTGTAGCCGTGTGTTATACGTTCGACTACGCGGAGGAGTTGTTGTGTTGTCGAGTGGTGATTCCTAAAGCCGAATTGCTCCGGTCTTAGGGTGTCGTTGGCGATGCAATGCCTAGTGATACGTTTTAGTATTACCTTCTCAACAATCTTGCTGAGCGAGCACAGCAGACTGATGGGTCGGTAATTTTGTGGGAGGGAGTGGTCTTTCCCTGGCTTCCTGAACATCAGGACCTTGGCCGCCTTCCAAAAGTCAGGGAAGTGTTGGTTTGTCAGGATGGCATTCGTTAGGTGTGTGAGGTATTCTACGGCTTTATCCGTGAACTCCTGGAGGACACGGTTTTGAATGCCATCAGGCCCAGGGGCTTTTCTAGCGTTGGTGTGATTGATAGCCCATGTGACTTCATTTGTGCTAGTACGTCTTATTTCGTCGCGCGAGGGCTAGGCTACAAGTCGTGTAACCTCCTGGTCCGTTTCAAGTGTGAATGCTGGGTCTGAAGGAACCAGATTCGGCATGAAAGACGCTGCAACTGTTGTGGCCATAAGCTCTGCCTTCTTCGTCGCGGAGTAGGCTGGGCCGTCTGGTCCTTGTAACGTGGGAATGTAATGTTTCTCCCTGGTGAAGTGTCTGGCCAGCTGCCACACGCCAGGACGTGTGGTATCCAGCCGAGCGAGTTTCTGTCCCCATTGTTCGTTTCTGAATGTTTGAATTTTATTCCGTATTATGCCCTGGAGTCTGTTGACGTGCAGTTTATAGAACGGGCGCCTGGTACGCTGCCAGTATCTCCTGAGGCGGTTCCTCATTGAGATAAGGCCCAGGATTTCCTGGGGCAGGGCCGTCGAGTGTTGTCTTGGTGTTGTAAATGGAATGGCGTCAGTCATTGCGTCTTGGACGGCAGTTGTGAGAGCCTCCACAGCCTCATCGATTTGCTGTGTGTTGTTAATTTCGTGGGTGTCAGGAATGCGACTATCAAGTGTTTCCTTGAACAGTGTCCAGTTCGCACGCTTGTAGTTAAGCATCCTGCGTGGTTCGATGTCCTGCAGTGTCTCTTCCATGTGCAGTAATACAGGCATGTGGTCTGAGTCCAGATGGTTTTCAACCGTCAGGTTGAGTGTGCATGTGATGCCCTTTATGAGGGCTATGTCTAACACGTCTGGCCTATGTCGGGCCTGTGTAGGCACGAACGTGGGAACGTCCGGTCCAAGTATAATGTAGTTTCGGCCTAGTGCGTGTTCGTACAGTTTCTTGCCGTTGGAGGTTCGTATTCGTGAGTTCCAATCAGGGTGTTTTGCGTTGAGGTCTCCAGCGGCTGTTACCCGCGGTGCTATGTTGAGTACTGTGAGTTACTTCGAACAGTTAAGTGGTATGATTATTCTCATCAGAATCGACAGCAAATCGACGCTTACAACAGTAACTCAAATATACACGCCGGTCTTCTGCTTGTATCGCCGGCGTGTATATTTGAGTTACTGTTGTAAGCGTCGATTTGCTGTCGATTCTGATGAGAATAATCATACCACTTAACTGTTCGAAGTAACTCACTTCCTGCCACACATTCGCATTCAGAAAGAATCCTACTGTCCTTATACCATTTTCTGCTGCCGCTGATACTATCTGATATTCGTTCAACCGCAAACTGATATCTTCTTTCCATTTCACTTAAGTAACGCCATCTCTACCCACATCGAGCGTTCACAATGTTAAGATTTTCTAGTTCCTCTAGCACATACAGAATTCTGATATTTCACACCGCAAGACGTAGAACGTTACCCTTGCTTTGGTTATTAAGACTTTTTCTCGCAGTGACCTCCCATTTGTCAGACTCCACCTGGAGTTCCGAATGCGGTCCAATTCGGAATTTTTTGGAAATGCACTAATCATCTCGTTATCAATAACTGGCCACATTTTCTGTGGGTACGCATTATATCTCTTTAATGCTGTACTTTCCAAATCACTGCATATTCATACCGTTGAACACCATTGGTTATTTGGCCCTTTGGGGGCATGTCTCACAACGAGTCTCCTCCACCCACTTTGGCAAAGCTTTTGGCACAACAAAGGGTGCCTCATTAAGTCTGTAGCCACATTTCGCTATTGATTCTGGTACTTTTAGTTAAGCACTGGCGTGGAGTGAAGTGTGGATCAAGAGTATTTTTTATTAGTAGCCGAAGATGTTACCCCTAGACCACAGGACATCCTTGCGTTTACACGACCTCTCTAATCTCGTCAACCTCTAATATTGCATCTAGTAAAGAGCGAGTTGCAGTATGAATTTGGGAAGAATCACTTTGATGAATCTAAGTTATATGGATAAGTTTCATTGAAAAGGCGAGGATATACGAAGTCAGACGATGGCAGCCAAATGCATTCGACAATCTGGATAAGTAGCCTTTAATCGTTGTGGTGTAGCACTCGTCCACAACAGTGTTATTCCGTTAATGAGAAACGAAGTGAAAGATTCACGCATTAAGGAATTTGCATGCTTAGGGTACAAGCTCCACTGTAACAGCATGTATTCAGATAATCCTGAGCGACAAGCATCTGTCTCTAGAGCTAGCTTCGCTGAACGCTTGCTGTCTTTAGAACGATATGTAACATGAGTATGAAATCGACAATAACTTTCTTTTCTGTAGGAAATAGGGAACATAGCAACAGCATTTTATACAAAAATGAATGTAGATGGAACCACACTACAGTGTAGTAAGGTGAGAGACTGAAATCCAGATGACCCTACACTGGGAGCTGAAGTATAATAGATTTAAGATAACGAAGACTGAAAACATTTAAATTCGTCACAGTCTTTCACAAACCATCTGCACAAAACTACGGGGTTATTACAAATGATTGAAGCGATTTCACAGCTCTACAATAACTTTATTATTTGAGATATTTTCACAATGCTTTGCACACACATACAAAAACTCAAAAAGTTTTTTTAGGCATTCACAAATGTTCGATATGTGCCCCTTTAGTGATTCGGCAGACATCAAGCCGATAATCAAGTTCCTCCCACATTCGGCGCAGCATGTCCACATCAATGAGTTCGAAAGCATCGTTGATGCGAGCTCGCAGTTCTGGCACGTTTCTTGGTAGAGGAGGTTTAAACACTGAATCTTTCACGTAACCCCACAGAAAGAAACCGCATGGGGTTAAGTCGGGTGAGTGTGGAGACCATGACATGAATTGCTGATCATGATCTCCACCACGACCGATCCAATCTGCTGTTTAAGAAATGTCGAACATCATGATGGAAGTGTGGTGGAGTACCATCCTGTTGACCGTCGGCTGTGGTACGTTAGCTCCCTGCTTGCTTTATTCGTCGACTTCCGCGGGCTACGCGTGAAACTTGCCCGCACGCGTTCAACCGTTTCCTCGCTCACTGCAGGCCGACCCGTTGATTTCCCCTTACAGAGGCATCCAGAAGCTTTAAACTGCGCATACCATCGCCGAATGGAGTTAGCAGTTGGTGGATCTTTGTTGAACTTCGTCCTGAAGTGTCGTTACACTGTTATGACTGACTGATGTGAGTGCACTTCAAGCACGACATACGCTTTCTCGGCTCCTGTCGCCATTTTGTCTCACCGGGCTCTCAAGCGCTCTGGCGGCAGAAACCTGAAGTGCGGCTTCAGCCCAACAAAACTTTATGGGTTTTTCTACGTATCTGTAGTGTGTCGTGACCATATGTCAATGAATGGAGCTACAGTGAATTTATGAAATCGCTTCAATCATTTGTAATAGCCCTGTAGATTGTAGACCGATCTGACTGTGTATGGACATAACTCTGTAATTGGGCAAATGGAGGCTGGAATTAACCACTTTGTGTCACCACATTACAAAGTCGATGTTACGTGCACCCATGGGTATCTGGTGTGCTGTCAGAATGACGTATAGATTTTCCGCTTTATCTATCTTGGTGTCGCTTGTCCTTTAGTTGACAGTTGTTAGCTTTTATCTTTATTTATCACAGCTTTGGAGGTGACACACTGAGCATCGTAACTAGTTCCACATGCCGTCCTATTTGTACAAACGCTCCCCAGGTGAAACAGCTGCTATTTTCCTCACCAGCCGCGGATACTCTGTGGCTCACAACACACTCGTGGTTTCTATTGTCTACAGTAACTAATCCGCAGAGGCGTTGTCAAAGATATATTCCACAGTTGAGGTCAGACAAGGGGAATACAGCTGGATTCTTAAAGATTCAGGCATCTGATCAGAGAATTGATAATGAGGACGTAACAGGGTGACAGTAGACATCGGTATGTAAGCACTGACGAAACTCACTCTGTAAACAAACTGAGAAATGGGTAGACATGCCTCCAGAAACAAAGTCAGAATGCTTTGTGTCTAACAACAAACGTCTCCTTTGATTCTTCTCAGAATCCTCTGACTCATCTCCGACTCTCCAGGCAAGAGCTTGCAAGACAGCTGCAACTGAACAGATCACGAGGCTGTCCCTGCTCAGCAGTTTAGTTCATTTTCCCCACTCTGTCCTTCAGGGTGCTGCATTTCCTGCCGCATCGTCTTCGTCATTGGTGGACTTAATTTGCAATGTCATGTAATGTACGATGATCCATATTGGGTAATCATCGTTCAGTTTTAAAAAGATACAACATATTGAGTTCAGCACGTCTACAGGTACTACACCAACAATAAGTGTAACACAGGGTGACGGAATTATAAATAGCGAGAAAACTTCAAAATTCTCAGGTTCCCATACTGATGAGAATTTAAAATTCTTACGCTGAGGACAACACACGCACCCATGCCCAAGGGAGGACTCGAACCTCCGACGGGGGAGCCGCGCTGACTGTGACGAGGCGCCCCACACCACGTGACTTCCCCGCGCGGCCCTCAAGAGTTCAAAATGCGTGGTCAGTAGACTGCTCATCACATTCAACAGGTCTTGGTAACTCTTCCTCACTGTTACAGACGACAGCAACCCCATCAGAAAATTGGAACATTGATGTCCTTTCACCTTGCATACTAATCCCATGTCTCAATCTTTCTTTTATTTCTTTCGTTGACACTTTGCTCTAAAGTTTGAACAGTGTGGGACGTTAACTACACCACTGCCTTAACCCTTTTTAATTCAGATACGTCTCTTATGGATTTCTATTATCAATGCATGTTACTGGTCGTTCCCTAGAGATTATATGTGTTGTTTTGAGAAGTTCAGATAGTTTACCCCACTTCATAGTGCCCAAGGTTTGCTTGCGTTACGTAAATGATCAGGTAAGCGAAATCTGAAGTTACAGCTGTCAGACGTGTTCTGCTTTACTTGTCGCAATTTCTTGGCGTTGCTAGCTTAGGAACTTAGTAATAATCTTCCGAAAGCCAGGAGGTTTTTAATCTGCAAATTACACACACTAAGTTAGCTGATCTTTTGGCTGCCACTTCCTCCAATGATTTTATACATACCAAACGAATGTCATACATAATTTCTGACTTGTTTGATCGCAAATCTTTTAAATTTATGTATAACTCTGTCTTCTGAAACACAGCAAAGAATTAATTTCCCTTCTAGAGATCGTCAGTATGCTCTTCCCATTTATCCGGTCTTTTATACGCAGTTAACCCTGGAGTTTTTCCTACACTTTTAATGTTGGCACCTTTACTTTTAATTTTACCGGAACTTATTATGCCATTTACTTATTTGCACTTCTTGCTCACTACACGTTTAAGTGACTAATACTTCTGTACACCTATCATTCCCCCACTTTGTTGTCTTACCCACATTTTCAATATGTTTATGTTTCTTGTATCTTTATTTGTATTTCCAATTGCTATTACAATCCGTTTTAGGTATCTTGTGGCAGCAAATGGCTCTAAGCACTATAGGACTTAACATCGGAGGTCATCAGTCCCCTGGACTTAGAACTACTTAAATCTAACTAACCTAAGGACATCACACACATCCATGCCTGAGGCAGGATTCAAAACTGCGACTGCTGCAGCAGCGCCGTTCCGGACTGAAGTGCCTAGCCGCTCGGTCAGCTTCTTGTGGCAGCATGCGTTTCCGCTTCAATGCCAGTTCCTCTCGAAATAAACTAAACTACCAACTATGTTATTCAGTTTCGCAGTGCAGTAGCTACAGCTTCAGACAACACTGATCAGCTTCAGGTATCTTACTTCTGTGTATGTTCATACTTACTGACGATTCTCTTAAATTTCTGCCCTGTGTATTGAGGGGCGACGGGATATGTGTTGGGGGAAGGGGCAGGGGGTGGGGTGGGGGGTGGGGTGGGAATCGCTAGAAAGCCTCAGGTTCAACTGCCAACGAAACTGACATGCTGACTGCAAAGACATTGGTTCACATGAAGTCGAACAGAGTAATTACAACTCTGTAGAAACGTATCCTTAACCTTATGGTTAAAAGAAAATTGTTTAAAATGTTTTTCTTTGAATTATAAATTACTTTACCGACCGAGGTGGCGCAGTGGTTAGCATTCGGGAGGACGACGGTTCAATCCCGCCTCTAGCCATTTTGATTTTCCGTGATTTCCCTAAATCGTTTCAAGCAAATGCCGGGAAGGTTCCTTTGAAAGGGCACGGCCGGTTTCCTTCCCCATCCTTCCCTAACCCGAGCTTGTGCTCCGTCTCTAATGACCTCGTTGTCGACGGGACGTTAAAAAACACTAACCTAACCTAACCTATAAACTACTTTCTTAAAGAACAAAATAAAAGCTTCTTGTTAGACATATGCCGTTCTGAAATGTCTATGTGTGTGTGTGTGTGTGTGTGTGTGTGTGTGTGTGTGTGTGTGTGTGTGTATGTGTGTGTGGAGGGAGGGGGGGCGGGTGGGTGGATTTGTGTATGTGTACAGGGTGATCTCAAGTAGATGTTAAACAATGTTTCATTGATCATGAAGGTTAAATGTATAAATCTGAGATAGACCCTGATCCAGAGGCGACCGTTTCCCAATTTGTAGACGAAAACCGTTCAGATTCGGTTGACAGTGACTTGCTGCTTAGATTTTAGGGGTCGCAGTTCCAATGGACCAACGAGCCCTTAGGTGTAGAGGTTGGGATGACGACTCAATCAGTGCTTTAGTAGACTGCGGTCTGTTTTCACGAGTTGAGGCACTGACTATGATCAGCTCTAACCAAACGGAATTGTACCTGGTGACTGAACTTGCAGACGTATTTTCGTGTGTGGGTAAGCAAGTGAAAGTACCTGAGAAGTGGAAAGGTTGTACAGGACCAAAATCCCGCATAGAAGACAAAGCCTCACTCCGCGTTTCCAAGACTATAGGGCTGCAAGGGTATATGAAATGAAACGAGCATATATGAAGTGTAGTAGGTAGGCGACTGCAATTTATTCGGAGAATTTTAGGAACAGGTGTTTCATCAGTAAAGGAGACCGTATACACGACACTAGAGCGACACATTCTTGAGTACTTACAATGTTCTTTTTTAGTTGAATAAATAAATAGAAACTTTCATATGTTCAGAATATAAAATCATTTAAAAGAAATTTCTACCATAGTATATACTATTTTGTTATGCCTTTTTTCCAAAATTCTTCAGATCGTGCCATTTAGGCTACAGGTTTCTTAAATTGCAACAAGTGTGCCGAAATCGCACTCATTTCTACCATTATGCGAGTTTTTAATTGACACTTTGTTTTTCAAAATAGGGATATGCTCCTTAGTAATTAGTTATGTGTTTCTCTGATTATGGTGCACAACAAAGCTTTACACGTGCTCAAAATACTGCATTATTGTTATTCAAAGCAAGGAAATTCATTTAAATTGCTCAGGCGCAGTGTTCAGCTTACGCACAAAGCTCACATGGAGAAGTCATTTCATGCTTTAAAATACCAGCACACATTTCATGAGCCCATTTTCTGCAAATTGTGCATTGATACAGCTCCTCCACCACGCTTTTCTCACAAATGAAGCAAAGCTAGTCATCTGCTGCAATTTCAAACAAAATTTTTTCAAGACACTATGAAGGTGAACAGGTATTTTCTTTGTTATTCTGCTTCCTCATGTTTCCTCCCGTTGATCTCTCAAGACCATCAGTTGATTTCAACACCTCTGACATTCGAAGAGACTTTTTGTCACAAATCTCTTGTAGTGTATTCTTGTAAGTGCTTGAAGTCAACAGTTCAGCCTTCTGAGCACCTTTCTTTATTAATTTTCCTTGTTTGGTAACCAGTTTTGACAAAGGACGTAGTTCATAGACACTCACAACATAAGACGAAATTTTTCGTTTTCTGACCAAGGCCTGAAACGTCTGGTTACCAGTTTTCAGGGCGGAAGACTACACTACACCCTACCTAACCCAAGCACTTTGTTCTTGGTCTTCGACTATTATTATTTCCTCTTAGCTCTTGTACACCCGTGGACAAAACGAGAGAGACCCCTCGCATTTTCGTTATGCTGATCCGCACCGCTTTAAAGTCTGCTACACGGCATAACAGGCAAGGCGACGAAGTGCTACCAACATACTATGCACAGGCGTGAAATTGAAAAACTATCCCAACATTGTCAGACTGTTTTCAGTCATGTGTAAGAGTATATTAATGATGATTAGTGTGTTAAACACAACACATAGATATAAGATGTAAATGAAAGTAGCCGTATACCGCAGGAAGTGCGATACGTTTCCGTTTATTATGTCTACCCGCACTCGAGGTAAACAGGTTTTAAAGGTTGGGTAGACAGGTTGGCGGTCAAGAAAGTGAGACTAGTTAGGATTCCATTTTTACTGAGTTAGGTGACGAAATTCTAACATCGAAAATAGCCACGACCGCTACTGAAGATGAGGGCCGCATAAATAATTCCCCCTACTCTTTATTCGAAATGTTCCAGTTGCAGTCGACACATCAGCATATTAATAGTAGCTAAGATTTCGATCCAAATCACGTTTGCAGGAATGTAAATAAAATCCATTTGCCTATACACGTGGTAATTCAGATTCCAGTATTAATGCCACCGCGTTTTAGAAGTGCGAGTATTCCCATTGCTAGCTAGCTTAAGAAACACTTCAGCTAATGAACGTTTTCTGGTTGTGGCGAGTCTAATGGAGAATTCGAAACGTTGTAGAATACGTTTGGTAGCTATGTAGCCCTTTATTTCCTTGGGTGATGCAGAATTATCCTACTAAATTTACTCTCTAATAACAATATTTTGTTATTTCGATAAACATCCTCAATGATTATCACATAATCGGAGACATAAAGGTAGAACACTCATGTTTTTGAGTCCACAAAGCTCTACGCAACAGAAACTGCAGATCATTTTGCCATTTTCATTGCGAAATTGCAGGCTTATTCCCGTCTGGGGTAATAATAGAGGGCTGTTTGCCTGGATTGTCTGCTAGCGTAGTGAAACGTGTTTGCTACTGCAAGGGAGGTCCGTTTTGTTTTCGGTTTTAATCTCGATGGAGGCAGATAGGCTATCAGTAAAGAAATTTTAAGAAATTCTCGCGCCCTAATACGTTTTATTGCTACCTTTATTCTGCATCGGCGCCCTGTGGATGTCAACATAAAACTCTTGTAGAATTTTATACTTGTTACTGACTATTTTCTCCGCTTCTGTCAATAATTGAATTGACTTAAGCGTGGCACTGAATGATTTTTAACTGAATTTCGTTATGAATCTTCACGCATTGCTAAATTTGCGCCCTTTCATGGAAGGTCAGCAATTGTAATCCAGTATGACTGGTCTGAACGTTGACACAGACCGCTTCGCAGCCGAAAGCACATAATATTTTGCTAATTCGTAACGATCTGGGGTACTTTGTCTTACTCAAACAGTTATGTTATCTCGATAAGCTGAAATTCATTTTTATTAGTACAGTTCATACTCATTAGTGTTTCTTCTTTCATTTATATCTTATATTTACGTGTTGTGTTTAACACAATAATCAGCATTAATGTAGTATTACACATGATTGAAAACAGTCTGACAAAGTTCGGGAAGTTTTTCAATTTCACACGTGTGCATAGTATGTTGGTAGCACTTCGTCGCCTTGCCTGTTATGCTGTGAAGGGGACTCCAAAGCTCTGCGGATGAGCATAATGTAAAGGCGAGGGGTCTCACTGGTTTTGTCCATGACTACACATCGTTTATCATCTGTCTTACCCTACAGCTTACCACTTTTTCCTCAGAATTTCGAACAAAGTTCACCATTTGACATTGTCGAACACTTTTTCCACGTCGACAGATCCTATGAACTTGTGTCAAATTTTCTTAAGTCTTGCTCCCATTACCAACAACAACGTCCTAATTGCCTGTCTGGTGCCTTTACCTTTCTTAAAGCCAAACTGATCGTCGTGTAACACATCCTCAATTTTCTTTTCCATTCTTCTGCATATTGTTCTTGTCATAGTCATAGATGCATGAGCTGTTCAGCTGATTGCGCGATACGTCTCGCACTTCTCAGTCCTTGCTATATTCAGAACGCTTTTGATGATGTTTTTCTGAAAGTCAGACGGTATATCGCCAAACTTACATACGCTGCACACCAACGTGAATACCGTTTTGTTGCTACTCCCCCAATGATTTTAGAAACCCTGATGGAATGTTATCTATTCCCTCTGCTTCATTCAATCTTAAGTCTTCCAAACTTCTTGTGAATTCCGATTCTAATTCTGGATCCACTATCCGTTTCCTATCGACTCCCGTTTCTTCGTTTAACACATCGCTCCCCTCCTATAGCCCCTTAATGTACTCTTTCCATCTGTAACGTTCTTTTATAAAGGATTTGTGTTTTTGTTTGCCAAAGAATATGCAGTGCGTAATGTTTGTGTCACGCAAATTTACCGTGTTATGTGGTTTTGAGCAGATGGTGTGCTTAATCAATTTTACTGCAAGCGAAAAAAAATTAAACAACTTAATCAGGAAAACCAGTATGCAATGCCTGTAATGAAATCAATCCCTTTGAAATTTACTCATTCTCGTGACCACCGAGTTCTAGGGCCTTGTGCAATAAACTGATAAAATTCCTTATACAAATATACAATGAAGTAAATTTTCCTTAGCTCTTGAGTCTCGGCGGACGTAATTCTGTTATTTCCCCAGTAGGCATAGAAAATATTCAATCTTGCCACAAGTAAGTGCAATGCCGATATCAAAATATCTTCATACACATAATAACCTTGCAAATGTTCAGCGATAATTGTGGATACTGGCTCAGCGGTGTGCAATGTTGCCCGAAATGAAGCTGTTACAAGCATTAATACTTTTCTGATTCTGGCACATTAATATTTTATCTGACTCTGATTGAAAAATGATTTCTTTAAAAAATATTAATTGGATTTAAATAAACACAACATGGAAGAGGATGAGGCACTGATAAGGGGGTATGCTACGACCGAAGGCTTTCGTTTGAAAATCGTATTCATAATAAGGTTTCACCTTCACAAAATCTGATATGGAACATTTTACATTAACTTCAAAATCAGTGAACTTCCCAACTGTTCTTTAATTCTGACTTACTGTCGTAGTTAAAAGTACTTGGACTGTTACATGACTAAAGGTCTGACATCGTTTGACAAAATAGATTCCTAAATTTAACTTCCCTGTATCAGGTTTATATTGTACACAAAATATTACAAATCGGGTACACATAATAAAGCTATACATCAAAGCTGGTGGAAGATACTTGGTTCCTACTTTCAAGGGTCGGTACTGTTAGAATTATCAAAATCCACATTGCGTTGCTGCATACTTAAAATTAAATATACAAAATTTCATTCCTTTACAAATATGTGCCAGTTGCTTTACCTCTGAGTTACAGTATCATTCGTCACTTCATTTTATAAAAACTGTATTATGCTGCGTCCATAGACCAACTACTAAATTCTCACAGGTAGCCACCTGCTTTAAGTCTTATATCCTACCTACAACAGAACGCCATCGCAATTGATACTGCACTCCGCGCACCGCTACTTACAATCTATTCTGCCACTCAGGCAACATCTTTGGTTCAGTGGTGTCTAAATACAATGTCTTCTACATATGATCATCGATTCAGGTCTTTTTCAAGAATTATATTACAAAATCGGGTTACACATACAAGTGGGCCCCTCACACACCTATCCGCTATCTCCTCTGCATTTAACAAATGGTTCAAATGGCTCTGAGCACTATGGGACTTAACTTCTAAGGTCACCGGTCCCCTATAACTTAGAACTACTTAAACCTAACTAACCTAAGGACATCACACACATCCATGCCCGAGGCAGGATTCGAACCTGCGACCATAGCGGTCACGCGGTTCCAGACTGAAGCTCCTAGAACCGCTCGTCCACTCTGGCCGGCCTGCATTTAACAGTCGAATTCCCATTGCACACTTAATGTTACCAAACTTTCTTTTAACTTCACTGAAAAATGGATAGGCAGAGAATGTTATGATTATATGAAGGCATTGAGGAGTATTCAGCGAGAATTTTGTACCTCACGATCAGGATTTGGATGATGGACACCTTAATTTGAGCACTGCGTGAGGAAAAGACGGAAAATGGGTATATTTTCACATACAACTTTCGACTCGCTCGTTCTCGACCAGTTCCCTTATCTCAAACTGATACATTTAACTTTCTCCATCATCCCAGAAAGTTCACGGAATAGTCCTATATAACCATAAAGCTGCATTTCGTTTTGGAATACCTTTAACATTTTGTTAGGCGCGGAAATGTACGGTGTGCACATTTGTAACTGAAAATTAATTTCTTTTTCCCCTTGCAGATGATATCAGCCAACGAATCCATCACCCCCTTGGTGCCAGAAATCACTAAGAAACTTTTGTTGGCCATCAGACCGTTCCACCTGACATGCAAGTTATTAGGTCTGATGCCATTCACAGTTGATATTGAAACCGGAGAAGTGAAACGACGGAAATCGGATTTGTTTACCGTGACAATTGCCAGCATATCGCAGCTGATTTCCGCGTGCATTTTGGTGCATTTCTGCTGCAGATTGTTGCGTACATACTCTGTAGTAGAGATTGTCTCACTTTGCAGCGTCCTGAGCTTGTTGTTAATGACCTTCGTTTCGATATCATCAGATGTCTTCTACAATGCTGAAAAATATGAGAAAATTCTTAAGCTGATAATGTCGTGTGATAAAGCTCTGACGACTCGTATCACTGCCGCAAATACTTGTGAAGGAAAGGTAGTAAACGTACAACTGGGTTTAGTATTTTTTTATGTTTTTTCACTGTACGTATTTCTGTCTATAAATAGTAAAGAGGAGGATTACAGGAAGGGTCTACCGTTTATTACAGGCAGCTATCTTGTGACCGCTTTATCCCTTATAAGGTTTGCAAATCTACAATTAGTGATTAGGTACAGAGTTTCACTTCTGAATGTTTGCATTCAAGATCTAAGAAACAATGTGGTTGCAGCATATTGCACTAACGTTCCTGGCAACAGCCCACCTGTGAACAGAGAGAATTTACAGTTTCGCCGTGCAGAGCCCCAGTGCATAACAACATACGTGCGGTCCCTCAGACGAGCATATGCAAATCTTTGTGAAATATCAGAGCTGGTAACCGCCACTCACGAGGCTTTCCTAACATTATGCTTCATGGCAGTTACGCTGCTTGCTATACTCCAAATTTACTTCCACGCAACAAAATTATCGTACCTGGGTTCGGGTAATGCCAATACATGGCTAGGGAAGGTTAGTTCATTTCTCAGCCTAGCTCAGATGACAGTTTTCGTCGTCCCGGCTCACCGTTTGGAGACAGAAGCGAGGCGCACGCAGAGGCTGTGTTCGCAGCTGCTGCTGGAAGGGCGGCGTGTGGGCGGCGCCGCCCACCGCGAGCTGCGGCTGCTGGCTCGGCAGGTGTCCTCTGGACGCCCAGTGGCCAACCTGCTGGGTGCGCTCACCGTGCGACTGGGCCTCGTGGGTGCCTTCATCTCCATGGTGACCACCTACAGCACACTGCTTCTCACCTTCTGGCCCTCAGGTACAGTGACATTCTATTCTACGGTGTGGTTAAGTTTGAAATTTTCGTTCTCTGACATCTGAAGGCCTTGAAAGGATGGTAGCACTGTTGATTTCAGCCCGGCGAAGCAGGATTCGGAGGTAGCAATTGCGCACACGTATGTTTTGTTACAACTAGAGCACTGACAGATTCCGTGAGTGTACTAAGGAGCTTAAAAAACCAAAACAGAACAAATGTGTGTTGCCTACGACTACAGATATTATTAAAGAATCCGTTATAAATATGCGTGCGGGGTAGTAACAAATTTCTTGTGGATTCCAGGGCACAGTAGCCTCTTTTATAACTAAATAGTAGACAGCTTAGCGAAGCGAGCAATGGGCTTAGGTGAAATCCTAAATTAGAGATTTCCGTATCAAGAAATGCTCAGTCAATGACAATACGAGAAACCACTGTCATGGTTCAATTGGATTCGATCAAGGTCAAAAAGATCATACAGAATGAAATAACCTTGTTCCCTTGGTTTACTTATAGGAATAGGAGAAGATGAGTCATAACAACGATTACCTGCGTGTGCTTAAATCATGGCGAATCCCCAGCCCACCTGTTCCGAATAGAACTGGAGGAATCCCCATTTTGTGATTTATGTAATTAAGAAGGAGACGTGACTCATCTACTGTTCTCGTGTACCAGATGCAAGACACAACAAAAATCCTTCATCAACACATTTGCTAACGCAAACACTCCTCTTCCAGCTTCGGCTGTAGTGTTATTGTCAACCCAAAAGAGTGATGTTAAACCACCTAAAAATATGTGACCTAACTATCTCGACAAGCCGTGTTTGTGACGTGCAGATTTTCGTTAGTTTATGTTTCCTTTATTTATTATTGTGGTATAATCACTTATGAGCAGGTTATAGTGGAGACATGTATAAATTATTATTCGTACCTTAAATATTTTTATAAACAGCTATTCACGGAGCGTACAGTAGGACAGCGATTATAAAAGGTACTCATAAATGTGATGGATGGCTGTATGGAGACGCAAAATGCATGTTAAAGAAATAACATGTCGCAAATTGGAGTGCCCATATGGATCATGATCAGGAGCAAGACGTACAATATATTTTAAGATTTAGGTTACTTTGAGGTGTTCCGACCCTGTAATTAACACAGTACCATAATATTCGTTAGATATGTTTACCATGTAGGCAACAAAGACCACAAAGAATGATAAAAACCTGGAGAATATACAAAAATAGATGGAAGTTTTTGACTTAAAACTGAGTCGTTCATAATTAATTTTTAAAGAAGTGGATGAGCTGTCACCATTGCTATTCAAATGCGGCTGGGTAAAGACAGTGTGTTGAGAAAATCCGATACAAAAAGCGTCATATGGAAACAACGGAAGATAACATCTACAGTGCTGGCCAACCAAAGCGCAGCACCAAGAAGGACCAGAGATATTGTAGCCACAGTACAAAGATCACATGATTGAAATTACACAACCATGAGAAGAGAGGGAGATGATGCCATTGCTGGCTATAACCACTGCTAGACGCCTTAGAGGCCTCAGCATTGACTCACAGACACTCTGTATGTGTTGTTGGGGTATGGTGCTGTCACATGTTGCCAAATTTGAAACAGTCTACCTGCAGGTAGTGTATCCGGAACCAATATTTCTGCAAGCATCGACGAAATGTTTTCAATAGGCGATAGATCAGGAGAACAGGGAGCCAAGACAGCAAAACAATCCGATGGGCGACGAAAAAGTTTTGAACATCGCGTACCACGTGTGGTTTCACCTTATCCTGCTAGAATGTGGCAGTCAGCAAGCTCCGAAGGTATGCGAGGACAACAGGATCCAACACTTCAGAGATGTAGCGCTGGATGATTAGCGTACTGATGGTGCATACTAGGGAGGGCCGGGGGGTGCGGGACTAGAATCAAATACGACACCAAACCATAATTCCAAGTGCAGGACTAGTATGGCAACAGTTCAACAGTCTCTCATCGCAGTGTCTGTAGACTCTAATCTGACCATAGCGGTGGCGAAGGCAGAATCGGAATTTGTCGGTGGAAACTATGTCGTGACGTTCGGTTGTCCATGTGGTACCGTCATTGCTTACACCATGTTGCCAACCCCAACGCAACCATAGTTCACATGCCGTACAGCCGCGGCCAGCCATTGTTGGCGCAGACGCAATGCTGTCAAGTTAGACAGCGCAGGCGCAGCCCATGCACGTAACTCCCTCCGCAATAACACAGCAACGCCGAGCCGGCGTACCCACGTCAATTAGCTATTCGACGGTACCACACCAAGCACGCAGTAGGCTCATCGACGGCGGGCATATTCCAATCATGCTCGGGCTTTATAACCACACGCAGCTCCTCACTCCAGCAGTCTCACCTGGACTTTGCTACGGCTGATGCCACGACGCCATACCATTCGGACCATCATTGTCAGGATTTCAACCGCACTCTGGAACTGGACTACCCAAGGGATTTTGTTTCACGGGAATGCGACTATGGTGTCATCTACGGACTCTGCTGATAGCCGTCTCAGGGGCTGCTCTAGATCATTCATTAGTGTATAGTATTATTGTCTTTCGAATTTTCTCTTGTTGTAGAATAAACTCGTCGTGTACTCATGCATGCTGTAATATACTTTTCCTCCTTCATGGACACGACACGCAATGGTGGCAGAGGCTGATTCTTTTTCTTCTCTGGTGGCACGTCTTCACTTTCTGTGGCTGTGTCTCATCACCTCCAACTCGAGATCTTTGTGTGTTTCGTTTTCTTTTCTTTCTTTTGGGGCTAGGGATTCCAGAGTGGACGATATTTAGAGTTAAGGTTTTTCCTTAGGAGGGGGTTTTTGTTTTCTCTTGAGCTTGTCTTACTTGTCGATAATTTCTTCTTTTTTTTTCTTCACCATGGCAGCCATCTAGCAAGAGGAACCTGTGTCATTCTTAGCTTCCAGGCGATGCAATTTGCTCAGCTGATGAACTAGATGTCATTGCTGCTAGAGTACCAACAGCTTCTTCCGCAAGTCCTGCTTCAACGCATCGTCCACACGGTTGACAACAGCATCAGACACCGTTCGGTCATCATTCCGCAAGTTTGATACTGCAGTAGAGAAATGGGACGAATACAAACTGCAGCTGTTTCAACCCTTTGTGGTCTACATCATTTTCGGTGATGTCCAACGCTCATATTTCTTTTGCTGTGTTGGCAAGGTCATCTCGCGTATTTGCATTAAGCTTTCCCCGTTACTCAGGCTGAATCTGTTCCTGTATCGGTAGTCATTGCCACTCTCGATGAGTATTTAGACTCACAGCTGTTGATCGCCGCCGCTCGCTATAAGTTCTACTGAACCAAGCGCCAACCTACCCAGTCCTATCAATAGTAGATCGCGGTATGACCGACACCTGCAAATGTCCTTTGGTAAGGCTTGCCAACGGCCTTGCCACAGTGGTAACACCTGTGTCGGGCTGGGCTAGCACTTGAATGGGTGATCACCCGATCTGCCGAGCGCTGTTGGCCAGCGCGCTGCACCCAGCCCTTGTCAGTTAAACTGAGGAACTATTTGATTGAGAAGTAGCGGCTCCGGTCTAGTAAACTGACATACGGTAGGGAGAGCGGTGTCCTGACCACATGCCCCTCCGTATCCGCATCCAGTGACGCCTGTGGGTGACACTGAGGCTGGTCGGTATGGTTGGGCCTTCCAAGGTCTGTTCGGACGGTGAGAGAGATTTTGTAAGAGTTACGTGGACGCCATGTTGCGGGACGCTATTTTTCAGAATGCTACTGATTACCGATTGCAAGCAGAGTTCCTCTGACTGTCGAACCTTTCGCCTTACGATGTCATTCGTATAATCGCGGTACAGGAAATGTTTGACACCGCAGAGCTGGAAATGTCACCTCCTGCTGGTCTTTCCCACATGGAATGTCTGCTTCTTCTGGGCACCGTAAACCATCTACGTCATGTCCGCGGCAGTCCCGCAGTGGTGGAAAAATGCTATACTGCCCTCAGTCCTACATCTCTCGTGAAAGGGATGCCTGTCATTTCTCTCGAGCCAAACGTTTGTTTTGGAAAAAGGTTGGGCACATACAAGTCGTTTCCTCAAAGAAATTGCAGGGCCTGTCCGTCCCCATGGCCTCCCATTGTTATGAGGCAATGTATATCCATCAATCTGATGTCAACAGTGTAGAACAGTGTAGAACTCCTGACCCATTCGGTTTCTGACGACTCTTTCCCGGTTCCTACCTCAAGTCCACTAGGCAGGACTCGTCCCAGGTTGTCGGTTGGCCCCCTCTGTGACTGTATGTGAGCCAAAAAAGATGTTCATTCAGCTGCGTATTCAGTATCAGATTGTACAATTCCAGCTGGATTCTCTGGCTTCTGTGACCTTGACCAACAGGTCCACGTTCGAAAAGCTCAGCTCTCCATAGCTCGAATCTCCGGCACAGGCTATTACCAGGTACAACAGCGATCGCATTGCGATCCTAGACACTTCCACAGATGCAGTGCCACTGTACATCTAAGGCAATTCCCGTCACAGTGCTTTATTCTTACAACGGTTCTAACAGTTTTGGCATTAATGACCTCAACACCTTCAGACTCCAAATCGCTGATTAACGATTAACTCCCTCGTCTCCTAAGACAGCTTCATGAATCTCTGTGACAAATGGTTCAAATGGCTCTGAGCACTATGGGACTTAACTTCTGAGGTCATCAGTCCCCTAGAACTTAGAACTACTTAAACCTAACTAACCTAAGGACATCACACACATCCATGCCCGAGGCAGGATTCGAACCTGCGACTGTAGCGGTCGCGCGGTTCCAGACTGAAGCGCCTAGAACCGCTCGGCCACATCGGCCGCCAATCTCTGTGACAGATACCGTCCGATTCATGAGGACTGTCTAGGTATGTCAAAAGACTTTTTCACCCACATTGCTTTGAAAGATACCCCCCACCTGCGAATTTTCAATGCACGAGATATTCCTCCACACCATTTGCGAGGATGCTGCGACAGAGTTGAGACACATGAGGACGTGGGGGTTATCACACCCTTCTCCACAAGTTAGTAGGCGTCATTCCTCGTCATAATCTGAAAAACCAAGGGGCAAATGCAACTTTCCACAGATTTTAAGTCCACAGTTAATGCACTGTCTTTCACTGATGCGTATCTTTCTCTTGCCCTGAACAGTTAATGGACAAATTACAAGGGGGCGTTTCCTCCTCTAAGATCGGTCTGAAGGACTCCCATCTACAATTCCCACTGAATGAGGAGACGAAATCCTTCCCCATCTACAACGCTCATATCAGGCTGTTTCAATATCAGTGTCTCCCCTGTGGCAGTATTTCTGCCCCAGCCATCTTCCAACGGTTCTTGGACCAACTAACGTCGAAGTTTCCTTCCTGCTGCAATTATCTGGACGACATCGTCATCTCGATCATTACTCCAGATGAGCACCTCCGAAACCTGGACTGCATTTTTAAAACCCTCACCGATGCAAAACCCAGGTGCAATCGGATGAAATGCAGATTCTTTTGCACCCAAACCGAATACATCGGTAACGCCATTGACTTCCATGGTGTTTGCCCCTGTGCCAAACACTTGGTGCCTATTTGGAAGCTCCCTTCCCCGAAAAATCTCACTGAACTTCAGGCAGTTCTTGGCAATATATCATATTATCTTCGCTTTATGGCTAATGCAGCTCAGATTGTGGCACCGTTAAATCCTCTCTGGCAGAAAAATGTCATTTTTGTATGGTCGCTTGAGCAAGAAACTGCTTTTCAGACGTCAAAGAAAGTCTTGCTTAACGACAGATGTCTAGTCCGTTTTAAACATCAGAAAACTGTGGTCCTTCCAGTGGAAGCCTCGTCATACAGCAGTACGGCAGTGTTGTCCCACAAGATCAGCCTTGTGGACTACCCGACTGCTTGTGCATCAAAATTTCTTAACAAAGCTTAGATAAAATACAGTCAACTTGAGAAGGAGATATTGGAAATTGTCTATGGCGTATCCAAGTTTCATCAGTAACTTCATGGCCGGAGGTTTTCTTCTGCTCACAGACCACAAGCCTCTCATCAGTTATTTTATCTGGCCCACCTTGTGTCTGTCCAGACAGCGCAAAAGCTCCAACGTTGGGCGCTTATCGTGGCCAATTGCGACTATATTCTCTACCATCGCATGATACGTCACGTCAGGGCAGGTATCTTACCTCGCCTTCCTGTCGGATCAAATGCGGAATTTTCGTGCTTCTGAGAAGGCTTGCTTTCACGTTGAGCAGATCAAGGTGGCCATAGTCCCTACGTTTTCGATCTACCACCATAAAATAAGCACGGTCATGGGGTGAGATGATACCGTGCAGCTCCTTCGCCAGTTCAGTCAGCCAGGCGGGCCGACTCATAGGAGTGCCTTCGGCGTTGGTTTTCCCAAGAGGACGCCTTTTCGGTCTGAAACTGAGTTGTGCTTTTACACCCATGAAACGAAGAAACCTAAGTGCAGATGCTAGCATTTTTCAAAAAGCAAGTGGTCACTCTACTTCTTAAAGGACGTTAGGGTATCGTCTATATGAAACAATTGGTCAGGCAGCACTGCACGTGGCTAGGGAAGGGCCAGGGCATTGGACACATGATTTTACACTGCAAGGGATGCGCTGAGAACCTCGATGCACCTTCCCATCATTATTTTGACTGGCCAGGACCAGACACCCCCTGGCAATTAATTCAGATCGATTTCGTAGGGCAGTTTTGGGGCTGACAGTGGACACTACTTCCTAATTTCCTTTTGTGATTCATCTGAATTCCCTGATGTCGGCCAGCATGATTAGAACTTTAGCAACTATTTATTGCAGGAGAGGGATTACTAGCTACCATTTTATCTGATAATGACCCAGAACTGACTTCAATAGAATTTGTGTCTTTCTGTAAAGTCAATGTTATCACCCACGAGTGTTACCTTTGTCCCCACAGTCGGGAATCCGAATGGTTCGTGCGTACAAGGTGCAAATGTCGAAATTAATGCAGTCCCACTCCAAGTAAAATGCTCGGCTCCTTTTCTTAGCGACATATCGTACTATGCCTCACAGTGATAAGTCCCTGGCTGAAATGCTGCATGGCAGACATAGTATGCTGCATCTCCTCCATCCTCCATATTCCTCATAAGCTACCCAGTCTTCCCCAAAATTCCAGGTCACTCATAATGTGTACCTCAGGGTTTTCAACAGTGGTCATTTGTGGGAACCTGACACTGTAAGCCGATCTGTGGGCAGAGCAACCTATATTATTCAGGATAGGTAGCGACGCCATCGACATAGATACCAGAATAAGCTGCACCCTTAGGGATCTTCTCAGTCCTGCTGTGGACCTTTCCGTTCCACAACATGCTCCAGCAAATGGTGTCTCGCTTAGCAGTCATCCTCGGTGGGTCTCATACGAGATACCTGGCTCTTCAGGATTTCGGTGTCGTGACCATCATCACCGCAGCTCCAGTCTTTGGAGCTTGGAGCCTGGGTCACTTCAGTCAGAGAACCTGCTCCATCCACCACAGCAGCCCCAGTTGTTGCAGACCCTGGTGTCACAGCCTCTGTCAACAGAATCATGCAGTGGCCCTGCCACTACTAGTGCTGCCATGACCTCTGCCATCCCAGCAGCGGTTTCAACATCTGCTGCAACGCACAAGGATCTGGACACACCTATGCTAACGTGGCAGTGCTTGCATACAGAAGGGCAGTTTTTCCATGGACCCATTCACTGTGGGCCAGTGAAGACCCACCTCCTGGTCTGACCTCTCCTGGTCAGATCTCCATATCTTCGCCATGGTCCCGCATAGTACTACACCACAATCAGGCATTTGAGAGGGGGGCGGGGGCAAGAGTGTGGTTCATCAATGCCTAGACCATGGCGCCAGCCACCACGTGGCCACAGCTCACGTCACACGTCAGACAGCCTATGGCCAGCTGTTCTTAGCACAGGCACAGTGCAGGCACGTCTCACGCACATAGCTGCCTGCACGGTAACATAACAACACCCAGCTGGCGTAACCATGTTGAACAGTTAGACTAGGCTACTGCTCAAGTTACGCTATGCCAAGCCACAGCAGACCCACAGACGGCGACCATATTCCTACTCCCCCTTGGATTTTACAATCACATACAGCCCCTTAGTCCAGCGGTCTCGTCTTGGACTTCGCTACCGCTGATACTACGATGCTGTGCCGTTCGGATCGACATAATCAGGATATCAAACCTGGTCTGGAACAGGACTAACCATGTGATTCTGCTTCACAGCACTCCGACATTAGCATCATCAATGGACTGTGTTACAACCATCCCAGTGGCTGCTCTAGATCAATCATTGTTGTATAGTACTATTGTATTTTACCTTGTTGTGGAGTAAAACTGCTGTGCAGTCACACCTGCTGTTATTTGCTGTTAACAATTCACGGGTACCGGGCCCGTCGTTCATGACACAATTGCCGCCTCAATCGCATATGGTGTTGAATATGCGGTAATCGGAGTAACGGATGCTTGCAGACACTCCATTCTGCTATGAACGAGATCGGATGGTATGCGTGGACACTCTTTCTTGCTTAACAGACCGATTTAATTTTGATATGGTTCGTGATGTGGCAGAGCAGTTCATTATTGCCATATGTACAGTGTGCTTGTCATCACGTGTAGTGATGTAACGAGGTGGGTGCAATCGGTTCCGTTAATCCGTCACTCCCTCCAGCATCCAGTGGTTACAAATCTGCATCACTGTTGCTTGCTTCTAGCTCACTAATCACCGAATTCTCTGAAGGATAATACGCCATACCTAAAGGCATCTGTTCTTTCTCGGTCGAAACCCGGAACGTGCCCGAGAGAAGCTCAATGTTTTGTACGAGGCATACTGAAGCTTCTTACGCAAAACAACACCAAGAACGAAGAATTGCAGTGCGTCCAATTGGACGTCTGTTCCCTTTTTATAAAGAGCTTACAGGTGGATCTAATAGCGCCCGTGATGTGCGTCTGCGCTGAAATGCTAATCATGCTCATCCCTCGTCGCCCCAAACGCATACTTCACATTTCACCTGGGTGCTTCCTTCAGCGTGCTGCATTTTCAGTGGTCAGTAATGTGGGTGAACTGCCTAGCAGTTGCAGATGGCATTGTCTTCATACCAAACACAGCAATAAATATCAAAATCCAGATAGAAACCGGTCGGGGTGGCCGAGCGGTTGTAGGCGCTACAGTCTGGAACCACGCGACCGCTACGGTCGCAGGTTCTAATCCTGCCTCGGGCATGGATGCGTGTGATGTCCTTCGGTTAGTTAGGTTTAAGTAGCTTTCACTTCTAGGGGACTGATGACCTCAGCAGTTAAGTCCCATAGTGCTCAGAGCCATTTGAACCATTTGAACCAGATAGAAAGCCTAATTCTGCAAGCTGGTAAAATTGTTTACATACTGCTTTCCGAAAGGGAGAATTTATTACAAACGTTAGTAATTTTGGAGGGAACTTGCTGGGAAATCAAAACCAAATCAAGACACTCATTCAAGTATTGGGGTGAGTGTCTAAGCACAAACAACAGTGCGTAGGACAATCTAGATTAAAGACTAATAAAACGAAAACTGGCATTCCAGACCACCAGAGAAAGAAGAACTTCGCCATTAAATATTCTAATAAAGTAGTGAGAGCTTATGCTCTGCCTGGCACCGAAACACTAAAGGTGGTATGGAAATTTTTAAAAATCTGTTTTACAAAATCATAATTTCGGTTTTATAGCCATTCTCAACTACATGTCGAAATTTTAAAATACATACATCAAAAAAAGTTTTGCATAACCCCGGTTACCAGAACTCCTGAAGATAGACGTTGACTGCGGGTATTGTACCACAGACACAACCCTTTGACTGTTCACAGATGTCACTAAACCCGCACAAATATCTAAACAACCAAGCATCAGCAGCGCCTATTAGACGGAGGGGGTCCTACAGACGATCAGTTCCAGTCATTCTACCAGGAAGAAAGTACACGGCTCGTGTTGTCTGTAGTTCAACCATGACTAGACGGTCAATATCGCTGTTCGACCGCATCTGCATTGTTACATTGTGCCAGGAAGGGCTCTGAACAAGGGAAGTGTCCAGGCGTCTCGGAGTGAACCAAAGCGATGTTGTTCGGACGTAGATGAAATACAGAGAGAGACAGGAACTGTCGATGACATGCCTCACTCAGGCCGCCGAAGGGCTACTCCTGCAATGGATGACCCCTACCTCCGGATTATGGCTCAGAGGAACTCTGACAGTAACGTCACTATGTTGAATAATGCTTTTCGTGCAGCCACAGGACCTCGTTTTACGACTCAGACTGTGCGAAATAGGCTGCATGATGCGCAACTTCATTCCCGTCGTCCATGACGAGGTCTATCTTTGCAACCACGACACCACGCAGCGTGGTACAGATGAGCTCAACAACATGCCGAATGTACCGCTCAGGATTTGCATCACATTCTCTTCACCTGTGTTTGTCTCATATGACTTCAGCCTGCCGGAGTGGCCGAGCGGTTCTGGGCGCTACAGTCTTTAACAGCGCGACCGCTGCGGTCGCAGGTTCGAATCCTGCCTCGGGCATGGATGTGTGTGATGTCCTTAGGTTAGTTAGGTTTAAGTAGTTCTAAGTTCTAGGGTACTGATGACCACAGCAGTTAAATCCCATAGTGCTCAGAGCCATTTGAACCATATGCCTTCAACCAGACAATCATCGGAGACGTGTTAGGAGGCAACCCGGTCTGGTTGAATGCCCTGGACACACTGTCCGGCGAATGCAGCAGGATGGAAATTCCCTGCTGTTTTGGGCGGCATTATGCGGGGCTGGTGATCATGGAGGCACCGTAGCCGGCCGTTGTGGTTCTAGCCACTTCAGTCCAGAAATACGCGGCTGCTACGGTCGCAGGTTCGAATCTGCCTCGGGCATCGATGTGTGTGGTGTCCTTAGATTAGTTGGGTTTAAGTAGTTCTAAGTCTAGGGGAATGGCGACCTCAGATGTTAAGTCCCATAGTGCTTAGAGTCATTTGAACCATTTTGAGGCACCGTAACGGGTGTGCGATAAGTGAGTGTCATCCACCAACCGATAGTGCAACAATATCGGCAGCGTATTAGCGAGACATTCGTCTTCATGGACGATAATTCACACCCCCATCGTGCATATCTTGTAAATTACTTCCTTCAGGATAACAACATCGCTCGACTAGAGTGGACAGTATGTTCTCCAAACACGAACCCTATCGAACATGCCTGGGATAGGTTGAAAAGGGCTGTTTACGGACGACATGACCCACCAACCACTCTGAGGGATCTACGCCGAATCGCCCTTGCGGAGTGGGAAAATCTGGACCAACAGCGTGTTGATGAACTTGTGGATAGTGTGCCACGACGAGCAGAGGCATGCGTCAATGCAAGAGGACGGGCTACTGAGTATTAGAGTTACCGGTGTGTACAGCAATCTGGGCTACCACCTCTGAAGGTCTCGCTGTATGGTGGCATCATGCAATGTGTTATTTTCATGAGCAATAAAAAGAGCAGAAATAATGTTTATGTTGATGTCTATTCCAGTTTTCTGTACAGGTTCCGGCTGCCTCGGAACCGAGGTGATGCAAAACTTTTTTTGATGTGTGTATATCTGACATGTCTGTGACATGTTCTGTTCTTATAGACCAGATGTTGAATTACATATCGAAGATGCGTATTATGGCAGACGCTGTGCACAGAGGAACTCCTTAGTTCACAGTATGGCGTCTTTAACAGCCAATATATTCCTGCGAGCTTCATTCGTAGCTTCTAGTCGACTTGTGGAAAGGTATCAAAAACTAAATTACGAATAGAGACAAAAAACTGAGGATACTTGGTCCAGTGGGAACAGAAACAAAATACAACTGGCCATGACCTAAGTCTATGAACGTGTATAGAACATAATACAATGCACGAAATAAGAATATCGTTCTTTGGACATTTTAATAGAAAGATTAACGACAGACTGGCAAAGCAAATCATGAAACTGAAAAGACCACTAGCATCTTTTTACACAGATACTGAATTATCTAAAACAAGTATACGTAACGCACGTAAAAGGAATTTTTTTAGGAACAGAATTCAGAGAGTTTTTTTCATGGACGAACCAGAAAGAATAAGAAAACAGTCTCACAACACCGAAGCTTCAGGAGTAAAAATCATTAAGTATGAAGCCAATGTGGCCGAAGAGAAAGGAGAGGTCTTAGAATGGAAATATTGACTTATTCACAATGAAAAGAGGCAGTTCCAATAAACACACATATAAATAAATAGAAAAGAACAAATTATTTTACAACTATGTTGAACTATAATACACATAAATATGTGATTTGAGTGTTTATGGTATATGGAAGCATCATTATGTATTACCAACGGGGTGGTAGTACCAAATGTTTATGTCTTTATCACTTTTATTATAAAACGGGAAAATAATTATGATTTTGTTGCTACGTGGCACTACTTTGGTATGCATCACCGCTCTCTGATGACTTACATTTTCTTCAGGGTTATCCAGTCGTAAGAATGTTCATAGTGTGACTTTCTACTGTTCAATTTTGACAATACTTGTAGTCCCATACCCTTGGATAATTTTTGTGTAGTTACATTTTCTGTAATTTACTACACTCCTGGAAATGGAAAAAAGAACACATTGACACCGGTGTGTCAGACCCATCATACTTGCTCCGGACACTGCGAGAGGGCTGTACAAGCAATGATCACACGCACGGCACAGCGGACACACCAGGAAACGCGGTGTTGGCCGTCGAATGGCGCTAGCTGCGCAGCATTTGTGCACCGCCGCCGTCAGTGTCAGCCAGTTTGCCGTGGCATACGGAGCTCCATCGCAGTCTTTAACACTGGTAGCATGCCGCGACAGCGTGGACGTGAACCGTATGTGCAGTTGACGGACTTTGAGCGAGGGCGTATAGTTGACATGCGGGAGGCCGGGTGAACGTACCGCCGAATTGCTCAACACGTGGGGCGTGAGGTCTCCACAGTACATCGATGTTGTCGCCAGTGGTCGGCGGAAGGTGCACGTGCCCGTCGACCTGGGACCGGACCGCAGCGACGCACGGATGCACGCCAAGACCGTAGGATCCTACGCAGTACCGTAGGGGACCGCACCGCCACTTCCCAGCAAATTAGGGACACTGTTGCTCCTGGGGTATCGGCGAGGACCATTCGCAACCGTCTCCATGAAGCTGGGCTACGGTCCCGCACACCGTTAGGCCGTCTTCCGCTCACGCCCCAACATCGTGCAGCCCGCCTCCAGTGGTGTCGCGACAGGCGTGAATGGAGGGACGAATGGAGACGTGTCGTCTTCAGCGATGAGAGTCGCTTCTGCCTTGGTGCCAATGATGGTCGTATGCGTGTTTGGCGCCGTGCAGGTGAGCGCCACAATCAGGACTGCATACGACCGAGGCACACAGGGCCAACACCCGGCATCATGGTGTGGGGAGCGATCTCCTACACTGGCCGTACACCACTGGTGATCGTCGAGGGGACACTGAATAGTGCACGGTACATCCAAACCGTCATCGAACTCATTGTTCTACCATTCCTAGACCGGCAAGGGAACTTGCTGTTCCAACAGGACAATGCACGTCCGCATGTATCCCGTGCCACCCAACGTGCTCTAGAAGGTGTAAGTCAACTACCCTGGCCAGCAAGATCTCCGGATCTGTCCCCCATTGAGCATGTTTGGGACTGGATGAAGCGTCGTCTCACGCGGTCTGCACGTCCAGCTCGAACGCTGGTCCAACTGAGGCGCCAGGTGGAAATGGCATGGCAAGCCGTTCCACAGGACTACATCCAGCATCTCTACGATCGTCTCCATGGGAGAATAGCAGCCTGCATTGCTGCGAAAGGTGGATATACACTGTACTAGTGCCGCCATTGTGCATGCTCTGTTGCCTGTGTCTATGTGCCTGTGGTTCTGTCAGTGTGATCATGTGATGTATCTGACCCCAGGAATGCGTCAATAAAGTTTCCCCTTCCTGGGACAATGAATTCACGGTGTTCTTATTTCAATTTCCAGGAGTGTATATGTATCTCGTTTGCAAACAATCAGAGGATGGGTGCTACCAGAAACGCGTCAATGAGGTCGCTGGCTTTTAAGCTGGTGGCTTCTTATTTAGTGACTATACAACAGCTATTCAGTACTATTTATCAGTGGGTGGCAGCATAAAATTCTCGGATGAAACTTCGCCAAAGATAAACATGTGCAAAATGTCTGAGATTGCCATTAACACACACTGCTAAGACATTAATGCGCAATTTGAATAGGAGTGGTCCCGTTACATTACCTAGGTGAAGACTAGATATTACTTCCGTCACTATGGATTACACTGATCTTGAAGTGTTGCATTTTTCGTGTCACGGAGTTGTCAATCCAGACGCCAGAAGTTAGGTACTCCACATGAACGACTTCCTGTAATAAGTACCCTACGGACACTCAATCTAAAGCTCTTAAAAGTCTACACGTATCGCATTCGCATCCAGATAATTACCTTTATCCGTCGTAAGTAGGATAACGCTTGTGTAGAGAAACAATTGGGTTTCGCATGGTCCATATTTTTAGTATGTAGGTTAGTCTCCTCTGAGAAGACAATTTTATGTTGGGTAGGTTGAGGAAAGTACACATATCATCTGTGATGATGATAGCCGGGAATAATGTTGTGGTAAGGGGAAGAAGAAACGACACTGGAGATCGTGGAAAGGGGAAGACCAATGGAAGAGAGAGAGAGAACTGAGACTCTTCTGTATACATCTCGATCTCTGGATTGTTAATAATAAGCACCATCAACGAAGATCGAAGTATATATATTGACAGAAATCAAATGGATTTTGTGATAATTAATCAAAGATTCAAAACAGTGTTAAGATGGCAGAAAGCTTTCCAGGTGCAGACGGCGATAAAGGCCGTATTTTACGCACATAAGATATTAGAACAACATTAAAACATATTAAGGTATGACAACGAAAAAATGGAATGTAGGAAAAATTGAAGAATGAGAACATTAAGAAGGAGTACAATCACCACGTCGAAATAAACTGGAACATCTAACGAGAAGTGCAGAAATTAATAAAGAGTGGAATACCACTATAAATACGATGTTGGAAATATTGGAGCTGGAAACAGGCGAGGTGGAAAAAACAAGGTCTAAGAATAGTTCATAACAGGTTCAAAATGGTTCAAATGGCTCTGAGCACTATGGGACTCAACTGCTGTGGTCATAAGTCCCCTAGAACTTAGAACTACTTAAACCTAACTAACCTAAGGACAGCACACAACACCCAGCCATCACGAGGCAGAGAAAATCCCTGACCCCGCCGGGAATCGAACCCGGGAACCCGGGCATGGGAAGCGAGAACGCTACCGCACGACCACGAGATGCGGGCAGTTCATAACAGGAACTACATCAGATAAAACAGGTAAACACAGGAGATGTAAAAACGGAAATTTGGCAGGAGGCAGAAGAAGGACAGAAAACTGAAGAATTCAGTCAGAAAGGTAACTGAGGAGGCTAGGGAGAAATCAGTGAGGAGATAATGAGCAGATAGATATATGGAAATCTCAAAGAAATGTACAGAACAATGAAATCCGTAATAAGAAGAGAAGAAAGAAAATAAGCAATCATTGAATGTTATATATTCATGGGAAGACGATAATAACCACAAGAGTACAAGTGAGTTTGGATGGATTAAACAGTGCATATGATGAATTGTACGGTGCACAAATGGACAACACCAGACAAGTTTTGGAAAATGCACGGGATCTGAATGAAGAAGACTGAAATGGGTTGGGTTGGGTTGGGTTGTTTTTGGGGAAGGAGACCAGACAGCGAGGTCATCGGTCTCAGCGGATTAGGGAAGTCCAGTGTGCTAGCCACTGCGCCACCTCTCTGAAATGGGAATTGGGGAAAGCAGTTCAGGAGCTCTGGAGAGTTAAGCATTGGGCTGTTATAGAATTCGATCTGAGGCACCGCAAGTCAGAAGTCCGAATTCAATAACCAGATTCACTGAGGTAATAAACAGAATTTATGATTGGAAACCGGCTTCAATGTCCCCCTTAGAACATTGTAGTACCTTTACCTAAAAAGTTCAACGCAATAAAATGCAAAGACTATAGACCAATTAATTTTATCAGTCATGTTACAAATGCTGTAACAAGAGTATTACAAAGGACAACTGAAACCAAAATACTGGGAAAGAACAGTCGGGCTCAGAAGGTGTAGAAGAACAGGAGACGTCATAGTTTGTCTGAGTATGAGAGAAATGAACAGGGAGGTGTATATTTGTTTTATCGATAGAAGGATGCTTTCAGAAACTGGAGTATACTGCTGAAAATTTTAGAAGATGTTGGTACATACTTGGAAGTTAGAAGGTTAATAAGAAAGACGTTCACGAAGCAAAATACGACCGAATAGAGAGTGAGTAGATAGATGACATGACAAATAGGAGGGATGTAAGGCAATGATTGTCACTGTCACCAAACATGTTCAACATATATGGAGAATTGCTGATAGATTAGGCTATAAAAGACGAAAGAGGCATTGTCACTGGTAGAGAAAGGATAAAGTCTGCAAAATACACGGGAGCATGGAATAAGGATAAATATAGAAAAGACAAAAATGATGAGAATATGTAATAACGAATCTCCACTTAACGTATTCTTAGATGGAAAAAAAGAGAGATCAAACAAAATGCTTTGTGTATCAGGAAAGTTCAACGAAATGGAACCGAAGCTGTATGGAAGAAGTAGTGAGGAGGATATCTATGACAAAGACAGCATTCGAAAAAGTGAAGCAGTTGTTAACATCTAAAAATATTCCTCGATTAAAACAACAGTTTAGGTAGCAGAAATATTTTATTACAGACCGGTTTCGGCTTGATGTAGAAGTCATCTTCAGAAAATACGAGGGTTGTTTTTTAAGTAAGGGCCGTTCGCGCGTATAGTCCCGTAGTTCGCGCGGACGCCGCAACAAGCCACCACGCCACTTTCCGGCATCTTTCCCGTTCACACTGAAGCAAGTTGCAGCTCTGTAGCTGACGTGTGCGCATCGCTGTGCTACTTTATAATGTTCACGATTATTGAATCGCCCACCGCGTGTGAGATACGGTCAGTGATACGTTTTTTGACCGCGAGAAGCCTATCAGCTGCAGAAATTCATCGTCAGTTAACAGAAGTTTATGGCTTGAATGCAATGAAGGAAGGTAAAGTGCGTCAGTGGGTTAGAGAGTTTAAAAATGGCCGTCAAAACGTCCATGACGAAGAACGCACAGGCCGGCCCTCTGTGATCACTGATGATTTGGTGGCTGCAGTCGAAACAAAGATTCGTGAGGACAGAAGATTCACAATTTCCACTCTTTCTTTGGAATTTCCACAAATTTCAAGATCGGTTTTGTACAAAATTGTGTCTGAAAACCTAAACTTTAAGAAACTGTGTTCTCGGTGGGTACCCAGACTCCTCACAGACGACCACAAAGGGAAGAGATTGGCCACTTCATTGGACTTTTTGATTCGTTACGAGGAAGAAGGGGATGACATGTTGAGTCAAATTGTCACTGGAGATGAAACATGGGTATCCCATATCACTTCCAAAAGCAAGCAACAATCGGTGGAATGGCGACACACAACCTCACCCGTCAAGGTCAAAGCCAAACAGATGCTGTCAAAGCGCAATATTATGGCAACTGTGTTCTGGGACCGGCGCAATGTTTTGCTAGTGGACTTTATGCCACGAGGAATGACAATCAACTCAGATGCCTACTGTGCAACTCTAAAGAAGCTCCGCAGAGCAATTCAAAACAAAAGGCGCGGCATGCTGACTACAGGAGTTTTGCTCCTGCACGATAAAGCTAGGCCTCACACCTCTCAAAAGACTCGGAATTTGATTGATTCTTTTGGCTGGGAAGTTTTGGACCATGCACCATACAGCCCCGACCCTGCTCCTAGCGAGTTTCACCTTTTCCGGTACCTGAAACACCATCTTGGCGGGCAGCGCTTCAATGACGACGATGAAGTGAAAGCGGCCGTGAACTCTTGGCTGTCGGAGCAGGCGGCCGAATTCTTTGAAGAGGGAATTAAAAACTTAGTTGTACGGTTTGACAAGTGCTTAAATAAACAAAGCAACTATGTAGAAAAATAGGTAAAAGTGTGTAGAATCAGAAAATAAAAGTTTTTTTACAAAAGTATTTGTATCTTTTTTTAAAAATAAAAAGGCCCTTACTTAAAAAACAACCATCGTAAGCACCACCTGATTGCTGCTGGCGGTTTCTCAGGTGCTGACGTGGCAACACGAGAGTGTTCTTATCACCAAATCGCAGTTGCTCCCCTGGACCACGTAGTCGAAATTTATAAAAGAATTTCTCTGAAGGTGACGAAACAATTTACTGAATTTGATTCTTGACTTCCTCCCGGCGTATTTGATAATCAAAATATCCACGGGTGTACTGCCGGTCAGCAGTGTCCAACAGGCACAATATTTCGGCGATCATACATATCGCCATCATCAAGTGAAATGAGGGACTGAGCTCCTGTGAACGTGCCGGTACGGAGATCCGTATGCTGTGGCTGCTCAGGGGGAACTGAATGTTATGTATGGAGTGTAGTGTTATACATCAGTGACTAGTGGATAGTTAAAAGGAAGAAAGATGTTCAGAATGTTTTGGAATGTGACTGTGGAGAAGAATGCTTAAGGTGAAATGGATTGACAGATTTGAGAATGAGGTTCAGAACAGTTCAAATGGCTCTGAGCACTATGGGACTTAACATCTGAGGTCATCAGTCCCCTTGAACTTATAACTACTTAAATCTAGCCGGCTGCGGTGGTCTAGTGGTTCTAGGTGCGCAGTCTGGAACTGCGGGACTGCTATGGTCGCAGGTTCGAATCCTGCCTCGGGCATGGATGTGTGTGATATCCTTAGGTTAATTAGGTTTAAGTAGTTCTAAGTTCTAGGGGACTGATGACCACAGAAGTTAAGTCCCATAGTGCTCAGAGCCATTTGAACCATTTGAACTTAAACCTAACTAACCTAAGGACATCACACACATCCATGCCTGAGGCAGGATTTGAACCTGCGACCGTAGCAGTCTCGCAGTTCCGGACTGAAGCGCCTAGAACCGCACGGCCACCGCGGCCGGCTAAGAATGAGGAAGTAATGAAGAAAATACGGTAGAAAGAAGATTATTGTAAGTGATCAGAAAGGGGAAATCATCTTGGCTGTGTGTATACTGCAACAAAGAATTTATGAGGAAAAAGTGGAATGAATGAGAAGAAGAGGCAAGAAGAGAATTGGAGTAATGGATGACATTGGGAAAGGGAGAACTTACAAACAATGGAGGAAGATGCTCAGAATAGGACACAATCGAGAATCTCCAGTTAAAACCTGTCAAAGACAGATACATTAAAACAGAGGAATATCATTACCCGTTAATGGGGAGTAATCCCAAGTTCTATTGGGAAAATAGATGAGTGAAATAGTACAATATTTACGTGCATCAGAACCACTTTTACCTTTAGGCTCGTGAGAACTTTCGTATTTCTCATTACAGGGAACACTTTTGTTCTTAAGAGATTTTAATATAAATTCCGGTCGAGATTAGAGCTAAATCTCCCGAAAATTTTATATAAAACATGCTGGAGATGGCTTCAGCCCGGTGTTTTGTTTAGCCCACTTGCAGCAGCAGTTCGCCGACTCAGTACGCCGCCAATCTCCTGGCGTAGCTACTCCAGTTCCTCAGCAACCACGGCCACAACCACTTTGGGCAGTGGGTAATGGTAACAACTACGCGCTAAAAGAGAAAACAAAGAGATATCTTACACAGTACCTAGAGTCTTACCGCGTAGTGGAACTGACATCTGCATTTAGTGTCGAACACGTGCCATGGTTGTGCATGTAAGACGAGTCCGTCCATTCAAAAGCATATCTCAATCAGTGTCTCAGTTACAGGAGCGAAAGGGGGAAGGGAAGTGGTAAAGGGGAGAGATGCTAAAGCATCAAGATACTGCGGTGGTTGTTCAGATGTATCCAACCCCATAAGTTCATTAGCTCACAAGGCCTTTTGAGCTAATTGAGAATTTACTCTCCCTGAAGGATACAATATGTATACCAATTTTGTCTGTTTGTTCTTGTTAGCTGTTAAGGATGTGCATGTGTTTATGATGTGGTTACTTTTATGTCTGTACTCTTTAAGAACTATTTAGATTACGAACACAGAGGGTTTCATTTATGAAACAGGTTAACGTGTGAGAGTAAGAAGACATATTGCTGTAATTAAAGTATGGCTTCCGGTAATAAGTTGGAGGAATTTTATGTAGAGATTATTATTCACGAGGAATGTGTAATGTTGTGATCTGTGTAGTGGAAACTTAGCGCGTTTGATTTAGTCTAGTAGAAAAACAATTATATTATTGATATTTTGATTAGTGAGTAAAGTGCGTACCTGTCATAGCAACTGATTTCTGTTGTAATTGTGCAGGTGTAACAGGAAGTTGGTTGCCATGGAGTGCGACTGTACATGTATCAGCCTTCGGCTTCTGGACTAAAGTGTACATGTTCTTTCCTGAAATGCATGTTTACTTCGTCAGTTTAGTCATTTTAGACGATGGAACGGTCTGAGGAAGTCCGATGCACCGCTCTCCACTTTGGCGTTGCTGCATACCAGGTCGAAGAAAACACGGTCTGTCCCACAAAGCTAAAATTGACAGTCCAAGGTTCGAGTGAACTCAACCTATTTCGCGTCGAGAACCCTGCGTATGAGTGTCTTAGGAGCTCGGGAAAGTGTCTGCTAGTGAAACTGATTTCTTACAAAAGGTAGGACTGCACTGGCACTTTTCCAAAGGAGACCCGTCTGACCTGTTACGACCAAGATCGCTTAAGTAGTACACAACGATTAGAGGTGCAGGGGAAATGGTTGCTGACCAACGAAACCCGGTGCAACATTTCTCTACCTGCCTTCCGACTACCTGCCACCATCAGTGTAACCAAAACTCTGAACACTCTTCGAAATTCTGCCCCAATAATACCTAACCTATCTAATGTTAAGCTTTACAGGCTTGGGCGCAACCATCTCGTGAGTACACGCGTTCGAGCTGGTGCTATCCTGGACTGCTGACGAACTGTCAGTATATACGGCCCCAGAGAGCCTTCAAGCACGCAATAATCACGTTGCGTCGCTGGACGTCAAAACAGGCAGCACTGCTTACAACACGCGTAGTTTCGAAGTGGAACTGATGGAATTAATGTATTTTTCGGCTCACAATGAAGTCTTGACAGACCTATATTTATTAGTGGTAAAACGTCAGACGCAGTCATGGAAGGTCGGCGTACCGGGTCCGTTATTATAACTGCTCTTGTGGAAGTAAAATGGTGAAGATTAATAATTCAGTGTTCGCGTATTTAAGTACCTCATGGACCCAATGCCCGCAAAATCTTGAGGAATGCCTAGGTAGGGTTTCAGCCAAAGACACAAAATTCGTAACAGCCCTACACTAAATGACATCCTAGACCTGCCTCTTCTATCCTCTCTGGATCAGTTATTGGTCTGTCAGAATTTCCGTGTCTTAGTGGAATATTAATTCGTCTGAGTTTACGAAAAAATACAATACCGAACATAACCGTCAACCCATTGCGTGAAGAACTACGAAATCAGTCGCTTTGTGATGTTAGTGACAGTATCCATTGCTGCCATAAATATAGTGTTTCCCATATCCCACTTTTATCTTCCTTCGATCAGCGGCTCCATACTAATGATATCGGGACAGGTGAAGAAATATCTTCCCCCTTGAAGAACTGAAGCTAGGAAGCGCTAAATCAGGAATCAAAGACTCAGTGTCTGAACTTACAAAATGTGAAAAATTGTAAATTCCCTAAATATGTAGAGTTAAACGAAAAGTATAGGTAGGCAGCATCCAAATTTGAGTGTCTGATCGAGACTTGCGTTTTGACTGGGAGTATGAAAAATATATTAGAACCTCTATTACAACAAACTTATTAAATCAAGAATTCGGAATGCAAAATTCTTCTTCGACGAATTCAACAGTGAAGCGCCACAGGGCTAGATAGATGAGCTTTGCTGCGTTAACTGATACGTGAACATGTGGCTGGCCACCAACTGGTTGCTGCCCCAGCTCTGCCATAGCCGGGATCTCTTTCGGTATGCGGCCAGATGTGGTTTTGGCACTTCCAACACAACAACAGACACGCGTTTGCAAGTACTCGACATCTTGCCAGGTAGATAAACAAAAACATCCGTAGAACATTGAGGTGGCTACCATTGTCATGTCAACATCCACTATGAGGCCGTCAATCTTCTCCTGCTTCTCGATGGGACCCACAGCCAGGTGGTCCAGCCACAGTCCTGATGAAATCGAACTACAGTCCTCCCAGGTCCGAGACACTGGAGTCCATCAGCGCCAGCTGCCACTCTCCAGCTGCCTGTCCAGGTCTTGTCCCAAGGCAACACCGCCGACAACTGCTCTGGCTGCATATTGTCTAACTCAGTTCAGCGTCAAGGGAGCTCCAGTCCAAGGCAGCTTGAAATGAATTGCAAGCAAGTTCGCCGTAGAGTTCAGTGGACGAGATATACCGACACCGATAGGTCCACACCAGTCCATTCTAAGCTGAGGTTTATCGCTCACAGCCTGATGTGTGCATCCTGTGCGCGCACATTTTCTTCGCTTTTGTAGTAAGGCAAAGTGTAAACTGAATCAACCACCAGCTACAGGGATATTCAGCACCCTTGCTCCACCTCTACAAGAGAACCACCCTCCCACACTCACATTCATTCTCCAGTGATTACCATGTGAGTATCCTTCCAGATTCAAAAAAACTGAATCGTATCATGATTTCGTCATTTTACTTTTGTGTAACAATTTTAGATCATTTCGATTTTCATTTTGATCTAGTAGTTCTCGGTTACGAACTTGTTAACATTCGACTGCGTGTAAAGTCTCTGCCACTGACAACCTTAATATATTAACAACATTTCTTCGGATATGACACTTTCATAGGATTGCAAAAAATGTTCGACATTGTCAAATGGTTCAAGATATTCGGCATAATGAGAAAAATAAGGGTAAATTACAAGGACAGGCAGGTAATATACAATATACACAAGAGCCTAGAGGGAAGAAGAATGAACGTGGAAAAAAAAAACTGCTCGGATTGAAAAGGATGCCAGGCAGGGATGCAGTCCTTCGCCTCTCCTGTCCAATCTACACATCGAAGAAGTAATGATGAAAGAAAAGTTCAAGAGTAAAATTTAAAATTCATCGTGAAAAGATATCAACGATTAAGATTTGCTGATGACATTGCTATCCTGAATCAAAGAAGAATCAAAGAAGTAGTATAGAATTTGCTGATGAAGTGAATAGTCTAATGAGTACACAATACGGAATCGATGAAGGATGGAAATAGTGAAAATGAGAACAGCGAGAAACTTAACATCAGGATTGGTGATCACGAGGTAGATGAAGTTAACGAATTCATCTACTTATGCAGCGAAATAACCCAAGACGTTCGGAGCAATAAGGGCATAAAAAGCAGACTAGTACTGGCAAAAAGGGCATTCCTGGACAAGAAGAGTCTAGTAGTATCAAACAAACCCCTCAATTTGAGGAAGAAATTTCTGTGAGTGTACATTTGGAGTAGAGCATTATATGGTAGTGACACGTAGACTGTGGGAAAACAGGGAAAGAAGAGAATCGAAGCATGTGAAATGTACTGCTGCAGAAGAATGTCAAAAATTACATGAATTGATAAGGTAGGGACTGATGAGGTTCTCCTCAGAATTGGCGATCGAACGAATATATGGAAAACACTGGCAAGAAGAAGGGAGAAAACTGTAGGAGATCTGTTAAAGAATAACTAACATGTACTAGAAGGAACTGTGGGGAGTAAAAACTGTAGGGGAAAACAGAGATTGGAACACATTCAGCAAATAAAGGAAGACATAGCTTGCAAGTATTACTCTGAGATGAAGAGTTTGGCGTAGGAGAGGAATTCGCGGCCGGTGGACTCCCTCGTTTACTCACGTCCATCACACCCCAATCTGAGCTTCTGATTGTTCTCTAATTAACAGCATCCGACTATTTAACGCCTAAATTAAAAAAGAAATAATACTGGTCATGTTGAGTGGTCATGGACTCACTTCGAGGGAAATCGAAAGCCTATCAAACCTATAGTACTGTTTTTTTTTTTTTTAATATTATGGTTTGTCATATCGTCACTTCCGGATTGTTAAATGGTCATAATTGTGAAAAAATGGTTCACCTAAAAACTGTGAAACGTTTTAGGTGATCTTTTCTACCAACAGTACATGACCTCTTCACAGCACCATAAAAAGACATAGTTCCCACTAACTCTAAATTTATTATTGAGTGCCTATATGAAATAAAACGTCTGATCTGACCTCCATGATATCCTCACATGAGGTACTGTGTTCGTCCTGAAAATGACCATTATTTTTCTCCATCATCTCTCAATAAATCGTTTTAAGCAGAAATATTTGCAAGCATTAAAAGATTGTACAACCTAATGTTCAGAAATTTTGAGGCCATATGGTTCTAGATAGGTTTTAGATTAATATATTACGTCCCTGCGTTTGCCTTTGTTTGGTGGAACATAAGTGGGACACATGAATATCACTCAAGAACTCACTTTTTCTTAAATATAAGCAGATGAAATCTTTTTCATTTTGCTTCAATTATACAACAGTTTATGTCTGTTCAACAGAATATTTAAGTCAGTTTTCTCTTGCAGATACGGCGGACAACCCTGTATCGTAGAAAGCTGAGACACCTTACCTGTATAAGAAGAACACTGCTGTGCGACACAGCATGAATTCCTCAACTCTGTTAGTAGAAAAACGCCTTATTACCTTTTACGTCAGCAAACTAATCTAATTTTAAAATCCAAACGGATAATTTAAAAAGTTATAGATGGTCTGGAAAGAGCAACAAACTACGTTGAATTCATCACAAATGAAGTATTCCCGGAGGTAATTAATTAAACAAAAATCAGAGATATACCTGAAACGTATATGTAATACAAAGCACTGTAACATAAAACTCAATAAAACGCACGAGAAGCTTTCATTCAGATACCACAAAATTTTATAAAAACATCTTGGTAATACAAAGCATTGTAACATAAAATTAAATAAAAACGCACGAGAAGCTTTCATTCAGACACCACAAAATTTTGTAAAAGCATCTTGGTTAAATTTTGACGAAATGAATGAGCGCAGTATATGCTCAGTTTCCTTTACGGGGGCAAAAGCTTGAGGAACCCTTAGCAGAGAGTATCTTCTAAAGTATTGAATAAGGTGTTACTACCTTGGAATCCTGTATATAGCTTTTCCCTTGTACGTTCTACGCACTAATTTGATGCTCATTCCTCCCGTCGCGTCAGAAATTCGATAGGTGATTTTATCCATCGCTGCTGCCGTTTTTTGACTGCAAGTGTTCCAGAGCTCTGTTGAACTCTGACTTTTGTGGTGTATCCGCTATGTCTACCACATCGACTATAATTTCTTTTTACATGCGTTCATATTTACACTCCGTAAGACATCTTAAGGCGTACGGTGGTGGGTACTTTGTGCACCACTACAGTTTCCCCATTATCTCCTTTTCCAGTCGCGAATGATTCGCGGGGAGAACGTTCGTTTGTAAGTTTCCGTGTGCGCTGGAATCTGTCTCATTTTACTTTCATAGCCATTATGCAAGATGTACGTAGTAGGAAGCAATAAAATGGCTGACTCTTGGCCTTATTTGGCTACTTTCTTACTTACGGTTAGTTTTGTGTTCCGTACGTTTACTCCAAGACATTTAGTGGAGGTCATGGTTTCCAGACAAAATAGAGATCTTCCCCCAATAGAAACCTTCAGTAACTTCCTGCACCTATCACTCCTCCAATCGATGTTTAACAATGAAAACCCTTCCGTACTCTTAATATTAACGCCTTTGCTTTCCATTTCAGCGAAGTTTGAGTTGATTTTTCTGATATGTTAATCTGCGCTTCCGTCGCCCGTATCCTTTTCGATTTTTCTCATTTTTTCAGCGGAAATTTTACTTTAACTTCCATGAACTTTCTTTTTATTTCATTTCTCGGTAATTTATATTACTGTGTTCCTGCCTGTCGTCGACTTTTCTTTCTTCTTCTTCCTCATCTAATGCCTAATGTCGTATTTACTGTCGTAGTATAAACAGGGTGATTTTTTCAACCGTGTACAAACTCTAGGGATTGATCTATGAGACAGTACTGAACACAAAACGTCTAATGAACTCAAGTTCGTAAATGCATGCTTTCCGCGCTAGAGACCGTTTATTCAACCGTACTTTGTTTGTTACAGAGAATCCGATACGCACTGTACCATGCAGCCACTGTAGCCGAACAGTGTCAAAGGCAGCGTGGAATGGGTTCTGAATGCGTAATACTAGTGAGATGGCTGCATAGCCGGTAATCGCAAGGGGTGGGATCAGGTGAACGACCAGGCAATGCAACTGGACCTCCTCCTCCAATCCATCGATCAGGGAGGGCACGACTGAGATACGTTCGGACGTTAACGGCAAAGTGAGCTGAAGCACCATCAAGTAGCAGTCACATAGTCCTTTGAATCATGAATGGCACTTCTTCCAACAGTCGGGGCAAATTCACCCGCAAGAAGCGCCGATACTTACAAGTGTTAGGCGACGTGGAAGGAAGACTGATCCCCCAACATACAGTAGCCAGTTATCCTGGCCCATACAGTACGGCTGCACCAGTGCTGATAATTTGCTGTCACCAAAACGTGGGGGTTCTGCATACTACCACACAGATGACTGTTGTGAAAGTTGAGGATGTGATACCGCGTAAAGGTGGCCTTATCTCTGAATAGGATGGATGACCAAAATACCGGAATGGTGTTGCCTGGTGAACAAAATAGTGGCAAAACTGCGCCCGATGTGGAAATTCTGTCGCTAATAAGCCCTGCACGCGCTGTATGTGATAAGGGTAGTAACAAAGGTCGTGGAGAATGTTCCACACGGTCATCCGGTTTACCCTGTACTGGCGGGCCAACTGGCTGGTACTGACACGGCGGTCGCCTTCCAGTGTAAATCACATTTTCCTCCAAGTCTGGTGTCCTAACATTTCGGGACATCTTTCTCGATTTCCTGCATCCCTGTCAAAGACAAACGGCGAAACAATGTTGCAAACTTTGAATGCTGTTGCTGACGGCAGGGATAGGTCTCCTGATACAACCTTGCTCCCTACCGCCAGTTGCCATTTACCTTTCATTAAGTAAACACCATGTCCGAAAGTTCTCGATTCGAATACGGAACCATTGCGTACAGCGCTGTATTACATCCGCTACAAGGTGAGTCAGGAGGAGAAGTGAAGCGGACACAGCATTACCAGTTACTATGGCAGGAGAGGGCGCTAGGGCATGACGTGTAAGATACAGTACCACCCTCCAGAAGGAAATAATGCTCATTGTAAGTGTGGCTGCATGGTACAGCGCATATTAGACCACAATAAATGTAACAAAGTATGATTGAGTAGATGGTCTCTATAATAGAAATAATGGATTTCCTTACATAAGTTCATTACATACTTTTGTCCTGTGTCCTCTCATCGATCGATCTCTAGAGATCGTACACGGAAAAAATCACCCTTTATGTAGCCTCAGAGAACTTCAAACCCACATCATCTATCCTTACATCACTTTCCCCTTGTTTCCACATTGATTCTTCCCATGATTCTCTTAAAACCTAGACTTCCTTCATCACGCAGTATCTGATATAGGAATTCTGTTTCAGTGTGGTATAATGCGACTAGTATCTCCCTGGTCTCCATGCCTTTTCCAATACACCTCAGCCCCTTGTGGTTCTTGATCACTGTATTAAATGCTGAAATTTTCTAAACAACTAAAGGAATCCTTATCCTATCTCATTCTACAATAACTATTACTTATGTTCATCCTCCCACTACAGCTTTCCAGTCCCTCAAGATTATTAGACTTTATGTCGTTTCACAGACTGAGTTCACATTTACTTCCTCAGTCTCTTCAATTGCTATTTATAACGACCTTAGGTTTAGTTAAACAATTGTTGTTTGTGATGGTTATCTGTGACAATGATCAAAATATTCCTATCACCAGGACATTTCACAGTGACTAACTCTCTCTCCTGTCCTACTATATGAGATTGTCCGCACTTTGTATCTGCACAGTGAGTGGACTAATGTGTGCAAACCTAACTTACCACTTAGCGCATAAATGGACAAAACGTCTGATCTGTCTTCTCAAGCTCACGGTGTTAAGCAGACATTCTATATAAATATGAACCTGGCCCTGTAAGTCAGCTAATATCATGTCCTGATCGTAACTAAAATCATTAGCAATGCTGCTGTGTCTTAACTAGAATGCATGAATTAATGAAAGTGAAAGTTTTGGGTCTATTCTAGAAAGACAAAACAGCTATTTCCTTTTTTATTCGGCATATAATTTATCAACTGTGCTTTCATGGGTCAAGTGGTACACAACAATCATGTTCAGTTACATTCAACACTCAATAACAAAATATTTAACTCTTGGACATAACGAACTGACGATTATTAAAATCGTTATATCTATGTATGAAAATTTTTTTATCACAGGAAGGAATGACTAAAATTTTCATTAGCTCATTCACATCTTTAATGTTGTAGCTGGTCAGTGCACTGAGTTGGTGGGGAATACTGTTTTAACCAATGAAAAAAACTCTCCTGTACTCAATGTGAGAGTAGGTTAGTATCCTAGTTTTTGATACGAAATTGTCAAATTGTACGCAAGTTGGAGTCAGCAAAATCTCGACTCAAGATCTACTGTGGCCTAATGCGCAATGGTACTTTAGCAAGTGGGATCTGCAACGGCATTGTCTCCGTGCTTGATCTGAAATGCTAATTCCCTACTCTGGCATTGACTGAATTCACTCAGCCTCAACTTTCCTGCATTCTGTAGAAAATTAATTTTTCCCTAGCAGAAATAATGGCTATCACACACTCCCTAAAGTTTGGAGCAATGTGCACAGTTTCATTGCCCAAAAAAATCCTGCAGGAATAATTAACTACCTCTTTGCTATCTGTCGCCACGATACATGAACCGTTTCGTCCACACTTCGCAGAGAGCAAAGCTCTCAATGCCTTTGCTATTTTCCACAGACTTGTGTGGTCCGCCGTGAGATGAGAGAGATATCTAGAAATTTTAGTTCTCAAAATGCTTTTATATAATGGGGATCTCTCCACTGTGCTGCGTCTGCGTCGCCCAGTATGGCTCCAGCCAATTGCTATCTCGTTAAAGATGTCCAGCCACTTACCCTCAATCCCAGCCGTATTTACATTAAAAGGAATAATCCACTGTTCTGGCCTTATCCCTTTCTGCACAGAAACTCGCCGTTCTCTTGTTAAGTGGGGTTTTCTGATGCCATTAACAACCTGCTCGAATCGTCTCCAAAATGTGTTTCTTTTTAACTTATTTATTCATGCCCCAGTCCATATTGGTAGATATTGTTTTGTTAGTTTTTGGTATGTGAGATTACTGCAATTGGCCTCTGTTGATATAATATATGTATTATTTTCTGAGGATCTCATACTGTATTGTACAGTCGTTATGGATGAAGCTCATGTAAGGTCTGTAAAATCCAGATGTCTTACACATGCCATCCCTTCCGAATTAATTTTGTGCTGCTGTGATCAATGGTTGAGACATTGCACATTGCAGTGCAAAATTATAAAATAAGTTCATTTTAATCATATCCAGCTACTTGTCTATCTTCTGCTAGATGGTGTCGATTCAAAATTCTATTTTGATTTGAAATTTATTGCTTTATATGGCATTTTTCTATTTCGATGATTATTATGTGTGTTTACAGTCCTTTGTAGCATATAATTGACTAAACTTACAACATTTTCCTGTAGTACTTGTGATTAAGTTCCATTAAAATGGTTCATCTACCCTTTAGAATCTTTCTTTACAATAACTTAAGGCATTCCATAATTCTCTAACATTCATGATATTTATGATAAATACTATATCAATATTGAATTGTCATCAATTTAAAATAGTTAATACTTTTGCATAACTAACTTTATATTCATTCACATTATTTATCATTAAAACATGTTTCCAAAATATCTAAAATAGACAAATTTTTATTAACATATCTTTAGATGGAATGGATATATACAAATTTACACATGAAATACCAAATATAAAATTTGGTACATTTATGAATGTACTTTAACAATTTAAAAATTGAATTATAATATAGAAATGAAAAGCATAAAGTACAAATTCCCAGTGCTACAGGTGCGACTGAATATTTACAGGCATCTCCTCTGCTAGCTGCAGTGATTATCTTTTGCATTCTTTATATTATTACAATGAGTCCATCACATGCATCACTTTCTTTCATAATGCACTTCACACTTTAAACTTTGGGCGTTGTTTGCTTCCCAATGCTACTGTCGATCAGTGGTGGTTGATGATGCTAGTCATTTGCAGACTCTGTACGATGTTGATGAAAATTATCGACGTTTACAGTTCTGAGTGTTCAATCATGAATACCATTACATGGTCAATTCCATGTTGTTTGTTTTGACAACAAACTGCTATTCGAAGGCAATGCCATGATCTGATAACATAGGTGGCATCTTCCTTTATTGTTTTTGTTACCATTGAGGTTGATGAGTATCTCCCCTTGACGATTGCTGCAGTTTGATGTCCCCAATATGCGTACTCTGTTTGATGGTTTGACTGCCTTTGGTTGGTTTGATAGTTAGAATGAAATAACTGCAGTGGTTTCGTTAAATATTGCTTTCTGTTGATTCTGCCAAATCTCATACTGGTTTAAGGTATAGGATTTAGAAAAGAATCTTGCTGTCTTCTGCCATCATTTTGGGACCCTGCCTTCTCTTCATTTCTTGCTGTGTCTTCTTTCCTGGAACTTCAGCTTCTCGGGCATTTGGGGTAGGATATGTTATTCAGTGAACATTATTTGGAAGGATTACCAGTAATCTTGTTATGTGATACGGCCAAGTCTGAATAGATAATTTCGGAAGTGATATTTCTGTGGTCAGTTATTAGCTTCTCCATCTGGTATTGAGAGAAATATTCTGAGCTTATCTTTCCAGGTGGTTGTACTACAAAGCTGTTACTGACAGTTTGCTATTGTTAGTCGCTGCTCTCTAAGGAGGTTGTTTCACTTTCCTTGCAGGTGTACATCCTTTGTCCCTCGCTGTTGCTGGGCTTTCCCTGTCCTCTCGCTATTGAGGTGAGACATGGGATAACATTCTTCAAAATACACCAGGCTAGGTCTCCACACTAATGGGAAGTGTGAGTCAGTAAATTCCTTACTTTGGTCTCCTGTTTGTCGCCAGTGCTATATTGTGCAGTCGTACAAACTCTCACACTCAGACAATAGCCTCCCATCCATCTTCCACATCTGTTGTCAGCTTTTCTTACTTCCCCAGACGATTGTAGTGACGTGCTGCTGCGTGTGTTCTCCATTTCACCTGGTTACCTTGACTTTTTGTTTAGTACTACTACTTACAAGTTTCTTTATCTAAATATAGAATGAGTTTTACACTGAATATTTGCATGAATAATACAATGAATATTTAAAGAGTTTTTTCAGTGCTTTACAGAAAAATTCTCATATACACCTTAAGTTACTTTATTTTGTAATGGTTCCTTTACTTCTTCAATGGGCATGGATTGATGATATGTAGGTTAGTTAATTAGTGCATCATGCCATTAATTTCCTTTTATTCCTTTCTGACCTACTTTAATGATTTAAACGAATTGTATTATTGTATCTATATTTCAATATTTACATGCTTGTAGCTCGCCCTATATGCCTTCTGAGATCTACTGCTACCTGAAACATATCTACATTCATTTGATGTATCATCTGTGTTACATTTACATTTTAATTTTCAATGCTAATTGACATGGGTCCCTTATAAATGGGATAAAATTTATGACATACCTGTTTTCCTTTATTAGATAATAATTAAGTTTAACAAGAATCAAATGTCCCACACTCAATGCCTGTGTGGATGCCCCGCTGTCTGGTCTGAGCTTCCTTTTTTCAGCTGCTTGTTCGATGTTTTTGAATGCTAATTTTATTATCAGCTGGTGTGATGATCTTCTGAATGGGGGAAACTGTACTGCTTCTCTTACCCTATCCACAGGTTTTTTATTTTTGAGCACTGTGACTGGTGGTAAGTGTTTAGTATTGTGTGGCATTTTGTTAATAATAGTCTTTAAATGATGTAAATTGGCATCCCATGTGGTATGTCATGAACTACAGTACACATGACACCATGTCCCAATGTCCTTCATCGTTCTTTCAGCACGGTTGGCTTTTGGTTTGTACCTGGATATGAAGATGGGTTTACCTATATGTCTTTTTAAAGTTGCCAACCAAGCCTTAGATCTACACAACTGACCATTAAAATTGCTACACCAAGAAGAAATGCAGATCATAAACGGGTATTCATTGGACAAATATATTATACTAGAACTGACATGTGATTACATTTTCACGCAATTTGGGCGCATAGATCCTGAGAAATCAGTACCCAGAACAACCACCTCTGGCCATAATAACGGCTTTGATGCGCCTGAGCATTGATTCAAACAGAGCTCGGACAGCGTGTACAGGTACAGCTGCCCATGCAGCTTCAACACGATAACACAGTTCATCAAGAGCAGTGACTGGCGTATTGTGACGAGCCAGTTGCTCGGTCACCATTGACCAGACGTTTTCAATTGGTGAGAGATATGGAGAATGTGCTGGCCAGGGCAGCAGTCGAACATTTTCTGTATCCAGAAAGGCCCGTACAGGACCTGAAACATGCGACCGTGCATTATCCTGCTGAATTGTAGGGTTTCGCAGGGATCGAATGAAGGGTAGAGCCGCGGGTCGTAACACAACTGAAATGTAACGTCCACTGTTCAAACTGCCGTCAATGCGAACAGAAGGTGACCGAGACATGTAACCAATGGCACCCCATACCATCACGCTGGGTGATACGCCAGTATGGCGATGACGAATACACGCTTCCAATGTGCGTTCACCGAGATCTCGTCAAACACGGATGCGACCATAATGATGCTGTAAACAGAACCTGGAGTCATCCGAAAAAATTACGTGTTGGCTTTCGTGCACCCAGGTTCGTCCCTGAGTACACCACCACAGGCGCACCTGTCTGTAATGCAGCGTCAAGGGTAACCGCAGCCATGGTCTCCGAACTTATAGTCCATGCTGCCGCAAACGTCGTCGAAATGTTCGTGCAGATTGTTGTTGTCTTGCAAACGTCCCCATCTGTAGACTCAGGGATCGAGACTTGGCTGCACGATTCGTTACAGACATGCGGATAAGATGCCTGTCATCTCGACTGCTAGTGATACGAGGCCGTTGGGATCCAGCACCGCGTTCCGTATTACCCTCCTGAACACACCGATTCCGTATTCTGCTAACAGTCATTGGATCTTGACCAACGCGAGCAGCAATGTCGCGATACGATAAACCGCAATCGCGATAGGCTACAATCCGACCTTTATCAAAGTCGGAAACGTGATGGTACGCATTTCTCCTCCTTACAATAGGCATCGCAACAACGTTTCACCAGGCAACGCCGGTCAACTGCTGTTTGTGTATGAGAAATCGGTTGGAAACTTTCCTCATGTCAGCACGTTGTAGGTGTCGCCACTGGCGCCAACATTGTGCGAATGCTCTGAAAAGCTAGTCATTTGCATATCACAGCATCTTCTTCCTATAGGTTAAATTTCGCGCCTGTAGCACGTCATCTTCGTGGTGTAGCAATTTAAACGGCCAGTAGTGTATATTGGGGCCCATTATCTGAAGTCAACCTTTATACATGCTCTACTTGCTTGAGGAAATCACACTGTAATGCGTTACTGATCGTAACACCAGTTGCACGTTTCAAAGAGGTATAAGTGACACACTTTGATATTAACTCTAAAACTACAAAAATAAACGTGTTCCCATTCCCTGTCCTTGGTAACGGTCCCATCAAATGCTAGATGTTTTAGTTTTTTCTGTATTATTGGTGATATTGGTGATCTAGTCTGAAAAGTAACGTGTTTGGCTCGTTGGCAGTCCTTACAATTTTTGAGTACTTGCTGAATACGTCTTTCCATGTTGGGGAAATGTGTGGCCTCTTTAAGTTTCATAAAACATTTATTTGCCCGAAAGTGCCCATTACTTAAGTGAATGAACCTTATATATTTGTTCACGAGTTTATCAGGAAGATATGCTGTCCTTAAACTTGTTCAGGGTCTCGTCTGAGGAACAGTACATCATTCTTCAGCAAATAATGCTGACGAATGTCAACCGAGTTCTTGTATTTCCACTTATGTATGACCCTTAAAACCTCTAGATCTTTGTTCTGTTCGTTTGAAAAGCTGTTGTTACGTAATTATCCAAAGGAATTCCTCTTATATAATATACACCAATTTGGTCTTCATCTACACCAAACTTCACGTTACTTGGGGTTGTGCCATGTGGACGCCGTGAAAAATTCTGTTAAGGTGTTTACTGGTCCTGGGGTATGTTTTACACAGAAAACATACTCTTGCCAGTTTAAAATCCACCTCGCTATCCTACCATGTGACAATTTCGCTGTAAGTAAATACTCAAGAGCTTTATGATCTGTGTATACAATAGTTTCCCTCCCAAATAGAAAATATCTAAACTTTCGGAAACCCCAGACTACCGCTAAAGCTTCCAGCTCTCTAATGGTTATAATTCCTCTCACTTTTTGGTAACACATGACTCCCAAATGAAATGATTTTATACATTATTCGTCCATTTTGTTCGTAGTGTTGAAATAATACTACGCCTAACCCAGTCTTGGCGCTGTCCGTTGTCATACAAAAGTCTTGCGTAAGATCTGGGTGTGACAGTACTGGTGCTTCCACTAACGTCTTTTTCAACTTCTGAAATTCTTGTTCTGCAGTATCATCCCACATCCATGGAGTGTTTTTACCAGTTAATCTGCATAATCGGGGTGTAGCTAGAGTGTCTATACAGATGAACCTTTTAAAAGTGTTACTAGTCCCAGGAAGCCTCTGAGCATCTTCCTATTAATGGTGTTACGAAATCTCTTATTGCCTCTAGCTTTTCTGGGTTCAGTTTTATTGCCTGTGCAGATATGACTTGTCCTAGGAAGTCTTTGCGTTGTGTTTCAAATTTGATACCAAACTGGCACTTGGTGAAAACAATTTTGTTCAACAGGTGAAGACAGTAAGTAATAAATTTGTAGAAGATGAATCATTAAGTAACAACAAAACCATCGCCCTAGAAAGTAGTGTTTATGTTCTGTGCCGAAAACTTGAATAATTGTCCAGTGTTGTAGTTAATAAAATCTTGTTAACAATATTGGTATCATGTTTTGCAACATTCCAGTGCATAGCTTTTCAAGTCAATGTAGTTTACATTCTGTAAATTTTCTGCAGCATTACAGAGATAATTTTGCGTTTAACATGACCAATATTATGAAAATCAAGTTTATTATGAGGTTTTGTAGAAGGTGGAGCATTAAGCTGGGCTAGTCAGTGTACTAAATAGTGACACAACCTGTGCAGTTTTTGAGAATGGATTTTGAAATGGATTTTGGTCAGGCACTGAATAAGCTAGAAGAAAAAGGGAATTTCTCAGTGGACCGAATTACAGGTAAGGTTTGGTTAGCATGAAGCAGTTTTGCAAAGATCAACTTAAAAAATTAGCTCATTTGAGCAAACATTTCAATGAACTCACCCAGACCGATGCTTTGAAAAGGAGATTAGCAACTGAGGTACAATGGGACCTAGTCTATTGACCAGATGGCACGATAGGCCAGTTTTAAAATATATAAATAAATTAGATAGAGTTTTGGAAGGAATGAGCAAATGTAACCCCAAAAGTTTGAAGATTGACACAGTACTAAACACAAAAGGAAGGAACATACTAACCAAACTGCTAACAACTGTCATCTGATGGAATATTATATGGTAAATGGTAAAATAATAAATGGTCTTAAAACTGGATATTGTGAGATAAATGTACTAGCTGTTTTGGGATCTTAAGAAATGAGCTACTGCCAAGTTGAAGGCTCATAACCCAAAAATCCACTACCATACAGCTGGGACCTAGTGTCTCATCTAAGTATGACCTGTTTATTCCATCCAACGCCACCAACCTCCCTCCATCGGTGCGCTCTCGTCTTGTTCTTGATAATGTTGTCTTCCACGCGGTGCTGAGTTGGAAGCCACTATCTAGGGATAGGCAAACTCGTTCATTTGTGCTTGGTATATGGTTCTTATGAAAACCTGAAAACTAGTAGTGTAGGTCACTGAAGGATGGAGGGCACCAAGAGGGGGCACTTGCCTCCCCCCTGGAGTAGATTTTTTATTCATTACAGAATTCTTACACACTTTTAGAAGTAATTTCTGTGATTCTGCAGAGCCTATCATTTAGCCTACTGTAGCCTTGGCGAACTACCCATCTCTACCACTATCCCAATTGACCAGGTTATCACTGACCCATACTCCACTACCACTTTAATAATAGAGTCCCAGCTCTAAACAGTTTCTTGGTTTCTTCAAATCGAAAACTGTGTTCTTCACTGAGGCTGTGCTCGGCTACTGGGGATTTTTCTTTTTGTCTGAGGTGAATTCTTCTCACCTGTTCTGAGATTAGTTGTGTTATGCAACGCTTTATCTATCCAATATATTGTTTCCCACATTCGCAGTAAATACTGTAGACACGTGCTGTTCTTAGACCCAAGTTGTCCTTCATTGAGCCCAGCATATTTCTGATTTTAGCTGGAGGATGGAAGAAGGTTTTTATCTTGTTCATCTCCAGTATCCTGGCAATCTTGGTCATGGGCGGCCCTGTGTACTGGAGGAAGGCCTGACCTTTACTGTTCTTTTCTTCCTGAAGGTCCTCCTTCTTCTTCTTCTTGCTCATCTTGAGAGCACGTCTAATCTGGGTTTCGGTGTACCCATTCTTCTGGATGGTTTTTTTCAGGTGCTGAATCTCAGTAGATAAACTGTCCTTGTCATGTATGTCATGACTCTGCGGACAAAGGTAGTGAGCACGGATTTCTATTGTGCTGGGTGATGGCAGCTGTTTGCGTTGAGGTACAGGTCCATGTGTGTTTTCTTTTGGCAGACTGAGTGTCCCAGTGTGCCGTCCGTTTCCTTCTTTGTTGGGATACCAAGGAAGGGTAGGCACCCATTTAATTCTAATTCCATTGTGAACTTGATGTTCTCGTGTATGCTGTTCAGATGGTTGAGAAATGCCGTTAGAGGGTACTCGCCGTACTGATTTGTATTGTCTAATGAAATGACTGAAAATATGTCTGCTCAGCAACAGAAAGTCCACCAGTGTTCATATTATTTAACAAAAGGAAGGTGAGCATCATTTAGGCTACGAGTCTAGAACTTTCAACACTGAAAGACAATTAGAAGATGAGTTTTATGACAACTGTTTATATAAATTCTACTGTTGCTACTCTCTCTGCAGTGTGTCACTATCTCAGCATAGGAAATGGTGTGAAATTGTGACCAGCCACCTAAATTATTAACTTACTTCAAAATTAATAGATCAGCATTGGACTGCAAGAGGGTGGTGAAAGCCAGAATGTGCATGTAAGCAGGACTAAAAATATTTCTGAGGTTTCAGGCAGTGCTCTTGTTCAGAGCTAACTAAAATAAAGCAAACAAACAAACACATTCTAGGTTACACTGTACAGGCACTGGAGAAAGTGCCCATTTATTTAGATTAGATAATGCAGTTGTGTGTGTGTGTGTGTGTGTGTGTGTGTGTGTGTGTGTGTCTGTGTGTGTGTATGTATGTATGAGTATCAATCGCTCCACAGACCGCTATAAGTTGCGTATTTCTTTATTTGCTGAACAGTGATGTGACCTCATACACTTTTTCATATCTTGTCTTGAACTTTTTGTTCGTGTAAAATGTTTATATTAACGATTTATTTTGTAAAAAAAATTCAATTGAAAACAAACAAAATCCACATACCAAGTGACAGCAGAACATATACGTAACAGGAAGGAGCTTTGAGACAGTGCCTCCTTCTTCAGGCAGAATGGTTCAAGGGGAAAGAAAAAGGATGAAAAAAGAAAGACTGGAGAGATCTAGGAAAAGGGACAGACTTTGGGAAAGCTATTCAGAACTGTGGGTCAGGGGAGACTTAGCACCTAGGATGAGAAAGAAAGGCTGATAGTTGGGGACTGCATCAGATGAGGTTTGAAACCAGAGAACATAAAGATGGAAGACTTGGTAATTTACAAGACAGAGTTTACTGCTTCAACATCTTGCATGAGTTAATATGAGTGAAAAGCTAACTGCCTTGTATGTAAAAGAGTTGGGAGGGACAGTGAAAAAAATTATTGTAAGACAACGAAAGGCAGAGTGTAGAAAACCGTAGTTACTTTGAAGAAGTGCTGAAATGGAAGAAATTAAATTAAGGCCAGGTGGGTGGTGTGAATGAAGGACACCTACCAGTGCTAGTTCCAACATCCAGAGCCTTGAGAAAATGAAATCCGGGGGAAGAATCCAGATTGCGCCTGTCACGAAACAGGAGTCCATGCCATGACTGTCATGTTGTAGAGCATGATCGGCAACACAGTGTTCCATGTTGCCAGTATACATCCTCTGCCTGTGCTTATTCACCCCAGCTGAGAAGTTGGTAGTAGATGTTCAACGTTTTGTATGTTACCTTCATATCATATTATAGGTTCTGGTATTTTAATTTCTACTCTTCAGATATTTAATGTTTTCTGCATTCAACAAGTCGTATTTTTGGATTCACGTGACGAAACAGTGATGTTTATGTGATGTCACGGGTTTTGTGTTGTAATTGACTGATAAGAGCAACCTGAGCAACCACCATATAAGTTTATAGAACATGTTTTTCGTATTTTCACTTGTATATTACAAAAATATGCCTTTTAATTGATATAGCACGCACAATCACTCAGCTGCATTGTACCTTACTCTGTCAAAATTTCATTTTTACCCTTGCCTGGTATTACACTGTTTTTGTTCTTGATTCATGTTTACATCATATCTGGGTGCACAATGCTCCTTGACTTTCATTGTAACCATACGTTCCAAAATTTTAGCTGACAAATTGAACACTCAATTTTTCTTCTATTGTTTGTCAACTTGTGAAAGCTGCTGGTATTTGAAAGAAAGTAAATTTCATTATACTCAGAAGCAGCAAATGGCTAATAATGCACACTTTCCACATTCAGCATGCGAGGAAACCACAGTAATAGGACTTACTTCGCGCCCTTTTTCGTTTTATCAATCAGAAATCCTTGTTAGGTAGCGATACTTACACTATCGTATTCTAGTGCACTCTGTGAGACATTTTCAAACTTATTTCAGTGGTGGATAGAATTGCCAATAGCAGAAACTAAAAATCTGTCTAAAACACTACCGAAACAATCACATTAAACATTGACTAAAGGCACACCAAACGATAAGAGAGATATACAGAGGCAGGTGATAGACTTCTGTTTGTTGGTAGAATGTTGGAGAAGTGCAATCAATCCAGAATGAAGATTGCTTACTAATCACTCATGTTAATGTATACAGAAAAAGGGAAGCACATATGGTCACAGGTTTATTAAATCCATGGAAGAGTGTCACAAAGATACCAAAGGAACTGAACTGGAAGACACTTGAAGATAGATGTGAACTCTAAAGAAAGTTCATTAAGAAAGATTCAAGAACTGCTTTTAAATTACTAGTATAGGAGTATACTATGTATTGCTCACATAGGGATCATGAGGATAAGATTAGAATAATTATAGCATGTACAAAGACATTCAAACAATCGTTGTTCTACTGCTCCATACATGAATGGAACAGGGATAAACTCTAAAAACTGGTACAATGGAATCTACCCTCTTGCATGAATGTCATGGTGGTTTGCAGACTATAGATGTAGATTTAGCTTTCACTACAGTAAGCAGGTTCACCTGTATGAGTTACAGTAGTGACTCAAAGATGAAGAAGCTTGCACATGATAGACTAGCATGGAGAGATGCATGAAACCCATTTTCACACTAGAGTTCACAACATATAGGCAGTGTACTACTTGTGTGAAGTTTGAAAGTAATGGGTTCAGTTTATGGTGAGTTGAAACCGCAAGACACCGAGGTGTGCTCTCATAGTAGAGACGATTTGGCACTGCCTCGAAAGATTTGTATCCTTGCTCATGCCTGGACGTTTTGATGTTTTCAACTTGGTGCCAATGATGAAGGAGTCAGAAATGACCCACAAGGGATTCATTTTAAAGCACTTTTATTCACTTGAGACAATAACATACTGAACAAGCTTGTGAAAGCCCACAGACAGGAGTAAAGCAAGAATATTGGTCAAAGAGCAGAAGCAGCTCATAATTAAAAGCTCTGGACAGAGCCACCCCAAAACGTACATTAAAATAAATTTGTCATTGATGTAGTGCAGAATATAAATTTTAAGAACGCATCTCGCATATTTCCAACATGGATTTAAATAATGCCGGTAAATATTCCTACAACTGTTGATTTATGTCTCATGATGTTTATAAAACTTGTAGAAGCTAGTCGTAAGGCTGTACCTTGAAACCCCCTTTAGCTCTATGTGGCAGAGGTTCAGGGTGTGGTTTCCTTGGAGTACAGGATTATGGGTGTTTCAGCCGAAGGCTCTCCTACCAACCTACACATAATTTTTATGTTCCACTGCATACATGGAAATGGACGCAACATAACTGGTAAAACTTCACATTGAGGACGTCATTTTGTTCAAGATACCTCACTACCCTTTGCCCAATAATTGAGCACAGTATTTTGTTTGAGGTATCTATGGCAGATTATAGTTAGAAGAGGGTCTAACTGAGCATCAAGTTCAGTATAGAATCTAATAGGGATTTCATTAGAGGCTGCAGATTTGTTCAGTTTTAAGATTTCAGCTCTTCCTCAATACTAATACTTATTTCAGTCATCTTTCCAGTGGTGTGTGGATTAAATTGTGGCAATTCTCCTTGGATTTCTTTTATAAAGGCACACTTGAAAATTGAGGTGCTTGTGAAATTTCAACCAAGTAACAAAAAAATCACAGGGGACAGAATGTTTATTTCATCACATTTCTTTGCATTTTGGATTCAGTGGATAAATCCAATTTACTGAACAAAATTTTTTCATATTATTTGACATTTGAGTTTTGAAAAAAGAAATCGATATTTCTTCAAATCCATATGTGGAGGCTGTTGGTTATCATGTATTCACAAAAACGTTATGAGCCAAAAATTTCTAAAATAGATGGAGGATGGGATTTTTTTCATTTTATCCAATCCAAACATTTTTTAAAGAAGTTGATGTATAGTGAATTACTTAACAGTATATAATGGTGGGTAAAAAGTTGTAACAATTCTGTATTTATAGTACATGACAAGGATTTAGGACACAATAAAATTACTATAACATTATGCAATGTTTGGCCCAGTATGAAGGAAAAATAAAGAAATGACGATTTGATACTTCGTTTTCAGTTTACATATTACATCACACAGTTCCATCTCCACTGCATCTCCATGTGTGGTCATCAGCCATGGGTATAGATCACACATGGAAGAAAAGTGAGTCTTTTTTGGTGGGCAGGTGTTGCATTGTCAACAGTCACCTAGCTTCTGATATACTTGAGAGCCTGTAGACTGCAGTGTGATACCTCTATAGGGTGTGTAGGTATTGTTGAATGAATAAAGATATGTAAACTAACTGGATTGTAAACTAACTACTAGCCCTGACAACCTCACACTCCACTGCCACCCATCCTGCAACAGAAAGCTTTATAACTGAGTCACCCATGAGCTTAAATCTGCATGTCTGGAAATTGCAAAAAAATGGGAATTATAGTTACACCTTTTTTTATATACATGGACTCCAGATGTACATGTAGACTAGTCACATAAGCATAGATGTTTATAGCTGTTTGTACAGATTATGCATTATATGGACTTATTCATATGTAATTAATGTGTCAATTAAATTTCTGCACTGTATCTATCTATCTACTGATAGACATCTACTTCAACTTTTTTGTAAAACTCAAAATGGTCACAATGAAAAGTGCTACTCCTCCATCAATTTTAAATTATTTTTTTCTCATACTTGTTCTGTGAATACATCCCATGACAACCAACAACCTCACAAAGCGTTTGCAAAACCAGAGTTTTTCAAACCCATAGATCAATATGAAGATTTCATATTTCGAATGAATAAATTTTTCTAAGTTTTTCAAGGTATATTGAACAACAGTAATTTCTATAGTTTGTCCAGCAGAGTAAACTTCATAATTTTGTGATGTACTATTTACAGTTACTAAAGTTGAATAAAAAAACACTAGTGAACCACATTTCCAACTTTCTTTTGATGGAGCAGTTATTCACTTTTCTCAGGATACAAGAATTATCACTCATTTGAAATAATCTACTAATTTTTATTAGTAAAAATTATGTGAAAGAATAATGGATAGGGAACCAAAAATAATAATCCCAAAAAAGAAATTAAAAAAACAAACATGGTAAACTTTTACCAAATTTTATTGAGTGTGTGCAATTCTAGGATCAAGTGGTTGTGGAAAAACAACATTGACGAATGGTAATTAAATTTCTGTACCTGAATGGCTAAACTGGAAAAAAATTATAACTTGCATGTTTATTCTAAGAGTTTATATCAACCAAACATCAAGAATTTATAGAAAGATCTGAGAAAATTAAAGACAAATTTAGTTAAAAATTATTTGTTATATTGAAAATAGCGATGAAATCATTCCATTACATGAATGTGAAGACAATTCAATTGTAGTTTTTGATAATTTCATTATTGAAAATCACGAAATAGTTTAGAGAATATTTTACTAGAGGATACATAAAGGAGTCGTTTCTTTTTATTTAAGTGAAACTTATTCAAAAATAACAAAACAATTAGGTGAGGATAATTTTAATTTCTTAAATACGATAGTTCTTAAACTTGATTGTTCAGGTATACATGCCGACATCGCAAGCTGAAGATGAACAGATAGAGAAAGTGTATGAGTATATTGAAAGGGTAATGCAGTATGTAAAGGGGGACGAAAATCTAATAGTCATGGGCGACTGGAATGCAGTTGTAGGGGAAACAGTAGAAGAAATGGTTACAAGAGAATATGGGCTTGGGACAAGGAATGAAAGAGGAGAAAGACTAATTGAGTTCTGTAACAAGTTTCAGCTAGTAATAGCGAATACCCTGTTCAAGAATCACAACAGGAGGAGGTATACTTGGAAACGGTCGGCAGATACAGGAAGATTTCAATTAGATTACATCATGGCCAGACAGAGATTCCGAAATCAGATACTGGATTGTAAGGCGTACCCAGGAGCAGATATAGACTCAAATCACAATATAGTAGTGATGAAGAGTAGGCTGAAGTTCAAGACATTAGTCAGGAAGAATCAATACACAAAGAAGGGGGGTACAGAAGTACTAAGGAATGATGAGATATGTTTGAAGTTCTCTAACGCTATAGATACTGCAATAAGGAATAGCGCAGTAGCCAGTACAGTTGAAGAGGAATGGACATCTCTAAAAAGGGCCATCACAGAAGTTGGGAAGAAAAACATAGGTACAAAGAAGGTAGCTGCAGAGAAACCATGGGTAACAAAAGAAATACTTCAGTTGATTGATGAAAGGAGGAAGTACAAATATGTTCCGGGCAAATCAGGAATACAGAAATACAAGTCGCTGAGGAATGAAATAAATAAGAAGTGCAGGGAAGCTAAGACGAAATGGCTGCAGGAAATATGTGAAGACATCGAAAAAGAAATGATTGTCAGAAGGACAGACTCAGCATACAGGAAAGTCAAAACAACCTTTGGTGACATTAAAAGCAACGGTGGTAATATTAAGAGTGCAACGGGAATTCCACTGTTAAATGCAGAGGAGAGAGCAGATAGGTGGAAAGAATGCATTGAAAGCCTCTATGAGGGTGAAGATTTGTCTGATGTGTTAGAAGAAGAAACAGGAGTCGATTTAGAAGAGATAGGGGATCCAGTATTAGAATCGGAATTTAAAACAGCTTTGGAGGACTTACGGTCAAATAAGGCAGAAGGGATAGATAGCATTCCATCAGAATTTCTAAAACCATTGGGGGAAGTGGCAACAAAACGACTATTCACGTTGGTGTGTAGAATATATGAGTCTGACGATATACCATATGACTTTCGGAAAAGCATCATCCACACAATTCGGAAGACGGCAAGGACTGACAAGTGCGAGAATTATCGCACAATCAGCTTAACAGCTCATGCATCGAAGCTGCTTACAAGAATAATATACAGAAGAATGGAAAATAAAATTGAGAATGCGCTAGGTGACGATCAGTTTGGCTTTAGGAAAAGTAAAGGGACGAAAGAGGCAATTCTGACGTTATGGCTAGTAATGGAAGTAAGGCTAAAGAAAAATCAAGACACTTTGATGGGATTTGTCGACCTGGAAAAAGCGTTCGACAATATGAAATGTTGCAAGCTGTTCGAGATTCTGAAAAAAGTAGGAGGAAGCTATAGGGAGAGACGGGTCGTATACAATATGTACAACAACCAAGAGGGAATAATAAGAGTCGACGATCAAGAACGAAGTGCTCGTATTAAGAAGGGTGTAAGACAAGGCTGTAGCCTTTCGCCCCTACTCTTCAATCTGTACATCGAGGAAGCAATGATGGAAATAAAAGAAAGGTTCAGGAGTGGAATTAAAATACAAGGTGAAAGGATATCAGTGATACGATTCGCTGATGACATTGGTATCCTGAGTGAAAGTAAAGAAGAATTAAATGATCTGCTGAACGGAATGAACAGTCTAATGAGTACACATTATGGTTTGAGAGTAAATTGGAGAAAGACGAAGATGATGAGAAGTAGTAGAAATGAGAACAGCAAGAAACTTAACATCAGGATTGACGGTCACGAAGTCAATGAAGTTAAGGAATTCTGCTACCTAGGCAGTAAAATAACCAATGATGGATGGAGCAAAGAGGACATCAAAAGCAGACTCGCTTTGGCAAAAGAGGCACTTCTGGCCAAGAATCTACTATTATCAAATACTGGCCTTAATTTGAGGAAAAAATTTCTGAGGATGTACGTCTGGAGTACAGCATTGTATGGTAGTGAAACATGGAATGTGGGAAAACCGGAAGAGAAGAGAATCGAAGCATTTGAGATGTGGTGCTATAGACAAATGTTGAAAATTAGGTGGACTGATAATGTAAGGAATGAGGAGGTTCACCACAGAATCAGAGAGGAAAAGAATATGTGGAAAACACTGATAAGGAGAAGGGACAGGACGATAGGACATCTGCTAAGACATGAGGGAATGACCTCCATGGTACTAGAGGGAGCTGTACTTTGTGACAGGATTATGTATATTTAAAACTTATTTATCATGGATTAGTTGATCATTTAAATGAATTTAATGAACTATGCAGGAAATTTGGCATAAGAATTTTGTTGCAATATATATGACAAGAAAAATTACTGAACATTAATACAGAGAAATGTTGAATGTAAATTTTGTTCATAGACGTTAAACATAAATGCTGATTGTATATCATAAACATTGACACTAAATGTAAAAAAAAATCCGTAACGTATTTTTCCTTCATAATAAATGCCTACAAAATATGAATCAGAAATTGTTAAAGAAGGTAACTGAAAGAGAAAAATGAAGGAACTGTTAAAGAAATAATATAACAAAGAGCAGATAATGAAAAATTTAAAATGGAACATGAGCCAGTTATCGATAAAATTGGAAAAGTTAACCAAGGAACTAAAGGACTAGGGGAATAAGTTTGAAAAGCAACTGAAGAAAATTGGTTCATTACAGTCCTTTCAAATGACATCATGTAGAAGAATTTAATGATGTTGTGTCAATTAATTAAAGTGATACTGATAAAATAGATTGTATATTAAATGAATCAGAAAAAATTAGTTACAGAATAATGGAAAAGAAAGAAAATTAAGTGAAAAACATGTTAAAAAGTTAAAGTAAGTACTAGAATGTAAAAATTTGTTAATCATTGTAAAGATATTTTTTTTGGATTCAGAGAATTAAAATTTGGTGGAATTAAGAGGACAATTGAATGGTGATAAATTAAAAATTTGTGAAAAAGAATAAGAAGGAACAGACAGATTAAATACCTATCATTTAGAAAACAAATAACTATGTATTTTCTGGAAAAGAATGTGATTCTCTTGATTCACAAAATTATGCAAGATTATCATTCGACTCAAATGCTGTATATTATTAAAGCAATTAACATACTATAAAGTTAAGTATAATAAATAAAAGTAATAATTTGGCAAAAACAATGGTTGTAGAATAGTTTCCTACTTTTGCAGAAAGAAATCTTGGTTAGTTATTTGAAACAGCTGATGTACATTTCATAACAATATAGTCAACAAAACGAATCGAATATGTCTTCATAGATAATGTTAATGATTTATTTGATAGGTTAACAGTAATTTAAAGTGAAGAAGTAGCTGGAAATGAATAGTATCACAATGAAAAGTTGGAATATCGCAAGGTATAAGAAACAAATTTATTGATCTTATTATTAATGGTCCAAAAGGAAATCTTTACTTAATCAGAATCTGAAAAAATTTTATGTCCTTCATTTTGGAAAATTGGAAATTGTGGAAAAGTTTCAGTTAATACTCTAATTAACAAATTACCACTTCAAATGCGTTTTAATGGTTACCTAGTCCCGAGAGGAAATTAGATTAAAGATTATCCATAAAAGACAAAGGAAATAATCCATTAAACAAAGAATATATAAAATATGATATTTTAAATAGAGGTAATAAAGAATCAGAATACGATGTGAAGCAGGTAAATAACTTCAATAGCTTGCAAAAGAAAGAATGTATTCTTATGATTTTTCATCAGAAGAAAACATTGCTGTGATTGCACTTAGCTCTTTAATGTATGGAAAAATAAAGTTTAGAATGGGTATACATGTTGTTAAAAATCGAATGGATTATAAAAATTCTTTATTATTCTGTAAACTACACAAATGAATAATTTACCAGTTGTTTATTCTTTGTGACCCAATGATAAATTAAATCATAGTCAATTTAAAATTAAACTCAATAATGAACAACTAAATATTGTTAACGAATTTAAACTGGAGTTCAAAAAATAGAAAGAGGAAAAAACGGGTTGAATTATACTTATTTCATTAGATATTGCTGTTGTGATGTTGAAAAATTACTTAAAGAAATAATAATTCACAATGGTATTCACTGGATTTGTTATTAAGAGAATAAAGCTATAATATTAATTTATTATTCATATTGAGGAAACATACCAAAAACAAACTACCAAGCTATGTATAAAAAATAATCTCTACTATAATATCAGAAGAAAACAAAAAATTGGGAATGTAGTTTTTGGTCGTTTGTGTTTATTTTTTTGGAAATTATTATGTATGAACTCTAATTTTAACCATATTTCTTATTTAAAAAACGTGTTTTTAAATAAACTTAATAATATTACTCAATCGTCAGAACAAAAGGTAACATTGCGATATTTTCAAAAATCAAAAATATTCAGTCACCAGTAGAGTCAATCTTAAAAGTTTGTCAATCATTAGAAGGAAAAATAAAAAATTATTATTTATCACTAGACTCAAAGATACTTACTATAATTAAACAAAAGACTTAAACAACATTTTTAAGGTACTACTGGGTACATAGGTCTTAAAGGTAGAATAATTGCCAATGTAAATGAACCAATAGATGCAAAATACGTGGTGAACAAACATTACTTATAGAATCAGTTATATAACTTTGTTGCAAGACCAGAATATACAAGTATTTTAAGACTTTATAATATTTAAAAAGATAAACCAGAGCTGAATAAATACATGAGAGAAAAGAAATTTAAGGATGTTAATTGAGAAATAGATTTAATTGAAAGCTTAAATAATTAAAATACTTATTTATGAATGTGTATATAAACAAAATACTGACATTAATTTTATGACTGGAGGCAATTAAAAAAATGCACACTGTTAATGAAAATGTTTATATTCGTAAAATGTTCATGTTGATGTTGGTAAAAACCAAAACAGAGGTTCAACATTTAATGATATTGACATTTCCATGAGTGTTGTTAACAAACTTAGGAAAATAAGTCCTGAAAGTCAATCAACAAAAATAGTTCACAAACAAAATTTTATAACTGTTATATTAAAATACTGTGTTGAAACTATTAAACCTGATCAAATGATAATTACATTTGGTGAAATAATTGCATTATTTTTTATTCTATATGAAAGGTGAATGAAGATCATATTTACTATCTAAATTGCAAAGTGTTTACTGAAACACACAATATTTACAAAATTAACAACTACAATGGAAAACAAAGAACTGAGGTAATTTGTTCTATTTGTAAAACTATAAGGCGTAAATTCTTTAAAACAAATTTGTTGGTTATCGTCTAAATATTCGTGAACAAATTATTTATGACTTACATAAAGCAATTAGAAAAATTTGTGAAAGATAAATGTAATTTCAATTGGAATAAATGATTTATGCCAATCTAATTTGGTGTAAATGCATTCTGGTAATCTGTCAGAAGTTTCAAAAACAAATGAACGATATAAATGTTTATTAACTATTACAAATGTATTTTCAGTGTTTGCAGAAGATAAACATATAGTTGACTCTTTCGAAATAATATTCATCTGTAGAAAACAAAATGGTTTACAATTAGATAATTTAAAAAAATTTTAAAACAAAGAATGTCAACAATTGATGAAAACAATGAACTTCAATCATTATCCTACTAATCAACATTTGTTGAACGATTTAATGAAACATTGAAAATATGTGGAATAAATTTGCTCTTCAAGGAGATTATAAATGGCTTGATGTAGCTTCTAAAGTAATTGATGAATATACTAACACAAAATAAGCAACTATAACCCAGGCACTGAGAGCCATGATTAAAGAATATGAAAATATCTTATTGAAAACTATTTATATAACACACTTACTAGATACTGAACCTCAATATAGAATTGGCAATAAGATAAGAAGAAGTAAGTTGAAAATAACTACTGAAAAACGATTTACAGCAAATTAATCAACAGAAATTTGGGAAATTCATGTGAGTCATTCGATTTCAAATCGGTGTAAATTGAATGCTCTTAATGATGAACAAAAAGGAAATTATTATGAGCAAGATATAATGAAAATAGATTTGTCAGATGTTTACCTATTTGAAAAATATTAAATGTGAAAGGTAATATAACATATGTTAAATGGTTAGGTTTTGATAATTTTCGCAATAGATGGGTAATGTAGGTAATGCAACTTTTTTAAAATGTTAAATAACAATTCGATATCCACAAAGACTTAGTGAAGGTAATTTGAAACATGTTTGGCATGGAAAATGACTTCAATATTCTTATGAAGTTTATTAAAATGTTAGTTATTTTTCTTATTAAATAGACGTTAATAAACGATTTATTAACAAAAAAATTTCATGATTTATTCTTAGTTGCTGGAATTGTGTGATTGTAATCAATGCTATTTATTAGATTTACATAACGATTTTTATGAATGTTGTTAAAATGTAAATATGAAAAAAGTACTTGGAATTTTAGTTTTATAGTTTAAGAAACATTTCCTGGTTTACTTACATCTTCACATAGTTGTTCTCATGAATACTCACACAAAATATTGCAATAATTTCGGTGGCAAACATTTCTTAAGTTTCATAATTAATTCTTATAAGTTCCTCACAAGTTGAATGTCGAGTTCTGATAATATCCATTTGATTTTGTAGATTTTTAAATTGTGCTCAAATAACATAATAAATATAATAAAATTGTTAAATTTTCATCAATTATTTTACAGCAAAATGTAGTAATAATGAACTTATTCAATCATTTATTTCGTTTATTATCCCCACTACATCAAGAAATATTTGCTTTATATCTTCAGTACTTTCAAATTTGAATTTAATTAAATATCCCAAGTGAGTTATTTTTTAATTCATTTTATATTCAAAATGTGTTCTAACAGGTGGTAGACTTCTTCTAAACCCACTCTTGAAAATTTTCTGCAAAAGGCATATTGGATTTCATAACTTTCATTAACAAGTATTGTATATGTATTAATACTTTTATATTGCATGATTTCAGTATTAATGAAATTTTCATTAGCTGTACAAAGTATTAGTTACACATGACATGATTACTATGACTTGTTTGATATTAAATATAAGTTTATTTTTTCTTAGATCCTCATTTATAAATAAAATAAATTAATTTTGGTATTTTAGCTCTGGTAAATTTATCTTATTGTTGAAAAATAAAATGATTTGTCCATTCTGCAGTCAAGCAAAAGTAATTCATAAAGAAATTGAAATTACAAAATGGAATAGTTTTTCGAAATCATGTTTTAATTATTGTAAAAGAAACAAATGAAAAGTACTTTATCATAATTGGCATATTAAAACACTTATTGGTGAAAAATATGAAATGCAAATTAAAAATATATTCTGAATATATTCACAACAGTGATCACTGAGAAGATGAGAAAGTAGCTAAAAAATATCGAAACATAAACAAAGAAAAAATTGTCGATCTTTTTCTGGAAAACCTGTTGGTAAATTTTATTTGAGGGGACATAAAGACTTACAATATCACAAAAAATAGTAACAAACTGATTAATTATTTAATTTTATTTAATCTTCTGTGTTTCTGTTTAAATCTCATGAGAAATCATTATCATTAACTTTTATTTTATTGTTTTTTAATTTATAATGACCATTTATTAATATATTAATTCAATCTTGAAAAGCAACATGTTTATTAACACCAGACCATAAACTAATTTTATTACATTCAACTGTATATAATCCATGAGTAAATGATATAATACATTGATTTTTCTAGATTGTTTTATTTTGTCAGCTAAACAATTTTTATAATTACTGCAAGTATTTTCATTTTTCACAATAGATTTCGAAAATTAAATTCATTTTCTTCCTTCTTTATCACCAATCTCATATGGATACATTTTCGATCTTAAGCTAACATGTAGTAACATAATATTTGAATCATTTTCATTTCTGATTTTTCTTTTTTGCCAAGTCCATAAATATTAACGTCTTGATAGTCACTTGTATGAAAATAGGTAATCATTAATTTTTAATCTGTATTGAAATCTTCAGTTCTTATACTGTAAATGAAAAAATCAGTATCCATATAACATAAATCTATATTTTCCGCATACTTGCCTTGCATAACATGTAAGAAAACCCATACACTTTTATTTTCGAAGTATCTGGAACACCCATTCCAATATAAATTTATTTATTGAATATTATTTTTATTTTATTCAAATGAACTGCAGTTAAATTTTCTGAAAATACAGTAGAATATTCATAAATTACTTTTAATCAAGTTTTAAAGGTGGTTTAAGGTATCTATAATGTAAATATATTTTGCTTTGTTATTTTAAGTGGTTACTAATTAATTTCATCCTTCTGGTGCTGAACGAAACTCTGATGGTAAAACGTGTAACTTTCTGGATATTCTATATCAACTTTTAAATGTATCCATATATATAATCATATGGCATTTTAAGTATTTTTTATAACAAAAACACACTTGTTCTATCAAACTGAATTTTTTAAATGGTAATAATTGAGTAATTTTCCAGCCATATAAATTATTTGCTACTAAATATGCAATATAATACAATTTTTTGTTTTTTTTAATTATTTCTATAAATTTGTTACTTGATTTTGCAATAGTTTTAATACTTTGAACAAATGCACCTTGTATTTGTTTTTGTAAGAAATCAAATCGTATCATAATGATGTAATCAATTTAATTTAAGTTTTGTCATTTTTAATGCAGAATCCAAAGACAATCCTAGTGCCGTAAAACCGACATGTAAAGTACCAAGATGGATCTGCTAAATTTAAAACATCATATATGTAACACATTTTGATTATTGAATTATATTTATAATATTCATCAGAAATACTATCTTTATTAATTCGTGAATAAAGTCTTCCTTTTTTGGGTAATTTAGTTACTTGTAATTTTACTTCAGGATCCATATATTCACTATTGGAAGATATTTCAAGTCATTGATTTTAATGCATCCAAAATTTTTAATATTAATCCATTTTATAAATATATACTAAAAGAAGTGAATATACGTTCATTGCTAATTCATTGTTAAAAAAATGATTGTCAATATTTGGTAAGATTTTGAATATAAACTGGATCATATTTAGGAAATATGGTAATTAAGATTGCAACATTTATGTGGACTTACTAAATATTTTCCTGTTGTATGACAATGATCTTTCACTTTATTTTATAAAAGATACATTCTATTTTACAAATATGAAACATCTCTGAATGTTTAAAAAATTTTATATATTCAATTTTCAATATTATTGCAATATTTCGTTCACATATTCTAGCAAATTCTCTTGATTCTTCTCTAAGATTTCAACGAAGTCTTTGCTGAATCTTTGAAAGTGTAGGTAACTGGACTTTTATAATCACCATGAGAATATTTAACGTAATACTACATGAAACTGGTAAATATTTTTGTTAATGGAAGATTTTAGGGATTTTTTTCATAAGTTTTAATATCTTTGAACAATCTTTCTAAACATACACAAACTGCAAAAGGAACCCTTATGAATTGTTAGAATTTTTAAATCAATTTTTTAATCTTTTTCAGTCAAATGCAGTTTTACTTCTTTATATTCTTTACAATCGTTTACATGAATGTCTCAGTTTTCTTCAAAATAAAGATAACTTGAACATCTATCACTAAGATAAATTCTTCCATTTGGTTCATTTCGGATAAACTAATTAAGCTACATGCATATACCCAATAATAAAGTGAATTATTTTCATATTTAATTAAAAGAAGAATTACTTGGGTTTCTTATTTAATTTGCATTTGGTATAGAGAATGTAGAATGCTTTTTTCTCTTCTTCATTGTTTTCATATGCTTAAACTTTATTTGAATTACATCATTTCTTTTCAGATTTTGGAATATCTGTCAACTGAACTGAAAAATTAATGTTTTTAAAAAAAATTCATGTAGTTCTAATCATAATAATTATTAAACCTATCCACACGATCCCTTGCTCAGTATATAGCTGACGTTATTGAAAAATTGAAACATATTTTGGCTTTGTTTTTTTGCATTAATGACGGTTTTTTTATCTTTAATTACTTTTGGTAAATCGATATAAGGAGAACAAAAATTCGAAAAGGTGTGTTAACGCTTAATTCCAAACTATCTATGCAAAATCAGGACCCAGTGCATTTCCTCTTTGCGTTTCCTCCATTTCAGTTCATAGTTTAAAATATGATTTTTCTCAATATTCTTCTAAATTTTTTGTTTGTAATAAAACTTGATTGGTTGAATTAACATTAAATTCTTGTATTTCTTCTTCTCTTTTAAAATTACAATAAAATCTCTTGGTAACTTTAATTGCTCTCCTTTGTATTAAAATATTCTTACTTTTGTGATTATTTCTTCTTTAATTTAAGTAATAAATTTTTGTGATTCAATATGATCATTATTGTTAGTTTTATAACTTATTATTCTTCATTTAAAAGTACAAAGTTGTATAAATTTGTTTAATGGATCTAAAAAAATATCCACTCTTCAGACCTGATAAATTTGATACCTGGTATATTGTTATGATATTTTTTTGTTAAAATTCCAGCTATTTTTCTACTACAAGTTTTTTAAAATATTTCGAATTATCGATAGTAATAATATTTTTCGCATTGTCATCATTATTAATTTTGGTCTCAGATCTATTGATAAGGTTGGGTAATTGTTGTTTATTAATATTGAATATTTTTTTAAATATTTTGTTTTACATATTTTAAGAAGATCATGTAATGGTTTATTTACTCAGATCATTATCGTTTATAATTTTCTCTATAAGATAAATTAAGGACTTTTGTAAGTTTGGAACAATTTTTGTTGTTGTTTTATGGATTTGAGTAAGCTGTTTTAAATTTTTTTTATTTCCTTCATTATCGTCCATCTACATCCACATCTTCATGATTATTGTTATATTCCCAATAAAGTGGCTGTTGGAGTGTTCATTGGACCACCTTCAAGCTGTCTCTCTACCATTCCACTGTAATATGGTGCACGGGAAAAAGGAGCTCTCAAATTTTTCTGTGTGAGCTCTGATTTCTCTGACTTTATCATTGTGATTATTTCTCCCTAAGTTGATTGGGGCCAACCTAATGTTTTCGCAACTGGAGGAAATAATGTGACTGAAATTTCATCAGAAGACCCTGTTGCAACGAAAAACGCCTTTGTTTTATTGATTGCCAATCCAATTCTTCTATCATGTTGGTGGCACAATCTCCCTTATTTGGCCATAATACAAAACAAGCCGCCCTTCTTTGTACTTTTTCGATGTCATATGTTAGCTACTGCGATCTGATTGAGATCCCACACTTCACAGCAGTACTCCAGAATGGGGCAGACAAGTGTGGTGTAAACAGTTTCTTTAGTAGAGCTGTTGCACCTTCTAAGTCAGTAGAGCCTTTGCACCTTTTAAGTGTTCTGCCAATGAATCGAAGTCTTTGCTTTGCTCTACCCACAACATTATCTATGTGATTGTTCAAATTTAGGTTATTTGTAATTGTAATCCCTAAGTATTTAATTCAATTTACAGCTTTCAGATTTGTGTGACTTATCGCATAATCGAAATTTAGTGGATTTCTTTTAGTACTCATGTGAATAACGTCATCCTTTTCTTTATTCAGGGCCAGTCGCCACTTTTTACGCCATACAGATTTCCTATCTAAATCATTTTGCAATTCATTGGTCATCTGGTGACTTTATAAAATGGCAAATGACAGTATCATCTGCAAACGATCTAAGACAGGTACTAAAATTGTCTCCTATACTGTTAATATAGAATAGAACACTAGAGGGCCCATAACACTTCCTTGGGGAGCGCCGGATATTACTTCTGTTTCACTCGTTGACTTACTATCTATTACTACAAACTGTGACCTTTCTGACAGGAAATCACGAATCCAGTCACACAACTGAGGCGATATTCCATAAGGACCCAGTTTGGTTAGAAGACGCTTGTGGGGAACGGTCTCGAAAGCCTTCTGAAAATCTAGAAATGTGGAATCAAATTGACATCTCCTGTCGATAGCACTTATCCATTCATGAGTATAAACTGCTAGTTGGGTTTCGCAAGAACGATATTTCTAAATGCATGCTGAATATGTGTCAATAGATCGTTTTCTTTGAGGTACTTCATAATGTTTGAGTGCAGTACATGTTCCAAAACCCTACTGCAAATCAACGTTAGTGATATGGGCTTGTAATTGCAATGGATTACTACTACTTCCGTTTTTGGGTATTGGTGTGACTTGAGCAATTTTCCATTCTTTAGGTACGGATTTTTCTGTGAGCGAGCAGTTGTATATAATTGCTAAATATGGAGCTATTGTATCAGGATACTCTGACAGGAAACTGATTGGTATACAATCTGGACCAGAAACCTTGCCTTTATTAAGTGATTTAAACTGCTTTGCGACACAAAATATATCTACTTCTATGTTTCTCATCTTGGCAATTGTTCTTGTTTGGAATTCAGGAATAATTACTTTGTCCTCTTTCAAGGAGTCTCGCATCTTGCCACTTATGTATGACCCGAATCTCTTTGGATTTTCTGCCTGATTTCAAGACAGAGTTTCGTTATGGAAATTATTAAAAGCATATAGCGTTGAATGATGCACTATATTTGGAACTTCTTTGAAACTTTGCCACTCTTGGGGATTTTGCTTTCTTTTAAATTTGGCATGTTCTTTTTTCGCTGCTTCTGCAACAGTGATCTGAGCCGTTTTGTGTACTATGGGGGATCAGTAGCATAACTTATTAATTTATGTGCTATATGTCGCTCAATTGCTGTCAATACTGTCCCTTTCAAGTCATTCCACATAGTTTCTACACTAACATGACTAGATCAGAAAGAGTGAAGGCTGTCTCTTAAAATGGCTTTAAGAGCATTTTTATCAACTTTTTGAAATAGATATGATTTGCGTACCTTTTTGATGGTTGTAGGTGTTACTGCATTCAGCCTGCTCACTTTCTTTGTGCAGGATTATTTGTTGCTGAGAGGTCAAGTATGCTTTTGCAGCCATTTATGCTTTGAGTTGGCTCATAAACTAATAGTTCAAAATATTTTTTTGATAAAGCATTCAGTACAATTTCAGATGAATTTTTATGCCTGCTGTAGGTTATAAACATAAAATTTTTCCAGCATATCAAGGGTAGGTTGAAGTCACCACCGACTATAACTGTATAAGTGGGTTGCCTATTTTAAATTAGACTCAATTTTCCTTTGAACTGTTCAGCAACTGTATCTTCTGAGTCAGGGGTCAGTAAAGCGATCCAGTTAATAGTTTAGTCCGATTTTCAATTATAACCTCTACGCATACTACTTTGCGGGAACTATTTACTTCAATTTCCCTACAAGGCATTCTGGTAGCATTAAATACTCCATCATCAACTGCATTTAATCTATCCTTTCTGAACACAGTTAGATCGTTTGACAAAATTTCATCTGATCTTATTTCCAGCTTTAGCCATCTTTCTGTACCTATAACTATTTGAGCTTCCATGCTCTCTATTAGGGGTTGGAGCTCTAGTTCTTTCCCAACAGAGCTACGACAATTTACAATACTGATCATTTCTAGAACTAACTTACTGTGTTTTACCTGTCCCCATTCAGAAAGACACTTTTTCTCTGGTTCCCTGAAACCCTCTAACCAAAAAACCGCCCAGTCCCTTCCACACAGACCCTGCTACCTGTGTAGCCACTTCCTGTGTACAGTGGACTCCTGACCTATTAAGTGGAACCCAGAAACCCACCAGCGAGTGGCGCAACCTACATGGTCGCAGAACCACCTGAGCCTCTGATTCAGATTCTCCACTCGGCTCTGCACCAAAGGACTACAGTCGATTTTCTATGGACTATCGTTATAATTGTTATTAATATTGTCAACAGGATTTACATTAAGATCGATTAAATTTTGTTTATCCAGTTTGAGGTGATTCATTAAATTTTCTGTGTTAGCAACTGATCGAAGTTCTTTTACATTTTTATATTTTAGTTCTCTCTTCTTCATTTCTTTCCATTTAAAATACTCAATACATTCCATTAGACATTCTCTAGTTACATTAGAACAGCCATTTTGTTTACAATAATTTTCTAAATGTTTGTAACACAATTCATACTTTCTTTCACTATAATTTTCTACATTTTTAAATAACTCAACTTTATAGTCTATTTTGTTTTGTTTGTATTTATATAGAATTTAATTCGATTGTTAGTTTTATTAAAACTTTTACCATTATAATGTATCTTTGGGATTTTAGGTCTGATGGTTCTAATTTATCAATAATAGAATTTATTAGATTTATAGATTTTTAAATGAGAAAATAAAAATTTGCTTCTCTCAATACAGGCAAATGAATATTAATGATTCTTATTGATGAAGAATAAAATTTATTAGCTTTGAAAATATTTAAATGAGAAAATTGAATTTCGATTTTGGATATAGGAAAACGAGATGTTTTGATTGGGGAAAAGTGCAAAATTAGATTCTTGGTTGGCAACCTGGAATTTTTACACCAAGATGGTCTTTGGTCCACAACTCTCTCCAATATAATACTTAAAAATAATAGAGGATAGAGTATCACTGTAGAAGAGCTTATAAGATTTAGAAACCTTTGTAGATATAGTCATGGTATGCCGATCTGAGTGCCACTTAACTACAGGAGTAGATGGAGCTTACACATGGAGAACAGATTTGGATAAAGGAGGAGTTGTTACACATATTAAAACAGAACCATATATATATATGTATATATATATATATATATATATATATATATATATATATATATATATATATATATATATATAGAGAGAGAGAGAGAGAGAGAGAGAGAGAGATAAGTAGGTTTCATAGGGGTCACTACAGAGCAGTCTGAGATTGTGAATTAATCCTGAAAAATAATTCACTTTTAATTGTGACTCTATATAAATCTCTCTGGGAAATTTTGAACTGCTTATGAGGAAGCTGGGTTCTTTTGCATTCTTTAATTACTCCTTTTTTGTGTTCGTGACTATATCATGCTTATTTAATTTGAAGTCTTGATCTGAAGCCTCTTCATTATTTAGTCCTCAGGTGTTCCGTCTACTTACCTTAATCGTTCTAAAAACGCCAAGTCTCTTGCCCTTTTGTTGACTAGTTCATCATCTTTTAAATCCGTCTGGCCTTCTCTTTACATGGAGTAAGTGTGGATGTCCCTTAGCAGAGCAATGAGGCCTGATGAACTGCTCAATTTTTTGTTACATTTTTCTTCTTTTAGGGGAGTTGAACTATGCACAATCGTCAGAGTCTCAACTACCACGAATTTCTTGCTAGACCAGAAAGGGTTGCCTGTTACACCATCTTCGTCGCATCAGAGTCCCTCTCTTCCATCATCATAGCCGTTTCCGTCTTTGTCGTCACTCTGACCAGCGGCCACTAAGAGGTAGTGTCGTTTGCCGTGAAGGATTAGCCGAGCGGTCTAAGGCGCGGCAGTCATGGACTGTGCGGCTATTCCTGATGGAGGTTCCAGTACTCCCTTGGGCATGGGTGTGTGTCTTTGTCCTTAGGATAATTTAGGTTAAGTAGTGTGTAAGCTTAGGGACTGATGACCTTAGCAGTTATGTCCCATAAGATTTCACACACATTGGAACACTTGTAGTGTCGTTTGGAATCAGGTGATCCCCCTTTCCTGAACTAGGCTTGGAACTAGTTATGCTGTTGATGTATATTCTCGCCAAGGAAAGTCTAATAAAATCAAACATCTGCCTTACTTTGAGTAAAACATTTCTAAGAATGCCTGTAGCACTGCATTATATTGTAGTGAACCATGACATGTGGTAAACCTGGAGAGGAAATGGTGAAAGCATTTGAGATGTTGATATTAGGTGGACTGATTAGAAATGCAGAGATCCTCCGCAGATTTGATAAGGAAAATTTTAAAAGCAATGTTGAGAAGTAGGGACAGATGATGGAATATGTGTTAAAGACATCGAGGAATAACGTCCAAGGTACTAGAGGGAGACGTAGAGGATACACGCTGTAGAAGAAGACAGATACTGGAATACATCCAACAAATAATTCAGGACGTCTTTGAGGGGGGCAGGGAAAAGCACTGAAAGTTTTGGCATGAGAACTCCATGGTTTTGTTGAGTTGCAAAATCCCCAAAGCTTGACGTGCCTAATTCGGATCTCCAAGAAGGGTTGGGGGGGGGGGGGGTGAGGGGGCAGGACTGAGAGGAGTCTTTAGATCAACATCATAGAGAAAATTACACCTGAACTTGTAGAAAAGATTGCAACATGTTATGACTAATTCTAACGGGAAAATTTGCCATGAGCAGAATGAGAAACGAGCACAGATTACCTGGATATTCTTGGTCTTGGTATGAATCACTGGAGAGAAACTGACATTTCGTAACCCAGGGAAGGATCACTGTGTAATTTTCAGGGAGTAGTGAGCAAAACAGAAGTGGTGTTGCAGTATCATTCCTAGAAATACAAGTAACTGTTTTACCAGCTATAAACCAGTTAATGACAGAATCATTTCTATCGAATTGAATGGTTCTTCAGGTAAACTCAACATCATGCCGATCTATGCTCCAGCGTCGGACAAAGGGATGCAAGAGTTCTATGAATAACTGGAACAAGTCTTTAGTAACATCTGTAACTAAGAACAGCCAATAATTCGAGGAGATTTCAGTGCAAAACTTGATGGTAGTACCCAAGACTTGCACTTACAATCTGTGGTTACAACTGATAATTCAAGTGAGAACAATGAACGAGGCAGGTACTTGTAGTATTACTGCGAAAGAAACGACGTGTATATTTGTACCACTATTTTCCAGCATGACCCAAGACGACTGTAAACCTGGATATCAACTGGTGATAGATTTAGAAACCAGAATGATTTAATCCTGGGGCAAAGATTTTGGTCTTGGATTGTGAGACCATTCCTGGGGCTGACTATGGAAGTGAGCACAATCTGCTGCCTATGATATTGCAGATAAAGCTCAACACCACGAAGAAGACCATAGAAAGACATTTAAGACTCGCAATCAAGGAACAGATTTGGCAAACATGAAAGACAAAACATTAGGGGGCCCTTAGCCAGCAGTGGAGGTGAACTTATTGAAATATTAACAAAATTAACGAAAATTACTCTATCATATGGATGAGACATCAAATCAGCAATTCAAAACTCATGACAATTGATCGGTGTGCACAGATCCAACTCACTAGTCGATGAAAGGAATTGGAAGTCCTGCATTCTTTCATTTATCTTTGGTTAAACATCTGCGACAGGGGAAGTTGTGAAGATGAGATCAGAAGACGGATCACACTGAGCGATTGAATTTGAAGAACTCACCCAAAGATGAGAGAACAGAGTGATATCGAATGGCACAAAAATCTGGCTTGTTGACACACTCATGTTTTCCGTATTCTGTTATGTCTGAGAAACATGGACTGTTAAGGCGAGGGACAAGCAGTGTACTGATGTATTTGAGCTTTAATGATAGCGCTGAATGCTGTTCACAATATGGATCGAAACTCAGTATATCTATGTGCTTTCTTCTCGTGCCAGCCGAACGTTTCTCCAGTTATTTGGCCACATTGTGAGGAGATACTGAGGAAATCTAGAGAAAGTATTGGAGATACTGAGGATATCTAGAGAAAATATTCATGGACGAAAAGATTGAAGGCAAGAGACCGAGGACACACCAAATCAAGAAGGCCTCTGGCCCACCTCTTCCCTGGGACCCAAGCCGTTAATTCATAGGGTCACTGTGCTCAGTAATGGGTACAACGACCTGTGATGAATTGACGACATAGGGTGGAAGTGCTACTCCTAGAAGAAGAGGTTGGCACGAGAAAGCACTTCGTGTCAGTTACCATCACGCCAGTCTCGGGACTGAAAGCCCATCCGAGAAAATCGTACCAATTCAATCCACATAACATTAACAGAGTTTATTTCCTTATCAGTTTATCCATATATGCAGGATGCTGATCCAGCATGAAATTAAAGAAAAGTCGTTGCAGCTTCTTAATTAGAACTTTATTACCGCCACATAACCGTTTTCGGCCTTTATATTAAACCAGTATGAAACATAACTGAATATTATGCTGTATAGAAGCAACATTGCTTCACTGTAACACAGCTTTTAGATACACGTAATAATGGCCTAATACGAGGGGGTGCTTTAAAGTAATGCCGAACCGAATGTCTTATGTGAAAACTGATAACGACTTTTAAATAACACAAACGTTATCAACAGTCTACTTCTTTATTTTTCAGATCTGTATATTTATTTCTAGACATAGAGAGCCTGGCGACGAACACATTTCTCTCAACAAGATACCATTTTATTGATACCGTCACTCTAGAATGTTTGTCTTGCAGGCGGAGCACATCGTCATCTCGGCTTGGACCGCTTGGTCAGTATCAAACTCAAGTTCTCAAAGGTGTTCTTTACGTTATGGAAAGATGAAAATCTGATGGAGCCAAGTAGGCGCTTCATGGAGTACGATCGATGAGAGCGAACCAATGGCCCATGATTGCTGCAGACGTTCCAGCTGTCTTGTGTTTGCTGGCATCTTCTTGATGAAGAGATAGTGCTCCATGTGTGGATGAACTCTTTCAAATCGAAACTCGATTACAGCACGCTGTTTCTCACGCACTGACATAGTTACGTTACACACAGCCATATTACACTGTGAAATTCTGAGTCCTCCAGCGGCAAAGAGCTGCAAATACGTATGGACGAAGAGTAAAGATGTAGTGTGTTAACAGTGCATGTTTCATTTAGAAAAGCCTTACGAGTTTTCGCATAAAAATTCGGAGGCACTGTTTCTCAGCATGCCCTTGTAGAAAGTCCTAAAATCATCGTGTGGACTTAACCAAGTTCTGATTACGTAAATGGAGTGGCTTCTCTTTAATTTATTTCCTTAGTCAGCAGCCCAGCGTTCGCTGTAGTTTTTCTACAAAATATCAACATTTGCTTTGCATAATCTAATGAGCCTGTGATTTATCACATGTTATCTGAAAGCACAAATATTTAAACTTCATGACTTGGTTAGTAACTGTTCTCTAAAATTCATCTTGGGTGCCTGTTATAAACGTTTCCATAATAGGCAATGTCTAGTTATTCATTACTTCAGCATGTACTTAGCAGCAAGTGGGGTAATGTTAAGCTCTACTATTGGAACATTGACTGCTTTTACTCTTCTTAAGCCAGGACATATGGTAGTTTCCTTCCATTCGCCAGTATCTAGTAAACATATATTTATAAAATTTATTATTCTATGGATAGAAGCGTTCGAAGAATATTTAATAACATGCATGTGTCTCAGGTTAAGGTATCCCTCTGTCGTTATATTCATTAGTTACCTTTGGAAATTCATATTTTGTGGTACTGTAAATAGAATTTGTTGCTGGGGTCAGTACGGGTGTTATCCCTACACAAATTATCAACAATTTTTTTTTAAGTTGTCTATCCATTCTGATTATAAACTTAGGATTTCGTGGTATCAAATTTGACAAATTTCTACTGTGTTGCGCTGCAGTGCCACGCTTGTATAAGGCATTTCCGATTCTCGTGCCTGCTTAGTTTGCACGAAAAAATGGTTGAAATGGCGTACACGTCCAGATGATGTTCTGGTACAGGTTGCGTACTTCTCAGGCTTCTATCTTTTAGCATGGTCTGTGGTACCTGCAAGAGAATGCTGAGGTAAATATTCTATCGAATAAATATGTAATATTTCATAAACTGAAGCCAAATGAAAACTAGCAAATCCACCTATGTTTAAGACAAAACGAGTTTTTCCGGGGTGTTCATACATGGATTTATCACTGATGTTCCTTTAAGCGAAAGTAAAGTTTAAAAAACTATTTGAGCCATGACAGTTCTGTTTATCACTCGCAGGCTATTTTGTGATCTTTAGATAGAGTTTGGCTGGCCGTGATTGGGGAATAGTTAGAGAGAGGGCGAGAGAGGTGCGAGTGGCAGAGAGGGTAGGGAGGCCACGGGAGACAGAGGGAGCTCCACGATGTGGAAGGAGGAGAGGTCTGCCCCAGACTACCAGCCGATGCGGCGGCTGGCGGGTGCCGACCAGAGGAAAGGAAGCGCGCGGCAGTCAGCCAACTGCTGCCTTTGTGTCGGCGTGTGGGGTGTTGAGACGTCAGTAACGCCGCAGGGAGGAGAGACGGCCTTCTGGTTCTCCCTTTCCATCCAGGACTTCTCGGCATCGCCTATCACTGATTCCAGTTCCTGAATCTGGAGAGGCATTTGTCTGATGCTAGCATGTTTGTGTGTAAATGAGGACGGCCTGTACTATTTGAACGGCCCAATAAGCCAGTGGTTGAGATAGTCAATGTTACGAGAGAGGTACATTTGTAGTGAAATTGTTATATCATCGTGACCGTTAAGCTGCTTGCAGTGTCTGTATAAGTCTGTTATTCCAGTGTTAAGATTTGTAGCCTTTGTTAACATTCGGGAACGAAGTTATTTTCTTCTTTGTGGTTTGAATTTTCCCATCACAGTCTAAAGATTGCTAATATCTAAAATGGCTGTCCTACGAACTATTATAGCGACTTAATTGTCATTTCCTTTTAGCTTAATTGGTCTTCATTCAACGTACAAAGTTGTTCAACCCTGTAATAAACAAATTATTATTTTAGAAGTTTAGTCTTTAGTAGTTCATTTCGAACTGTCGGCCTGTGTCTCTGCCCAGTTAACAGGCAAGCGTTTCCTGCTGTTTTTCGCTGTCCTGTTTGGCCACGTGCGTAGCGGTGTTTCCTGTGTTTGAAACGGTCTAGCCATCGCATGTCGGTCTCCTAATTGCTCTGGTTCGGAGAGGTACCTAACAATTTCATATAATGCTGTGTCTCATTACTTAAACATATTTGACTTTATATGTGTAGCTGTTAACATTGTCATTTGATAACGTATTTAATATTGGCTAGGTAACGCTCAGTTCAACAGCTGATTTGCCGGCCGGAGTGGCCGAGCGGTTAAAGGCGCTACAGTCTGGAACCGCACGACCGCTACGGTCGCAGGTTCGAATCCTGCCTCGGGCATGGATGTGTGTGATGTCCTTAGGTTAGTTAGGTTTAAGTAGTTCTAAGTTCTAGGGGACTTATGACCACAGCAGTTGAGACCCATAGTGCTCAGAGCCATTTGAACAGCTGATTTCAAAACAATAACTGTTAGGTTTTGTACGCCTGGGGATAAATGTGATGTGACAGTTACATGAAATGAGTGAATCGATTTGTAACCAAGTTTTAATTTTATAATTCCGCATTAGAAACTTTGCTAATTAATTATTTTTGCCACATTTTAGGACAAGTCTTTCATTTCAGCTCAAACGTCATAAAAACTTCATAACTTCATACCTTTTATACTAACTTCAGGAACTTCCAGAGGTACCCAGGAATACATGAAATGGCATTGGAGATAAAGAAACACAATTTTATAGAAATGTATGTCAGTTCTCCTCAGGATGTTCTTCACATCTTCTCCAAATTTCGTCACTTTTTCCTACTTATTCTTGATTTTACTGTGCTATATTAATATTAATGGCAATTATGAGTAGTGTTTTTGTAAATGGAGAGTACGTTTCGTCTGTTTGTGACTAGGTGCAATAGGTTAATTTCTATTATTGTTGAACTGTTCTTTTTCCTTCACAGCAGATACACGAGGTGTGAAGTAGATTGTAGTTTCTGATGTTGCGTTTGTTTTTAAGTCTCCTTATAATTTATCAGTAGAGATAGTTCGGCGATGTAATACTTAATTATGCTTTATGTAACCATATTTGACAAAAATCAACTCTGCCATTCTTTCGAAGTAAAAAGTGTGTTATGATGGTATAAATTTCACAACAATAATATAAAAATAATATTCTTGTTATCAAATATCGCTAAGCAGGCAGTCACTGTACCTGTGGGCCAGAAAGTGAGCAACAAGGTGGTGTAGGTGGTCACTACGGAGACGAAAGCAGCGACGAGGCTCAACCGAACGGACAGTACCCCCAGCAGGTTGACCACGGGGCGTCCAGAGGACACCTGCCGCACCAGCAGCCGCAACTCGCGGTGGGCGGCGCCGCCCACCCGCCGGCCTTCCAACAGCAGCTGCGAGCACAGCCTCAGCGTGCGTTTTGATTCAGTCTCTGCCAAGTGAGCAGGAATTATCACTACAGCAAGTGCGATTAAATTTAAAATTAGTCTGAGAAAGGAATGGCTGGGATGAATATGGATCACACCTAGAACCAGTCCATTTGTTGCAATGAAGTAAATCTGCATTATAGTAGCCAGGGACATTTCTGTGAAGAAAACTATTAGAAATCTCTCATGCAGAGAAGAGATCACCACTGATAGTTGACAGAGATTCGAATATGCCCGTCTAAGCGAGCGCACGTCGGACGGATTCTTGATAAGTTTCTCAGGTTGAAGCGGGCGTCTCCTTGACGAAGCACTGTTTGTAGCACGCATCTCCCTTCTCATCTCAAATACACCAACATTCAGGAGCGAGAGCCTTTGCCTGATCACCAGCAGGAGGTTTGCAAACCTTAAAAGCGTTAGTATAGTTGCCCCTGCACTGAACACAGTGAGTATTCCTGCTATTCTTATATGCATATCAAACTGAGCACCAAATATGTTACGCAACATTGTACAAAAATAACAGAATAAATAAAGCAATTGCAGCTTCACCAACTTTCCCGCCAGTGTACCCAGTTGCCCAGCATGCTTCGTAAGAATTCTGTCACATGACGTAATCAGCTCAAGAATTTTTTCGAACTGTTTCCTACCACACAGTATATCAGAGGCGACCGAAATCATGGCCATAAATGAATAATTCGAAGCGGCTACAACAAATACAGCAGTTATTGCCGGATAACTGTGTATGGAACGAGAACAGATGTATGGAACGGCGCAGCCAGAAATCAGCTGTGCCGTACTGGCAAAGGCCACTACGATGGAGTCCCATCTCGATCTCTTCAGTGATGCGGCCGTCACGTCAACCGTGAATGGCATCAGACCAACTAATTTGCATATCACGTGGAACGGTTTGCTGACCAAAAGCAGTTGCTTAGTAATTGATGGAACTAGAGTGTTGGACTCATCTACTGTTGCCATCTGTAAAAGGAAACACACAGCTCAGTACAGATGAAGCATATAGATAAATAGAAGTCGCTCGCCCCGTCTATAGCTAATATATGTATGCATCCTCACCCACCATCGTATGTTGTTATAGTTCTCGTTCAATCGTCCACTTAAATTTTCAATTTCCATTATCAGTAACTATTTTTCTTGAATGTGCCATGTCTTGCTACAGTACGGATAAAATATGAAACGTATCAGTAAAGCTTTCCTTCAGCTCACTGATTTGAATTGCTTTGTGATGACGAACTGAACACGTTTGTTTAAAAACAGGTCGCAGCTCGGATCCGAAAATAGCACATGATGAAGTAGGAGGTGTATTGGAACTTACATAGATTTAACTTTATGGGTATGTTTTACACTTTTTTCTGTCAATTTATATTCCATTCATTCGTTTTAGTAGTTAACCCCCCTCCACCTCCCCCCCCCCCCCATAAACCACAGACCTTTGCGTTGGTGGAGAGGCTTGCGTGCCTCATCGATACAGATAGCCGTACCGTAGGTGAAACCGCAACGGAGGGGTATCTGTTGAGAGGCCAGTCAAACGTGTGGTTCCTGAAGCGGGGCAGTAGCCTTTTCAGTAGTTGCATGGGCAACAGTCTGGATGATTGACTGATCTGACCTTGTAACACTAACCAAAATAGCCTTGCTGTTCTGGTACTGCGAACGACTGAAAGCAAGGGGAAACTACAGCCGTAATTTTTCCCGAGGGCATGCAGCTTTACTGTATGATTAAATGATGATGGCGTCCTCTTGGGTAAAATATTCCGGAGGTAAAATAGTCCCCCATTCGGACCTCCGGGCGGGGACTACTCAGGAGGATGTTGTTATCAGGAGAAAGAAAACTGGCGTTCTACGGATCGGAGCGTGGAATGTCCCTTAATCGGGCAGGTAGGCTATAAAATTTAAAAAGGGAAATAGATAGGTTAAAGTTAGATATAGTGGGAATTAGTGAAGTTTGTTGGCAGGAGGAACAAGACTTTTGGTCAGGTGAATACAGGGTTATAAATACAAAATCAAATAGGGGTAATGCAGGAGTAGGTTTAATAATGAATAAAAATAGGAGTACGGGTAAGCTACTACAAACAGCATAGTGAACGCATTATTGTGATCAAGATAGACATGAAGCCACGCCTACTACAGTAGTACAAGTTTATATGCCAACTAGCTCTGCAGATGACGAAGAAATTGATGAAATGTATGAGGAGATAAAAGAAATTATTCAAATAGTGAAGGGAGACGAAAATTTAATAGTCATGGGTGACTGGAATTCAAACGTAGGAAAAGGGAGAGAAGGAAACATAGTCTGTGAATACGGATTGGGGATAATAAATGAAAGAGGAAGCCATCTGGTAGAATTTTGCGCAGAGCATAACTTAATCATAGCTAACACTTGGTTTAAGAATCATGAAAGAAGGTTGTATACATGGAAGAATCCTGGAGATACTAGAAGGTATCAGATAGATTATATAATGGTAAGACAGATTTAGGAACCAGGTTTTAAATTGTAAGACATTTCCAGGTGCAGATGTGGACTCTGACCACAATCTATCGGTTATGAACTGTAGATTAAAACTGAAGAAACTGCAAAAAGGTGGAAATTTAAAGAGATGGGACCTGGATAAACTGACTAAACCAGAGGTTGTACAGAGTTTCAGGGACAGCATAAGGGAACAGTTGACAGGAATGGGGGAAAGAAATACAGTAGAAGAAGAATGGGTAGCTTTGAGGGATGAAGTAGTGAAGGCATCAGAGGAACAAGTAGGTAAAAAGACGAGGGCTAGTAGAAATCCCTGTGTAACAGAATATATATTGAATTTCATTGATGAAAGGAGAAAATAAAAAATGCAGTAAATGAAGCAGGCAAAAAGGAATACAAACGTCTCAAAAATGAGATCGACAGGAAGTGCAAAATGGCTAAGCAGGGATGGCTAGAGGACAAATGTAAGGATGTAGAGGCTTATCTCACTGGGGGTAAAATAGATACTGCGTATAGGAAAATTAAAGAGACCTTTGGAGAAAAGAGAACGACTTGTACGAATATCAAGAGCTCAGATGGAAACCCAGTTATAAGCAAAGAAGGGAAAGCAGAAACGTGAAAGGAGTATATAGAGGGTCTATACAAGGGCGATGTACTTGAGGACAATATTATGGAAATGGAGGAGGATGTAGATGAAGATGAAATGGGAGATACGATACTGCATGAAGAGTTGGAAAGAGCACTGAAAGACCTGATCGAAACAAGGCCCCCGGAGTAGACAACATTCCATTGGAACTACTGGCAGCCTTGGGAGAGCCAGTCCTGACAAAACTCTACCATCTGGTGAGTAAGATGTATGAAACAGGCGAAATACCCACAGACTTCAAGAAGAATATAATAATTCCAATCCCAAAGAAAGCAGGTATTGACAGATGTCAAAATTACCGAACAATCAGTTTAATAAACCACTGCTGCAAAATTCTAACACGAATTCTTTACAGACGAATGGAAAAACTAGTAGAAGCCGACCTCAGGGAAGAGCAGTTTGGATTCCAAAGAAATACTGGAACACGTGAGGCAATACTGACCTTACGACTTATCTTAGAAGAAAGCTTAAGGGAAGGCAAACCGACGTTTCCAGAATTTGTAGACTTAGAGAAAGTTTTTGACAATGTTGACTGGAAAACTCTCTTTCAAATTCTAAAGGTGGCAGGGGTAAAATACAGGGAGCGAAAGGCTATTTACAATTTGTACAGAAAGCAGATGGCAGTTATAAGAGTCGAGGGGTATGAAAGGGAAGCAGTGGTTGGGAAGGGAGTGAGACAGGGTTGTAGCCTATCCCCGATGTGATTCAATCCGTATATTGAGCAATCAATAAAGGAAACAAAAGAAAAGTTTGGAGTAGGAATTAAAATCAATGGAGAAGAAATAAAAACTGTGAGGTTCGCCGATGACATTGTAATTCTGTCAGAGACAGCAAAGGACTTGGAAAATCAGTTGAACGGAATGGACAGTGTCTTGAAAGGAGGGTATAAGATGATCATCAACAAAAGGAGAACTAGGATAATGAAATGCAGTCTAATTAAGTCGGTTGATGCTGAGGGAATTAGATTAGGAAATGAGATACTTAATGTAGTAAAGGAGTTTTGCTGTTTGGGGAGCAAAATAACTGATGATGGTGGAAGTAGAGAGGATGTAAAATGTAGACTGGCAATGGCAAGGAAAGCATTTCTGAAGATGAAAAATTTGTTAACATGGAGCATTGATTAAAGTGTCAGGAAGTCGTTTCTGAAAGTACTTGTATGGAGTATAGCCATGTATGGAAGTGAAACGTGGACGATAAATAGTTTAGACAAGAAGAGAATAGAAGCTTTCCAAATGTGGTGCTACAGAAGAATGGTGAAGATTAGATGGGTAGATCACATAACTAATGAGGAGGTATTGAACAGAATTGGGGAGAAGAGGAGCTTGTGGCATAACTTGACTAGAAGAAGGGATCGGTTGGTAGGATATGTTCTGAGACATCGAGGGATCACCAATTTAGTATTGGAGGGCAGCGTGGAGGGTAAAAATCGTAGAGGGAGACCAAGAGATGAATACACTAAGCAGATTCAGAAGGATGTAAGGTGCAGTAGGTACTGGGAGAAGAAGAAGCTTGCACAGGATAGAGAAGCAGGGAGAGCTGCATCAAACCAGTCTCAGGACTGAAGACCACAACAAGAACAACAAGTAGTTTACGGCAAAGATTAAAATGCCTGCCTGCAGCAGTCAAGCCTGTGGAGCTAGCAAGAAAAGATGAAGAACATTAATTTCATTTATGTTTGTAAAAACTACTATCGGATGTTTCATCGATCTTGTACCTGTCTCTTTTTTCTTGCCCATGATAGAGAGAGGGGATGTCAATTTCTGTATAGTTCACTAATAATGAAAAACACATGAATTGTTGTAGTATGAAGTCAACTTCTTTGCTACACTCATGGTCATAAATCAAGGAGCTCTGATGGGCGGTTTACGGGTTTAAGTCACCTCGGGGTATGACCATGCGGTGCATTTGATGTATGGTCGTCGCACGGTGGCGCTGGCAGCAGTCCACATACGCGGAGATGTGTTGGTACACGTTAGAGTGCGGTGCAGCGAGTAAGTGTTCAGATGTTTTCAGACGTGCTAGTGGTGACTGTGTGTTGAAAATGGCTCAACGAACACAAATTGAAGATGTTATGAGGGGTAGAATACTAGGCCGACTGGAGGCTGGTCAAACACAGCAGGTCGTAGCACGGGCCGTCTGTGTGCCACAGAGTGTGATCTCAAGATTATGGCAACGATTCCAGCAGACAGGAAACGTGTCCAGGCGCTGCAGTACGGGACGTCCACAGTGTACAACACCATTAGTACTCGCAGACGGCCACGGAGTACTGCAGGTAGCCTTGTTCGGGACCTTACCACAGCCACTGGAACAGTTGACTCCATACACACAGTCTACAAACGACTGAACAGACACGGTTTATTCGCCCGGAGACCTGCAAGGTGCATTCCACTGAGCCCTGGTCACAGGAGAACCCATAAAACCTGGTGTCAAGAACACAGTACATGGTCATTGGAACAGTGGTCCCAGGTTATGTTCACGGACGTGACCAGGTATAGTCTGAACAGTGATTCTCACCGGGTTTTCATCTGGCGTGAACCAGGAACCACATACCAACGCCTCAATGTCGTTGAAAGGGACATGCATGGAGGTCATGGTTAGATGCTTTGGGGTGGGATTATGATTGGTGTACGTCTTTGACAGAGAAAATGTAACAGGTCAAGTGTACCGGGATGTCATTTTGCACCAGTACGTCCGCCTTTTCAGGGGTGCTGTGGATCCCACCTTCCTCCTGATGGGTGATAACACACGGCCCCACCGAGCTGCCATCGTGGAGTATTTTGAAACAGATGATATCAGGCGAATGGAGTGGCCTGCCTGTTCTCTAGACCTAAATTCCATCGAGCACGTCTGAGATGCTCTCGGTCGTGGTATCGCTGCACGTCTTCTAACCCCTAGGACACTTCAGGAGCTCCGACAGGCACTGGTGCAAGAATGGGAGGCTATACCCTAGCAGCTGCTCGACCACTTGATCCAGAGTATGCCAAACCGTTGTGCGGCCTGTGTACTGTCGGGACGGTTTTCTCAACTTATCACCAATACCGTGGACTTACAGATCTGCGTCGTGTGTTTTTCCCTATGTGCCTATGCTATTAGCGCCGGTATTGTGTGGTGCCACGCTGTGTGGCACCACATTCTGCAATTATCCTTAATTTATGAGCATGAGTGTAGTTCCTTCTCTCACTGAGTTACCGGTATCCCTAAGCAGGAAATTTATGCAGAGCAAGCTGGACACGTAACGTTGCCTTCAGAGAAGAACAGGAGGTTAATAACTTCAAGAGACGAAGAACTGCCATCTCACAATCCAGTATTATAGACAATGGGATATTTCGGCCCCTCATGAAACGTCCATCGTTGACTAAGTGGAAGGACTCGACCTTGGGGGAGGGAAAACTTCATTCCCCACTCACCTTTTATTACACACAAAGTTTTATTCATGTAAACAATTAATACAAGAAACAATTATAGTGAAAATAATTTTCCAAAGGAATGGTTACCAGATATCTAAATAGGCATAACTTAGCCCTTGAGACAATAATTTTGATATAGATTAAGTCGGTAAAAGCAACAAACTAGGATTAAATAACAACTCTCTGAACAGCTTGCCGTTACGGTGATTATTGTACCAAGAATAACAGTAGAACGACTGGTATCAATCGTTACAAGTCAAACGGCAGAAGCCAAATTACTTAATGCAAATTTCATGGGTTTATAGTAATGCGATTACGGAAAATGCTTTCGATGCTAGAAGACAAATTGAACAGTGACGAAATTGACTTACAAACAATAAAAGTTACGCTTGGCAAATGCATTCATAACTAAATAAATAGAATCAGCAACTTTAAATATAAAAAACCTAAATATGAAACACAATTTAGCTGACGCCTGAGAAAAATAGGCAGTAGTTACATACACAGAAATTCTTTTTGAATTTGTGAACCTTGGACCGATACACGACACTTATAAATATGTCTGAAATCCAGGTGCAGGCCAGGTACAGACACGAACGCCGTACACAGCAGGTAGCATGGGCAACGGCCAGTTGTCCCGCAAGTCCACCAGCTGTCGGCCCGACCAATAGTCCAAGGTACACAAGTCTCAGGCCCACTTCGTCTCACACATAATCCGTCAAACAGTATTAACTTTATAACATACAACAGGGTGTACATGGAGCATAAACAGAACGTTAGATCTATTAAATGAGAAAGGCACGCAAGGCGCGAAGGCTCAGAGACATAATAAATCGTAAGACATTATGATCCAATAAGTCGCGCGTCCCAATACGATAACGAATGCGCTACAACTTAAACTCGTTAAATAAATAACCCTACCTTTATGAACTTAAAGCTGCGCACTTAGAGCAATATTAGATAAAACAATACCGTACTAGCACAAAAACACGGTAAAGAAATTGTCACTGCCTCCAAGGAGTAAGCAGTTCACACTCAAACCCCAAGTATATAAAATAAGAAATTCAAATCACACTACCTAAGATTACGTGAAGGAAAGGCATAAAATGATAAATTAACCTTACAATAATCACACTTCCTTGATGGACCCAAACATTCGAGACTCTGCAGAAAGATCTTGCAGAAGGACGATGCACTGGCGCACAGACCTGTTCGATGACACACAGTGCTTTCTGAAACAGACCACACACTAAGATTAGGAAATAATACACGGTAAGCCCCAACGTTTAAACGGTAAACCGTAATATCGGTGCAACCAGACGCCAGCACGACTTACTACAGTCAGAACGACACAACAAGTTTCGTAGCGGTGAACCACAAGATAAATTGTACACAGAGACTCGTGATTCAGAATATGTCTCGGGTTCATCACACTTGCAACATGGAGGGCAGAAAATATGTATTCAACAAATGACGTAAATACAGTGGTATCAGCTTATTGCGTCAGTTGAATTCCGTGTCCAACAGCATCAGAAAGGTGGGTCACAAGGACCTCCAACAACATGTATCGGCTAACGACCACCAAACTTCTTCGCTACGCAGTTGTATAACTATGTTTATGGCCGGATTGGGGGCAAATTTTGAGTTTGATTTAAAGAGGATTATTGCTCTTTCTACTTTGAGACAGCCAAAACGCGGCGATACAACCAGCGCCGACCCCAGTGGACGTTTTCATTGTGACAGTATTCGCCGCCAAGGTTACCCCTCGTATCCACTACCAACCACACGCTCTTACTAACTGTCCCTCACTCCGCACGTTCGTTCGGCCCATCATCTCTCCCCGTGCGCGCCACCGCGCGACCGCATGACGAACGTCGAAAGGGTACGGCCCCTATAGGAGAATCTATAGGACGAAAGCCGGCGCTGCTCATTTATATGTTACACATTTTTATTACACACGAAGAATGATAAGCATCACATTCTGAAGTGCGCGTCGCTGTGCGTAAAATAGCTGAGACACATGCTCCCGAATGAACTCACTATTGTTGCGCCTCTCGCGTGGTGCCAGCAAATTCACACCGTAGTTATTATTATTAAAATTATTAATTAAACAGTAGAATCGGCTCCGTTCCCAGGACGGTACGAGATAGATGAGATACGTGCAATAATTAAATGATATGAAACATGTTGTGTAACGTGCTATTGTACTAACTGTTTTCTTTTTGCTTTGTCTTGTGATTAGACATACTCTAGAGAAAGCCAAGGGCAAACATCGCGTGGTAAGCATAAATTACTGATGATTAATTGGAGAAATAGTAACAACAACTTCTAAAAAGACTATGTATAAGGTAGAAAAGAACTTCAACTTACAGGTCTCATGACTGCCCTCGGTAATGCCTTGATCAAACGTTATGTCATTACATTACCCTATCCAGTCATAAATTTGAATCATTTTTTAAACAATAGAGATTCGCGCTAACATTGATGAATTTACACATCCACATATTTAAAGTAAAAAGATATCTGTGTAACAAGAAAAATGGTATGTTAGTTAACCATGGAACGACTACATTCTTTGTTTATAACTTATTGTTAACTTTCTTTTCCAGGCAACAATGCAAGGACACGATCTGGTGGAGGCAGGAAGGAGAATTTAGGTAGCTGGCACAAAACAAAAACAGGCCACACCGCAATATAAGTAATTATGTGTATATAGACATGTGTATCACTGTGACACTGGGAATGAGAACATGTATATGAAAAGGTTACAGTACATACTACAGAATGTTGTTAAGTGAAGTTTAGGGCTCATACTACCAATGCTAAAAGGGGTGACATATATTAAAAAGCACAAGTTACTTATGTGAGGGTAAAATATGAGTATTCATGATGCATTTACACGGGATCACAACTTATCTGAACGTCCTTCTACAATATTTTCTCGGCACAGCCTCCGTAGTGACATATTTAAGTATATATATCAGCAAACACTACGTAAGTAGTTTCATAAAGATACAAATAAGTGTGCATAAAGATTCGATGGTGTGTAGTCGGTGGATTTCAGCAAAAGATAAAACAATGCCTCTTTCCATTCCCTGTCACCATTCCGTGTAGACCACTAGACGCATTCCTTGTAGACTTGAGAGGGGCGGGGCTAACCGTAGTTATCTTTGCTTCTGTTGTTTAATTTATAATAAGGATTTCTTGTCTCTCGTTAGCAGTCTCGATTAAGAGGCGCGTGGGGCAAATGATGTGTGAGGATATTGGTTACACATAACATCTAACTCTATATACAGTATGTGTAGTGTCCTGTCAACCCAGAAACTTAAATTACAATTTTAGTTGTTGTTCTGTGTACGGTATTACTACTGCATGAAGTCAAAGATCAAAAGAGTTACCTAATCGTAAAAAATCTGTAAGAAACAAGCAGCCTTTGAATAGTCAGAGAAAATTGAAGAATTTGGTATTTAAAATAAAATAAGATGTTATATGCTTCCTAATGGCGAAAACATAATCCTAAAGGACTTACCGTGGTATTGAAATGTTGTTTTGTGCATAATTTGTAAATGTTTAAGGAGCCTAGATGTGAATATGTATAAATTCTACTATACATGTAACCGACGTGTCAACAACACGTAGGTTAAATCAAATGATGTCGAACCGCAATGTTTATTTTTGAGATGTTGAGTGAAACCATAAGTGTATTGACAAAGAAGATGTAAGGAGGAATTATTCAATTATCGCCGGCCGGGGTGGCCGAGCGGTTAAAGGCGCTACAGTCTGGAACCGCACGACCGCTACGGTCGCAGGTTCGAATCCTGCCTCGGGCATGGATGTGTGTGATGTCCTTAGGTTAGTTAGGTTTAAGTAGTTCTAAGTTCTAGGGGACTTATGACCACAGCAGTTGAGTCCCATAGTGCTCAGAGCCATTTGAACAATATTCAATTATCAAGCGCTTGGTGTGTGCTGCAGAAAGGTTACATTTACTTGATTTTTAGTGAGTGACAGTGAGGCTACTTACAATGAGCCTAGAGTTTTCGGTTCGTCTGTAGTGGCGAGGGACGCTAGAATTTGCTTCAAGGGACGATATAAGGTGAAACGTTTATGGACTTAACTGACATTTGGTGAGTTCTCGACGTGATGCTGAATGTATGGGATCGCCTTCGATACTGAAATACGTGACGCACAACTGGTTCCAGTACCAAAGATGGCGGGCCTTTCGGTTGCAGCTTCGGTAAATCTCAGTGAAGCGCTTGTCTATACTTACTATCCTAGGGAGCAGATCTACAGACATTTTGACGACATGAAATTCGTCGTTACCTAAAAATTGTGAAAACGATCTCTATCGCCTATCCATGGTCCACCAACAAACTTAGGAGGTTCGCGTGCAACGAACATTGCTTAAAGTGTGTGAGCGTAGTCCTGCAAGAGGCGTGTGGCGGCTACTCCGCAATAATGGAACAGTGGAGTCTAAATCTGAACGTGTCCTTTGTCGCGGCATGGACTTGGAAAATTAAACTTTCAGAGTATGTAAATAAAACAGTGAAATAAGAGAGATGGGGTAAATATTAAAACATGGGGTGAACAATATAATAACTGTATTTTAAAACCCCAGTCTGGCCAAAGATATAATGTAACTGAAAATAAATTTAAAACCTTATTATCGTACGTAGAAACGGCACCGCTATTGTATAGGATATAGCGGTGCCTGTATTATTCTGATTATGATGCGAAGTTCCTTTGAACATGCATGCATGTCCAAAAGAGGCATTGTGGCAACCAAACCGTCAAGAAACACGTCAAACGAATTCGCAATTACGAATAAGGACTACAGTCAGCTGCAGAATGGAATGAGGACAGTGAAAATTTGTGCCGGAGCGTGACTCGAACCCGGAGCGGTCCCCTTACCATTTTTTTTAATTTAATTTTGTTCGGTATTGTTCGTTGCGTTTGATCTGGGCGGACGTCACAAGACATCCGTTCAAGTTCATCGTTGATTCTTTTACTCAGTTTTTTATTACAGAACACGCTGAGCTACTGTGCCAGCTATCATTTGGCAATCTGTACACGACTCACAGCCGGCGACTTCCAAGTACAACGTCTGACCTGCACGGAAATATACATGATGGACGTACGAGTTCAGGTCGTGGACGCATGGTTGACGACATATGGAAGTTGGGTCTGCCCGTAAGTCATGCTCGAATACCCAAATGGCATTGTCGTCATTCCATTCTACAGCTGATGGCAGTCATTATTGGCAATTGCGTATTCATTTGATGATTCACACCTTTAGCTCATTTTCCCCTTGTGTAACAAGTGGGAGACCAAGGTTCAAGTCCTGGTGGTGGAACAAATTTTAATTTTCGTTTCTTCAGCTTCTGTCATTATTGATGATAAAGTTGAGACTTATATGTCTCAAGGAAACTGTGATTACATCAGATCAGTACAACCCATTACGATGCCCACTATTACGAGTGTTCATCAGGGACAAGGGCTGATGACGCTGTGGTCTACGGGAAGGTGCTGTCGTCGAGTGACTGCAGGAGGATAACAGGTAGAGTGCGGATGAGCAGGAAGAACAAAGATATGATGTTTGGATGCAGGATAAGTAGTCCCCTGCTTGACACAGTCATGTCGATTAAATATATATGGGCCTAACGTTGCAAAGCAGTATAGAACGGAATGAGCATGTGAGGACTGTGGTAGAAAGGGCGAATGGTAGATTTCCGTTTATTGGGAGAACTTTGGGGAAGTTTGGTCCATCTGTGAAAGAGACCGGATATAAGAAGCTAGTACGACCTATTCTTGAGTACTGCTCGAGTACTTGGGATCCGTAACAGGTCGGATCAAAAGAAGAGGAAGCAGTTCAGAGGTGGGGTGCTAGATTTGTTACCGGTAGGTTCGAACAACACACAAGTATTACAGACGTGCTTTGGGTACACCAGTGGGAGTCCCTGGAGAAAAGTCGACTTTATTTTTGAAAAACAGTATTAAGAAAATTTAGGGATCCAGCATTTGAAGCTAACTGCGGACCGGTTCTATTGCCACCGGCACATGTTGCGTAATGAGAACTAAGATGAGATACGAGAAATTAGCACTCATAAGGAGACATATAAACTGTTGTTTTTCCCTCAATGTACTTCCAAGTGGAACAGAAAAGAGAATGACGTAGTGATACAGGGTGCAATCCGCCACACACCGTACTGTAGCTTGCGGAGTATGTACATAGTTGTATATGTAGAAAGTGAGTACTGTTGCCTGAACGTAATGTAAGTGACACACTGCATTATTTTAAATTGCTGCCACGTATTCCACTTAATATTTATGTTCTTTCTAGCATGTCATATATGTCACAACTTATTTTCTTTAATTTATTAATTACTTCTTTCAGTTGTGTATGGTGGTATGTTATGCACGAGCAGACGCGTCCACAATCTCGGACTGATATGGCACCGCAGTTACGCTTTATTCGCTAATTACCACCAGGAGAGCTGGTGGTTGTAACTACACACACCAAAAAATGGTTTGCATCACCCCTGTTTTCAGCACTCCGGAAGATAGTCGTTAACTGTGGATATTGTATCACAGAAACAGTCTCTTAGACTGTTCAGAGATGTCACTAAACACGCCCAACGATGTAAACAACCATTCATGAGCAGCGCCTATTACAGGGAGGGGGTCCGACAGCCGATCAGTTCCAGTCATTCCATCACGAAGGAGGTACGCAGCACGTGTTGTCTGTAGTTCAACCATGCCTAGACGGTTAATACCACGGTTCGATTACGCCTACATTGTTACTTCGTGCCAGGAAGGGCTCTCAACTAGGGAAGTGTCCAACAGTCTCGGAGTGAAGCGATGTTGTACGGACATGGAGGAGATTCAGAGAGACCGGAATTGTCGATGACATGCCTCGCTCAGGCCACCCAAGGGCTACTACTGCAGTGGATGACCGTTACCTACAGATTATTGCTCAAAAGAACCCTGGCAGCAACGCCACCACGTTGAATAATGCTTTTCGTGCAACCACAGGACGTCGTATACGACTCAAACTGTGCGCAATAGGCTGCAAAGATGCACAACTTCACTCGCGATGTCCATAGCGGGTCCATCTTTGCAACCACAACACCATGCAGCGCGGTATAGATGGGCCCAACAACATGCCGAATGGACCGCTCACGACTGGCATCACGTTCTCTTCACTGATGAGTTTCGCATATGCCTTCTACCAGACAATCGTCGGAGACGTGTTTGGAGGGAACGCGGTCATGCTGAACGCCTTAGACCTAACACTGTCCAGGGAGTGCAGCAACGTGAAGGATCCCTGCTGTTTTGAGGTAGCATCATGTGGGGCCGACGTACGCCGCTGGGGGACATGGAAGGCGCCGTAACGGCTGTTTAATACATGAATGCCATCCTCAGACCGATAGTACGACTATATAGGCAGCATATTGGCGAGGCATTCGTCCTCATGGACAACAATCTGCGCCCCCATCGTGCATATCTAGTGAATGACTTCCGTCAGGATAACGACGTTGCTCGACTTGAGTGGCCATCATCTTCTCCAGACATGAACCCTATCTAACATGCCTGGGATAGCTAGAAAAGGGCTCTTTATGGACGACGTAACCCATCAACCACTCTGAGAGATGTACGCTGAACCACCGTTGAGGAGTGGGACAGTCTGGACGAACAGTACCTTGATGAACTTGTGGAGAGTATGCCACGACGAATACAAGCATGCATCAGTGCAAGAGGACGTGCTACTGGGTCTCAGAGGTACCGGTGTGTACAGAATCTGGACGACCATCTCTGAAGATCTCGCTGTATGATGGTACAACATGCAATGTGTGGTTTTCAAGAGCAATAAAAAGGACTGAAATGATGTTTATGTTGATCTCTGTTCCAATTTTCTGTACAGGTTCTGGAACTCTCGGAACCGAGGTGATGTGAAACTTTTTTTGATGTATGTATTATGGATTTATTAGTATGAGTTCTTAAGATCAGTTATATTAATTACGATTAAGTTTGAGTTATAAAACATATAGTGTTATGATAAATAAGCAAATTTTTTCCTTGCATAAGGAAATCTTTGTAATTATATGCATCTTGACAGACAAAAGGGGGTTTGTAAAGCTTTTATTCAGATACAGACAAGGAGCATTTTGCTGGAATGGCCGGCTTTTTCAACACTGAAGAGCATTTAAGAATTTATGAGGTGGTTTCTGGATGGGTAGCACACATAGTTGGCGCCATGACATGTTGGGACAATGATGGATTCATGACGTTGAGGATGTGAGCTCTCGCCAGTTAACGTGGTTCAGTTGAAATCTGAGCGATTTTTGAGGATAGCTTAGACCACACATCAAGATTGTACCTACAAGACCTCAGACAATAAATATGAGAGTCACCAGTGGAAGTAGATGTTGATGTGGGATGTGGGTAACAGTTATAATTTCGAGATCTTCCTTTTACGCAAAATTCATAAACAGTAACAATTCCACTCAGTCGTAAAATGTGGGTGGGAACTGATGATAAAAGTTCATTGTGGAATGACAACTTGGTTCTATCCTTCGGTTGTTACATTAATGTTAAGTCTCAGAATGATCAAATGAATATGTTGGACAAAATATTCGATCATAAGAAAAAATGAGAGGCGAGATTACTTTCCACTTTCAAGGCGAGCAGTTGATTTTGAGTCAGAGCGATAGACTATTTTACTTGGAACTTCCTGTAGAAGTCACCTCTAAACTGTTATAGTGATGTTTCCGACAGGGATAGTAGTTACTATAACTCTATAACTTGTGAACTTCACGAATCAATGAGTTAAAAATCAAAACTTTTATTTGTAATCATAGTACCTGATGCCGCAGAATAATTAGCAAGTAGGAACATGTTCTTCCGATGAGGGCAAAGAGGATTGTGGACTTGCAGACTGGATGTTATGTCAGTCTGTTCTCCATCACACTCTCACCGACCGCAAAAATAATTTTCAGGCTCCTGTAGACGGTGATGGCAGGTGGAAAGCAGGCACAGACAAAGTAAGTGTCTTTCCATAATGAAAGTAACGACCACCTGTTTATTTCCCGCCGCCCCACATATGGTGCATCGGTGCAGAAGATTCAGCTGTGAAAGTGATCGATACAAACAGGGAAGTAGGTAGGCATTAACAGGATACCAAAGTGAAATACGCCAAACTGGTGGAAGAACAGCATTAAGATTTACTCGTGAGTGTGGAAACTAAATTGTGAATGTTAGCCATAGTTGCCTTGAACGTGACGGAAGGAGATAAGAAGACGACACTACGTCGCGGTTACCACCGGCGCTGGGGTCGGAAGAAGACGGTGTATCACTGAAAGTTATCTGAAAGCTACTGAGCGCGCTCAAAGGCGCCCAGGCCCCACTTGAGCTACTGCAGTAGGCGATAACCGTCTGCATCCTTACAGCCTTACCTGCTGCTGCTGCCTGCATTACGTTGCAACGCGTAGCATCAGGTAGGCTGGTAAACCGCGCGGGCATCGCTCGTCGAGGTCCAGCAATTAAGTCAAGAATATTTTGAGTATTTGATAACTACTTGTAACAGGCTATTAGAAATGGAATCTGCTGATAAGTATGACGTGAAAGTTAAGATGAAACCAGTCGCTGGCGAAGAATCCTCCGAAATAGAAATTGGAAATAACAAGGATGGCTCATTCGAAGTGATAAATTGAAAATCTGGCGGCTATTAGCCAAAAGCAGAATCGGAGGTAAATTTCAGTGTTACTGCAAAGTTATAATCAATTACCAGTGTTGGTATAACTGGAGTTGAAGTGGAAACAGAAAAAGTAGAATTACTACAGTTATTAGATAATGAAACTGAGTTCAGTATTTCTGAAACTCAGCCAAGTCAGACAATGCAAGAATCTCCTTTTATACAGGTTGAAATGTCAAGTAAGAAGGTAGAGGCATCAAATTGGGTGCAATTACTGTTTTCTAAACCTGAAACGCACAATCAAGAACTGAATAATAAGATGAAATCCAGTAGTAAACAGTTAAATAGTAATAAAGAACTAAATGGATCTGAGCACTATGGGACTCAACATCTTAGGTCATAAGTCCCCTAGAACTTAGAACTACTTAAACCTAACTAACCTAAGGACAGCACACACATCCATGCCCGAGGCAGGATTCGAACCTGCGACCGTAGCAGTCCCGCGGTTCCGGACTGCAGCGCCGAACCGCTAGACCACCGCGGCCGGCAATAAAGAACTAAGGATGAAATGAATTGAAAACTGAAGAGCTTAAGTTATAAAACTGATTCTAACCACTATGATGTGAAAGTCAAAGAAAGGTGAAAGGTAGCTAAATTCCATAGTATTTTCAAAGGATGGATGGATGGAGAGGTTTGTATGGGCGCAGGACGGCAAGGTCTTCAGCGCCCGCGCAAGACCGGGTTGAGACGGGTCTCCAGAAAATACCCAAAACACGAAGATAAAACAGAACGTAAAACAAAGGTAACAAAGATTGGAAAACTATTCCCGTAGCCATACCGAGGCATGGTACGAAGCATTGCGTCAGTAGTAAAACATGAATGGCACAGGAACAAAGTGGCAGAGGGAGCTAAAACAATAAGGCAGATGGAAGTGGCTGGTTGAGCGCAAGGAAAAAAAGGGAAGAGCCGGTCTCTCTGCAATACTCTAAAACCTGCAGCCTAAAAGTTTAGGTCAGAGTCCAGACACACCGAAAAATTTTAAAACCCTTGTTACACTCGTCTCATCATCAACTAAAATAGAGGGCAGTTCCCCATCAATTTTTGCTTCTGTCCTTGCATCACGTTTTAAGATGCACTCCGTTAAAATGTGGCGGACAGAGATGTGCACACCACAAGCATCACAAAATAGGGGATTCTCCAGCCTTAAGAGAAAGCTATGTGTGAGAGGACAGTGCCCAATCCGAAGGAGCATGAGGGTCATTTCATCCCGCCTGAGCAACCGGCAGGAGGAACGCCACGGCCGAGTTGTTGACCTCACCAACCGCAGCTTATTGGCCGTCACCGCCAGGAATTCTTCTTCCCACAACTGCATGCACTTTCTGTGGAGTGCAGAAACGACAGCCTGCGACGGAATACGACTCTGTGCCACATCAAAATCGAAATTGTTGAAGTTTGTTAAAGTTTCAAAGACGCAGAAGATCTTATGGGAGGGTGGATGCCAGAAAGCACAGGCATTGAATCAAAACATTGCTCTCCTCAGTTTGAGGAAGTAACTAATAAAGTAAAAGCTTGTCAGAAGGATACTAAGAAAGTAAAATCTGAGTGTTCGAAATTATGCGAGGATACTGATAACAGATTTTCTGACAGAGTGGAAGCAGTAGAATTACAAGTAGAAGAACTGAATACTAGTATTACTAACATAGAAGATAGAGTAACCTCTGGCAGCTCTTGTAATACTATTGCACAGCATGTTGCTTCAGTTGACGCAGCTTTTATCGGATGTCGTCAATTCTTAAGTTTTGTTTCAGATAAACAAATTGACCCGTCAGAGTTCTGGAACGATTCTGAGGATGTTTCACCAAATCCATAGTTATTACGTGAGAAAATTTCATTCATAAGAAGTCATTTGTCAGAGGTACTTTACGATGGTCATCTGACGTAATGATTAGATGTAAAACTCTTTCTGTACTTAAGACACCGTTTCTTAATGAGTACTGGTCAGACAACAAACAAAAAGATGTTTTCAGACAATTTTAGAGTTATAAAAGTTTACGATTGGAAGTGAATCAGTTAAACAGTTCTCTAGCAAGTGGGTTTCACTGCTGTCACATCTGACACAAAGATAAAACCGAAAACGATGATCATGGGACGAGTGGGTAAGCTGCCTTCGTATTGGCATAAAAGAATGATTTCCGCACCTAGAAATAATGTGGATAGGTTCATTGAGTACCTGGAGCGAGTGGAAAGAATAGCAACTGTTAAGAAGCAGGTACAGAATAATGAAAGATCTTTTAATAGCCATACAAACAACCGAAATAATAACAGTGGACACCTGAGTGTTAGAACTATGGGCGTTCTGAAGACACGATATAAACAACGTACCATTGAGATCAGATGGAAAGTAGAATGCTAACCTATCTAATTCTGAATCGAATGAACACAACAGATGGCGTGTGGGAAACTACGAGGAAACTGGCCCTCACCAAACGGAAGCAGTGACACAGCCAGTAACAAAACGCAGACCTCACTCAGTCATAAAACGCAGACCGATAACAGGAATGATGAAATAGTAACAGTCGGTACCAGTAATGTGCTAAACCACTTTCATCATCTGTCTGACAGGATTTTGAACACATTAGAAAAATAGGACAAGAAGGGAAAAGAAAACGCAACAGATAACGGGGAAGAACAATTTAAACGGTTTGAATAAAATAAGGAAGCAGATGAAGACTTACATCTTCGTTAATGATAGCACTCTGAAAGCTAAAGATTCGGTATGGGAAGTAGAGTCAGTTTTGCAAGATTTTGAGGAGAAGGGAGTTGTTAATGAAGGGGGTAGTAATAATAATGGTGATGTGAGAGAATTCATTAGCTATACTGACTTGCCGCAAACTGTAAAAGCAAATGACAGTGTTATAGACAGCAATGTTGGGCAGGGATGCAGTTGCTTTTAATTAAATGTTTAACGTTGTTACTTCTGGAGTGATTACGGAGCCTTTCGTTATAAATTGTGCGGGTAGTAATAACGAACCGTGGGAACTGCCTATTAGCGTAATGACGAATAAAGAACACGTACAAGAAGATACTAAATTCGGGGAATAAGGTGCAAGATGCAAATCCGAAAGAGAACTATATCCTGGAAGAGACAAGGACGTTTATGCACATTTATCAAGCACAACTCAGGATAGCAGATAAGCCTCATACAAACACATGCCGATTGGAATACTGGAAAGTCAGAAAGACCAAGGCCTACGAAACGTAGTAGATGTGAAGCCTTTCTAAATTGACAGTAGTTAGATTCTGTAGGGAGTCTGCCACTCTTCGGTGGATACACAGTTTCGCGTACTGCTAGGTACCAGATGGATGAAACTTTATTTCACTTTCAGGTTTCATTCTCTGTCTATAGTAAGTAAGGAATATATGCCTTAACGCTGTGCATATGCAACTAGTTTATGATATATTCCACAAAGTAACAAGGATTCTCGAAAATGACTGTACCTAAATGGTGACTTATAAGGGAATGTGAGAGGTAGTTTGCAACAGTAAATTATAAATGTTAAAATAATACATAGTAACTTAGGAGCATTAATAATAGAGTAATAATGGCTCAAGTAAACAATAATAAATAAGATCCACAAAGAGGATTAGTAACAACAAAATACAGATACGCTGCGTTAACAGAAGTAATTGAAGCTGAAAATCCCAGAAATCAGAAAGAAGAGACTCTGCATAAACTAATAATTCTCATGTTGTTAGAAAGATTGTGTATAGATAAGAAATAAATAATATAATGCCGACAAAGGCAGGCGAAAGCGTTTTTATATTAATTAAAGAAGATGCGTGAATGTGGTGTGAAGATCACACCAAAAATAGATGTAAATAATGAAGTCAGTCGGCTGACGAAGATAGAAGGCAGAAAGATAATCGAAATATTTATAAATGAAAATAGGGAAAAATTGGACCAATGACGTCAGTAAACTGACAAAACAGGTAAAATGGTGAAAAAATGGTGTGTTTTCCATCACGTCCCATCTTGCTTAAGGCAGATCGTCGATTAACAGAGAAACATTATCAGATACGGCCATCAATACAGATGAAGGAATCTGTTAAGAGATCACATTGTTGCCTACTGGTAGGTTATAATTAAAACAGCTTTTTAATTATGTGTGTAACAAAGCAAAGTAACAGCTGTCGAACATATAACTTTAGCATACTAACCCATATGATAATTGAGTCATATGAAGATAGAGCTTACAAAGGTTGCTCGGTTTTCTAAATAAAGTAACATCTACGACAATGAAGTAAATTGCACTCTTGTCCAAAATGTGACTATTTTCAAAATAAAAGTTGACTTTCAGAACACAATAGCTATGGTTTATAAAAAAGTTTCGAAGTTCGTGATTCAAGCTTAATGATGAAATAACTAGTAAAAGTGAGCTAGAGTAAAGTCACAATCTTATGAAGTGGCGTATTATCAATGATAATTTAGAAAAAAACGAATACTTTTAAAAGAAAAAAATCTTTCAGATAATTTCTCAATTAATTATTTAAATAATCGATGGAAAATAAAAATGTATTTTGTCCTCCCTTAGATATAAGTTGAGAGCAGAAGTATAGGCTGTTTATGTTTCTCAGAGATATGTGGTCTTCACGAAAGGCAGCATACAAACTGTAAGTAGAAGAAATGAAAAAGGCCACGAACTTGGAGACTTCTCTCCTTCTCCTTTATGTTGTAGAGTGTCGAGTAGAACACCAACCTTAGTGACTTCCAATCCTCTACCTTAAATGTTTTAGTGAAAGTGGACACACATAACAGTGCCTATGCTGTGGTTAAATGAAAGAGTACTGAAAATCTGTAAAAGAGCGAAATGTATTTGTGTGTTTCTCTCTCAGGTAACACAGGTAAATACTGAAAATTCTGAATCATAAAATCAATTATTTGATAACTGAAAATTTTATTTCATATTTCTATGTTATTCTACTTATTTTACGTACATGATTGTAAGAACACTATATATATATATATATATATATATATATATATATATATATATATATATATATGTGTGTGTGTGTGTGTGTGTGTGTGTGTGTGTGTGTGTGTGTGTGTGGTGAATTGGTCAATTCTATGGCTGTAGTATTAAGGAAAATTTAAGTAAAATCGATTTCATTTAAAGGAGATCACCTATAGTAACATCACTTGTTTATGATATTTAATTTGGTTGAAAAAGAATTTGTTTCAAAAATAAATTCAGGATGATGACGTGAAACAAGCGCTATACCATTTTAATGGGTATAGAGGCGGGTGAGTGTGCTGGGGTTTACCCCACTTCACTACCAGCAGCTCCATCTCATTATAACGCGCCTATGTTTAACATACAAAGGACTGCACCACAGTCTGAGAGTGAAATTAAAAATTAAACTTAATTTTCCAAACTTCGTCGGTGTATGCTTAAGTACATTAATGTTAACATTGTTAAGTCACAGAATGAGAGAACGAGTATCTTATGTGAAGTATATGATCTAAAGGAAAAATGTGGTGATTTATTTTCCACTTTCAAGGCGGGAGCAATTAACTTCTGGTGATTAGAAGTCAGAGTGATAGACCATTTTACTTGGAACTTCCTGCAGAAGTCGCCTCTGATGTGTTTGTAATGTTGTTTCCGATAGTATTATTACTTATAATACTGAGACATTTTGTGCATGTGAACGTCATATATCAATCAGTTAAAACTGAAGATTTTTACTTACAGCCATAGTTTCTGATCCTGCTGAGTAAATAACAAGCAGAAACATTTGTCAGTGAGCACAAGGAGTAATGTGGAGCTGTAGACTGGAAATAAGGGTCAGTATATCTGTTTTGTAAATAAAAAACGCCTTCTGGTGTTCCACTGGTCTGATTCTCCCAGAACTTTACTTTAAGGCATCATCAGCGGGGTAGTTCTTCGCGTTTTATTTGGCATCTGCGTTTCCTCCCATCCGGCCCAGGCTAGAGGTCGCACTAGCGCTCTCTTTACGAAACATAAACACGTTTTCTGAGATTCGAACATTTTTTGGCAAACTTTTCATTTTGTTTGTCCTTGTTGTTGTTACGCAGTATTAGTCTTCTGTCACTAACGTAGACATTTGATCGAAAAATATAATTTTAAGACGTAACAACTTTTAATTCACTGTGTATCCCATGTTCAGATGAGAGGAAGCGCAGATGGCAACTATAAAAGAGAAGAACTGTCCCATTGATGATGCAATAAAGCAAAAAAAAAAAAAAAAAAAAGGCGAAACGCATCTGGGAGAATAAAAACAGAGCAGCAAGGGAAGGGGTTTATTTATTTACGAAACAAATATTTCTCTCCTTGCTGCAGAGGGTGGCCATGCAAACAGACTCGTTATGGTCGATATGTTCTCTATCGCTTTTTGGCTGATCTCAAAAATACTTTTCAGGCTCCTGTAAAGGGTAAAGGCTGGTGGAAAGCAGGCACAGACAGTTTGTCTTCTTTCATAATGATGTAACGAAGTAACACATATTTAATTACTGTCTGCCACCCAACAAGTGGTTCTTGGGTTGTGTAGCACTTCGCCAGAATTGATCAAACAAGAAACGATTATGGATTATAATTTTTTGGTAAATGTGAAACGGCGTATTTTTTAAATTTTTTTTATTTGTGGACTGGTGCTTTTGATGGATGTTTTTGAAGACTGCTTTCGGCTAAGGGTTCCTGCAGAATAATTTTGTTTGTTTTGTGAATGCTTAGGAGCTGTTACAAATGCTATACTTGACAGTGAATGAAATTTTCTACAACAATTCACTAGTCCTTAACTTAGATTGTTGCTGAATACTACTTTCACCGGTCTGACAGTGATAGCTTAATTTCACAACCCATGATTATTAGTAGAGTTTTTGTACACTACTGGCCATTAAAATTGCTACACCAAGAAGAAATGCAGATGATAAACGGGTATTCATTGGATAAATATATTATACTAGAACTGACATGTGATTACATTTTCATGCAATTTGGGTGCATAGATCCCGAGAAATCAGTACCCAGAACAACCGCCTCTGGCCGTAATAACGGCCTTGATACGCCTGGACCTTGAGTCTAACAGAGCTTGGATGGCGTGTACAGGTACAGCTGCCCATGCAGCTTCAGCACGATACCACAGTTCAAGAGTAGTGACTGGCGTATTGTGACAGTCCCACAGCCAAAACATCACACCACACAAAATCCAGAGAGCAGCAGGTCGTAGTAAACATGTCGAGTCGGTTTTTTCCAGCAGCTGGCATAAAATAAAGAGAGATTTGAAGGACTAGGCTAATACGTTGGAACCATGCTCGGTATATAAGAAACCCGAATAACGTGTTTGCTGAGTAACTTAATGAGCCTCATTTGCACACAACTGGAGCAATGAGTAGGTGTGATAATTTCATGAGGACGATAGATATCGACAGCAAAAAAAGCTTCAGCGTCAACCTTGTTGTTGATGGAGGCATAGCAGAATTTCAAAGAAGAAACAAACGAAACGGGCATCGACATAATTCAATGGTGAAAGTTGAAAATTGGTATCAGACCAGGACTCGAACCCGAATTTCCCACTTAATGTTAGACGTTGCCTTAACTGCCTCGGTCACCTGGACACACTTCCGGCTGACCCAAATTCTCGGCCGGTCACAAGCTAGTAGCGCCCTCTATCCATTCATCTACTTGAAACTTCCTGGCATATTAAAACTGTGCGCTGGACTGAGACTCGAATACGGGACCTTTGCCTTAGGACACGAGGTACTGGCAGACCTGAAATTGTGACGACGGGTCGTGAGTCGTGCTTGGGTAGCTCAGATGGTAGAGCGCTTGACCGCGAAAGCCAAAGGTCCCGAGTTCGAGTCTCGGTCCGGCACACAGTTTTAATCTACCAGGAAATTTCATATCAGCGCACACTCCGCTGCCGAGTAAAAATCTCATTCTGGAAACATCCCCCAGGCTGTGGCTAAGCCATGTGTCTGCTCATCCTTTCTTGCAGGAGTGCTAGTTCTGCAAGGTTGCTTAAGAGCTTCTGTGAGGTTTGGGAAGTAGGAGACAATGTACTGTCAGAGTTGAAGCTGTGAGGACGAGTAGTGAGTCGTGCTTGGGTAGCAGAGCTGGTAGAGCAGTTGCCCGCGAAAGGCAAAGGTCCCGCGTTCTAGTCACGGTCTGGCACACAGTTTTAATCCACCAGGAAGCATCATATGAGGGCACACCCTGCTGCAGACTGAAAATCTCATTCTGGATTCACCTACTTGCTTGCTGTGAGTCCTGTATTCGCGCAAGAGATATGGAGCGTGTTGTGCATCCGCACTTAAGTTATTAAGGCAATCATGCCGACAAGTATACTAAATATATGTGTGATTTGTGTTCTGTTTTATTTGTCTGATAAAATAGACATCGTGCATTTATACAGCATGTATCAGAATTGTAAAATTCTTGATTTACAGGAACCGCTGAATACAAAAATAGATTCATATTAGCGTCAACATATGTGTTCGAAACTACCTTACTAATATTTCTATTGTAATTCATGTGTACGGACGTAGTTTTTGCCAACTGCAGCTACGTAGCTATTCAGTCATATGCCGGTTCTGTGTAATGAATATATGATTATTTTACAATTATTGTTTGTGGATTGCTTGTAAGGCGTAGGAACTTGGGAAAGAAGGATATCCACAGATATTGTGCAGGCATGGGCTTACTTTGACTAACTACTTTTATTTAACCATAATTATCTTCTTCAACAAATAACAAAATAGCCATTTCGCAAACTGAATTAAAATATGTAGTCCAGTTATAGTTACTGAATCATGGACATTAGAACAACACACTCCTGAACTAAAATTTCCCGAGCACAGTAATAAAACAATTTAAAATTAAGCTACTCTAGTAACACTAAAATTAGGTGCACAATTAGAACACAATCAATTCGGAATATTTGATCTTTTAGACAAAAAATACAGTAATTATAAACTGAAAGTATCCTGCAAACAGTCCCACTTAACGCAACCAACAAAATGAGAAAAACAGCCCTCAGATTGAAGAGGACATTCTCACGTTTACCTTTAAATGTGTAGCACCTCCACTAATCACTCTCTTCACCAACTACTCACTATTAGCAACACTCCCACCAACCATCTAAAATATTACCTGTACAAAACTAGCAATTGTAATTTTCTGTAGAACGATCTATTCAGAATTGGTTACACTCATGGGTTAATATTCACAAATGAAATAGAAACAGTTTTCGTTTCGAGAAAACAACTGCGTGACCAGTGTACAAGAAAAAGTAGTAAGCTCACGCATCACGTTGTGCACACCACCCTTTCTCCTGGAATACGACTGACAAATCGTTAATCTCGGTGCACATTGCTTGTGCCTCGCACCGTACACTAAAGAGAGCTTAAATCAAATCACTCGACCAATATTTCACTGTTGCACATTTCTGTCACTGCTGTCTTCGGGATGGGGCAGATGAAATTATAACGAAATGCGATACTATGTCTACACATTCATAGGCCTACACACCAACTTCAATAGTTGGTTGATTGCCACTTCCTCCAATGATTTAAGGAATTCTGAGGGAATGCTATCTGTCTTTCTATCTTATTTGTTCACAAGTTTTTCAAAGATCTATTAAGCTGTAATAGTAAAATCCTTATGTCTTTCATATGAACTCCCGTATGTTCCAGAGTCACGTTATCAGACAAGTCCTCCTCGTTTTAGGGACCTCCAATTTGGCCTTTCCTCTATCCCATCTCCTCTCTCGACTTATCGGACCAATTTACTTTACACTCTTTATATTGATGCACTTGCTTTTAATCTCACGGAGTTTCTTTAAGTTTCCTGTATGCTGATTCAGCTCATCAGACTATTATTTATTTTACGATTCTTTCACACTTTTCCTGCAGCCAGTTCACCTTCGCATTCTTGAACTTTTTGTTTATTGCAGTTCCGTGTGGCTTATATTTCAGTATTCCTGCATTTCCCTAAATAATTTACTGCTTTTTTATTTCGTCGACCAGATTTACTATTTCTTCTGTTACGCAAGGTTCTTACACAGTTACGTTCCTTCAGCCTCCTCTCGTAAGTCCAACTAAAGTGATTGCTTTTTTTACTGATGTCCATTCCTTGTCAGCTGAACTGCCTACCATGCTATTCATTATCGCAGCATGAACTTCAAATACATCTGTATCTCACTTCTTTGCACAGTGAGTCCCTGGACAAGTGTGCTTAACTTAGGCCTAATTTTCATCACCACTAGCTTGTGTTCCGTGTCTACAGATGGTCTTACAATCCAGCATCTGATGTCTGAACGTTTATGTGACTATGATGTAGTCCAACTGATACCGTCATTTATCTCCAGACCTTTTCCAAATATACGTTTTCCTATTGGGATTTGTGTCATTGTATTGTCTATCACTAGCTGAACTTTACTGCAGAACTCAATTAGCTTTTCTTCTCCCATTCCTGCTACCAAGTGCATATTTCGCGATTAACTGTGTCTTCTGTTCCTTCCCCTAAATTCTACCTCCCAGTCTTCCATGGTTATGAAATTTTTATTTGCTTTCACTTGCTACGTTATCCGTTCAATATCCCTATACACTTCCTGTACCCATTCATAGCCTGCGTGACGTAGGAAGAGGACAGCTGATGCAGCTTTGTGAAGACAATAATTCAATTTTTCTCAAAATGACATTGTTTGACAACAAGATGTGACAAAGTGTTTGCATTAATTGTCATTTATTTCACTTTGGACTGTATTACAAGTGAGAAATGCAATAGACCAGAAAATTAATTTCAAGCACAAATTGAAGTCATTATATATGGTTGACAACTGTTTCTACTCCAACAAATTTTTTAAAAATGTGTATAATTCGTGTATGTGTGTGTCTGACTGTAGTTAAATGTGAATCACTGTGCGTAAAAAAGAACTCTGGTAGAAAAGTCTAATGGAAAAGACTATTGTAAAGATTGTCAGTAAGTTATATTTTTCCTTGCCAATGGGCATTATGAGTGTAAACTAACTCGTTCAACATTACAATGAGAGAACGGTTTTGTGGTTCATAGAACAAGCTAACAATCTTTTGAAAATAACCTGAGGGAATACTGACCGACATCGTCGAAAACCACCGTATCTCGACCGATAATGCGCTCTGTCATTTTAAGGCATTTTACAATTTGTGCCTTGGAAATTATGTGGGTTATTTGTCATAATATCGTATTTTTGAGGTATTTATACGGCCACATTCTCTCGAGTAGTAAGAGCATGCAACACGCTGGGAAAACTCAACTTCTTCTTCGGCAATATGTTGACCGTTATAGTCTGCATACCTCAAAAGGTACAAATTCCTAATCAATAAAGGCTGGAAGTTCTCGCATACTATGTATTCAATTGATACGTTGACTAACAAACTTTTTAAACCATTGGTCAATAAAAACCTAGAAATATCATTGCTTTACTTATTTCCAAATTCTACATCGTAATACCATCGTCAATGCTATCTGATACCATGTCTGAAACACCTGCTTGTACGTTTAGGATGAAAGGTTCACGGCTTATATCCGTCGGGAACACACTATGAAAATGTTCTTTCTGAAACTTTTCAGTAGGCCCACATGATTGTTTCACACACAAGCGATTCAAAGTCTGTTATCTTCAAAGTTTAGTTTTTTTTATCGTAGGTACCTTTTAATCTGTGCCCAAATGAGTTAATCGGTTTATACTTACATGATATTTCAGTAAACGTAAAACTGAATGACAAAATTCACGTGCAAGATAATTAAATTATTATGTTCCTTCACTTGACTTTTATAAATTAACAAGCTGCAGAAGTTCGGCACTAGTCTGGCTTATACAATGCGGAATATTTTTATTCCTAAGCCAGAGAACAATATGCGCTTTCCTGGTATCTGTATTCGTGTTTTGTCTGTAACAGCTGAATGATAATTGTCACGGTAATTACAGTGACTGACTTCTAAAAAAATATGGCAAGAATTGTGAAAAGTCCCCTTAGAACAATTTATACACGACTGTGCTTAAACTGACACACAATATTTTTAGCGCAACGCAATCTGACTTTCAAAAATCCCTACAAAAGAATGGCCCTGACTAACATCAACCTATACCTTTCACAAATCACTTACCTCACAAAAATCTTCATTACTCGAACTACTGCAATACAGCGAGCGCCACTATTGCCAGCTAAATAAAAGATTCAAACTACGGAAGGCACTAACTACTGATTGGGATAGTTAGCAAATGAAAGATTTTAATAGAGAACAAACACTGTATTTACCTTAATAGTCATAATATATATATAGCAGTTCATGATATCCAGTATTACAAATTTCAAAACTCTGCCATCTCTCTCCCCACATCCACCACTGCTGGCGGCTCACTTCCAACTGCGCAACGCTACGCGCTGTTCACATCCAGCTGCCGCTGCCCAACACTACAATGGCGAGTATTACAACAATGCCAACCAGCCACAGACAGCACACAGCACAGCCAGTGATTTTCATACAGAGCGCTACGTGGCGTTACTAATAAGAAAACCTAAACAGCCTACTTACAATTGTTCATTGAACCTGTTCTTCAAACTGGTCGCGATCAAATTTGAATGAGAGTCACTGTTGTTGTTCTTTCACCCAAATACAAGTTTACTCTCAACAACAAACCTAGAAGCAGAGAATAATTATCGTAGAACCCTTTCCAATGGGAACTTTAAAACCACCAGTCTCATCACTTATTTTTCAGCAGATAATCATGAAATGATTCTTATTCACCGATGTTTCATTGAGGTACTACACTTCTAAACAACCTCTTTCTCTTATACCGTTCACCTTTAAAAAGCATGTGGTTCGTACTGCACCTGCGTCAGCTCTTTCAATCAAAAGCTCTCTTCCTAACACATTTGGAACAAATGTCTCTTAAAATTCTTTGCATTGACGAAGCGCTACCTTAGAAGCCAATTTTCTAATGCGTAATTAAACAAGTTTTTGTGATGTCGGTTATTGACTACTTGTACACATTTCGAACACGGAACGTTTTAAAATATCATTGTCAAAAACCAACCGTTTGTGCTACAGCTGTCCTGCGATTTCGATGTTTTTCAGGCAAAACGAAAAGAAATTTTCCGAGATTTCTGTTGCTATGACACCTTGATTTACTATTCTCTGAACAGTTCTCTTGCTGACACGTACCTGTGCAGTTCGCTTCTGTATCTTCAGAACGTCAAAAATAGGAATACCACCTTAAGATCCACGTTTGAAAAAATTGTAAATGCGATAAATAAACTTACTCGCCTGCTTGTGAAGCCTTCACGCTTATTTCTGTCACCTGGCATATTTGTTAGGAAATCGCACTAAAATATTTACAGGGAGACATTCATTTAAAGCTATACTGCTAAAAGAAAGTTGCGTTGAATACTGAATGAATAATTGGGTCGCTCCGTGAATGACGTGCATTGTCGTCGAGTGCAACAACGCGGAATGCGGGAGAGAGATTCTCGCAGTCTAGTTTTAACACGCGGCTTGGCGCTGGGAGAATGAATCTTATTTTCTGCTTGCAGCTGACGGAAGGGGATTTGCAGAACGGCTGAAAATTTGGCCGCCGTCGAATTATATGAAAGGGAGACATACTCTAACCGCCATGTCGATTCACGAATGAAATCATAATATTAATACAATGAGAACTGTAGCATTAAATCACAAAGAAAAATCATATACGGCTGCCATCATAACACGTAGGTGTCGCGTCGGGACCGTGGATCTGTTGAATCCCCGTCATTTGTTCAATGATTTCGAAGAAATCGACCAGCGAAGAATCTTCAACTAGGAAATACGAGAGGCACTTTGTGAAAGAATCTTGTTACTCTATGCTCATAAGATACATGTCACTCAAGATGAGCGAGGTAAAAACATTTAAGTTTAATATTTGAAAAACAAGCATAATTATCTAGAAATATCATCAGCTGGAAAGAAACTTTATTTTAAGAGGATTCCCCTGCAAGTGAATCTCAGTGGAGAATGGTGCCAGCGATTAATTTTGGAACGACATGTGAAATGTACATGTCAGTGTTCAGTTTAAGTGGCTAATGAAGCTCGGAATTTTCTATTTAATTTACGCCAGCAAACTGAGCATCGAACGTTAGCCGGAATTTCCGTTTGTATGGCTTCCCCCACCATTCAGCCTAATTCCAAAGACGCAAAGAGATATATAGCGAGCAAAAAAACTGGATTTCTTGTGAATTAAATTTTCTCACTGGATGCTTCCTCTTGTCAGTGACATCAGTCATTAATAAGATAAATAATTTGTGACTGCTTTCCTTGCGGATTTTTTTACATATAATGAGTATTCTGACAATCCAATATCAAGCTCCTTGTTTAACCATAGCAACACCAACGTATTTTCCATAACGCCCATTACCAGGAGACTACTTTATGCCCATCTTAAAAAAACTGAGAAAAAGCAAAATTCGTTAGTTGCTGCAGACGTATGAACAACACACTGTTCAATTAGATATTGATGTGCAAGTAAGGCCTGAACCTGAAAATGCTGAACATTAAATGCACTGGAAAAGTGACATCTACTACTAAGATTTAAACTTTTGGGTTCTGTTTAAGTGAAAAAACAACAACACTTAAAAAACCATGGCAGAAGAATTAACTGAAAATAATAAATACTTTTTCAAAATTTTAAAATGTAAAGTAGCTGACTAGATTAAAATATTTTCATAAGGTGTGCATAAATTACCACCCCCACCCCTATCCACCACGGTTGGTATTGCTTAGGTTAATGCGTTGATAATTGTTGTTACTGTTTAGATAAAGCTGTAAACTTAATGGTCGAGATATTTGAAACTTTTTTTATTTCATTCCAGCTAATGGTTGATTAAGTGCGTTGTTTAAACTACGTCAAATTAACTGGAATATGCCTTGTAAAAGATTGCAACCAATTTCCTTTGTGGAGGCCTCTAGAAAACAAAAATAATTTATTGTATTAAAACCTCTCTCTACTGCAACCCAATACCTACCGCTCTCCTGCTTCATTCAGTTGCTACCATGGTAATAATCCTCATCAAATCAGCTTAAGAATAAACACATGGTAAACATTGGTTCATTGTTAGAACAGTAGGAAAATGTAATCAGGCAGGAAAGGACATTGCTTACAAAACACTTATGGGTCGTTCCACAGAGTAACGGTCATATGCGTGAGACCTGTACCAAATACGACTAACTAAGGATACCCAATATATACAAAGTTTAATTTGACCCATGGGATAGTGTCATTGGCTTGCTGAAAAACTGAATTGGCAATACCTGAATATAGACGCCGTGAAAAGGTTTTTGACCCATAAGATAGTGTCATGGAGATGATTAAGAAACAGCTGGCATCGCCTGAATATAGACGCATACGATACCGTGAAAGTTAGCTGGAAAAGTTTCAGAACAAGTATTAACTAACGAGTGTAAGAGTGTATTAAAACCAACGGACTGTGAAGACAAAATTGGACTAGTTAGACAGCGCATAGAGGCGATAACCTAGTATTTGTTCCCGTACTCTGTACGTGAATGGAACAGGTAACAGTCCGAATAACTGGTGCAGTGTGTGTAGTTCGTGGTTTGGTGGCTAGTTTCGGCATCCCATGTCCTATTTCCGTCCAGGTCGGAGAATTTCTCCCTTCGGAGACTTGGTGTTTCTGTAGACTTCATCATTCCATGTCATCCTCATCGACGCGCAAGAGGCCAAAGTGGCTTCAAACTGCAAGGCTAGCACCAGGACGCTGTATAACCACAGATGTGGTCTTCACGCCAGTAATACCATGGGATCAATATGCCTCACTCGTAGGATGGGAAGTACTCTCTTCCATGGACCTCACAGTGATTTGCAAGATGAGACCAACAACCAGATTCTGGATTACTTTAAGGAAATCACATGAGAAGGTGGCCCAACTTGTTGCGTCATTTATCATTACAAAACAAATGTTTTTAATTAATAACAATTCAATCATGAGGCAACTGACAGTTACCAAGATTCTTGCGAAATGCATACAAATAGATCAGATATTTAAGTGAAATTCAAAAAGTGTAAGGACATTTGCATTATACATAAAATTAAACATTGCACTCAAAGAATGTAAACCATGAAATAAAATGGTGGCCCGACTACAAACAGTTAATTAATTAAATAAACAGGAGGTGGCACTCTGTCCTCGCAACTAGATCACAAGTGCGGGCTAATCCCAAAACAGGACTTGAATATAAGTTCCACAGACATTAAACAAAAAACACTAAAATGTACACATCTCCAGTGGTTACTCTGCTCTCATACAGGCAAGACAGAGCGAAGCTGCCGAAAGGCTACCCACATGTATAACCGAAGCAACAGTAATACTTCACTGTTTGACCACAAGTCTCTTCCGAGTAAATCACGTTAATTACTTAAATAAACAGACGGGACCCAAAACTCAGTTAAAATGATAATAGCAATTAAACTCTTTAAGTTTTTAAAGAAATCAAGAAACTCAGCACTGAATTCTCCCAAAGACTTTTATCACACGCCCAAAAGGGCTTTACAAAAACAGAAATACAGAGTCTGTTACTTCCTAATCCGGCGACACACCCGCCGTGCCACAATACGAAAAGGAATAACAACGAACTACTCAACGTGGTGCTGGAACGGGAGAGCCGCAGGACGCCAGCTTTTCATGTAGACCGTCCAGCTCCGTGTCCGACACACCACACGTTACCACACAGTCTCAGAGGGAACACATGACGCAGCAGATATGATATGACGAGGGCCATAGTCGATGGCGCCAGTAGGACCACGAGCGCGCCCTCAAGGAAGCCGCCACGCCTCACAGAGCGTCGATAACCATGGAGACGTACACTGCCCTCCATAAGTTTGGGAGCACCATACTGCATATTACAACGGAGCAAGATGGAAGTGATGTATGTGAGTTATTGGTTAGAATACGGAATAGCAAGGTCAAATAACGGTTAATAATGACACGTACAATATTTTACACTTAATTATTATACATATACATACACTCCTGGAAATGGAAAAAAGAATACATTGACACCGGTGTGTCAGACCCACCATACTTGCTCCGGACACTGCGAGAGGGCTGTACAAGCAATGATCACACGCACGGCACAGCAGACACACCAGGAACCGCGCTGTTGGCCGTCGAATGGCGCTAGTTGCGCAGCATTTGTGCACCGCCGCCGTCAGTGTCAGCCAGTTTGCCGTGGCATACGGAGCTCCATCGCAGTCTTTAACACTGGTAGCATGCCGCGACAGCGTGGACGTGAACCCTACGTGCAGTTGACGGACTTTGAGCGAGGGCGTATAGTGGGCATGCGGGAGGCCGGGTGGACGTACCGCCGAATTGCTCAACACGTGGGGCGTCAGGTCTCCACAGTACATCGATGTTGTCGCCAGTGGTCGGCGGAAGGTGCACGTGCCCGTCGACCTGGGACCGGACCGCAGCGACGCACGGATGCACGCCAAGACCGTAGGATCCTACGCAGTGCCGTAGGGGACCGCACCGCCACTTCCCAGCAAATTAGGGACACTGTTGCTCCTGGGGTATCGGCGAGGACCATTCGCAACCGTCTCCATGAAGCTGGCCTACGGTCCCGCACACCGTTAGGCCGTCTTCCGCTCACGCCCCAACATCGTGCAGCCCGCCTCCAGTGGTGTCGCGACAGGCGTGAATGGAGGGACGAATGGAGATGTGTCGTCTTCAGCGATGAGAGTCGCTTCTGCCTTGGTGCCAATGATGGTCGTATGCGTGTTTGGCGCCGTGCAGGTGAGCGCCACAATCAGGACTGCATACGACCGAGGCACACAGGGCCAACACCCGGCATCATGGTGTGGGGAGCGATCTCCTACACTGGCCGTACACCACTGGTGATCGTCGAGGGGACACTGAATAGTGCACGGTACATCCAAACCGTCATCGAACCCATCGTTCTACCGTTCCTAGACCGGCAAGGGAACTTGCTGTTCCAACAGGACAATGCACGTCCGCATGTATCCCGTGCCACCCAACGTGCTCTAGAAGGCGTAAGTCAACTACCCTGGCCAGCAAGATCTCGGGATCTGTCCCCCATTGAGCATGTTTGGGAGTGGATGAAGCGTCGTCTCACGCGGTCTGCACGTCCAGCACGAACGCTGGTCCAACTGAGGCGCCAGGTGGAAATGGCATGGCAAGCCGTTCCACAGGACTACATCCAGCATCTCTACGATCGTCTCCATGGGAGAATAGCAGCCTCCATTGCTGCGAAAGGTGGATATACACTGTACTAGTGCCGACATTGTGCATGCTCTGTTGCCTGTGTCTATGTGCCTGTGGTTCTGTCAGTGTGATCATGTGATGTATCTGACCCCAGGAATGTGTCAATAAAGTTTCCCCTTCCTGGGACAATGAATTCACGGTGTTCTTATTTCAATTTCCAGGAGTGTACATATTGTAACATACTAGTATTGCTCCGTCTTATGTAAACCGGTGTTACCTGTCCAAGCAGTTCTACTAAACACATCAGGTGGCACGAGTAGACCGCATGGCTATGTAGAGGTACGTTGTTTACATTTCTCTTCACTTGTAGTTGCGTTTGCTTGAAGACATAACACGCCGCGAAAGCAACTGAAAATGGCTCCAAAGTGCCAGATTCCTTATGAATCACGGGTAATGATAATCACTTTGCACCAAAGAGGCAATAGTGTCCCAGAAATAGCAAAGAAACTGATGATTTCCATCAGCGGAGTTGTCAAAACCATACACCAGCATCGCATCGAGAAACAGGCTCCTATGGAGATCTTCCTCGCTCAGGAGCACCCAGGAAAATATCAGAACGCCAGGAAAAGTATTTGGTAGTGACTAGTAAACGTAACAGATTATAAACTGTCTGTGAATTGATTTCTGAACTAAAGGCCACGAGGGATACACCGGTGAATGAGTCAACAGTGAGACGAGGCCTGGCAGACAACAACCTCCAAGGTTATGTAGCGACAAGGAAACCACTGTTGCGCCCTGTTAACAAGAAGAAAAGGCTTCAGTGGGCTAAGACACACCAACATTGGACAGCGGGGGATTGGGAAAGAGTCTTATTCACTGATGAATCGATGTTCGAAATATATGGAAGTAAACGCCGTCAATTTATATGCCGTTTTCCCCATGAACGCTTGAATCCTCAGTGCGTAATTCCAACTGTGATGGTATGGGGATCGTTTGGAGGGAATAAAGTCAGAGATTTGGTCAAAATAGATTGAAAAATTAACCAAAAGGATTATCATGCCATTCTCCAGCTACATGCTAAGACATGTGGTGTGTGTCTGCTTGGGAAAGGGTTTGTCTTGCAGCAAACATATGTCCCGCTTGTGTCAGAACTATGTGAAGTCTCCAGAGGTTCGTAACATATTAAAAAACATGGAATGGCCGCCCCAATCCCCTGATTGTAACCCAGTCGAGCTGCTATGCGATGAATTGGACAGGAGGATCCGAAAACGGGAAATCATGAGTGGGTAACAATTGTGGCAGGTCCTGCAGCAAGAATGGAGATTAATTCCTACTGAAACATTGGCAAAACTGACGCAGCGCATGCAGAGAGTGTGCAAGGCAGTGATGAAAATAAAGGGTAGCTATTTTGAGGAATCGAATATTTAATTGTTGCAGCTTCCTGTGTATTATTTGAGCTTAATAAACATTTGGAAAACAACAAAAGGCATTTTTATACTGCACTTTCTTTCCTTTGTCTACAATTACTATGTGCTTCCAAACTTATGGAGGGTAGTGTAGGTATTCTCGGTTTCTTCCGTAGGCCGGTGATTTGGTGAAAGCAGCTCTCCTCAATCGTGTGGAATGTTTAGAGGTGTCGATGGGATACATCATTCCAAAGACTGGTAGGGTTTCTGTATAGTGATACCGAGTACAGGATGTACACCATAGATTTTCTATGTTCTGTAATGAGCTCGGACGCAGATTTCCCTGTCTTTGTTGTAAGTGAAAACATTCTGTTGGCACCCATCTATATAGGGAGAATGATCATCACGATAAAGTAAGAGAAATCAGGACTCGCACAGAGTGGAACGGTAGAGAGACAGCTTGAAGGTGGTTCATTGCACCCTCTGCCGGGCACTTTATTGTGAACAGCAGAGTAATCACGTAGATGTAGATGTAGATGAAGGACGAATGATGGAGAATTTGGTGGAATATAGGAGTCTTGCATTATTTACAAGAAATGGTTCAAATGGCACTGAGCACTATGGGACTTAACTTCTAAGGTCATCAGTCACCTAGAACTTAGAACCAATTAAACCTAACTAACCTAAGGACATCACATACATCCATGCCCGAGGCAAGATTCGAACCTGCGACCGTAGCGGTCGCGCGGTTCCAGACTGTAGCGCCTAGAACCGCTCGGCCACCCAGGCCGGCTTACAAGAAATGATAGGAAGAGTGACACAGAAAGGAATAAAAGCAGATTGATTTCCCATTACTAAATTACTAAGCCGTTCTCTATATTGCAGGCAAGAACAATTAAACACAGATCTATTGCACTTCCTATAAGCAATTGACAACACGATTTTACAAGTTGAATGACAAACTGTTAAAAACCTCGGATAACTAGCGCATCAAGAAATTTTTAAAACAGGTATATTCTAAAAAATTGTAATGTAGAATAAATTCGGAATTATTTCACTATATATATCATCACACAAACAAAATAAGACAATACATTTATTGAAGTTCACTGAAATTGTTTCAAAAGTAAAGGGCTCGAAACTCGTTTGGAAACCAAAATAACAGTCTCTTACACTGAGGTGACAAAACTCTTGGGATAGGGATATGCACATATAGAGATGGCTGTAGTATTGCGTACATAAGGCAGAAAACGGCAGTGCATTTGCGGAGCTATCATTTATACTCAGGTTATTCAAGTGAGAAGGCGTCCGACGTGATTGTGGGCGCACGACGGGAATTATCAAACTCTGAACGTTGACTGACTGTTGCAGCTAAACGCATGCGACATTCCATTTCGGAAATCATTTGCAAATTCACTATTCCCAGATCCACAGGGTCAATAGTGTGCCGAGAATACCAAATTTCAGGCACAACTGGTACAACTGGCTCTAAGCACTGTGAGATTTAACATCTGAGGACATCAGTCCCCTAGACTTAGAACTACTTCAACATAACTTAACCTAAGGACGTCACGCACCTCCATGCCCGAGGCAGGATTCGAGCCTCCGACCGTAGCAGCAGCGCGGTTCCGGACTGAAGTGCCTAGAACCGCTCGGCTACGGACAATGCAGTGCCCAACGGTCTTCACTTAATGAGCGAGGGCAGCGGCATTTGCGTAGAGTGTCAATGCTAATAGACAAGCAGAAATCAATGTGGGACGTACGACGAACGTATCCATTAGGACAGTGCGGTGAAATTTGGCGTTAATGGGCTATTACAGCAGGCGACCGACGCGAGTATATTTGCTAACAGCACGATACCGTCTGCAGCGCTTCTGGTTGGTTGGTTGGTTTGGGGAAGGAGACCAGACAGCGTGGTCATCGGTCTCATCGGATTAGGGAAGGATTGGGAAGGAAGTCGGCCGTGCGCTTTCAGAGGAACCATCCCGGCATTTGCCTGGAGTGATTTAGGGAAATCACGGAAAACCTAAATCAGGATGGCCGGACGCGGGATTGAACCGTCGTCCTCCCGAATGCGAGTCCAGTGTCTAACCACTGGGCAGCGCTTCTGCTGGCCTCGTGACCACATCGGTTGGATCCTAGACGACTGTAGAACCGGGTCCTGGTAAGATGAGTCCCTATTTCGGTTGATAAAAGCTAATGGCAGGGTTCGAGTATGACGGAGACCCCATGTTGTCAACAAGTCACTGTGCAAGCTGATGGTGGCTCCATAAAAGTATGAGCTGTGATATATGGGACAGACTGGGTCCTCTGGTCCAATTGAAGTAATCATTGACTGGAAATGTTTATGTTAGGCTACTTGGAGACTATTTGCAGTCATTAAGGACTCCATGTCCCCAAACAAAGATAGAATATTTATAAATGACATTGCGCCGTGTCACCGGGCCACAATTGTTCTCGAATGGTTTGAAGAACATTCTGCACAATTCGAACAAACGATATGGTCAGGCAGATCGTCGCCCGACTTGAATTCCATCGTATGTTTATGGAAGGTAATCGAGAGATCAGTTCACGCACTAAAACCCGCACAGTTTCGCAATTATGGACGGTTAGAAATTTCTGCAGGGGACTTCAGACATGTTGAATCCATGCGAAGTCGTCGTGCTGCACCACGCCGCGTAAAAGGAAGGCCCACACGATAGCGCGAGGTATCCCATGACTTTTGCAACCTCAGTGGATTTAGTCGTAGAGTAGAAATTTATATCCTAATACGACATTAATATTCCTCCTCCTGTGCGAAAGATTGTGCTGCATTTCTGATGACTTCATCGGCGAGAGTTCTGTCAACCCCATCTGGCTTGCTTCCCCGTTGTGCTTGTGAAAAACTCGTCACGTCAGTTGTCTGAACAACGCACCATTCACCCACATAAAACAGGAAAGTGTATATTGCAACTGAGCCGTGGTAAAATTTGCTGTTTTGAAGAGCGCGCCGCAGCGCGTAGTGTGAAGCAGTCGCCCTTCGTTTCTGGCGGAGGCGCCGCTGTGGCAATCGCAGCTTTGGTGTCTCCCTCTGGTGTGAAAGGGGAAAGGTAGCCTGCTCGCGTGCATTTAAGGGGCGCTATCACCTCACTAGAGGGCGAGTCTGGTCAGTTGGTCAGCCGGGTCAGTGTGGGGCAGTCAGTGTCTGTCTGTCGTCCGGAGTGCGAGTGTGTGTTAGGCCACCAGTCTGCTCGAGTTTGTTCAGGCAATGGTCATTGGCTGTTGGATCGATCGATTGATCGGTCGCGCACTGAGACACAAGATAACTTGTCCGCCTTGAGCGTCGGCGCATGTGAGGTCGCCACGTTAGTCCAGTGGCCCGCGCCGTATAGCGAGGGGTAGTGGCTTCGCGGTCGACACGAGAGCAACAGGGGTCAAGCCACGACATCGGTCTGGCCGGCGCGGGCTGCAACGCCTTGAGACGGGAGATCGGCGCGGCTTCCTGCGTCCTTTGGAGCGGCTGGCAGCTGACGGTTAGGGAGAGCGTTTTGGGCATGCTGCGCCATGTCTTCGCCAAACATCACAGTTTATTAAAAGTTAAGTGATTGGTGATATGTTGTTTAATTTACTAGTTAAATTCTACTTGTGTTCTTGATCAGTCTCTCGTCCCCAGCTTGCTCGTCCGTCTCTCGTCCGCATTTGTTAGGCGATTAGTGTCTGTCTGTCTGTCTGTCTGTCTGTCTGTCTGTCGGTCTGCCGTACCTTAATAGCTGCCTCTGTCATGTTTGTCGGATTCGGTGTTAACGAATTTATTGCTTGTAGTGTAACGGCCGAATTCCTGAAATATTTTTTTATCTTGCCTATCATCTTGAGAGGCAGTATATGTGTAACGTAGAGCATGTTTGTATATTTTATGTAAGACTACATTTCATGGGTTTTTATTTAAATGGTCATTTTAGAATATGTTGCCACCCTCCTACCGTATGAGTTTTTTTTTTTTTTTTTTCAATCAAGTTGCACCTTCGGTGGTTAGTTAATTTTTTTAAGGTTAGTGTTTTGTACCATTTCCATCCCTCCTACGGGATGCATAGTTTATGTGCTTGTGTGAGTTGTTAAAATTTTTAGTTTAAAGTAATTTGGTGTGTTGCAGATTTGCACCAGTGTAATCTTTCAGGGGTTGTTGTGAGCGGTCGTGACTACGGCCGTGTCAAAAGGGAGCGGCAAGGTTCTCAGACCGAAAACTCATACTGTCAAATTTGTTGTTTCTGCCTCTGAATAAATTGTAACTTTATATTTAGAGGGCGCTTTCTGATTATAATTTTAAATCGGTTAATGAAAGGTCTTTTAGAAATAAAATTTTCATTTGTTGAAAGAAATTTAATTTGTTTTCATCAGTTACCCGCCGGCAACTACTTCCACGCTCACATAGTGTGATTAAATGTGTTAATGTTCTTGATGAATCGCTAGTATAAAAAGTAAATTCTTAAGAAAAGGTTTTGAAAGTAAATTCACGGTTCAGCAACGATTCTATTAAACCAAATTTCGTACAGTATGCATAAAACGAAGGCACAAATATAAATAGACCTCATTACGGTACTTCACTTCCCTCACACCTCTTTGCGATGTCTGTTTCACTGTGTAAGGTTCCATTTGAAATGTTCTGAGTCACAACTATGGCAGTGATCATTGCTCTGAGAGTTAAACGTGTCATGTCGGACATTAGGTATAGACTTGTACACTGCCCAGTCCACCAGTTTTTCCGTAAAAAAAAAGTCGTTCGTTCCCTAGATCCATCCAAAGCTGCTGTATCTAGTGTCGTTCTGGAATAGAGACATCAGTGAAACTCTGCGTCTGCTGAATCCTAAAGTAGGAGGAAAACAAGATTAACCAGTAGAGACAATATGGCATTAAAGAGAAGTGTTAGATTGATACAGTAAGTTTACTGTTACCAGCGACAATTTATTTTATTTGCACTAAGCGTTTCAGAAGTTTAATCCATAACCATCAGATGGATACATATGAATTAATACCACATGTATGCATTTTGTTCACGACCTAGCGGTAACCTGTGGCACTTCTAACAGAAGACAAATACAAAACACTATTTTCGTACACAGCTCATGGTACTTGGGCCATGTAATTAAGTAGTGTTCTGTTATTTTATTGTGAGATGAAACACAAACTATAGGTCAAGATATTTTTCTCTTCCCTGTAGAACCAAAGATACTTCTCTGTGGCCATTTATCTGTTTATTTATCTTTTAATTTCCCTCCTTCAGTACATTCTGTTCAATTCTCCCAGTTAGGGAGCCATTTTCCTCTACATTTTGCTAGATTATGACTGCTAGGCGAAGGAATATTACAGAGAACACCTTACCGCCAGCCTCAGAATGAATAATTACAAAATTAATGTATCAATTTATTTTACTGCATTATAACGGAACTGAAAGAAGATAATAACATGTATAAGAACCAGTAGTGACACAATACGTTACGTCCCACTCGATGTACTAATTCTTCTGACCTGCGTAGTTCTAACTAATGACGTACGTCTTAGTATATTCTAGCACTCCGCTGGTACGTAAAGTTACTTGCTGTCAATATGTACACAAAATAATATCTCACTTGCATGTCGCTTTAGCGTTACAGTAGCTTAGTATGTATCAGGAACTGAAATGAAACACGTCCTCTACGAATTAGACTTTTAAACATGCTCTTTAAAAATGTTCCGTAAGCTAATAATTATTAAATGAATACTTTTAATTAAAAACTTACAGTCGAGGAACTGCGCATAGAGAAATGGGAAGCTGCTCACACCATGTTGTATGATAAAGTGGCTTAAGTCACGATGGCAATATTGTAAATATTCGTGGAACCGCTGCGATGGTCATAAAGTCTGATAAGTTAGATAAGTTTTCTCGTGACATGGTACATACCTTCGCGTTAGGACGTCAATAAGCACTTTCGGATTATCCAATTACAACGATCGGGTTAAAACTTTCCAGTTACGTAATTAACACAATTCATGAACACTTGCTTCATCGCATCAATTAACTGATTTCGTCTAGTGCCTGGAAACCGTTTGGATTGTTTTTTAAATATTAAGTTCTGAATACAGGCCGTTCCCATCGCTACTTAGTCTATTGCCGTCAAAACAGCTTTGCAAAATCAAAACATAACAATGGCCTTTTTAAAAATTAGTACCTCCTTAGTTCACCAGCTTCAAATTGGGAAGTATCTGTTGGTTACAGAAAAAAATTTAAAGAAAACTTTGGAAATTAAGAGCAGTACAGTTATATGCATTAAGGTCCAAAGTATCAAACGAAACAAAGATTAATAAGGTAATGTTCAATTTAATGTAATTCCAAAAACCGTGAACTTGAGCAAATTTTTATTATATTCATACACTCGAAACGGATTGAGTGCCTACAGAATGCACAAATGTCGTTTGAAGTTTATACAGACCACTTAAGTCTTCTTATCCGATGTACGAGGACGAGTGCTTTACATTCCGCGGGAACGTGAATCCAGTGGGCACTAGAATATACAGCTTTCTTCCACGATCAACTTACGATAAACACAGTTTGAAACGCGCTGCACAGCTTGGTGCACATTGTTGCATCGACGCTGGAGGACAGCGAAGAGTATTGAGGTTCGATTCCATCTGATGAGAAATGTACCCGTAAGGTGCGAGAGATTTCTGTGTCTTTCATTATTCATGAATCCTAGCAGCCATAGACTACACTGGGCGGAAATGTAGTCATTAGCATTCCCATTTCATACTACCTGCTAACACGTCTAGATTCAGCTGCTTTTGGCACATAAATAATTGCCACAGCAATTACTATTATGTTAATATGTTCGGCACATTTTAATTCGCTGATGTTCAACAAGATAATAATCTGGAACAGGTCTTCACATGTGCCAAAGTATTCTTTGTACAAATGAAAGTAATTAGAACTGTATGTTCAGTTCACACAAGTTCATACAGAAACTTAATCACAATTTCACAGTACGTCTATTCACTAATGAAATATCACAAAAAATTTAGTTGCAGTTCTCTCAAGTTAATACTGATGTAATGTTGTTCTCTACACCGCCCTCAGTCACCAGCAGATATTTCTGCACACCGTATCTGCAGTCGCTGCAGTGTTACAACGGTGTTGACGTCTAAGGCTAAGTTTGTTTTGGAACGACGCAAGCGTGAATTACAGAGTAAAGAACTGACCACGTTTGATGTTATCATCATTCCACATACCTAAGTACTGCTGTTATCCTCAAGTGCATATTGCAGTTTTGGTTCTCACGAACTCCGTTACAAGGTGTTCATGTATTCAGTCGTAACACATCGTATCAGAGAAACCATCGGTTTGAGGACCAATTTTTATTAACCTTATCTGCTTGTTTCATTGTCCTCTACTTACCCCTTGTAATAGTGAAACACCCTGTATATACAGGGTATCCTATATATCTTGACGAACCATTATAACTTCCTGTCCAGAAATAGAATTAGAACTGTATGAAGCCAGTGTTCCATAGTTATCAGGGTCACATTAACCAGTACGATTGACCGTCTTGTGTCTTTGTTACGAACATATGCACAGCAGTAGGACTATTTTAAGTAACACTACATTTTTTGTTCGTTAATCCATATACTCTACTCAAAAGGTGTTCAGAAACTTATCACAGCGTATCATTTATGTAGACATGACGTTATTGATAATGTAACACAAAACTATCTTTGACTCTCCTGTATCAGCAGTGCAGATATCTGGGCTAACGTAAATTATCCACTAGCTGTAACGCACAGTGAAGAAATAGAAACACAAGGAAAATGCACACTGGTCATTCAGTGAGCTAGTTTCGTTGCAGGTCTGTGTGAAAACAACACTATTTATACACCAATGAAGAGATGCTAGAAATGCTACTCATCTATGGAGAATTTGAGATTGAATGACAGTAATTGCAATAACATTCCCTTATTTTCGGTAGTGGTGCGCTTAGTACAGTGGTGTACAATTTCTAAACAGGTTTTGTACAGTACAGACACTATTCATTAAAACTACACCTTCTTTACTTTAATTTTGTTTCAGGTAGAACCAGTTGTGGTCCTTTGATGCAGAACCGAACGGAGGGCTCAGACCCTTCTGCGCCCGTGTAAGCTACAGATTCCTTGAGTTACGCAATTGGGCGTGCGGTTTGTTGTTCTGTGGAATTGTTCAGGAGTCCACTACACACAGGAAGCAGCTACGCGGGTAGCAGAGGGTGTGTGGAGGGGACTGGGCGGCTTTTGGCTTACAGGGTCTTCTCTCACTGCAAAAGGACGACAGTGTAAACGGGTGTAGGGGAAACATTGGAGGGTAGACTAGCAGCAATTGGTATTGCACTTGTAAGCTGTTGCAGCTGTGTTCAAAAAGGACCAGAGTTCTAAGCATTGGCAGAAAACACTGAAGCTCGAATCGTTATGCGTACGGCAAGTTGGCTAAAGCCGGATCTAACCATGTTCACAAGGGATAGATAAAATTCATTTGGCGGTGGAGTGCCTGAAATAGTCTATCTTGTAACGAAATGGAATCAGATCATTCCTCTGAGTGTCGCTAGAGGTTGCAGTCAACAACCGGCACAAATTAATAATTGCTTCCTTTTACCAACCTCTCGACTCAGATAATGTAGCTGCTGGAACGTTCAAAGAAAACTCGAGTCTCATTTCGTACAGGTAAATCAGCCATGCAATTGTAGTTGGTTGTGACTTCAGTCTGCCCTTGATACATTCTTGAAAATAGGTGTAAAAAGTCGTTACAAATAGTACTGAATGCGTTCCTGGAAAATTATTTTGGACAATTAGTTCAAGAGCCAATTCGAAGTGTAAATGGCTGCGGAAACATGCTTGACCTCTTAGCAACAAATAATCCCGAAAAAATAGGAAGCATCATGGTGGATGCAGGTATCAGTGGCCACAATGTTGTTTTAGCTAGTCCCAGTAACGTAACATCCAATATCACCAAAAACAAAAAGAAGACATCTATTTAAAAAATCAGACAAATTTACTAGACATCTTCTTAAGAGAGAGTCTCCAATCCCTCAATTTGGATGTGTAGTCGTAGATCAGACCTGATTTCCATTCAAATGTAAGCTATCGACAGCATTTGAGATATATGTACCAAATAAAATTAATTAAAGAAGGTTCTGATTCACCTTGGTAAAAAAAGCACGTCAGAATGCTGTTGCTGAAGCAACGACAGCAGTATTCCAAATTTAAAAGAACACAACATCCCCAAGACGGGTGAAGTTTTTCAGAAGTTCGAAATTTAGTGCGAATTTCAATGTGAGATGCTTTTAATACTTTCCACAATCCAACTCTCTCTCGAAATCTGGCCGAAAACCCGAAGAGATTCTGGTCGCGTCTGAATTACACCAACGGCAATATTTTCACTGTACGATAAAATTGGTATGTTACTGAGACAGTACCATTAAATCAGAATTATTAAACACTGTTTTCATCAAAGAAAATGAAGTACCTGTTACATAATTCGAATCAAGAACAACTGCTAACATGAGTAAGTTAGAAGTAGATACCCTCGGTGTGGCGAAGCAGCTTAAATCATTTACTAATAGCAAAGATTCCAGTCGAGATTGCATACCAGACAGGTTCCTTTCAGAGGATGCTCATACAATAGCTCCACACTTCACGATCACATAAAACCGCTTGCTAGTCGAATGATCCGTACCTGAAATTGGAAAGTTGGGCAAGTCACACCAATATTCAAGAAGGGGAAGAGGAGTATTGCACTGAATTACGTACCCATATTGCTAACGTCGATTTGAAGTAGGAAGTTAGGTTCGGGACATGGGTTAAAATTCAAGGTGGAAAAATACACTCCTGGAAATGGAAAAAAAACACATTGACACCGGTGTGTCAGACCCACCATACTTGCTCCGGACACTGCGAGAGGGCTGTAAAAGCAATGATCACACGCACGGCACAGCGGACACACCAGGAAGCGCGGTGTTGGCCGTCGAATGGCGCTAGCTGCGCAGCATTTGTGCACCGCCGCCGTCAGTGTCAGCCAGTTTGCCGTGGCATACGGAGCTCCATCGCAGTCCTTAACACTGGTAGCATGCCGCGACAGCGTGGACGTGAACCGTATGTGCAGTTGACGAACTTTGAGCGAGGGCGTATAGTGGGCATGCGGGAGGCCGGGTGGACGTACCGCCGAATTGCTCAACACGTGGGGCGTGAGGTCTCCACAGTGCATCGATGTTGTCGCCAATGGTCGGCGGAAGGTGCACGTGCCCGTCGACCTGGGACCGGACCGCAGCGACGCACGGATGCACGCCAAGACCGTAGGATCCTACGCAGTGCCGTAGGGGACCGCACCGCCACTTCCCAGCAAATTAGGGACACTGTTGCTCCTGGGGTATCGGCGAGGACCATTCGCAACCGTCTCCATGAAGCTGGGCTACGGTCCCGCACACAGTTAGGCCGTCTTCCGCTCACGCCCCAACATCGTGCAGCCCGCCTCCAGTGGTGTCGCGACAGGCGTGAATGGAGGAACGAATGGAGACGTGTCGTCTTCAGCGATGAGTCGCTTCTGCCTTGGTGCCAATGATGGTCGTATGCGTGTTTAGCGCCGTGCAGGTGAGCGCCACAATCAGGACTGCATACGACCGAGGCACACAGGGCCAACACCCGGCATCATGGTGTGGGGAGCGATCTCCTACACTGGCCGTACACCACTGGTGATCGTCGAGGGGACACTGAATAGTGCACGGTACATCCAAACCGTCATCGAACCCATCGTTCTACCATTCCTAGACCGGCAAGGGAACTTGTTGTTCCAACAGGACAATGCACGTCCGCATGTATCCTGTGCCACCCAACATGCTCTATAAGGTGTAAGTCAACTACCCTGGCCAGCAAGATCTCCGGATCTGTCCCCCATTGAGCATGTTTGGGACTGGATGAAGCGTCGTCTCACGCGGTCTGCACGTCCAGCACGAACGCTGGTCCAACTGAGGCGCCAGGTGGAAATGGCATGGCAAGCCGTTCCACAGGACTACATCCAGCATCTCTACGATCGTCTCCATGGGAGAATAGCAGCCTGCATTGCTGCGAAAGGTGGATATACACTGTACTAGTGGCGACATTGTGCATGCTCTGTTGCCTGTGTCTATGTGCCTGTGGTTCTGTCAGTGTGATCATGTGATGTATCTGACCCCAGGAATGTGTCAATAAAGTTTCCCCTTCCTGGGACAATGAATTTACGGTGTTCGTATTTCAATTTCCAGGAGTGTATGTCATCACTCACCTCAGTGAGTTAGGATCTCTTGAATGGAATGAACAGTCTAAAGAGCACAAAAGTCGATTGAGGGTAAACAAAGCAAATACGAACGAACCGAGGAGTAGCGGAAATGAGATGGGCGATGAATACGTAACCAAAGCTGGAATCCACGAAATAAACAACATGAAGTGTTTTCTCCTTCAAAAAGCATAGAGGACATAAAATTCAGAATACCACTTGAGCAGAGTGCATTCCTAGTCGATAAAGTCTACTAATAACAAACATCAGTTCTCATTTAAGGAAGAAATTTCTGTTAATGTGTGTAAGTGAAACATGGACTGTGTGAAAACCGAAAAGAAAGAGATTCGAATTGTGATATAGGAGATATTGTGTGGTGATATAGGAGAATGTAAAGAATGTGGAAGAGAATTCTTCACAGACCCGACAAGGAAGGAGGACATGCAGAACAGTGACAACAAGAAGGGGCAGTACGGTAGAACATGTTTTAACCCATTAGGGAAAAACTTCATCGTACTGGAGGGAGCTACAGAGAGTAAAAACTTTAGCGGATGACAGAGATTGAAGTATATCAAACAAACAATTAAGAATATAGGGTGCGAGCGCTACTCTTGGATAAAGAGATTGTCCAAGGGAAGGAATTCGTGTGTGGCACTTGACACCAGTAAAAAGACCCACTCAAGGAGAGTATATTTCCTTACTCTGTGACCAAGGTTTCCTTATACTGTTTCCAAGAAATATTCGAATCTGCTAGGTTTGATGAAAAATGGTAGTAGCCCCTTATTCAGTACTTAAGCACATAATTTGTAGAAATAATTAATTACGCCTGTGCCCCTGAAATAGAAACACTTCTTGCTTTTATTTTTCTTAAAAGACTGAGCATATAGTAAATTCCCTTCAGTAGCATGTGGCAAACATCTATTAAATATTTGTAGTTTATTGACAGAAGCATCTGAATTTATTGATACATGCATCTGAAACGTATTACATTAGTTCCATATTTATGTTGTCTGCTACAGATATGTCTCTGTTCTTCGATTAAGTAATTACTTCTGGCAGGTAGCTTCATGACAGTTCGTTGTTGGAGTCGTTACCAGATATTCCTTTTCAGAGGTCTTCCATAACATTCTTTACAGAGAATCTATTTATTCTGATTCTAAAATAGACTAATTTCCAGATCTGAAAGATAATACGCCGTCTCTATGTTACCAGAGTTACAGAATTTATATCGTGTTGCATGGCAGTACCACGACGATATACAGAAACTTTCATTCAGACATAAGCTTAAATTATGTTGGAAACGGCAGAAGCGGCTTGCAGTTCCAGACGTGTACTTATAGCGACTACGACGTTTTGGCATGGTCTGCAGCACCTACAAAAGAACAGAAAACGTATGTCGTACAAACATGAATTGTTTCGTAATTGAAACAAAATGAATACGAAATCAACTACTTATATTTAAGACAAAATGTGTTCCTCATGGATGTTCTTATATTGCACTTATGTTCCAATAACCTACAGGAAAATGTTGTTGCTAAATAGGGCTACATGAAATAATACAAATGTACATAAATTAACGTGAGGACTCAACTCACATTATGTAATTTGAAACATTCTGTTGATCAATTTATGTACACTCCAGATCCAGTAGTGCGAAAGGATATAAATTAGGATGAAAGCCCTTCTAATTTAGATAGTCTGAAATCTACTGGGGATCGATTTGTAAAAACGCTGAATGGTTGCCAATGCTTCCTCACATAGGAACTGTTTCAGTTCCTTATAGGATGATGGAGATAAATAGTGACTTTTTTCAGAATCCCCTACATTGACTCTTGTGATTATATCATGGCGGCCGCCTAAGACATTTACATATTCATCAGATTAAGCTTACGCATTTTCTGTGGTTTTTGAGATCGTACTAACTCGAGGAAAACGATATTCCATGTCGATACATCAAACACGCTCTTCATAGTGCCTGTAGCATTCCTTGGAAATTATCGCCAAAAACTCTTTCACAGCTTTTAGTTGTATTCATTTATTCAAGTATGGCCAAGCAACAACAGGGAATGATAATACAACTACCCAGACCATTATACCATTTTCTTATATGAATTAGAATATTACGGTGTCACTGGCAGAGGTCCAAAATGGCTCGAGTCTTATCCAACAAACAGGAAACAGAGTGTGTCGATGCGAAATACCTGTGGAGTAAGCAATCAGTCTTCGTCTGATCAGGAGTTAATTACATTTGGTGTTCCATCTTGGGTCCGTAGTTTTTTCTTGTGTACATAAATTATCTCTCGTCTGTTGCACTGCCAGATGCTAATTTTGTTTTGTTTGCAGGTGATACAAACACTGAAATCAATAGCAAGTCCAGTACAGATTTAGAAATGGCTGCTAATCAAGGCTTCACTGACATTAGTAAGTGGATTATAGCCAGTTCACTGTCATTAACCTTTGAATAGACCCTCTATACACAGTTGAAAACCTGGAAGGGATTTCCTTCCAGCATATGTATAATATGTGAAGACATGTAGATGTAAGAGCTTGACAGTACTGAATTTAAGGAATTACAATTCGATAGTTAATTCGGTTGGGAAGGGCATATCACAGAATGCAGAAGCGCCTACACAAGCCTGTATTTGCAATGAGAATGATGTTAGATGTAGCTGTTATAAATATAAAGCCTGGCATACTTCTCTTACTTTCATTCCATTATGTCCTATTGGATCTTTTTTCGGGTTATGTGTCAAACTAAGGAAAAGGTTTTAGAGGGCAAAAGCGTCCATTAATTCTCATTTGTGGCGTAAATTCAAGAACATCATGTAGAAACGTCTTCAAAAACTGGGTATTCTAACCACTGCTTCTCAGTATATGTATTCCTTAATATGTCTCTATTTCCAGCCAATAGTCCAATATGTACTACCAATACTAGGCATAATAACTATATACATACTGACCTAAAATCATTTACCTTGGTACAAAAGGACTCCAGTACTCAGGAATACAAATTCTCTTTAAGTCACCAATTATAATTAGAAACTTGAAATAAACCACCCTTCAAACAGTGTTCGAAAAACTTTTTAGTTGGCAACTCTTTCCACTCTATGGATGAATATCTTAACAAGGACTGTTAGTGTAGCCTAATAAAAATGTCTGTTAGATTTGTTTTAACAGTACTTGGCCACAACAGTCAATATTAGGTGTTTTGTGTTTATTAAAAGTGCATAACTGTGTTTCATTCCGACAGTGTATTAATTCTGTAAATATTAGCGGTTCCAGTTTGCTGTAATGAAGTGAGTGTTGTATTCAAATATTCTACGTTTTTTTGTTATACTTTGACATGTTGCCCACCGACGAGAACCATCTCATTTTTGGGTCTGTGGAACGAAATGTAAAGCAAAACCACTCCTGCTGTTTACATATGCTTTAGATTTTTCTCGAATTAGACCATGCGACCCACTGTTACAAAAAGATATAACAACGTATCGTGATTGATATTATTTCTTTAACTCAGGCGTTAAACAATCGATTACTGCACATACGCATGCGAGGGAGTCCACGATTTCTCGCCATTTTAGTTTAAATTCTCAAACACTTCTTTACTCTTGCAAATGGATATTTTGTAAGAATCAGAGAAATGCCTTAAAAGATCTAACAATTCAAATAATATTACAATAATAAACAATATTTTTGGAAGAAAATTCAATTACTTTTAGGCATTATGGAAGCGCAAATAGCTACAAAACTCCCGTGATAATTAAAACAGGGCGGGCCCGAGTGGCCGTGCGGTTCTGGGCGCTACAGTCTGGAGCCGAGCGACCGCTACGGTCGCAGGTTCGAATCCTGCCTCGTGCATGGATGTGTGTGATGTCCTTAGGTTAGTTAGGTTTAATTAGTTCTAAGTTCTAGGCGACTGATGACCTCAGAAGTTAAGTCGCATAGTGCTTAGAGCCATTTTTTGAACTGAACAGGTAAGCACAGATGCTAGAATAACTTAATTTCGGCAATCAAGGTTTAGATAAACTAAAGATGACTCATAAAGGACATTCGATTAAGCTTTAATAACAGGAATATGTACCATGCAACAAAAACCACATTTTTACTGGGAGAAGTGCAACTGTCCTCAGACTGCAATTGTTAGACAGAAGGGTGATTTACTAGTTATAATCATTATTGGAGTGTTTGCCTTCTTCTGTGAGGATAATCTGTCGACTCACGGAACCCTGGGCCCCAGACCGTTCAATATTTAGTCCTATAATTATGTCTGTAGACGGCGAGTCACATTCTGTGATGTACAGGCAACATAATTTTATTAGAAATTGTGACTACTGTGCATTAGGCACAAAGCAAATACACACTATGGACGCATAAGTGCGGAAAATCAGCTGCAAAACAATCTCTGAAATTATCAACCGTCTTTTCTTTTGCAGAGCGATACTAGTTTCCGTTATATACCATCTTCAAGCTTAGTAGTTATAACATTCCTGCTATTTATTCCTGCTAAGAATGAATATGGGGTGTAACCGAAACAAGTAGCACCGTGTAAAAAAGGACAGCTGAAGGTTTTCATCATGAATTTCAACAAACACACGTTTTACGATAGGCATATTTAACTCAAACGCACTTGGAATACAGCCATAACATCACAAAGTCTGCAGAAGTCACCCATAAGCGAACAACTTTTAGTAGTATAATAATATTAGTGCATATACTAATTATAACAGGGCTGTAGCCGACAACTATATCACTCGAAAACGAAATACCCTAAATGGAAACGATATATCCTAATATTATTACACCAAAGAAAATGAAGGTACGTTGCTTGTAAGTTTACATGAGGACAGAAAAGATGAGCCTAAAAATGGGAGCACCACTGAACGACAAAATTGCATCCTCTGTGAACACTGACAGGGATTCTGAAAACAACGATCATGGGAAACCCAATGTCGGCCGCTGTGGCCGAGCGGTTCTAGGCACTTCAGTCCGGAATCGCGCTGCTGCTATGGTCGCAGGTTCGAATCATGCCTCGGGCATGGACGTGTGTGATGTCCTTCGATTAGTTAGGTTTAAGTAGTTCTAGGTCTAGGGGACTGATGCCTTCATACTGGTTAAAGCCATTAGAACCATTTGGGAAACCCAATCCTCGCGTTACACAAACCGTATCCTAATTACTATGGATAAAGGTATTTGGCTTTATCTAGTGCACATAGGCTTCAGAAAAACTTTTGTTTCAGTGCCACTACAAAATACACACCTGGAAATTGAAATAAGAACACCGTGAATTCATTGTCCCAGGAAGGGGAAACTTTATTGACACATTCCTGGGGTCAGATACATCACATGATCACACTGACAGAACCACAGGCACATAGACACAGGCAACAGAGCATGCACAATGTCGGCACTAGTACAGTGTATATCCACCTTTCGCAGCAATGCAGGCTGCTATTCTCCCATGGAGACGATCGTAGAGATGCTGGATGTAGTCCTGTGGAACGGCTTGCCATGCCATTTCCACCTGGCGCCTCAGTTGGACCAGCGTTCGTGCTGGACGTGCAGACCGCGTGAGACGACGCTTCATCCAGTCCCAAACATGCTCAATGGGGGACAGATCCGGAGATCTTGCTGGCCAGGGTAGTTGACTTACACCTTCTAGAGCACGTTGGGTGGCACGGGATACATGCGGACGTGCATTGTCCTGTTGGAACAGCAAGTTCCCTTGCCGGTCTAGGAATGGTAGAACGATGGGTTCGATGACGGTTTGGATGTACCGTGCACTATTCAGTGTCCCCTCGACGATCACCAGTGGTGTACGGCCAGTGTATGGTGACTAGATTGAAAATTTAGTACAAGGCCAGAAGGCAACACGTTGAACTCAATGCAGTCAACAGATGCAGGAATACTATCAGGTGTTCCCTAGGAAATGAACCCTCACCGTTACTAGCCAAGCCTTACGTTAGTTAGCAGAGAGTATCAGTGGCGGACACACACATTTCACAGGTTTTAGCAGAGATTTATCTGACATAATTCATGAAGACATCAGACAAAATCTTGCAGATTAGCTGAATGGTATGTGTACTGGTACTTTCCTCTCAACGTAGGTAACTGCGAAGTTGTTTGCTTTTTGGAATATAAGAATATAGTAGCCATTGGCTAGATCATAACTTGTTGTAGACTGAATACATGGACTCACTAACGCTTTGGAATATGAAATGGAAGGATCACGCAAGCTCATTTACGCATAAAACAAAAAGCAGACTTCGACATATTGGTAGAATACTGGGGTAATTGAAGTTTTCTTTGAAACCAGTCGCTTGAAAATCTATTGCGTTACCTCTATTTGAATATTGTTCCAACGTAAGGCTCTGTATGAGATTGTAACAACAAAAGTCATAAAATGTATACGAAGGAAGGCGCGAATAGTCACAGGGTTACATCGTTACCTCTGGAGTGTGGGTACAGAAAAATCTTGCTGTCGAAGACAGAAGCTGTATATCCCATTAAAAACTGTTTATAGATCTTCAAAACTAGTTGCAGGCTTACATTTGCAAACATTCTTTAGACCTTTACGAGCCAGTCGTTCTAAATGCAATGAAATTAAAAAAAAAATAATAGTGTAAGAGAGTAAAGTAAATAAAAAATACCCCATAACTGTAGATGCTAGCTGTATCCTCCTACCGCGCTTTGTCCTCCTACGGCGCTCTTATCAGGTTGCTCAATCAATATAACTTCTAGGTATCATCCTCAGGCAGCCATGGTAGAAGGAAGATATTCTGGTGGACTTGTGGTTGACCTTTGAAGACACTGTTCACGGCTTCGTCGTGCCTCTTATATGTTTTGTTGTGGCCACATGTAGCTTCACGCAGTGGAGAATGGCCAAACAGAGGTACGCTGGTGACCGAGGCGTTGCGAAGTAAGCACGCACAGATAGCCTTGCTGACAGCAGCAGTCTACCAACAGACTGACGCAAGGACGCACACAGACCGAGTGCCGAGCAAAGCCTGGAGAGTGCTGAGTAAGGGGAAGTGAGGCCAGCACACTAAGTTACGCTACAATATACTGTGAGAGTAATAACAAAAAGCTACCACCGAGGGAAAAAACCTCCTTCTGTTGGATATAAATAGTGGAGCGCCCGCAGCAACAGAGAGAAGCCATTAGGAGGCAGTTCGGATCTGAGGACGGATGGGGTCCGTGTCCGAATGCTCAATCTTCGTAGGTGACAGAAGTCTGTTCCACCTCGTAGTAGTCATCCGTTTGCCGCCAGATGTCAACTTGAGCTCTGGAGGTCGGCCCGAGTTCGGTCCGCACCATGGCTAACGGCAGTGAGAACTTCCAGCAAGACCGGCCGCAGTGCACTCTTGGTCACAGGCACCGCTGGGGACTGACGCCCCGACTTCATGGCAACACGGCCCCACGGCATGTGGTCCGTCCATAGTGGGACCTCGCAGACATTGCTGCTGATGGGTTCCCAGCCGCCGGTGCAGCAGGCATCGGCAGCTGACCTCACAGAGACGAGCCTCTATGGGCGTGCCCGCACTGGGGCGCTGAGCGGCGACGAATTTATCTCAACCACAGGGCATCCTGGCTTCAGCGGAGCACTGGTAGCCTGAGGATCCCAAGTGCGATCAGCGGCGTGTGTTGCGTGCATTGTCGGAGAATCTACAAAGCAGCAGCCAGGTGGAGGGATCCGTAGGGCTGGGCAGCGACAGAGAAGTTGTAAAGGAAGTTCAATAGATAACTGTAAAACTCCATGCCGTCTCAGACTTTGGCGTAGCCACTGTGTCTGCTGCTAACAAGTGGTGCAGAAGTCGTAACAAGTGGTGTCAGGTGCACCCACGGCACGACTTTGACTAGCACCATGCGGAGCAACCGAAAAACACCAAATAGGGTGAGTCCAGCAACTGCCTTCTCTCTATGTTTTCTGTTAGCTAGACATGTCGAGGGTAACGTTAAGGGATGTGAGAGTGTCATTTGAAAGGCCTAGCAGCCCTGTAGACTTATCGCAGTTTGTGGGAATGATAGTCACGTTAACGCAGTACCATCTAAATGTGTAGTGTGTCGATTAATAGGTCACGTCGCTCCTTGCGAAAAAATTGTACCAAGCACTTGTGATGTGTGTGGCTTCTGTGGTCATGTAACGGGGCAATGTGGTAAGTCTAGATGGATTGCCATTAGACGTGCTACGAATTAACTTGCTTCTGGGTGATACAATTTTTTTTTAGAGGTGAGGTATGCCATGCGGAAAATGCCAGAGAGCCGCGAGGGAATAGCTGAGCGGTCTAAGGAGCTGCAGTCATGGACTGTGCAGCTGGTCCTGGCAGACGTTCGAGTCCTCCCTCCGACATGGGTGTTTGTGTTTGTCCTTAGGACAATTTAGGTTAAGTAGTGTGCAAGATTAGGGACTGATGACCTTAGCAGTTGAGTCCCATAAGATTTCACACACATTTGAACAAAATGCCAGAGACACATGCAACCAGGACAAGTGACGCCGTAGTCGCATTGACAGAGCCAATTAAGAAACTTATTGAAGAAAAGCAGCACATTCAGATGATAGAGAAACAATTGTTACAAAACACTGAATCAGCCTCGGGAAGCTATAGTGTAGAATGCAAGGATACTGTCTTTTCCAGTGTGGCAGATTGTTCAACAGCTAATTTGATACCTTCCTTCTTCGGTAAAACATCAGAGGATGTGAATGTTTTCATTCGTGTACGACTAGACTGTGTGGCTGGTCGGATGAAATGTGTTTGCAAATGGCGAGGTTAGGGTTAGTAGGTGACACAAAGACTTATGTAACATACCAAGAATGGTTAAAGGGTGCTACTACATTCACAGAGTTGGCTGAGGGATTATTGCAAATGTTTAGGAAACAAAACAGTGCCAGCTATTTTAGATAAAAATTGGGGAAGATGATGCAAGAAACGGGTGAAACGGTAGAAGAATTTTCAGACAGAATTAGGAGAACGAATGCGCACACGTATGAGTTGACGCAAGATGGGAGTGCAAATGAAGTTTTATTGAAAGAATAGAGCTTTAGACGCATTTTTGCGAGGGGTCTCGCCGGATTTTTGACGCCGGATACGGATGGAAAATCCAAGTGACTTAGCAACAGCATTGCGCGTAGCTACAAATTTTCAGGAAGTGGATAGCGCCACTAGAAGTCGCAATGACAAGACAATATTTTCGTCTTACAAAGAGTGTTACCGTTGTGGGAAGCAAGGTCATTTTAAGGGACAATGTCGGGAATTGCAGTGTTTCAGCTGTCAGAAAATAGAGCATAAGGCACGGCAATGTAAAGCCAAGAAAGAGGTTAATGATACAGTAGGTAAAAAACTGTTAAACGAAAAAGGGAGGGTTCCTGCTGTCGGGAGGCATTCCCAGTAAAAAGAGGTACTCAGAGAGTGCACGAAGAGATGGATTGTAATTTGATGGTTTGGAGAAAAGATAAGTGGCGAAGAGTTTTCGTGGATACTGGAGCGCATGTATCAGTTGTCAGTGTGGATCTCGTGGGCAAGAAAGGATTGGAAGCTCCAAGATACAGATTGCTTGCAGTAGGTGATAAAAAATTAGATGCACTAAGGACAGCACAGCTCAAGTTTAAGATAGGCAGCAAATGGAGGTGTTGTCAACTGTGGGACAGGGATTTTCAGCGATACTTGGGTTGGACTTTCTGATTAAACATCAAGCCAAAATTGACCTATCGCAACATACGCTGGAACTCGATAGGAACTTGTTCTTATTGGGTACAGCCGTTGCAAATGTTTCAGAGTCACAGGGTGCACCGATAGCTAAGGTGATACCAACTAAACTATGTATAAGTGCATTAAAGGTGATTTCGTGTGACGAAGTACAGACAGGTACAGGGAAGTTGATCTGGGTACCGGTGGATGTCGATGTGCCACAGCAGGGGTTATTCTTGATATAGCCACTACCAAGTCATGAGGTTTTAGACGAAAAGCATTGCTTTATTCGTAGGAGTGTATCACGGGTAACGGACATAAATGGGCAGTTTATGGTTCCGGTGAGTTTAGATAACTTCGGGCAGGATGATGTCGATCTGCCGAAAGGTTTAGTAATAGCCACAGTAGAGTTAATGGATGAAGAGGACATCGATAGTTCGAGGTTAGACTATGATGTAAAAGCGAACCATCAGCACGTCTGCACTTCGTGACAAGGTAAATCATTTGAGAAGAAATGATCGTTCGGGTATGGAAGCATTATTACTAAAGTATGTGTTTGAAGCACAGGGTACGTTACCTGCTACACCGATAACACAGCATCATATTCCGACAGGGAAACACGCTCCGGTGTATGGTAAGCCATACAGACTGCCGAAACAATTACAACCAGTAGTAGAGCAATTAATAGAGCAACAACTGAAAGATGGGATAATCCCTCAAAGTAATAGTCCTTGGTCTAGTAGCGTGGACCTAGTTCCGAAGAAGACACTGGACAGGTCGAAAAAATTTCGCTTTTGTTACAATTACAGACATTTGAATGAGTGGACAGTGGCAGACGTATATCCGATTCCCAATATCACAGAAACGTTAGACAACCTAGGGCAGTGTAAATTTTTCTCCACTATGGATTTGCGAAGCGGTTATCACCAGATTGAAGTATGTCCGGAGGACAGGCCAAAAACAGCATTACGACGCATTTTGGTCACTTTGAGTAGAAAAGAATGCCGTTTGGACTAAAAAACGCTCCAGCAACATTTCAGAGGTTGCTGGATGGAGTCCTTCGCGGGTTGAAACCGAAAAAATGCATGGTGTATTTGGATGACATTATAGTTTTTTCAAGAGATATAGAGCAGTATGTGGAACAGTTAGAGGAGGTGTTTAAAAGATTAGAGGCAGCACGGCAAACATTAAGTTTGGACAAATGCCATTTTCCGCAAGCACAAGTAAATTATCTCGGGCATGTTATCAGTCAGGACAGGGTACGGTCAGATCCTCCTCTCACTTCTGCAGTACGAGATTTTCCGGTTCCGCAAATGGTTAAATAACTGCAGTCGTATATTGGTCTTGCGAGCTATTATCGAAAATTCGTACAGGGGTTCGCAGAAATAGCGAGGCCACTTACTAAGTTGCTAAGAAAAGGTGTTACCTTCCAGTCGACGTCAGAGTGCGAGAAAGCATTGCAAGAGCTCAAACGGATACTGACATCAGATCCAGTTTTTAAGTTTCCAGACTTTTTGAAGGAGTTTATACTACAATGTGATGCGTCTAATCATGCTCTTGGGGTTGTACTTGGGCAAGAAATTGATGGCAAAGGACATCCGACTGCGTTCGCGTCTCGTCAACTTAACAAGGCGGAACAAAATTACTCCACGACAGAGAAGGAATTGTTAACGGTAATATATAGGATTTCGTACTTTAGATGTTATCTGTACTGTAGAAGGTTTAAGGTTGTGACGCATCATTCAGCTCTGAAATGATTATTAGGTCTTAAAGACCCAGCGAGTAGGCTAGTGAGATGGGCGCTGAAACTCAGTGAGTTCGATTATGAGGTAATACACAAACCAGGTGTGAAACATGCCAATGCTGACGGATTGAGCAGGAAAGTGGCAGTATTACAAGTAACAGGGGTGACTGAAGATGAGTGGAACAGGGCACAAGCTGTGGATAGTGATTGTCAATTGTTCAGAAAGCAACCGCAGTTCCTACTACAGGACTGGTTACTTTGCAGGTCGACGAAATACGGCCCGCGCGTCGTCGTACCAGCAGTGTTAAGAAGTGAAGTTTTGCAACAGGCGCCTGACCATTTTCTTTCAGGACATGGCGGGTGAAGAGCTATGGATAGGCGGATAGCGGAGAAGTTTTGGTGGAGGACACGTCGTCAAGACGTGGACGAGTACGTCAGGAATTGTGTGCCATGTGCACAGCGTGCGGACTTGAACCATCAAAAGGTTCAGCTTCAAAGATTACTGGAGGCAGACAGACCTTTCCAACAAATCGGAATTGATGTATTAGGCCCACTTAATAGGAGTGCAGCAGGGTATAAGTATGTGTTAAAAGTGATTGATCACTTTTCTAGGTATTTAGTCATGGTCGCATTACCAGATCAGAAAGCAAGTACGGTGGCACAAGCTTTAGTTAATAATTGGTTACTCGGGTATGGGATACCTCAGTCCTTAATCTCGGATCAAGGTACTTATTTCACGTCTGATCTGATGAAGCAACTGTGTAAGTTACTGAAGGTAAAGAAACTACAGACTAGTATGTTCCATCTGCAACCAAACGGACGAACAGGGAGAGTGCATCGCACGATCACTAAGATGTTGAGTCACTATGTAAATAGTCAACACATCGACTGGGATGTGTACATGCAATTCGTAACCAGTGCATATAATAGTAAGGTACATACGTCGACAGAATTGCCGCCGTACGAAGTGGTGTAAGGTTGGAAGATGCCATCACCTTTTGACATGCTTCGTCCAAGGCTGGGAGCGGAGGGCGAGCATGTAAGGCAATTTGAGAAAACCATTAAGGAAGTATGGCAGAGAGTTAGACGAGCTAACACGAAAGCGTTGGAACGACAGGAACGGATGGGAGGTACAACGAGGAAGTTGCTACAGTACAGCTAATTCGTATGTTCCAAAGGGAGAAACAAGAAGTTCACAAACAAGGTCGAGGGGCCATACCAGGTAGTGGAAATGATATCACCTCTCAATGTAAAATTACAATTGCCTACCAAGACAACGGTGGTTCAAGTTAGTAGAGTTAAGCCGTTCCAGAGGGTAGTAGATCCGTGTATATGTACTCCTTCTGGCAGAAAGCGTAGAGAAGCGCCAGAGGCAGACAGTAAACTGGGTATTAAGTATAAGTTGCGTTCGAGGGATATGTAGTTAGCAGTAATTATCATGTGTGTATTATTTTTGTGCACAGACTAGGGTTATTTCATTGGTATTAAGTGGTAGTGATGGGAGTTTTTTCCTTCTCTCTCCATTCTGTAGGTCACACATGATGGGGTACAAGTGGATAGTATGGGGCATCGTCCCTGGCAGCTGATACAAGCTGGCCAGGTACAGGATATGCCGTTGCGAAGTGAGGTGTTGTTCGGGAAACAACCGGATGTGGTCCTCACAAGTCACGAGTGGACGCTTCGGCTGGCACTCAATATCCTGCAGGTAAGGAACGAGATGCGGCATCCCCCTGTGGGTTCGGGGGTTAGAATAGGCCCGCGGCATTCCTGCCTGTCGTAAGAGGCGACTAAAAGGAGTCTCACATGTTTCGGCCTTATGTGATGGTCCCCTCTCGGGTTTGACCTCCATCTTTCTAAATTATTCCGAAGAGCGAGCCAATTGGGGAAGGGCGCCTTACGTGGTGCACTGTATCCGCCGTGCATTGAGACCTTTAGCCGGCATTTTCGTCGTTGCAATGGTGTCCCGCTCGTTTTCCATCTCTTGGGCGAGGATACGTCCCTGGGTGCGATTCCCACGCTGCACTCTGCAGTGTTTCTTTTAACTGCGACGACGACCTTGCACAGTTTTGCACCTAAGAGCCAGCACGGTAGCCAGTCCGTTGTGGTGGGGCCGCCATGTACCCTCTTGGTTGTAGCCCCCTGACAACACAGGGATCGCTCTACTGATGACTGCGCCGTTAACTCCCCACGTATGCCAAGGAGTAGATGCCCGTCTCCCTGGGGCATCAGGACTCCCGGCAATGGCCATCCTGCCAGGTGGCCTTTGCTGCGGCTGGGAGGCGCCCGTGGGGAGGGCCCTTGGTCGGAGTAGGTGGCATCAGGGCGGATGACCCGCAATGAAGCGTGGTACATCATCTCTCGCTGGCGGCCAGCCGCCAGCAGTCTCTAAGCGTTCTCGGGCTCACTTTAATGCTGAAAAGTACAATCCGAAAACGTTCCCCTCTCTGGCCACGCCGTGGCAGGAGCGTAAGTCTCAGGATGGAGGTAATAGTTATTCGCCCCGATTCTTAGTTTGTACGAGAGCTGATGCGGAGTCTTTTCTCTCCACAAAGCCTCAGTTCTTCGTCGAGCATTTAGAGGACAAGTTTGGGGAGGTGGAGGGCTTGTCAAAAATGCGCTCTGGATCGGTCCTGATCCAAACGGCATCCTCTGCCCAGTCACGACGGTTGCTTGCTTGTGACAAGCTGGGGGATGTTGCTGTTACGATCACGCCGCATAAGAGTTTAAATATGGTTCAGGGAGTTATTTACCATAAGGACCTTCTTTTGCAGTCTGATGACGAGCTGCGCGCCAACTTAGAGCGCAGGGGTGTACATTTCGTCCGGCGCGTTCATCGGGGTCCGAAGGAAAATCAGATAGCTACCGGTGCCTTCATCTTGGCCTTCGAGGGTGATACGTTACCGGAAAAGGTCAAGGTGATGGTCTACCGATGTGACGTCAGGCCCTATATTCCTCCCCCGATGCGGTGCTTCAAGTGCTGGAAGTTCGGCCATATGTCTTCCCGCTGCACTTCCAGCCTCACATGTCGAGATTGCGGACGCCCGTCTCATCCCGATACTCCATGTGCCCCGCCTCCCATCTGTGTCAACTGCGGGGAGCACCATTCACCTTGCTCGCCTGACTGCAAAGTCTTTCAGAAAGAGCGCAAAATTATGGAATATAAGACCCTGGACCGGCTGACCTATACTGAGGCCAAAAGGAAATATGACAGACTCCATCCTGTGAGAATGACATCTTCTTATGCAGCTGCTGCGACAACTGTGCTCGCTCCATCAGTTTCGAGACTTCCAGCCAGCTCGATAAGCAGTAAGACTCCTCCTGCCCCCTTGCCTGTGGGGGGCTCTACCCAACCGGTTGCTCCTGCACCACCTACCTCAGGAGCAACCTCCTCCCACCCGTCGGGGACGTCCGTCCCCGCTTCTCAGCCGGAGAAGCGTCTAACTTCTTCGGCTACTCTCGCCCGTAAGTGTTCCCTTGGGACCCTCCCTTCCCAGGGTTCCACCAGCGGGAAGGGCGTAGGGCTTCACGATCCTCCTCTGTCCCAGAGACTGAATCGGTGAAGCCTTCCCAGCCGGTGCAACCCAAGGTTCAGCGAGAGAAGTCCAAGAGAAAGACCTCTAAGGCCAAAGAACTTGCGGTGGCGCCAACCCCACCGCACCTTTCGCGCTCTGCGTCTGAGGATGCAGTCGAGATTCTAGCGTCCGCTGAGGACCTTGATCTCGCTGGTCCCTCAGACGCCATGGATGCCTCTCGTACGGGTACTGAATCGGTGGCAGTGAGTGAACAAGCGGCGTAAATTGCCTTCCCAGTCCTTTCACGCCTTTCTCAGCCATGGACAATATCATCCTCCAGTGGAACTGCAGCGGTTTTTTCCACCATCTAGCTGAGCTCCAACAACTTACCAGCCTTCACCCTTTCTTCTGCATTGCTCTTCAGGAAACTTGGTTTCCAGCAATGCGAACCCCCGCCCTCCGTGGCTATCGGGGTTATTATAAGAACCGGGCAGCATATGAAAGGGTGTCGGGTGGCGTCTGCCTCTATGTCCTTCACACTCTGCACAGCGAGTCTGTCCCTCTCCACACACCTTTAGAGGCTGTCGCTGTTCGGGTGTGGACGCCACAGGCTGTTACCGTCTGCAGTCTTTACCTTCCACCGGATGGTGATGTCTCGCAGCATGTCCTGGCTGCGCTGATAGCCCAATTGCCGCCACCTTTCTTGCTACTGGGCGACTTCAACGCCCATAACCCTCTGTGGGGTGGGTCAGTGGCAACAGGTCGAGGCGCCATCGTTGAGCATTTATTGTCGCAGCTCGATCTCTCGATTTTAAATGATGGTGCCTTCACACACTTCAGTGTGGCGCATGGCACATACTCCGCCATTGACCTTTCGATATGTAGCCCTAGCCTCTTACCGTCTGTCCAATGGAGTGTGCATGACGACCTGTGTGGTAGTGACCACTTTCCGATCTTTCTGTCACTACCACAGCGTCACTCTTCTGGGCGCCCTAGCAGATGGGCTATGAATAAGGCTGACTGGGACTTGTTCTCCTCCACTGCCGCTCTTGAGTCTCTCTCTAATGCCGACATTGCTGCGGTGGTTCAATCGGTCACCACCGGCATCGTTACTGCCGCCGAATCTGCCATTCCCCGTTCTTCTGGGTCCCCTCGGCGGAAGGCTGTCCCTTGGTGGTCGCCTGAGATCGCTGAAGCGATTAAAGATCGCCGGCGGGCGCTCCAGCGTCACAAGCGACATCCCTCCTTAGACCACCTTATCGCCTTCAAACGGCTGCGTGCGCGGGCCCGCCTCCTTATCCGCCAAGGTAAGAAGGAGTGCTGGGAGCGGTATGTGTCCACCATTGGCCTCCATGTCACTCCTTCGCAGGTCTGGGCCAAGATTTGACGCGTCTACGGCTATCGGACCCCTGCCAGCGTCCCTGCCCTCTCACTGAATGGAGCAGTTTGTACTGACTCCGACGTCATTGCCAATCGCTTAGCAGAGCATTTTGCTATGAGTTCCGCTTACCCCCAGGCCTTCCGCTCCGTTAAAGAGCGGATGGAACGTCGGAGCCTTTGCTTTCGCACCAACCACCCAGAATCTTACAATGCTCCATTCAGTGAGTGGGAATTTCGCAGTGCCCTAGCTGCTTGCCCTGATACCGCTCCTGGGCCAGATGGCATCCACTGTCAGATGCTGAAACACCTTTCAGTGGACTGCCAACGGCGCCTTCTCGATCTTTACAACCGTCTTTGGGTCGAGGGGGTGTTTCCGTCGCAATGGTGGGAAGGCGTTGTCATCCCCGTTTTGAAACCTGGAAAGACCCCTCTGGAGGTGGACAGCTACCGCCCCATTAGCCTCACCAACGTTCTTTGTAAGCTTCTCGAACGGATGGTGAGCCGGCGCTTAAATTGGGTACTGGAGTCTCGGGGCCTTCTGGCTCCGTCTCAGGGTGGGTTCCGGAAAGGCCGCTCCGCCGCCGACAATCTGGTGAGCCTGGAGTCGGCCATCCGTACTGCCTTTGCCCGCCGTCAGCACCTGGTCGCTGTCTTTTTCGACATGCGGAAGGCGTACGATACGACATGGCGTCATCACATCCTTTCTACGCTTCATGGATGGGGTCTTCGGGGCCCTCTGCCGATCTTTATCCGCAATTTCCTATCGTATCGTACCTTCCGCGTGCAAGTCGCAGCCTCCTATAGTTCCACCCACGTCCAGGAGAACGGTGTGCCACAGGGTTCTGTTTTAAGTGTCTGCCTGTTTCTAATAGCCATTAACGGGCTCGCTGCGGCCGTGGGAACTTCTGTCTCTGCTTCCCTGTATGCTGACGACTTCTGCCTTTATTACAGCTCTACTGGCATTGCAGCTGTTGAACGTCAGCTACAGGGAGCTATCCATAAGGCGCAGTCTTGGGCTGTAGCGCATGGGTTTCAGTTTTCGGCAGCCAAGACCCGCGTTATGCATTTCTGCCGGCGCCGAACAGTCCATCCTGAGCCGCGGCTTTATCTTGGCGACGAACTCCTTGCTGTGGTGGAGACCCACAGGTTTTTGGGGGTGGTTTTCGACGCCCGGTTGACTTGGCTGCCTCATATCCGGCAGCTTAAACAGACGTGTTGGCGGCATCTAAACGCTCTGAGATGCTTGAGCCACACCCGCTGGGGCGCCGACCGCTCTACCCTGTTGCGGCTCTACCAGGCTTTAATCCAGTCCCGTCTGGATTATGGGAGCCTGGCTTATGGCTCAGCATCCCCATCTGCGTTACGGGTGCTGGACCCAATTCTCCACAGCGGGATACGCCTTGCCACTGGTGCTTTCCGCACCAGCCCTGTGGACAGCGTACTAGTGGAGGCAGGTGTACCTCCAATGCGGTTCCGGCGCCAACGTTTGCTGGCCGCTTATGCTGCCCATGTTCTAAGTCTGCCCGGGCATCCAAATTATCGTGTCCTGTTCCCACAGTCAGTCGTCCATCTGCCAGACCGTCGGCCCCGGTCGGGTTGTCCGATCGCCGTACGCGTCAAGGAGCTTCTCTGCGGGCTTGGGTTTTTCCCTGTTCCACCTCCTTTCCGGGCGCCTCTGCGTACACCCCCGTGGTGTGTTCCTCGCCCTTGCCTTCGGCTCGACTTGGCACAGGGCTCGAAGGACTCGGTCCCTCCAGAGGCCTTCCGCCGCCGCTTTTATTCCATCCTGGCCACGTATCAGGGCTCTGGAATTGTTTACACCGACGGTTCGATGGTTGCTGGTCGTGTCGGGTATGCCCTAACTCTAGGGGACCATTCCGAACAATGGTCCTTGGCGGCTGGCAGCAGCGTTTACACTGCTGAGCTAGTCGCCATCTTTCGAGCCCTAGAGTATATCCGCTCCTGCTCAGGTGAGTCCTTCGTTATCTGTAGCGATTCCCTGAGCGGTTTACGAGCTCTCGACCAGTGTTTTCCTCGTTCTTGTCTGGTGATGGCTATCCATGAGTCCCTGCATACTCTTGCGCGTTGCGGCCGCTCTGTGGTCTTTGTGTGGACCCCCGGTCATGTCGGTATCCCAGGCAATGAACATGTTGACCGCCTGGCGAAAGAGGCCACGAGTAAACCATCTCTGGATGTTGGCCTCCCAGAGGCTGATTTGCCGGCAGTCCTCCGCCGAAAAATTTTTGCGCTTTGGGACGCTTACACCCAATAAACTCCGTTCCATTAAGGAGACGACGACTGTGTGGCGGTCCTCCATGCGAGCCAACCGCAGGGACTCAGTCGTCCTTTGTCGGCTCCGCATTGGCCACTCCCGGCTTACACACAGTTATTTACTGCGCCGGGAGGACCCTCCTGTATGTTGCTGCGGGGCGGCTTTGACAGTGGCCCACATTTTGTTGGCCTGCCCCCTTTTAGCTGTGGTCAGGCAGACATTTGCGCTGCCTGATACGCTCCCTGCCGTTTTATCTGATGACCCTGTTATGGCTGCCTTAGTTTTACATTTTATTAGGGCAGGGAGTTTTTATTCTTTCATCTGAGTGTTTCTGTTTTATTTTATTTTTTGTGCTGGTTCTGGCCTTTGGCATATGATTTTAAACTGATCTTTTAAGGTGTTTCTAAGTGGTTGGCTTTTCCTTTTTTATTTCTATGGTCGGCCAACCACTGTCACACTCTGTGTGGTTTTAGTTCGTTTTGTCTTGTCCCTGTCTCCGTTTCTCTTGTTCTGTATCATGTGTGATCTCTTCTGTTCCTCGTTTTTATTCTCTGTGGGTGTTCTTTGTATTTGGACAAAGGGACCGATGACCGTAGCAGTCTGGTCCCTTTCATCCCCCAAACCAACCAACCGAGATGCGGCAGCTACAGGAGGTAGTATCGAGTGTGTAAACGGTTGCATCTAAGAACGGAATATTACGGGACGTGCAAGAAGAGTATAAGGCTTTGGATAGTTCATGAAAGGAAATAAGTGAACAACTGCGCCGAGTCGTGAGCATGATTCCAGGGAGTAGAAAGAGAGCAAAGAGGAGTTGGTTGATTGCATGTGGGAAGTTGCTGAAAACAATTTTTGGAACAGTGGATAGAGACGATACTGAGGGTTTGAACAATTCTGTAATAGTTATTCGCGACAGGGAGGAAAGCATAGGAAAGTTAGTGGATATACATACAACAGAGATATTGGGATTAGGTACATAGTTGTTGAATGTGACATGTGTGGTGCGTTGGATGGCTACAGGGTTACGGGCATATATAGAACAAACACAGGAGTTATTGAATACAGATATGGAACAGGTACAAACGCGATTGGATATAGTGGAAAGGAAGCTGGAAATTGCTAAATTGCTGCAGGAACTGGTTAACGGCATTGGTGATGCACGAGTGAGGATGGATGAATTGCAAGAGGCAGTACATCACGCATTGCACGGGCAGGTGAGTGTGACGTTGATATCACTAGAAAAATTTAGAGTCTGAAGCAGGCAGAGGGAGAGTTTCCAGACAGGGTAGAGCATGTAGTGGCGGTAATTGATGTGAGTATGTCACTTTATCATATGTGTAGGATTAATGTAACAACGGATCTAGTTAAGATGTATATAGAGATTAGATTTCCACTAACTAGTGTGCGGAGACAGTATCACTGTTACACAGTGCATCCTTATCTGGTCAGATGGGAGCGCATGGGGAAGGTCGTACAGTTCAGGACACAGGAGGTTTTATTAATTTCTAAGGAGGGGGATACTCAAGCTACTATGTCAAGTTTAGAGTTAAGTAGAAGTCTAACGGAGTCAGTTTCCATTTGTCCATCATGGGTTGTCTTCACAGGCAAGGGGTCGTGTGAGATCCAGCTATTTAGGGCAAAAGCAGAAGCTTCAGAGTGTCAGAGAATAATAGTGAAGCCTACACCACATTTTCAGAAAGTTGGGAGGCACTGGTTGTATTCAGTATTCGTTACAGAGAGGATATCAGCCAAGTGTTATGACAATGGGAATTGGACATCAACCATGGAGATGGAATTACAGGACAGTGGTTTGCTAATCAACGGGACATATTGTGAAAAAGTAGGGGATAGTTTCAGCTTACCAGCTACAGTCACGGGAGTCCCCAAGGTTACAGATACGCGTCTGACGTTGTACTGGCCAGATGCGTCATTCAGCACCACTCCAGGAGAAAATTTGATGTATATTAACACCTTGGATGCTACACTATTGCAAACGATATATAAACTAGTAGATTCGGACAAAGGTCAAATTTCAATGCAGCAATTATTAATGCATGTGGAGAAGTACGATATCAGGCAGAACGTAGCACAGTGACCATTGGTATTTCAACCAGTACTATTACCATGTCCCCCCTGCGGGTTCGGGGGTTAGAATAGGCCCGCGGTATTCCTGCCTGTCGTAAGAGGCGACTAAAAGGAGTCTCACATGTTTCGGCCTTATGTGATGGTCCCCTCTCGGGTTTGACCTCCATCTTTCTAAATTATTCCGAAGAGCGAGCCAATTGGGGAAGGGCGCCTTACATGGTGCACTGTATCCGTCGTGCAATTAGACCTTTAGCCGGCTTTCACGTCGTTGCAATGGTGTCCCGCTCGTTTTCGATCTTTAGGGCGGGGATACGTCCCTGGGTGCGATTACCACGCTGCCCTCTGCAGTGTTTCTTTTAACTGCGACGACGACCTTGGACAGTTTTGCACCTAAGATCCAGCACGGTAGCCAGTCCGTTGTGGTGGGGCCGCGATGTACCCTCTTGGTTGTAGCCCCCTGACAACACAGGGATCGCTCTACTGATGCCTGCGCCGTTAACTCCCCACGTATGCCAAGGAGTAGATGCCTATCCTCCTGGGGTATCAGGACTCCCGGCAACGGCCATCCTGCCAGGTGGCCTTTGCTGTGGCTGGGTGGCGCCCGTGGGGAGGGCCCTTGGTCGGAGTAGGTGGCATCAGGGCGGATGACCCGCAATGAAGCGTGGTACATCATCTCTCGCTGGCGGCCAGCCGCCAGCAGTCTCTAAGCGTTCTCGGGCTCAATTTAATGCTCAGAAGTACGATCCGAAAACGTTCCCCTCCCTGGCCACGCCGTGGGAAGAGCGTAAGTCCCAGGATGGAGGTAACAGTTATTCGCCCCGATTCTTAGTTTGCACGAGAGCTGATGGGGAGTCTTTTCTCTCCACAAAGCCTCAGTTCTTCGTCGAGCATTTAGAGGACAAGTTTGGGGAGGTGGAGGGCTTGTCTAAAATGCGCTCTGGCTCAGTACTGATACAAACGGCATCCTCCGCCCAGTCACGCAGGTTACTTGCTTGTGACAAGTTGGGGGATGTTAACATTACTATTACTCCACATAAGAGTTTAAATATGGTCCAGGGTGTTATTTTCCATAGGGACCTCCTTTTGCTGTCTGATGACGAGCTGCGCGCCAACTTAAAACGTAGAGGTGTTCATTTCGTCCGGCGCGTTCATCGGGGTCCGAGGGACAATCAGGTTGCTACCGGTGCCTTCATCTTGGCCTTCGAGGGTGATACGTTACCGGAAAAGGTCAAGGTGATGGTCTACCGATGTGACGTCAAGCCCTATATCCCTCCCCCGATGCGGTGCTTCTAGTGCTGGAAGTTCGGCCATATGTCTTCCCGCTGCACTTCCAGCCTCACATGTCGAGATTGCGGACGCCCATCTCATCCTGATACTCCATGTGCCCCACCTCCCATCTGCGTCAACTGCGGGGAGCACCATTCACCTTGCTCGCCAGACTGCAGAATATTCCAGAAAGAGCGCAAAATCATGGAATATAAGACCCTGGACCGACTGACTTATACTGAGGCCAAACGGAAATACGACCGATTACATCCAGTGCGAATGACAACTTCCTACGCCGCTGCTACAACACCTGTGCTAGCCCCATCAGTTTCGCGCCTTCCGGCCGGATCGACGAGTGGTACAACTCCTCCTGCCCCCTTGCCAGTGGGGGGCTCTACCCACCGGGTTGCTCCTGTGCCACCTACCTCAGGAGCAACACCATCCCCCCCATCGGGGACGTCGGTCCCCGCTTCTAAGCCGGAGAAGTGTCCAACTTCTTCGGCTTCTCACGCTCGCAAGGGGTCCCTTGGGTCCCTCCCTTCCCAGGTTTCCACCGGCGGGAAGGCTGACGATAGACAGTGGCGTAAGTGCCCACAATCTGCAGGTCGAAGGGCTTCCCGATCCTCCTCAGTCCCGGAGACTGAATCGGTGAAGCCCTCCCAGCCAGTTAAACCCAAGGAGCAGCGTGAGAAATCAAAGAAGAGCAGCTCTAAGCCCAAGGAACGCGCGGTGGTAGCCACCCCATCGCTACCTTCTAGCTTTGCGTCTGAGGACGAGGTGGAGATTCTGGCGTCCGCTGAAGACCTCGATCTCGCCGGTCCCTCAGACGCCGTGAATAGCAATAGCACTAGCACGGGTGCTCAATCGGAGGCAGCAGGTGACCCGGCGGCGTAATCTGCCGTCCCAGTCCCGGCACGCCTTTCTCAGCCATGGACAAAACCATCCTCCAGTGGAACTGCAGCGGTTTCTTCCACCATCTAGCTGAGCTCTGCCAACTTATCAGCCTTCACCCTTTCCTCTGCATAGCTCTGCAGGAAACTTGGTTTCCAGCAATGCGCACCCCCGCCCTCCGTGGCTATCGGGGTTATTATAAGAACCGAGCAGCTTATGAAAGGGTGTCTGGTGGCGTCTGCATCTATGTCCTTCACACTCTTCACAGCGAGTCTGTCCCTCTACAAACAGCTTTAGAGGCTGTCGCTGTTAGGGTGTGGACGCCGCAGGCTCTTACCGTCTGCAGTCTTTACCTTCCACCGGAGGGTGATGTCGCGCAGCATGTCCTGGCTGCGCTGATAGCCCAATTGCCGCCACCTTTCTTATTACTGGGCGACTTTAACGCCCATAACCCTCTATGGGGTGGGTCAGTGGCAACAGGTCGAGGCGCCACCGTTGAGCATTTATTGTCGCAGCTCGATCTCTCGATTTTGAATGATGGTGCCTCCACACACTTCAGTGTGGCGCATGGCACCTACTCCGCCATTGACCTTTCAATCTGTAGCCCTAGCCTCTTACCATCTGTCCACTGGAGTGTGCATGACGACCTGTGTGGTAGTGACCACTTTCCGATTTTTCTGTCACTACCACAGCGTCACTCTTCTGGGCGCCCTAGCAGATGGGCTATGAATAAGGCTGATTGGGACTTGTTCTCCTCCACTGCCGCTATTGAGCCTCTCTCAACTGATGCCATTGATGCGGTGGTTACATCGGTCACCGCAGGCATCGTCACTGCCGCCGAGTCTGCCATTCCCCGTTCTTCTGGGTCCCCTCGGCGGAGGGCTGTGCCTTGGTGGTCGCCTGAGATCGCTGAAGCGATTAAAGATCGCCGGCGGGCGCTCCAGCGTCACAAGCGACATCCCTCCATGGACCACCTTATCGCCTTCAAACGGCTGCGTGCGCGGGCCCGCCTCCTTATCCGCCAAGGCAAGAAGGAGTGCTGGGAGCGGTATGTGTCCACCATTGGACTCCATGTCACTCCATCGCAGGTCTGGGCCAAGATTCGACGGGTCTTCGGCTATCGGACCCCTGCCAGCGTCCCTGCGCTCTCACTGAATGGAGCAGTTTGTACTGACTCCGACGTCATTGCAAACCACTTAGCAGAGCATTTTGCTATGAGTTCCGCTTCTGCGAATTACCCCCAGGCCTTCCGCTCCATTAAAGAGCGGATGGAACGTCGGAGCCTTTCTTTTCGCACCAACGCTTCTGAACCCTACAACGCTCCATTCAGTGAGTGGGAATTTCAGAGTGCCCTTGCCGCTTGCCCTGATACCGCTCCCGGGCCAGATCGCATCCACTGTCAGATGCTGAAACACCTTTCAGTGGACTGCAAGCGACGCCTCCTCGACCTTTACAACCGTCTCTGGGTCGAGGGTGAGTTTCCGTCGCAATGGCGGGAAAGTATTGTCATCCCCATTTTGAAACCTGGAACGAACCCTCTGGAGGTGGACAGCTACCGTCCCATTAGTCTCACCAACGTTCTTTGCAAGTTGCTTGAACGGATGGTGAGCCGGCGCTTAAATTGGGTGCTGGAGTCTCGGGACCTTCTGGCTCCGTCTCAGGGTGGGTTCCGGAAAGGCCGCTCCGCCACCAACAATCTGGTGAGCCTTGAGTCGGCCATCCGTACTGCCTTTGCCCGCCGTCAGCACCTGGTCGCTGTCTTTTTCGACATGCGGAAGGCGTACGATACGACATGGCGTCATCACATCCTTTCTACGCTTCATGGATGGGGTCTTCGGGGCCCTCTCCCGATCTTTATCAGAAATTTTCTGTCGTATCGTACCTTCCGCGTGCAAGTCGCGGCCTCGTATAGTTCCTCCCTCGTCCAGGAGAATGGGTTACCCCAGGGCTCTGTCCTCAGTGTCTGCCTGTTTTTAATTGCAATAAACGGTCTCGCTGCGGCAGTAGGAAATTCTGTCTCCACTTCCCTGTATGCTGACGACTTCTGTCTTTACTATAGTTCTATTAGCATTGCAGCAGCTGAACGTCAGCTACAGGGCGCAATCCGCAAGGCGCAGTCTTGGGCTGTAGCGCGTGGTTTTCAGTTTTCGGCTGCCAAGACCCGCGTTATGCATTTCTGCCGGCGCCGAACGGTCCATCCTGAGCCGCGGCTTTATCTTGCCGACGAACCTCTTGCTGTGGTGGAGACCCACAGGTTTTTGGGTGACCTTTTTGATGCCCGGTTGACTTGGCTGCCTCATATCCGGCAGCTTAAACAAGCGTGTTGGCGGCATCTCAACGCCCTTCGTTGTTTGAGCCACACCCGCTGGGGCGCCGACCGATCTACCCTGTTGCGGCTCTACCAGGCGTTAATCCAGTCTCGCCTGGATTATGGGTGCCTAGCTTATGGCTCAGCATCCCCATCTGCGTTGCGGGTGCTGGACCCAATTCTCCACAGCGGGATACGCCTTGCCACTGGTGCTTTCCGCACCAGCCCTGTGGACAGCGTCCTAGTGGAGGCAGGTGTACCTCCACTGCAGTTCCGACGCCAACGTTTGCTGGCCGCTTATGCTGCCCATGTTCTAAGTCTGCCCGGGCATCCAAATTATCGTGTCCTGTTCCCGCAGTCAGTCGTCCATCTGCCAGACCGTCGGCCCCGGTCGGGTTGTCCGATCGCCGTACGCATCAAGGAGCTTCTCTGCGGGCTTGGGTTTTTCCCAGTTCCACCTCCTTTCCGGGCGCCTCTGCGTACACCCCCGTGGTGTGTTCCTCGCCCTTGCCTTTGGCTCGACTTGGCACAGGGCTCGAAGGACTCGGTCCCTCCAGAGGCCTTCCGCCGCCGCTTTTATTCCATCCTGGCCACGTATCAGGGCTCTGGAATTGTTTACACCGACGGTTCGATGGTTGCTGGTCGTGTCGGGTATGCGCTAACTCTAGGGGACCATTCTGATCAACGGTCCTTGGCGGCTGGCTGCAGCGTTTACACTGCTGAGCTAGTCGCCATCTTTCGTGCCCTAGAGTATATCCGCTCCTGCTCAGGTGAGTCCTTCGTTATCTGTAGCGATTGAAACTTCCTGGCAGATTAAAACTGTGTGCCCGACCGAGACTCGAACTCGGGACCTTTGCCTTTCGCGGGCAAGTGCTCTACCAACTGAGCTACCGAAGCACAACTCACGCCCGGTACTCACAGCTTTACTTCTGCCAGTACCTCGTCTCCTACCTTCCAAACTTTACAGAAGCTCTCCTGCGAACCTTGCAGAACTAGCACTCCTGAAAGAAAGGATATTGCGGAGACATGGCTTAGCCACAGCCTGGGGGATAGCTCAGTTGGTAGAGCACTTGCCCGCGAAAGGCAAAGGTCCCGAGTTCGAGTCTCGGTCGGGCACACAGTTTTAATCTGCCAGGAAGTTTCATATCAGCGCACACTCCGCTGCAGAGTGAAAATCTCATTCTGGAAACATCCCCCAGGCTGTGGCTAAGCCATGTCTCCGCAATATCCTTTCTTTCAGGAGTGCTAGTTCTGCAAGGTTCGCAGGAGAGCTTCTGTAAAGTTTGGAAGGTAGGAGACGAGGTACTGGCAGAAGTAAAGCTGTGAGTACCGGGCGTGAGTCGTGCTTCGGTAGCTCAGTTGGTAGAGCACTTGCCCGCGAAAGGCAAAGGTCCCGAGTTCGAGTCTCAGTCGGGCACACAGTTTTAATCTGCCAGGAAGTTTCATATCAGCGCACACTCCGCTGCAGAGTGAAAATCTCATTCTGGATCTGTAGCGATTCCCTGAGCGGTTTACGAGCTCTCGACCAGTGTTTTCCTCGTTCTCGTCTGGTGATGGCTATCCATGAGTCCCTGCATACTCTTGCGCGTTGCGGCCGCTCTGTGGTCTTTGTGTGGACCCCCGGTCATGTCGGTATCCCGGGCAATGAACATGTTGACCGCCTGGCGGATTGAGGCCACGAGTAAACAGTCTCTGGACGTTGGCCTCCCAGAGACTGATTTGCGGGCAGTCCTCCGCCGAAAAGTTTTTGCGCTTTGGGACGCTGAATGGCGCAATCGGATCATGCCCAATAAACTCCGTGCCATCAAGGAGACGACGACTGTGTGGCGGTCATCCCTGCAAGCCAACCGCAGGGACTCAGTCGTCCTTTGTCGGCTCCGCATTGGCCACTCCCACCTGACACACAGTTATTTACTGCGCCGGGAGGACCCTCCTGTATGTTGCTGCGGGGCGGCTTTGACAGTGGCCCACATTTTGTTGGCCTGCCCCCTTTTAGCTGTGGTCAGGCAGACATTTGCGCTGCCTGATACGCTCCCTGCCCTCTTATGTGATGACCCTGGTATGGCTGACTTAGTTTTCCGTTTTATTCAGGCAGGGGGTTTTTATTATTTACTCTGAGTGTTTGTTCTGTTCTTTTGTGTTGATTCTGGCCATTGGCCTACGATTTTACGCTGAGTTTTTAATGTGTTCTCGGTGGTTGGCTTTTCCTTTTTATCTCTATGGTCGGCCAACCACTGTCACACTCTGTGTGATTTTAATTTGTTTCGTCTGATCTCCGTAGGAGTATTTCTTGTCCTGTGTCGTCTGACGTCTTTCCTGTTGTTCATTTTTTATTCTCTTTGGGTGGTTTTACTTTTTTTGGAAAAAGGGACCGATGACCGTCGCAGTCTGGTCCCTTTAATCCCCCCCAAACCAACCAACTATTACCATGTTGCTTGTATTTATCGGTATGGTGTATGTCTTATTAAAATGGAGGATTCAGCATGTTAACGCAAGACCGCTCTGTGAAATTCCTGTAGAATGGATTACCAATAGGGCATGAGTCAGGGCAACCTGGATGTATATAGGGAAGAAGTAGAATATAGGATAGAACTAATGTATAGGGTAAATTTGGGGACCAATTCAATTTTTAGGAGGCAGCAGTGTTGCGGCCGCATGTAGTAAGCGTTGCTTCATGCAGTGGAGAATGGCAAAACATAGCCACGCCGGCGACCAAGGCGTTGCAAAGTAATTACGCACAGATATCCTTGCTGACAGCAGCAGTATACCAACAAACTGACGCAAGGACGCACACAGACTGAGTGCCGAGCGAAGCCTGGAAAGTGCTGAGTAAGGGGAAGTGAGGCCAGCACGCTAAGCTATGTTGCAATATACTGAGGGAGTAATAACAAAAAGCTACCACCGAGGGTAAAAAACGTCCTCCTGCTGGATCAAAATAGTGGAGCACAGGCAGCAACAGAGAGAAGCCATTAGGAGGCAGTTCGGTTATGAGGACGGACGTGGTCTACGTCCGAAAGCTCCATCGTCGTAGGTGACAGAAGTCTCTTCCAGCTCATAGTAGTCATCTGTTCGCTGCCAGATGTCAACTTGAGCTCTGGAGGTCGGCCCGAGTTCGGTCGGCACCATGACTGACTAACTACAGTGAGGACTTCCAGCAGGACCGGCCGCAGTGCAGTCTTGGTCACAGGCGCCGCCAGGGACTGACGCCCCGACTTCACGGCAACCCGGCTCCACGGTGCGTGGTCCATCCATGATGGGACCTCGTGGACATTGCGACTGATTGCTTCCCAGCTAACGGTGCAGCAGGCGTCGGCAGCTGACCTCACGGCGACGTAGCTCCGTGGGCGTGCCCGTACTGGGGCGCCAAGCGGCGACGAGTTCATCTCAACCACAGGGCATCCTGGCTTCAGCGGAGCACTGGTGGCCTGCGGCTCCAGAGTGCGATCAGCGGCGCGCGTTGCGCGCATTGTCGGAAAATCTAAAAAGCAGCAGCAAGGCGGAGGGATCTACAGGGCTGGACAGCAACGACGAGGGAGAAATTGTAAAGAAAGTTTAATAACGAATTGTAAAACTCCACGCCGTCTCAGTCATTGGCGCAGCCACTGTGTCTGCTGCCAACAGGTGGTGCAGAAGTCGTAACAGTTTGCTGCCTTCTCTGTTGCATCCTTATATCTTGTTATCATCTCTTTGGTGAGGAGCCGGTCGCAGTGGTCTCGCGGTTAAGGCGTTAAGTCCGCAACCGCGCGACTGCTACGGTCGCAGGTTCGAATCCTGCCTCGGGCATGGATGTGTGTGATGTCCTTAGGTTAGTTAGGTTTAAGTAGTTCTAAGTTCTAGGGGACTGATGACCACAGATGTTAAGTCCCATAGTGCTCAGAGCCATTTTTTGTTGAGGAACAGCGTCATGTGCACTTCGAGCAAGAATGGTTAGAAGTTATGCACCACTAGCCGTAATTAGCGAAATTGACAAAATGCAGGCCCCAGAATTAGGCTCCGTCCTACGACGCCTAGCAGTACTTCTTAGACGAAATCCTCCAGTGTACATAGCCTGTGGGATAGAGATTTCGCTAGATCATCTTTAACTGTGTGTATTTCGCCTAATAGAGCAGCGACCGTTTTACCAGCTGATCTCGATGCAATTTACAAAGAGACAAATGTGCTAAATGTTCTAGTATTCAGTGTAGGATCAGACTGCCTACATAAATTTCGAAGCAGAAAATGTTTCCGTTTCCAGTGTGAATGGCGGATCCATCTATGATGTAACTGATCATTAGCCAGAGTTTTATGAGCATTCATGGGTGGGATTGAGTGGATGTTCTTGTGGCTAAGATATAAGATTAGGACTTTCTGTACTTGAAATAGTCTAACGACTTTTGTACTGTATTGTTTCAGAGCGAGCCGGGGCCACTGTTACAGATCGACTTATTTCAGCTCAAATAGCACCAAAAATTTATAACTTCAGACCTTTCATCTTCAACGTCTTGGAAATTCTAAAGGTGTCCAGGACTACACGTTAAGACATTGGAAAATTACGAATGGAGCTGTATGAACATATGGGTCACGCTTCTCCAATGTGTTCTACACTTCATGTTCTTCCCTGTGTAGTAGGGTAGTGCGTACGTTAGTAGTGTTTTCCAAACATGCAACAAACACAAAAGGTACACATAACAGGGATTATATAAATGTGTGGTGTCTGTTATTTCAGACATGTTGAAAAGAACAGACACCACTCATTCATGTAATCGATTCGCCTCGATGGACAATGAATACACAATCTTTAGTGCGGAAGCCCATTTACGTTCCACCTCTGGCGCGAATCTAATACTATCGAGCATGTAGAATGTGGACGGGGATTGTGGATAGGTCGTTGTGGAACATTTCGAGACAGTCCGCGCATCTGCGATAAACAAGATGTCCGGATGGTGCTTTGGTAAACGTAACTACCTTGTAAGCAAGAGATCCCGGGTTGGAGTCCCGATCCAGCACACATTTTCATTCGTCGCCGGGGACTGCGCACAAAGTCTCGATGCAGCTGATAACATTAGTTCCTTCACTTTATTTTCCTTTTCCCTCTCTCCCTACAATTTACATAATACATAGCAGAGAATTTAACCATCAACAGTATATTTTTCCTTCACTATTTACAACAGTTTGCCAACAGTAGGATAATTCTAAGATTGCGAGAATGTAGAACTCATGTGGTTTTGTTGGCGAAGAACTTGTCGACACATGTTCTGAGCGTGTTTTCATCGGGAGAGGAAGTTCCTGGAAAGTTCTCGATAGCTGAAAACATGAAAATTTGAGTGTACAAAGTCAGATTGACAAATTGGGTGCGGAATGACCTCCCAGCCCAAATCCTGTATGGTGTCTTTTGTCAGTCTAGCAGAATGAGGGCCGGCGTTATCGTGGAGTACAATCACTTCATGCACTCTTCTGGTCGTTGCTTTTGAATTTTGTCTGCAAGACGTCTCACTTGTTGACAATAAATGCCAGCAGGGATGGTTACACCTTAGGGAAGCAATTCGCAGCATACCACACCGTTTCTATTCCACCATATGCATAACGTTATCTTCTGGTGATGTGCGCAGGTGGTTGTACGAGGAGTTGCTGCATCGTTTGGGCTCAACCATTACTTTCTTTTCCTTATGTTAGCACGCTATGGTTAAGTAATGTCGTTTTATTTACTTCTTTGACACAATTTTTGAAGAAAGTGGTTCCCTCCCAGTGCCACCATATCATCTAGATACAAATCCTATGGAACTGTTCTGGTCTCCTGCAACAATTAAGATCCGTACGTGTAATAGTGAAGCACCTCGTTCTGGAGTCTTAGAAGAGCGGCTCATGCTTTTGCTGCTAATAAATAAATGCCCAGTGTTACCCAGTGCGGTGCATGGCTTTCAATGTGACCCCACTTTGGTTAAACGGTAGTCAATTTTGTTACTTTTATGTGCAACGAACTCCTCATTTTGAGTGACTAATCTAGCATGCCCTACGTTCTCAGAATATCTGAGGCGGTCAACGGTGATCGAAATTGTTGCCTGATCACCACAAGAGAAAATAAACGCAAACCACGAGACTACAAAGGCTGTGTGCTTATGCCTGTGTCGGAAGACGAAAACTCACATGTGACGTGAAACAAGTACTGTATAAGAGGACACTTAGGGAAGAAATCCTGTGGCAAAAAAGGAAACAGATATAACAAAATCTGTAGGTAAGCATTCGAACAATGAGTCGTTATTATCTCTAGCAACTCAAACAGCAGACGACTAACAGAACAGAAATAAATGATGAAGATATACGGATGTACTTACTACACCTAAACCACACAGACACCGTAGGTAACCCAAAACCTGCAGACCAGCTAGATTCTTGCCATCAGTTTGGAAACTAGCTGAGCGGATTACATATCTTGTAATGGGCAAAACATTCAATAACAGGTTAGTTGTAACATACACTCCTGGAAATGGAAAAAAGAACACATTGACACCGGTGTGTCAGAACCACCATACTTGCTCCGGACACTGCGAGAGGGCTGTACAAGCAATGATCACACGCACGGCACAGCGGACACACCAGGAACCGCGGTGTTGGCCGTCGAATGGCGCTAGCTGCGCAGCATTTGTGCACCGCCGCCGTCAGTGTCAGCCAGTTTGCCGTGGCATACGGAGCTCCATCGCAGTCTTTAACACTGGTAGCATGCCGCGACAGCGTGGACGTGAACCGTATGTGCAGTTGACGGACTTTGAGCGAGGGCGTATAGTGGGCATGCGGGAGGCCGGGTGGACGTACCGCCGAATTGCTCAACACGTGGGGCGTGAGGTCTCCACAGTACATCGATGTTGTCGCCAGTGGTCGGCGGAAGGTGCACGTGCCCGTCGACCTGGGACCGGACCGCAGCGACGCACGGATGCACGCCAAGACCGTAGGATCCTACGCAGTGCCGTAGGGGACCGCACCGCCACTTCCCAGCAAATTAGGGACACTGTTGCTCCTGGGGTATCGGCGAGGACCATTCGCAACCGTCTCCATGAAGCTGGGCTACGGTCCCGCACACCGTTAGGCCGTCTTCCGCTCACGCCCCAACATCGTGCAGCCCGCCTCCAGTGGTGTCGCGACAGGCGTGAATGGAGGGACGAATGGAGACGTGTCGTCTTCAGCGATGAGAGTCGCTTCTGCCTTGGTGCCAATGATGGTCGTATGCGTGTTTGGCGCCGTGCAGGTGAGCGCCACAATCAGGACTGCATACGACCGAGGCACACAGGGCCAACACCCGGCATCATGGTGTGGGGAGCGATCTCCTACACTGGCCGTACACCACTGGTGATCGTCGAGGGGACACTGAATAGTGCACGGTACACCCAAACCGTCATCGAACCCATCGTTCTACCATTCCTAGACCGGCAAGGGAACTTGCTGTTCCAACAGGACAATGCACGTCCGCATGTATCCCGTGCCACCCAACGTGCTCTAGAAGGTGTAAGTCAACTACCCTGGCCAGCAAGATCTCCGGATCTGTCCCCCATTGAGCATGTTTGGGACTGGATGAAGCGTTGTCTCACGCGGTCTGCACGTCCAACATGAACGCTGGTCCAACTGAGGCGCCAGGTGGAAATGGCATGGCAAGCCGTTCCACAGGACTACATGCAGCATCTCTACGATCGTCTCCATGGGAGAAATATCAGCCTGCATTGCTGCGAAAGGTGGATATACACTGTACTAGTGCCGACATTGTGCATGCTCTGTTGCCTGTGTCTATGTGCCTGTGGTTCTGTCAGTGTGATCATGTGATGTATCTGACCCCAGGAATGTGTCAATAAAGTTTCCCCTTCCTGGGACAATGAATTCACGGTGTTCTTATTTCAATTTCCAGGAGTGTATAATCAGTTCCGATGTAGCCCAAACCACTCAGCTCCACTGCATTTCTTGTGGCTAGGCGAAGTAGTCACAGGTGGCTGGAATGGTAATAACTCCTAAAATTCTAGACATTCTTATACCTGGACGTTGCTAAAACTGCATGATGCCTTTTAAATTAGATGACACTTAGCCAGTAACAGTGCCCTTATTAAAGATGCTCTCTTTACAAGTGAATAAGCCAAAAGCAAATCATATTATTAAGCAATCTGACTATCCACAGGAATTTATCACAGAATCGCTTACGTAACACAACGAAAGGTCTCTTGGCATCTGAAGTGATCTGCTACTGACTATGATGACCTCGTAATGCAATACTGTTACTGAACATGATGAGACTACAAACTGCCATGAATCTGTCTTTGCGAACATACGTTTCTTAATTCAAAAATAATTTACTAATGCATAGAATGGCCGATTTCTGAATATTCTCTTGTAGTAAAAATGGTGACTAGCGAAACGTTAATTGAATATGCAACAGATATATTTAGCTTAGTTACCTCTACATCGATGTACGTGCAAGGCCTTAAATTTTCTATCATCTATTACCTCACAACACTGTGCTTTATTCAGATGGATATATGAATAAAACGCTTATGAAATAAAGGCATAAGATTTGCGTTAACTTTGGGTTATTACTGTGCTTCAAACATATGTAACTATATACAGACCTCATCCGTAAAAGTTACACGGAACACATTCTGTCTTTAACACACCCATACAAAGATTAGTTCTTCAGTGTATATTTAAGAAAACATGTGAGGCATATATCCCGTTTATTGAGTGAACTACTATCTTGCTAGAACCGGTCAAGAATCAGAGAGACCACGTAATCAGAATGGAGTATCACCACATTGATTGTAATCGGAAGTGCCACTCTACTACTCATCTGATAACATTGTCTAAGCAACCACACTGCTCCAATACATCCCGCCGAGTTGTAAAATAAAGAAACAAATTAACTTGTATTTTGCAATATAGAAAATTATGTTCAGTTCTCTCTGCGACAGCATGAGTGCAAGCTACAAAGCGATTCCCGTTACCTCTCTCCGTATTTGTCAGTGTAATACAATAAAGCCTCAATCCAAAGGACACCATCTCACTTACGAGAAAAACACAACATTACTACAGAGCAGCCCAAACAGAACCGATTGAAAGAGGAGGCTAGTTTTGCTTCCAATGTTGAAAGCCATGTGTGGCGACCACGCCCTTGCTAGATGTTGGCCGAAGTCAATCTCGCTAGAAAGATTTCAGGCAGATACATTCGTGCAGCCGAGACAGGCGTGAAGATACGGTAGTCGGTAAATGTGCCACAGACATAATAGCCTAAACGGCCTATTACAATGGACACTTTCCAAACGTTTCGAGAGAGTGGCATAATGGTTTATTAGACAAGATAACGAATTATAATTTCTGATATACTAAAAGGTTGAATCCTTCTGATCTCATAGATCATAATCAATGGTGATAATGCATGTGATGTGTACCCTGAAGGTCCTGTGTACTACAGGGTCCTTTTTGGGACCAACGATGTTTAATAAATGTTTATCTGAATGCCTAAAAACATTCACATTTTATCTGATCCATAAAAAAGGTAGCACAACACCACCTAACATTTACCGACCCATTTCACTAGTCCCAATTATTTTTAAAATAACACAGCACCAACAGATGTACTGGCAGACGAAGCAAATAACATAATCTGTCCTGCACAGTATGGCTGTAGATCTACCTCACTACTGTCAAATCAGTTGAATGGATCATACAAAAGTATATGAGGGCACTGAGAGTAAATCAGTAAGTCGTGAGATAAACAGGAATTAAGGAAAGACTTTGATACAGTGTCCCACACTATCCTAATAAGAAAATTACAGTACTATGGAATAGGGGAGAAACCGCCCCCCCCTCTTATTGTGGTCATAATGAAGCACTGGAAAACAATTGGTGTGTGTGTGTGTGTGTGTGTGTGTGTGTGTGTGTGTGTGTGTGTGTGTGTGTGTGTGTGTGTGTGTGTGTGTGTGTGTGTGTGTGTGTATGACCAAAAATCATATCCATTACATGTTAAAAAAGAGTGTCATAGGGCTGCACTTTGGCCCTTTTCTATTCATTATATATACAAATGAGCTGCCTTCCACATTGACACTGTACTATACACCGATGACACCACATTAACTGTTCATAATGTCAGCGTATATGAGTTACAACTGAATGCTGCAATAACAATAGACAGCTGTAACACCTGATTTGAGGCTGATGAACTATATATAATTAGTAGCAAAACAGAAAACTTTGTATTTATTGTAAATGCCACCAAGAATGACAATAAATCAATAAAACGTCTTGGATTCCATATTAGTCAAAATCTAAGCTATGATACTTATACAGTTAAGTTATGCTCCAGACACACTTGTGATTTATCTGCTGTATATGCTCAGAGATTGTGTAAGTGACACTCTGCAGCTGCAAGTGTACTATTTCTTTTTTAATTCTCATCTAACATATGCGATTTTGCTCTGGAGAAACTCACATGGATCTAAACCTGTGTTTAAATGGTTAGAAAAAAGGCCATCAGATGCATTTTGGGATTCACACAATGAGAACCTTGTAGACACTGTTTCAAGGAAATGCATATTATGATAGTACCTATCACAAACTAAAGAAAATGTGAATAATTTTGAATCTAAGATGTCAATACACCATCATAACACTAGACATAAATATGAAATTGACAAGCAACAGGCCGGCCGAAGTGGCCGTGCGGTTAAAGGCGCTGCAGTCTGGAACCGCAAGACCACTACGGTCGCAGGTTCGAATCCTGCCTCGGGCTTGGATGTTTGTGATGTCCTTAGGTTAGTCAGGTTTAACTAGTTCTAAGTTGTAGGGGACTAATAACCTCAGCAGTTGAGTCCCATAGTGCTCAGAGCCATTTGACAAGCCACATGCTCGACTAGCAAAGGTTCACAAGAGCTATAAATATCTTGCCATCACATATTGTCACAAACTACCATAAAAATGTTCACTTGATGAATAGTAAGTGGGTAGGTTAAGCGTACTAGGACTTAATTTCCCGAGCAAATCCAAACCAGCCCCAAAATTAATACAAAAACAAAATAATTTACTCTCACATAATGAACAGCAGATCGTGAAATTCACTATCATAATTTTTAAGTTTCTCTATCCATTTATAGCTTAGTTTAATATTACCTTCTGCAAAAATCTGAAAATCCCAACCATTAATTAATTTATTATGTTTCCTTGGTAAAGTAATTTTAAATTTACTATCGAATTCTATGCAAATTTTTTCTCCATATCTAGTTTTTAAATATTCACAGCCCATAATGTAATACAGTTCATTTACTTATAGCTCACTAATCGCTAAAAAAATAGAATTGCTTACATTATTAAGCTTTTTCATAGAGTATCTATTTATATAGCATGAAAGACGATAAAATTAAAAATTTTGACTGAAAATTCTATGCTGAGGATCATATGCTAAATTTTTCTTACCGTACTTGACTATATAGGCAATTGTATCTTTCAGAATTTTATCATTGAAAGTAACAATTAATTTCATTGTTGTTTTCTGTGTGGCTAAAACATTCATTCTCATAGACACATTTATGACAAAAATATGATAATTTTCAGTCAGATATAATGGGCTTGCATTGATATAACCATTAAATTGAGTGATTCTCTTCATCTCTAGGAGAACATCATATGCTTTAAGATAATTATTTGGTGGATCTAGATTCCAATTTTCTCGAGGAAAAATTCAATCTCGTCTGTTCATTATATAGGTCTTCTGTAATTTAACATGTTCGAGTAAAGAAAAATCAATTAACTGATTATGTTTTCTATTAGTTTGAAGCATAACAAAAGTAAAATAAGGCACATCAAATTCTGAAGAATTATAATAATTATTAATATCTAGTTCAAAATACCATTTTCCATCTAATCTGGCTATTTCAACTGTTTGTGATCAAAGAAAAAAGTCGGAAATATAGGGTGACACTTACATAGACGATAACAGCAATCAGCCACTTTTTATAATGATATTTATTTGCTTCAATAGGGGCATTACCGCCAACCTGTCGGTTCGAAACTGGTAATGGAGCTACTTAAATAAATAAATAGCATTTTAAAAAGTGGTTGGTTACTGTTACCTTCTATGTAAGAGTCAACCTATATTTTGTACACAATCACAGGCTCAGAATGTCAGTTTTTGACAAAATAGCAGAAATTGGAATATATGGATTTTTTACTCTTTTTTCCCATAGCTATAGTGACTATTGTGGTTCATATTTTACGGATGAATCACGAATTTCCATCGATTTTACTATAATTTTTCCTTCCTTAGGAAGAGTATTTTCACTTTCAAGTCAAGTGACATTATAATCAGGCCTTCTAATCTCCAGCACTTTGTCTCCAAATAAAAATTACTGTTAAATCTCTTTCCCAAATAACTTCCTTATAATCCTTATAAAAACCACCAAACACATCCAACGGAAAAAGTACTTCAATTTTCTTACTTTTTGTTTAACCATTATTGAAGATAAGTCCTTCCATGGTTAATTCACGAGCTATTGTTGAAATCAATTGCATAAGGACAGATGAAGAAATGAACAGATAATCCATTCTAGACAAATTATTGCTTCCTTTACTTAGTGATAAGCTTGAACAACTTTGCACGTTGTTATAAATTTATTTATCATTGGATTTTCGATCATGTAAGGAATAATCTGTACCATCAGCTCCAATAGTACTGCAGCAAATGTACAACTGATATATGATTAGGATGAAGCCATTCATCTCCAACATTTATATTAATTCCATGTTCTTGTTGTGGAAATTAAGATTATTTTTAGTGTTCCCATTCACAGTGAATGTGTAAATCAGATAACTCTCGATTTTGTTCATGATTTAATAAAGAAAAATTTTACTAAGACATTAAAACAACTCTTACACAAGCACTGTTAACGTAAATCAAGTTCTCAGTTTCATCAGTTGCAATAATTTCTAATTCTTGAGTAGTATCAAAATTAGGAATAAATACAGATAATGTATTCATAAATTATTGGTCCACAAAATGCAGTGTTAGACTCAAATGAAGCAATAGTATTAGTTTCTTAGAGAAAATGATCAGTACGTTTTACAACATTGCAACAGATACATTTAAGTTTATAATAATTAATTCGAATACAATAATTGCAGGAACATCTTCACTAACAGTCTGTTCATCAGCTTTAGTAGTTTGTTCACTAGATCGAACCATACTTTCAATACTATCTTTCATATCCATATATAACTGTACATAGCTCTCAATTGTTGGTTTGTTTAAAATTTTATCAGCTTTAATGTGAATGTTTGGCTTTTTCGAATAATTTTTTTAAATTTTTTACATTATAATGACCTACAGAAGTCTCTACCATTTCTTTATTGCAATATAGTTCATAATTTTTGATGTAATATTTGGAGTTAGAAAAATTGAATAGAACCCTACAAGTGCTTTCTTGTACAGGTGCATTCAATCTTTCTTTGACAACAGATGATATATCACTTTGTTGAAATAATCTACTGCAACAGCTGAAGCAGTCTTGATTGTATTCCATGAACTACTGAAATTATTATTAAATAAATGAAAACTGATTGGGAACCAAAAGTAAGAATTCCAGAGAAGAAATCAAAAGTAAGCATGGTAAACTTTTACCAAATTCTATTCACTGTGCAATCATAGGACCAAATAAACATGGAAGAATGACATTAATGACTCATAGTTTTATTTCAGCTCCAGGATGGTTGAATGTGAAAAATATTAATTATTTGTATATTTACTCCAAATGTTTGGATCAACCGATGTATTCAGAATTTATAGATAGGTGTAAAAATATTCAAAATAAGCATAATGAAGAAATTGCTACTTTTATTGAAAATTATGGTAAAATTATTCCATTGAGATGAATGTCTAAATAATTCAGTGAGTAGTATTTGATGACTTCATTCTTGAAAATCAGGATACAGTTACAGAATACTTTGGTAGAGAAAGACATAAAACAATACCGAAACAATTATTTAGAGATCATCTTAATTTCTAAAATATTTTCATTCAAGATGACACAAATTTGAAACATATTTATCACAAGTTTACTGGAGGTGATTTAAAATTTGACGATTTTAACGAAATGTGTAGTAAATATTGGAAATATCAGTCTGGATTTCGTACAGTACACATGACTAGGAAACCAAACAATGGGAAGTTCAGAGATAAAATATAAACATTCTTAAAATAATTATTCCTTCTGTTTTTTCATCTCTGGCATTGTTGAAAGCCACATGAAATAGAAGAGTAAAAAAACAGTTAAAAGTAGGATTTAAATAGTACAAGTAAGAACCAAGGACAGAATCTCAAAAACCATAAAAATATCAAACTATTATTCATGGAGTTGAACAAGTTAATCAAACAATTGAAGGATTATGTGACAATGTGTTAAAAGCAACTGATGAAAATAGAAATGTCGAAAATCACAGGATTCCTTATAATTAAAATTTTGTAGAAGAATTTAATGGTATTCCAAAGAGATTGTACACTAAGTGAAACTGAAACATAAGGTTTATTAACAAAATATGATGAAGAGAGGAAAAGCATAGCTCCAAAAGGAGGACAAGTGATTAAAAAGTATGTATATGTGAAAGAATGTTAGAATATATTAATCACAGTGAAAATAAAAGTTTTTTATGATGATCTGTTGGCACATTTAAATTGGTTGGCAAATTACCAGTTATATTTCATGGAGACATATTAACAGTTGGTGAGATAACATATGAAGGTACATATGGATTAATGAATCGTGTAACTGAAAAACCGAGTACTATGTGTGACATTAACCCAAACAACATAAAATGAAGTAAAGGCAACAAATATAAATGTTTGTTAAAAGAACATGTTGATCGTAGTCTTTCAAATAAATTGCTATCAGATTTAGATTAAAGTGTTGGTGAAGGTTTAATTAAGAAATATACACAAAAAGAAACAGAGTATGTTTGGATGGATAATGTCTGTCAATTAACTGATAGATTATTAATAATTCATGGAGAAGAATTAGCTGGAAATAAAAATTCTCAACCCAAGAAAGTTGGAATAACTCAAATGTTAGGAGAAACTCAGAGATCAACAATTCTAAAGGATTTCTGTATTTTATTATATTTTAGAGTAACCATCCTCACACATTTTGTAAACGTGAAATTAATGGAAAAGTACTAGTAAATTAGGCTTTAAATGATTTATTAGTGTCAGGGATGCATTTACGAGGATATTCGGACTGTGGACCATTTTCTAAGCTCTAAGAAAGACTAGCACTCGTAATCCAGGAGTAAACAAATTAGGCAAAGCTTCTAAAGAAGCATGATATTACTTGTAGGGATAATAAAGACTTAGAAAGAAGGCATGAAGCAAATAAATAACTTCAATTCGCGGCAAAAGGAAGAATGGACGCAAGTAATGCTACAGCAGGTGAAAAATTAGCTGCAACTGCTGGAATAAAGTATAGAAAACGAAAATTATGAATTGGCTTAGTTATGGGAAAAAACTGTTGGAGAGTATAAAAATATCAATCGGTATAAATTTGTTACCTACATAGATGAACAACTTTACAATTGATAATACTTTGCTACATAGAGACAAAATTAAACAAAAAGGAATTAAAATTCAAACCAATAATGTTCAACTACACAGTACTGAACAATTTTTAACTCATACACAAAAACGAAGTAGAGATAAGGAAACTGGTTGAAATTTACTCATAACATTAGCCATACCCATTGTTAAAAAAATAATTCAGCATCTCATGTAAATGAAAGAAACAAAACATGAAGGTAGACTTTTCCATTATTTTTCGCAGCTTCACCATATTGAACTGCCATTAGGTCACTAGCCAAACGTACTGCAGTTATTGTAAATGCAGTAATTAACAAAAAAAGGCATGATCTAGAAATTGAAAGGAAAGGAATTGGAGTAGTAAAAATTTTGAAATCATTAAAAAATTCAATAAACATATACTAATTTGGAACAGAAAAATTATTTAAACAATTAAGAATTACCAAATAATCTGTTAAAATCTGAATGTGGAATACTTAATTTAGATACATGTGCTTATATTAGGTGTCATTGGATTTGTTATTATCAGATTGAAGATATAAAATTTGTGTTTCATTTATTTGGAGGTAATACACTAAAACAACTAATTAAGTGTTTGGGGAAAAAATATCTATATTGTAATGACAAGAGAATGGAAAAATGCACTTACATGACTTAGAGGAAAAACTGATTCAAAAATAAATAATTTAATCAAAAACTGCCAGGAAAATTTTTTAAACACACTAAAAGTTATATTGATTTATGAAGCAGAACACTGGTTGACTTAAAGACCCAAGAAGCTGTTGTGATGCAGGTACGAAACAATACTCAGAAAAATTATATAATACAAAACCTGAATACACAAGTTTTTCAACACAGCTCAGTAACTATGTCACCACAACACATTTTAATGAAAATATTTTACAGATTCATATTGGTAACTGTAGCTCTATAACACAAGTAGGAAACAACTACTCTACAAAAAAGGAACAAGATTATGTATTTTTCAGATTACTTCTCGAAGGCACATGTAACACCATACTTAAGCCAGATAAGGAATCTAAGAAAAAGTATATGTGATAAACAGAAATTTAAATTTAATTTTGTTAGAAATGAATTAACTTCAAAATACCCATTTGAGTATCATGAAAAAATCAAGAGAATTACTTTATTTTGAGCTAATACAGATGGTAATTTGTCAGCTACCAATACAGATGATAATATGTCAACTACTAATTTTTAAATAGAGATAAAAAGGCATAACATCAATGAAATAGAAAATTTTATATCCAACTCAATTCAATAATCCATTAATTGAAATGAATATGATAGATAAAATATTTATAACTCTAAATCAATCAGTTAAAACTGTACATGTTGCAGATGAGTTACTAATTTTGGTGAATTTTTGTAAGAAACCACTAATGATGAAAGGAACAATAATTTAAAATTTATTAAATTTTTATTCTATTTAATGGATACTCTTATTCATATCCACTGTTTGAAGTGTAAAAAATTTACTGACACGCACAGTCCTCAACGAGTCACCACTAAAAATGGAAGACGGAGGATTGAAGGTCTTTGTAAGATATGTAAAAGTAAACAAAGTAAATTCGTTACAGAACTTGTTGGTGACGGTTTACAGGTCAATATACTTGAAGAAAATATTAATGAATTACATAAAACAATACAAAATTAAGAGGAGAAATGTTTGCCAGGCACTTTGGCCAAGCAGTTCTAAGTTCTTCAGTCTGGAACAGTACTGCTGCTACTATACATGTTCAAGTCTTGCCCCAGGCATGGATGTGTGTTATATTCTTACGTTAGTTTGGTTTAAGTAGTACTAAGTCTACGTGACTAATAGTCTCAGATGTTAAGTCCCAAAGTGCTTAGAGCCATTTGAGAAATGTTGTGTCATTTGGTACTGTTGATTTATGATAAGTAGATATAATAGAAATGGATTCAGGAAAATCAAAACGAATTACAAAAATAAATAAAGGATATAAATATTTATTAACTGTTATAGATTTTTGTTCGAAATATGCTTGGGCTATTCCACTCAAAGGTGAAACAGGTAAGAATGTAGCTACATTTGAAAAAATGTTTACAGACACATAATGATAAAGAATTCTATAATAAATATATACAAGTACTTATGAAAAGACACCACATTAACCAGATTCGAACTTCTACTGAATTAAAAGCATTTGATATTGAAAGGTTCAATAAAATACTTTAAAGAAACGATGTGTGGTAGGAATTTGCTCTTCAGAGAAACTGTAAATGGTTCGATAAGGTTTCAAAATTAGTTAATGAATGTAAAAACACAAAACATGTAAAACAACAGAAATTTAAAGAAAAAATTATAAACCCATTTCATTAACTCTAATAATAACCCAAAATTTAAAACACCATATAAAGTTAGAATCAATAAACGTAAAGGACTTTTTGAAACTGGATACACATCGAACTGGTCAACAGAAATTTTTGAAATTCAATTTATTATTCATTCTAATCCAGTTACATATAAATTGAAAGATAGTGATCGAAATTTCTATGAACAACAACTATAGAAAACAAAATATCCTGATATATATCTTCTTGAAAAAGTTTTTAGGAGTTAAGATCATAAAGTTTGTATTGAATGGTTGGGATTAGGTAACTAACATAATAGTTGGGTAGATAAAGAATAAAATTATCATAATTTGATATATAAATGGGCCCACTAAGAATGAATAAAACTTACACTTTCACTTTTTCTAGCCATATGGTATCCTAATGAAGATACATTGAGATCTATAAACCAATTATGTTATTTGTAATTATGACATTAGAAACCTCATTATTGGTACTTAAACGTTTCTGATACAGTTTCAGGTGCTGAATGTTTAATGTTTGGAGTAGTATACATAAAAGATAAAATGTCAGTGTTACAAGAGTTTAGATTTCATGCAGAAATATTCCAAAAAACTAGGTCAAGGTCAGAACGTTTACCTAATGTAAATCTTTTTTACAGATTTGATTGTGATGCTGTTGGAAAAACTCGACCACCTGGAGGAGAATAAGTAGTGAGAGTAGATCACATTTATCCATTCAGTAGCAAACTATTTAAACAAGAAAAAGTGACTGAGTCATTAAAAAGAACTTAACTGAGATTAAAGAACTAAGATCGAGGTTTACTGGAAAATTTAAAGCATATTCTGCTGATTATAAAATTATCTTTAATGATGGTAATATTTCCATAGTCAATACCATAAGTGAGAAAAGAGATTACACAAGAAAAGCATCATTTCTGTGGCAGACATAGCTAAAAACAGAACTAATATTAGAAAAACATATAAGCTGAATATAATTACTGCAAATCCAAAAATATTTTCTCCCATTTCTACAGGATATAAAGCATCAAATAATACTCGACGATCTGTCCAAGTTTTATGCAAGAAAATCGGAGATATATTAGTATCTGATGAGTCTATTGATGTAGCAGAGGTTTCATTTAATATTAAAATGCTAGCAATCCTAAAGGCAGAGGCAGTAGGGGCAAAAAATTTATAAATATAGCTGAAGATGAAAGACTTAAAGATATATCACAAGAATTAATAATAAACATAATCTGTGCTGTCCTCGAGCAATAATATTTTGGGTAGAGAACACACTATTAATGAGATACAGAAAATTGGAAAAGAAGATAAATACGTATTACTAACAAAAGTTAACCGACTTATTATGTAATCAGTTAGGTGAATACAATGAAGGAGGGTTTAATTAAGACGACAGTAAAATGTTGAAGAACTTTTCGGTATTCAAATAGATGTCATATGTACTGGAAATTTTAATTTAGTTACCGATAGCAGTCATGAGAAATAAATAAACATATATCTGTACAAAGAAAACAACAATTTTGATATAATTAACAGTATGAGGTCTTTTGTGGGATTGGTGTATTTCTGTAATAGATGTAACAAAACATTTAATGACAAAGATATACATAAATGCAAAATAGAAAGAAAATCTGTATAATGTGGAATGGTACAGTACCTGAAAGTGCAGAAAACAATATATACTGTGCAATCTGCAATACATACTGTTATAATAAAGAATGGTTGAAAAGTTAATAATTTTAGCTATACAGAAAAATACACTTTCCCCATGAGCCATGGACCTTGGCATTGGTAGGGCTGCTTGCGTGCCTCAGTGATACAGATTGTCGTACCGTAGGTGCAACCACAATGGAGGGGTACCTGTTGAGAAGCCAGACAAACATGTGTTTCCTGTAGAGGGGCAGCAGCCTTTTCATTGGTTGCAGGGGCAATAGTCTGGATGATTGATGATCTGGCCTTGTAACACTAACCGAAATGGCCTGTCTGCGCTGGTACTGCGAATGGCTGAAAGCAAAGGGAAACTACAGCTGTAATTTTTCTCGAGGGCATGGAACTTTACTCTATGGTTAAATGATGATGGCGTCCTCTTGGGTAAAATATTCCGGAGGTAAAATAGTCCCCCATTCGGATCTCTGGGCAGGGACTACTCAGGAGGACGTTGTTATCGGGAGAAAGAAAGCTGGCGTTCTACACATCGGAGAATGGAATGTCAGATCCTTTAATTGGGCAGGTAGATTAAAAAATTTATAAAGGGAAATGAATAGGTTAAAGTTAGATATAGTGGGAATTAGTGAAGTTCGGTGGCAGGTGGAACAAGACTTCTGGTCAGGTGAATACAGGGTTATAAATACAAAATAAAATAGGGGTAATCCAGGAGTAGGTTTAATAATGAATAGGAAAATAGGAATGTGGGTAAGCTACTACAAACAGCATAGTGAATGCATTTTACTGGCCAAGATAGATACTAAGCCCATGCCTACAACAGTAGTGCAAGTTTATATTCAATTAGCTCCGTAGATGACGAAGAGATTGATGAAATGTATGATGAGATAAAAGAGATTATTCAGATAGTGAAGGGAGACGAAAACTTAATAGTCATGGGTAACTGGAACACGACAGTAGGAAAAGTAACAGAAGGAAACGTAGTAGGTGAATATGGAATGGGAGTAATGTAATGTATCATGCAATGTAACTTGCTGTGACAGTGCGAGAGAGAGACAAAGATTTTGTTTATTACTCTGTGGCGGTCAGCGTTCACATAATTATTGTTAGGATATAGAGCTGCTGTTCTTGTTAAGAATAATTTTACAGGAGAGGAGAGCCATTCTTGTGATGTAAAAATCGATGCCATTGCGAGTTTTTGATTCACATTGTAAAATATAAGTGTATAAGGAAGGAAATCAGTTAATAGAACAACAAAATATTGTTCATTTCAAGAATGTACGTGTTATTATACATCCAGCGATATACTTCTATTGTTATTTACTAATAGACACCAGCTTCAGAACAGTTCCGACGGGAGCGTTCAGTTCTAGTGAAATAGTTCGATGTTTTCTTCGGAAAATAAGTACTTCGTGGATTATTCAAATCCACAATAATACCAGGACATTTCTCAGAACTGAAAGCAATCTGATTGCTATGCAACAGAGCCCCGAAGAATATTTCTCCGTACTTTGGTTACCACTTTCAGCTCAACACGGTATGTGCAGAATCTGGAACAGATTCCTACAACAGCGGAAGCGCGTAATCGCTATCAGTTTCACACATCGCCCTGTGTACGCTGTTTGTATTTACCCTCAACAGTGAACATACAGTTACTCACACACATAGAAAGACAATACTAGGTGGTGTGGGGAAACATTTCAGTATAAAGGCCCTGAGAGCTAAACAGTAATTAGCCTAGTAATAGTAGTGGTAAACAAAAAGGTTTTTCTTTTTTTTTCAAAGGAGTCTTTATATATGTCTACTGTTAGACAGGACACGATCCTGATACAACACTCATAGTGAACCTGCAATATAACTATGTTAGTAATTCAGTAATTAATGTTTCATTGTGTGTATATATGTCTAGTTTTATAGAGTAACTACATTATGGTCCTTTGTGTGTTTCATGCTAACTGAACGTGCGGGAGTATCTTGTGAAGAGAACGAGTACGCCGTCCCAGCAGCTGAGCAGAAACTTCAAAAAGGCCAGAACATTTGAATTAATAGCTTTCTTGAGCATTTAAGCATTGTAGTGACCTTTGATGTATTAATTTTCTAAATATAAATAGTGTTGCTACATTACTTTTACCAGAATTCCAGTATTTCTTTAGATATAGTAAGACAATATTTTATGTGTTATGTATGTACTGTGTTTGTGTCACATTGTAAAGTGTACATTAACAGCATTAGGACATTAACGTTTTTTGCGCGTGTAAAATTTAATAGTCACTTTTGTGGGACTTACTTAGAGGAGAAACTGTCAATTGCTCATTTACATGGTGATAACTAGATCTATGTTCAAAGCCAATAAGCAAGCACTCATCACAATTCCACAAAATGAATTAGGGATATACAGAACGAGTTTTTCGATGAAAAAATCGATTTTTTGGTAAATGCATTTTCGAAAAATTGAGACTCTCCCGTTTAATACCATGTATAAAATATTTGGATGACGTGAATAGAACTATTTTAATTTTTTTTTAAATAATTTCGACACACGATGTTCTGTACCTTGTATATGAGATGGGAAATATACCTGATATAGACAGCCTTGCCAGAGATATAATTGAGCACAAGAGAGTTAGCTTTTCTGTAGGCTGCACTGCTAGACAGTTGACAATAGATTCTGCACTATTTGTATTGTTTCCTTTGTGAGTACATCCACGTCATTGTTGTGAAAGTCGTATGTGGAGAAGTCATTGAGTTTTCTTTCCTTCAACATGCCAAGTCTGAAGGTATTTAGAAAGCGTGTACATTGGCGCAAGAAAGTAAAGTGTACTAAAAATTCGTCTGATTTATCTTCATCAGTATCTGATGTCCCAGTAGCGACTAACCTCAACACTGGTAGTGATACATTGAGTGATGCTGCTGCCACTACACCAGAAAGTGCTTCAAGAAGAAAACTAGATGGAATTGAAGAAGATTACAAAAAACTAAATGCAGGGACTACAAAATATGAGGTAATTAACGACTCTTTATTATCAGACGTTTTGGAGAACAATGTGTACTGCAAACAATGTGGAAAATGTGGTGTTTCATTGAAAACAAACTTACATGTAAGACTTGCTTGTGAATTAGAGTTGAGGTGCAGTTATTGCAAACACAGTGTTACTTTCTTCAATTCCTCACATGTTACTGCAGATACAGGTAAACTATACGATATAAACATTAGACTGGTTTATGGATTACAGTGTATAGGAAAGGGCTGGGCTACAGGTGCCATGTTGTGTGGTGTGATGAACCTCCTTCCTCCACCTTCAAAATTTAACAAACACATAATTGCAGTAGGGTCTGCTGTAGAAGATGTGGCACAGGAAAACATGAAAGATGCTGTTCAGGAAGCAGTTGTTGAAAATAATAATAGTAGAGACTTGTCCATAGCTTTTGATGGAAGATGGCAGAGGAGAGGCCACATATCTCTGAATGGTATAGTAACAGCTACAAGTGTGGACACTGGTAAGGTAGTTGATGTGGCAATACTTTCCAAGAATTGCAGATGCAAGGAGAAAATGAAAAATAAACATGAAGAGGAGTGCATGGCAAATTACTATGGGTCAAGTGCTGGTATGGAAGTTGTTGGTGTAACAAGTATTTATAAACGCTCAGTAAAATGGTACAACATTAGATACGTAAATTATCTTGGAGATGGTGACTCAAAGGCTTTCAAAGAAATTGAGGAACTGGGACCCTATGGTAACGATGTGAAAATTTCCAAACTGGAGTGTGTTGGCCATGTTCAGAAAAGGATGGGATCAAGACTTCGACGGCTCAAGGCTAGCATGAAAGGCAAGGAATTGAGCGATGGAAAAACTTTAGATGGGAAAAATAGACTGACAGATGCTACAATAGATGATATTCAGAAGTGCTATGGTCTAGCAATAAGACAGAATACAGCAGATGCAGAATTAATGAGAAGAGCAGTCTGGGCTCTGTTTTTTCATACAGCTTCAAAGAATGAGAATCCCCAACATGGGCTATGCCCAAAAGGAGACGATAGTTGGTGCAAGTACAACAGAGGCAAGGTAACTAAGAAACAATACAATCACCCTCATCACCTGCCACCTGCCATAATGGATGAAATAAAACCAATATTCCGAGACCTCACAGATATTAGTCTACTAAATAAATGTCTTCATGGCCAGACTCAAAATCCAAATGAGTGTGTGAACCATGTGATATGGAATAGACTACCTAAAACTGTGTTTGTGGGTATAAACACACTTCACTTTGGCGTTTATGATGGTGTTTCATCATTCAATCAGGGCAATATAACAAAGTGCAAAGTTCTGCAGAAGTTGGGGCTCTATGTAGGACTACAAACTGCCACAGCTATGCTTTGTTTGGACAAGGAACAGCTCAGGTCTTCAGATAATGCCATAAAAGTATATTCAAAGATGGCTAGATAGCATAGCAGAGCCATCTAGAGGAAGCTGTTGGACGATTCTGATGATACAAGCTATGGAACAGACTTGTACTGAAGTAAAAACTTTGAAGCTAATTTCCCGTAACTTTAGTTTCTTTGTGTATAAGGTACATTTTCTCAGGGCTTATTTATAGTAGAAAAATGAAATTTTCTGTAGTTGTTCCTTAAGACCTTCTAATATATCTGAATTATGAGATATGTGGAATTATTTCGTATTAATGGATGTAAATTTTAAAATACTTGTTAAAATGTATAACTTTTTTTACCATTTACAAAAAATAAAATATCTGAAAAACTATACATTATTGTTTCAAAATTAATAATTCAGCATAATAGCAGAACATATCTCTGCGTTCTATGAAAAAATCAAGAGTATCGTCCAAATAACAAATGAGAGAATGTTCCTAACTTTTAGCTCAATTTAATATTGTAAGCATAGGGCGTTCCGTATACCCTTAAATAGTGTGAATGCATCGTCAACTAGTGCCACAGAATTTAATACCGCCCTAGTTAGCGATATATCGATTACGGCTAAGTAACCAGCAGTAATTAATGCGCTCACGCCGTCGACACAAACGGTTGCTAGTTCTGACATTCATATGTCGAAAGAATTCCAGAGAAATATGCAGCAACCAACAAACAACATGAATTTCATCTCTGACACAGACGGGTGCGAAAACGAAATGACTGTACCGAAAATTGTGTCGGTACAATCCTCATTAAGCCCAGTGCAATCGCCAATTGCTGAGAATGCCGATTTGTTATCCCAGCTGATGTCAAGTTTGACTGTCATAACACAAGGGATTAAAGCATTGGAAACCACGCAATCCACGTTTGCAAATGACATGAATCATAGATTCCAAGTATTGGAGGGTGCGCAATTTATTTTGACTCAGGAGCAATCTAATAAACTAAAAGAAATAAATGATAAGATCACTGAAAAATTCCAGAGTTTGGAAACAAAGCAGAGTCACTTGATTACCAGTCAGGCACAACTCATAGTTACACAAGAACATTAGTATCAGGAATTAACAAACTAATACAAAGACATCTTATGTCGTCAAGATACACTAAATCATCAAGTGCAAGAAGTTATTCATGTACAGAACACTATTACGCAAGACGTGAATACAATTAAGCACGATGATGAGCAAGCTGTCATTGAGCTTACTCGGAGGATAGACACTCTCAATCTCGAAGGCGAGAAACACGTTGAGAAACATTTCAATGAACATAACATCGCATTCTCTAAGGACATTGAAGATTAGGCGAAAGAGCAAACCGAGACAGCGCGAAATTATGTTGACAAAACCTTGAAAGAAACGGTTTCTGACGTGCAAGTTAACAACGAAGCTGCACAAGAACAACTTAAAGCAGAAGTTAAAGAGATTAAGGAGAGTATAGGACATGAATTTCCTGCTTGGAAAGCAAAGATAGAAAATACATTAAAAGCATGCCAGCAGGGTCTAGTTAATACTAGAGGGGCACATACTGCTTGCAGTTTATCAAAAGCAGACATTATTCCTGATGAAACCAGTGAAACCGAATCCATGCAACAATATCCATGTATTGGTGCATATTTACGTAATCAACCAGAAACAAATTATCGAGATGATCATTCACCGCGAAGTAGCTACCAGAATACACCTGTGACTATGAATGAAGAAAAAATGCTTAAATATCGTCAATTCCAGACATTTATTCCCGAAAGGAAGTTGATCAATCCCGTGATATTTATCAAGCAATTTAAAGGGATATTGCCGCGAATGTGGACTGAGCAACAAAAAATTATGTACGTTGCAGGATTCATACATGGAGATGGATCGATGTGGGCGTGAGAAGCATCCAATTGGTGTCAAGATTATGACCAATTTGAACGCGCTTTCTTGCACAAATACTGGAATAAGGGAGTACAAGAAAGACTATGTAAGGAAGTTTTTGACCCACAAGCTTTTTCTTTCAAAAATGGATCTTTAAGGAAGTATTTCGAGAAGTATATAAATAAAAGGGAATACTGGAATGAACCAATCCTGACGCAGGATATCTTTCGAATATTAAAGGGCAAACTTCCACTTGAAGTTAAGGAAAAATTTCTATATGTGCCTGAACAACATGTGGAAGATTTTCTAGCCACATTAGATTCAATAGACATTCTGTTCGAAGAATCACGTGTGTGCTATAACCAATCAAGTTACCAACCTAACAAATAAAATAGTAACAACAAACAGTATGGAAACAAACCTTTTGCACACAATTCACCAAACCCACAGGTGAATTATTTCCAGAAAAACGTGAAATTTGGTAACGAAAATCCTGACCAGTGTAATCGTGACCAACAATGTGAACAAACGTATAAACGGAAATGGAGGAAGAATAATAAGAAGAGGAAAGGATACTATCAAGAAGGGAATTATCAGCAAAAACGCCAATATCAGCAACCAACCCAAGAATATCACAACCAACCACAAACTTCAGGTTGAGTACCAAATGCTAATGCAAACGAGGAAAACAGTCTACAAAACAATTGAAAACATCGAATTGTCGACGTCCGCCGCAGATAAAAAGAAAAATGCCATTAAAAACATTGCATCCACAGCACTTGTCGATGGTCCCTGTGTCTTCTTTGGTTGTAGACTGAACTTTAGTATTGACGTTAATGATACCTTCACGCATGGCAATGGTTGGCTTACTGTAGCCATTGTTCGTGGAGGTACAGGAGTTCCAAATGTTCCTGGCCTGGAAAGTTTCGTGGACAGAGACATCATAGCCTACCGCACCTATCACATTGTAGAATTAGCTAATAAAGATTTTGGAAAATGGAGCAGACATCTACTAATAATGGACAATCGTCAAACTAAACTCGACTGTCAGAAGCCCCGACGGTGCAGTCGAGGAAGTTTTCAGGGGCGTCAATTTTTTTCGGTACAATGATGGCAGATTATTAATAGAAGAACTTCAGCAGGATATGATGCCTTGTCAAGAGGAACATATCACTGAACCTGTTGCGAAAATTCAGGCGGCAATTGAAGGCATTACCGTGCAAGTTACTTTAGATACAGGAGCAGCAGTAAATGTCGTTTCTGAGAAGTTATTTCAAAGAATACTTCAGAAAGAAAATCCACCGATTTTTCCTCTTCACTGTTGTAGAATTGTAGGTCCTACTGGTCATAAGTCTTCTCAGGTTAAAGTGCAGACTCAACTCCAGTTAGATATAGGAAATGTAGCTATAAATTGCACGTTCCTTGTAATAGAAAAATTGGTTGAGGACTGTATCCTGGGTATAGATGAACTTAGAGAGAGAAATTGGCATATCGATTTTTCTCTAGACCATGCCAGTTTTACAATAATGGATCAGAAACATCAAGTGAATCTTCTCAGGGAATATAGTACCCATGGAAAGTATTGTCAGGGACGAAAGCTGCAAATAAAGTGGATACATAGCAAATCTGTACGGTATTACCAACTTAATTACTTGCAACCAGTTTTAAACCCTGAAGATATGGTATATGAAAAGGTGCAAGAACCTGAATATTTGCAACAATACCAAAGAAAGCAATTATATGATCTTCTACAGGAATATCATGAAGTCTTTCAAGAAAGACCTGGTGTAATCAAGGGGTACACATGCCATGTAGATGTGATACCACACCAAGTTTTCTGCCGCATTTTTTATCCAGTACCATGGCACCAACGAAAGGCAGTTCATGCGAAAATCCACCAGATGCTTGAATGGCATCTCATCGAACCTTCGACGAGTCCATATTGTAGTCCGCTTCATGTTGTCTCGAAAAAGGGAGAAAACGTCCGTCTCGTGCTAGACGCACGGCAGATAAATAAGATTATCGTGCCCGTGCGAACTCATCTGGAAAATATCGATGAGATAATTCAAAAGTTCGAGGGGATAAAATACTTAACAAATATTGATCTGAGAAGTTCATTTTGGCAGGTGGCTCTAGACGAACCATCAAAAAAGTACACCGCTTTTGTACATGCAGGTAGAAGCTATCAATTTAAGGTTTTACCTTTCGGGCTAAACGTGAGCTCAGGAGTTTTTGTAAATGCTCTAGATTACGCATTGGGACCTGCACTTCAAAGCAATTTAACCTTGTTTGTCGACGACATGCTAATAGCTACGACCACATTGAAGGAGAACCCTGATTTATTGAGAAGAGTGTTAGAACGTTTCAAGGAAGCAGGCATAACCGCAAATCTGCAAAAGTCCATTTTGCTCGAGATAAAATCGAATTTTTGGGTCATCTTATAAATGGAAAAGGCATCTTACCGGACTCCGAGAAACTAAAGGCAATCAAAAACTTTGCAGTTCCAACAACAAAAAGGCAGTTAAAGGGCTTCCTCGGAGTTGTCTCTTTTTTCAGGCGTTTCATTCACGACCACTCTATTAATGCAGAACTGCTGTACAGCTTGTTGCGCAAAAATACTTCGTGGGTGTGCACGCAACAATGTCAGATTGCATTTGAAGCAATAAAACATGCCTTAGTCAATTCACAAATATTATATCATCCAGATATGAGCCAAGAATTCTTTTTAATGGCAGATGCTTCGGAAATTGGAATATGTACATGCCTCTTCCAAGTAAAGATGATAGATAGAAAATCAACTTCCTGTCCAATAGCTTTTGCTAGCCGACTCTTAACTGCTTGTGAAAGAACATATACGACTACCGAAAGGGAAGCATTGGCCGTAGTTTGGTCATTTAAGATATTTTACTATTACTTATACGGAGCGAAGACAACAGTATTATGTGACCACAAAGCGTTAAGTTTTTTGCAAACATGTAAATTATTACATCCAAGATTAGCAAGATGGACGCTTTCACTCCAAGAGTTTCAATTTGAAATTAAATACATAAGCAGACAGGATACGTTCATCGCTGATGCACTGTCTAGAATGCCAGATGGAGATTTGTCAACTATCAACATCACAGACAATCCGTCTGAATTTAATGTTCTTGTAATGACTGATAGAATATATAGGAATCATTTTCTTGACATGTGTAAGAACATGGAAAAACTACAGAATGACGATCCTCGTTGGCATTCAATGAAGGAAACTTTAGCAAAGCCTGGAAACGATGATCTGAAGAGACTGTACAAAGTTGAGGGCGACGTCTTATTTTTAAAAGGGCATCTTGATTCAGATAATTGGAAGGTGTGTATTCCTGAGAAGAATGAGAATGACTTAATTTTGCACATGCACATCACTTCGGGACATTTTGGATATTAAAGTGTGCTCGGAAGATTCAAGCATATTGCTACTTCCCAAATATTCACAGGAAAGTCCACAGACAGTTACGGAAATGTAAAATTTGTCAGCTAGCCAAACCAGGAAATTTTTGTGTGAAAGATTTCCTACATCCTATTGCACCCACTAAACCGCTGTCAATCATTTTGGTCGACGTCTGTGGTCCTCTACCATCATCAAGGGGAGGATGCAAATATATTGTAGCTTTTCTTGATATATTCACTAAGTATGTCAAACTTTATCCATTAAAATCAGCTACTGCTGAATGCATAGCCAAGAAGCTGGTCAAGGTTTATAGAGTCAAGGTAGGCAAACCAGAGGCTATTCATTCTGACAATGGGTCAATGTTCACTGGATTTCGTTGGAGGCAAACATTAGCCAGTTGTGGCATAAAACAAATTCTAACATCAGTGTACCACCCTGCGGCGAATCCCGTGTAACGAATTTTTCGTGATTTAAACCGGTTCATGAGAACATATTGACACAACCAGCAACCCAAATGGATCGATTATCTTCACGATTTTCAGGAAATTGTAAACAATATGCCACATACTACGACAGAATACACCCCATACGAACTGATGTTTGGAAAACAGGAACAGAATGACTGGATTCGACCAATTCCTAAAGTAGCTATTAAAAAAACAGACCTATAAAATAAAGTACGAAAATCCTTACTCAATATAATGGACAAGGCAAGAAAAAGGAAAATATACTTTGACAATCGACTTGGAAAAATAAAAACATATAAAGTGAAAGACCAAGTTTTAGTAAAAACTCATCCCAAGGCTTCACTTCAGAGGAAGAACACAAAATGACAATATTGTATCAATGACCATTTGTGATTACCAAAATACCCCATCCAGGAACTTATGTTTTGAAGGATGTGAAGAATGGAAAGGTGAAAGGAATGTATCCTCATCACTTGTTAAAGCAATTTCATGATGACTGAAGATTCTGAAGATTGAAGATACTATTCTTATCAAATAATATTGATTAGAGAATTTTCATTAAACCCATCAAGCACACTTAGGATAGTTTCTTCCTTTTTGCAATGTAGTAGTTAGTTTTTCTCTTCAGGCATAATGTACGAGATATATGCAGACATTATGTATTTGTTTTCCACTGTACAGATAAGTTTTCTTTTCAGTATGCAGAGAATTTAGCTATAGTATGAATGATTTCTTTTAAATTTTTTTTATTTAGTTGACAGTAACTTCAATCAGGTTTCACAATGCATAATGACGATAGGTCAGTGACTCAAATGAATCTGGTCTATGGCAAGATATTTTTTTTCTTATGTCAATTTAACAATGTCAGTGTATGTTTGTATTTTCTTTTTTATTCGCTGAGCTGAAGTCTTGCTGTTCAGAAGGGGTAACCCATTCTCAGTTATAAAAGGACATCTATTACTTTGTTTCAATAATTTGTGATGGACATTGTCTTTATAATTGTACTATTGTTGTAACATACCTGTGTATGTAAATTATGTTATGTCAATTGTTGCTCACGAAATTACCAACTGAGCGAATGCCTTTCAGTTATAAGCACATCAAGAAGTGTTAAAGTCCATCTGAAAGATGACGAGCATAAGTTGACATGGCAGCACCAGTTGGATTTGTGTATAGTGCATTCTAGGGTTGTTGATAGAAATGAAGAACATCTTACAACTTCCGAATATTTCGAATTCAGGACAGAGAATTAAAAAGAACTTTAGATTAGATTCAATTTCAGCTCAGCATAGATCAAACGCCTCTTCCACAGAACTGACACTGACTCTTATTTTTATGTTAAGCATATGCGGCAAACCATAATACCCACGAGGAGACGGTGAAATGGGAATAGAATTCAATCAGTTACCCAGAGATGACAGATAGAAGGGAATCGTAGATGGACATAAACCAACGCGTCGATGATTCACCTCAAGACACAGAAGATTAACAGTGTTGTGTTTCTTTTGTGACCAGTGTTTAAATTCATTAAAAAAACATATTGTAAATATTTTTATTTTCCATTGTAATTCAATTAATTTTCTTTGCAAATGAGAAATACGAGGATGGTAAATCTACCCCGAGGTTTTCCTTGGTTTTCTTTTGTGGGGCTTGGCCGAATGGCTAAATTATTCATTTGAGACATCCCAAGGCGAGTGACAGAAGCTTTGAGTGATGATGAAAAAGGTTTCTGGTCACATCTCATGCCATCCTCGACAAATGAATAAAAGCAAGCATGTAAGCTATGCATATAAGCTGCACCAGGAATTTTCAAGCAGCACCGGCTTTGTCAGCAGTATATGCACCCAAATCTATAATTTCCATTTAGATAGTCATTCACTATTACCAAAATATCATAAGACATATAGTGGACATTAATACTCTAGTGGACATTAATACAGCGTCATAAACAATCACCGATATAGTGTTGTGTGAATGCTCGTGTTTGTTTTTGCCCAAAAACGTTCGTCCACAAGAGGAGCATAAATGATGTATCATGCAGCGTAACTTGCTGTGACAGTGCGAAAGAGAGAGACAAATATATTGTTTATTACTCTGTGGTGGTCAGCGTTCACATAATTTTTAACCGAGCGAGGTGGCGCAGTGGTTAGCACACTGGACTCGCATTCGGGAGGACGACGGTTCAATCCCGTCTCCGGCCATCCTGATTTAGGTTTTCCGTGATTTCCCTAAATCGTTTCAGGCAAATGCCGGGTTGGTTCCTTTGAAAGGGCACGGCCGATTTCCTTCCCAATCCTTCTCTAACCCGAGCTTGCGCTCCGTCTCTAATGACCTCGTTGTCGACGGGACGTTAAACACTAACCACCACCACCACCACATAATTTTTCTTAGGATATAGAGCTGTTGTTCTTGTTAAGAGTAATTTTACAGGAGAGGAGAGCCATTCTTGTGATGTAAAATTCGACGCCATTGCAAGTTTTTGATTCACATTGTAAAATATAAAATAAGGAAATCAGTTAATAGAAAAGAGATTTCTACAACAGCGGAAGCGCGTAATTGCTATCAGTTTCACACATCGCCCTGTGTGCGCTGTATGTACTTACCCTCAACAGTGAACATACAGTTACTCACATGCATAGAAAGGCAATACTAGGTGGTGTGGGGAAACATTTCAGTATAAAGGCCCTGTAGTGCTAAACAGCAATTAGCCTAGTTGTAGTAGTGGTAAACAAAAAGTTTTTCCTTTTTGCCAAAGGAGTCTTTATAGTAAGGAATGAAAGAGGGAGCCACCTGGTAGAAATCTGCACAGAGCATACCCTAATCATAGCTAACAGTTGGCTCAAGAAACATGAAAGATGGTTGTATACATGGAAGAAGCCTGGACATGGAAGAAGCCTGGAGATACTGGAAGATATCAGATTCAGAGATCCAGGAACAAGGTATTAATATGTAATACATTTCGAAGTGCAGATGTGGACTGTGACCAAAATCTATTGGTTATGAACTGTAGATTAAAACTGAAGAAACAGCAAAAAGGTGGGAAATTGTGGAGATAGGACCTGGATAATCTGAATGAACCAGAGGTTGTAGAGAGCTTCAGGAAGAGCATTAGGGAACAATTAACAAGAAGGGGGGAAATAGTAGAAGAAGAATGGGTAACTTTGGGAGACGAAATAGTGAAGGTAGCAGAGGATCAAGTAGGTAAAAAAACGAGGGCTAATAGAAGTCCTTGGATAACAGAAGAGATATTGAATTTAATTGATGAAAGGAGGAAATACAAAAATACAGTAAAAGAAGCAGGCAAAAAAAAAATACAAACGTCTCAAAAATAGGATGGACTGGAAATGCAAAATGACTAGGCAGGGATGGCTAGAGGACAAATGTAAGGATGTAGAGGCGCATATCACGAGGGGTAAGATAGATACTGCCTACAGGAATATTAAAGAGACCTTTGGAGAAAAGAGGACAACTTGCATGAATATCAAGAGCTCAGATGGAAACCCAGTACTAAGCAAAGAAGGGAAAGCAGAAACGTGGAAGGAGTATATAGAGGGTCTATACAAGGGCGATGTTCTTGAGGACAATATTATAGAAATGGAAGAGAATGTTGATGAAGGAGAAATAGGAGACATGATACTGCGTGAAGAATTTGTCAGAGCACTGAAAGAACTTATTCAAAACAAGGCCCCGGGAGTAGACAACACCCCATTAGAACTAATGACAGCCTTGGGAGAGCCAGGCCTAACAAAACTCTACCATCTAGTGAGCAAGATGTATGAGACAGGCGAAATACCCTCGGTCTTCTAGAAGAATATCATAATTCCAATCCCAAAGAAAGCAGGTGTTGACAGGTATGAAAATTACAAAACTGTCAGTTTAATAAGTCATGGCTGCAAAATACTAACATGAATTCTTAACAGGCGAATGGAAAATCTCGTAGAAGCCGACATTTGGGAAGATCATTTTGGATTCCGTACAAATGTTGGAAAACGTGAGGAAATACTGACCCTATGACTTATCTTAGAAAATAGATTAAGGAAAGTCAAACCTACGTTTCTCGCATTTGTAGGCTTAGAGAAAGCTTTTGACAAAGTTGACTGGAATACTCTCTTTCAAATTCTGCAGGTAGCAGGGATAAAATTCAGGGAGCGAAAGCTATTTACAGTTTGTACAGAAACCAGATGAAGCAGTGAGTGGGAAGGGAGTGATACAGGGTTGTAGCCTATCTGTGATGTTATTCAATATGTGTATTGAGCAAGCAGTAAAGGAAACACAAGAAAAATTTGGAGTAGGTTATAATTTCCATGGCGAAGAAATAAAAACTTTGAGGTTCGCCAATGACATTGTAATTCTGTCAGAGACAGCAAAGGACCTGGAAGAGCAGTTGAACGGAATGGACAGTGTCTTGAAAGGAGGATATAAGATGAACATCAACAAAAGCAAAACGAGGATAATGGAATGTAGTAGAATTAAATCGGTTATGCTGCCGGAATTAGATTAGGAAATGAGACGCTTACAGTAGTAAAGGAGTAACTGATGATGGTCGAAGTAGTGAGGATATAAAATGTAGACTGGCAATGGCAAGGAAAGCGTTTCTGAAGAAGAGAAATCTGTTAACATAGAGTATAGATTTAACTGTCAGGAAATCGTTTCTGAAACTCTATGTATGGAGTGTAGCCATGTATGGACGTGAAACGTGGACGATAAATAGTTTATACAAGAAGTGAATAGAAGCTTTATAAATGTGGTGCTACAGAAGAATGCTGAAGATTAGATCGATAGATCATATAACTAATAAAAAGGTGTTGAATAGAATTGGAGAGAAGAGAAATTTGTGGCACAACTTGAGTAGAAGAAGGGATTGGGTGGTAGGGCATATTCTGAGGCATCAAAGGATCACCTATTTAGTATTGGAGGGCAGTGTGGAGGGTAAAAATCGTAGAGGGAGACCAAGAGATGAATACACTAAACAGATTCAGAAGGATGTAGTTTGCAGTAGATACTGGGAGATGATGAAGTCTGCACAGGATAGAGTAGCATGGAGAGCTGCATCAAACCAGTCTCTGGACCGAAGACCACAACACAGAAAAATACATGTGATTTGATCATGAAGCTGAACAAGAAAGTTGTACACATATTCCAAATCTGACAGTAGCTCACAATTTTAGTGGACAAATATATAATTTAAAACAAATGATGAATTCTATGGTTAGATGATATCTGATGAAAATAGAATTTATACATTTACACCATATTGTGCAAAAGGGTATGAGCAATAATTTATTTTGATGTAGTGCATTCAGAATACAATAAAACCATGTAGTGTCTACACAGGAACTAAATTTATGTTAAAGGAGAAAAAGCAATTAGATCTAGTAATTACAGACAGCAGTTTTTGTTCAATTTCCTCTTAACAGCTTTCTAAAAATTTGAAGAAATGTATTTTCCTTATTTATTCAGTATAAAAGAAAATGAAAATTACATACGGTAGATTACTGATGGCAAATATTATTCTGGTTGACACTGTGAAGCCAAAAGACATAGAAATATTCCTCAAATGGCATAGCTCAAGAGTTAGAGAAAATTATGTGTTCAATATGAAAAAGAGAGATCGATGAATACAGTAATTCTGATGTAGAAATTTTGAGAGAAGGTTGTTCAGAACTAAGAAATCATTTCCTCAAAATAGCTAATTTTGATTTATTCTGTTATTTTACAATTGATAGAATTTGCATGTCTATATACACATCTAAATGTATGCCTAAAATAAAATTGGTGTATTTGTTAATAAACAGAAAGATAATTACAATAAAGAATTCATAGCTTGCTTAAACATTTTCACCAATAATAGTATTCAACATGCTGTTAATGGTGCTGAAGTAAGAATAGCAAAGCCAGATGGATTTGTTAAATAAACAAATACTGTTTATCAATATCATGGCCATTTATGGCTTGGTTGAAAGAAATGTTTTAGAAGTGTGGTGATTAACAATAAAAATATAGAAACAAAGGGTGATGTTTATCAGCTGTCTTCAACTAGAAATGCAGAAACACGAATTGCTGGATATAATTTAGTAGAGATGTGGGAATGTGAAAAGAGTATAAAAATCCTAAAAGACTGAAACTGTTACCTGAAGTTGTCAAACCACTGAGATACTTAATATGGTGGTCATACAAATGCAATAAAATAAAGAGCTGAAACAGGTGGTTTTAGCACAGAAACAAGATTTGATATTGTATGCAGTCTTTATCCAACCACACAATATTATGATTATCCTGAACAACATGAAAAAAAAATATGCTGACCAAGATATCATACTTAAAAAATTGTGTGGATTTGTAAAACGTGAGGTATTGGCACCAAGAAGATTGTATCATCCAGTTTTGCCTGTTAGAATAAATGAAAAACAGTTGTTTCCCTTGGTGTCAAATGTTCAGAAGAAAAAATAAACAGATACTATCTCAATGATGAGGAAAGAAGTCTCTTGCGTATTTGGGTAACAGATAAAGCAAAGGATGGTGTCGAAAAAGGATACAAAATTTTAGATGTCTATGAGGTATGGCAATTTAAAAATAAAAACAACATGTTGTTAAAAAATTATGTGAAAGATGTGATGAAATAAAATTAAGAACTAGTCCTTACAAAGACATTTTTGAAAGCAAAGACGAATATATAAAAACAGTAAGAGATAAATAAAGTGTTCTATTAGACAAAGAAAAGATAGAAGAAAATCCTGGGAAACGAGCAGTTGCTAAAACGTTTTTAAGAGTTTACAGGGTAAATTTAGACAATAGCAAACTGTAAGTAAACCTGAGTATGTAACAGATTTACAACGTTTTATGAGATACTGTTGGACGACCGATTAGATGATATAGATATAAATTTTACTAATGAGAATATGGTACAGATGAGGTATAACTTTTAGGATTATGATGTCTAAAATAATGCAGCTACAAATATTTTTATAGCTGCATTCACCACATTCATATCAATGTCTAGATTGTATGGTAGGTTAGATAAACTTGGAAAAAGTTTTATATACAGGGTGTTTCGAAATTAATATACAGGTTTTAAGGTTTTGGAGGATTTATTACATTCAACTTACAATTATAAATAACACATCAAAAGAGAGAGCAACTCAACAGTTTTGTTTGTATACCTGTGTGCAATAGAAAGAGCATGGAACGACAAAGAGTGACTGAAGAACGTGTTGAATGAGTCAGAGTCCCTCAGGTTTTGCCCCAAGAAATCAGTTTGGAAGACTAATCATGAATTAGTAGTTCTACTGGCGTCTGTGCAGAGACTTTTAAGGAAACCCTTACAATTACATCTGTTAAAAGCTCTAAAGCCTACAGACTATGATTAATGTGCCAACGCTGCAAACGAAATGTTGCTGCATCATGATGAAATTTTTCTGCATCGTGTCATCCTCAGTGATGAATCGACATTTCACGTAAGTGGAAATGCGAAAACATCTAATGTGCACATCTGCAGGTCAGCAAAGCACCACAAATGGTAAAGTTGCAACGAGACTTCCCTAAATTGAATGTTTTTTGGTGCCGTATTCAGGCAGAAAGTCTATGGCCTTTCTTTTTCAGTGAATCAACTGGTGTTTCTTATGTTTATATGCTAGAGCTATGGCTCTCCCTGTAGTTGCAAGAAGCCTCAATAGAACTTTACTCACCAGCAAGATGGTGCGCCACCCCACTGTCATAACTCAGTACACAGTTGGTTAAATGACATTGTATCCTACCACCTGCGTCATTTTCATGCACAATCTTATACCTTGCGATTTTTCTCTTTGAGAGTTAATGAGGGATCATGTGTATATGTCTCCGCTATCACCTGCTCCGCCACCACCTGATCCACGCGACCTTAAAAACAACACTGTTGTAACAGTTTTTCTAGCCGGCCGCGGTGGTCGTGCGGTTCTAGGTGCTGCAGCCCGGAACCGCGGGACTGCTATGGTCGCAGGTTCGAATCCTGCCTCGGGCATGGATGTGTGTGATGTCTTTAGGTTAGTTAGGTTTAACTAGTTCTAAGTTCTAGGGGACTGATGACCTAAGATGTTAAGTCCCATAGTGCTCAGAGCCATTTGAACAATTTTTCTAGATAAACTGACTGAGGTATGAGATGAGTGATAAATGGTTCTCACATTAAACACTTTGAAGAAAAACTGTCTGAGATGCTCTTTTATTTTATGTTTTTATTATAATTTTAAGTTAAATGTAGCAAATGCTACAAAGCCTTAAAACCCATATATTTATTTTGAAACACCCTGTATTTTGATACCAATTTCTAGTATATATTAATGATAAAAAAAGCGCTGCATCTTCAAGCCACGAGTGGCCTACAGGGACCATCCGACCGCCATGTCATCGTCAGTGGAGGATGCAGATAGGAGGGGTGTGGGATCAGCACACCACACTCCCGGTTGTTATGATGGTATTCTTGACTGAAGCCACTAATAGTCGGTCGAGTAGATCCTCAATTGGCATCATGAGGCTGAGTGCGCCCCAAAAAATTGCAACAGCACATGGCAGCCTGGATGGTCACCCATCCAAGTGCTGATCACGCCTAACAGCTCTTAACTTCTGTGATCTCACAGGAACCGGTGTAGCTACTGTGACAAGGCCATTGCCGATGTACTAATGATGGCAAAGTCAATTCAGAAAAAGATTGAATATTGGGTGAATGGACAGATGAGTCAGGAGATAATAAATGGATAACAAATTGGACTTCAACTGGTCCAAAGAGTTTTTATTATGAGAACAACTGTAAAAGCAGTGGTGAGAGTTAAGGGTTTCACTTGAAAGAATAAAAATATTCAAAAGCTGAATGGGGAATCTGTGGTAAGATTAATTGAGCGTGAAGGGAAGGAAAAGATAAAATTAGGGTACAGTCAGGTCACTAGAGATGTTTGCAGTAAAAATCTAATCAACAAATGGGTTAGGAAAGAATTCTCATTTCAGTGTGATAAAAGAGTAGTTCCAGAAAATGGTTATTAAAAATTATTTATTATATAATAAAGTTTAATAAGATTCAAATAATTTTTCTATATCTTGTTCTGTAAAAATAAAATCTGCACACATGTTATAACAATTGTATAAATATAGTACTGGATTTTTATTATACTCCTCACATTCTACATCTCTAATTATTAAGTGATAAACTATTAAAAATAATGAACAAGCTTTAATACAGTTTTGTGTCATTTTTGGTTATTTATTTATTGATAAATTATAATTCCCTTTCTTTACAGTCATAAAAAAGAGAATGTAAGTTTTCTATTTCCACCCATATTACTATATCAGTTTCATCATAACTATTAAACCTCATTTTTCTTCTTCTTCTTTATATACTTCATTTAATACTCCAATATTGTCAGTATGATCTGGGCTTCTCAAATAATCAATTATTAAAGATGATTTACAATATTATTTGCAAATATTACACTCAACTTGCTTATCTCTTGGTTTATTGTTTCTCTCAAGAAAAACATTAGATTTAAGTTAATCCTTCACATTAGTCACATTTAACTTCATTAATAATTTTTAATGTCAATAAAAATTTATTCTATATAAATGGTAGTCTTTCTGAAAAAGCTCAGAAATGTTAGCAGTACTAATTTGTTAAGAGATTAATGAGTTACAAGTAATTGCCTTATAAAATGTTGCAGTTGGTCAATATTTGAAAACAGGATATGGAGAGAAAATTGGTTTAGAGCTGAATAATGAGTTTAAGATTATTTCAACTGATAGATGATATAAATTAATTTCTGACTGGGTTTTTCAATATTTTGAAGATTGTAATATTGAAATAAGATATAATGGAATGAAGACATCTAAAAATAATGATAATGAATTTCATGATTTAGAATTAACAATATTCAAAATCATATATAAGTTTCATTTTTGTAATAAATTTTGTGGGGTGCTCAGTCTGCTTGGTAAATTATATCCTAGTGCACTCAGCATACCCACTTACTACCTCAGTGCCCCTGAATAAAAGCAAAATACCAATGTAGGTAAGAAGTAAAGTCTCTTACATAGTGAAGCAATTTGAAGAATGTTCAATAGATGACAGAATTTTTAGATGGGAGTATAGAAAATCATGAATTGTAGTATTTCATGAAACTACAGCTGAATTACCATGCTATATTTTATAAATTAGTACAGAGATAAAGTTTATAATTATTATAATTATTTTCAGGTGGTACAAAGCTATTAACATGATATACTGGTTCAATGGTGCATACTGTATTAGGTTTGTGAAAAGTGACCAGTTTGTATAACAACATACTTTAATAAAGTAATTTTCACATAAAAGTCTTCTTGTAACATAGGTAGTTAAGGATCCATGCAAAATCACTGTAATGATGTTCTATATGTGTACATAACTTTCATATGATGAAACCAGTTGCTTGCAAAAGTGGTCAAATGTGAATAAATATTTTATTCTGTTCTACAATAGAGCATATCGTATGTTAACTATCTTATACCTCTTAATAAGTGAAAGGTCATCTCTAGATAGGAAAAACAAGCCCGTATCTTGCAGATTGATAGTACAACTAATAACGATATTGACTGTCCCATATGGAGACATTGTGGTTCTATGCACATTTTTAAAATTCAGGTTGTCCAAATTATGATAGTGCAAACAATGTTAACTGCTCTGTTGAAGCACTATGATCCACAATGACTTAAAACTTGAAACTGTTTCATATGAGATCAGTTTTGTATCTAAAAGATTTAACAGGAAAATTCCTTATTCAGCCAACACAGTACTTTGTCAGTTGTCCACATGTGACACCCATGAAGAGTACAAACATAATTGTCTAAAACTGATACCATGACAATAATACAAAATGAGTCTGGCATGAAACATGACATATGTGATAATAATATATTTGTGTATATTACAACTTAAACATAATATTAAATGCTAAGTTGTTATTTGTACATGAATCGTTGTAAACCTACTGTTGTTTAAAATTACAATACAAAATCTGAAATATGTTCTCAAATATTCATTTTTGTTTAATCACGCTCTGTTTAGTTTTTCATCTATGCTCCAGTTGTTTTGTATCAAAATTGTGATATTACGTTAGTAGTGAAAAACAACTATGTAGCTGGATGTGAGGACACTTGGGTCGGAATCCTAGAAAATAAAATAAGTGAAAGGAGTGAGATATACTGTATGCATTGTCTCTGTTACTTATCAAAACTGGCACTACATTCAGCTGCACATATAGACTTGGGTGATGTCAGTGTAGCCGTAAGAATAGCACAGTGTAGTGTTGATATCTCACTACCCTGCTAACCTCACATGGTTAGCAACAAGGCTCTTACGTTAACTACTTTCGCATACCTGAGGGCCAGAATGTGAGGAACAGGGCGCTGTAGGTGGTCACTATGGAGATGAAAGCAGTGACGAGGCTCAGTCGCACGGTGAGCATGCCCAGCACGTTGGCCATGGGGCGTCCAGAGGACACTTGCCACACCAGCAGCTGCAGCTCACGATGGGCGGCGCCGCCCACACGACCCCATTCCAGCAGCAGCTGCGCGCAAAGCTTCTGGGTGCGCCTCACTTCTGTCTCCACATATTGAGGAGGCACGACAAGAACTGTCATCTGAGCTAGGCTGAGAAACATGCTAACCTTCCCTTGCCATGCACTGATATCACTAGAATCTAGGAACGATAATTTTGTTACAAGGAAGTAAATTTTAACTATTGCAAGCAGTGACATATTCATGAAATATAACATAATAAAACTCCCGTGAGCAGAGTTTACCAGGTCTGACATTTCACAGAGTTTGCCATATGCTCGTCGGAGGGATCGCACTGAATTTGATATGCCGCTAGCCACTCTACAGTGAACCTGTACATTCCTTCTGTGCACAATGCTGTTATTTTCAGATACGTTATTGTGACATGCCACAAGCACATCGCCTTGTATATGGTGAAAGCAAACATTCAGAAGTGAAACTCTGTACCTTATCACCAATTGCAAATTTGCAAATCTCAAAAGGGTTAAAAAGACTGTAAGAAAGCTTCCTACAGAAAATATTATACCCAACTTGCGGCATCGCCCTTTACTAACCGTATAAATGGCTGTATAATTTACAGAAACATAAAAAAATAGTAAAGCCAGTTGTATCCTTACTATCTTTCCCTCACATGTATTCACTGAACCAATATGCGTCATCAAAATCCTGTCACATGACACTATCAGTTTAACTATTTTGTCATATTTTTCTGTATTGTAGAAGACATCTGTTATTACTGACACGAAGGCCAGTGCTGTAAAACCCAATAGCATGGAAAATGAGACAACGTCTACTACAGAGTCTGTATGCACTAATCTGAAATGGAAATACACCTGAACGTACGCAGAAATTAGGAGTGATATGCTTCCAACGGTCACAGTAACCATATCCGATCTTAATCTCTTCACAGATCCATTTTCCGTATTGAGCGTAAATGGCATCAGACCAAATAACTTGCATGTTAAGTGGAATGGCTTAGTGGCCAACAAAAGTTTCCTAGTGTTTTCTGGGACCAAGACGGTGAATTCGTTGACTGGCATCACCTGCAAAAGGAAAGAGGAATACACACTTTCGGTCACATCTGACAACAAATTTTATGTATATACCAGAAGTAGCCCCTAGTATATTTTCCCACATTGTAAATCAAGTTTTACAGACTTTATTTAAATTTCCACATGGCATTATGAGTCCACATATCCCCCCTCCTAATTCATAGTGGTGTCCTACCCCCACAGACTAACAGGCTGCAATTTGAGGGAATCATCTGCAAGAGTGCACTTGGAAAGAACTGAGTCACTGAAGTGTGTTCGATATTTTCTGAAGTTTTCGGTACTGCTATAGGCCACTTGAGGAGGAACTGACATATCGAAAAAGGATAGTAAGAGAAAGTGGACAGGAAAATGTATGTGCAAAAACATAGCTACAATGAAAATTTAGGTTAGAAAACATACTTGTGTGGATAGACAAAGAAAGGTAATAAAAAAATGTTCAGGAAAATAAAGGAATAGAGCAATATTACTCAGATATGTAATCAATAGGAAGTGCAGAAAAGTTAAAGCAAAATGTTTTCAGAAAAGTGAAGAAATCAAAAAGGAAAGGTCCTCAGAAGAACAGAATGAACACGTGTAAAAGTCAAAATAACTTTCGATGAATTTAAATCTGCGACATCAACATTGACGTTGCAAATGGAATTCCAGTATAAATAGCTAAGGAAAGAGCAGATATGTGGAAAGAGTACGCTGAGTATCTCTACAAGGGATATGAATTGTATGCTTTATAGCTAGCATGAAAAAAAATTTCGATTTTGATGGCTTGTGCGATTCAGTTTTCAAGTCACAGTTTGACGCAGATTTCTAAGGTCGGCAATCAATCAGTTCAAATTGTATGGAAATTATTTGTCCATAATTTTTAAAATCATTGCAGAAATTGGCACCCAATGGTTATTCAGATAAATGTTAGTATCAGCTCAGTAATTCTGACTGCTCGTGCGTCATGTTGTCTGAGCAGAAGTAAAGAAAGATGAGGATATATGAAAGAATTACAAGACCTGCTGAATGTGGTGTACAATACGTTTACCACATAATTTTAACTAAGAGTGTATCAATGAGAGAGGAAAGCACTAAGGAGTCGCAAAAATGAGGTTAGTCGACAGCCTAACATCAAAACTGGGGCTACAAAGTAGACAGTGATAAGGAATTGTTCTACCTTGGAAGCAAAATTAGACGTGACAGACGAAGCAAGTACAATATAACAGGCAGATTAGCACAGGGAAAGAAGGCGTTCCTCTTTGAAAGAACTCTACTAGTATCCAACAAATGTTTTAATTTGAGGAACATATATCTGAAAATATTTGTAGGAACACAACATTTCATTGTAATGAATGTGGGAAAACTAGAAAATAAGGTACTAATAAACGACTGAAGAGACTTTGTGTGTGGTTGCCACACTGAAATGAGCAGACTGGAACAACAGAGGGAAACCCTCTATGGCTGCATCAACTAATCTGCCGATGAACCAAAATATAAATAATATGTTGTTAACACTTTCGTCGATAATAATGTATACTCGATTCCATTCATCTCATAATATTTTTCTAACCAGTTTGTGGTCCTCATGGTGTCCATGAAACTGGAATTTGATTCAATATCACTGCATCATAATATTCCTCAGTTCTACCAAAATTCCCCCTTGAAACTCAAGCGTTTACTCGCCGATTTTTCTAATTAGGAAACACATCGTAATTTATTAAAGCCTACAGGACAGCTCTGTAACCAAAATAAATGAAGGTGACTACCAGTTATGTCTTATCTCAATTAGGCATTGACCTGCAATACGTAAACCACTAAAAACTGGCAGTTGCTATGTCAGAATTTGGCATGTGGAAATTACTACGAGAGGGAGGAAAACCACCAAATGTATCATAGAGTGGACTGGAACAGTGACCTAATAATCGCAGTTCTGAGAATTAAATGTAGATTGGTGGACTTACAGCCACGTCAGCGGATAGCTGTTGCACTGAAGTCCTTTGGTGTATTCGAAGAGGTAAGCAAAGGACGGCGACACAAGAGGAAACGAATACCTCACATTAGGAAATACGCAAGAAGAACGTGCACAGATACCAATAAAAATTATAATTTCCATGAGAAGTAAAATCCAGCTTTTACATCGGGATTAGGTGTAGCAAAGGCGATTTGTCTCACTTCCTTTTGCACAAAAAAGTTCATGCCTTGACACCAAAATTGTGACACAGACAGCCGCAACAACAACCAAGAAAATTCATAGACGCCTCAAGGGATAACTTCTTTGATTAGCAAACACAACGTCTTCGCTTCCGCATTCGATCCCCGCCATCGCTTCATTTTTGAATAAAAATCATCATAAGTGACGGGCGGTGACTCCAGCAAAACAAGTCCCTTTCAATCACCTAACGGCCTTGTCAAAAGAGGCGGAGGAGTGGGCAGAGATTCACGGCACTCTATTCCTCTTGGGGTGGGAAACCTTGGAAAAAGGAGGAAGAAACAGCAACGATCAAATGCATGATGATGTAGAAGGCAATAGTGACCACTGCATTAAAGATACACAATCTGTATCGATGGGACATGTGGCCTGTAATTGAAAAAGAGTCGTGACGATCTCTCCATGGGCATAAGATTCTGGACTAGTCCCTACTCGGACTCCGGAAGGGGATTTCCAAAGGGGAGGTGACCATGAGAAAAAGATTGCGTAACCAACGAAAGGGTAACGTTCTACGAGTCATGGTGTAGGACGTCAGAGGTTTGAACGTGGTAGGGAAACCAGAAATTCTGAAACGGGAACTGCTAAGGCTCAGTCTAGATATAGTGGGGATCAGTGAAGTGAAATGGAAAGAAGACAAGGATTTCTGGACAGAAGACTATAGAATAATATCAACAGCAGCAGAAAATGGTATAACGGCATTGGAATTCGTTATCAATAGCAAGGTAGGGCAGAGAGTGTGTTACTGTGAACAGTTCAGCGATACTGTCAGAAACGACACCAAACCAGCACCGACAAGGATTGTTCATTTACACTTACCAATGTCACAAGCCGAGGAGGAAGAGACACAGAAAGTATTTAAAAATATCGAAAGGGTAATTCAGTGCGTAAAGCGAGATAAAGAACTAATTGTCGTGGGGTATTTGAGTGCGGTTGTAGGGGAAGGAGTAGAAGAAAGGGCTACGAAAGAATATGGGATTGGTACTAGAAGTGAGGGAGGAGAGAGACTAATTTAATTCTGAAATAAATTTCAGAATTGAATGTTGAATGTTGAATGTTGAATACACTATTCAAGAATCACAAAAGGAGGAGGTATACTAGGAAGAGGCCGGGACATGCAGGAAGATTTCAGTTAGATTACGTCATGGTCAGGCAGAGTTCCGAAGTCATACAATGGATTGTAAGGCGTATACAGGAGCGTACACAGACTGAGATTACAATTTACTAGTGATAAACAGAAAGCTAAAGAGACTAGTCAGAAAGAATCAATGTGCAAGGAAATGGGATACGGAATTATCAAGCAGTGAAGAGATGCGCTTGAATATCTCAGAGGCTATTGATAAGGCTGCGATCAGGAATAGCTCAGAAATCAGTTCAGTGAAAGAAGAATGGACATTTCCAGAAAGGGCTAGCACCGAAGTTCGATGGAAAACACAGATACAAAGAAGGTAACTGTGAAGAAACCATGGTAACAGAGGAAATAATAGCCGGCCGGCGTGACCGTGCTGTTCTAGGCGCTACAGCCAGGAGCCGAGCGAACGCTACGGTTGCAGGTTCGAATCCTGCCTCGGGCATGGATGTGTGTGATGTCCTTAGTTTAGTTAGGTTTAATTAGTTCTCAGCTCGAGGCGACTGATGACCTCAGAAGTTAAGTGCTCAGAGCCATTTGAACCATTTTTTGGAAGAAATAATACAGTTGGTCTAAGGCAGCAGCAAATGTAAAAACAGGTTCATACGACTTGTTGTTGGAAAACTGTTGCTAGATATTCAATATTACGAGAAAAATAGGGGTAAGCTATAGGAAGAGACTGGTAATATATAAGATGTACAGGAACCAAGAGTGAACAATAAGTGTGGAAAACTGAGATTAAAATGCGTGTTAAGATATGGATGTAGGTTTAATCCCTCAGTTTTCAATCTACAGGGTGTTACAAAAAGGTACGGCCAAACTTTCAGGAAACATTCCTCACACACAAATAAAGAAAAGATGTTATGTGGACATGTGTCTGGAAACGCTTACTTTCCATGTTAGAGCTCATTTTATTACTTCTCTTCAAATCACATTAATCATGGAATGGAAACACACAGCAACAGAACGTAACAGCGTGACTTCAAACATTTTGTTACAGGAAATGTTCGAAATATCCTCCGTTAGCGAGGATACGTGCATCCACCCTCCGTCGCATGGAATCCCTGATGCGCTGATGCAGCCCTGGAGAATGGCGTATTGTATCACAGCCGTCCACAATACGAGCACGAAGAGTCTCTACATTTGGTACCGGGGTTGCGTAGACAAGAGCTTTCAAATGCCCCATAAATGAAAGTCAAGAGGGTTGAGATCAGGAGAGCTTGGAGGCCATGGAATTGGTCCGCCTCTACCAATCCATCGGTCACCGAATCTGTTGTTGAGAAGCGTACGAACACTTCGACTGAAATGTGCAGGAGCTCCATCGTGCATGAACCACATGTTGTGCCGCACTTGTAAAGGCTAATGTTCTAGCAGCACAGGTAGAGTATCTCGTATGAAATCATGATAACGTGCTCCATTGAGCGTAGGTGGAAGAACATGGGGCCCAATCAAGACATCACCAACAATGCCTGTCCAAACGTTCACAGGAAATCTGTATTGATGACGTGCTTGCACAATTGCGTGCGGTTTCTCGTCAGCCCACACATGTTGATTGTGAAAATTTACATTTTGATCACGTTGGAATGAAGCCTCATCCGTAAAGAGAACATTTGCACTGAAATGAGGATTGACACATTGTTGGATGAACCATTCGCAGAAGTGTACCCGTGGAGGCCAATCAGCTGCTGATAGTGCCTGCACACGCTGTACATTGTACGGAAACAACTGGTTCTCCCGTAGCACTCTCCATACAGTGACGAGGTCAACGTTACCTTGTACAGCAGCAACTTCTCTGGCGCTGACATTAGGGTTATCGTCAACTGCACGAAGAATTGCCTCGTCCATTGCAGGTGTCCTCGTCGTTCTAGGCCTTCCCCAGTCGCGAGTCATAGGCTGGAATGTTCCGTGCTCCATAAGAAGCCGACCAATTGCTTCGAACGTCTTCCTGTCGGGATTCCTTCGTTCTGGAAATCTGTCTCGATACAAACGTACCGCGCCATCCATACATCAAATGGTCATCTGCCAACTCCGCAGTTGTAAACATTGCACTGACTGCAAAACCACGTTCGTGATGAACATTAACCTGTTGATGCTACGTACTGATGTGCTTGATGCTAGTACTGTAGAGCAATGAGTCGCATGTCAACACAAGCACCGAAGTCAACATTACCTTCCTTCAATTGGGCCAACTGGCGGTGAATCGAGGAAGTACAGTACATACTGACGAAACTAAAATTAGCTCTAACATGGGAATCAAGCGATTCCGGACACATGTCCACATAACATCTTTTCTTTATTTGTGTGTGAGGAATGTTTCCTGAAAGTTTGGCCGTACCTTTTTGTAACACCCTGTATACATCGAAGAAGGAATAACAGAATTAAAAGAAATGTTCAGAAATGGATTTAAAATTCAAGATGAAAGGATATCAATTGTAAGATACGCTTACGACATTGCTATCCTCAATGAAAGTGAAGAAGAATTGCAGTTTCTGCTGAAAAGAATGAGCAGTCTAATGAGTGTAGGATATAATCTGAGAGTAGACGAAAGTAATAAGAAGGAGCAGTAATGAGAACAGCTGCAAACTTAACATCAGGATTGGTCAACACGAAGTTATGGAATTCAGCAACCTAGTCAGCAAAATAATCCATGACGGGCGGAGCAAGTAGGAAATAAAAAGCAGACTAGAACTGACAAAAAGGATATTACTGGCCAAGAAAAGTCTACTAATATTAAGCATGAGTCTTAATTCGAGCGAGAAATTTCTGAGAATGTACAGTTGGAGCACAGCATTGTATGGTAGTGAAACATGGACTGTGGTAAAACCAGAACAGGAGAGAATCGAAGCATTTGAGATTTGGCACTGTAGAAAAATGCTTAAAAATTAGGTGGGCTGACAAGGGAAGAATGGGGAAGTTCTCCTGAGATGATGCAAGGATATGCTATGTGGAAAACACTGACAAGAGGAAGGGACAAGATGATAGGACATCTGTTAAGACGTCAGGGCATGACTACCATTGTGCGAGAGGGAGCTGAAGAGGTTAAAAACTGTAGAAGAAAACTGAGATTGGAATACATGTAGCGAATCATTGAGGACGTTGGTTGTATGTCCTACTCTGAGATGAAGAGGTTGGCACAGGAGAGGAATTCGTGTCAGACCGCATCCAACAAGTAAGAAGACTTCATTGGCCAGCGCTTGCGGGTCAGCGAATACGATTTGGGTTAGCAGCGGCAGGAAGGAGTTGGCGAGCCGAACGGGGACTGGTAACAGATCTGTTTATGTGTCGGAAGACCTTTTATATGTAGCAGGAGTGATAGTGAGACATCATTGGGGCTGAGTGATGTTTGTTTGAAAAGAACCTTCTCTACTCATTCAAGTGTTGGCTGGTCGCACTGTACTTGTGTTGTTCATAGGTGTGTTGACAGTGAACGGTGCCTACGCTTTCTTTTACTGTATCCGTTGTCCGGAAGAGATTGTCGATCAATGAAAAGCTGGAAGGTCTTTACAGCCTTCTCTGAACATTTGCATTTATGGACGAGTACTTGTTCACTCCATGCGAAGATTTGGCTCGGAGCACTATGAGACTGGACTTCTAAGGTCATCAGTCCCCTAGAAATTAGAACTACTTAAACCTAACTCACCTAAGGACATCACACATACCCATGCCCGAGGCAGGATTCGAACCTGCGACCGTAGCGGTCACGCGGTTCCAGACTGCAGCGCCTAGAACACATGCGAAGATGAATAGTTCTAATATTCAGTAGCAAATGATCTGTTTATTTTATGTATTCGTGTTGTTGTCATTGAGTCATCACATTTCAGATGACGGTCCCTGGTAACTGAGTGGTCAGAGCGACGGAATGTCATACCTAACGGCCCAGGTTCGATTCCCGGCTGGGTCGGAACTGAGTGTTGTCCTTACCATCATTTCATCCCCATCGACACGCAAGTCGCCAAAGTGGCGTGAAATCGAAAAACTTGTACCAGGCGAACGATCTACCCGACGGGAGGCCCTAGCCAAACGGCATTCCCATTTCCATTGTTTCAGATATTTCCTCTACCAGCCTGTAACCAGAGTGTTCATGATAGGACAGGCATTCGCTTTTAGCATATTGTAGCGCTTGGGGCTTGTTGTGCCCGTTTGAAACGGCCTTTGTAATTAAAACTGTTTTTTGTCTGCGGCTGTTTTGTGGCGGTAAATTGCTATGGCACCATAGTGCTGAGGTAATCGGTCCCTAGGCGTAATCTAACTTAAACTAATTTACGTTAAGGACAACACACACATACACATGCCCGAGGGAGGACTCGAACCTCTGACGGGTGAAGCCGCGCGAACCGTGGCTAGTCGCCTTAGACCGCATGGCTACCCTGCATGGCTTGCGGCTGTTAGTGCAGTGTAAAACATTGTAATACGGTGTTGTGAATTTAAAATTTTAGCCTCTGGGCTTTGTTCCCAGGCACTCCCGAGTTTAAATGTAATTTTGTCCTTTCTCTTGTGTTCATATTTGTTCTTGCACTGTACTTAAGTTGTTTCACATTTAATCATATATACAAGGTGAATCGCCTAACACTTGTACCGCAAATATATCGGACATGGAAGGCACTATCGATACGCGGTTTTCTTTGAAGTCAGTTGTAGGCAAGGGCACGTATTTGTAGCATTTACTCAGATTTTGAGACGACAAGGAATATTCAGTTTTTAGCACCGGTTAAAAATTTTTAAATTGAGACTATTCCTATTGGCAGTAAAATCCTAAAATCAGCGTAAATGAGAACGACAGTGGAGTTTGTTACAGGAAGCTAGTGAATCTAGTTTACGAGATGTTGTATTGTGCACATAGTAAAGAGCGTCAGCTGTTTGTTGCGTCCTATTGCTTAAATGTTAGGTACACCTGTGTCTAACTGGCACTCGTTTTATCTACAACATCGAACAACAGCTGTCTGTGTTTACAATGTTAAAACTACGATAACTCGTAAGCTACTTGCACTAGATCCTGCCTGGTTGTGGTACTGTCAATAGGCATTGTTTCATGGAAATATTTGTACTTTTTAAAATAAATACACATCTAAACCTCATATCACTCTATGTATGCGTTGCTTGGGCAGGCCCCTGCTTCGCATTCCAGCTATGGAATCCGCGTATCAATGGAGCCTTCCATCATCGATAGTTTTGCGGTGAAAACTTTACGTGATTCACCTTATGAAGGATAGGGACAGATTAATATTATTCAGAAATCCCAGTACAAGGAGGTATGCTTGCGAAAGGGCTGGAGATACAATAAGATACCACCTACGTTACGTCACGGTGAAACAAATACTCCGAAAACAAATAATGTCACTTTAGCAGTAATATATGCATGAGCATCTAAGATTTCTTTCTCCTTTAAAGGCACATACTAATTCTTTGTGGATGGTACTATGTGTAAGATATATAAATAGTCTAACTTAAGCAGTTAGTGTTTTATACTTACGGAGTCTTCTGTGAGCGTATAATTCTTGTTCTCCTTCCAACAGGAAGTAATTGTCACTGCTTACTGCTTCAATCGGTAACTGCAACGCTAAAGAATTATGGAAGAGTACTTAATTACTTAGCTGTCAGTGTCACATTGACGCACAATGGAACTTACGAGATTAAAAGAAATGGCACTTGCACAACTGTGCTGGTGATACATCAGTGACACACGCTTCTTGCGTCTGTAATTAATGACGTCAATAAAGACTTCCCACCATTAGTTAAATGAGAACGTCACATAAGAACCTCGAAGAAAAATTCCACAGAGTAACGAGTTGACTAGCACAAATTTAATTGGTCAGAGAGTGGCGTATGTCTTGAAATTAATGTCTAAGATGTTTGTTATTATTTACTCTAGAGTAAGTAATGTAGTGCTACACAGGAAAACTATTAAAGTTGTTAGGTATCAGTCATTGGCATTTTATTTGTACCGCTGAAACGTGACAATTTGTATCTTCGGTAGGGCTTATCATCAGTGGCATATATTCAGTGAAGAGAAAGTAAGAACTGCTTACACAGCATTAAGTGGAAACAATATCCAGATAATACAAACAATACAATTTGAAAACATTCCTTACACAGATCGACATATGTGAGATGTATTTAAATAAAAATGAAAGTGCGCGACTCTGCACGCTTATGTGTGTGTGTGTGTGTATACAGGGTGGTCCATTGATAGCGACCGGGCCAAATTTCTCACGAAATAAACATCAACCGAAAATACTACAAAGACCGAAACTCGTCTAGCTTGAAGGGGGAAACCAGATGGCGCTATGGATGGCCCGCTAGATGGCGCTGATTGTTGGCGCTGTAATAGTCACAAACGTATAAGTACGTGGTATCACGTAACATTCCGCCAGCGCGGACGGTATTTGCTTCGTGATACATTTCCCGTGTTAAGATGCACCGTTTACCTATTGCGGAAAAGGTCGATATCGTGTTGACGTATGGCTGTTGTGATCAAAATTCCCAACGGGCGTGTGCTATGTATGCTGTTCGGTATCCTGGACGACATCATCCAAGTGTGCGGACCGCTCGCCGGATAGTTACGTTATTTAAGGAAACAGGAAGTTATGTTATTTAAGGAAACAGGAAGTGTTCAGCCACATGTGAAACGTTAACCACGACCTGCAACAAATGATGATGCCCAGGTAGGTGTTTTAGCTGCTGTCGCGGCTAATCCGCACATCATTAGCAGACAAATTGCGCGAGAATCGGGAATCTCAAAAACGTCGGTGTTGAGAATGCTACATCAACATTTATTGCACCTGTACCTTATTTCTGTGCACCAGGAATTGCATGGCGACGACTTTGAACGTCGTGTGCATTTCTGCCACTGGGCACAAGAGAAATTACGGGACGATGACAGACTTTTTGCAAGCTTTCTATTTAGCGACGAAGCGTCATTCACCAACAGCGGTAACGTACACCGGCATAATATGCACTATTGGGCAACGGAAAATCCACGATGGCTGTGACAAGCGGAACATCAGCGACCTTGGCGGGCTAATGCATGGTGCGGAATTATGGAAGGAAGGATAATTGGCCCCTATTTTATCGATGGCAATTAAATGGTGCCATGTATGCTGATTTCCTACGTAATGTTCTACCGATGTTAGTACAAGATGCTTCATTGCATGACAGAATGGCGATGTACTTCCAACATGATAGATGTCCGACACATAGCTCGCGTGCGGTTGAGGCGGTATTGAATAGCATATTTCAGGACAGGTGGATTGGTCTTCGATGGCCCGCATGTTCACCGGATCTGACGTCCCCGGATTTCTCTCTGTGGGGACAGTTTAAGGATATTTGCCATCGTGATCCACCGATAACGCCTGACAACATGCGTCAGCGCATTGTCAATGCATGTGCGAACATTACGGAAGGCGAACTACTCGCTGTTGAGAGGAATGTAGTTACACGTGTGGCCAAATGCATTGAGGTTGGCGGACACCATTTTGAGCATTTATTGCATTTAGGAACAAGGTTTTAAATAGTAAGACATTTCCAGTGGCAGATGTGGACTCTGACCACAATCTATTGGTTATGAGCTGTATATTAAAACTGAAGAAACTGCAAAAATGTGGGAATTCAAGGAGATGGGACCTGGATAAACTGACTAAACCAGAGGCTGTACAGAGTTTCAGGGAGAGGATAAGGGAACAATTGACAGGAATGGGGGAAAGAAATACAGCAGAAGAAGAATGTGTAGCGTTGGAGGATGAAGTGGTGAAGGCAGCAGAGGAGCAAGTAGGTAAAAAGACGAGAGCTAGTAGAAATCCTTGGGTAACAGAAGAAATATTGAATTTTATTGATGAAAGGAGAAAATATAAAAATGCAGTAAATGTAGCAGGCAAAAAGGAACATAAACGTCTCAAAAATGAGATCGACAGGAAGTGCAAAATGGCTAAGGATGTAGATGTAAGGATGTAGGGGCTTCTCTCACTAGGGGTAAGATAGATACTGCCTACAGGAAAATTAAAGAGACCTTTTGAAGAAAAGAGAGCCACTTGTATGAATACCAAGAGCTCAGATGGAAACCCAGTTCTAAGCAAAGAAGGGAAAGCACAAAGGTGGAAGGAGTATATTGAAGGTCTATACAACGGCGATGTTCTTGAGGACAATACTATGGAAATGGAAGAGGATGTAGATGAAGATGAAATGGGAGATATGATACTGCGTGAAGAGTTTGACAGAGCACTGAAAGACCTGAGTCGCAACAAAGCTCCGGGAGTAGACAACATTCCATTAGAACTACTGACAGCCTTGGGAGAGCCAGTCCTGACAAAACTCTACCATCTGGTGAGCAAGATGTACGACACAGGCAAAATACCTTCAGTCTTCAAGAAGAATATAATAATTCCAATCCCAAAGAAAGCAGGTGTTGACAGATGTGAAAATTACCGAACTATCAGTTTAATAAGTCACAGCTGCAAAATACTAACACGAATTCTTTACAGACGAATGGAAAAACTAGTAGAAGCCGACCTCGGGGAAGATCAGTTTGGATTCCGTAGAAATATTGGAACACGTGAGGAAATACTGACCCTACGACTTATCTTAGAAGTTAGATTAAGGAAAGGCAAACCTACATTCCTAGCATTTTAGACTTAGAGAAAGCTTTTGACATTGTTGACTGGAATACTCTCTTTCAAATTCTGAAGGTGGCAGGGGTAAAATACAGGGAGCGAAAAGCTATTTAGAATGTTTACAGAAACCAGATGGCAGTCATAAGAGTCGACGGACATGAAAGGGAGGCAGTGGTTGGGAAGGGAGTGAGACAGGGTTGTAGCCTCTCCGCGATGTTGTTCAATCTGTATATTGAGCAAGCGGTAAAGGAAACAAAAGGAAAATTCGGAGTAGGTATTAAAATCCATGGAGAAGAATTAAAAACTTTAAGGTTCGCCGATGACATTGTAACTCTGTCAGAGACAGCAAATGACTTGGAACAGCAGTTGAACGGAATGGATAGTGTCTTGAAAGGAGGATATAAGATGAACATCAACAAAAGCAAAACTAGGATAATGGAATGTAGTCGAATTAGGTCGGGTGATGCTGAGAGAATTAGATTAGGAAATGAGACACTTAAAGTAGTAAAGGAGTTCTGCTATTTGGGGAGCAAAGTAACTGATGATGGTGGAAGTAGAGAGGAATTAAAATGTAGACTGACAATGGCAAGGAAAGCATTTCTGAAGAAGAGAAATTTGTTAACATCGAGTATAGATTTAAGTGTAAGGAAGTTGTTTCTGAAGGTATTTGTATGGAGTGTAGCCGTGTATGGAAGTGAAACATGGACGATAAATAGTTTAGACAAGAAGAGAATATAAGTTTTCGAAATGTGGTGCTACAGAAGAATGCTGAAGATTAGATGGGTAGATCACATAACTAATGAGGAAGTATTGAATAGGATTGGGGAGAAGAGAAGTTTGTGGCACAACTTGACTAAAAGAAGGGATCGGTTGGTAGGACGTGTTCTGAGGCATCAAGGGATCACCAGTTTAGTATTGGAGGGCAGCGTGGAGGGTAGACCAAGAGATGAATACACTAAGCAAATTCAGAAGGACGTAGGTTGCAGTAGGTTCTGGGAGATGAAGAAGCTTGAACAGGATAGAGTAGCTTGGAGAGCTGCATCAAACCAGTCTCAGGACTGAAGACCACAACAACAACAACATTGCATTAATGTGGTATTTACAGGTAATCATGCTGCAACAGCATGCGTTCTCAGAAATGATAATTTCACAAAGGTGAATGTATCACATTGGAACAACCGAAATGAAATGTTCAAACTTACCTGTGTTCTATATTTTAATTTAAAAAACTTACCTATTACCAACTGTTGTCTAAAATTGTGAGCCATATGTTTGTGACTATTACAGCGCCATCTGTCACAAAGCAAAAAAAGTGGTCCAACTAAATCATTCATATTTATTTACGTACTACATGAAAATGTAATAAATAATAGAGGTTCCTATTTAAAAAAACGCAGTTGATATCCGTTTGACCTATGGCAGCGCCATCTAGCGGGCCAACCATTGTGCCATCTGGTTTCCCCCTTCAAGCTAGACAAGTTTCGTTCTTTGTAGGTTTTTTCGTTTGATGCTTATTTCGTGAGATATTTGGACCAGTCACGATCAATGGACCACCCTGCATATACGAAGGACTAACCATAATGGTGATAGATAACATCTACATCTACATTTATACTCCGCAAGCCACCCAACGGTGTGTGGCGGAGGGCACTTTACGTGCCACTGTCATTATCTCCCTTTCCTGTTCCAGTCGCGTATGGTTGGCGGGAAGAACGACTGTCTGAAAGCCTCTGTGCGCGCTCTAATCTCTCTAATTTTACATTCGTGATCTCCTCGGGAGGTATAAGTAGGGGGAAGCAATATATTCGATACCTCATCCAGAAACGCACCCTCTCGAAACCTGGCGAGCAAGCTACACCGCGATGCAGAGCGCCTCTCTTGCAGAGTCTGCCACTTGAGTTTGTTAAACATCTCCGTAACGCTATCACGGTTACCAAATAACCCTGTGACGAAACGCGCCGCTCTTCTTTGGATCTTCTCTATCTCCTCCGTCAACCCGATCTGGTACGGATCCCACACTGATGAGCAATACTCAAGTATAGGTCGAACGAGTGTTTTGTAAGCCACCTCCTTTGTTGATGGACTACATTTTCTAAGGACTCTCCCAATGAATCTCAAACTGGTACCCGCCTTACCAACAATTAATTTTATATGATCATTCCACTTCAAATCGTTCCGCACGCATACTCCCAGATATTTTACAGAAGTAACTGCTACCAGTGTTTGTTCCGCTATCATATAATCATACAATAAAGGATCCTTCTTTCTATGTATTCGCAATACATTACATTTGTCTATGTTAAGGGTCAGTTGCCACTCCCTGCACCAAGTGCCTATCCGCTGCAAATCTTCCTGCATTTCGCTACAATTTTCTAATGCTGCAACTTCTCTGTATACTACAGCATCATCCGCGAAAAGCCGCATGGAACTTCCGACACTATCTACTAGGTCATTTATATATATTGTGAAAAGCAATGGTCCCATAACACTCCCCTGTGGCACGCCAGAGGTTACTTTAACGCCTGTAGATGTCTCTCCATTGAGAACAACATGCTGTGTTCTGTTTGCTAAAAACTCTTCAATCCAGCCACACAGCTGGTCTGATATTCCGTAGGCTCTTACTTTGTTTATCAGGCGACAGTGCGGAACTGTATCGAACGCCTTCCGGAAGTCAAGGAAAATGGCATCTACCTGGGAGCCTGTATCTAATATTTTCTGGGTTTCATGAACAAATAAAGCGAGTTGGGTTTCACACGATCGCTGTTTCCGGAATCCATGTTGATTCCTACATAGTAGATTCTGAGTTTCCAAAAACGACATGATACTCGAGCAAAAGACATGTTCTAAAATTCTACAACAGATCGACGTCAGAGAGATAGGTCTATAGTTTTGCGCATCTGCTCGACGACCCTTCTTGAAGACTGGGACTACCTGTGCTCTTTTCCAATCATTTGGAACCTTCTGTTCCTCTAGAGACTTGCGGTACACGGCTGTTAGAAGGGGGGCAAGTTCTTTCGCGTACTCTGTGTAGAATCGAATTGGTATCCCGTCAGGTCCAGTGGACTTTCCTCTGTTGAGTGATTCCAGTTGCTTTTCTATTCCTTGGACACTTATTTCAATGTCAGCCATTTTTTCGTTGGTGCGAGAATTTAGAAAAGGAACTGCAGTGCGGTCTTCCTCTGTGAAACAGCTTTGGAAAAAGGTGTTTAGTATTTCAGCTTTACGCTTGTCATCCTCTGTTTCAATGCCATCATCATCCCGGAGTGTCTGGACATGATGTTTCGAGCCACTTACTGATTTAACGTAAGACCAGAACTTCCTAGGATTTTCTGTCAAGTCGGTACCTAGTATTTTACTTTCGAATTCACTGAACGCTTCACGCATAGCCCTCCTTACGCTAACTTTGACATCGTTTAGCTTCTGTTTGTCTGAGAGGTTTTGACTGCGTTTAAACTTGGAGTGAAGCTCTCTTTGCTTTCGCAGTAGTTTCCTAACTTTGTTGTTGTACCACGGTGGGTTTTTCCCGTCCCTCACAGTTTTGCTCGGCACGTACCTGTCTAAAACGCATTTTACGATTGCCTTGAACTTTTTCCATAAACACTCAACATTGTCAGTGTCGGAACAGAAATTTTCGTTTTGATCTGTTAGGTAGTCTGAAATCTGCCTTCTATTACTCTTGCTAAACAGATAAACCTTCCTCCCTTTTTTTATATTCCTATTAACTTCCATATTCAGGGATGCTGCAACGGCCTTATGATCACTGATTCCCTGTTCTGCACTTACAGAGTCGAAAAGTTCGGGTCTGTTTGTTATCAGTAGGTCCAAGATGTTATCTCCACGAGTCGGTTCTCTGTTTAATTGCTCGAGGTAATTTTCGGATAGTGCACTCAGTATAATGTCACTCGATGCTCTGTCCCTACCACCCGTCCTAAACATCTGAGTGTCCAAGTCTATATCTGGTAAATTGAAATCTCCACCTAAGACCATAACATGCTGAGAAAATTTATGTGAAATGTATTCCAAATTTTCTCTCAGTTGTTCTGCCACTAATGCTGCTGAGTCGGGGGGTCGGTAAAAGGAGCCAATTATTAACCTAGCTCGGTTGTTGAGTGTAACCTCCACCCATAATAATTCACAGGAACTATCCACTTCTACTTCACTACAGGATAAACTACTACTAACAGCGACGAACACTCCACCACCGGTTGCATGCAATCTATCCTTTCTAAACACCGTCTGTGCCTTTGTAAAAATTTCGGCAGAATTTATCTCTGGCTTCAGCCAGCTTTCTGTACCTATAACGATTTCAGCTTCGGTGCTTTCTATCAGCGCTTGAAGTTCCGGTACTTTACCAACTCAGCTTCGACAGTTTACAATTACAATACCGATTGCTGCTTGGTCCCCGCATGTCCTGACTTTGCCCCGCACCCGTTGAGGCTGTTGCCCTTTCTGCACTTGCCCGAGGCCATCTAACCTAAAAAACCGCCCAGCCCACGCCACACAACCCCTGCTACCCGTGTAGCCGCTTGTTGCGTGTAGTGGACTCCTGACCTATCCAGCGGAACCCGAAACCCCACCACCCTATGGCGCAAGTCGAGGAATCTGCAGCCCACATGGTCGCAGAACCGTCTCAACCTCTGATTCAGACCCTCCACTCGGCTCTGTACCAAAGGTCCGCAGTCAGTCCTGTCGACGATGCTGCAGATGGTGAGCTCTGCTTTCATCCCGCTAGCAAGACTGGCAGTCTTCACCAAATCAGATAGCCGCCGGAAGCCAGAGAGGATTTCCTCCGATCCATAGCGACACACATCATTGGTGCCGACATGAGCGACCACCTGCAGATGGGTGCACCCTGTACCCTTCATGGCATCCGGAAGGACCCTTTCCACATCTGGAATGACTCCCCCCGGTATGCACACGGAGTGCACTTTGGTTTTCTTCCCCTCCCTTGCTGCCATATCCCTAAGGGGCCCCATTACGCGCCTGACATTGGAGCTCCCAACTACCAGTAAGCCCACCCTCTGCGACTGCCCGGATCTTGCAGACTGAGGGGCAACCTCTGGAACAGGACAAGCAGCCATGTCAGGCTGAAGATCAGTATCAGCCTGAGACAGAGCCTGAAACCGGTTCGTCAGACAAACTGGAGAGGCCTTCCGTTCAGCCCTCCGGAATGTCTTTCGCCCCCTGCCACACCTTGAGACGACCTCCCACTCTACCACAGGTGAGGGATCAGCCTCAATGCGGGCAGTATCCCGGGCAACCACAGTCGTAGTCCGATCGGGGGATGTGTGGGACGAGCTGGCCGTCCCCGACAAACCCCCATCCGGACCCCCACAGTGATGCCCATTGGCAACAGCCTCAAGCTGTGTGACCGAAGCCAACACTGCCTGAAGCTGGGAGCGAAGGGATGCCAACTCAGCCTGCATCCGAACACAGCAGTTGCAGTCCCTATCCATGCTAAAAACTTGTGCAAAGAACGTCTGAACTAATCTACAGAGAGCGCAAACAAAACGACACAAAATTGAAGCGGTTATTAAAATACAAGATTGCCTAGTAAATGCAGTAATGCTGCCACTTGTGCACTGCTGACACACTGCTCGGCGGCGGAAGGAGACTACGCGATTTAACACTATTCGAGTACTAAAACGTGATGCTACAACTCTCAAATACTATAATACGCCCGAAATTTATGAATTAAACAATGCAAGTACCAAAAACACGCAAAGAAATTAAGAATTAAACTATGTAACAAATGAGTGAGCTAGGAGTATACGACTTGCTGCTGCAGCTGCTTATCCAACGGCGGCAGGGAGCACACTGACTGTGACCAACCGACACTGGCCGTTCAAAACAAAAACAGATGACAGACGACTACGCGAATTTACACTATTCAGGTACTAAAACGCGATGCTACAACTCTCAAATACTATAATACGCCCGAAATTTATGAATTAAACAATGCAAGTACCAAAAACACGCAAAGAAATTAAGAATTAAACTATGTAACAAATGAGTGAGCTAGGAGTATACGACTTGCTGCTGCAGCTGCTTATCCAACGGCGGCAGGGAGCACACTGACTGATAATTGTATGTTATCTCAACAAGTTTAACGTTTTATAACAAGCATCGCATTGGTATGCTCCTGTTGGCGGGAAGATAAGCAACCAGGCCTGTTGAGTGGGTACCTTAGCGCTGAGCGGCGAAATCGTGGAATTCCAAGCAGGGTGGGGGGGGAGTCACAGTGAACATTAGACTCTGCTGCACAACTTTCGCGTCTACAGTTTCCGTAAGGCGAAGTACAAAATACATGTCGTTAGATCTACAAATGAATTGTGTACCATAATCATAAACATGACATACAGCATTTCACTACACAATTTTATAAGAGCCACACGTGGCTGTCAGGATTCCCTAATATGAGTAATATGAACAAACACAACTTTATTAAGCCCACATATGTTCTCAGTGAATGTGACGAAGCGCTTGAACATGATTTTGTACGTTCTCCTGTGTTTACAGGAATGTAACGACTTGACTGCTTCTGTTTGAAACTCATTCATTAAAAAAAATAAAGGAGAGAAGTAAATAGAAATTTGTCTCGGTTGTTCTGGATGAAGCAATTGATGCGTCCTCAGTACTTTGCTTACAGCTCTTAGTCGAGTCCATGAAAGAATTTCAAGATTCATGAATATGCACACAGTTACAGTCTGAGAGACGTTTGCATAGTTGGCAGTCTAGAGACTTTGGCATTGCAGTATTCGTTCTGCGTTACCGCTCAGTGACGGAATTCATTGCTACCGCAAGATATGTCATAGATCAAAGAGTACATAATGCTTCCCCTCATTTCAGGTCAACGATAAGAACCTCTCCTCTGAGGAAGTAGAGAAACGACTGCCGAAAGCGCCTGTGACACAGTAGGGTTCAGTGTCTCTTTTGGTGAAAACCATATGTAATAGTCACTTTTTCAAGAATATAGTAAATCGAGATGAATTCGACGAAGAAAAATACCCTACTACTCACGAATCTTAAATCTCGAAACCAGGTCTCAATGTAGATGTAGTTCTATGTACTTTTGTATATAGTTTCCATCTCTCTGACACATTATCTGATATTTTAAACGTCAGAGCATATGGCACTGGCTAATGTGCAACAAAACTGATGTCTGAGAATCTTTGGAAACAAAACATAATGGAAATGCAGTGCCAAAATGCTGATGAATCGTTAACTGAATCTCCAAGGATAAATAACTGCTGTCGTAGGAAGTATGGAAGAATTTAACGTAAATTTTACACACTCGTGTACCAATTATAAAGACTTTCTGTTATCCTTTGAACTTTACATGTAACCTTCTTTCGATCATTACAAGTAACGTTACCCTTGACATGCATCACAATCACTAGAGACATATGGGTTTTTGTTTTCTCCTGTTTAAGATGATTTATTGAATTTATTTGTGAAATTTGCTTGAGCCTAATCGCTCATGTGAAAAACAGCTTGTCCTTTTCTCACTTGATATCTAGCGAAAAATGGATGAAGGACGAGAGGCGGATTCCTTATTCATAGATTCCCGAAAAACTTTTGACAAATCACCGCACTGCAGACTGTTAACGAAGGTATGAGCATACGGAAAGAAATCACATATATATGAGTGCCACGAAGAACACTTAAGTAACAGAACCCAGTACGTCGTCCTCGATAGCGAGAGTTCGTCAGAGACAATGGTATCGCCAGGAGTGCCATAGGGAAGTGTAACAAAACTTCTTCTATTCGCTATATACACAGCGATCTAGCGGACACTGTAAGCAGCAGCCTCCGACTCTTCAATGATAATGTTGATGTCTACGGGAAATTGTCGTCGTCGAGTGACTGTAGGAGGATACAAGATGACCTAGACAAAATTATCACTTAGTGTTGTGAATGACAGCTAGCTTTAAACGTAGAAAAATAAAAGTATAGCGTGTTGTTGTTGTTGTGGTCTTCATCCTGAGACTGGTTTGATGCAGCTCTCCATGCTACTCTATCCTGTGCAAGCTTCTTCATCTCCCAGTACCTACTGCAACCTACATCCTTCTGAATATGCTTAGTTTATTCATCTCTTGGTCTCCCTCTACGATTTGTACCCTCCACGCTGCCCTCCACTACTAAATTGGTGATCCCTTGATGCCTCAGAACATGTCCTACCAACCGATCCCTTCTTCTAGTCAAGTTGTGCCACAAACTCCTCTTCTCCCCAATCCTATTCAGTACCTCCTCATTAGTTGTGTGATCTACCCGTCTAATCTTCAGCATTGTTCTGTAGCACCACATTTCGAAAACTTCTATTCTCTTCTTGTCCAAACTATTTATCGTCAATGTTTCACTTCCATACATGGTTACACTCCATACAAATACTTTCAGAAACGACATCCTTACACTTAAGTCTATACTCGATGTTAACAAATTTCTGTTCTTCAGAAACGCTTTCCTTGCCATTGCCAGTTTACATTATATGTCCTCTCCACTTCGACCATCATCAGTTATTTTGCTCCCCAAATAGCAAAACTCCTGTACTACCTTTCAGGATCATTCTGAAATAGTTATTTCACCCGTGGATAAAGGTAATGCAACTGTACTGCTTACATTATCAGAGTACAAACACAAAATATACGACCTACTCGAGGACCCAGCAATCAGAAAACTGAAGGGAGACCCGACCAACAGGGTGAAAAAGAAAACTATTGAGCTTCTACGCCAGTGCCTGCCGAAGGAAATCGTCAAGAAACTCCGACCTCGAGCTGCTGCAGCCCCAAGGCTCTATGGGTTACCAAAGGTGCACAAAATGGATGTTCCTTTGCGCCCTATCGTCAGAAACATAGGCGCTCCAACGTATCAGCTAGTCAAATATTTTACGGTGGAATTAAGCCCTCTCGTCGGGAAATGTCAGGAATTTCGTACATTTCATTCAACGGCTGCGGAAGCTGCGCCTCCGCAAGCAGGACCTCACGGTGAGCTTCGATGTGGTCCCACTTTTCACCAGAGTGCCGCTGGACGACTGTCTTGATTAGGGAGAAATGTAACCCGACAATGACTAATCTTTTCCAGTTTGTCCTCACATCAACATTCTTACTGTTCGATGTAAACTATTACGAACAATCGGATGGTGTTGCCATGGGGTGTCCCCTGTCACCGGTGGTAGCAAACTTGTTTATGGAGGACTTCGAAGAGAAAGCACTGAAAACTGCAGCACTGAAGCCTATGTGCTTCTACAGATATGTTGATGACACATTTGTGATATGGCCACACGGAAGAGAAAAACTTCAAGAGTTTCTCCAACATCTGAATTCTCTGCATCCTAAAATCAAATTCACCATGGAGGTGGAAGAGAATGGTCAACTCCCGTTTCTGGACGTCCTAGTCAAGTGAAAAGCGGATGGCACCTTGGGACACAGTGTATACAAGAAAGAAACCCACACTGATCTGTATCTTCACGCAACCAGCTGCCATCATCCTTCACAGCGTTAGGGTGTACCGCAAACACTGGTGTACAGGGCTCGCGCAATATCGGATGAAGAAAGCCTACAAAGAGAACTTAACAACCTTAAGGACGTTTTCAAGAAGAATGGATACAACGAGAGTAAAATTCTACGAGCTTTCAGGCAGAATGCACTAGCCCAGCAGAGAGAGAACGACGAGGACGAGAAGACAATGGCGTACCTGCCGTACGCCGGCAAAGTATCCAACAAAATCGGCAGAGTTCTGGCTCGGTGTAACATCAAATGTGTCTTCCGCCCACTTCCGAAAACGCGTGCCCTGCTACGTAGAGTAAAAGATGACCTGAGGCTTCGCAAACCGGGTGTTTACCGCATTCCGTGTAAATGCGGTGAGGCATACATCGGGCAAACTGTACGGACAATCGAAGAAAGATGCCAGGAACACAGAAAGCACACTGAACGGAAGCAACCTACAAAATCTGCGGTTACGGAACATTACATGGATGATGGAGATACTATGGAGTACGCGAAAACGGAAGTTTTACGGCAGGCCTCGTCTTTTTGAAACTGTGTTATGAAGGAGGCGATTGAAATACGTGTAGCTGACGGGCTGATCAACAGAGACGCTCGGTTCAACCTCAGCAAAGCCTGGGACCCAGCACTCAGCCAATTAAAAGCACAGCGACGACCCAAAGCGACTTCCGCGCCCGACGAAGGCCACAGGAAATCTGATGGTCCACAGTTTGCATCCAGCAGCCAGCAGCCAGCAGCCCTCCCCTCCCCACCATCCCTCCACGCAGGGCCGCGTGCGGCATGACGCGGGGGAAGGGGAGGGGAGTTATTAGAATATAAAGGTGAGGAGATTCAGCGGAGACGCTCAGTCTGTAGGTATTACCTGAAGATGACGGCAAGGAACGCTGTCGAAATATTGTGGTTTAAAAACGACTGCACCCGGCTGAAGACCTGAGAACAGTACAAACAAGAATGTAGTCTTCCGCCCTTACTGTTGAATCTATTAATAGAAAAGGTAATGATGAAAATAAAAGAACGGTTCAAGTGTGGGATTCAAATCCAGGTGGAAGGATATCAATGATGGTATTGCTGTCCTCAGTGAATATGAAGAAGAACTGCAGAATATGTAGAATGGAATGTACAGTCGAATGAGTACAGAATATGGATCGAGAGTAAATCGAAGAAATAAAGAAGTTATGAGAAGTACCAGATATGAGAAGAGCGAGTAAATTGGGGATCATGAACTAGCCATAGTTAAGGACTTCTTCTACACAGCAAACAAATTAACCCGCGATGGACGGAGGAAGGAAGACATTAAAAGCTAAATAGCACTGGAAGAATTGGCATTCCTGGCGAATAAGGTTTACTAGTACCAAATATAGATTTTAACAATACTCGTAAAATTGCATATTTGTAAAACAGAACTGTATAATAGTGAAACATGGAATATGGGTATGCAATGAATAAATTCAGAATAAGGGATTAGTGATTACGTAGTGACAAAGGAAAAATGGAATAACGGCTATACCCGGATCAGAATAACGTAGTGATTGACGGCTCGCTGTTTACAGGGTTGTTACCATAGCAACAGCCGATCAGAGAAAGCGCTTGGCTGCGTCTCCTGCTCTGTTCAACGCTGTCGAATCTCTGCTACAGCAGGTAGCGGCTACTGTTGCCGGTTGCAGACGGCGCTCACGGCCGGTAACATAAACAGTTTTGCCCCGTTTCTTCGTATTTTTCGATACGGACTGTTTGAAGTTTCTAGTGGAAGTCTGAAAAATGGTGTGGTTTCCAAACGGCAAGCTCAGCTATCTGCTCATATTTCGTGTGGATGCTCGTCGCGGGAAAACTTCGAGAAGGAGAGAAACAATGATACGACCCTTATTACTTCACTAGAACGTAGTCCATAAAACTGCCGTTACCTTGTAGATAGTAAAACACTGTCATCGAAGTCAGTAAGGGGAAAAACTGAGGACACTCGGTAAAAAGAGAAGGACAGAGCCACGGCTAACAAACTAGGATGCTTTTGAGCAAGATGTTATTCATCGCCACATGCAGTGTATATGGTTATCACGACAGAAATGCACATGCAACTATTTACAGAAATAAAGAACTGTGCGTTACTCTTCGCGAAGCAGTTATTCAGTGGCAGCAAGACTTATTTGTTAAGGCCTCGGTTTTCGGTAAAGAAGAACTTATAAAAATTTATCCTGGAGAAAGGTGATATCGCAGCGTGGCACTGTCGGTGCTTAGGAAATACACTCCTGGAAATGGAAAAAAGAGCACATTGACACCGGTGTGTCAGACCCACCATACTTGCTCCGGACACTGCGAGAGGGCTGTACAAGGAATGATCACACGCACGGCACAGCGGACACACCAGGAACCGCGGTGTTGGCCGTCGAATGGCGCAGCATTTGTGCACCGCCGCCGTCAGTGTCAGCCAGTTTGCCGTGGCATACGGAGCTCCATCGCAGTCTTTAACACTGGTAGCATGCCGCGACAGCGTGGACGTGAACCGTATGTGCAGTTGACGGACTTTGAGCGAGGGCGTATAGTGGGCATGCGGGAGGCCGGGTGGACGTACCGCCGAATTGCTCAACACGTGGGGCGTGAGGTCTCCACAGTACATCTATGTTGTCGCCAGTAGTCGGCGGAAGGTGCACGTGCCCGTCGACCTGGGACCGGACCGCAGCGACGCACGGATGCACGCCAAGACCGTAGGATCCTACGCAGTGCCGTAGGGGACCGCACCGCCACTTCCCAGCAAATTAGGGACACTGTTGCTCCTGGGGTATCGGCGAGGACCATTCGCAACCGTCTCCATGAAGCTGGGCTACGGTCCCGCACACCGTTAGGCCGTCTTCCGCTCACGCCCCAACATCGTGCAGCCCGCCTCCAGTGGTGTCGCGACAGGCGTGAATGGAGGGACGAATGGAGACGTGTCGTCTTCAGCGATGCGAGTCGCTTCTGCCTTGGTGCCAATGATGGTCGTATGCGTGTTTGGCGCCGTGCAGGTGAGCGCCACAATCAGGACTGCATACGACCGAGGCACACAGGGCCAACACCCGGCATCATGGTGTGGGGAGCGATCTCCTACACTGGCCGTACACCACTGATGATCGTCGAGGGGACACTGAATAGTGCACGGTACATCCAAACCGTCATCGAACCCATCGTTCTACCATTCCTAGACCGGCAAGGGAAATTGCTGTTCCAACAGGACAATGCACGTCCGCATGTATCCCGTGCCACCCAACGTGCTCTAGAAGGTGTAAGTCAACTACCCTGGCCAGCAAGATCTCCGGATCTGTCCCCCATTGAGCATGTTTGGGACTGGATGAAGCGTCGTCTCACGCGGTCTGCACGTCCAGCATGAACGCTGGTCCAACTGAGGCGCCAGGTGGAAATGGCATGGCAAGCCGTTCCACAGGACTACATCCAGCATCTCTACGATCGTCTCCATGGGAGAATAGCAGCCTGCATTGCTGCGAAAGGTGGATATACACTGTACTAGTGCCGACATTGTGCATGCTCTGTTGCCTGTGTCTATGTGCCTGTGGTTCTGTCAGTGTGATCATGTGATGTATCTGACCCCAGGAATGTGTCAATAAAGTTTCCCCTTCCTGGGACAATGAATTCACGGTGTTCTTATTTCAATTTCCAGGAGTGTATTATTAACGTGCCGTTTGAAGATATTGAATGTCTGAATAAACTTAGTCGCCGGCGGGAGTGGCCCAGCGGTTCTGGGCGCTCCAGTCTGGAATCGCGCGACCGCTACGGTCGCAGGTTCGAATCCTGCCTCGGGCATGGATGTGTGTGATGTCGTTAGGTTAGTTAGGTTTAAGTAGTTCTAAGTTCTAGGGGACTTATGACCACAGCAGGTGAGTCCTATAGTGCTCAGAGCCATTTGAACCATTTGAAACTTAGTCATTAAGTTATGAAAGGAGGGACATATGATAGTATACGTGGAAGTTCTACTGTTCTCGTGGGAATGGGCATAAGAATTATCGTCTTGAATGCTGGAACTGCATCTGGTTTCGTACCTAAATGTTTCCATCTTTACAAATCGAGAAAAACAAGCAGCTACCACGAGGAGATGAACCACGACAGTTTTATGAAGTGGTTCAAGGAGCACATACTGAAAAACGTAAATCAGCCGTCTGTAATTGTAATGGACAACCCCCATACTACTCAGCTATTAAAGATGCGACTCCGACGATGGCAACGAAACAAGTCGACATTGTTGTTGAAACGTTACTGCCACTTCAACGCCCTCGAAATTATCTAGATACTGGTTAAACATTACGTGGCAACAAGTAACGAAAGTTTTAATTGTGGCAGATATTCAAAGACTCTTAGAGGAAGCAGCGGCACAAATAGCGCTAGAGATGTCGCGTAGTGTGTACACCTCACAGAAACGGTTCTTAAGGAATCATGGAAAAGTGAAGTGACTGTTGAAGTTTATAAGGAAAATATTACTGTGTCCTTAGAAATTCCAGTGGATCTTCTTCAGACCAGAACTGAGATAACGGCAATGTCGAGCAAGAAAGTGATTCTCAACTGAGTGGCATTTACCCATTGCCTTAATACGTCGTTATTTTTGAGATCGTGTTTCATACTTTGGACTGATTGGTGTGTACTGCAATTGCACAAGAAATCTCATCTCATTATTAGTGACTACTCCTCAGCAAAGGTATGACACTCGACTAACTCATTACAGTGATTGGTAAATACTCAAGCCGATTATATTATTTTAATGTTGTTAGTTGTTGCATTTGTATGAACGATTCATATCTATTTTAGCATCACTTTCGTGTCGATTACAACTGAACGTGATTCATTCTAACTATTATTAAAGTACGCTTCCTGTTTCTTTGCTTGAGATATAAATGGTTCTAATGGCTCTAAGCACTATGGGACTTAACATCTGAGGTTATCAGTTCCCTAGACATAGAACTACTTAAACCTAACTAACCTCAGGACACCACACACATCCGTGCCCGAGGCAGGATTCGAACCTGCGACCGTAGCAGCAGCGCCGTTCGCGACTGAAGCGCCTAGAACCGCTCGGTTGAGATATAGAAATAACAGGAACACGGTATCATTTTATACATAGGAGTGCGTTTGTTGAGCCTCAAGGATATTACGATCCTGCAAAGTGAACTCAATAATGTACTTTAAATGCGAGATAAGAAGGTATTCGAGTAAGGAACCTCACAGCTGTTGCTGCTCCAGCCATACTGAGTCCGCACGCACCGGCGAACCTACAACAATGTCACATTCCACGCTCAACTGTACTTCACTGTTAACCACTTTGTTTTCCTGATCCGGGTGGAGAATACTATCCATGAATACAATGATGCTTACGCTCCTCAAAAATATTAAATTTAATGTACAGACATTTCTGCATATAAATCTAACCAAGTAGATTAAGATAAAATGTAAGAAGTAGCTGTAAGTTGGTTGAATAAGATAACGTGCATGGAACGTATTACAAACATCATTATGTAACAGCCTATATGACTATAGTCAGTGAAACGCAGTTGAGGACACAGTGACATATCTCTTACCAGGTACGCACGATAAGGGTAACCACTACCTCTGTACAACCAAACTTTTGGTGATGAAGACGGAAAGGGGATTGTGGCAGTTGGTTCCCCACTTTCCTGCCATAGTCTTTTAAAGGCTATTACGCTTTTTTGAGCTCTCGCATAAGCATTTTTCCGTTGGTTTTAATGACTGTATTAATTTGGAAACCTTCGTTTGTCTGTATCATCCATTAGCTGTGCCTGCCTGAAACAGTTCCTTCATTTTATTCCAGACAGTGACAGACAGCGGACGAGATGTGAAACATCATGGGAGAATTCTTGTATACCCCTATACTGAAGTGTGCTCTCATTTGGGGGCCTGTCCTGGATCCGATTATCAGCAGATGCTTATCGCGACCGTACGGGTAAGATAATGTGGGTCAATCGGAAACTGTCGGTTTGGTGTGCATAATGCGGCGCACCTGAAGCGGAACGGTCTCCGTGAAACAGGTGGAATAGCAGCGGCCAACTGCTATCTCTCTCGCCCCAACGGAATGGCAGGCGACAGAGGCTTCGTCACACATCACACAGTCACAAACGGCAGTGCCACGCATATAGGCAACCACAGTTTTGCCTGGCAGCAGACGACGGCAAAAGACTCAGCGTCATATATCTGAGCTAAGTGAACACAGCAGTGCATTTATTTTGTATTTATAATGTCAGTGTTTTCGTCAGCCAGAGGTCATTATGAAAACATCAGTAGGCCATGGTGATTCAGTGGCTTGGAGGAAGGCGGGTGGCAAATACAGCGAGTTGACGAAAGTCATGGAAGACCTCATAATATCGTGTCGTATCCCATTTTGCCGGGTGTAGTGCAGCAACTTGACGTGGCGTGGACTCAACAAGTTGCTGGAAGTTCCCTGCGAAAATATTTGGCCATGCTGCCTCTATAGCCATCCATAATTGCGAAACTCTTCCCGGCACAGGATTTTGTTCACTAACTGACCTCTCGATTGTGTCTCATAAATGTTCAGTGGGATTCACGTCGGGCGATACAGGCGGCCGAATCATTCGCTCGAGCTGTCCAGGATGTTATTCAAACAAATCGAGAATAACTGTGGCCCGGTGACGTGGCGCATTGTCATCCAGAAAAATTCCATCGTTGTGTGGGAACATGAAGTCCAAAAATGGGTGCAAATGGTCTTCAAGCGTTCGAACATAACCATTTCCAGTCAGTGGTCGGTTCAGTTGGGCTAGAGGATCCAGTCCATTCCATATAAACATGGCCCATACCATTTTGAAGCTTCCACCAGCTAGCATAGTGTCGTGTTCCAAACTTGAGTCCATGGCTCCTAGGGATCTGCGCCACACTCGAACGCCATCATCAGCTCTTACCGCCTGAAATCGAGACTCATATGACGGGGCCACGGTTTTGCAATAGTCAATGGTCAAATCGATATGGTCACGAGCGCTGGAGAGGCACTGCAGACGATGCCGTGCTGTTAGCAAAGGCACTCGCGTCGGTCGTCTGCTGCCATAGAGCATTAACGCCAAATTTCGGCGCACTGTCCTAATAGGTACGTTCGTCGTAAGTCGTACAAGAATTTCTGCGATTATTCCGTGTAGTGTTGTTTGTCTGTTGGTACTGACAACTCTACCCAAACACCAGTGCCTCTTGGTCGTTATGTGAAGGCCGTCTGCCACTGCGTTGTCCGAGGTGAGGGGTAATGCCTCAAATTTATTATTCTCGCCACACTCTTGACACTGCGCTGTGAAATTTCCGAAATGGTACGTCCCATGCATCTAGCGCCATCTTTCCGCGTTGTAAGTCTGTGAATAGCGGTCGTACGGCCATTGTGACATTACATGAGTATGTCCTACATAATCGGATCTACTTTGCCTCACGTGAGTGTAGGGGAGTCGAAACCAGTAGTGACCCATGACGTCATATCAACTTGAGATTTTTTTTTATAAATTCTTTTATAAATTTTATTGCATATTTACAGAGTAAAGAATTTAATTATGTACAACATTTAATAGGTAATGAGTTTTAATGAGATAGATATAAATATGTTTTGACAGAAAATCACGTTGTTGCATTATGCATTATATGTTTTGTCTTTGTAAGAACAAAAAGTTTCGTGTGGCTCGAGTGCGCGATCAAGTAGTCGTCGAGTGCGGATCTGCTGTAACTTTCATGAATGAGCATAGAATTGTTAATTTGTAACACGCAGTTGACTTAAAAATTATTCTAGGGAACCACGGCCCGACTCACTACGTTTCTGCATTGTAAACTCTGAGATAAAGCCGCGGTACGAAGAACGAAGGAAAGCGAAAGAAACGGAGCAAAGAGAGAAGGGGAGGTCACACCATAATCATGTCGGAAAGCTTTTAACATGCATCATCTGTCTATAAATAACGGCTCCGGCAAAGCACTGTCCTTTTATACCTCGTGCAGATGGACATTACCGCCATCTGCATGTGTGCGTATTTCATGACCTTTTGTACCTCAGTACGTAGGCCATAGCTGATAAGTGAACAAGTTTCATTTAGTGAAATGTTGAATTTAACGAAGCGGGAAAGACAAATAGCGACAGGGCACTTGAAGATCAACGGCAGCAGTGAAATACGCAACCTAAATAGTAAATTTGACGAAAAAGCTCTGAATACGAGAGCTAGTTTTGATGCTACAATCGGAGAGATTGCGGGAAAACTAGATAGTTTCAATATAAACGTGTATGGAGCGAAAATCGTATTATAAGATTTGCTGCGAGTGGAATAGCGGGATCTTAAATGCAGGAACGTAGTGACACATGTTGTCACAGAGTGATGTTCCTAAGATTTAGATAAAGGATATTCCTCCTGATACACAAAAATTCAGTCACGCTATAACGAGATAAAATCTTATGTGGAAAAGGAGATCTCAATCTCAGTTGACGGATTTCGGCGAATAATGGTGTAGACAAAGCAGTGATGTTGTAATACGCCCCACTACGTAATGTAATTTACAACTATGCTGTCCGAGAGTTAGTATTGATTTTCCCTACAATTCCGAGTTAATGTGTAAGATAACAAGTACCACCCTAGCAGACTTCTTTGTTTCCTGCAAAGATAGTTTCATCATCGGGATGAGGAACGATATCAAACATAAATCTGTTACGTTAGATTAGATTGGATCACTTTTTATTGATCCAAATAAGATTGTGGAACTTCTTTATTCTCCGCCGGACTAAGGTGCCGTCTGAACATCGTGCAGAAGAAGTGAGGACAAGTGCCGGTGTTGTGTTGCTTGTCACTGACTTTCGTGTTGGATGTATACTTACTTTTTTTGTTATGGTTTTCGGATCATACTGCTTAAGCAAATTAAGTTAGCTGTCCGGAGGCTGCGTAACACGGCGTGGAGCACAGCCGGAGAGTACAGGCCCGCGGGCGAATGGCGCTGATGGAGGAGGCAAGAATACCGTCGCTGCTCCAGCGCGCGCGCGTTTTGTACACAGTACACACTCGGAAATTGTCTCGGAGACATTATTTTCTTTATTCTATTGATTTAGATGTTTTAAAAGAAGGTTGTGGTTATCTACAGTCTTTTTTTTATGATTCAGATATCGTTTACTGTTACTCCCGTTCTACAGTAAGCACACTCCTGGAAATGGAAAAAAGAACACATTGACACCGGTGTGTCAGACCCACCATACTTGCTCCGGACACTGCGAGAGGGCTGTACAAGCAATGATCACACGCACGGCACAACGGACACACCAGGAACCGCGGTGTTGGCCGTCGAATGGCGCTAGCTGCGCAGCATTTGTGCACCGCCGCCGTCAGTGTCAGCCAGTTTGCCGTGGCATACGGAGCTCCATCGCAGTCTTTAACACTGGTAGCATGCCGCGACAGCGTGGACGTGAACCGTATGTGCAGTTGACGGACTTTGAGCGAGGGCGTATAGTGGGCATGCGGGAGGCCGGGTGACGTACCGCCGAATTGCTCAACACGTGGGGCGTGAGGTCTCCACAGTACATCGATGTTGTCGCCAGTGGTCGGCGGAAGGTGCACGTGCCCGTCGACCTGGGACCGGACCGCAGCGACGCACGGATGCACGCCAAGACCGTAGGATCCTACGCAATGCCGTAGGGGACCGCACCGCCACTTCCCAGCAAATTAGGGACACTGTTGCTCCTGGGGTATCGGCGAGGACCATTCGCAACCGTCTCCATGAAGCTGGGCTACGGTCCCGCACACCGTTAGGCCGTCTTCCGCTCACGCCCCAACATCGTGCAGCCCGCCTCCAGTGGTGTCGTGACAGGCGTGAATGGAGGGACGAATGGAGACGTGTCGTCTTCAGCGATGAGAGTCGCTTCTGCCTTGGTGCCAATGATGGTCGTATGCGTGTTTGGCGCCGTGCAGGTGAGCGCCACAATCAGGACTGCATACGACCGAGGCACACAGGGCCAACACCCGGCATCATGGTGTGGGGAGCGATCTCCTACACTGGCCGTACACCACTGGTGATCGTCGAGGGGACACTGAATAGTGCACGGTACATCCAAACCGTCATCGAACCCATCGTTCTACCATTCCTAGACCGGCAAGGGAACTTGCTGTTCCAACAGGGCAATGCACGTCCGCATGTATCCCGTGCCACCCAACGTGCTCTAGAAGGTGTAAGTCAACTACCCTGGCCAGTAAGATCTCCGGATCTGTCCCCCATTGAGCATGTTTGGAACTGGATGAAGCGTCGTCTCACGCGGTCTGCACGTCCAGCACGAACGCTGGTCCAACTGAGGCGCCAGGTGGAAATGGCATGGCAAGCCATTCCACAGGACTACATCCAGCATCTCTACGATCGTCTCCATGGGAGAATAGCAGCCTGCATTGCTGCGAAAGGTGGATATACACTGTACTAGTGCCGACATTGTGCATGCTCTGTTGCCTGTGTCTATGTGCCTGTGGTTCTGTCAGTGTGATCATGTGATGTATCTGACCCCAGGAAGGTGTCAATAAAGTTTCCCCTTCCTGGGACAATGAATTCACGGTGTTCTTATTTCAATTTCCAGGAGTGTAGTTATGCATCTTCAAATCTGTGCCTTTTGATGGATATGTACTGCATTATCGGTGAGTCAGGGAGTGAACTAATGACCTTTTTACGAAGCTGTGAAGGGAGACGGGAGATTATTAAGGTCATCCTCTTTCGTAGCTTAGTCACCTATTTCACAGAAAAACAGAAGCTAATGGTGTGAAATTACGTGAGAGATGATGGCTCTCCCCAAAACAGCGAAGTTTAAGAATGACGTTTTGAAGTGAGGTAAACTCTCTCGACCATTCGCAAGAGCTCTTGTGACATAAAGAGAGAGAGAGAGAGAGAGAGAGAGAGAGAGAGAGAGAGAGAGAGAGAGAGGGAGAGAGAGAGACAAGTTTGATGGTAAACGGGTTACAAAGAGTTTTCCTGTGTTTCGCAGCCCTCCAGTACATTACAGATGTACTTTTCCTCCCTCCCATGCAGTAACACGAACCAGTACCAATGATTAATGACATATTAGCCGTACAACAATGACTGACACGTGACACACGTTGCTCATGTCCATGAAAGGACGGAGCCCCAACGTGTCACAAGCAATTTCAGTTGTAGGCGAATCAGCACCCATCCTATTTTGTGTGATTTGATGTGTTTTGGCAGTAATTTTCGAACAAATTCAGGAGACATCCAAAGCAAATTTGTTTCCACAACTAATTGATATGCACGAATTTTGCGATGAGGAACGTAGTCAACTAAATCATTTGTATTGATACTCACCAAAATTTCCTATTTGAAGAAACAATTGTGTGGACAGATGACGTGGAAATTATTTCAGAACCACATAGACATACTTATAATCTAAGATTCAGTATAGAATCTAGATGTAGTGGTTCACAGTCTGTAACTACGTACCAAAGGACAAGACAGGCCTCGTTGGGCATATAATGGCAGTAATAATTGGAGAAGAAACCAAAATATATTTGATGGTGTGTCAATAATTTTCAGACAGGCGACTACAATCAAAACAGTTAAATGCTTGGTCTTAATGAGTAGAGACAGCGTCAAGTTCTGATGATGATGATGCTAATACTTGATTTGTGGGGCGCTCAACAGCGCGGTTTTCAGCGCCCAAACGAAGTTCCAATCTTTAGACGTTCCATACTCGCCATTGTCATGAATGATGATGAAATGATGTGGATAACATAAACACCCCGAGCGGAGAAAATCCCCGACCCGGCCGGGAATCGAACCCGGGACGTGTTTGAGGGCAACCCAGTTAGGGCTGCTGTCCAGCGAGTGCAGCAAGCTACAAAATCCTTGCTGTTTTGGTGTGGCATTATTTTGGCCGCTGTACGCCGCTGGTGGTTATGGAAGGCGTCGTAACGGCTGTACTATACGTGAATTTCATCCTCCGACCGATAGTGCAACCATATCGGCAGCATAATGGCGAGGCATTCGTATTCATGGACAACAAATCGGGCCCCAGTTAAAGTTACATTCTCAGCAAGTACACCAAGTCTTTTATTCCATACATGTATTTTTTCATCATTACTAACTTTACGACAAGAGCGGGTATACAATGTAAATGGCATATTACTATGTACACCAAGTCTTTTAATCCATACATGTGTTTTTTCATCATTACTAACTTTACCACAAGAGCGGGTATACAATGTAAATGGCTTATTACTATATACATAACGAAGTTGCAACATGGAGTAGTGGAAGTGGATGGTTTACCCTCGCTATCGTCCGATGTGAGAATGCCTCTCTACCTGGAATGGAATCATTCGCCGACCGAGATGTCATCGCTTATGAGACCTGGCATTGTGGAATAGATGCAAAGTCCCAATCTAGACCTAGTTATGTATATACTAATATTCCATTTACATTGTATACCCGCTCTTGTCGTAAAGTTAGTAATGATGAAAAAATACATGTATGGATTAAAGGACTTGGTGTACTGGCTGAGAATGTAACTGTGACTGGTGATGTAGCCTTGTACTATAATTATTAATAAAGTCTGATCTGTCGCGTCAGCCACCAATCGCTAGACGTACATCTGGTGAACGGGGGCTCAAGGATGCAACAATTGGAAAAAAATCGCAAACATAGTGCCGCGTTGGCCGCTGAGCGCCTGCGGAGCTGCATGATGCAACCCGCTTGGGTTCTAATGTAAACAAAGTTATCCGCTCAGTATATAAGCGGCCAACGCAAATCAGTGGAATCATTCCGCTGTGAGCTATATCTGCAACAGCATTGAAGCACTATGCCTCGTCGACGTGTGTATCGTCAACGTCGTCATCGCATGCCAGTCTGCAAACATATCTTGTGAATGACTTCCTTCAGGATAACGACATCGCTCGACTAGAGTGGCCAGCATGTTCTCCAGACATGAACCCTGTCAAAAAGGTATAGGATGGATTGAAAAGGGCTGTTTATGGACGACGTGACCCACCAACCATTCAACAATCTTCAAACAACATACAGAGTTTACAAAAGTCGCATCTGTGGAACTTGTCAGGCATTGGGCTTTAAATGAACAGATATCACTCTAAAAAAAATTCCCGGATGCAAGCTCTTTGCAGTTTGAACAATTTGCACAACTTTCCTATGTTAGACAATGTTGTTGCAGTGATCAACTTACTGAACATTGTAAAACTTCAAAGGCTATGTTAGGGCTATGTTTCTTAAACGGAGCCCTAACTTAGCATTTCCTCCCCTGCTAAAGCTGAGCTCGCTGTCCCAATCTATCCCAACCAACCCCCATTCACCACATTTCCCTCCATCCAACGGCCACCACTGAAGAAATTATTAAATTAATGAAAATCGTCCTCCAAAGCATCCACCAACATCGACACTCCTTGCCGCCCACATCATCTTGCATCCCAACTCTCAATCTACCTACTCCCACAGCAAGGTCCACTTCATCTTCAACCGCCTCGACACACTTGTCTAAACTTATTCCAGTCCTCAGCTACACAAACGAATCTTACCCCTTATAATTGTACTGCAACGCTACAAAACCCTGTACTAGTACAACTGCTCCCTTTCTACCTTTAAATACCGTTAAATCCATGCCCTACTGCAACACAACATCCATGCCTCTTTTCTTAACATTCCTTCAAACCTATCACACCAACTAAACCTCTCCCTATATCCTCCACCACAGATAACCCCCTCGTCTAGGCAGAGGCGGCGTTGCAATTGGCCACCACAGGAACATTCCTGTTCAGGCAAAATCCTTATACAATACACCCACACATTATCCTTATCCTCTTCTCCCAAACCCTAACTTTTAACTGTGCCACCATAGAAGATGCCCCACAAAACTACAGTGGTGGCATCAGTCATCGACTCCCAGTGAGGTGACGTTGTTCCCATTCCATGCCACTCCCATGCTGAAATTAACATCACCCCTGATGTCATCTTAGCATCTCCCAATATTCTTCGACGTCTCGGCGCAGAAGTCATTGATCCGATTGATGGTGACCATCTACCTGTACTCCTAACCATCTCCTGCATACAACCTGACCCTTGCTCATTCCATCCCAATCTTTGTCTATGAGTTATGCAAGACTCTTCCTGCACGGACTGGGGTACCTAGTGGGAATGTACAGAAATCGCGATTGGAAGCCACACCACTCTGATGGTCTAGCAACCTGACAATATCCCTCATGCCACGTGCTTCCTGTAGCAGGCCTTGCCAGACACTATATACATCTCCATTCCAGCCAAAACCGTATACCCAAACTGCCCCCCACCCCTGTGGCGTACTCCTCTTATGAGAATTCCATCATATGTACCGCTTCTTCTTGCAGACTCACATGCCACTGGCAAATACAGAGACACATCAGGAATTTTTAAATGCTTAAAAACGCAGGGAATGGTGCCAGAGGTAAACCAGACCCAACAGTACAGTCATTACTGACTCTTCCAAGTTCTCGAAACAACTGCATCGACTCACTGGCAATTACCCCATACCTCCCTACCCGCTTATTCACAACAAACACCTCTTACCTGACAATCTGATAAAAGCTAACCATTTTGCATCCTATTGGTCCAACATGTCCTCCACCCCTGACGCCCCTAATTTTGAATATTCACTTTTCTGTACTATCTACTAACGTACAACCCTGGCTTCTACCTACCAGTCCTCAGACGATATACTAGATACAGAATTCAATACACCACTCAAATCACACGACATAAAACAAGTGCTCCTCAAAAAATGCATTATTTCCACCAATCATGACTGCATTACTTATCGACACGTTGAAAAATACGCTCTGCGTTTTAGGCACCCTTGCAACGCTTTACACTCCTACCCTCTCCATAGGTTAGCATCCTTACCAATGGAAAATCTCCTAAATCAGATTTACCCTTAAACAACACAAACCTCCTACTGATACCTCCAAGTACCGATCCATCTGATAGTGTTCAGCATAATCCTTCAATCCATACCCTCCCAATGCAATCATCAACAGCTGAAGCAGCACCAACTTCTTCCTCTTAACCTGCGTGGTTTCTCTAAATATTTTTCTTCTGATGACCAGCCCCTGCACCTTACTTATATCCTGTTCCACTAGCTGACTCACATAAATCAGCTTGGGAAAGCCTACTATATTATATATGGTGCTTTTTTCATGATTCTGATTGGTTTTTTGTGGCCCACCACGAATTCCTTTCTTGTACCAAACATTTCATCACAGAGTAGCACTTCGACATACGTCCTCAATTATCTGCTGTAAGTATCCCAATCTCTGTCTTCCCCTACAGTTTTTACCAGCTACAGTTAGCTGTAGTACCATGAAAGTTATTCCCTGATGTCTTAACACATGTCCTACGATACTGTCGCTTCTTCCTGGCAGTGTGCTCCGTATATTTGCCTGTGTGACTATTCTGCACAGAACGTCCTCATTCCTTACCTTTTCACTCACCTAATTTTCAGCACTCTTCTGTGGCATCACATCTCAAATGCTTCGATTCTCTTCTGTTCCTGTTTTGCAAAAGTCCATATCTCACCACCATACAATGATGGGCTCCAAACGTACATTATTAGACATTTCTTCCTCAAAATACGACCTATGTTTGATACTCCTGGTCCGGAATGCCTTCTTTCCCTGTGCCAATCTGCTTGTTATGTCCTCCTTGCTCCGTCCGTAACACGCTATTTTTTCTGCATAGACAGCAGAATTCCTTTACTTTATCTACTTCGTGATGACCAGTCCTGATGTTAAGTTTCTCGATGTTCTCATTTCTACTAGTCCTCAATGCTTTCGTCTTTCTTCGATTTACTGTCATTCTTTATTCATTACACTATTTCATCAGCAGATCCCTTAATTCCTCTCCACATTCACTGAGTATAACAATGTCATCAGTGAATTATACCACTGAAATTCTCTCACCTTCAATTTTAATTCAATTCTCGAACCTTTCTTTTATTTCCGTCATTCCTTCTTCGATGTATACACTCCTGGAAATGGAAAATAGAACACATTGACACCGGTGTGTCAGACCCACCAGACTTGCTCCGGACACTGCGAGAGGGCTGTACAAGCAATGATCACACGCACGGCACAGCGGACACACCAGGAACCGCGGTATTGGCCGTCGAATGGCGCTAGCTGCGCAGCATTTGTGCACCGCCGCCGTCAGTGTCAGCCAGTTTGCCGTGGCATACGGAGCTCCATCGCAGTCTTTAACACTGGTAGCATGCCGCGACAGCGTGGACGTGAACCGTATGTGCAGTTGACGGACTTTGAGCGAGGGCGTATAGTGGGCATGCGGGAGGCCAGGTGGACGTACCGCCGAATTGCTCAACACTTGGGGCGTGAGGTCTCCACAGTACATCGATGTTGTCGCCAGTGGTCGGCGGAAGGTGCACGTGCCCGTCGACCTGGGACCGGACCGCAGCGACGCACGGATGCACGCCAAGACCGTAGGATCCTACGCAGTGCCGTAGGGGACCGCACCGCCACTTCCCAGCAAATTAGGGACACTGTTGCTCCTGGGATATCGGCGAGGACCATTCGCAACCGTCTCCATGAAGCTGGGCTACGGTCCCGCACACCGTTAGGCCGTCTTCCGCTCACGCCCCAACATCGTGCAGCCCGCCTCCAGTGGTGTCGCGACAGGCGTGAATGGAGGGACGAATGGAGACGTGTCGTCTTCAGCGATGAGAGTCGCTTCTGCCTTGGTGCCAATGATGGTCGTATGCGTGTTTGGCGCCGTGCAGGTGAGCGCCACAATCAGGACTGCATACGACCGAGGCACACAGGGCCAACACCCGGCATCATGGTGTGGGGAGCGATCTTCTACAGTGGCCGTACACCACTGGTGATCGTCGAGGGGACACTGAATAGTGCACGGTACATCCAAACCGTCATCGAACCCATCGTTCTACCATTCCTAGACCGGCAAGGGAACTTGCTGTTCCAACAGGACAATGCACGTCCGCATGTATCCCGTGCCACCCAACGTGCTCTAGAAGGTGTAAGTCAACTACCCTGGCCAGCAAGATCTCCGGATCTGTCCCCCATTGAGCATGTTTGGGACTGGATGAAGCGTCGTCTCACGCGGTCTGCACGTCCAGCACGAACGCTGGTCCAACTGAGGCGCCAGGTGGAAATGGCATGGCAAGCCGTTCCACAGGACTACATCCAGCATCTCTACGATCGTCTCCATGGGAGAATAGCAGCCTGCATTGCTGCGAAAGGTGGATATACACTGTACTAGTGCCGACATTGTGCATGCTCTGTTGCCTGTGTCTATGTGCCTGTGGTTCTGTCAGTGTGATCATGTGATGTATCTGACCCCAGGAATGTGTCAATAAAGTTTCCCCTTCCTGGGACAATGAATTCACGGTATTCTTATTTCAATTTCCAGGAGTGTAGATTCAACAACAGCAGCGAAAGACTGCATTCCTGTTTAACACAATTTTTCATTCTAGTACTCTGTTGTTAGCCTTCCATTCTTATTGTTCGCTCTTGGTTACTCTTACATACTGTACATTAACCGACTCTCCCTACAGCTTACCTCTGTCCTTCTCAGTATTTCGAACATATTATATCATTTGACAATGTGGAACACTTCTTAAACGTCAAAAAATCCTATGAAAGTGTCTTGATTTTTCTTCAGCCTTGCTTGCATTATCAGACGCAACGTCAGAATTGTCTCTCTGCTGACTTTGCTTCACTTAAGCCAAACTCATCATCATCTAAAAAATTACAAATATTCTTTTCTGTTCTTCTGTATATTAATCTTGTCAGCTACTTGGATGCATGAGCTCTTATTCTAATTGTGCAATAATTCTCGCAGTCGTCGGATCTTGCAATATTCGGGATTGTGTGGATAACATTTTTTCAAAAGTCAGATGGTATATCGCCAGTCTCACACGGTCTACACATGAACATGAATAGTCGTTCCGTTGCTAATTCCCCGAAATTGTTTAGAAATTCTGATTGAATGTTATCTCTCCGTTCCACCTTATTCGATCTTAAGTCTTCCAAAGCTTTTTTAAACTCTGAATCTAATACTGGATCCCTATCTCTTCTATATCGACTCCTGCTTTTTCTTCTATCACGTTATCAGACAACTCATCCCCATCATAGACGCCTTTAGTGTACTCTTTCCAACTATCTGCTCACTACTCTGCATTTTATCTCTACTCTACAGTCCAGGATTCCCAACGATCGCTTCAAATCAACTTCAATCAGTTGACATCATGGTGTAGCCAATGGCTGATCAAGATGAACTCCTCCAAATCGCATTCATTAATTACAGGACGAACCACCTGCACTCTTAACGTTACTATCCTTGCTTTTAATTTCACTGAAGGTTGTTTTGACTTTCCTGTGTGCTGAGGTAGTCTTTCCGACAGTCATTCATTTTTCGATTTCTCCACATTTGTCATGCACCTCTTTCGTCTTATCGTCCCTGTAACTCTTGTTTATTTCAGTCGTAAGCGATTTGTGTTTCGCCGGCCGTTGTGGCCGAGCGGTTCTAGGCGCTTCAGTCCGGAACCGCGCGACCGCTACGGTCGCAGGTTCGAATTCTGCCTCGGGCATGGGTGTGTGTGACGTCCTTAGGTTAGTTATGTTTAAGTAGTTCTAAGTTCTAGGGGACTGATGACCTCAGATGTTAAGTCCCATAGTGCTCAGAGCCATTTGACCATTTTTTTTTATTTGTGTTTCAGTATTCCTGAACTTCCCTGAACATTTTGTACTCCTTCTTGCATCTATCAACTGAAGTATTTATTCTGTTACCCATGGTTTCTTCGTACCTGTCTCTTTCTTTCCATCTTCTGTGATTTCCCTTTTTAGAGACTTCCCTTCCTCTTCACCTGAACTGTCTATTGAACAATTTCTTATCGCATTATGTATAGCTTCAAAGAATTTCAAGCGTATCTCTTTATCCTTTTGTAATTCTGTGTTCTAGTTCTTTGCATATTCATTCTTCCTCACAAATCTCTTAAACTTCAGCCTGCTCGTCGTCACAATAAAATTATGATCTGAATCCGTACCGTCTCTTGGGTACACCTTACATTTCAGTATCTGATTGCGGAAACTCTACCTAACCGGCCTTTACCAAGTATACCTCCTACTCTTATGATTCTTGAACAGCCTACTTGATATCATTACTTGATATTAATTTCAGAACTGAATTAATATTTCTCTTCTATTATTCCTAATACCAAGCCACTATTTTCCTGTAAGCCTTTAGCCTACCTCTTCCAATTCTGTCGCTTTCCAATCCCTCGTGGCTATTATATTTTCATCTCCCTTTACATACTGCATTCCCCGTTCAGTATCCTCAACTACATTCAGTATCTTTTCATCTTTGGCTTGAGACGTCAGGATGTATATCTGAAGTATCGTTGTCAGTATTGGTTTGCTGTCGCTTCTGGATGAGAACAATCCTATCACTGAACTGCTCACAGTAATTCACTCTCAGCCGTCCCCCCTGCGGGTCCGGGGATTAGAATAGGCCCGAGGTATTCCTGCCTGTCGTAAGAGGCGACTAAAAGGAGTCCATCCCCCTCACGGGGGTAGTTAGCGCCTGCGTCCGGAGACGGACGATCTTCACGACCTATAATCGTGGTCTTTTTGGTTTTAAACTTCTCGTTTCTTCCTTCCTTTTGTTGGTCCCTTTCTTTGCTCTTCTCCACCTCACTGTCTTCCTTACTCTTTCCCTTGACTTCTCCTTGCCTTCTCATTGCCTTTTTCTCCTTGCCTTCTCATTGCCTTTTTCTCCTTGCCTTCTCATTGCCTTTTTCTCCTTGCCTTCTCATTGCCTTTTTCTCCTTGCCTTCTCATTGCCTTTTTCTCCTTGCCTTCTCATTGCCTTTTTCTCCTTGCCTTCTCCTTGCCTTCTCATTGCCTTTTTCTCCTTGCCTTCTCATTGCCTTCTTCTCCTTGCCTTCTTTGGTCTCCGCCTCGGCGTTTGAGACAGTCTGTCCTCTTTCTCCCTCTCTCTCTTCTTTTTCCTCTTCTTCCTTCCTCCCTGTGCGTGTCTGAAGGCCGACCCACGCGTTCGCACGCGTAGCCGGTGACGGGGTAACGCGTAAGTCCCCGCCCTGGGTAGACATGTAAGGCACGCGCGTACCCCCTGGTAAAGGCCAGGCCCGGGGAGGGGTGATTGCCTGAGCTGATACCTTCTGACCATGCCGATTGGTCCCTCCGTCTGTTTCTCGGGAGGTGTGACCTGAGGTGTAAACATTCACCTAAGGCGGGAGTGCCCTCTGAGAGGGTCCCCACAAGGAAGGAGCGCGCCATCGGAGACGCTGGCAATCATGGGGGATTCCTCCGCAATGGATTCTACTCCATCGCTTTCGACTTCGACCCAAAAACGGAAACGTGACCAGCCAACAGTGACAAAAGTACTACCGCCTGCCCCACAGTTCCTCGTAGTTTCTCGCACTGAGGACGGAAAGGATTTTTCCTCTGTCAACCCTTTTGTTATTCAGAAGGGCGTTGATGCCATAGCCGGATCTGTCAAATCTTGTACCAGGTTGCGTAACGGCACCTTATTACTAGAAACTGAGAATGCCTTTCAGGCACAAAAACTGCTTCGGGCCACCCTCCTGTACACGTTCCCTGTCCGGGTGGAGGCCCACCGAACTTTGAATTCGTCTCGTGGTGTAGTGTATACTAGCTCCCTCGACGGATTGACTGACGAGGAGCTTCAATCTTTCCTCGCTGAGCAGGGCGTGACGGCTGTCCATCGGGTCATGAAAAAGGTCAACAACGACCTTGTACCGACCCGGACACTCTTCTTGACCTTCGATAGTGTTAAGCTGCCATCGCGCATCAAGGCGGGCTACGAGGTTATTTCTGTTCGCCCCTATGTCCCGACACCTACGCGCTGCTACCAGTGTCAGCGTTTCAATCACACTCGACAGTCTTGTTCCAATGCGGCTAAATGTGTCACTTGTGGCAGGGATGCCCATGAGGGTGACTGTCCACCTCCGTCTCCTCATTGTGTGAACTGTCAGGGTGACCATGCCGCATCCTCCCGCGACTGTCCTGTCTATCAGGACGAACGTTGTATCCAAGAAATTCGTGTCAAAGAGAAAGTGTCCACCTCGGCTGCTCGCAAGCTATTGGCTAGTAGGAAGCCCACGCTGCTCCCAGCGGGGAAATATAGTACTGTCCTCGCCTCTCCTCGGACTACCCGGGAGGTCGCAACCCAGACATGCGATCTGACCTTCAGCACCACGGTCGTCCGTTCGGCCAGTGCTAAGATCGCGCGGTCGACGTCTCCTCTTCCTCCCATCACACCACAGACACCAGCCACTTCCTCAGCTTCTGCTAAGTCGAAGACACCGAAGTCAGATGCACGGTCCTTCAAGAAGGAACCATCCCGTGCAGACTTCCTCCGTCCCTCGACCTCCCAGCCTTCGACCGATACTTCCACCAAACGTCCTTCCAAAAAGGCGCATAGGAAGCACAGTTCTCCTTCCCCGCCACGGCGCATCTCTTCTCCTGCGCCACCCAGCGGTTGCCGCCCCAGGCCGTCATCCGTTTCGCCTGGCCGCACCGCCGGTAGCCGTACATCTGGCCGTTCACCGGCGGAGGAAGCTCCCCCTCCCGGCCATCCTCCCGAGATGGCCGATGACCCTATAGACCCCATGGACGATGACTGTCCGCCTACTGATAGCGGCGGCAGTGCTCGCTCGAAGCCAGGCCCTAAGCGGCCTTCGAGGTGACCCCTTCTCTCATCTTCCTTTTCTTACGATGGCACTTATTCACTGGAATATTCGCAGCATTCGCTCCAACCGAGAGGACTTGAAGTTGCTGCTCCGCTTGCATCGTCCGCTCGTCGTAGCCCTCCAGGAAACGAAGCTACGCCCATGCGATCACATTGCCTTGGCACACTACACCTCTGTGCGTTTTGACCTACCCCCTATGGTAGGTATCCCAGCTCATGGAGGGGTTATGTTGCTGGTCCGGGATGATATTTACTACGATCCCATCACGTTGCACACCGGCCTGCAGGCAGTTGCCATCCGCATTACTCTCCCCACTTTTACGTTTTCCTTTTGTACCGTTTACACTCCATCGTCATCTGCCGTTACCAGGGCAGACATGATGCAACTTATTGCTCAGCTACCTGCACCGTTTTTGTTAACTGGAGACTTCAATGCCCACCATCCCCTTTGGGGTTCTCCAGCCTCCTGCCCGAGGGGCTCCTTGTTAGCAGACCTTTTCAACCAGCTCAATCTTGTCTGCCTTAATACTGGCGCCCCTACTTTTCTTTCGGACACATCTCATACCTATTCCCATTTAGACCTCTCTATATGTACTCCCCAACTTGCACGCCGGTTTGAGTGGTATGCACTTGCTGATACATATTCGAGCGACCACTTCCCGTGTGTTATCCATCTCCTGCAGCATACTCCCTCTCCGTGCTCCTCTAGTTGGACCATCTCCAAGGCAGACTGGGGGCTCTTTTCTTCCAGGGCGACCTTTCAGGATCAAACCTTCACAAGCTGCGATCGTCAGGTCGCACACCTCACGGAAGTCATTCTCGCTGCTGCTGAATATTCCATCCCTCACCCTACTTCTTCTCCACGTCGTGTACCGGTCCCCTGGTGGACTGCAGCATGTAGAGACGCTTTACGTGCTCGTCGACGTGCTTTACGCACCTTTAAACGCCACCCTACAGTGGCGAATTGTATTAATTATAAACGTTTACGTGCTCAGTGTCGTCGTATTATTAACGAAAGCAAGAAAGCCAGCTGGGCTGCTTTCACAAGCACCTTCAACAGTTTTACTCCTTCTTCTGTTGTCTGGGGTAGCCTGCGCCGGCTATCTGGCACTAAGGTCCACTCCCCAGTTTCTGGCTTGAAGGTCGCGAATGAAGTCCTTGTGGCCCCTGAGGCTGTCTCCAATGCCTTCGGCCGCTTTTTCGCCGAGGTTTCGAGCTCCGCTCATTACCACCCTGCCTTCCTCCCCCGCAAACAGGCAGAGGAGGCTAGGCCACCTGACTTTTGCTCCTCGAATTGTGAAAGTTATAATGCCCCATTCACCATGCGGGAACTCGAAAACGCACTTGGCCGATCACGGTCCTCCGCTCCAGGGCCTGATTCTATTCATATTCAGATGCTGAAGAACCTTTCTCCTGCGGGTAAAGGTTTTCTTCTTCGTACATACAATCGCATCTGGATTGAGGGACATGTTCCCGCATGCTGGCGCGAGTCTATTGTTGTCCCGATTCCTAAGCCGGGGAAGGACAAGCACTTGCCTTCCAGTTATCGACCTATCTCACTTACCAGCTGTGTCTGTAAAGTGATGGAGCGAATGGTTAACTCTCGATTGGTTTGGCTGCTTGAGTCTCGACGCCTACTTACAAATGTACAATGTGGATTTCGTAGGCGCCGCTCTGCTGTTGACCATCTGGTTACCTTGTCGACCTTCATTATGAATAACTTCTTGCGGAAGCGCCCGACCGCGGCTGTGTTCTTTGATTTGGAGAAGGCTTACGACACCTGTTGGAGGGCGGGCATTCTCCGCACCATGCATACATGGGGCCTTCGCGGTCGCCTCCCTCTTTTTATTCGTTCCTTTTTAATGGATCGACAGTTCAGGGTACGTGTGGGTTCTGTCCTGTCCGACACCTTTCGCCAGGAGAATGGGGTGCCACAGGGCTCAGTTTTGAGCGTCGCTCTGTTCGCCATCGCGATCAATCCAATAATGGATTGCCTCCCAGCTGATGTATCAGGCTCCCTTTTTGTGGACGATTTTACCATCTATTGCAGCGCGCAGCGTACACGTGTCCTGGAGCGCTGTCTTCAGCGTTCTCTTGACCGTCTTTACTCCTGGAGTGTCGCCAATGGCTTCCGTTTTTCTGCCGAGAAGACGGTCTGTATTAACTTCTGGCGCTACAAAGAGTTTCTCCCACCGTCCTTACGACTTGGTCCCGTTGCTCTCCCAATCGTGGAGTCAACCAAATTTTTAGGCCTTACCTTTGACAGGAAACTTAGCTGGTCTCCACATGTGTCATATTTGGCCGCCCGTTGTACCCGTTCTTTAAATGTCCTCCGTGTTCTCAGTGGTATGTCGTGGGGAGCGGATCGAACCGTCCTACTTCGTCTATATCGGTCGATCGTCCGCTCCAAGCTGGATTATGGGAGCTTTGTATACTCCTCTGCACGGCCATCCATCTTACGCCGCCTCAACTCCATACAACATCGGGGTTTACGACTTGCGATCGGAGCATTTTATACCAGTCCCGTAGAGAGTCTTCATGCTGACGCTGGCGAATTGCCGCTCACTTACCGGCGCGATATACTGCTTTGTCGGTATGCCTGTCGGCTACTGTCAATGCCCGACCATCCGTCTTATCGTTCCTTTTTTGACGACTCTCTCGACCGTCAATACGGGTTGTATGTCTCTGCCCTGCTACCCCCTGGAGTTCGCTTTCGTCGCCTCCTTCAACACCTTCATTTTTCACTCCCTGCAACCTTTCGAGTGGGCGAGAGCCACACGCCACCTTGGCTCCAGGCTCAGGTCCGCGTTCACCTTGACCTCAGCTCGCTCCCAAAAGAGGTCACCCCCAGTTCGGTCTACCACTCCCGTTTTTTGGAACTTCGTTCGAAGTTCATCACCATGACTTTCATTTATACAGATGGCTCTAAGACCAATGACGGGGTTGGGTGTTCCTTTATAGTCGGGGCACAAAGTTTCCAATACCGGCTCCATGACCATTGTTCGGTCTTCACAGCTGAGCTCTTTGCCCTCTACCAGGCTGTTCTTTACATCTGCCGCCACCGACATTCTGCTTATGTCATCTGCTCAGATTCCCTGAGCGCCATCCAGAGCCTCAGTGATCCGTACCCGGTTCACCCTTTCGTACACCGGATCCAACGCTCCCTTCAGCGGCTGATGGACGTCGGTCCGCCGGTTAGCTTTATGTGGGTTCCCGGCCATGTCGGTATCCCTGGGAACGAAGCTGCAGATGCCGCGGCCAAGGCTGCGGTCCTCCAGCCTCGGACAGCTTCTTGTTGTGTCCCTTCGTCCGATCTTAGCAGGGTCATTTGTCGGCGCGTTGTGTCGCTGTGGCATGCCGATTGGGCTGCACTTACCGACAACAAGCTTCGGGCCTTAAAACCTCTGCCCGTGGCTTGGACGTCCTCCTCACGCCCTTCTCGGCGGGAGGAGGTCGTTTTAGCAAGGTTAAGGATTGGACACTGCCGGTTCAGCCATCGCCATCTGCTGACGGCTGCGCCGGCGCCGTTCTGCCCATGTGGGCACTTGCTGACGATTAGACACATTTTAATGTCCTGTCCCGATCTTAACCAACTGCGCCTCGATCTTAACCTGCCTATTACTTTCGATGCCGTTTTAGCGGATGACCCACGAGCAGCTGCTCGTGTTCTTTGTTTTATCAATTTGACACACCTTGCTAAGGACATTTGATGAAGTTTTTTAATCCTATGCCTGTCAGTCTGTCTTTTATTGTGTTTTTCCTTTTAGTTGTTGTTGTCAACTTGTGGCTCGCGGTGCATTTTTAGAGTAGTCAGGGCGCTAATGACCATTGAAGTTGTGCGCCCTAAAACAACAAAAAAAAAAAAAAAAAAAAAACTCTCAGCCGTACCTTCGTATTCATAACCAATCCTACTCATGTTATACCGTTTTCTGCTGCTGTTGATATTATTCTATACTGATCTGACCTGAATTTCTTGTCTTCTTCCGTTTCACTTCACTGACCCCACTATATCTAGACTGAGCCTCGGCATTTCTCTTTTCAGATTTTCTAGTTTTCTTACGACGTTGAAACTTCCGTCAGTCCACTTCCCGACTCGTAGAGCGTTATTCTTTCGTTGGCTATTCATCTTTTTCTCATCTTATATCCGTTTCAAACTCTAGACGTATACACTTCCAGTTCACTATGTTTGACTTATCCATCCTTCCTATCTACTCGCCCATCCTTTGTCACTATTAAAAAATGCCCATTCCCATATCTTATATACCACTGCAGTTGTGCCCCGACACTCTGTCCCTTCTCCTCTCTTTTATCTCCTACAATGTCGACATGCTCAGACTACTGTTTACCAGTCCATCTCCTTCGGTATGCTGATGACACCGCTTTTCTCTGTCTCTACCCTACACTCCAGGGTCCTAACGATCCCTCGAAATCAACTCCAACCAGTTTACATCCTGGTGTAACCAATGGCTGCTGAAGATCAACCCCTTCAAACCGCATTCATTAATTGCAGAATCAAATACCCGCACCGTTTGTCTCCATGACTTCCACCTCACCACTTGTGACTATTCTATCACGAATATACTAAGACTCGTCCAGCAAGAAACCTTGATACCTGACGTACAGGAAGCCCACAGTAGACTAGATCTAATAACGTGCTAAAGTTGGGGATTACACTTGTGCACAATTTTCCACACCTATAAACTGCTATTCTAAATCTATGATATGCAAATTTTGCATGCCCCTCCAAATCCTCGGACACCGCGCACTCCTTCTCGCTTTTCAAATCCGTTTACATCTCCCCCACATGGCTCCTCTATCGTCTCATCACATTTCCACCAAACCTCACGTACACTTCTGCCTTTCCTATTCTGTCTACAAACTATATATTCCAATAACTCTATTGTCTCCTCTCTGATCACCAACTCTGAAGTGCTGCCCTGCCATTACAAACATTCCCGCTGTCCTTACACCTACACACAGTCTATATCGTATCCCTAGTCTACTTCGACCGATATTCATCCATTCTACCAGCTGCAGGTTTTTCTTCCTATTTCTTCTCCACATCAAGGATTCCCCTGTCTCCTCCCTCACCTTTTCACTCCCTCCATTCCTCTTCTCTTACCACTGACTCTTCCTTCCCTTCCCGATACCCACCTTACTGCCCACGCTCTTCCTACATGTACTACCCAAAGACTTATAAATTTAAAACTAACATCATCCAAATGTTTAAACTCCACACAGTTTCTTCACGCAACTCAGGTCCTTCAGCTGTTTAATGAAAGTACTGTGTTACATTTTAACGATCGCCGCCGTCTTATTTTCATTTTAATATTTTAAATGTACAATTTTGTCTTTGTCTCTGTACCTGTAATATATTTTATTTCCGTTTAAAGCTTTCAATGAAGAAGAACCACTCTGTGTATGTGTAGTTATCACTTATTTGTATATTAAAATGTTTATGATTTTTTCCATCCATAAATGTGTTTTATCATTTCTTTACAAATTTCTGTAATTGTGTTTGTATGAAGAGCAGGATACTATACCGCTGGCAGCCCATCCCCACTCATGTGGGGCGAAGGCGATGAAATACCAATAAAGCAAAGAAGTTGGTTGCATGTGTCCCTAATGCGTCTTCATCAAGGCTTCTACAAGTAGATAGTCTTCAAAATACAAATAATGGATGTCTCTCACTGTTCGTTGAGCAGGAATGTGCGAGGAGGCTTCACGTGACAAATAATCTCCATCTCCTCCAGTAAACACTAAAATCTACAATTCTCAACCCATGTGTCCCCGGTCAGTCAGGTGGGTGGCACTTCAGATTTATCAGCCACGTCCATTTATTCCAGCGCCATATGTTTACAGAATCTGACCTCGACCCATCTCCCATTTTGGGCCACATAAGAGGCATTACCATATGAACACCCACTCTGTATACACCTGATAGGTGAAACACGCTAGTTTCTCCTATATTCTGCGATAATAAATGACCAAGATGGTTCACAGTCAGAAAAGGTATAGTAACTTTATATTTCTTCAAAATTGATACCCTCATATGCTAAGAGTACTATAGTAAGGTCACGTTACAGATTTATTCTCCCTCACTTTTACTGTGTTGTTCCCATTTGTTGTTGTATTTTGATTCATTTCCTTGCACTTTTTTTAAGTATTTGTTACTTAATCCCATGGGTGATTATTAGTACCTGTGATTTAGTTAATAACGTCTAACTGTGGTTTGCATCCAGCTTGTGATAGTGGTTAATTAAAATGCGACTTGTGGACAAATTAAAAAAAAAAATGCTGTGTTATGTTGGCTTGGGTGGTTTTAGTGACAAGATAGAACTCGATGTCTGCAGGTGTTTTTCTAAAAAAATACCAATGGCGTGTTTCCCATTTCTGTCCTAATTTTTAAATCTAAAAATATTTTGGAATTATTAGCAATTATTTCACTCGCAAATTCTATTTTTGCATGTGAATTATTCAACTGGGGACTATGCTGTTAATACACTCCTGAAAATTGAAAAAAGAACACATTGACACCGGTGTGTCAGACGCACCATACTTGCTATGGACACTGCGAGAGGGCTGTACAAGCAATGATCACACGCACGGCACAGCGGACACACCAGGAACCGCGGTGTTGGCCGTCGAATGGCGCTAGCTGCGCAGCATTTGTGCACCGCCGCCGTCAGTGTCAGCCAGTTTGCCGTGGCATACGGAGCTCCATCGCAGTCTTTAACACTGGTAGCATGCCGCGACAGCGTGGACGTGAACCGTATGTGCAGTTGACGGACTTTGAGCGAGGGCGTATAGTGGGCATGCGGGAGGCCGGGTGGACGTACCGCCGAATTGCTCAACACGTGGGGCGTGAGGTCTCCACAGTACATCGATGTTGTCGCCAGTGGTCGGCGGAAGGTGCACGTGCCCGTCGACCTGGGACCGGACCGCAGCGACGCACGGATGCACGCCAAGACCGTAGGATCCTACGCAGTGCCGTAGGGGACCGCACCGCCACTTCCCAGCAAATTAGGGACACTGTTGCTCCTGGGATATCGGCGAGGACCATTCGCAACCGTCTCCATGAAGCTGGGCTACGGTCCCGCACACCGTTAGGCCGTCTTCCGCTCACGCCCCAACATCGTGCAGCCCGCCTCCAGTGGTGTCGCGACAGGCGTGAATGGAGGGACGAATGGAGACGTGTCGTCTTCAGCGATGAGAGTCGCTTCTGCCTTGGTGCCAATGATGGTCGTATGCGTGTTTGGCGCCGTGCAGGTGAGCGCCACAATCAGGACTGCATACGACCGAGGCACACAGGGCCAACACCCGGCATCATGGTGTGGGGAGCGATCTCCTAAACTGGCCGTACACCACTGGTGATCGTCGAGGGGACACTGAATAGTGCACGGTACATCCAAACCGTCATCGAACCCATCGTTCTACCATTCCTAGACCGGCAAGGGAACTTGCTGTTCCAACAGGACAATGCACGTCCGCATGTATCCCGTGCCACCCAATGTGCTCTAGAAGGTGTAAGTCAACTACCCTGGCCAGCAAGATCTCCGGATCTGTCCCCCATTGAGCATGTTTGGGACTGGATGAAGCGTCGTCTCACGCGGTCTGCACGTCCAGCACGAACACTGGTCCAACTGAGGCGCCAGGTGGAAATGGCATGGCAAGCCGTTCCACAGGACTACATCCAGCATCTCTACGATCGTCTCCATGGGAGAATAGCAGCCTGCATTGCTGCGAAAGGTGGATATACACTGTACTAGTGCCGACATTGTGCATGCTCTGTTGCCTGTGTCTATGTGCCTGTGGTTCTGTCAGTGTGATCATGTGATGTATCTGACCCCAGGAATGTGTCAATAAAGTTTCCCCTTCCTGGGACAATGAATTCACGGTGTTCTTATTTCAATTTCCTGGAGTGTATAATCTTCATTACCATTTATTGGCAAAAGTGTATTATCTACATACTTAAAGCAATCAAAAATTTTAAGTGTCGCATACTTAATCCAATTTTTGGAGGTACACATCCTTATTCAATATCAAAAAATTTTATTTCAGTATTAGGAACAGCAGACCCATAAGTTCTTCAATCTGATCTATAGCCCATCTATTCTGTGCAATTAAATGTCTAGTAATGATTGCAACCATAGTCTCAGTTGGTATATTTCTTAGTAAGTTAACTATAACCAACGATAAAAACCGCTATTCTGTTGTTATTCGTACATTAAGGGCACTGTTATCCAATTCGTAAGTGTTTTACTGAATACTGATTATTGCACTGGTAATAATTTTTTTACTTTGCATTTTCAGAAAAGTCTCTAAAATGCATTTATTAAAGTAAATAAAATAAAATAACGATATTCAGCCAGAAACAGATACGAATTTGCTAACAGCATTCGTGATGCTCCAATATCAACACGAATGTAATTTGTATCATCGGATGTAGTTAACATGTGCACAAATACATCGGTTGAGGCTATGACAGAAACAATTACAAGAAATTTAATTGCACATAATACATTGTCTACACACGAGATTGACAAATTTATTTACCACCTGTCCCAAATTTTTTTACATTCAGTGAGGTAGTTTTTCTCCAAAAGATGGGTTCACTTTAGGAGTTCACTATCTGGCTTCTTAGCATACATTTTAGTAAGCATCTGAAAAAGAGGTTTTTCCGTAAAAATCCTAACATGGCACTTAAAATTATTTATTACCTTCATGTATTCAAATGCTATAATGTAGCTGTCATTCACAAGATTATTACACAGTTTAATAATTTACACGGGAAAATAAAATTGGTAAGTGAGATAGATTCTACTGATTCTTCAGATTTCCTAGGTTTTAAAATTAGTAATGAAACTGGGAAACACGCCGTTAGTATTTTCCAGAAAGTCACCTGCACATCCAAATCAACATAACAAGGTACGTTTTAATTTTGCCATTAATCATTAAATTCGAAGAAGAGATTAATATTTAACGACCCGTCGACAACGAGGTCGTTAGAGAAGGAGCGCAAGCTTTCATTAAGTAGAGTTTGGGGAAGAAAGTGGCCGTACGCTCTCGAGAGAACCAACTAGGCATTTTCCCTAAGTGAATTAGGGAAATCACAGAGAAGCTAGATCAGGTCGGCTGGCCGTGGGTAATAGTTCAACTACCACTGTCAGAAGCTAATTGCATATCAGGGTTAGTCATTATCAACTTCGTACACCACAAAAAACTGATAACTTTTCATAGAGTTATATAACAAATATGTGAAGCAACATTGCAAGAAAAAGGATCAAAATGCAACACAAGATGTGGCCGTGTTATCTTACTATGGTACTGTTAGTGTCAGAGGGGCATTAGTTTATCCGAAATATACAGGACGTGTATCTTTTTTGACCGTGAACAATCTTAGTTGTTTATTATCGCACAATATACAGAAAAACTAACATCTTTCCCCAATCAGGAGCTTACAGATTGGAGAGTTCAGACAGTAGCACCTTAACGTGGGCCAGATTGTGAGACAGCTAAAGGCCAGATACCGTGAGCATGTGGTGCTGGAATATCACAATCGGGTGCCATCACTAAGTCCGCCTATCAGCAGCCCGTTATTTACTCGAATTACATCACCTGTGGGTAGGTATCTGATGCCACATACCTCCACAAACTTACCAAAAGGCTGTCGGATCCCTGACACGCAGAATCAGTGATGTATTTCGTTCCGAAAATGACAAAGAAGCTATTAAACCCGTAGTCATAATCTTTTGGCTCACCAGTGTATATATCCCAATGAATAATAACATGTAATACAGAGAAATTGACATCCGTGTTGCGTCAACAATTTCACAAGGCCACCACGTGAACTTAGGGTGTAAAGGTACTTCGGAGTAACCGATGGGGAATATTCTTAATTTAGCCAGACTTTACCTTTCTTCGTTACCACTACCGTCCGGCATTTCGAAGGAGCTGCCGGCAACTGGTTCCCTCAAAAGAATATACTCACCTTGCTTGTGCATTCGTTTTACAAGTAAAGAGTTGCAGTTTTGCATTAACTGGGGATATTTCGATTATTTGATGAGGCTCTAGCTACCGAATAAAAAATTTCTTAGCTTTCTCTCTTACACATACTGGTTAGGTACATTACCCACGCAAAACGAGGTACTTGGCGAGATTTCTTTTCTTTTTTGCTCACCTGCTTGCAGCTGCAGAGCTTTTGTATTCATCTTCAAAACCTAGGGCCATATGCTCTTGAGATTCTTAGGAAAGCTCTAACCGGACCATGCCTCTTACACAAACAATGGTTTGCATAATTTATAAGGGCGCGACATGTTTTGGTAATAAATAGCCTGGATTGGCGGTCAGCGTGAAATCAAGTCGAATCGTCAGATGGAAGTAAAAATGTGTAGTTATTGTGCGTGGAATAACTGCGAGAGTGCTCCTGCAGTCATACGATATCGCAAGTCAGACCAAAATTCCAGATGTAGGTCCAGCGTGTCAAGCTCTCAAACAGGTTAGTTGCTGGCCCTCAACTGGCCTCCTTCTAATCAACACACGTCCATCACTGGCTCCGAGGCAGAACCAGGTCTCATCAGAAAACATAATAGACTTCCACTCCGCCCTCCAACGAGCTATCGCTTGACAGTTGGTGTTTATTCGAGGTCAGTGGAATGCACGATATAGGCCGTCTGGCTCGAGATGTCGTTGCAGTAACCGATTCGTAACATTTCGTTTCGTCACTTTGATGCCAGCTCCTGCTCACATGTAGAAACACGCCTACCAACTTTCGTTTGTATCGTACAATTCCTTGTCGGTGTTGTAATTTTTTTTCAGTTGGTGTATTAATCTTACAGAAAAAATAAACAGGACGTTTTTGTAGGATATTTGACGAAGTTACACTTTGTACTGGAACGCGTTTTCGGTGGAGGCCACAGTTTTACAATTATTCAAGAGAAACACGTTTGAAGGTCACTTATGTACGTTTTTCTTGAAAAATTCGTGAACTACGGCCTTACTAAGGTTTCAGATAGCATAAAACCCATACGTAAAGTCAGGTAAATCATGTCGTATATAAATCTTGTTCAAGACAGGAAAGAGTTACCCTGCATCGTGAATCGAAAGTGATAGGCGAACAGAAGCAAACTTGTCAACTTCATAGGAATCACTAGTCGCAGAGCAATGCCAGTGTGACAGATCTGCTGGCTACTGAAATTGCAAATTCACGCAAGATAGAAAATAACGAAATTTTAATAATTTTGCATGTGCTGTATAGTATGAAAAAGATGTGCTTCAAATTGTTGGAGAATTGGGGTTACATAGCGGCAATATACACACATCAAAAAAAGTTCTGAGAACTCCGGAACCTATACAGAAAACTGGAATAGGGATCAATAGAAACATCACTTCCACCCATTTTATTGCTCATGAAAACCGCACATTGCGTGTTATACCACCATACACAGAGACCTTCAGAGGTGATGATAGAGACTGCTGTACACACCTTTACCTCTAATACCCAGTAGCACGTCCTCTTGCACTGATGCATGCCTGTATTCGTCGTGGCATACTATCCAAAAGTTCATCAAGGCACTGTTAGTCCAGATTGTCTCACTCCTCAGCGGCGATTCGGTGTAGATCCCTCAGACAGTTTGGTGGGTCACGTCATCCATAAACAGCCCTTTTCAATCTATCCCAGACATGTTCGATAGGGTTCATATCTGGAGAACATGCTGACCACTCTAGTCGAGCAATGTCGTTATCGTGAAGGAAGTCATTCAAAACGTGCACGATGGGGACACAGATTGTCGTCAATGAAGACGAATGCCTCACCAATATGCTGCCGATGTGGTTGCAGCATCGGTCGGAACATGTCATTCACTTATCGCACAGCTATTGTGGCGCCATCCATGACCACACGGCGGCGTACGTCGGCCCCACATAAACCCACCCCATAACAGCAGGGAATCTCCACCTTGCTGCACTCGCTGGGCAGTGTGCCTAACACGTTCAGCCTGACCGGGTTGTCTCCAAACACGTCTACGGCGATTGTCTGGTTGAAGGCATCGGTGAAGAGAATGTGATGCCAATCTTGAGCGGTCCTTTCAGCATGTTGTTGGGCCCATTTGTACCGCACCTGATTGTGTCGTGGTTGCAAAGATGGACCTCGCCACTGTAGTTGGGAGTGAAGTTGCGCATCATGCAACCTATTATTGCGTACAGTTTGAGTCGCAACACAACGTCCTGTGGCTGCACGAAAAGCATTATTCACAACAAGTGCTGTAAAGGTTCCTCCGAGCCATAATCCGCAGCTAGCGGTCATCCACTGCAGTAGTAGCCCTTGGGCGGCCTACGCGAGGCATGTCATCGACATTACATGTCTCTCTGTATCTCCTCCATGTTTGAAAAGTATCGCTTTGTCATGTGGAATAATCGGGTCTACTGCCGGATGTTTGTGTCGCTCTGGCACAATATTTCGGCCACGTAACTCGTTGCCTTCTTCTGGTGCTACCTGAGACTGCCGTATTGGAGGATCTTGTCCGGTATTTATGCTCAGAGGGCGCTGGATGCTCTCTCTGACATCCGCGCCCGCCTGGCGCTGCCTGTAATCTGTTGTCTCTTCCCCGGTGCTCCCTCGGACGTCCGCGCCCGAATTGGTCGCTATCTGTGGTAGCTGTCTGAGGCCCGTCCTGCGTCGGGCGTTCTGTTCGTGGTCCGTGCCTGCCTGGTGCTGCTCCTGAGGTTTTGGCCCCTCCCTGGTTCTCCCACGGACATCCGCGCCCGACTCGTCCACCATCATGCATGGTTGTGGCAGAGCGTCACTGCCGGAGCGGCAGTAGACCCGATTATTTCACATGTCAGGATCTCGCCGGGAAAGCCTGAAGAATAATATCGCTTTGGTTCACTCCGAGACGCTTGCACACTTCCTTCGTTGAGATCCATTCCTCGCATAAAGTAGCAATGCAGACGCGATCGAACTGCGGAATTGACCGTCTAGGCATAGTTGAACTACTGACAACAAGAGCCATGTACGTTCTTCCTGGTGGAATGACTGGAACTGATCAGCTGTCGGACACCCTCCATCTAAGAGCTGCTGCTCATGCATGGTTGTTGACATCTTCAGGCACGTTTAGTGACATCTCTGAACATTTAAAGCGACTGTGTCTGTGATACAATATCCACAGTCAACGTCTATCTTCAAGAGTTCTAGGATCCAATGTGATGCGAAACTTTTTTTGATGTGTATATTATGGTTGCAACTTAGGCTACAACCTAGCTGGTCATCTAGTCCACCTCAGAGCAGACATAATTCCATGCTGCTTCAACTTTGTTACTGATTCCATCTACATTAGTGGCACTAGACATAATGTAACCAGTGACCAAATGTTTCCAATGGGTGAGAAATGGAGAAAGTTCTGGGCAGAGCAACACGCGAAACACATCTTCATTGAAGTTGGTATGGAGTACACAGGCAGCATGCAGGCTTGAAGTGTCATACTGGAAGACAACACCTATTAGACGGTCATTCCACCACGACGGAGGTACACGGCTCATGTTGTCTGTGGTTCAATCACGCCTACATGGTCAATACCACTGTTCCATCCCGTCAGCATTGTTACATTGTGCCAGGAAGGACACTCAACAAGGAAGTGTCCAGGCGTTTCGGAGAGAATCAAAGCGATGTTGTTCGCACATGCAGGAGATACAGAGATCAGGAACTGCCGATTACATGCCTCGCTCAGGCCGCTCATGAGCTACTGCTGCAGTGGATGACCGGTACCTGCGGATTATATCTCGGAGGAACCATGTCAGCATCGCCACCATGTTGAATAATGCTTTTTGTGCAGCCACAGGACGTCGTGTTACGACTCAAACTGTGTCCAATAGTCTGAATGATGCGCAACTTCACTCCTTAAGTCCATGCCGTTTTCCATATTTGCAACCACACACCATGCAGCTCTGTACAGATGGGCCCAACAACATGCCGAATGCCACGCTCAGGATTGGTATCACGTTCCCTTCACCGATGAGTGTCGCATATGCCTTCAACTAGACAATAGTCGGAGACGTGTTTGGAGACAACCCAATCAAGCGAACACTTTAGGCACACTGCCCAGTGCGTGCAGCAAGGTGAAGGTTCCATGCCCGGCTGTTATGGGGTGGCATTATGTGGGGCCGATGTATGCTGCTGGTGGTCCTGGAAGACGCCATAACGGCTGTACGGTGCGGGAATGCCATCCTTCGACTGATAGTGCAATCATATCGGCAGCATATTGGCGAGGCATTCGTCTTCATTGACGACAATTTGCGCCCCCATCGTGCACACCTTGAGAATGACTTCCTTCACGATACCGATATAGCTCGACTAGAGTGGCTATCATGTTCTACAGACATGAACGCAGTCTAACATGCCTGGGATAGATTGAGAAGGGCTGTTTATAGACGACGTGACCGACCAACCACTCTGAGGGATCTACGCTGAATCGCCATTGAGGAGTGGGACAATCTGGACAAACAGTGCCCTGATGAACTTGTGGATAGTAAGCCACGATGAATACAGGCATGTATCAATGTAAGAGGACGTGCTACTGGGTATTAGAGGTACCGGAGTGTACAGCAATCTGGACCATCACATGATCTCAATGTGTAGTGCTACAACATGCAATATGCGGTTTTCAAGAACAAAAAAAAGGGAGGAAATGATGTTTATTTGGATCTCTATTCCAGTTTTCGCTTCCAAAACTCTCGGAACCGAGGTGATGGAAAACATTTTTTGATTCGTGTACATGTTAAGAATAAAAAATGACGCATCGAGGAAGACCTACCCGAAACAGACGGAAACAGGCAGTTGTGATGTACATGTACAGACTCACAAATCCTTACAATTCCAGAAATAGTGTTGTGCATCTCTGATCCTTATGCGGGCCGCTATGCAGCTTGATATTAGTTGACAGAGTCGTTTGCCACAAAGAGCAGCAAAACGGGACGTAGGATATTGTAGACATGGCAACAATATAATCGGATAAGAAATGGGACATGCTATGAAAAGAAATGGTTCACTCCTTGTTGTCGCGCTGTACGGAGGGCGACTTCAGGTGGTATCTCACCATTGTCAGGGGTGCTCCAGATACGTAGCTACAGGCTAAGGATGTGCCTTGAGACGCCCCAGATGGTGTTGGGAGAGCAACCTGACTGGCGCCCGCCATACAGCCCGACAACCAGTAGTGTTGGCCTGGGGTGCCACTTCTTTTCATATCAGGACCCCTTTGACTGTCATCTGCGGCACCCTCTGAGCACTGTGGCATGCCGAACATATTCTACACCCAATTTTGTTCCCTCTGATGGCAAACCATCCTCAGCCCTCACTGAGCTTGATAATGCCCAAGTATTATATTCCGATACACCACTGCAGGTTTACTGTAACCCTTGGACCTTCACATTGACGACGAAACACAGAAATTCCATCGAGATTGAATACAATACTGCTAGTCTTTGTGCCTGCTCAACGCTACGTTGGCCAGTAAGCTCACCAGATCTCTCTCCAACTGAGAGCGTTTGCAGCAAAGTCACGAGTGCCCTCAAACCAGCTTGGGATTTTGATGATCCAGCTCTCCAGCTAAGTAGAATGTTGCACGACAGATATCTGTCGGAAGTAGATCCAGAAACTCGATCAACCAGTGCCAATGAAGCCGAATAACTGCCTGCATGAGGGCCAGAGGTGGACCAATGCATTGTTGAGTCCCTCAATTTGTCAACCTCTTTCTGTTGAATATGTCATCCAGTTATTTTAAAATTGTAATCATTTGTATGTCGCTACATGTACACAACATCTACTGATTTCCATCCCATCCAACCCATCACGCCTCTCCGGCGTTAGTTGCGTCGGACGGTTGAGTTGCAGCATGCTGTTGGATATGTACGTCCTTGACTCAGTGATACCAAGTTGCTTCAACTGAGTTGAACTATGTAATCAGGAAATGATAATCCACAGTCTTGATGGGCCGCTATCCTGCCGCTTTAGAATTCAGACACCTACTGGCATTCGTTTCTCACCCCTGTACGAGGCATAACATGATGTTCTAAAACTAAATGCACTCAGCTGTGATTTTTGGACGAGAAATCCTCATTGTGTGCTGAATATTGACGGCGTTATTCCCATATGCTTTATGCACTTGTGCTGAAATGGTAGTCATTTGCATTTACAAACATTTCAGTTAAACCCCCATTGCACACCACCTTCATGGTGACGAAGTTTTAATGACTAAATGACTAATAGAGAATGAGACGTTTCATACAAAACTTCACTCGAAAAATGAACGTTTTTAATGACAAATTAAGTACATCATTGGAAAGCATGGATACGTCTTTGAACTTATAAGGGGTGGTGGAAAAATATGTGAAATAGTTTCACTACAACTAGTCCAAAAATGTAAAATGAAAAGATCTAGTAGTAACTTTGAGAATAGAGGTAGGTGTCTGCAGTACCTGAAATGACGAATCTGAGGAGTAGGATGCTGTAGGTCGTCACGAATAAGATGAAGTCAGAGACGACACATAGATCGAAAGTGAACACCCCCAGCAGCCTGCTCTCGGAACGACAAGAGGTCACTTGCAGCACCAGCTGACGCACCTCTAGGTGCATTGTGCCGACCCACGTCCGCCCTCTCAGTAGTAGCTAGGAACACCGGCTCACTGGTTGCCGTGTATGTGAAGATACCAAATGCGTAGGTACCAATAACAATGCCAGAATGCTTAAGCATATCATCAGCATGAACAAAATCCGCCATGCATTTCTCACTTGGTGGAAAGTAGTAATGAGTTTCCATTGTACAGAACAATATATTTGCCATAGGCAGTACAAGAAATTCTCGTGAACAGATGTTACAACTACTGATACTACACACACAGTGGTGTTTACGCTGTAGTTAGTGATCCCACTGTGTATGGCGCGATATTAGAGCCTCTGACTACCCTATTTGATGTAACACTTGGGGCTGAGCATCCATCTCGTTTCATTTGTCCATGATGAATGTAACTCTGCCCGCCTAATATGCTCACTCAGATCAAATTTAGTGATGACAAGCTGTAACCAGCTCTAAACATGCAAATCTCACAATTGCCATTACACTAATACTAAGAGGGTTCAAGGCAAAAAACATTGATAATATGTTACTTATGCCAATATCTACACCTAATATGACAATGAAAAACAACCAATAAATCTCGAGTAATGAGAAAAGCTGAAATCCCACAAATGTTTCTGGTGCAATTGTTATATTTCTTACATTGTTCGCCAAAGACCAGTCAATCGACACTAACGAAGAAACACTTTATAATTAAGTTGTATCGAATCATGGTTATCTATACCAGTGATCGAAATTTTCATTTAAATCCTCAAAGGTATATTTCAACTGTAAACATACTAATATTAAAAAATGTAGGTTTTTATGTAAGTAAAAGTATGAAAATACATTCCAAAGTATTTCGAGGCTTAGAGAACTACTGTAAAAAAAACTTGGATCGAGTAATTATGATTTAGAAAATGAATTGAAAGAAAAAGTTACTCAAATATAACTAGACCACATCTCTTGCAATCATTGATTATTTTAATAATAAAGAAAAGAACAACAAAGAAGTAAGAAAATATACGAAAGGATCTCAAACACTCTGTAACACCAGAAATTTAATGAAAATTTTCTAAAGTTAATAAAGAATAATTATTCGATTTTATTGTAAATGTTGAGCTCAGTATTAATAACAATGATAGTGAACTGAATAAAAAATCTCTAGAGGATCTGTATAAAATCTGTAAAGTGAAAAATTTTAAAAACATATTCTAAATATAATAAACAACAGCTAACCGATCTTATGAAAAGCTTATTGAAAGATCTGAGGGTATATTAATTTTAATAAAATTGCAGCCAAATAGCCATATACAGTTACTTCGCTTAACATTTTAAATTTACATTTTACATTTTTGCATATTCATTTATCGATTTTACTCTTTTACTGCAGAGTTCTATGTGATATCGTTCACAGGCTTCGTTACACAGTTCACATACACATGTTGCGGTTGGGTCGTGATAAGTTTTGTTCTTGCAAATTGGATGATGAAAGCCGTGAATAGAAAATCTAGTTACGACATGTCGCTGTTCGAAGTTTGGTGCTATCCATGAGCGATTCGTCATTGCTTCAGTGCCATAAAACTCCGGCCATATTTTTTCTTGTTTGTCCTCCATGATCTTCAGTTGCTTTCTGGAAGCCCTGGTGTGTGGCTTCATATATCGAAGTCTGATGTCTTCAATTAGGAATGTCTCTCTCGCTAGCGGGTACACTAGTCTAGATCTTGTTGTCTTTGAGAGACCTAGTGCTCTTTTTAGATAGGTCGATTTTACCTTTTCTAGTGTTTCTAGATTTTTTTCTGTCAGGTTGTCCCATATAACCTCCATCCCATAGGCCAGGATTGGCAAGATTTTTGTGTTGAATAATTTCATGGCTGTTTCTAGACTGAGTAGGCGGATGTTTTTGATGTCCTGTATTGCTATTATTGCTTGGACTGCACGTTCTGTTGTATGTTTTGTGAAGCATTTGGCTGTTGGTTGCAATGTCACTCCTAGGTATTTAAAGTCTGATGAGATTTTTATTTTTTGTCCTCTGATACTGATTTCCGCATTCTTGGGTGTTTTGCCTCCTTTTCTGAAAATTACCATTTCTGTCTTTGTTATGTTTATGTGTAGTTTGTGTTCACTGCACCATCTGTCTATTTTCTCAATGGTTCTCTGTAGCTATGTCGTCAGCGTATGCATATACATACACATCTTCTTCATTTTCTCCAATTTGGAGCACTTCTTCAGTGGCAAGAATGTACAACAAAGGGCTCATTGGGTCACCCTGTAAGACTCCATTCGATTGCAGAATGGGGTTCGAAAAAGAGAGGTTGTCTGATATTGTAATTAAGTTGTATTCGAGGATTGATTTGATTATTCTTGCCCATACGCTATCTTCCCCCATTGTGTTTTTCAGTTTTCGGACCATGAGCTCTCTTTCCAATAGGTTAAAGGCTTTGGTAAAGTCTATGAACACTGTGTAGAACATTTGTTTCTTTTGTAGCGCATCATCGATGTTGTTTAGAAGAAGCCTGACTGCTGTAACTGTTGGTCTTCCAGATCTGAAACCCATTTGTCGTTCTGGGAGATACTGTCCACAGAGGCTTGGATTTTTTGTGTTATTATCTTTGATAACATCTTGAATTGAGTATTTTCCAGGGCTATGCCTCTGTACTTGTTTGGGTCCATTGGGTCTCCTCTACCTTTGTAGAGAACTTTTATTGTCGAGTGTCTCCATTGTGTCAGAATTCTTGAAAGTTCCAGGCATTTGTTAAACGGTTTGGTCCATATGTGTTGGAGGGCCTCTTTTGCATCTTTTATATGTTCATTATATATATTATCAGGTCCTGCTGCTTTCTTGTTCTTCAGTGCTTTTATTACTTCTTTCACATCATCTTCATTTAGGGGTTCCCATGTACTGTCTTTTTCCTTAGTTTGATGTTGTTTCTCTTTCTTTGGGGGTGTTTTGAGTCCTCGTTTGTTCAGTATCTTACTGAAGTGGTCTTCCCATTCCTTCAGGTCTATATTTGGTGTATGAGCCATTTTTCTTGGTCTTGCTGCTATGTATGGGTCTTTCTCTGCTTCATCCGCTTCTCTTTTTGCCTTTCTTTCTATGTATTCTTTTTTTCTTCTCTTCTATTAGTTTTTTGTAGATTCTCCTCTCTTCTGCGTACAGTTTGTATGTTTCCTTATCATGCAGCTTTCTTAGTCTGTGGAGGGTTCTTAGAACAGTGTTCCTTTTGCTGTAGCATTCAGCGTCGAACCATCTTTTGGCCGTCCTTGTTTTGAGGATTGTTTGTATCACTGAATTTTTAGGACGTCTTACATTTGGTCTGTTGCTTTTTCAAGGTCTCCTTCCTCTATGAAAGTTTCTATTTCTGTTAATTGTTCTTGCTGGTTTGTTAATTTTTCTATATAAATTTTTCTTTGTGTGATTTGGTGGGTCTTTCTTGCTGGCGGTGACATGACGATATTTATTTTTATCTTCATTGGAATGTGCTTTCGTATAGGAGTAATGGAGTCATGCCATATTGGTTGAATACTGCCTTCTATGTCTCCTCTTGCTAATGCGATATCAATGGTACTCTTCCCATTGTGGCATATGTATGTAGGTATCTGTCTATCGTTAAGTAGGGTGAAACCATCTTCTTCTAGGATTTCAACGACTAGTTTTGTTTTATAGTTTCCTGTGTCTATTCTGCAGTTGAGATCGCCTGCAATAATGGTGGGTTTGCTGTCGCATTATTTGATGAGTGTGACTATTTCGTCAATTATTTCTACAGCATTTGTGTGCGGTTTAAAATAGGCTGCAATTATATTTATGTTTTCCGCTTCTATTAGCATACTATTTTCTTGTTTTATGATTTTTTTGGTAGGTGTAATCCAGGGTTTCGGTAGGATAGATATTCCTCCCATGGGTCGTCCTCTTTCTCCCTTCTTTGCCATTAGGTGATAATTATATAAATCTTTATGTTGCCAGCTGTCTATCAGGAAGGTTTCTGTTAGAATTGCAAGGTCAAAGTTTTGCAGAATGTCTGTTGGTGTTAGGTTAAGAGCACTTTTTACTCCCTCTGTATTCCACAAGACTGCTTTTATTTCTTGCTCTTCTGGTTTTCTTCTTAGTTTAGTTGAGCTCTGCTCCCTTTTCCATTGATCGTCTTGGGAAACGAAATCGACGTACTTTTATGTTTTCTGGCCAAAATTCCGGTTCTTGTGTGATTTGTAGCTTTTCAAACAGAATGCCTACTTTGAAAGCTTTTTTGTCGCCCAGTGTGTGCAGTTCTGCACATTCTAGTTGTCCCAGTATTCCGTTCTTGTTACGGTATTTCACTACTGTAGCAGTTGTGGTGGTTCTCTTTAAGTTACCGATGTATAGCCACGCTGTTGTTTCTGCTGCTTGCATATCTTCGTCTTTTTTGATACCCATTATGGTTTTATAATTACTCTGGTTTCTTCTGTACCAGCTCCTCCCTGCCACAGTACTCCAAGTCGGTTCCTCTAGTTCATTAACCTGATTTCGGGTTTTATTATGTTGCTCATGTGCATTGATTTGGACTTGTAACTGATTATGTTGCTGGAGCAGAGGATTTCTGTATATTGTCGTTCCCTCTGGTTTCACTTTGTTGTTGTATTTAGTTTGTATGTTGTTTCCATCAGTTTTGGTTTTCTCTGCGTCTAGGTGGCTTTCCATTTCTAGAGTTTTCTTTATTTGCTCTTGTATTAATATCCCTAGTTGGTTTTTTAGGAAATCAGTTATCTCCTCCACTTTATGCCTCAGTTCTCCCATTTCCGTCTTATTTCCGTCTTTTTTTCCTTTTTCCAGAAATCTACCCACACCGATGTCTCCATTGAAGTTCTTCTCAGATCCCGTAGGTGTCTCTTCTGTCTGTCTCTGTCTGCTATGTGCTGTTTCCTGCGTTTCGCCAATAGATGTCGCTAGGTGACTAGCAGTCCACTGTCCGCTATGTGCTGTTTCCTGTGTTTCGCCAATAGATGTCGCTACATGCCCACCAGGCCACTGTACGCTATGTGCTGTTTCCTGAGTTTCTCCAATAGATGTCGCTAGTTGTCCACCAGTGCAGCTGTCTTCTCCCGCGCTCGTCTCTTGTTGGATGTTCCTAACCTCTCTTGTAGGATTCCTATTCTCCACCTTATTTGCTTTTCTTTCGTTTTCAAAGATTCTAAACATTTTCTTATTTCACTCACCGCCTCTAGTAAGTTGTTCTTCATTTCCTTCTTCATATATCCTCCTTCTTCTGCCACTTTTCCGATCATCACAAGAGTGTTCTCAATACGATACACTGCACTGTCCGCCATCTTCTCAATCGAGGGTATATTAATAACAACAATAATGGATAAACTGAAGATGAGAATAAAAATCAAGAAATTAAACAAAAAAACCTATGATGAAATTTTTTTTCAAATGACTTAACGACAAACTTGTAGACAAAGTAAACAGCTTGTCAGTCACCAGAGTACCATAGGGAACCTTAGGTAGTAGACCTGTACTCTCTGCTGTACTCCATGTCTTCCAAGCCTAGATGTTTGCATCAGGGAAAGCTTCCAGGCCACTATAACATTATTGAACCAAAAGAAATTTTTAATCGAAACCAAGATGATATAACCAGCAAATTAAAGAATATTTTAATACAGAAAAGATCGATTAAATTTAATATGAAGTTTTGTTGCTGTATCAGAGACAAGATGAAATACAAGAATTTAATTTTCTAATAAGTATTAAAATGTTATTAAAAGCAACTAATTTAGAAGATTATTATCAAAGATCAATGAATAAACTAATAAGCGAAATCGTTGAAATGCAAAGGAAATATTTGGATGTTCTTTATTTTCTATTGTAATTTGGAACTAAGTGCTAATAGACACAATCAAACTCCAGTTCTTTTTATTATACTCCAAATCAAATTAAAGACAAGAAGCTGTAGTTGTTGTTACAAATACCGATAAAAAACGTTTACCTTAATCTAGAAAATCATCTTTACATCCAGCTAATCGTTGTAGGGAAAGAAACAGTAAATATAAAAATTATGGGGCAGAATTAGATGAATTTTTTAAAAATGAAAAAAGTAATTTTTCTGTTCAGTTAAAAGATATTCCAAAATTTGAAAAGAATATTTCCATTAATGTCTACATTTATGATGGAAACTTTGTTGTATAACCACTTTGCTACATAACAAAATGAAACCATTTGACTTTCTTTTTATTCAATAAGAAAATAATTCTCATTATTGTTGGATAAAAAGTTTATCTAGATTAATCAGGTCCTACTCAACGAAATTTGACATTAAATTTATCCTTATGACAGGTGTTTTTAATCACAAGAAAAAAAATAGAAAATTACAAAGATTTTTTAAGGATAATAAAGAAGTAAAAATAAATGTGCCTTTAGAATCTCAAAAAATTAAATTTGAAAGTTTCAGTCATTTATTAGGGTACCTTTTGTAGTTTATGCCGATTCTGAATATCTTTTAAAAGTAGCTACTACATTTCAACCAAATCATAAGAATGCATATATTAATGAAAACATATACGGTTTTGTTTAGTTATTTTGTGAGCTATTCTAATGATGATTATAAACCACCTGTTACATAAGATGGTGAAGAGTCTGTGGAAAAATTCCTAAAAATCTTAGAACAACAATATCGAGGAATTGCAGAAATATGTAAATGAAATCACTAAAGAAGATACAATAATCGTTAAAAATTGTAAACTTGTTTTATTTGTGATGAAACTTTTACTGAAGTGGAAAAAAAGTAAGAGACTAGCGTCATTTAATGGGAATATAGCAAGGAAATGCCCATTGTGATTGTAATTGTAATAATAAAAATGCTTCTTTTACTGCAATTTGTTTCAATAATTTAACCAACCAATGTCTTCATTTGCTTATAAAAGAACTGACATACATTATCAAGATACTGACTTTATTCCAAGCAATGAAAAAATATATTTCTTTTGGCAAAACTGTTAAGGATGGATCTACTTTGAAGGTCTTGGATAGTATTAAATTTATGACCTCAAATGTTGATACATCATGTTCAAATATTACAACACAAACATTTAAAGAAGTGTCATAATATTTCAAAGGTGGACATATGATTAGTAGTGACTAAAAAAGGTATTTAACCTGATGAATATATGTATTCTGAAGAAAAATTCAAAGAAAAAAATTATCTATTAAAGAAAGCGTTTATTCAAGGCCATTTAGTGGGAAACGCAGACACCAGACTCAGATTCATCAGAAGACTCTTAAGGAAATATAAGTCATCACTAAAAGAAGTTTCTTATAAGGCGGTTGTTCACCTGATTCGTGAGTATTTTTCATTAATGTGGGATCCCTATGAGGTAAGACAGATAGAGAAGATCCAACAAGGAGTGGCGCATTTTCTCACAGGAATGGTTAGCTGGAAAGGGAGTGTTATGGAGATGCTAAATAAACTGATCTATCAGGTGTTACTAGAGAGGTGTTCTGCATCATGGCGAGATTTACTATTGAAATTTGGGAACACCACTTTTCAGGGGGAGTTACACAACATATTACTTTCCTTCACATACATCTCGCATATTGACCTTGAGGAGAAAATGTGAGAAATTAGAGCCACGTGCAATGTGGTTGCTGGGATCAGATATTGGTACTGTAAGTACCCTCCGCCACACACCATTAGGTGGCTTGTGGAGTATGATGTAGATGTAAATGTAGACTTAATAAATCTAATATTTCGTATGAAGAATATATTCCTGTGGAACTGGTTTGAAAATAATGTACATTTACTACCCAAATACGATATCGTTTTATTTACTGAAAAAGGTAATTGAGGAGGAAGTATTAAGAGATATGCCAAATCAAATAATAGACATATGCAAAATTTGGATTCAGAGAGAGAGTCACATACCGCATATTTGAATGCAAAGATGGGAACGGTTGGCAATGTCTAAGTTTATACTATTAAAAAATTCGAAACGTTAGATACAGAAAATTTTAATGATGATAAAATTCAGGATTATAAATTACGTAATTTACTGAAGTACTTGCCATTTTCACCCAAAGGGGGAAATAAACTATTAACAATGTTGAATGAGATAGAAAATCATGTTTCAGATTCCAGAAATCTTAACTGGTGTCTAAGTCTTTAATTTAAACAAACAAAAGGTAATAGAACTCATTATTTGAACAAAGAGATTGGTAGAAAAATACGGGGTGTCCACTTAAAATACCCTGATTCCAATGACCCGGGAGGGTCATTCCATCTCAAATCAACTAACAGTCTGAACCTTGATATACCAGATTTGGATGAATTTTTTTCAGGTAATGTACCCACTAACACTAGTTTAAATTTGAAATTTCAAATCTTTCTGAACTTTGGTTTTTGAGTTTCAAGGATTTAAAAATAAAAAAAAACTCAGTTTTAATCAATCCATGAGTGTTTTAAAATGCTGTAGCTCAAAAACTATACAACCTAGAGAGCTCAAACTTGCACCATTTTTTTCGTCTAAAAATTCCCTTCAATTTGATATGTAATATGACTACGTTACCAAAATCTGAAAATTTTAAACTATTCCAAAAAAACATTTTTTGAAATTTCTACAATATGTACCCTCGGATTTTTTTTATAAAAATTGTATGTCTTGTGCAGTCTAACTGACTACATGCATGCAAAATTTCAAGATGGGATGTCAATTGGTTCTTGTATAAAATAATATTTTACTACCGCAATACACACTAGCGATGTGAAAAGCAGATTATTTCTAGGCTATGAATACTAAGGTAGGCCTTTGTAGTTCTAACCAACTTAAATAATTATGTTAGCCTTTTTATGCAACATTACCCTCTTATTGTTTGTTAATTCACTAAATGATAAGTAAATGTGAGAATAAAATACATAAGAAAATAATAACTTAAGAATCTTATGAGTTTCTACGACATTCACATTTTATTATAAAAAAATGAAAGATTTTCACAAAGATTCAAGGCCCTAGTTTTGGCCACTACCCCACTTATGGCCACCTTGATGAAACAGGTGCGATTTTAAGCTCCTTTGAAATACCAGCCAGTCTTACCATAGATTATAATAAGCAATATGAAATGTGCTATTCAACTGTCTATAGAAACATTTCTTTGTTTGGTCTTGTTTGAAGTCACCATTTAATGAAATGATCTGCGATGCACAGATTGAGTTATGCAGTGTTTTTCTTTAAGCAACACACAATCTGTTTTTTTGTATTCTACATTTTGTACAAACCATCAGAATAAACTGACTTTATTGGGAGGTAAGATTAAGTATTATATTTTCATTTCCTGCAAGGTAAACATGATAAATACTAGAAATATGTCATTAATGTGGCCTCGACCATACATTAAAATGTGTATGAAATAATCATAGCAAAAAAAAAATTAAGAGTGCTCTATGTTGTACAGTGTTTTTGTGTTAAGTTGTCCAAGTGATCTAGTATAGAGCGGTGTAGTCTTAGTGTACGCCATGCCATGTATGTGGTAATATATCAAACATAATAAAATACGATTATTTACTATATTTATTTTTCTAGAATGATCCAAATAGTAGAAATGTAGTTATTTAAGTTATTTATATGTAATATATCAAACATCATAAAATACGATTATTTACTATATTTATTTTTCTAGAATGATCCAAATAGTGGAAATGTAGTTATTTAAGTTATATATATATATATATATATATATATATATATATATATATATATATATATATATAATACATAATGTCGCCAGGTGATTACAGGCCGATCAGCATACTACCTGCAATATCTAAAGCCCTAGAATACATCGTCCATGAACAACTGACGGATTACCTCAAAACTCATAACATCCACAACAAATATCAGTCAGGCTTTCGAAAGCACCATAGTACAGCAACTGCATTAATCAAAGTAACTGATGACATTAAACATGCTATGGACAGACGTGAAGCTACCATCCTAACACTGCTTGACTTTAGCAAGGCTTTTGATACAGTTGACTTTGATATATTACTAATTAAAATGAAACAGCTGAATTTCTCAAACAGCGCTATACACTGGTTCGACAGCTACCTCAAACACAGAAGTCAACAAGTCATTTGTGGGTCGGAAAAGTCATCATGGAAAAACGTGCGCTCTGGAGTTCCCCAAGGCTCCGTCCTTGGTCCATTACTCTTCTCACTGTACATTAATGATATTTCTTCAGTGATTCACTCCTGCAACTACCATCTATATGCCGACGACATCCAACTGTACATAAGTGCATGCCCCAAGAACATTGCTGACGCAGTAGCGAGTATGAACGCAGATCTTTGCTCTGTTTCTCGATGGACACAGAACCTAGGTCTGAAACTAAACCCCAAGAAATCCCAGGTCATACTTATATCTCATCCAAAGTTAATCAGTCGGTACTTTCGCGAAACAGTCCCTCAAATACTCCTCAATGGTACCCAACTACCATACCAAAAAACAGTAAAAGACCTTGGAATAATCTTGGATGAACACCTAAACTGGGAAGAACAAACAGTCACAGCTTGCCGGAAATCGCTCTCCTCCCTACATGCAATTCAAAAATTTAGAAAAATATTTCCAACCCATGTTAAACAAAAATTAGTCCAAACACTAGTCTTGCCTAATCTTTACTACTGCGATGTAGTTCAACACGGCACAAATAGTGAAAATTCGAGATGCCTCGAGCTAGTGATGAATGCTTGCGTTAGATACGTATGCAATATACGGTTGTATGATCATATCAGTTCTTCATACTCCCAGCTAGGTTGGATACGCCCACATAAGGCACGCGATCTCCACACGATGTGCTTACTTCAACGATTTCTTAGCCACTGGTGCCCCCAGTACTTATCTTCTCACATTAAACACCTATCATCATTCCACAACCGCAATACTAGATCGGATACATCTAGCATCTTGGCTGTACCTTTACATAACACAAAATCTTTCTCTGTGTCATTCTCCATCTCAGCCATACGACTATGGAACGCGCTCCCCTGTGATCTGCGTCTTATCCAGAACCACTTAACATTCAAGAGGGAACTCAAGACTTACATATTAGGGACGGTATAGCCACCATTGTCGTGCCCCTCTCATCTTTTTCTTTCTCCTCTCCATCATAGCTTCGAATTTTACCATTCTATTTCTCCTCCTCTAACTTATCTACCTTTTCTATATCTCTTTCACCCCATTCTATCGTCTTATGTCTCTGCTTGATGAGAATAACTCACAAGCTGCAAGAATATAACGAGAAAATTCCCAACTAGCAATCGGACTGACATTCATAAAAGAAAAAATATGTTCACTTTCCTATACATAGTCATTACTATTATTATTATTCTTGATTATTATAATTACTTTTTGATTGTTATAATTATCATTGTAGTACTTTTATAATCTCTAATTTTTTCTGTAACATTAATACTGTATAACATGTTATATGTCCTTAATGTTCTGTAGAAACTGAAATTTGTTGAATCTGAGTATGCCTGGTTAGGTGTAAGAGAGGGCCTGAAGGCCCTAATCTTGCCAGGTAAAATAAATGCATAAATAAATAAATAAATAAATAAATAAATAATGTACAATCACTAAGAAATTGGATGTGCTCTCTAGGCTGAGGACTCATTAGTGGCATGAAAATATGTGATGTACCGGGTGATCAAAAAGTCAGTATAAATTTGAATTTTAATAAGCCACGGAATAATGTAGATAGAGAGGTAAAAATTGACACACATGCTCAGAATGACATGGGGTTTTATTGGAACCTGAAAAAAAAAGAAAGTATTGCTAGATGTGTGAAAGATCTGTTGCGCATGTCGTTTGGTGATGATCGTCTGCTCAGCTGCCACTTTCGTCATCTTTGGCCTGCCAGGTCCACAGACCTCAGTCCGTGCGATTATTGGCTTTCTGGTTACCTGAAGTTGCAAGTGTATCATGATCGACTGACATCTCTAGGGATGCTGAAAGACAACATAACTCTGGACATTCCTTACAGTGCTGTTTACAACATTATTCCTCGACTACAGCTATTGTTGAGGAATTATGGTGGACATAGTGAGCTTTTCCTGTAAAGAATATCATCTTTGCTTTGTCTTACTTTGTTATGCTAATTATTGCTATTCTGATCAGATGAAGCGCCATCTGTCAGACATTTTTTGAACGTTTGTATTTTTTTGGTTCTAGTAAAACCCCATGTCATTCCAAGCATGTGTGTCAATTTGTACCCCTCTATCTACATTATTACGTGATTTATTCAGTTTTCAAATTTATACTGACTTTTTGATCACCTGGTATGTAGGAAAAAGATTAATGACAAATACAAAACAGAAGAAGAAGTTTTACCCTGCACTAGCGAAAATGTAAACGAATCTTTTATTGATCCTCAATCTTCCATAGACTATTTGAGCAAATCACTGGAACTCATTGGTGAGTCACCACTAAGGAAGGAAAAGTTTGCTGTGCCTACCTATACAAAGAAAAAAACTTCATAAAATAAAGTCTAGCTTAGAAAAGAATTTACTACCAGAATCGAGCCCTGAAGTTACTACTGAACATTCGAAAGATGAATTGGAGATTATTCAACACTTAAAAGAAAAGTGTGATCAAACAACAAAAAGAACTCAAAACATGATGATTTTATCTATTTTACCTATGAGTTTGAGCTATCAGTTAGTAGAAGAAGAATTTGGAGTGACAAACTACATGGCTCCTGCAGTAAAACTGCTACTAAAAGAACAAGAAATTTTGTCAATCCTATTCCTAAACCTGTCCGCCCCCCGTGGTCTCGAGGTAGCATTCTCGCTTCCCGAGCAGGGATTTTTCCTGCCTCGAGATGACTGGGTGTTGTTGTGTCGTCTCCATCATCATCATTCATCCCCATTACGGTCGGAGGAAGGCAACGGCAAACCACCTCCATTAGGACCTTGCCTAGTAAGGCGGTGCAGGTCTCCCGCATCGTTCCCCTACGCTCTGTAAAGAAGCATGTGACTTCATTTCCATTTCATATTCCTAAACCTGGAAGAACTCTAAATGAGAATATTGTTGACTGTGTAAAAGACTTCTACAATTCTGACGACGCTAGTAGAACGATACCGGGGAAAAAAGATAGTGTGACCATAAGGAATAAACATGGAAAGAACCAGGTTCAAAAGAGGCTAATGTTGCCAAATTTACAACAAATATACCAACTATTTAAGGAAAGGATCCCTGCAAACAAAATTGGATTTTCCAAGTTTTTCGAAGACCAAGGAACTGTATCCTGGCAGGACGATGTGGCACACATACTGTTTGTGTGTGCACCTTACACCAAAGCATTAAACTAATTATGAATGGTGCTAATATGTAAAATTTTGGTTTTGGATGGAGATAAAACTGCTTTGATATTTTATCATTCATGCCTAGTCAAGATGATGTGCAATCCGCCATCGCAACAATGTTCTATGGATATTTGTGAAGAATGACCTGGTGTCTCTATTGAATGCAACGATCTATTGAATGCAAAGTTCACTGACGATTGATTGATGAAGTTACCTACAAAAAGGGGGTAACTGTAGATAGGTGTTTGACGGAAACTATAGTAAAAAGTACTGATGACTTTATGGATGATTTTTTGGACACACTAATGAAGGCGAAAACTCATTCATTTATAATTAGTCAGAAGAAAGAATACTACAGCGAAATCAAGGACAATTTTTCTGAAGGCCATGTAGTAGTCAACTGTGATTTTCCAGAAAACTACTCTTTCGTAGTACAAGATGAAATAAAATCATTCCACTGGACTTCCAGCCAAGGTAAACTGCATCCTTTCATCATACGTTATAAATGGGAGGGAAAACTAAAACATCTGCAGTGTGTCTTCATGTAGGAATGCCTGAAACATAATGCAGTTGCTTTCTATGTATTCCAGAAAAGCTGCTAGAAATCATAAAGCAGACCTTGCCTTTTGCAGTTAAAAAGATTACTTACTTTTCTGATGGCAGCGCTACCCAATGTAAAAATAAGAAAAACTTCCTTAATTTTGTTTGCATAAAACTGATTTTGAAGTTGAGGCAGAGTGGAAGTTCTTTGCAACATCCCATGGCAAAGAGTGCATGCTATGACCTTGACAGAACAGTTAAGTGGCTAGCTGCTAAAGCCAGCTTAAAAAGGCCACATGACCAACTAATCTTAACCACTAAATCACTTTATATATTTGGCATGGAAAACATAAAAAAACATTGACTTTAAATATTGCCCAACAGAGGACCATGAACTGACCAAAGCATACAATAAGACTTCCTCGGTTTAGTGAATCAAAAGCGGCTGTTGGAATACAAAAGTTTCACTCATATAAAACCTGCACAGAGAGTCAAATTACTGTCAAGCCTTACATTTTAGTCTGGATGAGTCTTTTGAATATGTGACAACACTGAACCAAATAACAATGTCACATATGGAAAATATTGCTGCTGGTTTTGTAACAGTAGCATATGATTACTCTTGGTGGCTAGGATGCATTGAAGAAAGATACAATGACATGGACAGAATATATTTTTTACACTTAAAGGGTCCAGCCCAGTCTTTTTACTATCCACAACCAAGAGATATGTTAGATGCCCCAGGAAATACTCTATTACAAACAGTCAACCCAACAACAGCTTGTGGGAAGAACCTCCATTTTAAGTGCTAAATAAATGAAGTTGTCTTCTCTCGTTTTGGAAAAAATCTTAAAAGATCATAAAAGAAGCATGTTTGAATTATGTTACACCTAACCTCACTAAACACTATGTTGTGTAGATACCATGTGAAATAACTTTATAAATACCAATCAATATTAGAAATACAGTTCTATCCATGCAAATATCAACAAGTAAATTTTTTCCCCAAGTGAAATTACTTATATGCCAATTCCTAATATAAGGAACTTGATGTAAATGATTACAAATAACACTGGAAAACAAAGAAAAAGATAATCTCCCCCATTTACAACTAACGATGAAGGTGAGTGGCTTTATTCAAAATTTTAACTTGTAGCGCGTATATTACCAATTAAAATGTGTTCACATCCTTCTGATGCATAGTTAAAAGAATCATGAACATTAAATTAAAACAACGCTATATCATTTAATGAATTAACAAACAATAAGAGGATAATGTTGCATAAAAAGGCTAACATAATAATTTAAGTTTGTTTGAATTACATAGGCCTACCTTAGTATTCATAGCCTAGAAATAGTTTGCTTTTCACCTCACTAGTGTGTATTACGGTAAAATATTATTTTATACAAGAACCCATTGAAATTTTGCATGCATTTAGTCAGTTAGACTGGACAACACATACAAATTTCATAAAAAAATCCAAGGTTACGTATTTTGGAAATTTAAAAAAATGTTTTTTTGAATAGTTTAAAATTTTCAGATTTAGGTAGCATAGTCATATTACATATCAAATTGAAAAAATTGTTTAAAGGAAACCAATGATGCTAGTTTGAGCTCTCTAGGTTGTATAGTTTTTGAGCTACAGCATTTTAAAACAATCATCGATTGTCGAAAAAAAGGTTATTTTGATTTGTAAACCCATGAAACTCAAAAATCAAAGTTCAGAAAGATTTGAAATTTCAAATTTAAACTAGTGTTAGTGGGTACATTATCTGAAAAAAAATCATCCAAATCTGAGAGGTCATTTTTTGAATCATGTAGTACAATTGATTAATTTAACATCAAATGACCCTGGAGAGAAAAACCACAGCAGATACGACAGTGAAAATTGCAGCATTTCAAAACATTTCAAAGAATTCATATTCCAGCGTCAGAAGTTCCAAGTATCGTCGCCAGAGTGTAGTGTGGTCGCATGAAGAGTAAATGGTGACTGCACGAAAGCAAATGCGAGCAGTAGTGTGGTTTGCACAAACAGAATCGCCGATTACGGTGCTTAGAAATTATCGTCATGTGTATGAATGTGATCCACCTGATGCGAAAATAGTTAAGGAATTGTATAGGAAGTTTCAGGCAACAGGAAGTGTTCTGAACCATTCTGACAGTGCACGTTACGGAATATCAGAAGAGACAGTGGAGGACATCAGACATCTTCTTTCGTTTCAAGGAAAAGGAGACTGCCCGGTGTAGGACTGGTGACATTCTTTAAATATTTTGCATTCGATATGTCGATATTATAAAGAAGTTCATTATCGGCTCTGGCTATATCGAAATATCGAAAAAATCGACATACATATACATATATATACATATACATATAAACATTAATTAAGGATAAGAAGCAGTAAAGACTTACATTTTATGTTCATTATATATGTCCAAAGTTTACGTTCAATGTGCACAGTTGACATTCATGTTCCATGTTTATGTGACATTGTTTTTCAATGTTTAAAACGTGCTGAACCTTTTCTCTGTATCTACCATTATAAATATTTCCTGTCATATCTACTGAAATAAAACTGAATTTATCTTCATTCCAACATTAATACACATTTCTCTAAACTTGTAAACTTCTAAGTCTCCACTGACAAACTTGTGGTACATATGATAGAAATATCATTCTATCTGAAAATATTTAAGAAACTTAAATTAACTCTGACTGTGCTATTTCTGAATATGTCTGAGTGAAATAAAAACAATCTATTCCATTATGTGACCCTCTTGTAAAATATTCTCTAAGGATATACTGATTTTCAAGAATGAAATCCTCAAAAATAACAAGTGTATTATCTTCACATTCATGTAATTGAATAATTTCTTCACTATTTTCAATAATAGTAGAGATTCTTTTCTCAATTTTATCTTCAATTTTCTCTCACTTCTCTTAATTTCTTGTATTTTGGTTGATCTAAACTTTTAGCTGGACACTGAATAGGATTCAGTGAATCGTCACAGTATTTATTCTTCACTTTCCTCTCTACAATTCTTATTTTCAGCTACTATTCAGTTTCCATTTATTTATTTTTTAAAAATAATATGTGACTAATATACTTCAACTGTGTGGAAGGTCGTCTGTTGTCAAAAAAAGATTAACCATTCCAACGAGAGAAAATATTACCTTAGTGGTTTTTTTCTAAACATTCTTAGCCTCAAATGTTATGTCAAAAAGTTATACATTACTCTATGATGGTGAAACAATAAAAATTCCTGTTAGTGAGTATACTTTGAAAAACTTGGAAGACTTTATTCATTCAGAAAACCAAATATACATATTAAAGCGTATAAAATCTTAAATAGTGTTGTTATTGTAATTGATGTTAAATTGTACATTAATGAAAAAGATAGTATTACACAAATTTTAGGTTTGAATGGTCAAATTACTGTATACAGTCAAAAACTGATTGTTATTAATTTACTGAAAATACTACCATTTGAATTAATAAATACAAATTTTAATCAGTCTCATACAATGTTTGATAAACATATTCATCATTTTCATCAAGAAATTAATATTATTTCTTCATGTAAACCAATTGCGGAATAAGGATGACCAATAATATATGAACCAAATTATGCAGTTAATATTCCAAACTTTTATACTATTCAACATTTAGTAATTGCTGTAACAGATGAAACTGACGATTTCATTAAATTCAACCGTTCACCTGTTACAGTTATTTTAGTAATAAGCAAATAATTTTTTTTCTTAGTAAGGTATGAACAGATCGTAGACTTACAAGTTTGACTCATTTCCAGTTCATGATAAAACAAAAAATAATTTTAACATTCCAAACAAGGTAACATAGATTACTATTAATATTGAAAATGTATGGATTCATCCTAATCATTCATAACATTTTGTGACTTTAAGTGTTATCAGAACCAATGTAACAGATGATACAATTTGTATCAAAAAATTCACTAAATACTAATTGATAATTATTTGGCAAAAGTGTTCGACATTATCACAATAAAAAAGAAACAATTTCCTTCTAGAATGCAACATTTGTTTATTTTGTCCTCAGTTCTTATTATGTTAACATAGAATCTTGCCAGTGGGTTAATCATGGATGGACATATTCTTAACAATGGTAAAGGAAAAGTAAGAAAATGAAGTACCTTATCCCCCCATGAACCATGGACCTTGCCGCTGGTGGGGAGGCTTGCGTGCCTCAGCGATACAGCGTGCCGCACTGTAGGTGCAACCACAACGGAGGGGTATCTGTTGAGAGGCCAGACAAACATGTGGTTCCTGAAGAGGGGCAGCAGCCTTTTCAGTAGTTGCAGGGGCAACAGTCTGGATGATTGACTGATCTGGCCTTGTAACACTAACCAAAACGGCCTTGCTGTGCTGGTACTGCGAACGGCTGAAAGCAAGGGGAAACTACAGCCGTAATTTTTCCCAAGGACATGCAGCTCTACTGTATGATTAAATGATGATGGCGTCCTCTTGGGTAAAATATTCCGGAGGTAAAATAGTCCCCCATTCGGATCTCCAGGCGGGGACTACTCAGGAGGACGTCGTTATCAGGAGAAAGAAAACTGGCGTTCTACAGATCGGAGCGTGGAATGTCAGATCCCTTAATCGGGCAGGTAGGTTAGAAAATTTAAAAAGGGAAATGGATAGGTTAAAGTTAGATATAGTGGGAATTAGTGAAGTTCGGTGGCAGGAGGAACAAGACTTTTGGTCAGGTGATTACAGGGTTATAAATACAAAATCAAATAGGGGTAATGCAGGAGTAGGTTTAATAATGAATAAAAAACTAGGAGTGCGGGTTAGCTACTACAAACAGTATAGTGAACGCATTATTGTGGCCAAGATAGACACAAAGCCCATGCTTACTACAGTAGTACAAGTTTATATGCCAACTACCTCTGCAGATGATGAAGAAATAGATGAAATGTATGACGAGATAAAGGAAATTATTCAGGTAGTGAAAGGAGACGAAAATTTAATAGTCATGGGTGACTGGAATTCGTCAGTAGGAAAAGGGAGAGAAGGAAACATAGTAGGTGAATATGGATTGGGGGGAAGGAATGAAAGAGGAAGCCGCCTTGTAGAATTTTGCACAGAGCATAACTTAATCATAGCCAACACTTGGTTCAAGAATCATAAAAGAAGGTTGTATACCTGGAAGAATCCTGGAGATACTAGTAGGTATCAGATAGATTATATAATGGTAAGACAGAGATTTAGGAACCAGGTTTTAAATTGTAAGACATTTCCTGGGGCAGATGTGGATTCTGACCACAATCTATTGGTTATGAACTGCAGATTGAAACTGAAGAAACTGCAAAAAGGTGGGAATTAAAGGAGATGGGACCTGGATAAACTGAAAGAACCAGAGGTTGTAGAAAGTTTCAGGGAGAGCATAAGGGAACAATTGACAGGAATGGGGGAAAGAAATACAGTAGAAGAAGAATGGGTAGCTTTGAGATATGAAGTAGTGAAGGCAGCAGAGGATCAAGTAGGTAAAAAGACGAGGGCTAATAGAAATCCTTGGGTAACAGAAGAAATATTGAATTTAATTGATGAAAGGAGAAAATACAAAAATGCAGTAAATGAAGCAGGCAAAAAGGAATACAGACGTCTCAAAAATGATATCGACAGGAAGTGCAAAATGGCTAGGCAGGGATGGCTAGAGGACAAATGTAAGGATGTAGAGGCTTGTCTCACTAGGGGTAAGATAGATACTGCCTACAGGAAAATTAAAGAGACCTTTGGAGAGAAGAGAACCACTTGTATGAATATCAAGAGCTCAGATGACAACCCAGTTCTAAGCAAAGAAGGGAAGGCAGAAAGGTGGAAGGAGTATATAGAGGGTTTATACAAGGGCGATGTACTTGAGGACAATATTATGGAAATGGAAGAGGATGTAGATGAAGACGAAATGGGAGATAAGATACTGCGTGAAGAGTTTGACAGAGCACTGAAAGACCTGAGTCGAAACAAGGCCCCGGGAGTAGACAACATTCCATTTGAACTACTGATGGCCTCGGGAGAGCCAGTCATGACAAAACTCTACCATCTGGTGAGCACGATGTATGAGACAGGCGAAATACCCTCAGACTTCAAGAAGAATATAATAATTCCAATCCCAAAGAAAGCAGGTGCTGACAGATGTGAAAATTACCGAACTATCAGTTTAATAAGTCACAGCTGCAAAATACTAACGTGAATTCTTTACAGACGAATGGAAAAACTGGTAGAAGCCGACCTCGGGGAAGATCAGTTTGGATTCCGTAGAAATGTTGGAACTCGTGAGGCAATACTGACCTTACGACTTATCTTAGAAGAAAGATTAAGAAAAGGCAAACCTACGTTTCTAGCATTTGTAGACTTAGAGAAAGCTTTTGACAATGTTAACTGGAATACTCTCTTTCAAATTCTGAAGGTGGCAGGGGTAAAATACAGGGAGCGAAAGGCTATTTACAGTTTGTACAGAAACCAGATGGCAGTTATAAGAGTCGAGGGGCATGAAAGGGAAGCAGTGGTTGGGAAAGGAGTAAGACAGTGTTGTAGCCTCTCCCCGATGTTATTCAATCTGTATATTGAGCAAGCAGTAAAGGAAACAAAAGAAAAATTCGGAGTAGGTATAAAAATTCATGGAGAAGAAGTAAAAAATTTGAGGTTCGCCGATGACGTTGTAATTCTGTCAGAGACAGCAAAGGACTTGGAAGAGCAGTTGAACGGAATGGACAGTGTCTTGAAAGGAGGATATAAGATGAACATCAACAAAAGCAAAACGAGGATAATGGAATGTAGTCAAATTAAGTCGGGTGATGCTGAGGGAATTAGATTAGGAAATAAGACACTTAAAGTAGTAAAGGAATTTTGCTATTTGGGGAGCAAAATAACTGATGATGGTCGAAGTAGAGAGGATATAAAATGTAGATTGGCAATGGCAAGGAAAGCGTTTCTGAAGAAGAGAAATTTGTTAACATCGAGTATAGATTTAAGTGTCAGGAAGTCGTTTCTGAAAGTATTTGTATGGAGTGTAGCCATGTATGGTAGTGAAACATGGACGATAAATAGTTTGGACAAGAAGAGAAGAGAAGCTTTCGAATTGTGGTGCTACAGAAGAATGCTGAAGATAAGGTGGGTAGATCACGTAACTAATGAGGAGGTATTGAATAGGATTGGGGAGAAGAGAAGTTTGTGGCACAACTTGACTAGAAGAAGGGATCGGTTGGTAGGACATGTTTTGAGGCATCAAGGGATCACAAATTTAACATTGGAGGGCAGTGTGGAGGGTAAAAATCGTAGAGGGAGACCAAGAGATGAATACACTAAGCAGATTCAGAAGGATGTAGGTTGCAGTAGATACTGGGAGATGAAGAAGCTTGCACAGGATAGAGTAGCATGGAGAGCTGCATCAAACCAGTCTCAGGACTGAAGACCACAACAACAACAACATCCATTAAAAATATTCAGCAGGTTTTTTAAGGATATAAAGAAATAATTGGGATGGTGATTTAACAGTAATTTTCGCTTTAAGTTCAAATACCCGTGTTTCTGTTCTTAGATGGGCTGATTGTAATGAAGCTGGAGTTGAAGATGCAACTACACCTCCTAAGGAAGGAAAAATAGTTGTGGAATCGACAGAAATCCGTATTATAATCGCACATGAATTAGAACAAGAAAGACTAAAAAATCGCAGGAGTAAAATTTATTTCCTTGAAACATAAACCACTCAAATCGCTAGATCAAGTGGAAAAGATATTTTGAACCAGATATCACAAATTACTGTAATTCTGCGAAATTTCATATGTCCTAATTTATTTTTGCTGTTTTCTGAATGAAACGAAATTATAATAATTTAATTGACTCTTCTGTAGTCGATCATGTTAAACTACAAAATACTTATCTAAAGGACACACAAAATGAATTTTTTTCTCAAGAGTTACGGAGTCTTGATCGACCAAATAACTATTTAACAGCTTACGAAACTATTTGCGATTTTGAAAGAATAACACAACTGAATACCGATGTACATGCGGGACCATTCAATTTCACTGAAAATGATCTTATCTATGTAATAAATATGACTAGACAATTGAGCATTTGGACTGAAGAAAAAGGAACAATAAAATTCTGCACCACTTTTAATAGAAATATTCTGAACGATGCACTTGGATATGTAATTATGAATAGTAAAAAGGATTTATCTTACAGCTCACAACACTGAATATTATCAGAAAATTTTGAAGCTAGAAAATTTAGTATCGTACTAATGAAATGATTTCTGATTTTATTCATTATATCTTTTCTGGATGGTTGTTTTTATACAGATTACTCTAGCATATTGGATTTTTGAAATCGATTAATATTTTTTTTTTTAATAAACTAAAATCGATCTTTTAAACTGCTTCTGGATTCCCACAGGTGAAAGCTGTTGCGTAACTCCTCTCTGTATGAAGCCTTGAGACTGATAGAATACCGTATCTGTTGGCATCGAGTTTTAACTCAGACTGAGGATCTCGCTCTTTGCAATCAAACCCACATTTCTGCTGGCTGCGCCTCTTATCTTTCTCTCACATACCTCCATCTAACTCGCTTGTTGTTTGTATATGGAACAACACATGGTTCTGGTGTAAGCTCAATTCATATTAATTTTAGGACATACTTCATTTCAAAAGCATATTATTCTATACTGACATTAATTTTGATATTCTCATTGACATTTACATTTTGTTTAGAATTCGTCTCATCAAATAAATTTAATATTGTGATAAAAATTATTTATTTTATATGTAAACTACGCAGATGAAAATAAGTAAATTAGAACCAACTTGGTCTCTTGAATACCAGCTATAATTACAAACTGTCAATCTGTGTTCTCTGTTAGCCTGTGGATGAGTACTTTGACAAAAGGACTGTGGAAGTACATATGATGGAGTCATATGTCACCAAATGTGGAGGGAGCTGGGAATTGGACAAAACATTTCCTATGTTCACCTGTGCACTTGACACCAACCCCAAAAATGAAGTGGTTGAGTTAATTCTATGCTTGGTCTTCGTGAAGTGTCATGTACACAGGGACTAAGTTCTGAAACTCGGAAACCAGTGGAAAATGTTTTCATAGGAAACGTTTTGCACTTTTAACTGGATAAGTTTATTTCCTTTTTTAGGAAATAGTTTCGAAGATAAGGTTTAACTTACAATTAACAACACAGAAACTTAAAGAAAATTTTGGAGCTTGAAACTTTAGTATTTTCAAAAATTAAAACGTTTATGAAACATTTTAATTTTTGAAAATCTAAATTTTTTCGATGTAAATAAAGCAGAAAACATGGACTTGTACCATCACATTGACAATCAATTTAGTGGACACAGTAGTTACATTATTGGTTATGCTAAAGTGAATACTAAATTCACAGATTTGAAAAAATAAATATTCCTTATTTCAAAAAAAAATTTCTGTAATTAGCTTTGGTCTAACGCTTTTATTAGTTTCAGATGATAAACTTAAAATTACTCTTCCAGATCGTTATAATGAACAGTTTTCATGAAACGAAGGAAAAACAGAGGAAATTGTTGTTTGGAGTTTTATAAATCTAGCTAAAAAGCAAAATAAAGGTAAATTGCTTCAAGTTAATGAATTAGAATGAATTTTAGATTTTCTCTATATCTTTTAAGTTTTAACTGAATAAATTTAGTTCATTGAATATTAAATCTCAACAGAGTAATTTTATTAGGCTTTTACATTTTTTAATTAAATGAAGATTTCATCATAGCACTGGAAAAATTTTTAAAATGGGGATACAGTAACATTAAAATCATGGTTTTAAAAAAGGAAATTTTAAAAATGTGCTCGCTGCACATGAAATGACATACATATACAAATTATGTGATCTTGTCTCTGGGTCATATTCAAATGCTCAAATTTTGCCCTTGGTAATAAAATAGTTCATAAAATCAGGCTCAATCAGAATACATTTGGATAGTTCATTCATGATCATCGCAGCAGTGACCAGTGGCTTGTCCACCAAATCTTTGCAGACAAGCTTGGAGCAACACTTTGAATGGTGAATTGTTCATAATGAACAAAGTACCTATTAATGGTTCAAAGCTTCTCTAGTGAACCTAATGCGTATTCAGCAATTAGGCATGAACCTATCATGCACATGATTCTAGCTTTCATCATTGTGGCTGGTTCATGGCCGTCCAGAGGGAGAATTGTTCGTCAGCTCTTCCTGGTCATCCTCAAATATTTCTAGTCACCTTGGCACTTGCGAAAGCTAACAGAGAAGAGTCCTCATAGTCTTGATGACTTAGCATAGACACTTGTAGCTTGAAGTCAACTAACCATACTGGCCTCTGATTCACTCTTCGACTTTGTCTGACTGCCTTTCAATAACTTTGCATACCCCCAACCTCCCAGGCCTCAGGAGAGGCCTTTGCTGGGCCTGTGTAGTCGCACATTCAATTCGTTAAATTTTGGTGTGAAAAGGTTAAATATGTTGAATGAATTTGTATTCTATAGATCTATTCCTTCCAGATGTTTTAATGTAGACACGGATTAGTGTGTTATCACTATTTCCAAAAGCTGGCTAGGCAATATGAAGTAGTAAGGAAACTGGCAAATGGATCCGTTTCCTACGGTACTTAAAACTGGTATTCTCGTTTATGTTTGAAAGCTAAATATATCCATTTCGACCTTTTACATGTGTACCATTATCATCTGAAACACTAGTAGTGTGATAGGAAGTACACTTGTTGCATACATGCTGTAAACATTTACCATCATCATGCATCTTACAAATTACCCATATAAAATAAAAGCAAAAGAAAGGGAAGCTCACAATTTTGCCATGAGACTCATGCGACAGACGACAGACCGCCGTGTCATCCTCATTCATTCATCAATTCAGATTCATGAATGTACAGGAGCATTGGGTCAGTGCAACACACCATTAGCTGCCATCAAAGGTTTGTCCTTAGAGCCCTACCCCTTAATGAGGTAGCTCCTCAGCTGGTATTTCGTAGGCGAATGCACCCTGAGTGGTCCAGTCGTACAAAGAAGGAAGAACCCTTGGTGGTACTAGGAATTGAACCAAAGACCCCAATATGAGGATCTGTCACGTTGACCACTTGGCTATGGAGGGAGAATTCGTATCACTCACGTAAAAAAGAAAGTTAAGTGAATACACAAACTGGATAAGAAAAATATCTTCCGCTGTACCACTCTACAATACACTGATTAGCCCAGATTTCTTTGATGTAGCTCTACATCATTTAAACTAGTTGGAGAATCGGAAATGTGTGTAAGTAGTGATTTTAAAACCACTTTCGTTTCATAAATCTTCATGATACAGAGATAGAGCTGCTACCATACGTGGAGTCCCATATTGTACCCATTTCAGCATGTGTCTAGCAGTCTGCCCGCAAACACTCCATGTAATTTAGTACGTGATTTCTTCTGCACAGTTGTAACTGCACTACACTTCAACATCAGACCTGCTGGCCAAGGGAAAATATAATTTAATGGCTTGCTCTTGCCACATGTACTTGGAGGTACTTAAAACATAAATACATACCACTCCTAACAGCTATCATTATTAGTCTGCAGGTGAAGTGAATACTGATGTTCTGTTGTTCACAATACTGTCCTCAGTCACCAATCATAAATGTTGGTGCGAGTGCAGGCTTTCTCGGTGAATTTCAAATATGAAGTCTTCACGGGTTGTCAACCGAGTAGCATCGTCGTCTCGTAGAAACGTTTCGATGGAATGAGTCTCCTTTATCTTCAGGCTAAGTGTCGGGATGTCGTCGGTCGCGGGCTTATATCTCTGCTGGAGCGATCTCCGCTGCCCGCGGCCGGCCAATCACGCGCCCACGGAATCGTCCGATGCGCCTGGATCGACCGGAGGTTGGGGGGAAGCGTGCGCGGGGTTCGAGTCCCAGCGTCCCTCTCTGTCTGCTCCGTCCGCGGCCCTTGGTGGAACGGAATGTTCTTCTCTGATTTTCCTGATTGCATGCTCTAAGGCTGGGCTGAGATGGTAGCCACTGTCGCGAATGATTAGGTTGTTGTGTAATCGTATTTCTGTGGACTCTCTGATTTCTGAGTCCCTAAATCCGTTTGTACTGCATATTTTATGTGTGTCCTCGAAATCGAAGGTGTGCTTCTCAAAATACTATGTTCCGCCACAGCAGATTTCTTGGTCTGCCCAAGCGTACATGCCTAATGACAACGATGCTACTCTGCTGACGACCTGTGAAGACTTCATATATAAATAATTTTGGTCTTGTACCCATAACACCCTGTACGTAGCTCAGTGTTCCATGAAAGGTGAGACACATTTGTCCTTGGTTTCAAACAAATTACTCATTCTTGTTAATCTTTCAGCTCGTAATCTTTAATTTATAATCACATATACATTTCACTTATGATGTATGTATACAGTGAAAGCAGTCTTTCCCGTTTCAAACATGAAAATATATCTTTCAGTGGGTAAGACAGTATGTATCTGATACTTGTGACACAACCAACGTTTCAACGGAAATTACGGCCGGCCTCTGTTAATTGGCTTAGTGTTTCCTAAGTTGCGAACCTACAGTTCACGGCTTTCAAGGAGAAGACTACCCAATGGGGTAGCTAGCGTGTGGTGAACATTATCATGCTTCTGTGTATGTATAAATAGTACTATAAATTTTTAATATTACACTCACATTCACTCCAGAATTTTTAACATTTATTTCCATTACACTTACCATCCATTATAACATTTTGTCTTCTAAAAGATGCACTTATATACCATGTGACAGCAAAAATAACTCTTCACTCTTAAGAAGAGACACACAGTTACACTGCATGATACTAATGCAATCGGGAGAATTCCATAAAAGTGGACTATAGCTGAACACTCAGGAAAAAGTTGTCGTTCTTTGGAACGATAATCTGATCTAAAAATGAAAGTTTTCATCGATCCTTCAACATAAGGCAGGCATTTCTCCATGTTCGCTTTCTTATGACGTGTTCTACAACCTGTTAGAGTGAAAAGTAAACTTTTCACCATGATTTGGTTCATTTCAGTGATTAATTTACACAAAGGGATATTGAAACAATGTAATTAGTTGTGCGATATGCGAAACTTCCACTCATTAAAACGTTTTGTTCCATCGTAAAACACAATGTCCCATCATCTCTTTGTCCAGAGCTTTGAACCCACAAAGACATAACCAACTCACTCCTACCTACTTTTGAAAAATAGCGATAATCTCGTATATGGACTGACTCAAGGAGCCATGTGTCTCATGGTATGAAAAACTCCATCCCCCCATCACTGTGTGTAATAATGAAAGAACCTACTTTTCAGCTGCCAGCAATCATGCCAACAAAAACACTGAGCTTTTATGAATATGGCATTAGTCATTTGATGTTACTGTAATCACCTCAGTACGATAGACTGATCGTTATTAATCCAATTTGAAAGGAAGTTTGTTCTAATGTGTGGCTCCATCGACATCTAGTGAGAATAGTTATGTCCTGCATCTATTCACCTTTTCAATTTCTTGTGATGTGTAAGTCCAGGATGTAATAAAAATTGATATCACAAACTTTGAGCCCTTAATTACAATAGGTGAGGAATATGAATGCAGATATGATGTTCAGATTTCTACATTTCCAAGGTACCCTTACAACTAATCCCTGAATTCAAACAAAGTGATTTTAATTTCGTTTTATGGTTTTATTATTAACTCCAGTTCTTGGCAGTGTTTAGTTTTTACTATGTTTGTGCACTGTGCTCTGTTGTCTAGTGATATTTTATTTAATTAGTATTAATAACAGTAACAACTAAAACCGATAGTACCACATGCATGTGTTGAACTCGGATCGGACATTTGGCTAAGTTCTGCTTCAGAGTAAGTCGAAATAAAGTGATAAAGACTTATAGTTGTAGAATTTCACAATAACCGAATTACTTAAACTTTTAGGCCATTATTCATACACCAAGCGCTGATATTATTTGTGATCCTGAAATGTAGGATAATTGTACCTCTGTCATTATAAATCATTATAAGAGATACAACTGTTTGGTGAGTTAATAATGAATAATTTCGTTGTTCCATGCAACATAATTTCCAGTGATGTATTTTGATAATTTTGCTCTCTAGATATTGCATACATTCACTATTGTTGAACGATTATATGAGTTTATAAGAGTGAAGTAATGTACGTTGGAAAAAAATAACTGTTATGGGACACCTAGACGAAACAGATATGTATATAAGAAGTGATAAAAAAAATCCGCTTGAGAGCGTTGGATCAGCGTATATGCACCATAGCGCTTATGATGCAGATATATAAGTACTGACATGTAGGCAGCTATTAGTTTGACCTCCCAATGGAAACTTTTTGATGTTACCGTATGGTATGTCCCATACCTGCCAATGGAAACTTCATGGAAATGGGCAAATGTGCTATTATATTACGACATTTCTATTTTTTTATATAAAAGCATGAAAGTTCTATAACTGCCTGTCAGGACGAGAAGTCCATCATATCATTTAATGTTTGTGTGGACTTTGATGGTATTAGCTATGTGATATATATATTTCCCTCCTCTTGCTTTCAGTATTCATCGAGTATTGGCGAAAACATAACAATGTTTATACCAGAAATAAGAGATACACGTTTGTACTCAGTCTATCGTTTCCCACATTGAGTGGTGGGATACAAACTCAAATGAATATTAAATGAGACGACAGCTACACATTATAAAAATAACCTGTATTAATTGTCATTATATTATTCCTAAGTTAATTGTGTTTCCTAACAAATTGAAAAATCTGTGCAATGCAATATGATGTTGTGCCTAAAACTAAAAGTATGCAATACCATTCTTCGTTTATAGTCAAAACTAAAAGTAAAGTGTTACATTACAACAATATATGTTTTCCCTATGTGTTTTCCTTATGACATTACAAGGGTTCTGACCTTCAAGACTACCGGTTACTATCATGGGGATTTGTCAGTGCGCCCAAATTAATACGTAAAAAATGTAGCAGTTCATAAATTAGTCAGATCTGGAGATACTGTGTATGGTATGGAGTTGTATATTAATAAGTAATATGACAAATAATCTTTTTCAATTGAGTAAGATTAAGCTGCGGACAGTGTCAGTTATTCCATGAAAGAACTATGTTCCAAAAATAAAGACCATAAAACAGTCACCAGAAAATTATTAAGTGAATCTCAAGGCCAGATTTGTTGATGATTTTTTTCGAGTTGGAGTATCTTCATTAAAGATAACAACTTCTCTGTCACGATTATGTGTACAACATAGTTTCTTATTTCTTACGCTAGACCAGATATAATTGAATTCTGCGGCAACAGCATCTATGGATTCACAGACTACTGAAAAAGCCTCTTTCTGGAGAGTAAACGTATGTACAGTCCACTCCATGTAAACACTGCCTACACCATTATGGAGCTATCACCAGATGCAGAGTGCCTTGTTGACCACATGGGTCCATGACTTCGTGGGATCTGCGCTGCATTTGAAGCCTACCATCAGCGGTCTCTAACTCATCTCCCAATGCCACACTTTTCCAGACATCTGGTGTCCCACCGATGAGGTCACGAGCCCAGGAAAGGCGCTGCAGGCGATGTCATGCTGTTGGCAAAAGCGCCCGTCGTTTGCTGCCATGCCTAATTAACACCAAATTTCGCAGCACTTTCCTAACGGATACGTTCATCGAACCTAGTACATTGATTTATGCGGCTATTTCACGTAGTGTTGCTTGTCTGTTAGGTCTGACAACTCTACATAACCGTTGCTGTTCTCGGTCGTTAAATGGAGACTATCGATCATTTCGTTGGTTTGGTAAGAGTAATGGCTGTTATTTAGTATTATTGGCACTCTACTGTCAATGTGAATATCGGAATATCGAATTCCGCAACGATTTCCGAAATGGAATATTTCATGCTTGTAGCTACGACTAGCATTCCGCATTCAAAGTTTGTTAAATACCGTCTTGCGGCCATAATCACGACCGAAACCTTTTCTAACTAATCACCTGAGTACAATTGGCAGCTCCGCCATTGTACTGTCCTTTTATACTACGTGTACGCGATACTAACACAAAATGTATATGTGTATATCACTGTCCCCAGACTATCGTCACTCCAGCTTACATCTGAATATACATTGTAATACATTATCAGCAGCCACTACGAACAAAAGCGCTCCGATTAAATCACAGCTCGCCACAGTGACGCTAAAGTGTTTGCCTCACGCGGAAAGGACAGCGTCGTTTGATGACTGACTAAGAGTGGGTGGCCGCAGACGATTCACAAGCACCTGAGACCATTGAATGAAGGCTTACTGCCATTCATGTTACAACCAACTTCCCTTGTTGTTGGCCTACAGCCTTCTTGACAACTCAGGAGCGCAGATAGGCCCTCAAACGAATTCTCAACAGTTATCACAAGAAATTCAGACATAGTGGCCTTAGGGAATCTGCAGCCACGGTGGGAAGTCCCACAACATGGAACAGTATGAGAGCAATAAGGGAGTTGCGACATTACACTCCAGTCACTACAAGACCTGAAACTCCGGGCCCCTGTACGAAGACTGGTGACTTTGCGTGAGATTGCAACTTAGACCTCTAATGACGAAATCGGTAAGACATAATGGGAAAAAACAATAAAACGACCGAGCAGGGGCTATGGAGGGACTGATAATCAATCATTATTAATGACAGAAGTCATCAAGCCTTCAATGGGTGTTAGCTGGAGGCCATGGAGTATCAGTCAATCAGTGAGTAATCATTTGAAGAGCAGTGAAAACTGAAAGGCCACTTTTTTGTTCTGTGGACTGATCAGGTGCCATGCTAACCGGTTTACATGCTCTATCCAAAAAGAATTCTAATTTTGCCTTCTGGTGACATGTCAGTCTATTGCTGATGCAGTTGTCAGGGTTATAGTCGGGCCCCTGCACTAATTCCGAGGTCACCTAATTTTGCACCCCATGAAGGGTGGTCTATTTCGTGTCTGGTATTTGAATCGTTAACCATCTAACTGCCTTTTGCTTGAGTCACGTGAGCCTGCAAATATTCTGTTGACGCCGCTCCTGAGACGCATATCAGTACAGACAAAAGACGCCATTCCGTGGATAACAAGAGTGTGTCAGCTGGCAGATGGCTGCTGTGTGGAAAGATAAGAGGAGTAATTAACTGAGCTGTCGAGAGCGTCACCTCAGGAACGCAGGACACGAAGAGTTCTGGCTATCATCTAGTTGCCACACGACGTCAAAGCAGATTGACAAGTTGTGCCAGCATCGCATGTTTCCCACACCCACTTCTTGCACTAAGACAAGTGGTGAACTGGTGTGGTTAATTCCTCTCGATCTATGTGTTTTACTATCGCGGTGCTTCTATGACCAGTCAGATCTGCCCTGAGCTTACATTTGTATTGTTGATTTTCGGATGACAGAAATAAAATCAGTTTATCACATTTGATTTAATTTCGTACGTATCTGTTGTGTGCAGGGGCGACCTTATTTATTCATCAGTTTGCACTAATATCACATTTTTGGAGCCCAACATGGAGCGACATCATCTGCATTTCATTCTTCATTCACTTTATGTCACTAAATTCTTAATGCCAAGTTTGGGGCCATGGCTTATCAGTTCCCGGACTGAACAACGTATAGATCTACGTAAAAAACTGCTTCTACATGACTTGTCTGCAATTCGAAGTTATGTGTTTGACAGAGGCTTCATAGAACTACTGTCATACTACTTCTCTACCTTTTGACTCTCGAATAACACGGGTGGAAAATGAAACACAAATCTTTTCATGGGACTTCCGATTTCTCTTATTTTATTACGAAGATCATTCTTTACTATGTATGTGGGAGTCAATTAAATGTTTCGATAACAATGGGAAAGAGATGCTGATAGAAAGTCAGGGAAAAGATTTCGCGACAATGCGAAATGATCTGAACCTGTTTTAGCATTTTCGAAGTGTTCCATATGTCCCATACGGTAAAGAGCTCATACCACACAATAATACTCTAGAAGCACACAAATAAGGGTAGTGCGGGCAGTCTCTTTGATAGATTTATAGCACCTTCTAAATATTATGCGAATAAAACGAAATCCATGGTTCTCTGTCTCCACAGCATTTTCGATGTGAGGGTCCCAGTTTAAGTTGTTCATAATTGTAAATCCAATGCTTTTAGGGTAATGCACAACGTTTAAATTTGTGTAATTAATCTTGTAACCCAAATTTAATGGTATACCTCAGAATTTTTATCCCTTAAGGTCATTTACCACTTTTCACACAATGCAGATTGCTAATGTATTATACAATTCATTCCGATATTCTGACGACTTCACGAGAATCTAAATGATACCACCATCAGACGGCCACTGTGGCCGAGCGGTTCCAAGCCCTTCAGTCCGGAACCGCGCGGCCGCTGTGGTCGCAGGTTCGAATCCTGCGTCGGGCATGGATGTGTGTGATGTCCTTGGGTTAGTTTTAAGTAGTTCTAAGTCTAGGGGACTGATGACCTCAGATGTTAAGTCCCATAGCGCTTAGAGCCATTTGAACCATTTGATACCACCATCTGCAAACGATCTAAAACTGCTGCTAAAATTATGTTCTAAATCTTTTATGTAAATTAGGAGCAGTAGAGAGCTTACAACACTTTCATGTCACTCCAGTTTCACGAAATGACTTTGTGTCAGTTACTTAAAACTGAGACCATTGTGACAGGACATCAAGAATCCACACAGCTCGTGACGATACTCCAAAGGCATACAGTTTGAGTGGAAGCCGCTTGAGTTTTGTGTAAAGAGCCTTCAGGATATGTAAAATTATGAAATCAACTTGAGATCTTCTGTCGATAGCACTCATTATTTAGTACGAATTGTGTTTCAAAAAGAACCATACTTTCTGAATCCGTGGTGTCACATGCCAAGAAATTGTTTTAAGATATTTCATTAATAAATGTTCCAAAACCGTACCGAAAAGCGATGTCGATGATTTGGAGCTCTTTCTCTTTCATTATGTGACCCAAACCACTTCCAAGTTATTAGGTACAGTTCCTTCGCGTAACCAGCGGTTGTATATGATTAATAAAATGGAGCTACTTCCTCAGCATACTCCGAATAAATAGCAGTTGATATACAGTTTTGATAAGAAGTCTTGCCTTTATTAAATGTTGAGGTAGCTTATCGAGGGTACCAAATTACTCATGCTGTTAGCTACTTCCGATTCGAACACAGGTGTGTTTACTGCATCCTATTTTGTAAACGAATGACGGAAAACCGTGGTTAGCAATTCTACTTTAGTAACACTATCGTCGGCAACTTTGTCATTGCCTTACAAACTTAAGATGTTGATTTAGTCTTGGTCTGGTATAAATTACATACAACCAGTATGTAGATATTCTGCCAGATTTCTAGACAGTGTTTCGTTGCTGAAACGGTACTATGTCTAGAGCTTGGAACACAAGATGGCGCAGAAGGAACTTGTCGGATTATTTCAACTACTTGAAGAGGCTGCACAAAAAATATTCAGCAATAATAGTAGTATGTAAGTAGTATCGAGAATAATATCAGGTGGCGAATGTGTTTTCTTGCCTGTCTGGGCGCACCATTTCAAACTATCACAAATCAAAAACATTTAAGCAAACATGTACGTTGACATTACTTTTGACTGTTTCTAGATGTATAATAAATCGCTCTTAAATTTAAACTTCTTACAATTTTATATCACAACATTATGGCAAATGACATAGAAGCTTTTAATGGCCTCTGTGTGCCTAGTTTTGAAGTCCACCTCTTGGTGAACTCTCATAATCCCAATTAACAAATCAATGTAGAGTAAGTTTTTCTAAATTTAAATTATATACTAAGCCCTGATGCGATGCAACAGGGCCAAACTTGACTCAGAGTAGCCAATACGTGACGTCGGTGGAAAAAGTGAAAAAAGAAACGGTTTCGAGGAACTGTGCCTCAATTGTATCTCGTTCCTGTCTCTCCCAGGATGTCATAAAAAAATAATTTACTGTTACCTTAACACATTTGGAATCTCGTTCCTTGTTCGAAAGTCGACAATTATCCCAAAAAGTCCGATTTCCAACCTTTCTGGATGTAAAATCCTTCTGGATGTAAAGAGATTACAATTTTCAAGGCGGTTTTCTTATCTTTCACATCTAAAGCTACTTTAAGTCAAGCGCAAACTGTTTTGTTACTGTTATATGAAAACTGATTTGAGTTTTGCACAAAAGTGAGCTGTGGGAAGATGTGTTTGTATGGGTTGACACAAAACCCATATAACTGTTTCTGTTGCTGGTTATGGAATTGTCTACTACAATCTGTGTTAGGAGGTATGCAGACTTGGATAATATGAGTCAGTTTTGGTGTTGTCACTTAGGGGGCGCTAGGCGTGTAGGTACTGATACTGGAGTCATTGATACTTTAATATGTACCCACTTTAGTGTGTTAGTTGTTTTTCCTCTCTCAACCTGAGGGCCAAAAGGTGAGGCAAAAGGTGCTGTAGGTGGTTACTACAGAGATGAAAGCAGCGATGAGACTCAGTCGCACAGTCATCACGCCCAGCAGGTTGACCACGGGGCGTCCAGAGGACACCTGCCGCGCCAACAGCAGCAGCTCGCGGTGGGCGGCGCCGCCCACACGTCGCCCTTCGAGCAGCAGCTCCCAACACAGCTTCTGAGAGCGGATGGCTTCCGTCTCCACACAGTGGGCAGGCACGACAAACAGCGTGAGGTGAACTAGGCTGAGAAATATACTCAAGTTCCCTTGCCACATACTTATATTACTTGTACCTATGAACGATATTTGTGTTCCAAGTAAGTAAATCTGAACGGTGGAAAACAGTGAAACCGATATGAAGTATAACACTAGAAAAACCTCATGAGCAGAGGCAACCAACTCCGACAATTTGCCAAGTTTTGCATGCAGTTTTGCGAGAGATCGCACATAGCCTGGTACACTCCAAAGCAGTCTAGGGTGTGATTGTAGATTCCCTCTGAACACAGACCGTTCCTTTACAGAGATGTTTCTACAATACACAGCGTCATTTCTCATATCGCGAATGCAAACGTTAAGAAGTGAGAATCTGTGTCTGATCACAAACTGCAAATTTGCAAATCTCAAAAGTGATAACATGGTAGCAAGAAAACTGCCCACAGTAAGCGCTACACACAGGTTGTGGTCCTGCTCTTTACTAATTGTGAACAATGGTGTGTAGAATAAACAACAGTAAAAAAATAATGCAACCAACTGTAGCTTTACTATCTTCCCCTCACATGCGTTCACAGGACCGATATGAGTCATCAGAGCTTTGTCACATGATGCTATCAGCTTAACAATTGTCTCGTATTTTTCTGTATTGTTCCAAACATCTTGCACTATTGAAACGAGGGCCATTGCCAACAAACTCACTATGACGAAAACAAAGATGACGTTCGCTGTAGAGAATGTAGGTAACGGTCTGCAATATAAACGCACGCTAACATACGCAGAAATCATATGTGATATGCTGGCGAAGGTTACTGTAACCAGATCCGATTTTAATTTCTTCAGTGATCCAGTTTTCATATCAACCGTAAATGGCATCAGACCAAACAACTTGCACGTGAAGTGGAATGGCTTGGTGGCCACTAAAAGTTTCTTCGTATTATCTGGCAGCAACATGGCACATTCGTTCACTGACATCTCCTGAAAAAGGAAGAAGAACAAAAACTTAAATGCACAGTACTGATTTTTCACAATAATATTTGTTTCATAGTCAGCAACGAACTGGCTTTCAACTTTCTAGGCCATCCTCAGAGAAACTAAACAGGTGGGTGACACAACACAAGCGAGAGTTTATAGCAGTACAAAGACTTTTTCTCCCAATTCCAAACACAAACGCAATGTATTTAACAAATAAGCATTGAAGAAACATACTTTATATACTTTATACTGAAATATTTAAAGTATAAGAACGTACAGATCGAAAATGATACCAACTGAGAATTGGCATAGAGTACTACGTTATATAAACAAAACAGCTAACGAATGGGATGGATATGCAAGAAAAAGGTGTTCAGAGTGGTCTAAGGAGACAGTAGAAGGTCGGAGAAGAATAACAAGTAATTTGCAGCAGGTATATTACCTGAAGTTGGGAAAAATATTTACTGGCTGCTGTTACGTAGAACTTATACTGTCAGTCACAGATGGTAACAAATGTACACAGTGGGCTCTTGATTGCCTAATATATAGGCCACAATATTATCTATCTTACAAAATTCTTGCTAACTTTTTTAAATTCCACCTCTATATGTACAGATAAGTTACCATTAAAAAGTAATTTATAGCTCACAATAGCTTTTCTCCTACAAAAATGTGTTAATGTTTTTCATTTCTTAGTTTCGCCTATGACCGCAACAATAAGGTTCTACAAAGGTGTATTCATTCTGCGTGTGGACCCACTTTTATTGAGGCAGCATGACTGGTTAGTTGTCAACTGATACACTAGCGTTTTCATGACCACTATAACACTGCAGACGTATATTTCTCCAGATAGTGATTTAGATGTTCTAAACTTAATTGAAATTGCCGCAGGTGTTCCCAAGTGCCGATATTCCCGCAACCTCAACCGACCGACACTTAAAGCATAACGGAGTTTTACCCCCACAGAAGAGTATTCGAATTACGAGAATTGTCCGTAAAAATCAACATACGAGGAAGTGAGGTATAAGTATGCTGAGAAACCATGATGTTGTTTCAATGTTGTCTGAAGCTACAGGCACTGGTATACTGCACGTCACGTTCACCTGACGTATCTAAAATTATAATCGTATGAATTGGACACACAAATAATGATATAGGTAACATGAAGGTAATGAAGCTGTGGGTTCGCAAAGAAAACTACTCCAATTGATCGAAGAATGAAAAGAAGTGAGTAGTGCAGCATTATTCACAAACATATGTAATCATTCGGGAGTAAACTTTAGTTAAAGTGAAATGCCTGCAGAAGAAATGTTACGATACAGAAAAGGAAACGGTGTCCTAAGGATAGATTCAGCACACATAAAAATAAAAATAACTTCCAATGAACTTAAAAGCTAAGATGTCAACATTAACAGTGTTAAGGAAACATCAGTGTAAACGCAAACGAAAGTGAGGATTTGTGGAAAAACTACACCGTAGACCTCTACAGGGAAAGGAAGTGATTGCTATGTGGATACAAGAAAATAAAATAGCTACGCATCTGGAAGGCATGAGCGATCCATCATTAATATCTGAGTTTGAAAGACCTTTACAAGACCTGCGATCAAACAGGTAAAATGACATGATTAACACTCGTTCGGAATTTGTAACGTCACTGCAGGAATTAGCAGCTAAATGACTTTCTAAAGTAGTGTGTGAAGTCTGCACGCAAAACCGTCGCACTTTCGGAAGAATATCAGCCACACAGTGCCTAAGTCAGCAAGGGTAAGTAAGTGCGAGAAGGAACGGACAGATGAATCATCAAAATTTCTGACAAGAAGAGTCGAAAACAATTTTGTGGATCTGCTACACAGGGGAAGCAAAACTACGCCTCGGCAAAGTGGTGCAAGAGTTCTGGAATTCCCAAAAATAAGTATAACGTAGCGAATGGCAGGTGACGACGAATCAGAGTGGAAGAGCAAGAAATAAGTGCCTGAGACAGGAACACAATCAACTTCCCCATTGCTCAAGCTTCAGGGCAGAGAATCAACAAAACAAATAAAAGGAAGGTTAAGGAAAAATGATTTATATTTGGGACGAAGAGACGTCAGTAACATTTTCTGCTGACATAGCTCCGATCTGCAACAGAAATTTTGTATGTGATGAACTGTCTATTGACTACCCCATTTCAACTGGAGGTATATCAGCGAGAGATGAAGATATTAAAGAGTAGCAGAAATGAGATTAGGGGTAAACGTAATACCAAAAATTGGTTATATGGTGTACATTATACGCAAGCTTTCTCTTAAGCCAAGTACACTAGTACAAAACATTTCTTAATTTGACGAACAAATTTGTATAAACGTTTATGGTGAACATAGCACTTTATGAAGGTGTATCATGGACTGAGGGGAAACCGGATAAGAAGGAAATGGAAACGCTTGAAAGGGCGTGTACTGATGGATGCTGTAAATTGGATAGACTGGTATCATAAAAAATTAGATGGTTCCTCACAGAAACGACAAAGCGAGCAATATGCAAGCCAAACAAATTAGGAGAGATGATTGGACATGTGTTTAGGCAACACAGAATATCCTCCATGTTACTATGGGATAATATTCAAGGGAAATGCAATGATAAGTATACACATTTAATAAGTGATTGAGTGATCACACAAGGTGCAGATGTGTCACTGAGATGAGCTGATTGTGACAAGTGTGTGTCGCATCAGCCAGAGTGCCGATGACCTAAGAAAAAAAAACTGAAATCTTAACACTTTTGTCGAAAATAATGGGACCTCGACAACAACTGTTTCATAACACTTTGCGAACTAGAGTCCATGTAAGTCGATTCTAGCTTAATGTCCTCATCATTAAATATTTCTTCATTCAGTGAATTACAATGAAACTCAGACATTTAATAGTCGCTTTCAGAAATGAGGAAAATAACTGTAATGATAATATATTAATGTTATAAAAGGGAATAAACAGAAGAGCAAAATTAGCCTTAAGTGCTTTTGATAAACGGAACTGAGCTTTCAAAATGAAGATTCCAGTTAGAGATGGGGGATCCGCTCTTGAACTAATGCATAGAGTTGCATCTTTCAAAGGAGTGAACAATCAGTGATTCAGAAAAAAAGAACGGTAGCTCCAAACGTTTCCCACGGCAGAGAGAGAGAGAGAGAGAGAGAGAGAGAGAGAGAGAGAGAGACAGAGCATATCAGCAGCGCCTCTGCTGGTCAGAGCACAGTGCACGCCACACAACACAGCCAGCGCCGGCCTCTGCCCTGCTTCTACCTTGGCTGCCTGCATTGTGCAGTGCCCCATTGGATTTTGTGTTTCACATATGCCGTGCCGTCTCTGTGCGTCGTCTGCCGCCTGCAGTGTCTGGCGCATTGTAACTTCGCATCGCACTCTGTCGGCGATCGTTTCAGTTGCACGTCCTGCCCTCTGGGGAGTTGATGCGAGCAACAGGACAGAGAGCCACCTAGCGGATAACACAGGAACTACTTGCAACAACCTGCTCGCAAGGGAACGGACGATTTGTCTCGGAGCGGGTGAGTTCACCGCTCCCCCCCCCACCCTCGGAACTCGCCCGCTCAACGCTCGCCCCACCGTCTCGACTCTAGCCAGAGCGTTGAGAAAAGCGACTCAGGTGTCACTCTGGTCTCTGCGGTCTCAGCTCACGCAGTAATACAGCTCGCGGCTCGACCTGCTCGACTCAGCGCCTCTGCATCGGAGTTCGTCTCTACTGGATATTGTTCTTTGTAGTAATACCGCTATGTATATTACATTATTATGTTATGTATATATCAATTGTTTTTATTTTATTTTTCTTTGTTTAAACTGATTAGATTAGGTTCCTGACGACTCCTCTTACTATAGGATTTTTATTATGGACACTCGAATTTACGCTTTAATTACGAGCGAACCGATAAACGTATCGCAAAATGTGATACACCAATATTTTCCTCGTTTTATTCTGCGTAAGGCTATATGTAGCACTTTCGTTTTACAGTCAAATTTATATTTTTTTTTCTTATTCTGGTACAAATTTTGCGATTTTAGGCGTCCTCGGAAGGAAACGTTCACTTTAAAAATATATGGCTTGCGATGTATTTGTATGAGGTTAATGAAATTTTAATACATTATAGCCAAATATATTGTTAATGTAAATCTCAAGTTACAACATTTTCCGATCACCCAAAAAACCACGATAGTGCAAAATAAATCAATAATCCAAAACTTTGTCATATCGTGGAAATTTCAATAAACAATACAAAATTCTTACTCATTATCTGTGTTACTTCAAAATAGGATCAAATAAGATCAAAATACAGGTATAGTACTGGAATAAACCAAGTTTAAAGGGCAATGTGCCTTCCATTTATTTTCTATTGTAAATGAGTGGTGAGTCATGAAAAAGAGCTAATTCATTTCAGGGAGTGAACAGTTCTGATCCAATCTCTGAAAAGAACAGTTTTGCCCATCTCTAATTCCAGTGTGAGCAGAACAATCAGTCTGCATTACCAGTTTCGACTCACAGAAGTAAGACAAGGAATTAGCTTGTGGAAAGCATTCAAAACAGCTGCTTCGCGAGGATATATATCTGATGCGTAATGTGAATTACTACGAGAGAGAGAGAGAGAGAGAAAAGAAAGGCAAGTGAAACGAAGAGAAGCAGAGACTTAATCCCTGTAGTGCTCAAAATTAAGTCTAGATCTCCAGATCATAAAGGCAGACTAGTGGATAGCTATTGGACTGAAGTTCTTGTTGCATCCAAAGATGTTGCCAAAAAGTGAGACGAGGAAGTAATGGTCTGTGAATAGCTCCTGTTAGCAAATACGCAAGAGCAACATTTAAGAGTACCCCTGAAGATTATAATATTCCATGAATGCTCAGAAACAGGAATTAAATCAACGGTGAATTTTAAATTGCTGGTCTTTGTGGTAATGTTAATTTTAATATGTGATAGATACTAGTCATTATGTAACACAAAATACACTGCCGTATGAAGTCTCTGCTTTGATGCCCCAAGTGTGACAGACAGACAGATTCACGTGCGACCAAGAAACTCCATAGTCACGCCAGGTAAAACGGATTACAGTGTCAGCTTGCTTGAGTCATCAGGGAAACACAGCTTGGTCCGAAGCGATTGCTCTCCTCCCAATGGCAAGCTATAGACAGTGTGTGACATCAGCAGCGCCACCCAAGTGGAAGCCGTCTTACGTCATCTCGGGGTGGATGGTGAAATCTGTACCTATGCAGTTCTTACGTTGTCGATCTAACGGTGTAAAGGCAGTCTTTATAAGCGATGTTCTATACTATATTAATTTAGTAATACGACTACACGATAATAACTCACGTTTTGATTTTCCACTCAGAAGAATTAATTTCACACCATTGTGACTAATTAAACCCATGGTGGAGACATTGTTTTAGCCCAACTGCCATGTGTCACTAATTTTCATGTATAATACTATTGCTTACATCCGATCTTGAGGCTGTGGAAATGAATCCACGATCAAATTTTATATATCCTTTGTCCAACAGCTTAAGATCGTACATTAATGTAAAACAGTTTGAGTACAAGTATAGTTTTTAAATGTGACTGCAGAACACGAACTGCACAAAAGTATCAAATGGTATGAGTACTTCATGTCAGTTTGAATGACTATAAAAGGACTGCTTGTGAATAAGTTTGAATTCTATTCTATTTTGACCAAATCATGAAGACTTGGACTGATAAACAATCCCATATATATGAAAAATAACAGTAAAACCTAATAACTTAGATGGTGACATACAGTCGCTTTCGCCATTTCAGTATGAAGTCATACGCATCAAAAAACAGCTGCTTTCACGCTCGCTCAAAGCGAATTGAACGCAAACCGTGACGCAGTCACGTGCAACATGTAAGCAAACGACACCAAATGTCACAAAAAGAGAAGAAGGACAGAGATCCAACCAGGAGCAAACCTGGATCTCGCTAGCACCACTGATGGTCAACAGCAGACAGCATAAACTATGTGAGTGACAGTTAAGCTGCTACTTTAAAAAAGGACTTGAAAAATTTGCCTTATGTGCAGACAATGCCTATGGTTTCTTTTGAATGATTGCCTATAAGTGGTTGTACATGTTTGTTATTTGGATTGTGACCCACAGGTTAGATTGAAGGGTTAGTTTTAAGCGATTCAAACTGGATCAGTAGATAAAAAAATGTATATTCTAGCTCAGTTACCGTTCTAGCTCACTCACTCGTTTCTCTCGCTCCTTCACTAGAAAACGACAGCTTACCTAGAGCTTACACTTCTTTATCAACTATAAAATACTTTTCAGGTCTAATTCACTCAATTTCATGTAAGTTACCTAGAAAAATTAATTAAAATGAATATTTTTCTTGTATCACATTGACCAATTTTCATAATTATTTTTTCCATGCTAAATCTCAACTTTAAGTAAATAAATAAAATGAATTATGGTGAATGTAAGAAACCTATTCCTAGAGCAGTCATTAGTGTTTTAGGAACTGGCGATTGTAAATGTTTTTTAAGAGAAGGCATATCTACAGTTCTACCACATTCACAAGGAACTTTAGTTTTCAGGTAAAATATTTTAGTTTTTAGTTTTTAGTTCTTCACAAGTACAACAATATCCATCTTTTCGATATTTATCTTTATAAAATTCTTTAATATTCTTTTTCACTAGACAGTCACCACTCTGCATAGGCTGTTTCGTATTGTCCATTTAAAGATTATAAAATTTATTTGGGAAGAAATTCATTCCCAAAAACTGCAAAACAACCACTGCATTGTCCTTTCTTGGACTGCACTGACCCTATGTACATTAAGTCCCATAGTGCTCAGAGCCATTTGAACCATTTGAACCCTATGTACAAATTGCTCTCCTTCGATCTCACACAAATATTAGCCTATTTTGAAAAAAAAAGAACTTAATCTACATAAAAAGAGCTATTCAAAAAAAGAAAATTGGGTATTATTTCCTAATTGTCATAATAAATTTTTCTTTTTTATTTCCACTTTATTTCTGAAAATACATCAAAATGAAATGCAAACACGATTTTAAGGTTTATTTAACTTTTCCTAATTTTTTATTCATTTATAGTTAAAAATTTCTAGTAACTGTTGTATGGTCTGGATAGTAAATTGAAGTTTTCTTACCATACATTGTTCCTGTGGGAAAATTTTTATTCCCCCATTTTTTAAGTATGTGGTCTGTAGATTAACGTGATTGTATAATGAAGAGTCAAGTAAGTGATTTTTTTTATTTGTCTAAAATGTAACAAATACGAAATATGGCATAAAAAATTCCACATATTTATTGTAGTTTGTGATATCAAGTTCGAAATTCTTCTTACCACTCAAACCTGCAAGTTCTACAGTTAGTAGTTCACAAAAATATATCACAGTATTTGAATTTTTTTGAATATTTTCTCATTGTTCTAACTCAAAAGTTGGTTCATGTTTAATAATTGGTACACGATTTTCCATCGATTCTATTACAGTGTTTCCTTCCTTAGGGAATGTATCTTTATTTTTAACTCCAGCACCATTACAGTCTGGCCATCTAAGAATTGCATGTGCAGAACTAGAAGACCTAGCAAAAATTACTGTTAAATATCCTTCTCACTCTTTATTTTTCCATTATTAATAATATGTCCTTTCAAGCTAATTTTACCAGTAACAGATGAAGTCTAACATAACACAACTGTTGATGAAAAAAGGAATGTTCGATTCTAGATAAAATATTATTTCCTTTCTTTATGGCTAAAAAATCAAACAGTTTTGCCAATTAATACCCAATTAATTTGTATTATTTTTTAGATGTTGGATAATCTGATTCTGATCCATCTCGATTAGCTATATCAACTCTAATGTTCACATATAATTGTGCACAGTATCGATGAAGCCATCCATATCCGATATTTATTTCAATATCCTTTTAGGGAGTTAATATAATTGTTAGCTCTCGATTTCATTCATGATTTATTGATGCTAAAATTAACTAATCATTTTAAAACAACTGTTACACATGTACCATAATAGTCAATAAAATTGTCATTATCATCACTTATTGTAATTTTTAAATCTCGAATGGGATCAAAAATAGCAATATCTACGTGATAATGTGGTTAATAAATTATTGGTCTTCCAAACTCAGCATTAGGTTTAAATGAAGCAAAAATATCAGTTTCTCTATGAAAATGAACCTTACGTTTATTAACATTCCACCAGCCAAATTAAAATTTATATTTACTAATTCGAATAGAATAATTTTAGTAACTTGTTAAGCAACAGTTTTTTTATTAGCTTCAGTAATTTGGTTATTAAATCCTAGAAAACTTGCAATATTATCTTCTTTTATGTCTTAATACAACTTAACATGACTCTCAATAGGCTCTCTATTTCAAATTTCATCAGCTGTGATATAAACAGGAATTTTTGAATGAATTTTCTTTCTAAATTTCTGAAACTATACCTAAATATAGGAATTTCTGTAGTTTTCCAACACAATTCAGTTTATTACTTTTCTATACAATATTTGTAGTTAAAAAGAGTGAATAAAAGCTAATTAACTAAACATTTTTATAAATGCCTCTTATTGGAACCGTTAATCTTTTTTAAAGAATAGATGACTTACCACTCGGTTGAAATAGACATTCCATTTATATTAATAAAAAGTTATTTGAATAAATGAGACACAGTCAAAGCTTACATGGCACAGCTTGGGAACAAAAAAATAAGAATTCCAGAAAAGACATTAAAACTGGTGAGCTTTTACTGAATTCTGTTTGATGTGCAGTCATACTACCAAGTGACTATGGAAAAACTACATTATTTATTGGCAATTATTTTGAAGCTCTAGGACTGTTCAATTGGAATAAAATTTGTATGTTTATTCAAAAAATTCGATCAACCAAAGTATCAAGAGTGTATGAGAAGATGTGACAAAACTGAAGAGAAGCACAATAAAAAATTACTACTTTTATTATTAATGAAAAAATTATTCTATTAGGTCAATAATTCAGTAGTAGTATTGATGACTTCATTCTTGAAAATCCAGATATTTATTGAGAATATTATATTAGAAGAAGACATAAAGGAACAGATAGTTTTTATTTAGCTCAAACTTATTAAAAAAAACCAAAACAATTAGTAAGCAATAATCTTATTTTTTGAATATTTTCAGATTAGATGACACAAATTCAAATCACATCTATCTTGAGTTAGTTGGTGGTGATTTAAAGTTTGATGATTTTCAAGACATCTGCAGTAAATGTTGGAACGATCTATTTGGATTTTTAGGATAGTCATGATGAGAAAGCCGAATGAAAAATGTTCAGAAATAAAATACAGTATTTCATTAAATAGTAATATTTTTATCCTTATTAAATGAGTACTTTAAAGATGATATAACGTAAATGTCAGACCACAGTGATGTTTTACCTGAACACATAAATAGATTTACATTGGCTCTTGGTTATTTAAGACAATATGAAAAATTACAAAAAATTGAAGGAAGGTTTTGTGAATATTACAACAATAATTCATGGTCATGCAATGAAGCTAAATTTGAAAAAAATACATGTGGTTGTCACTTTTTTCAACGATTTTTATTTAAAATATTTTATCTATTTAAATTTTACAAAGATAATCATTAAACAAGCTACTGGCTAAACCAGTTCCTGCTTGTGCAGGAACGTTAAGCAAAAACATTAATTCTTTATAAATGCTTAATTAATGTTTTTATCTCTAATAAACGTTTGCAAAATATGACCCAGAAGTTGTTGAAAAAGCTAAATGAAATATAAAGAATCCTGAAGAACTGAATTGACAATTCATGCATTGGGAAAAACAACCCTGAACAGAAAATGAAAAGCATAAAGAAGAGGATTAATCAGTTATTGATGCTACTGAACAAATAAAAGATGAATCAAAGGATTAGCTGATAATGTTTTGAAAGCTACTGAAGAATATAAAGTAGTTGGAAATCAAATCGTTCTTTATCATCAACATCCCCATATAGAATGTTGAGATTTATCACCAATTACAAAACTACATTATTGGTCTGAGGCTATTCCTAGTAAGTATGATGTTACATTAAATGAATCTGAAATTCAGGTTGCATTGAGTAAGTAAGAAGAAGAGAGAAAAGATACTGTTAAAAAATAAAGTAGATGCAGTCTGATAAAGAAATAAAAGGGGATAAAGTTAAAAAACATTAGTGAAAGGATGTTACAGTATTTTTATCATACTGAAGATCCAACTTTCGGATTAAAACTTGTAATTCGTTGGGTATTTTGCAGTTGATTTCGATAAAATAAGTTAAAAATTGATGGAAATAATACAAATGCACGGATTGTCTAATGTATCTTTTAACTAAACAACAAATGACTGTGGATGGTATGGCTGAAAAATTTTATTGTGGTGATATACAAAATTATACAGATACATTGCACCATTCGGGAGCATTCCATTCTGAGAGCAACTCAAACAAAATAAACTCGAGTAGATGTAAAGAATACACTAATCTGATCAAATATATTATTGAAATCTTTTTTCCAAAAGTGTATCAAGTATCATCACATCCAGATTCTCCAGATTAATCAGATGCAAAACAGGTGAAGGTTTAATTTAAAAATTCACAAAAAAATTGTTGAATATGTTTAGATGAATGATGTTAGAGAGTGAAGTGTTTGATTAACAGTAATTTATGGTGAAGTATTAACTGAAAATATAAATTATCATAAGGAAAAGTTGGAAAAACACAGATGTTAAGAAGCAGATTTAGTGATTTTATTATAATAATGCCAACAGAACTCTATATTTGATTATGTATTTCTATAATTTATTACATACATTATGTAAAAGTGGAAAACATGTAAAAGGTCTACTAAATTGTGTTTTACATAATTTAAAAATGTCAGTGATGCATCTACCAGAATGTAATCACTGCAGACCATTTACTAAGCTTCACAAAAGACTGGTACATAGAGAAGAGGGAGTTAATCCTGTAGATGAAGCATATGTGATGGTACATCACATAAATATTGACATTTATATGGGTTGTAAACAGTGAACTACTGTATATTGTGAAGTGTTAAGTGTGAAACAAAAACTATTTGTAATCACTTAACATAATTAGTATAAAAGATAAAGTTAATGTTCTTGAAACAACTGATATGCAGCGATAATTTAAAAGTAGCATCTTTATTTAAAACATGTCTATGAAAATAAAAGAGGATCGTTGAGAGACGTGATTGTACAGCTGAGGAGGAAGGACAACTATCATGACCATAAGAAATCAGTATGTAGATATTAAGCTTATTAAGAAATTCAGTTAGCTGCAAAAGAAATAATGTACAGTTGAGATGCTAGTTTGAAAAAGAAAACTGCAGCTACTCATGTTAGAGGAATAATATATGGAAAAGAAAGATTGGGAGTGGGTTTCGATGTTGATGAAAATGATAGGGGATTATAAACATCCTTTTTCCTCTAATAAAATTTATAGCGTTTAAATGAATGTCATGCATGGTACAACATACAAGATTACGAACAACATACAGAATAAAATATATGCTGGAAGCACATTTATAATGTTATGCAGGAGAATGGCAGGTCACCAAGATGTTGATAGGAAAGGAAATGAGAAATCAGTTTTAGCTCATAACTGAAATTTAGAAACTGAGAATTCTAGAATTGACCCTGTAAGATCTGCTGTAGTTTCATCAAGGAAGGAACTTACTATTGAAGAGCAGAATGAATTAGAAAAATATAGTAAGCCAGTTTTATTGACTATGCTTTTAGCATTTGTTTACAATCGTGAAATAACAAGAGATCATGCTAAAGAATGAAAAGTTAGAATAGATTATTACCATAGCCATATGCAATCTCCAAAATACTGTGAAAATAAAAAACAAATAGAGATAAACTGAGAATGAGAATAAACCTTAGTAAGCAAAAGCTATTGAATGAAGCTTTTACGGAGTTATGCAGAATAGAAATACAAAATTATTAATTCCTATATTTTTTTATCTATATAAGTGAACATTTTTTCAGTTGATTATACTTTGACCCAGTGGTAAACTAAACGAAAATCTATTAAAATTTAATGAAATAGTGAACAGTAACACAGTATTGAACCATGAACTGATGTACAAAAAAAGATAGGTTGGGAGAGTGTCAAAGCAACCAAAAACTGGGGGAAATTTACTTGTTGTATTAGGTATTTCTGGTTGAAAAAGATTATTGAATAACTAACAAAAAAGGATGGAGGTAAATGACTACCACAACATGAAGATGGTGATACCGTGAACAGTGGATATACACGCCCAGTGGGTTTCCCTAAGCTGGCTGCTTTCACCACAGCTTAGGGGCCAAAACTGCCATGCCAGACTTTGTTATGTAGTACTGGAATCTCTTTGAGTCGGCCACCTATCAATGTAGTCATGAATGAGGTGACAAGGGATATATTGGATGGTAGTGATTATAGGATGGGGGAAGGAAGAAATGAAAATCATTTGTTATGATGATAAAGCAGTTATGCTGCCCAACAGTGAAGGTAGCCTGTAGAAACTTTCACATATTTTTTGCGTGGCTGCCAATAATCTAAATGTGGTCATATCCACTCAAGAAACCAAAACTATGCGAAATCTATGGAACCAATTAGATGGAAACTGGAAACAGATAAAAAAATTATTCAATGGGTAATGACACTTAAATATCTTGGTATTTAAATGTCCAGCAGTGGAAATATTGAACTGAAGCTATAGAACAAGTATTAAGACCAAATAAAGTGGCAGGGTGTTTCAATGTTATTATTTGGGAAAAAAAGTGTATAGGAAAACATGAAAAGACAAGAATATTGTAAAAAATAGTGAGACAAAATATCGAAAACATCAAAATCCAAGAGCTTTGGAAACCAGAGAAAATAAAATCCTGCGAAGAATTACAGGGAAGATATTTGGTGACTGAGAGAACTGAAAACATTAGAAAAGAATGTAAAGCGGACTCCATTAATAAGTGGGTATATAAGAGAAAGTATGAATGGAACGAAAACATAGACACAATGGATTAATGTAAGACTGTGAATATCGTAAGAAATAAACTACTGACCGATAAAATAAATGTTGCTCGGACAAGCAAAAGCTGGAGCGGGAACGTCAGGTTAGACCTATGGGTACTGAAGGAAACAGGCTTTAGCCCTCGAAAAAAAGAAAAAAATATGCTAGAGTGTGAACTATCCTTTATTGCACTAAATCGAAAATTACTCTGAGCCTCTGCAGTAAGCAGGGTGCCACGTCGTTAAAACCCTGGATTTGTGGTGGAACTTGCTCCACACTCCAGTTCACACGCTGCACGAGTCCCAGACGACTTCTTTATCTGTGGACCTCTGTTGAAAAGACGTTCCACAACTGCATGAGCAATGGTACGGTTTGGTAGTGAACTGGAAGTAGATGGGAATGTATGCACCTGTCGTATCATGACGAGTTGCCTCCGGATGGTAAGAGGCGGTTCTCTAGTCTCAAGACAGAGACTGGGTATGTGGTTCCTCCTGTAAACGTCCATGGCCAGCCTAAAACTCTTATGGTGTATAGCGTCAACGATGTTCAGATAAGAAAGCCTTGCTGATGCATATAATGTGTACCCATAGTCTAGGCGCCATCAACGAAAGCCCCATAAAACAGGAGCAGACATCCCCACACCATTTCCCAGGACCTCTGGCTAAGATACTCCAAGATGTTCAGTGCCTTCTGGGCCTTTGCCTTCAAGACCTTTAGGTGTGGTAACCACGACATTTTGGAATCAAATTTGAGGCCCAGGAACCTCACAGTGTTTAAGATAGAGCATGGTGTTCCACATAAACAATACAAGTGTATTAAATGTACGATTCGAATAATTAAAATGAAAACACACAACACAATTTTCTACTGAAAACTCAAAACCTGTGTTTGCAGGGCATTGCTCCAACCTCTGCGCTGCAAGCTGCTACTGACGAGTCACTGTTGCATCACTGGAAGAGAGGAACAGAAAAACACAAAATCGTCCTCAAATGAGGAGCACTGTAGAGGTCTTCCTATAGCAGATGTGATAAAGGCTAAAGCAAAGAGGATAACACTTGAAACAGTGCATAAGCAACATAATTCTGCCGCTCAAAACGATCAGACAGCACAACACCAACTCTGGGCCTAAAAGCACTTAGACGGAAAGGATATTATGAAGACTGGAAGGTGGCCACGGAAGCCCCACTGGGGCAGCTGCCCTAAAATACTGTGTCACCAAGTAGTGTCGTACACATTACTAATGCCAAAGAATACACGGATACATTGATGTTTACATTGAAAAACTTGCTGGATAGGTGCCGCTAGCAGGGTCAGGTTGTCAACAGAGGATGGAAATATCCGGAATCCACACTGACACTGGCTAAGGAGTTGTCAGTTCTCGAACATCGAGACTAGACGATAGATAACCATTTGTTCCATGATCCTTCCTACACAGATCGTTAAGTCGACGCCTTCATGACTTCTGGAACACGTTCGGTCCTTTACTGGCTTTAGGACAGATATCAATTGCCTCTCTCGACGACCTGGGAACATTACCTGTTTGCCATATCAAAACTTTCTAGGAGGATATCTTTCGGCGCTGCTGCCAAATGTCAAAGCACGTCTAAGTGTAGGAGACATGCATGTATATGCACCAAGAGTTATCAGACATGGTTGTGATCAGGTGCAGTACCATGAGTCTCAGATACTGTCGAATACAGCTCCAATATTGAGAAAGAGCACTTGTAAAACTCAGAATTGTTTTATCTGAAGTCCAATTTGCCCCTCTATGAGCGCTGGCTACTGGCTGGTATTGGCAGTAGTTGCAAAATGCACCATCACCGTCTCGGCGTTGTTCAGAGACACAATTGTTTCAGCGCTGTTGGAACTGTTAAACGTCTTTAATTAGCATAAATCCTGTTGATAGCTTCCCTTACATTTTTAGGAAAATTGGAACGGGTAACGGATTCCAGGAAAGTTTGCCACGAGCTTTTCTTGCTCTTCTTCGCTTTGTTTCGACCTTTCTTTGGCTCTGTAAAATCTGAAGGTTGTGAGGCTGTCAGCAGTTGAAAGGCCTTTTCTAAACAGAGAGACCCATGCCCTGATCCGGATTGCTGAGTGGCACGTATCGGTTCACCATGGTACAGGTTGCATCCTAAGATGATCTGAGGCCTATAGTATGGATAAATAGCCTCATGATGGGTCATTCATGTTAGCAGTTCACCCATTCCTGGACGCTTTTGCAGTGTTCACAGTCAGCTGGCTGACCAGCATCCAGGTTGACTGGATGACCATTTCGGTGGCTCCCTTTCAAGTAATGGTCCAGCCAGTAATGTGACCAACAATATATAGTGGTCACTGGAGTAAAGGTCATCAGTTTCCTCCAACTGAGCACAATCTGCGAGGGCTGGCGAGCAGAAAGAGATCCTAATGGCTGATGATGACTCAGTGGTAGACGAGAAACGAGTGGAACTGCCTATGTTGAAGTCACACAGGTCCTTAGGGTCTCCAAGGAACGATCGATATGGCACCAACAGTTCAAGCCCCATGGTACGTTATGGGCTTTGAAATCACTCACTAGGAAAAATGGGCAGGAGAGTTGTTTTATAAACCTGTTAGAGATTCATAAACTATTACAGCCTGCGCAGGTAAATGCAGTTAGTAGATACTGATCGTACAACCCATATGAACTTAGGTTGTAGGTCAGTAATTAAGCAGAAGAGTATTGTGTGTCAGTGACAAACACAGCAACACCTCCCTTACCTCTTTCCCCAATCAGGTATTCCTTGGGTGGAGGATATAACTGCGTGGTACATGGGTATCAGCGGCTTTCAGATGTGTTTCTTGTAAACATAACCATAAGATAGGTACCTGTTCTGGAAGTCTCAGTTTCTCCACTAGAGTCTATTACGTTTCACTTCAGTATGGGATCCATTTCTCAAGGGGGTTGCACTTATATGCTGTGTCCCTTCAAGGGTGGGCAGCCCACTTCAGGTGAAGGTTCAGTCTTTGGGTGAGACAGTTGCCTAAAGCAGTCTTCACACTCAGTTATCTCTGAAGCAGGAACAGTAGATCTATCAGGACGATTGACGTCCAAATGCTCTGAAGGTGTACTACTCGCTCTCCCCAGTAGGGGAAGCCTGCCATCTGTTTTTTCTTGCCTGGAAGCACTGTTTAGGCATTATCAAAACTGCACACACTAGCTCCCTCCGTTTGTGTAGTGGCATCAGCTGTCATAATGGACTTTTTAAGAGCAGAAGCGAACGACGTACTGTATGTATGCTTCATGCCTTACATAGTTTTTTGGCCTCATCGTATACGATGCACTTATTTATTTTAAACTCCTGAACCTTCCATTCTTCAAGGAAGACACTGCAGTCCACACAGCTGACAGGGTGATCCTCAGAGTAATTGACACAGTTTGGACGAGATGAACAACCGACTCTTTGGTCGGCACCATACCACACGTACAAGTGGCTTCTCCCTTACGTCCTAGAGTAGTGTATCCAAAGAGTTGTCATTTAAAACAGAGAATTGAGTTTAGTACATAGCCCCACATGCTTCAGCGAAGAAAACCTACTTTTATATCCACTGGGAGTTTAATGCCACTCAGAATAAGTAACACAGTCGGATTTTACCAGATCACAATCCATCTGTTTATTGACACACAAGAAGACTGAAAAACAACGCTGCATATAGGAATTATCCGAGCAGAACAGAAATAGCGGAGGATGGGCATTATCTTACTGAAACTTAAGCCCACGATGGTGATCTGTGAAGGACAATAAACTGGCGAGTAGAATATAGTCGACAATTCGCTGTTCTGTAAGGGTGTAACGGCACAGATGACAACCAAATGAGTCTTCCTATGACAATAATAAGCATCCCAGACCATCAGTCGTGATTTTTTAGTCATACGTTGGGCGACTTGCAGGCTGGTATCCCGTTTATATTTGGGGCGTCTCCTGAAAGGGCTTTGCTGGTCATCATGACGCAGACTGAAGAGAAAATCATCACTGAAAACAATTACACTACAGTGAATGAAATTGCAGGCCGAAGATGTGTCTATAAAAGTCATGGATAGCAGTAGGATACCAACGTGATTGTGCCCACCATGTGGTCTCTAACCAAAAGAGATTATCTGTGGTGACATTTATTTTCATAGTAGAACACCACTGGCTGTCATCTGCGGCACCTTCACAGCACAGCTCTTCGTTGACGATGTTCTACATTTCCCATAAAAGGTAATATTTTTTACTGCTTATCCTCGTGTTTCTTTAACCTTATCTTGGGCACCAGTTTCGCCAGATTCCTCCCTAGCTGAGAACTTTTGAAGCGTTGCGGGCAGGGCCCTCAGAATACCTCGAAATTTTTACGATCTTAAGCGCCAATTGGACGTAATTTGTCACAAAAACCCTCAGCAGGACACCCAACAATTTTATGAGTCAGTGCCAAGCCAAATAACTGCTGGCACAAGGGCCAGAGGTGGCCAAGGTATTGCTGGCTAGCTCAATTGGCAAAGCTCTCTCACTTCAATAAATCACCCAATTTTTCTGAAATTGTAATCATTTATTTATCTATACATATATCTACAGACGTCTGCCGCAGTAGGATGGTATCTTCGTGATATGTCGTTTTTTGTGTATTAGAGTGTATTTTGCACATTCAGGATATCTCCTACAGCCAAGTAACCTTTCAGTTCTTCCTGAGTAATATCGAAAATATCTCTACCGGATAGAAAACCTTTGCTGTAGACCAAGGCTTTATATTCAATAAAAACCACACCAATCGCCGTTATATAGGTTTATTTCTAGGCAACCGGTGTCGACGTTACACTATGTCATATTCAGGCCAAAACTGCTCCAATCCAGTTACCTTCGTGTTACAAATATATTAGTGCCCTTAACTGATCTCGTAATAGCTATTACGGACATACGTGCTCGTTGGACAACCAGCAATTGTTCCGTTTCATTGGCACATTCCCCAAGGCATTTAGCTTGATGCAGATTCAGAGAGTGTTTGAATTATAGGTTTCAACCAACAGTGTTCCATTACCCAATCACTTGACTAACTTTAAAGTGCCAGTAAGTACTCTAAACCATTTTGCATACAGAAACATGAAACTTCCTCAAAACCAACCTCTTTTTTTCACAAAGATCAAGGAATCAATCATCACTCAAGACGAGCTTAAAAGAATCCAAAACCACAAGTCACAACTGTCAAGTCACTACCGGAGGTTGCAGATTCTAGGCAAGAAAACACACGACTTGTTATCACACGCGTCATGGGCTGAGGAAACAACAAGCCACAAAAAAGGAACAAATCGTAAAAGTCGTGTTTTAAGAACAGGTAACTAATTACTCAACTTGAGGATCCCGCCTCGGAAGAAAGCGAAAAGTCGCTCGAACAGCTAGCACCTCCATCCAGATGGAACAGCGCGTGTCCGCCTCCAAAAGTCCAACGCTGGCTTCGCGCTGTGGAGACTAAGTCGCTGGTCAGTTTCAACCAACAAACAAAGTCCAACAACATCCCAATTCGGAAAATGGTGTTCATCCTGAGGATCTAAGACGGCGTCGACCGAGACGACCGTCCGAGCAAACGACCAACGGCAGCCCACCTTCGCCAACATCGGTCCCGGCGAATACTCATACGGACTCTTGCCCGACTGATATTGGTGTCAGTGCTCAGCTGACCAAATGTCGCCATGCGACGACCAGCCGATCGACCGACCAACAGCCTTCCGTCTGCGTCGACCACGGTCCCGGCGCTTACTCGCAGTGTCTGACTTCCGACTTACTGCCGACTCACTGCTCCAGACGCGACTGCACTCCTGGTCCGTGTCCAACTGAACTGACTTCCTTCGAACGGACGACGTCCCGGAGACACTGGCTCGGACCCAACCATGCAGAGGGAACACAACTAACATCTCTGCACAGGCAGGGATCCGACCCAAATACACGTCGTTGACGAGACGACCGACCGAACGACCAACCAATGGTCGTCCCCTCTGGTACTGGCAGTGTGTACCTTACTGGGGCTTCGTTCCCGACTGAACTGCTGTTGCGTCCCGACCCTCCTCCCGGTCCGTCTCCAACTCAATTCCAGACGCACGACGACCCGGAAATTCTATCGGTCACTCCAGAGACGTCACGACAGTGGACTTATCGACACGCGCTGCTGCTGCCACTCACGGTAAAGCAAGGCAGGAAGTTCGTGACGCCAGTAGTGGAACAAGGAAACGAGGCGGCAGTGCCGTAATAGATGACAAACAATAAATCGCATGAACACGAGCCATGCACGGCTCAGCGGAAGAATATCAATGATATGAATCACTGATGACATTTCTGTCCCGAGTGAAAGTAAAGAAGAATTACATGATCTGCTGAAGGAATGAACGGTCTACTGAGTAACGAATATAGACTGAGTGTTAATCGAAGGAAGATGAAAGTAATGAAAAGTACCAGAAATTAGAATACAGAGAAACTTAACATGAGAACTGATGGTCATGAAGTGGATGAAGTTAAGGACTTCTGCTATCTAGGCAGCAATGTAACTCATGACGGGCGGAACAAGGAGGACACCAAAAATAGACTAGCACTCGCAAAAATGACATTCCTGACGAAGAGACGTCTACTAGTACCAAACACAAGCATTAAATTGAGGAAGAAATTTCTGAGAATGTACGTTTGTAGCACAACATTCTATGATGACGAAGCATTGACTGTGGAATAAGCGGAATAGAAGATAATCCAAGCATTTGAGATTTGGAGCTACAGACTAATGCTGAAAATTGACTAGACCGACAAGGTAATGAATGAGAAGGTTCTACACAGAATCGGGGAGGAAATGAATATATGCAAAACACTGGCAACAAGAAGGGACACAATGGTAGGACACCTGTTAAGACATCATGGAATAACTTTCTTGATGCTAGAGGGAGCTGCAGAGAGTAATAACTGATTGGAAGACACCCAGCAGATAACTGAGGACATAGGTTACACATCCTACTGTGATATGAAGATGTCGGCACAGAAGAGGAATTTGTGGCGGTCCGCATCAAATCAGTCAAAAGACTGATGACTTAAAAACAAATTATTCCTGTTCAGACAGTAAGTGTGTAGTCATGTTAACTGTATAGGGAGTCGGCAGTCACTGGGGAACCCTCTAAGGTGATATACATCGCCCGGCACTGAATCACTCTAAAAGCCTTTAAGCTTTTGTGATTGATCTTCCAGCTTGAACATTGCCACCTTTCACGTATAACGGCTGTACTACCATCAGTGCCGTTAGAGTTCAGTTTGTACCTTAAGCCAGATGACTCTGTGATACTTTCACCTCTTTTTTTATTAACCAAATAATCCTGTGGTAGACGAGTGTCAGACCACGTAGGTTACAGGCTGCCCATGCGTAGGTGCAGAATGTATTCGGCTGGTACCTTGGTACTTCATATGGATCGCAGTTCCTCATCTTGCTGATAAAACTATCGGGATGGCACGACATTAGTTCATCAATGGGGACTCTTAGCACGCTTGTTGTGCAACTCCTATTTAAGAAGACTAGGGAGATGTTACTGAAACCGCGATCCTCTGTGTTGTAGGGGTACAGCCTTTGGTTACCAATCAGAAACGCCCCTAGACAATGGTTCAATCACAGCCAACGAAAAATTTTAAGTTACAAAAGCATCAGCAATGATAACCGAATGATACCAGCATAAAGAGTCAGCCTTGATCTGACAAAGGTCTTCCCTACGTGCTGGTGAAGACTTCAGGTGGGAAAATTCCACTAAAAGTCGGAATAATAAATAATGATCAACTGCATAAGGCTGTAGAAGGTAACATATAGTTTCATATTAACCGTTGGATTTATAATAGGGGTCTTTTGGAGTCACCAAACTTTCATTCTCTTAAGAAATTGCCGTAGAAATTATATATTTTAGTTGATATTCTATGTAATCCTTGGAAATACTGTTAGCTTACGTCAGAAGGAACACTGTTTGTTGCAAGCTACATTATTCATTTTATTTTATGAATTTTCCAGTCCTGCTTGTATAGTGCATAACAGTCTATATTTTACCAGAATGACGCGTTAACGTAGCTAGATTACTGACAAAAGCTTCAATCTACATGGCCGCAGGCCTACTCTTTACTGAGAGTCAGAAGCACTGTTAAAGCTACATCCCAGTACTAAGTTGAATGTGAGTGTATTTTTCATAAACAGAATAAGTATTCATCTACATCTACATCTACATACATACTCCGCAATCCACCATACGGTGCGTGGCGGAGGGTACCTCGCACCGCAACTGTAATCTTCTCTCGTGTTCCACTACCAAACAGAACGAGGGAAAAATGACTGCCTATATGCCTCTGTAATAACCCTAATCTCTCTTATCTTATCTTAGTGGTCTTTCCGCGAAATATAAGTTGGCGGCAGTAAAATTGTACTGCAGTCAGCCTCAAATGCTGGTTCTCTAAATTTCCTCAATAGCGATTCACGAAAAGAACGCCTCCTTTCCTCTAGAGACTCCCACCCGAGTTCCTGAAGCATTTCCGTAACACTCGAGTGATGATCAAACCTGCCAGTAACGAATCTAGCAGCCCGCCTTCGAATTGCTTCTATGTCCTCCCTCAATCCGACCTGATGGGGATTCCAAACTCTCGATCAGTACTCAAGAACAGGTCGTATTAATGTTTTATAAGTGGTTTCCCATACACATGAACCACATCTTCCCAAAATTCTACCAATGAACCGAATACGATTAACCGCATTCCCCACAACTGCCATTACATGCTTGTCCCACTTCATATCGCTCTGCAGTGTTACGCCCAAATATTTAATCGACGTGACTGTGTCAAGCGCTACACTACTAATGGAGTATTCAAACATTACGGGATTGTTTTTCCTATTCATCTGCATTAATTTACATTTATCTATATTTAGAGTTAGCTGCCATTACTTACACCAATCACAAATCCCGTCCAAGTCATCTTGTATCCTCCTTCAGTCACTCAATGACGACACCTTCCCGTACACCACAGCACCATCAGCAAACAGCCGCACATTGCTATCCACCCTATCCAAAAGGTCATTTATGTAGATAGAAAACAACGGCGGACCTACCACACTTCCCTGGGGCACTCCAGATGATACCCTCACCTCCGATGAACACTCACCATCGAGGACAACGTACTGGGTTCTATTACTTAAGAAATCTTCGAGCCACTCTCATATTTGGGAACCAATCCCATACGCTCATACCTTAATTAGGAATCTGCAGTGGGGCAAACGCTTTCCGGAAGTCAAGTAATATGGCATCCGTGTGATACCCTTCATCCATGGTTCGCAAGATATCATGTGAAAAAATGGACGAGTTGCGTTTCGCAGGAGCGATGCTTTCTAAAGCCGTGCTGATGCATGGACAGCAACTTCTCTGTCTCAAGGAAATTGATTATATTCGAACTGAGAATATGTTCGAGAATCCTGCAACAAACCGATGTTAAGGATATTGGTCTGTAATTTTGAGGATCCGTCCTTCTACACTTCTTTTATACAGGCGTCACCTGCGATTTTTTCCAGTCGCTCGGGGCTTTACGTTGGGCAAGAGATTCGCGATAAATGCAAGCTAAGTAAGGAGCCAATGCAGTAGAGTACTCTCTGTAAAACCGAATTGGAATCCCATGAGGACCTGGAGATTTATTTATTTTCAATCCATTCAGCTGCTCCACAATACCAGGGATGTCTATCCCTATGTCCCCCAATAAGGGAATCTGTACGAGACTCAAACGGCGGTATGTTTGTACGATCCTCCTGCGTGAAAGATTTCTCGTTTTGCTGTCTTCCGTTGCCAGGCCAGACTGATCAGTGAGTGACTGGATGGAATCCTCCGACCCGCTTACCGATTTTACGCAAGGCCAGAATTTCCTTGGGTTCTCAGCAAGATCTTTAGCTAAGGTATGACGGTGGTAGTGGTTGCATGCTTCGCGCATCGCTCTTTTTACAGCAGCACGAAGCTCTACTAACTTTTGCCTGTCCTCATTCTCCCGATCTTTCTTGTACCGCGACTCCAACTGCCTTTGCTTCCTGAGCATTCTCCGAATTGCGCTGTGAAACCACGGTGGGTCTTTGCCGTCCGTAACCCACTATTTTGGCACATACTTGTCCAATGCGTGATTTACAATGTGTTTAAAATTTGCCCATAATTCTTCCACGTCAATCGTACCGGAAGTAAATGAAATCGATTCATTTACTAAGTGGGATGCTATCAACTGCTTATCTGCTCTTTCTACTAAGAATACTCTCCTAGCCTTCCTGACCGACTTTTTAACTTTCGTAACCATAGTCGTGATGACAACATCATGATCACTAATCCCTGTGTCAACACTGACACCTTCGATGAGATCTGGTCCGTCGTGGCTACCAGATCTAAAATATTTGCATTAAGCGTTGGCTGTCGATTGAGCTGCTCAAGACAGTTTTCGGATATTGTGTTCTAAAGTAATTCACACGACGGCTTGTCTGTACCACCTGTAATGAATCCATAGACATCCCAGTCCATACTAGGTAGGTTGAAGTCGCCTCCGACTAATATAGCATGATCCGGGTACTTCTGCGATACAGAGTGTAGACTCCGTTTGAATGATTCTAGAATTATCACGGTGGAACCTGGTGGCCAGTAATAACACCCAACAATTAACTTTATTTCTCCTAGCCCTGTTAAACGTGTCCAGATAACTTCACAATCACACTCTACTTCGACCTCAGTAGACACAATATTTTTGTCAACTGCAATGAAGACACCACCTCATACTGTGTCTAATCTGTCTTTCCGATACACGTTACAACCCTCACTAAATATTTCAGAAATTCCTATCTCAGGGTTCAGCCAGGTCTCAGTCCCGAGAATAATTTGCGCACCACACGCTTCCTGGAGGGCAGTAAATTCAGGAACTTTATTCCGAACACTCTGAAAATTTACTGCTAATATCTTGATAGCTGAAGTGTCTTTACACTGAGCGCGTTCTGATATCCCTGCCTGCACGTCGACTGGTGAGTGTTCAACAGGACACCTCGCACTACTGCCTAGCCTAAAAACCCCCTTGTGCACGCCACAAGTACTCTGCTGCCCGAGTAGCCGCTTCCTTTGTGTTGTGCACCCTTTACCGATCTAGGGGCGTCCTACTATTCCCTACCCAATAGCGTATGTCTAGAAATCTGCAGCCAAGACCCGTCACAGAGTCGACGAAGCCTCTGGTTGAGACCCTTTACTCGGCTCCAAACCAAAGGACCCCCGATCCACTCTGGGAGCGATGCTGCAAATAGAGAGCTCTGCTTGCACTCCGCGCGCGAGGCCAGCGGTCTTCATAAAATCCGCCAGCCGCCTGTACGAACTGAGGATCGCCTCAGAACCCAAGCGACAGGCATCATTGGTGCCGACGGGAGCAACTACTTGCAGATGGCTGCACCCCGTACGCTCGATAGCCGCAGGCAATGCCGCCTCCACGTCTTGGATGAGGCCCCCGGCAGACAAACCGAGTGCATGTTGGAATTCTTTCCAGCCCTGTACGCTATTTCCCTAAGGGGCTTCAAGTTACTATTATCCCGTAGTGGAACATAATTATATACCATACTGCATATAACGGCATAAGAACATCTGAAGTTAGTACAAGCGAAGAAAACTTTAAATCATTCATTGCTGAATGGCCTGAAGAAGGAACTACCTTTTGTCAAGAAGACAGCAGAGATTCAGATTGATGATCATCAGTATAATGAAGTAATGTATTCTCGTGTCGCGGGTGAAACAAGCGGGAGAGAATGTGATGATACAGGAGGACTACAAAACTGCTGATTTCCTTTTCAGGCATGCTGGAACTCAATACCGTAAATCACTGTCACCAGGATGCAGGAAACGAATACACATTATCATTAAAATTCCATCTCGTCCAGTAATAGATAGTGTAACGAAACATAAAGGAAGGCCAACTCTAAATGAAGGCTTCCACGGCCTGAGAAATTTTGTAATCTGCACTTTCGTCTGAAAGACTGAAAGACAGTTTGACAGTTGTACGTTGTGTGGCCATAAAGAACAAATGCGTGACCATGCTACGTCTCTGCAAAATAGCACCACTTTAAATGAAAGTCGTAAAGGTACCATTATTCTATAATGAATGTACATCAGGAGTTGATACTCTTGACGAGAAGGCAAGTACATACTCTTGGAAGAGACAGCCAAGAAGATGATATTTTGTCTAATGGAGAAACGTATTCGATGTAATAGCAATAAATATTTTATCCTTATTTTCACATTAACGTCCCAACTATATGGAAGTCAGATCTGATAAAAACAAAACTTTTCTCATACGGCGAGGAGAATCAACAAGCCACGCCACCAAAATAAAGCTCTACAAGCCACGGCGTATTGAGGAATTAGTAGCCAACCGGCGAAGATTGTGGCAGTTGTATCACCAAATGGAAGATGCCTCATGGACCCACATCTCTAAGACAGAAAAACGGTCAATCATTCTGCAGAGTCACAAAAATGTTTTCTAAGAACCTAATGGAATTGTTTGTAAAGTGTCTTAGTTATAATGCGAACATCCTGTACCGTGGGTTTGTAAAACTGACAGTTATCCAATTCTGGGAAATTGTAACATAATTTTTATGCTAAAATAAAAGTCATAACATCATACCAAATACTTTCTTATTCATCTCTGTCATCAATTCCTTCATAACTTTATAATACTTCCTTTAATACCAACATTTATTGATTGTTTTAAGGTAGGGGCCTTCCTTAACCCTCTCGTGCATTTTTGCTACTCCATGCTATCTATGCATACTAGGGTTAATATTACATAGCATGAGTGAATAAAATGTCTGGCCAGTTATTGAAAAAAGAGCCATGATGATCTGTTTATTGACCAAAGATTACAGATTAGACTCTCTTTTGGAAATGATGAAGAGGGCATCCAAGTGGGAGGTGACTGTGAGAGAAAGATTGAATAAACAACTGCAGGGTAACAGTCAACGAGTTGCAACATGGAATCTTAAGGGCTTGAATGTGATGGGGAACCTAGCAGATATTGAAAGGCTCCGTTTGGATACAGTGTGTGGTTCAGCGAAGTGTGTGGGTCAGTAAAGTGAAATGGAGAGAAGATAAGAATTTCTGGTCTGACGAATATAGGATCAACAGCAATAGAAGTTGGTGTAATGGGAGTGGGTATATTTACTAATAAGAAGGTAGGGAAAAGAGTGATTTACGCGAGGAATAATAGTGAACATACATACGCCAATTCATATTCCTACATTTCCGGATTTACACAGTGCCTCATTACAGACTCTTAACGAAGTTCCGATCATACAGAATAGATTTACGCATATGCGAGTGTCTCGAAGACTTCTTGGCCATCAGAAACCAGCACGTTTTGGTCGACGGTGAGTATTCATGAGCAGCACGAGTGCCCCAGGGAAGTGTTATGCTCGACATACATAAATTATCTGACTAATAGGGTGAACAGCAATCCGCTGCTACTTCCTGATGACGCTGTGGTATGCCTGAAGATGTTGTTGATTAGCTGCAGGAGGATGCATAGTTCTTAGTTCATGCGATATACAGCAGATTGCTGTAGGTGTGGAAAAATGTTAAGTTAATGCAGATGAGTAGGAAAAACAGTTCCATAATAATGGAATAGGGCATTGGTAATTTGCTGCTTGACACAGTCAAGTCTGTTGTATATCTAGGCGTAATGTTGGAATGCAACGAGCACTTATGGCGTTGCTGGCCGGAGTGGCCGTGCGGTTCTAGGCGCTACAGTCTGTAGCCGATCGGCCGCTACGGTCGCAGGTTCGAATCCTGCCTCGGGCATGGATGTGTGTGATGTCCTTAGGTTAGTTAAGTTTAATTACTTCTAAGTTCTAGGCGACTGATGACCTCAGAAGTTAAGTCGCATAGTGCTCAGAGCCATTTGAACCAACTTATGGCGTTAGCAGCGAAGGCGAATGGTCGACTTCGGTTTATGGGGAGAACTTTAGGAAAGCGTAGCTTATACGTAAAAGAAACCAGTTACAGAATACCAGTGCAAGCAATTTCTGGGAACTACTCTAGTGTTTGAGGTCCCCACCAGATCGATTAAAAGAAATACATCGAGGTCAGTAAGTTCGATCAACACATGAGTATTACGGAGATGCTTAGTGAGCTAATATGGGAATCCCTGGAAGGAAGAGGACTTTTTTTAATCTGCGCGACACTGTCGGAAAAATTGAGAGATGCTGCATTTTAAGCCGACTGCAGACCTATTCTACTACAGCCAACACACATTTCGCGGTAAGGATCATGAAATGAGATTAGAAAATTTAGGGCTCGTAGGTGCGATAATAGACAGTCGTTTTTCCATTTCTCTTTTTGCGAATGGAATGGGAAAAGAAACGACTAATAGTGGTACAGGGTACCCCCTGCCATGCACCATTCGGTGGCGTATGTATTTTGATGTAGACTTACAAGGGAATGGTCAGACTTGTCATGCCGAAACATGTATTGCTTTTTTTAGCACTGTTATTTAACGGTGCAAAAGGTCCGTATGCAAAATTGTAGCTGCTGACATGAACTGGAAGTCATCTAAAAAAAAAAATCACCAACATGGCTGTGTTTCCTGCTTGGCGCTTGCAATGACGGCTGGCCACCCCTGGAAATGGCGAGTCGCGAGCGTTGTGCGCATGGTCGGCAAGTGCGACCGTCTTATCGCGGCGTTCACTGAAGAGCAATATCGCTGCACGGTTTTGGTGGAAAGGGGAAACGAATATTCGTTTCTGTGGCATGCACGTCCATTTAATTTCTGGTACGTATTTCGAAACATACCGTCCTCAAACTGGTTAGAGATGTGAAAGATGTTCTGTACATGTTCATATATACTCCGCAGGCCACTTTACGGTGAATATTCAATCTCCCCTCACAGGTGATGGCGAACACTGTAAATGTTTTTCTGCTTGCCATGGTAGATATACCACAGACGCCAAATTAAGCAATCAACAGAAAACACGCGTGAAGACTATGTGTTGTGCGACATGGTTGTTTTAACTTCTAGACGAGCATGTAAATGGCGCAGACATGTGGCTAGAAACAACTGAAACACTCGATATTGCAGACTGTGAATCTACAGACGGCGAAGACACCGACGAAAGTTGCACTCATGAAGACTCTTCGAGTGATACTGCCACGTACCATCATCAGTTATCTCCGAGAGTAACACCAGCAACTACAATTACCTTATCAGACAAAGAAAAAGCGGTGACGTATTGGTTGAACGAAAGTGGTAAGAAACGCCTACGTGTCTGTACTGTTCAAAATAAGTATCGCTTTGTCCGTTCTGAACGTGAATTGTATAGATGGAAAAAGGAAGTCGCTGGACGACGTAAGAGTCGACTGGAAATTGCGACGGAGATAAATGCGCATCTTTTTGAGCTATTTACCGATGGCAGACAACAGTCAAATGGGTCAAATGGCTCTGAGCACTACGCGACTTAACTGCTTAGGTCATCAGTCGCCTAGAACTTAGAACTAATTAAACCTAACTAACCTAAGGACATCTCACACATCCATGCCCGAGGCAGGATTCGAACCTGCGACCGTAGCGGTCACGCGGTTCCAAACTGAAGCGCTAGAACCGCAAGGCCACAGGCAACAGTCATTTAGTGTCAGCGATACAACTTTGCGTGATTGGGCGTTAGAGATTGCCAACGCGATAGGCGCTAAAGAATTTACAGCTTCTCAAAGTTGGATTAGTCGCTTCAAAAGATCACATAAAATTGTGGCAAGAAAAATAACAAAATTTGTATCGAGAAACATGTCGGAAAATGAAGTGACACAAATCGAAATGATAGAAGCTTTTCTTACGAATGCAAAAAATAAGATCGCTAGTTTTAGTGAATCGTACGTGTACAATGCAGATCAATCAGGTTTTTAAAAAGAAATGCGTGCGAAAGAACACTGTCATTCAAAGGGGAAAAACATATTGAGGCAATTGCGCAGTCTACGACTGCACTCACCCATTCATACACTATAATGTCCATAATTAGTCTGGATGGTTCATTGCTGCCTAAACTATATGTGTGTTTTCAAGAACCAACTGGACGTTCTGGACCACGTGTCAAAAGAACAATGTTCTACGCAAACAATCATGTGGTAGACGCATCGAAGTCTGGAAAAATAGGAAATGAAAACGTTACACTTTTCATGCGTCATGCTTTTCTTCCGTTCTGCTAGAACAAATCTCTTCTCCTTCTTGATTCGTGGTCAAGTCATAAAAAGTCTGATTCATTAAAAGCTGTATTGCGAGCCCACCCTGACAAAGAAGTGGAGATACTTCAGATTCCACCCGCCACGACGAACGTAATTCAACCTTTAGACAGAGAATTTTTCCGTCAGTGGAAGGCATTTTACAGAAAACTAACAGAGAAAATTATTGTGTGCAGATCACTGCAATTTCCTGTCTATCACCGTGACAATATTCTCAAGCTGCAATCAGTAGTACATTATCAATTTTCATCCCCACGGTTTCAGAATTTGATTAAATATCCGTGGCACTCCTCGAAATATACTGATACTAGGCCTGATTCATTCCTAACAACAGCCCAGTTTTGTCTACGGACATCCAACAACGTCTGTGATTCGCAGGGCTCTCATATGTCGTCTTTACTTGTATGTTCTTGGTGCACAAAAAAGCTATGTTTTGAACATTGTACCAATATTTCGCATTTTTGCGGTAATTACAAGAAATAAAATTTGGAAGTATTCTAAACCGTATATTTATTTGTGCCTATTTCATAGCTATTTGGAAAGAATGTTGTAGATAACATATCAGCCATATTTGTCAACGAATGTTTGATTATCATACGATCGCTTTCACTGGAGGAATCAGCTCTCTCACTGCTGTGGCAAGAGAGCGGCGCGTAGCTAGCGCCACCTTGTCCCTAGATGGCGTTGGTATAACGTAGCGAGAGAGGTCAGGGTTGTACAACAGGCAGTTATAAGCGCGGAAACCATGCGACAATCGTGTCTTACTTCTTAAAATTGTTTACAGACTACCAGGTCATATCAGCAGCTAAAATTCTGCATACAGACTTCTTGCAATGCTAACTCACAGTGGTAAAAAAAGCAACACAGATTTCGACATGACAAGTCTGACCATTCCCTTGTTAGATGACACAAACAGAAGACAAGCTTGAGAAAAATATATGACAACACGGACCGTGTAACTCGTTATAGTATAAAGGGAGATGAGAATCTGGTGATCGTGAAGGATCGGAACGCTATGGTAGGGGAAACGTTAGTGGACAGAGTTATCGAAGAATGCAGGCTCGGTGTCAGAAATGAGACAAAAGGTGAACGTATTTAACTGTGCAATTAATTTCAGCTAGATACAATGAATACGTTGCTCAAAATTTTCTAGAGTGGGACTTACACTTGGAAAAGACCTGAGGACACAGGGAGAAAACAGCTGGATTATAACACCATTAGACATAAACACCGATGCCACATTCTGCTAAATATCTGTAATGTACGCTCTAACGTTGTGGATCGCCATTTCTGGGTACTAAACTACTGGCCCTTAAAATTGCTACACCAAGAAGAAATGCAGATGATAAACGGGTATTCATTGGACAAATATATTATACTAAAACTGACATGTGATTACAATTTCACGCAGTTTGGGTGCATAGATACTGAGAAATCAGTACCCAGAACAACCACCATTGGCCGTTAAAAAAAAAAAATGTTCAAATGTATGTGACATCTCATGGGACTTAACTGCTAAGGTCATCAGTCCCTAAGCTTACACACTATTACTATTATCCTAAGGACAAACACACACACCCATGCCTGAGGGAGGACTCGAACATCCGCACAGTCCATGACTGCAGCGCCTTAGACCGCTCGGCTAACCCCGGGCGGCCCTCTGGCCGTAATAAAGGCCTTGATACGCCTGGGCATTGAGTCAAACAGAGATTGGATGGCGTGTACAGGTACAGCTGCCCATGCTGTTTCAACACGATACCACAGTTCATAAAGAGTAGTGACTGGCCAATTGTGACGAGCCAGTTGCTCGGCCACCATTGAGCAGACATTTTCAGTTGGTGAGAGATCTGGAGAATGTGCTGGCCAGGGCAGGATTCGAACATTTTCTGTATCCAGAAAGGCCTGTACAGGACCTGCAACATGCGGTCGTGCATTATCCTGCTGAAATGTAGGGTTTCACAGGGATCCAATGAAGGGTAGAGCCACGGGTCGTAACACATCTGAAATGTAACGTCCACTGTTCAAAATGCTGTCAGTGCGAACAAGAGGTGACCGAGACATGTAACCAATGGCACCCCGTACCATCACGCCGGGTGATACGCCAGTATGGCGATGACGAATACACGCTTCCAATGTGCGTTGACCGCGATGTCGCCAAACACGGATGCGACCATCATGATGCTGTAAACAGAACCTGGATTCATCCGAAAAAATGGCGTTTTGCCATTTGTGCACCCATCGTTCGTCGTTGAGTACGCCATAAGCGCTCCTGTCTGTCATACAGCGTGAATGGTAACCGCAGCCATGGTCCCCGAGCTGATAGTCCATGCTGATGCAAACGTCGTCGAACTGTTCGTGCAGATGGTTGTTGTCTTGACATCTGTTGCCTCAGGGTTCGAGACTTGGCTGCACGATCCGTACAGCCATGCGGATAAGATGCCTGTCAATTCGACTGCTAGTGATGCGAGATCGTTGAGATCCAGCACGGCGTTCGTATTACCCTCCTGAACCCACCGATTCCATGTTCTGCTAACACTCATTGGATCCCTCGACCAACGGGAGCAGCAATGTCGCCATACGATAAACCGCCATCACTACAATCCGACCTTTATCAAAGTCGGAAACGTGATGGTACGCATTTCTCCTCCTTACACGAGGCATCACAACAACGTTTCACCAGGCGACGCCGGTCAACTGCTGTTTGTGTATGAGAAATCGGTTGGAAACTTTCCTCATGTCAGCACGTTGTAGGTGTCACCACCGGCGCCAACCTTGTGTGAATGCTCTGAAAAACTGATCATTTGCATATCACAGCATCTGCTTACTGTCGGTTAAATTGCACGTCTGTAGCACGTCATCTTCGTGGTGTAGCAATTTTAATGGCCAGTAGTGTATATATGGCATATCTAAATGTGCATAAACGGGACATTTTAGAAGTGATATTAAATCTAGTGTTCTTCGTAATAATTTCACAGTTTATGATCTATACTTACGGAATTTCCAGTGGGAGTCTAATTCTAGTAGTCTTGTCGCCAGTAAGTAATTTACCTCTTTATAGTAATTTCTACGATAAGTAATTGGCTGACAATCAAACATTCATTGCAGCGTATGGGACCGTCGCAATACACAGTATTTCTGAACACTACGTATTATTAATTAAACTTTTCACGAATATTTCATAAACTCTATTGAATAATGGGACGTTAAGAAATTATATGAAGTACCTAACAGCACAGTGGCCAGTATGCTGGCATACATACGATGTAACTAACGAGATCGATAGTGGTGGCTTCTTCACAACGGTGCTGCTGATCCATCGTCGATAAGCGCTTACCAGTGTGTCTAATTACTGACGTCAGAATACACAAACTCCATTACTTAATTGAGCTCAGCGCGTATGATAACAACCACGAAATATTATCCTACAGCGTTATGAGTCGACTACCGAAAATTGAATTGCTGAAACTGCGTTATGTAAAGAATTTAGTATTCAGGAAGTTTTTTGTTATTGTAAGTAGCGCAATAAGTGACTGTTTTCTACACTTACTTAAGCTGTCTCTGTATTTCAATCACTTCCTGAAATAGTTATCACAGCATTGCCGCAAAGAGGGTTCTGTATCCAGTGGCAACTACGAAACTGGCTACGTTAGAAGTTTTTGTATGTGAGGACTGCGGAAAGCAAGCTGGGAAGCTTCAGAATGTCCAGGCCAATGAGGCCAACGTCCGCACACAAAGAATCCCGGACCACAGTTTTCAAATCCACTTTGTTCGGAGGTCCTGGGACTAGAGGAAGACATGGTTGGTGCTGAATGCGGTTGTCGCTGGGTTGTTTCTTGGGGCGATGGTTCACGATATTGGCATTAACCGTAGGCGTTTGCAAAATTATTTCACAGGTCATTTGGTTAGGTATTTACGTTTCGTGGTTTATTTTTTATCAGTTCAAATTTCGATACTGTTCTGAAAACTAGGAGTGGACGTACGTTATATATGTATTACTAACATTTTGTTAGTAGCTAAGAGGCTTGGAACAGAATTCTATATAGTCATTTAACATAAAAATTACTATAGTGAATTCAGTCCCTTTTTCCACTAGTTTAATTTCTTAAGTGATTTGTATCGTGTGTGACGATTTCGTCCATATGACGTGTACATACTTTTTTTCTACGTAGCACATGTCGTTTGTACACCAAGGAGACATTTATTATTCTGTTTATTTGTTTCACAAGTCGGTGTTATGAAGTGGTATGTAAATACTCTCCTAGATTTCATTTTCCTAGTCACTGGATTTCTTATTTAAATGCATTAATGTGACTGATATTCTACAGCCACTACACGATCACACAATGTAGTACACAAAAAATTTGTCTGCACAAGTTGATAAATTACAGCACTCTCATACGATATTCGTCATCAACGATCGCTTTTATTATTACGAATATTATGTACGTCCTTCTATGGACGAATTTTTTTATGAAGTGTGAGGCTGGTGCTACTTGCGGTGACGGTGTTCGATGTTTTGTGTTGACTGTTATGATTACAAATCGGGATTCATATCATCAGCACACTTTGAATGTCTATAGGTCGGGTTGCTAAAACACATTCACCATCGCTGGAGTATTACAGATAATTTTTCATACTCACGTTAAGTTTACATTCTCTATGCTTAGTGTTTACCACTACGTTATTGAAGTAATTGTGAACTGCCGTCGTAACTGTCATTTCTCATGTTGGGGGTGGTTTTCCTTGGTCTGATTTCTGTTATTGGTTACCTTGTGGTGCTATATATAGAGATTTTGACAATTTAGTGGAAAAATATTATTCTTTCTTGCCTTATCAGCTGCTTGCCTTGTGTTCTGAAGTGGGGTAGTGTACTATAGTGTAGAAGTTGATTATTTTTTCGTGTCTCTCTGTATTCATCAGGAGTTATTTGAAATGAAATGTGTATGTGTGCGTGCGTGCGTGTGTGTGTGTGTGTGTGTGTGTGTGTGTGTGTGTGTATGTGTGTGGCTAGGTCCTCGCGTTGGGTAGACCAGTCGCCTGGTGCAAGTCTTTTAGCTAACACCACTTAAGCGACTTACATGTCGATGAGGATGAAATGATGATGAAGACAACATCTAGCCTCCGAGCAGAGAAGAACTCCGACCCGACCGGAAATCGAACCTAGGTCCCTCCCACGTCATGCTGCTGCGTTGGTGGCTCAGCTATGGAGGCTGACGTTAAGACATGGAGTGGACTATTGTAACAAGGAGCGGTAGTTTATTAGTACTTGAAATACGGCTGAGAAGTTTAAATTGCTGGAGAAGTCTGACTGTAATGACACTCTTCTCTCTGTCGATAGTAATGAATAATCAATACGAAAACGTCAAAACTCTTAATTGAAATTCTGTGTGTCCGGAGACTGGTAGTGTTACTCTGAGCCAGCCGGCCTGGCCGGCGGTTCTAGGCGCTTCAGTCTGGGACCGCGTGACCGCTACGGTCGCAGGTTCGAATCCTGCCTCGGGCATGGATGTGTGTGATGTCCTTAGGTTAGTTAGGTTTAAGTACTTCTAAGTTCTAGGGGACTGATGACCACAGATGTTAAGCCCCGTAATGCTCAGAGCCATTTTTTGTTACTCTGAGGCAGAGTCCACGTGCTTCCGAAGTAGTGTTGACACTCTAGTCTACAAGTATGCTGGTTGTGATGCATTGTCAGATAAGTCCGCGGCTCCTACCGCGTGTCATGTTCAAGTCGAAGAGCAGATTGCTAGACCTATTTATTTTCAGGATTTGATGAGAATGTTAGCAGCATAAGAGGACAAAATAAGGGCTAAAGTAACAGAAGAAACTGAATAAGTAAGAACCAACAACAAGATTAGCGCTCTTGAACAATGAAATGGTTCAGACAAATAGAAAGTTGAAACAGAGGCTAAAGCATAAGAACATAATGAAACATTAGAGGCTGATAGATTAAATGAAAAGGTTTTAGCTATTTTAAGGGATCAGCACACTAATGTTAATGCACTAAAAGCATGAGCTCAATGCTAAGAAAAAAATTTAAATCTATCGAGTAAATTGGTTCAGGCACGCTTAATGTCCTCACTAGTCAGGGGAATTGCTTTCTAAGTTTTGTGAAAGGAACTCTGTAGTAGAAAACAAACATCTTACTATAAAGAGGTGAGGTTAAACAAAAAGAAGTGATGAACGAGCATCACAAATCATTAGGAGGAGGTTTGCATATTTTACTACCGGAGTATGTGAAATTTTAGACAAATCTCTCGGAAAGTGTGAATGCTGTTCGACGTCTGGAAGTTGTCAGTCAATTACACAAACAGTTGCATGGGTATGCCATTTTCTCAACTAAAAAAGGAAGATACTGAAGTCTGAAAGAAGAATCCGAAATGTACCGTCTGGAAGTTGTCAGTCAATTACACAAACAGTTCCATGGGTATGCCATTTTCTCAACTAAAAAAGGAAGATACTGAAGTCTGAAAGAAGAATCCGAAATGTACTGTCCATAGTAACGTTTATTAAAATTTATGAACAAACTCAAAACATATATACTCATATTTGAGAAAATAAACCAATTTATCTAAAACTACTTCATTGCATTTGATTCAGTTCCGAAAACGACATATTCCAAAAGCACTAATCAAATCATGTTTTCAGAGGAAGACATACGGACGATTTTGGAATGGTCACAGCCGATGAATTTCATATACGGATTGCACACTTCTCGTGTTAATTCTATTTCGTGTTGTTTTGAAAGATAATCTTTATCGCAAACTATCTTTGACCTTTTATTTAAAAAAATGTTTTTTGTGAGACGGAGGTTTCGAACACAACCACAGACAGGTCAATAAGAAAATTTGGACATCATACTTCACTGTAGTTTTGGTTCACAGTATGAATGCAAATTGCATTAAAAGCTTTTCTCATCATAAGAAATTTATATGCAGTAAGAGGCCAACTTTTCGAATATCTGCCTCTCATACAGCTAGTACATATTACCAATTACATCCACTCCATTATGTATACTGTTGTAGAATGTAATTACTTCCAGTTTTTGTTGAGCTCCCGTATCAGCGTAATTTTTTGCTCGTCCACCACAAGATTCACCACTGAGAGATCGACCGGTCCTCTTAAATCGGCGTTACGCTGTCTTCGCCCGTGGGCGCGGAAAGTAGACACTTTCTCGCCAGTGAAGAAAAGAAACACTATAAAAATTATCCACTGCTCGTACTCAGACGAGTTATTGTAAATTTTTGATATTACCTGTCTTTCCCTACAACTTAATCCTTCCTCAGAGTTTCCAACATCTTGCACCATATGACATTGTCGAACGCCTTTCTTCAGGCCGATAAATCCTATGAGTGAATCTTGATTTTTTTCAGTATTGCTTACATTATCAAGCACAACGTGAGGACCGCATCTCTGATGCCTGTACCTTTCCTAAAGCCAAACTGATCGTCATCTAACAGGCCTTCAGTTTTCATTCCCATTTTTCTGTATATCATTCGTCAGCAGCTTATGCATGAGCTGTGAAGCTAATTGTGTGATAGTTCTCACACTCATTTGCCCTTGCTGTCCGTGGAATTGTGTCGATTGTATTCTTCCCAAAGCCTGATGTCGCCAGTCTCATAGATTACGAGTATATATATCAACTTGAACAGTAGTTCAGCGACCACTTCCCCCCATGACTTGGTGAATTTTATTGGATGTCACCTGCACCTTCTGTCTTACTTGATCTCGACCCTCTCAAAGCTCGTTTAAATTCTTATTAGATTCCCTGTCAGCTATATTCAACATAACTGTTTTCCAATGTAGAGTTCTGCAGTGAACAATTTTTTAGTGTAACTTTTTCCTAGTCAAAACATTTGCCAGAGTAATTAATTCACTGTGTAAGCATTTTCCAGTGTAACTGTTTTACAGTACTGAGGTAGATTTTTCCGCCATTTTCTGTATATGTGTTACAGTGTAATGGTTTTCCAGTCTGACTTTCTAAAACGTCACATTTCCAGATGTACCCCTTTCCCGTGTAACCATTTCCCAGTCTAAATTTCTTCCGCTTTACCATTTCCAGTGTAATCATGTTCCTTATTTCCAATGTTGCCTTTAGTCTGGTAAACCACTTCCACTTTAACTATTTTCCAGTGTAACTGTTCTCCAGGGAAGCTGTATTCCAGTTCAAAATGTTCAAATGTGTTTGAAATCTTATGGGACTTAACTGCTAAGGTCATCAGTCCCTAAGCTTACACAGTACTTAATCTAAATTATCCTAAGGACAAACACACACACCCGTGCCCGGGGGAGGACTCGAACCTCTGCCGGGACCAGCCACACAGTCCACGACTGCAGCGCCCCCGACTGCTCGGCTACTCTCGCGCGGCTGTATTCCAGTGTAACAGTAATTTAGTCTAGGTATTTTCCAGTATAAGCACTTTCCATTGTAACTATTTTCGTGCACACATTTTCAGTGTAACCATTTCCAGTGCAATCAATCTTCAGTGCAACCATTTTCCAATGCAATCATTTTCCAGTGCAATCATTTTCCAGTGCAACCATTTTGTAGTGTAACTGTTTCCAAGTGTAACTGTATTCAATGTAAAAATTTTCCATTATACCCACTTTTCCACATAAACATCTTCCAGAGTAAAGCCTTTATCAGTGTAAACATTTTCCAGCATAGCCATTTTCCAGTGTAACTGTTCTCCTGTAATCATTTTCCAGCGTAACCATTGACAGTGTGCCTGGTTTTCATTGTAACCATTTCTGGTAAAACATTTTTCAGGTGTGAACTTTTGCATTGTTACTATTTTATAGTGTCACTGCTTTCTAATGCAACAATTTTCCAGTGCAAGATTCATCTAGTACAACCATTTTCCAGTGTACCATTTTCCAGTGTAACCATTAAATGGTGTGCCGTTTCCAGTGGTACTGTTTTGGAGTGTATTCGTTTGCCATTGTAAGTGTTTTCAAGAGTTACTTAGTCTGGTTAAACTTTTGCAGTGTAACCGTTTCCTCAAGACTTGTTCCAATAAGCAAAACATACAGATTCCTGATGTCATATCCTCAGGTCAGCACGCTTATCTGGTGAACACTAACCATGAAGCCCTTAAGTGTGATGCCTTAATATCACGGATGTTTCACTGACTTTAGCTTCATGTAGTGGTATCATTAGCAGATGTTTACACTGGAAAACACTTACACATGAAAATGTTTATACTGCGAAATAATTACCCTGCGAGCTTTTACACAGGACAATGGTTCCACAATAAAGCAGTTACACTGGGAAACTGTTACGCTTTATAAATCTTTCTGTTAAAATGTGTATGTTTGACATGTATATCTACGGTTAAAGTTTGGCATTATCAAGAGGCAGTTTGTTGGCTCTAACATAGGCTTTTACAATTTTTGCTGTGACATAGGTTATTGCAATTTTTGCGGTAACATGCATTGTTACAATTTTTACTACAAATATAGGCTGTTACAATTTTTGCTGTGACATAGGTTCTAGCAATTTTTGCGGTAACATGCATTGTTACAATTTTTACTACAATTTTGGTTGTTTAATGATCTTCTTTACCACGCGGCATAAATTAAGCGTGTTTTCAGGGTAACAGTAGTCACCCATTACACCCACACACTGACAGCTATTGCTGACACAAAATTGTCTTAAGACCAAATAACAAACACTGCCAAGTAATGACACATACACTATCACATTTTGGGAGTTAGAATGTCAGTTTCTGGTATCACAAATCTATTTCAGTTACGCATCCCCTTTTGTTTGTGTAAAATAGCAATATCGTGCGTGAACATGGTTGTGGTCAACAGAGTTTAGGTCCTATGTTTTTGTGTGTCAGATAATGGTTTCTCAATGTGCTATGTGGCAGCTGACATTATCTTACGGTGACTAATGAGAGATAGACGGTTGTTTTTCCAGATTTCATCAATGATTCGTGTTAAACCATTATAATGTAGCAATCACCATTAGCTGTCCTGAGAATGCTCACGGGCCTGCATTTCCTGGATCGAATTTTTTTGGAGATTTTCTACGACAATGAACACGACGCCGTTCTGGTACTTTGTCCTTCAAGCACAACATCCAGCAAGATCCAATAGTGGTCACACGCATCAATACCAAAATCCAGCAGATGCTTTAAACACTTGATGCAAGCATAAATAATTGAATGAATAAATAATATGTAAAAGACGGTATTAAATGTGCAGCACCCTTTATTAAATAGTAAGGCAGTACAACCTCCCCCCCCCCCCCTTCACACATCTTCTCCCATCAACAATAGACTGTAAGGTTATTAGAACAGAAATCGCAAAAACAGGCCGTAATGGCGGCGATTTCTCAGCCGAGGTGCCACGGGTCCAGATCGCTTCCGCACGAGGCGCCGTTGACGACGAGAACGTCGACGCCCTCGCAGATGTATCGGGCGTGTCGGCGGCTCAGAAGTGCCTGACGCTTCGATGGGGAGAGCCGCAGCGGTGGGTGGTAGGGGCTCTCCAGCGTCCTGTAGGCGGAATAAAGAAGCTTGAGAATTTCGCCCCCATCAACAGTCTACGTACTTCAGTGGATTGTTTCAAAGTGAATGACAAAAAATTGCGTTAATTGCAAAGGCTATCAGTTAGCTTGAATGTCGTAACAATGCTGTTCTAATTTTCAAATTATCGAAAGCACACGTTAGTCGACTTGGCAGTTCACAGACATTCGTGTGATCAGCTCACTGGCGCTCGCGGCTGTTAAGACACTGTTCTACATGGCTGACTATCAAGACGGTCATACGGAGTGTTTTGCAGACACGTCTTTCACTCGCTAAATAGTTCACTACTGGAACCTGGTACTTTATACTGTGTGGATCATGTTGCGCAGAAACGAAATTGACATAGGTTGTCAATCAAGCAGACGTAACAGCACCTGTAATGTTGTCAATATACCTAACCGAATTATTGCCTAGTATCAACAGCATCAGGTGTCTACAAGCCACTATCACCGTGTGGTGAACCTAAGGAAATGCAAAGATAATTACAAAAAATTTCCACTAGGTGTACTAATGGCAGCACTCTCTAACTAAACGTAAATACAAGATAATGTCTGTATAATAGATAAGTAGCCGTAATTCTGCCCGACTAGACATGTCTCGGCATATAAGAATTTAGAGGTAATTACAAGAACCAATACAGAGTGGGATAAATACTTCAATCAGTATGAAAAAACGAAAATGTAGGTCAACGAAAATGGAGGTCAAAGCCTTCTTGGAACGATTCTGCGAAAATACACTGCATACATAAGGAACATTGCACGAAAGGCACTAGATATAACAGTTCCGCGGTATTGTTCTTGCGTTAAAGGAGTTCTCATGAAGTAGGAACGTCTGCTCGCATACAACGAATTCAGAAGCGTACTCCTAGGGTGGGAAGAGGTCGGTTTAGCCCATACGAAAAGAGTAACAGAGATGCACGCCTAACTTTAATGTCACTCTTTGGACGAAAGAAAGTGCACTTCACCTGAAACTTTGTTGGCTAATTTAGAGATCCTTTATCTGAATAGGAGTGTACGACATTATACTGCCGTCGTCAACATCACAAAGAGAACATCAGAACAAGACACTAGGAGGGCACAGGGGTGGCTACACAGTCACGTTTCCTCACTCAACACGAGAAGGAATTTTCACAGATATTCGTTAACATTGTTAGGAAGAACACTCCACGATGTACCACACTCTGGGTTGTGGAGTATATTGATAAATGTAGATTTACCACTTCTGATTGTCAGCAGTGAATGTAAACTGAAAGCTTACGAAGAATACGCACATTAAGTCTCTAACTGCTAAGCAGAAGCTTTGACTTAAGGAATTGCTTATAAAATAGACGATGCCACTATTTTTTCTGCAAATTAATAAGATCTTTGACGTAGTGAGTACTTTCTCTTGCTTTCCTGCCTCACTCGCCGGTCTAAATGAGAAGGGCGATAAAGTTAGGAAAAATATAACTGATTCAATAGTTAGCAGACATTCAATCCATCCACACTTCATTCGCAAACCAGCACAGAATATAATGAAGCGATAATGGTACCAGAAGAACTCCCTGCCACACACAAAGCAAGACTGAAGTGTGTAGGACACAAACGCAAATTGGAGAGTTGACTTAGCTGATCGATACTTACACCCAACATTACATTTGTGAATAAAAAATGGTGCGATAAGAACACTTTCGAGGACAGTTGCCACTCCAGTCGTACAATTTGTGAAATCCAAGTGGATAAATTATTTTAGCAAAGCCTTATTGGAGTTCCAGGGAAACGCGACAGAGTTTAGTAACTAGTGGATGAGTTAAATGCAATGAGGTTGCCACTGTTCCGTTTGCCCTGTCATTAGCTGCATAACACGAGAGGCCTCACCTGCAGAGTGTCTGGGACCGCAGCTCGGCTCTGCTCCTCCTCTTCCACGTCCTCCTCCATCTCCTGGTATCCGGCGCCCAGGCAGCATAGGTTCCTGATGCGTTGGAAGATCTGCATACACAAAACAAGGTGTGAGACAGTGGCCAGAGCAAGCGAAATGCAACGCAATTTAATACATGCTGCTGATGCTCTACAGTACAGGTAATGCAAGAATCACGAGCTTCGTCCTCTTTGCTGAAAAGCACCTGACTGTCTGCAAAGTGTGTGGAACCATAGTTTGGCAGCCTTCAGAACAAACAAACGTTGAAGTTTGAGATACTGCATCTGCGTTACTAGCAAGCAGCAATTACCTTGTGTTACGAAAGTTCTATATATTCTGCGTCATCGAATCGGTATACTCAACAAACACTAGACATCTCCCGCCCTACAATGCCATTACTACAGTTTACCTTCCCCTTCGTCGTACCAACTGAGAAGTGAGAACAAGCTATCGTCTCAGTCTACCTGTGTACTGCAACTGGAATTCTGCATTCGAATAGTAATGGCGGCTGTTTGGGGACGTACCGTGTGGCGTCCAGATCGTCTTCCCTCTCCAATAGGATGAGGACGCGAAGCGTGCTGCGGTGTCTCTGAAGAGCGGGACGGCTCGGTGTCCACACCAGTCCAGCAGGCAGACCAGGCGCCACCAGTGTCCTGGAGGAAAAAATTATGAAGTTTGAAATAGCGCCGTCTTGCAGTGGTGTGCTCGACAGATGTGTACGTCAAGGATATAAGAATTAGTGGTAATCTAAAGTTGCTGCCTTAGTATTAAAAGGTTCGTGTTACGGACTATATGAATCTAAACGAGAAACTTGGCCTCAGTTTCTTTTCTTCTGTCGTGGACTAACTTCAAGACAAAAGCTATTAGGGTGTAATTTTGTTGGAAGTTATAACACTGTGATTTTTATTTGCTTCACTTTACTTGGGAGTGATCGGCTATGTAATGCAGTGGGGTATGTGCCGCTGTTATTATTGTTTCATTTGTCTTCAGTTTGAATACATGTTCGATGCAACTTTCAAAGCTAGACAGAAATGTCCAAGCCTCTCATGGTGAGCCCCATTTGCTTTAACCTGTTTTTAGTAGTCACATCTTGCTCTCCTTGTACAATGGTTAGCTCATTTCCCATTCCACACACGTTCTTTTCTACATGACCACAGTTATCATAGCTTAATAATTTGCAATTAGTTCCACCATTAAACTGTATTGTAAGTGTCTTCCTGATTCGTTGCAATACCTCCTAATTAGCTGACCAGCTTACCCATCCATTCTTCGGCATTCTTCTGTAGATGGCGCTAGGCAATCAGGATTATGACCTCACTGAGTCGTAAAGTAAATTCCAACACTAACTGCACAAAGATATTTGCAAACTAAGCGTGTGTTTCTCAGACACTTAATAAAAGTGACGAGGGCGCATTCTGTTTACTCTGCAAAATAAATAGGCCAGGAAAAAAGCGTTGTATAGGTGCAAGACGCCGTCGGCACTGCTAACATGTAATGACTGGCGGATATATCCAGTAGTTGCCCCCAGACCACTCCTATAACGGAAGAGTACGGAATCTGCGGTACTCACCCCTCCAGCACCACGCTCTTCCTCTCCATGCAGGCGGTTTCCAAGCAACAGAAGGAAGAACTCGTCCCGCGTCACAGCTCGCACCTATCGGGGAAGAGAATACGACTGTAGACAACGAAGATTTAGTTGAAGTGTTGGGATGGTGTAATATTCAACATATCTGGACTGTTCGCTGCTGTATCAGTAATCACACTTTCTAGGCACTCGATAAATATTTACATTTGTGTTGTCTGATAACAATAAAAAAAATAGGAATATTCGAGCCATGGTGCTATCGTTGGTCAGTCCGAATCTTAAAGCTGATGCTGTCGAGTCTTGTTTGCATGTGGAATTACATGGAAACTTTCGTAAAAGACTGGTAATACACAGTATTTACAAGAACCAAGGGGCAAGAGTTAGAATGGAAAAGTAAGAGACAGGTGTTCTGATTAAAAGCGTAGTAAAACTAGGATGCAGTCTTCCTTCCCTACTGTCATTTCTGTACATCAAAGAAGCAATGACGAAAATAAGAGAAAGGTTCAAGGAAGCAATTAAAATTCGGCGTGAAAGAATAGCAGTGGTAAAATTCGCAAATGAGGTTTCACCCTCTGTGAATGGGAGAACGGTTTACTAAACATGTAGAGTGAACTGAGCAGTGCAATGAGCAGACAATGTGCCCTCTGAGGAAAACAATGAATAAACAAAAGAAGAGAGTGGGTGGCGGGAGAATTCTCCAACGTTGGAAGCAAAATCACACAAGACGGTTAAAGCGAGAAAGCTTCAAGAAGTAGACCAGAACAGATGAAGACGGTGATCCCACGGTAAATGGAGCCTGCTAATATCAAACACAGGTCTTAATTCGGGGATTAAATGTCTTAAGTCTATACGTCTGTAACACATTGTGAGCCATGGGAAAATCTGAAACGAAGAGAACTGTAGCGTTTTGAAAGTGTTGTTGGAGACTTCCATTAAAATTCAGAGGACTGGAGAGATAAGAAATAATGAGTTCCTCCGGTGAGAAAGAAGGAATATATGAAAAAACACGGGCTTGAATAATGATCTTCATTAAATGAAAGCTGTCACTATATCAGGGAATACATTCCATTTTACCACAGCGAGCCGCAGAGTGTCAAATATTTAGCTGAAAGCACATCTTGCAATGCGTTCAACAAATAATTCAGGACGATGATGTTAAAAGGTATTATGAGACGAAGAGGTGGGCACAGTCTTTTTTTGTTCTTGCTGCCCGCTTCAAACTAGTCGGAGGACTGACTACATTTAGTTTCCGTCTCATAAAAAATTCAGTGCATCCTAACGCCTATAAGGCTCTCTCTATATACATCACCAGAGCAAGCGATACACCGTTAATCAATCACACGAGCTGCAATGGTGTCTTCCATCGCCAGGTCATGCAGCAGGTCTTTTACATTAGATTCCTCTGTCACAAAACGCTGCGACATCACTATCTGCTGCTCCACTCTGACGTTCCCTGTAATCAGGTTCCTTCGCATTGTCAATTCGGTCTTGTTACTCGTAGCCAACGCCATAAGTAGCTTGTTGTTGAGTGCTTTTGGACACTTCAGTTCTTTCAGTTACGTTAAACTGTTTGCGTCCCGGCAGAGTCTAACTGACTCGAAAAAAAACGAATGAACAATTGTCATCCCCTACAATTTAAGTTTTGCTCTCGGAAGCAATGTAGCACGACGATACCCACCTGCAAGGTGTCTTCTTCTGGAGAGACGTCGTCCCACTCGCGCGTCTCCTCCGCCTCCCCTGGCGCTGCTGACAGGCAGCAGAACCACTCCCTCACACGAGAAAACATCTGTGCAGAGGAGGCACCACGTGAGGTGTAGTCCAGGCAGTACACAGGGACAAACATTACAGCTGGTGACGTTATATTTTCAAGAACAATTTCGCTGCAAATTTTGTAATATCAAATACCTCATTAATTAGGGAAATTGTGATTTTTCTGTAGTTACTACACTGAAGTTTAATAGAGAAGATTAAAATGTACATGGGATCTGTTAGAATAAGTCATTAAAAGCAACACATTTTTTCACGAATCAAATATAAAGTAACTGACTAGATTTCATTTCTAAAGATGTGTAGCAGGTACTTCCGCCCCCCACCCTCCCCGCACACGTTTGGCATTGTGAGTGTTAAACGATGAATAAAATTCTCTTTCCACTCTGTCTGTCTGTTGTCCACCATGCACAATACAAAGGCAAATTTGATATCGGAAGGGGAGCAATGACAGTTTTTGGCACAGGATTTGCAGTACACAAATCACTCACAGACAATACCCAGCATTTCATTTCAAAATCAGAAAGTTTCTTCGCAACCACTTTGAAATCAGGAAACAAAATATACACAATCATCAACACACATTCATCGACAAACGATCACAACAGAAAGAAGCCACATAAAGTCGAAAGCTTTTCGGAAGTTCTCCTCTTGTCTGACCTGTTTATCGGCCATGTTTCACCTCCATACGTGGCTAAACTCCACACATATACTTTCAGAAAGGACTCCCTGACACTTAAATTTATACTTGCTGCTAACAAACTTCTCTTCTTCAGAAATGCTTTTCTTGCCATTTCCAGTCTCCCTACTTCGACCATCATCCATTATTTTGCTTCCCAAATAGCATAATTCGTCTACTACTTTAAGTGTTTCATTTCCCAATATAATTCCCTCAGCATCACCTGATATAATTCGATTACAATCCACTATCCTCATTTTGCTTTTGTTGTAGTTCATCTTATATCTTTTTTCAAGACGCCGCCCATTCCGTTCAACTGCTCTTCCAAGTCCTTTACTCTCTCCGACAGAATTATAATGTCATCGGCAAACCTCAATTTTTTTTATTTCTTCTCCGTAGACGTTAATTCCTGCTCCCACTCTTTCTTTTGTTTTCCTTAATACTAGCTCAATATACAGGCTGAATAACATCTGGATTAAGCTACAACTCTGTCTCTCTCCCTTTCCAACCACTGCTTCCCTTTCATGCCCCTCGACTCTTACAACTGCCATCTGGTTTCACAACTAGGCAAAGAAAAAAGTAGTCAGAGTACTGATTCTCACATAGTACCCAAACGTACGAAAAAAATGAACATTTCATGCATTATTGTCAAAATTTTAACATAAAAATTATGTCTCAACACTATCGGGACACCCTCCGCTGTACATTGAAAATTTTATTCTGTGAACATCCTTCTGTCTGTAGCTAAGCCATTTTTGTGCAACATCCTTTCCTCCATGAGTGTTGGTCTTGCATGTTTCGCAGGAAAACATCTGTGAAGTTGGAAAGGTTGGAAACGAGGAACGGGCGGAAGCAAAGCTGTGAGGACGATTCAAGCGTTATGCTTGAGTAGCTAAGTACTGCACGAAAGGCAAAGGTCCCGAATTAGCGTCTCGGTCTGGCGTACAGTCTTCATCTGCCAGAAAGGTTCAAGTAAAAGATTCCTCGAGTCAGACCATCACTGCAAACAGGTGAAAATTAGGCTAGTCACAAGAAACAGAAAGACAATACAGGATAAAGTTATAAGACTGCACCCCGAATACGTGTATTTAAACACTGGCAAAATTATTGAAGAATTTAATCAAAACACAACTGAAAAATCGACAGACCTCTCGAAGAAAGTTCACAAGAGGTGTGTAGGGGTCACCCTCTCTGGAAACGCAAACGTAAATAGTGGAAAGCAAATTGTGACCAGACCACTGAACAAAGAATCCTGGCGTGGAATAACGTTACAGTAGCAGAACAACGATAACAAGTGAGGATTTCCAAAAGAGTCCAGAGAATCTTCAAAAGATACTGGAAGATTGAAAAGCGCATACGTCGATTAGATTAACTGAAATCGAGGAAGGCTTCAGAAAAAAGTAATATCTGAAATTCTGCAGAACTTTCAGGAATATTTAAAGGGTTATCACCCTTCAAATAACTAGTTCAAAGGATCAGACAGAGCTCTAGAAACAAATGTTGAAGAAAATTACTAAATCCTCAAAAAACAACTCTTTGATAAACTCTTCAATGGCGAGAAGCCTAAAGAAAAATTAAACTTCACGAAAACAATACCAGATTTAGATTAAAAACATCTCATAACAACAGAAATGAAGAAGATTACAAACAACTAAAAAGCAACAGAGCCCATGAAGAAGATGGTACTATTACCGATATGTGGAAACTCAAATAATAGAACATCAATAAGAACATTCATGATGTTCTAGCATGAATTTACAGATACAGATTAGATTACAGATAAAATCCTACTGGAATGTAAATGCCCGTCGATTCACAAAGACTTCATCAAGATAGACTCTAATAGTTACAGAGGTATCTCATTTATTACCAGTCAGTTACGAATCTCTTCACAAGACCTTACTCAAAATACAGGAACCACAACTGATAGGATGAATACGTATTGAACAGACTTTGAGCCTCTGAACACTTCTCAAGTTCGAAGAGACGAACAGCACTGTGATGACATTTGTGGATTTTAAGAAAGCCTACTACTCCATAGAGAGGAAGATTCTCTTTGACACATTAGGAGAATACACAGAGAAAGTAGGACCCCCATACAAGAGACAATCAAGGACGAAACATCCAGAATATAGTTTGTGAAATTTCTCAGTACCATTCGAGGTACGCACAGGGTTCAGACGTGATGACTGGGTGTTGTGTGATGTCCTTAGGCTAATTAGGTTTAAGTAGTTCTAAGTTCTAGGGGACTGATGACCATAGTTGTTAAGTCCCATAGTGCTCAGAGCCATTTGAACCATTTTGAACAGGGTTCAGACAAGGAGACGGATTCATTTATCTGTACTGCATACTGTAACTGAAACAGCTCTGCACCTAAATGTCAGTTTGTGCAAAGCTGCCGTTGACTTGAACTGCAGGAAGTGAAACATTATCACCACACAGCTACCCATTAATTGCACCATTGTTGTTTCATTCTTACATTCACTTAAGAGGACACTTCAAAACTAGTATTTTAATTATATTTTGAAATAAAATATATTTCAGTACTTGTACACTTCTCGACAAACGATTACGTTTATTTGTAGCCGATAATGTCGTTTTGCTTGTAGGTCGCTGACTCCTAAGTAAACGAATTGCCTTAAGAGAGGACCAGTGAGCGTTTTTGTGTGTTTGCATTAAAACGTGGCATAAACCTTGTCTTCTTCTTGCCCTTAAGGACCAGTTTTTACATCAGGCACGCCTACGCATACGCGCTGATTACACATAAGCGTCACTAAATATTTTGCAGAACAACTACGGACAGTGTACCGTTGATGATGAAATACGTGTGTAATGATAGACTCGTAGTGTTTTCCATTGCAAAAAGTAAGATTTCTCCAGTTTCCAGCTAAGCTTCCATTCTGCCAGTATCTACTGCTTCACACGGAACATAAAATAATGAGTGGGTATTTTGATTCTGAAATGCTGTCCATGGAAAGATGGCCCATATTTTGTTCTACTTCGCTTAGGACAAGATTATCGAACAATGCGAAGCAAAAGTGAAAGGGGTTCATTTAGGAAGAACACGCACAAGCAAAACACTCATAAAATGTCTGGAATTCACAGATTACACAGCAGATTCAGCTATAATAGACACGAAGCAGAAGGAGCTCTGGAATACTTGCCGAAACTCTACGCCAAAACGGGTCTACACATAATGTATGAGTAAACGCAACACATGGAAGAAAATGCAACACACAAGTAATGCACACAAAACACGTTGAGGTTAGCAGACTGGAAAAATTCAAGTATCTAGGGGAATATGCACAAATAAGAGGATCACACAAGCCATCCAACATAGAAGGAACACAAACATTTCAGAAAGCGTACAAACTCAATGGACGCACTAAATTAAAAGAAACATTCCAAAGACATGCCAAATTCAGGAACTACAACACAGTTGCCAGAAGCAATCTAAACAGTAGAAACGTTCAAGAAACGTTCACTGTCTGATCAGAGAGACTGAGAGATAGAACATAAAAGTCTCAGAAATATTTTTGAAGCAATACACGTTATTTCCCCCCCATGAACCATGGACCTTGTCGTTGGTGGGGAGGCTTGCGTGCCTCAGCGATACAGATAGCCGTACCGTAGGTACAACCACAACGGAGGGGTATCTGTTGAGAGGCCAGACAAACGTGTGGTTCCTGAAGAGGGGCAGCAGCCTTTTCAGTAGTTGCAAGGGCAACAGTCTGGATGATTGACTGATCTGGCCTTGTAACAATAACCAAAACGGCCTTGTTGTGCTGGTACTGCGAACGGCTGAAAGCAAGGGGAAATTACGGCCGTAATTTTTCCCGAAGGCATGCTGCTTTTACTGTATGATTAAATGATGATGGCGTCCTATTGGGCAAAATATTCCGGAGGTAAAATAGTCCCCCATTCGGATCTCCGGGCGGGGACTACTCAAGAGGACGTTGTTATCAGGAGAAAGAAAACTGGCGTTCTACGTATCGGAGCGTGGAATGTCAGGTCACTTAATCGGGCAGGTAGGTTAGAAAATTTAAAAAGGGAAATGGATAGGTTAAAGTTAGATATAGTGGGAATTAGTGAAGTTCGGTGGCAGGAGGAACAAGACTTCTGGTCAGGCGAATACAGGCTTATAAATACAAAGTCAAATAGGGGTAATGCAGGAGTAGGTTTAATAATGAATAGGAAAATAGGAATGCGGGTAAGCTACTACAAACAGCATAGTGAACGCATTATTGTGGGCAAGATAGATACGAAGCCCACACCTACTACAGTAGTACAAGTTTATATGCCAACTAGCTCTGCAGATGACGAAGAAATTGAAGAAATGTATGATGAAATAAAAGAAATTATTCAGCTAGTGAAGGGAGACGAAAATTTAATAGTCATGGGTGACTGGAATTCGAGTGTAGGAAAAGGGAGAGAAGGAAACGTAGTAGGTGAATATGGATTGGGGCTAAGAAATGAAAGAGGAAGCCGCATGGTAGAATTTTGCACAGAGCACAACTTAATCATAGCTAACACTTGGTTCAAGAATCACGATAGAAGGTTGTATACATGGAAGAACCCTGGAGATACTAAAAGGTATCAGATAGATTGTATAATGGTAAGACAGAGATTCAGGAACCAGGTTTTAAATTGTAAGACATTTCCAGGGGCAGATGTGGACTCTGACCATAATCTATTGGTTATGACCTGTAGATTAAAACTGAAGAAACTGCAAAAAGGTGGGAATTTAAGGAGATGGGACCTGGATAAACTGAAAGAACCAGAGGTTGTACAGGGTTTCAGGGAGAGCTTAAGGGAACAATTGACAGGAATGGGGGAAAGAAATACAGTAGAAGAAGAATGGGTAGCTTTGAGGGATGAAGTAGTGAAGGCAGCAGAGGATCAAGTAGGTAAAAAGACGAGGGCTAGTAGAAATCCTTGGGTAACAGAAGAAATATTGAATTTAATTGATGAAAGGAGAAAATATAAAAATGCAGTAAATGAAGCAGGCAAAAAGGAATACAAACGTCTCAAAAATGAGATCGACAGGAAGTGCAAAATGGCTAAGCAGGGATGGCTAGAGGACAAATGTAAGGATGTAGAGGCTTACCTCACTAGAGGTAAGATAGATACTGCCTACAGGAAAATTAAAGAGACCTTTGGAGATAAGAGAACCACTTGTATGAACATCAAGAGCTCAGATGGAAACCCAGTTCTAAGCAAAGAAGGGAAAGCAGAAAGGTGGAAGGAGTATATAGAGGGTCTATACAGGGGTGATGTACTTGAGGACAATATTATGGAAATGGAAGAGGATGTAGATGAAGATGAAATGGGAGATACGATACTGCGTGAAGAGTTTGACAGAGCACTGAAAGACCTGAGTCGAAACAAGGCCCCCGGAGTAGACAACATTCCATTGGAACTACTGACGGCCTTGGGAGAGCCAGTCGTGACAAAACTCTACCAACTGGTGAGCAAGATGTATGAAACAGGCGAGGTACCCTCAGACTTCAGGAAGAATATAATAATTCCAATCCCAAAGAAAGCGGGTGTAGACAGATGTGAAAATTACCGAACAATCAGTTTAATAAGCCACAGCTGCAAAATACTAACACGAATTCTTTACAAACGAATGGAAAAACTAGTAGAAGCCGACCTCGGGAAAGATCAGTTTGGATTCCGTAGAAAAATGGGAACACGTGAGGCAATACTGACCTTACGACTTATCTTAGAAGAAAGATTAAGGAAAGGCAAACCTACGTTTCCAGCATTTGTAGACTTGGAGACGGCTTTTGACAAAGTTGACTGGAATACTCTCTTTCAAATTCTAAAGGTGGCAGGGGTAAAATACAGGGAGTGAAAGGCTATTTACAATTTGTACAGAAACCAGATGGCAGTTATAAGATTCGAGGGACATTAAAGAGAAGCAGTGGTTGGGAAGGGAGTAAGACAGGGTTGTAGCCTCTCCCCGATGTTAGTCAATCTGTATATTGAGCAAGCAGTAAAGGAAACAAAAGAAAAATTCGGAGTAGGTATTAAAATCCATGGAGAAGAAATAAAAACTTTGACATTGTAATTCTGTCAGAGACAGCAAAGGACTTGGAAGAACAGTTGAACGGAGTGGATAGTGCCTTGAAAGGAGGATATAAGATGAACATCAACAAAAGCAAAACTAGGATAATGGAATGTAGTCGAATTAAGTCGGGTGATGCTGAGGGAATTACATTAGGAAATGAGAGACTTAAAGTAGTAAAGGAGTTTTGCTATTTGGGGAGCAAAATAACTGATGATGGTCGAAGTAGAGAGGATATAAAATGTAGACTGGCAATGGCAAGGAAAGCGTTTCAGAAGAAGAGAAATTTGTTAACATCGAGTATAGATTTAAGTGTCAGGAAGTCATTTCTGAAAGTATTTGTATGGAGTATAGCCATGTATGGAAGTGAAACATGGACGGTAAACAGTTTGGACAAGAAGAGAATAGAAGCTTTCGAAATGTGGTGCTACAGAAGAATGCTGAAGATTAGATGGGTAGATCACATAACTAATGAGGAAGTATTGAATAGGATTGGGGAGAAGAGAAGTTTGTGGCACAACTTGACCAGAAGAAGGGATCGGTTGGTAGGACATGTTCTGAGGCATCAAAGGATCACCAATTTAGTATTGGAGGGCAGCGTGGAGGGTAAAAATCGTAGGGGGAGACCAAGAGATGAATACACTAAGCAGATTCAGAAGGATGTAGGTTGCAGTAGGTACTGGGAGATGAAGAAACTTGCACAGGATAGAGTAGCATGGAGAGCTGCATTAAACCAGCTCAGGACTGAAGACCACAACAACAACACAACACGTTATTTTGATAAAGAAAGCGATCAAGGAATTGTAAGAACATACAGACAGACTCATAGTCACAATCGTAAAACGCCTACTGACATTACACGGACACTCACATTAATCAGCACTAAGATACTCATGAAGAGGGTTTTTGATGCAGTAAACATCTCAACCGCAAACGCAGTTGCTTTCAACAAGTAGAAGAAGACCGAAATCAAAAAGAAATCAATGGGGAAAGTATAAATGAAAGAGTCAAAATCAGAAACAAACTTATGAAATCTTAATTTTAAATAAAATAAAGGAAAAAAACAGGGGGAAATATGGAGGAAACAAAGATAAGAAGAACACAGTCAAAGAATGAAGAAACTTTTGGAAGAGAAAAAAGAAACAAGAAAAAATTGGAAAATCTAGTAACAACGTAGTTAAAACAGTTTCTTAGAGGGAAAAACGTGTAGTAATTGCAATAAATGCAACATTCATGTTGGCAAATGGATTTATTATTTCCAAATCAATTTAAACTGTAAATTGTTCACCGTGAATATTCTAGTTGTGGCATACGAAGACTAATGTTTGCCAGTGGAGTGGGACTATATTTAGCACACACTAATCGCGATATAATTTTTCCACATTTTACGTTTCTAATTGTTAACGCGTGTTTCATGTGTATCTGAAACGAAAAGCTGTGTAGTAGTAGCAGCTTTCGCAGTCAGGCAAACATGTGAAACATTTGTTAAGTCAGTTATTTCAAAAGTAAGTATTTAGACTCAACACTGACATTCGGAACTGTAAAATTTTGTATTCTACCGGAAGTAGGTGTTTCAGATTGCGTATGAACATAAGGGTAGCAAAAAGAAAGAAACTGATGATTTCGAGGAAATTAGGGATCAAATTGTGACTCTGTTTTTTTGAAGTGTATTGCTGTGCCTCTCGTGATTTAGTGAATTTTAACCACTGTTGTATAAATACACACAGATCCACCGTAAAGTTAGGAATGCGTCGCCACCGACTAGACATTTCGTAGTGAATTTCGGAGCTACATATTTGGCGCTGTATGTTTTGATATATTGCCCGTTACAGGCATGCATACGAAAGAACACGTGAGGTATGAATATGACACTTATATAGGAGTAATAAAAGATTTGTAGTTATTTCCACTGCAGACAGTAAGATTTTGCAAGTTTCAAGCTGAGTAATCATACCTACTCTGTCTTCAAGTGCAAAATGAAATAATGGGTATATAATGGAATGCACTCCACGAAAAGATGCTCCGTAATTTCTGTTTGGAAAATTAATATCCCCTTTTAAACTATTTCTAGATATTCTTTTTTCATTGCCTGTTATTTCTCGAGTCACTTTCAAAATGTTGTATCCATTGGCATGATTTTATCATTAGGAATTGCAACATATTTTATTGGATGAGATACATGGACGATATCCACCGCCAAAAATCAGTCTGCTGGATGAAGCTATAAACACAACACACAGACAAAATTCACAGTAGAGAAAGAACATTACACCCAAACAAAATTGTTTGTTTATAACCATAAAAAAAGAAAAGAAAAAACAGCATAGCTTTGAAATTTACCGTAAACCTATATCTACCATAAAGTACGTCTATACCATCTACAATGTAACATATGCGATGAAAGGTACACTATGTGACCAAATGTATCTGGACACCCACAGAAACATACGTTTTTCACACTAGGTGCAGTGCTGCCACCTACTGCCAGGTACTCCATATCAGCGACGTCAGTAGTCATTAGACATCGTTAGAGAGCAAAATGGGCGCTTCGCGGAACTCACGGACTTCGAACTTGGTCAGGTGATTGGGTGTCACTTGTATTATACGTCTGTATGCGAGATTTCCTCACTCCGTCCGATGATGGTAGTGAAATGGAAACATGAAGGGACACGTACAGCACAAAAGCGTAGAGGCCGACCTCGTCTGTTGGCTGACAGAGACCACTAACAGTTGAAGAGGAACGTAATGGGTAATAGGCAGACATCTATCCAGACCATCACACAGGAATTCCAAACCGCTTCAGGATCCACTGCAAGTATTATGACAGTTCCGCGGGAGGTGGGAAAACTTGGCTGCTCATATGCCACACATCACGCCGGTAAATGCCAAACGACGCCTCGCTTGGTGCAAAGAGTGTAAACATTGGATGATTGAACAGTGCAAAAACGTTGTGTGGAATGACGAATCACGGTACACAATGTGGCGATCCGATGGCAGGGTGTGGATATGGCGAATGCTCGGTGAACGTCATCTGCCAAGGCGTGTAGTGCCAGCAGTAAAATTAGGAGGCGGTGGTGTTATGGTGTGGTCGTGTTTTTTGTGGAGGAGGCTTGCACCCGTTGTTGTTTTGCGTGGAGCTATCACAGCACAGGGCTACATTGATGCTTTAAGCACCTTCTTGCTTCTCACTGTTGAAGAGCAATTCGCGGATGGCGACTGCATCTTTCAACACGATCAAGGACATTTTCATAATTTACGGCCTGTGGTAGAGTGGTTACACAACAATAACATCCCTGTAATGGACTAGCCTGCACAGAGTCCTGACCTGAATCCTACAGAACACTTCTGGGATGTTTTGGAATGCCAACTTCGTGCCAGGCCCCACCGACCGACATCGATATCTCTTCTCAGTGTAGCACTCCGTGAAGAATGGGGTACCATTCCCCAAGAGACCTTGCAGCACCTGATTGAACGTATGCCTGCGAGAGAGGAAGCTTTCATCAAGGCTAAGGGTGGCCCAACACCATACTGAATTCCAGGATGACCACGAACTTGCAAGTCATTGTCAGCCAGGAGGCCGGATACTTTTGATCACATAGTGTATGAGGGCAAACCAGCAGAACATTTTACACTTGGCACAAAGAACATATCAGTGCATGGAAATATCGGACAAACCATTAAGCTTTTGCAGAACATTTAAGAGAAAATAGTCACCAATTTACTACAAGAGAGAAAAACATGAAAAAAGTCAGAATAAATAATGAAAGACGCGTTAAACGTTAGAAGATAATTATCACATAGACAAAACAAAGACTGAAATGAAGCTACCACTAAATTACCGTGTGGATATGACTAACCACTCACTGTTTAGACTGACTGATCATATAACAGGCAGAAATTTCCAATGAATGATCACAAGTTCCACTTCCCTCCTATGTATGGTAAAATTAAAATGGAAAATAAAAATAAAAAATTAAATTAAAGAAAAATATAAATATTAAAAACATAAATATTTACTAATGCAGGAAATTGGTAAATAAGAAAATAAGAATAAAATGCGTAGAAAGACATATACACACAAACACACAAAACTCACATCAACATACATACAGTCAAACAAACAAAAATGGAAACAAAAAAATTGGGATATTTGGCAATGCTTACGGGAAACAGCTACACTCTAGACATGGATATTGGCAGTTACAAGGCTGTAAGTCGAAAACAGAGTGACCGCTAGGAAAACCGCAAAAATATACACTAGTTTTTCGCCTGAGAGAAAGCTGTTTCGTCAACAAACAATGATTTGGGCGTTGAAATATAAGTGCCTTTCCATTTTACTGTAAAAATTTCAATGAACTGTTTCAAATTTGTACTTAACCCATTTGTACAAACAAAAACCTAAATGTGCAAACGAAAAAATCGTTCCTGTAATATTCCATGACACCCGCTGCGGATGGATTGTAAATAAGGCGAAACCTGTTTGGGTGCATAAGATACATAAAAAAATCTTAACGTGCTGCAACCTATAGGTGTTTTTCTTCCAGACGGCTGTAATTCGTATCAAAATGTGCATAAATGGCCTCCAAAAGAAAACTGATTTTGTCATTGCTTAGAGTGGGTCTCTGGTAGCGTCAGGCAGGGCGCGAGTTCGCCGACAAAAACAATTGTGTTTCCTCGGTACCGTTCCACGTTTCTAAGAGCTTTAATTGTGCAGCCAGTTCCGAAGTCATTGTCAATAGGAACTCCTACAGTAGTTTGTACAGCCCTCCCGACCACGTTTCAATATCTGCATAAACGCAACCTTTTGTTCCTTCGTGCTTTGAACCATTCGTGTAAATCTTTTTGACGTTCCTCCTGCACTAAGTTCATAAAGGATGTCATTTTAGTCATCACAATTTAACGACATAGCGTGGTGTACATAGATGGAAGAGTCAGTTCAAAAATTTACATGATAACAGCATAAATCTCACACCTGTATGGATCCGTCAGTATACCGTTTAATTTGAACACACTCTTGAACTTCTGGCGGAAGAACTTGAAACTTAAGCCTGGTAGGTACAACAAACGTTCCAGTGATTCTAGAAATGCATTCACACTGATCAGTCTAGTTCTCTCGTGCAAACGTGCCACTTCATCGGCTTCCGAGACTAATTTAGTGTTGGTTTAGCAGCGATAAATACGGTCCTAATCGAAATAATCTATCACCAATCATTGGTAGAGCTTTTCGATTCAGGACTTCCTTGCTGACAGAACTCAATAAGTTGCTCTTGACAGGAAAATATTGACCGTTTTAAAGGCAATTTCTGGGGTATCCCAAGCAAGCGTGATGGGAACTTTACTGTTTACAGCGTGTATAAATTATGTAGCAGAAAACATTGGAAGCTCTTAAGACTGTTCGCAGATGATGCGGTTGTCTATAAGAAAGGCCGCATACGGAGGAAAAGAAATCCATTACTGCACTCTTCACCAAATATAACTCACGGGGGATGGAAATGGCTTACAAGGCACTTCTTGGACGAAGCCACAAGTATCATTCATCAATATGGGATACCTACCACGCCGGACTGATAGGAGAGATAGACAAGATCCAACAAAGAGCTGCGCGCTTTGTCATGGATTCGTTTTCTCGACGCGAAAGAGTTACAGAGATACTCAACAAACCCCATTGGCAGTCGCTACAAGTCAAGAGTTGTGCATCAAGGAGAGGCTTTCTATTGAAATTTTGTGAGAGCATTTTTGGAAAAAGTCGGGCAACACACTATATCCCCTACATATAGCTCACGAAAGGACCAGGACTTGAAAATTTGATACATTACAACTAATTTCGAGACTTAACGACATTCGTTCTTCCCATGGACCAATCGTGAGTGGAAAAGGGAAGGGGAGCGTCAGTTAATATTGCCAGAAGTACCCTCCGCCACACAAGGTTACGTGGTTTGCAGGGTGACGTAAATTATCATCAGTGTTCCACTTGTAGCTGCCTACTGCACCCACAGCTGCATCTATATTTCCACAGGCCACCTTACGGTGTGTGGCCGAGGGTACACTGGCTACCACTGTGATTTCCCCCTTCTTCTGTTCCAGTCGCGAACGGTTCGTGGGAAGAACGATAGCTGGTAACACCCTCTGTATAGGCTTGAATCCATCTAATTTTACCCTCGTGGTCTTTTGGCGAGATACACGTAGCAGGTAGCAATATCTTGTAGGTCGACTCTTTCAGGGGCATACGTTCCTGCAACTTTAAAATTAAAGGAGACGGTTTTCCAGGACGCTTTCCTTGCAATCTTCGTACATCCATAGTTGAGATGGAGGACAGTGGGACGTCAGCTGGTATAAATTTATATTAAAAATGAAGTAATTCCTCCAGCTGTATTTAAGGTATCGATTTTATTTTGGCAACTAGTTTCCTTGTTGTAACAACGTCATCTTGAGGCCCATACACTTGTTGACGTCAACTGCGTGCGGTTGCCACTGGCGTTGGCTGAGCATTTCTGGTAGTCTTTCGCGCTTACTGTGTGAACCCTTCAGGAAATACGCTGCTCTTCTTTCCATTGCTCGAACGACTGTTTTGTAAGCTACTTCCTTTGATGACGGACTAAAGCTCCTGGCAGTTCTTACAATGAATAATTGTATGAAATCTGCCTTACCCGCCTTTGGTTTTATGACGTCTTTCCATATTAAATGGCTCCCTTACTCGTACTCATAGACATTTATCGATGTTACACCTTCCAGCGATTGTCATCCAATAGCACACAATAATGGGTCTTTATGCCTGTTTATGCAATTCCTGCTCCAAGTGTCGATTCTCTGCAGGTCTTTCTGCATTTCGCTACTGTTTTCTACTTTTATGGCTTCTCTTATAACAATATCGTAAGCGAAAAGCCGTATGGAACTTTCGACGTCATCCGCTAGGTCGTTTATAAGGACGATTCCCATATTTAAGAACGAAAATATCTTTCGCAATATGATTCACTGCCAACCAATATTCCTCAATGAAAATTGGACCGTTCGTAGAAGTAACCGTACAGTACAACATAAAAGGTAACTAAAAATATTTCGCAATAAGGCGAAAAGAAATTACACCTTTATTCAAAGTCAATAATTACACTGAAGTCATCGCGATGTATGATAGTCCCTTAGACATTACAAAAGGAGGTACTTGGTTATTAATAGGTCGTGTGATCAGGATGGAGGTAATGCACGATGTGCAATGTGCTACCACCTGGCCACAGCGTTGGTAAGAAGCCTCTGTGGTGTGGTGCTACATTCGTAAGCCAGCGCGGATGACAAGTGCTGGGTGGTCGTTGTTTTATGTCGTTGTGTCGCAGTACGTCTCCCCACGCAACCCACACATGATCGATAGGTTTTCAATAGAGGGAATGGTAACTAAACCAGTCCATCCGCCGAATAAACTCTCGCTCCGAGAGTTCCTCCACCTGCATTGTTCCATACGGTTGGCATTGTCATCCACTAAAAAGGGAAAGGATCGAGTGTTTCCCTAAAAAGACAGACATGGGGAAAGAGTATATTCTCACAGTAACGTTGACCGTTGAGTGTACCATGTTGAAAGATTTGCGATGGTGACAGGACACCAGGGACTGCACCAACTATTAATAGGGTCGCTTGCTCGTCTCGGATGCTAGCAGAGTTACTGATTCTCGACATTCCCTCATATGGCGAGAGGTGGCATCACGTAATTCATACAGGAACACTGTCGAACATGAACGTTTTGGAGGTCCAGACAGTGTGGTGTGACGAGTCATAATGACGCAGGGACCAAAAAGAGAAACGCCGTAACCTTTGAAAATTACAATAAAATAAACACCCTTAGCTGCTTACATGCGTTGACGGGGACAGATAAAAATGTGTTCCCCGACCGGGACTCGAACACGGGATCTCCCGCTTGCATGGCAGACGCTCTATCCAACTGAGCCTCTGTGTTCTCGGTGGCTCATATGGATAGAGCGTCTGCCATGTAAGTAGGAGATCCCGGGTTCGAGTCCCGGTCGGGGCACACATTTTCATCTGTCCCCGTTGACGTATGTCAACGCCTGTAAGCAGCTAAGGGTGTTCATTTCATTGTAATTTCATTCTAACGAGCATCATGGTCACCGATGGTATCTGTTCTCCCGGACATGCCCGAAAGAACAGATACCATCATAGTATATACCTTTGAAAATGGTACAGTCCCTGCTCAACGTAATTGTAGCACTGTACTTCCTTCCTATGTGCGCATTTTTGGGGTGCATTGCGCTCTCACTTCATATTTAGGGTTCCGTATCACAATAGATAGCAATGTATTCCTTATAGGATCACTTTATAGTGCGTTGCCTGTGTGTCTGCTTGTCCATCAATTAAAACCACTTTCTCCCAGGAGCGGGTAGTGGTATGAAGTTAAAATTTGTCAGATACCAAAGTCTGCGGTTCCTTGGAAGTGTAAGTAATTTAAGCTTCTGAATCAATGTGATCAAAACATACGGCCGTATATGACACGTATTTTGATTCTCGTAAGCTCTTTCATCAAAACCTGCGGTGAACTATCTACATTCTGTTGACCCTGGACGGTTAGCGGTAAAAGGCATGCTTGGAAACAAAGAGCTATTGGGAACTAAACTCGTAGGGATCACGGATTTTTCAGTTTTCGTTTTAACCTAATCTTCAGCTCTCAACAATATGTGGTGTCGCCAGAAACAACACGTGGTTCGGCCTACACGTTAGACTACACGTCTCGATTCCACGGTTTCATAACTGGGGTCGGTTGAGGACACGCAACTCGCCCAATAGAACGACTTGCACCAAGTCAATGAGTAACGCCAAATTATTATTATTATTATTATTATTATTATATTATTATTATTATTATCTGTATACGTAATTAAGTCTGTACGAATCTCTAAGTGCCCGACATTTAACTGCACTTATCAAGGTTTTTTATTTTATATATAACAATGTGCGATGTCGTCGAAAAGGGCAGGTGGGGGAGAGAATATTCGGCGAATGTACATAACTTCCCGGTCCCCCAGACTTAGATCTCATCGAGAACGTGCGAGGAGTGTTGCGGAGATATACCGCAGCACGTCCGTATACACCAACGGCGGTTCAGCAGAAATGGATCGTGCTAAGACAAGAATTCCTTACCAGTCTAGGGGCCTGGATGGGAACACGCCTCTCAGCATGCATTACTGTCCATGGAGATCACACAAGCTGTTAAGGACGATGTCCCGCCTTTTGTAAAGTTCAGGTGACCATCACAAATCGTGGTGATATGAGTGTAATTTTAGTCTTTGACTAAAAGTGCAATTCATGTTGGTCTCACTGCATATTTCTTGTTGTTACCTTCTGGACTGTCCTGTCCTGTAGCTATTATTTCTATGTAGGGTCAAATTTTCACCAAGGGATGTTTCCTGTAATGACTCATCGTGCGAACGTTACTTTCGTCCTTCAGTTTTACACAGCACTGTACATATTCTGAAAAGTAAAGGCCCAATAGCACTTCCATGGTTTACGCCGTAATTTCTGTGCGCTAAAAATTCTTCAGTCTTATTACACTGTTGGTCTGATATTCCGTAGACTTGTAATTTTTCATCAGGTTGCCGTGCGGAACTGCATGGTACACCGTATGAATTTGCGAGGCGATGTATACTTCATTTTGGGCTCGTGGACGAACAGAGCAAGGTGTGTTGTTTTAGGTATCCATGCTGATGCCTATAGAGCAGATTTGCAGTCTCCAGAAATATCACAACAAAGGATCATGAAACATGTTCCAAAACACTACAGCAGACCGATGTCAGAGGTGTGGGCCTATAATTTGATGCGTCAGTACGATGACCCTTCTTGAAAACGGGAATGACTTTCGTTTCCTCCCAGTCAATAGGAATGCTCCGCTCCTCCAGCGAGCTACGGTACACAGCCGCTAGGAGAGGAGCAACTTCTCTCGCGTACTCTATGTAGAAACGTTTTGGAATCCCGTCAGGTCCAGTGGCTTTCCCCCTGATGAGTGATTTCAGGTTGATTTGACGTTCGTGTGACGATTCAGAGGAGGGACTATAGTCCAGTCTTCCTCAGAGAAACAGTTTTGACGAAAGGACTTCTGGTAATTTGGCTTTTCTTGTGGCGTCCCCCATTTCGATATCATTATTATCAGGGAGCATCTGGACTGGTGACTTCGATTCGTATGTTTTTGTCAAGTCGGTAGATAAAATTTTATTTTCGAGTTCGTTGAACGCTTCAAGCGTACCTCTCCTTAAGTTACTTATGGCGTCGTTTAGGTTTTGTTTGTCCGCGAGGCTTTGCCTACGTTTCAATTTGCAGTAGGGTTCTCTTCCCTTTAATAGGAATTTCTGTCATAGCTGTCGAACGAAGTCGCATCTTTTCCATTCCTCACAAGTTTGATCGAGAAATATGTTTTTAAAGCGTATTGAACAATTCTCTTGAACTCTATACATTGATGCTCAACATTATCGGTACTGGATATCTAATTTTCACGTTGACCGATTTTAGAATCGTATACAGTGGTGCTGCAGCGGCCTTATCATCACTGTTTTCCTGTTCAACTAAGACAGAAAGTTCTTTGCTCTTGGTGACCAGGAAATCCAGTACGTTCTTTTCGGGAGTCGGTTGTCTGATTAGCTTCTCAATAATATTTTCGAATACGCTATGTAGAAAATTTCACATACTTCCCTGCCCTCACAACCGGCCTTAATCATTTGTCTCCGAGATAAGTTGATATTTATACCTAATACTATTTTGCAGGAAGAAATTGCAGTGAATAAATTAGTAGTAGCCTCACTTCTATTAATTGTTATCTACAGATCGCTTGACATGGTAATAATCATACCTAGCCACAATGTATTCGTACTAGGTGGACATCTGTGATTTATTTCATGCTAGTGAGATCTCATTTTGCCTGAATGATTGTTGGATCATATTCATTACGTATCTCATCATTGCATAGCACTATTCCTAAGAATCATATTCTACATTTTTAAATAAGTATTATAATATACTGTTCTAATATATGGGTTAAACAATAGCGAGATTCCTTAGGAACGGATAACACAGCAGATTTAAAACGTTCTTAGAGCCAATAACAACATATGAACTCAACAAATCTTATCAAGACTAAGGAAAAACAACGCACCAGGGTGTGGTTACATGAACTCTAAATACACTCATGTTCATAAATTAAGGATAATGCTGACACATGGTGAAACAACGCTCTGGTGGGTGGTTTGCGGGTTTAAATCACCTCGGGGTATGACCATGCTGTGCATTCGACCTGCGATCGTCGCACAGTGGCGCTGGTAGCAGTCCACATATGCAGAGGTGTTGCAAGTAGGCTGTTTAAGTTTTTATATTGGTAACGCCACGTAGCGCTCTGTGTGTGCTGTGTGCAGTCTGTGGCTAGTTTGCATTGTTGTCTGCCATTGTAGTGTTGGGCAGTTGGCTGTTAACAGCTCGTAGCGTTGCAAATTCCACATATTTCTTGTCAACACATTAAAAAAAAAAACATAATACTACTATATACTTAGCTCTATTTGGAGACCGCCGAATTATTTTATTTGGAACCCAAGAAGGTCTATAATGTTGGTTGCTTGTGAAAATATTGTATCCCTCATCATAACTTCCACACATTATAGCGCTGGTAAGTCATGTCGTGGCGACATGAACTCGCCGGTTAGGAAACTACACAGCTACGGGTAGGGACAAACGTCTTCGTAGCGTCTAAGGAGTCGAGCACGCGTGAAACCGTTGATGGCGATCCGTGACCTTCACTCTAACAACTTTTCTCACAATATTAAAAAATAACATAACTCCGACCCTAGGTTCACGTGAAATCCTCACTACCACGTAAGCAGATTTACACATGGAACATTATAATCAGTTTTCGCAACGAGAACATGCCCACTAATGTGGTAATCAAGAAAATTTAATGAGCGCGTTGCCAAAGACGGCAAGGAAGCCACGATAATAGTAACGCAAAAGTTGGACGGGAGAAAAAACACTTCGGTTCAACTCAGCATGGCTCTAAGCAGCGGGAAAACTACCACTTCACAGATAGAAGAAAATGGCAATATCACGATGCAACGAAAGTCACAGAGATTAACTATTTATCATCGACCAGGGAGAATGTCTAGTGAGAGTTTGGCAACGTGAAATCGATAAAGAGGAATTTGCGATACTAATATAGAGGCATCTTTGACCTGTAACTTAATAGTAATGCTTTCCTTGACATCATGCCTTGGAGTACATTTCGAATTTAATTGTTCTACACTAATTTTCGATTTCGTATTTTTGCTGGTTTCGAGATAAATTATTTTTCACTCTGCGAGGCGTCTCTGGAACAATACTGCTGTGTGGTAGAAATCTGTATCGTTGTAAAGCTTTCGTAGAGATACTCGATTCGTCCTCTCTCTCTCTCTCTCTCCCTCGTGTTATTAATTTACAGCTGAGTATTGTATTTGTAACTGGTTTTGTCTTTCCCTACTTAATTCACTGAGCCGCCAAAAGACACGCGATAGTGATATGGACATATACAGATCGCTGTGGAATCAATGGTATCGCGTACGAAAGATACAAAAGGGCAGTGAGTTGGCAGAGCTGTCATTTGTAGTAAGGTGATTCATGTGAAAAAGTTTCCGACGTGATTATGGACGCACGATCAGAATTAACAGACCTTGAACGAGGAATGTTAGCTGGTACTAGATGCATGCGACATTCCTCTTCGGAAATCAGGGAATTCGGTTTTCCGAGATCCACAGTGTGAAGAGTGTGCCGTGTATACCAAATTTCAAACATTACGTCTCAGCAAGGACAACAGAGTGGCCGACATCCCTTCACTTAACGACCGAGAGCAGCAGCGTTTGTGAATGGTTGTCGGTACTAATAGTAAAGCGACAGTGCGCGAAGTAACACCAGAAATCAATGTGGGACGTACGACGAACGTATCCATTAGGACAGAGCCGCGAAATTTGGCGTTAATGGTCTGCGGTAGCAGACGACAGACGCGACTGCCTTCACTAACAGCGCTACGATGGCTGAAGTGCCTGTTCTGGGCTCGTGGTCATAACTGTTGGATCCCAGACGACTGGAAAACTATGGCGAGCTCACATGAGTCCCGATTTCAGTTGGCAAGAGCTGATCGTAGGGTTTGAGTATGACGGGGAGCCCACGAGGGCATGGACCCAAGTTATCAACAAGGCACTGTGTAAGCTTATTGTAGATCCATTAAGGTGTGGGCTGTGTTTACATGGAATGTACAGGACTCTCTGGTCCAGTTGAACCGATCACTGACTGGAAATGGCCACCGCTCGGCTTTCTGGAGACCATTTACAGCCATTCATAGACTTTATTTCTATGGATGGCTGGGCGCCGTGTCACCGGCTCATAACGGATTACGATTAGTTTGAAGAACATTATGGATAATTTGAGTGGATGATTTGGCCACCCACACCATCCGACATGAATCCTGTTGAAGATTTATAGGGCATAATCACGAGGTTAGTTCATGCAAAAATTTCTGCGTCGCAACACTTCCGCAATTATGGACGGCTGCAGAGGTAACATGACTCAATATTACTGTACGGGGCTTCCAGCGGCTTCTTGAGTCCACACCACGCCGAACTACTGCACTATGCCGTGCAAAAGAATGTCCGACACGATATTAGGAGGTATCTCTCGAATTTTGTCACCTCAATGTACAATTCACGTAATGAAAACTTCCTCGTTCATCAATAGTTAAGTACATTGCCATAAATGTGATGTTGTGTTGAATACCTAGTCTGGCGCATAGCCGCCTTGCTCCTTATACCGCTGGTCGATAAAATGACAATCCCCACAATCCCTATTAAACGTGTGACTGACTTTGAGAATACTCAAATTCACTTCATACACACCGTCACATATTCAATAAGCAAGTCTCAAAAATTAAAGCAACGGAGACTTCAGCTGCGTGAGAAGTTACCAAGAAGCGCTAGAATGCGAAAATCTGACTCAGAAGTATGCTGTCATTGAGAAACCAGTCACCAACCAGGTATCTGCAACTTGTATCAGCATCCGGAAACAAACCTTAATATACCGGTACCAGTTTCCTATACACATAATGAAACAGAAGTGTCTACGTTGTTCGGATTGTCATTAAATATCTCGTGCTACTAGATGAATAAAGAGTGACACCAAGTTGATGGATCATACCTCTTAGCACTGATGCTTCCGGTGCCCCCAAAGCTGGAGCTAAGGCTTCTTGCGAAGCTCACAGGCCCGAAATGAGCTTTTAGCAGCGGCTGTTGTGCTGTAAAGAAAACTCTATCACTTCAGAAACGAAAATCGATAGTTACTTCTGGGTTTCAATAAGCGCGCGATTTCGTAACGACACTATTATAGCTTCGGCAGAAATCGCAGTGATGCTAGGCAACGACACAGGTCCCTCCCAACGACCATCCATTGTTATTAACGTTCCCAGGGATAGTTACTAAGCAAAACCGCCGCGAATTACACGGAGCACTCCGCAGTCTTTTAGCTTTAGCATTATGCAGGCATTTTGTATTTGTTATGGTTTATAAAGATAAAACATATAAGTACGGAGATATAATTATGCATGCATATTGTGACGTTGGTTCTTACGTTACGTCCTGTTGACAGATCTGGCATCATTGAAGGGAGCGAGTTTTTGCATTAAAATTAGTTACAAGTGAGTAAACAAATTACCTAACTAACGTGCTACTGGAAATATCTAAATGACAACAACATTTATGTTCACACAGAAGGTAGAGGTAAAAGTTAGTAGAAGTTCTTGCGTCTGTAAAATGTCGATGCGCGAAGCGTCGACTACCAGCCTCATGCGTTAGCAAAAGATATTGCCGAGAACTCGAGCAAATTCTGGTCATACGTAAAATCGCTAAGCCGTTCAAGGCTTGTATCCTGTCAGTCGTTGATCTGTCTGGTGTGGCAGTAGAAGATAGTAAAATGGAGAGTAGTGCAAACATCCTGTAGATACCCCAGCGCATAGACTCTCGTATGGAGGTCATAGTAATAAGCACTTCTGTCGTAGAGAAACAGTTGCAAGAGATGTAAGCAAATAAGACTCAAGATCCGGACGAATGCCAATTCAGTTGAACAAAGAGTACTTAACAGCACAGACGCCATACAATCACGAATCACATTTATCACGAATTTTTCACACGGTAACAGTCCAAAGCGATGGAGAAATCACAGTTGGCATCTAAATATACGAAGGGTAAAAGACCGAACCCGCCGTATTAGAGACCAACATCCTTAATATCGACCGAGCGAGGTGGCGCACACGGGACTTGCATTCGTGAGGACGATGGTTCAAGCCCGTGTCCGGCTATCCAGATTTAGGTTTTCTGTGATTTCCCTAAATTGCTACAGGCAGGTGCCGGGATGTTTCCATTGAAAGGGCACGGCCGATATCCTTCTCTATCCTTCCCTAATCCGATGAGTCCGATAACCTCGCTGTCTGGTCTCTGCCAGGAAATCAACCCCCCTTAATATCGATTATCTGCAGAATTTGAGAACATATTTTTTATTCGAATAAAACATATTTCCATGAAATGAAAAAGCTCCTGTCCAAGAATCAGTATGACTTTAGAAAGCATCGTCCGTGCGGAACTTAGCTTACCCTTTTCTGACATGGTATCCTGCGAACCGTGGATCAACAGCAACTGGCAGATTCCAAAAAATGGTTCAAATGGCTCTGAGCAATATGGGACTCAACTGCTGTGGTCAGAAGTCCCCTAGAACTTAGAACTACTTAAACCTAAATAACCTAAGGAAATCACACACATCCACGCCCGAGGCAGGATTCGAACCTGCGACCGTAGCGATCGTGCGGTTCCAGACTGTAGCGCCTTTAACCGCTCGGCCACTTCGGCCGCCGGCAGATTCCATATTCCTCGACTTCCGATAAGTGTTTTGCACAGTGCCCCACTGCGGTCTGTTAAAGAAGATACGAGCATACGGGTTAGGTACCCAGGTACGTGAGAAACTCGAAGACTTCGTAAGACGCAGAAACTATACGTTCTCCTCTAGACAAATGTTCAGCAGAGCCAAGGACATCGTCGGGAGTGCCCCAGGAAAGTGAGATAGAACCGCCTTTACTTATGCACACATAATGCTCTCACGGAAAGGGTGACCAGCAATCTGCGGCTGTTTTCTGATGTTGCTGTGGCATACTGAGTGATGCCGTCACTGAGAGACAGTTGGAGGATACAGGCTAACATTGTGAAAATGTTTTGTTTGTGTGATGGAAAAAATGTGGGCAACGGCCCTGCCGCAGTGGACGCACCAGTTCCCGTGAGATCACCGAAGTTAAGCGCTGTTGGACGTGGCCGGAACTTGGATGGGTGACCATGTAGCCGCCATGCGCTGTTGCCGTTTTTAGGGGTGCACTCAGCCTTGTGATGCCAATTGAGGAGCTACTTGACCGAATAGTAGCGGCCTCGGTCAAGAATACCATCATAACGACCGGGAGAGCGGTGTGCTGACCCCACGCCCCTCCAACCCGCATCCTCCTCTGAGGATGACACGGCGGTCGGATGGTCCTGGTAGGCCACTTGTGGCCTGAAGACGGAGTGATGGAAAATGTAGAAAATGTAGGTTAAAGTGTGTGAACAAGAAAAATTATTCCGCACTGATCGAATACAGCATTAGTAGTGTGCTGAATTACGTTCATTCATCATCCAGGCGTAACGTTGTAAAGCAGCATGAAATGGACCGTGCATGTAAGGATTGTAGTAGGGACAGCAAATGATTGACTGGAGACAAGTTTGGTGATGGAGCAGGCCAGGGCAACATGTCGACACACCGTAGAGCATGTCGGGTTACAATAGCGGCATATGGGCGAGCGTTATCCTGTTGGAAAACACTGCCAGGAATTCTGTTCATAAATGGCATCTCAACAGTGCGAATCATCAGATTGACGTACAAATTTATACTCAGGGTGCGTGGTACTACCTCACGAATACTCCTGCTGCCATGGGAAGCCACACAACAGGCAATAACTCTAGGCGCAGATTCAGGATGTCTACCACGCTGCAGATTGGTTGCAGGCCGTCAACTGGCTTTCTTCTAACCAACACACAGCCGTCATTGGCACCGATCAAGAGCCAACTTTCATTAGAATACACAACAGAACTCTTCCCTGCTCTCCAATGAGCTTTTACTTGACAGCAGTGAAGTCTCAAATTGGGGTGGTCTGCGGTCAGTGGAATGCACGCTACAGGGCGTCTCGGTCGGAACTGTCCTTGAAATAACCGATTTGTAACAGTTCATTGTGTCACTGTGGTGCCAGCTGCTTCCCAAATTACTGCTGCAGTTGCAGTATGGTGCGTCGGAGCCATACGCCAAACATGATGGTATTCGTTCTCGGTAGTGCTACTTGGCCATCCGGTACACCGTTGTCGTTGCGACTGTACATTCTTGTGACTATGCATCCGCAATTACATACAATGGCTGCATTCCTGCCAAGTCTTCCTGCAACACCGCAAAGGAACATCCAGCTTCTCATAGTTCTGCTACACGAAATCTTTGAAACTCTGTGGGGTGTTGATAAAGTCGTCTTTGTCTGCTTAAGGTCATTTTTGACTAACATCAACTCACCACGTCCAGTCTCAAAGGTAAGTAAAGCTCACGACCTTTTTAGCGTATATTTAGAGCAAACCTGATTTTCATCGTCATAGTGGCACTACTAGCGACACTCGTATGCGAGTGACTCGAGACTGGAGCAAACATAATCTTTCAGATATTGAAACATGCCTACAAACTTTCGTTTCTGTTGCACAGCTCCTTCTTGATGCTGTGATTCTTTTCTCCCAGTGTGTGTAGATGTAGACGTACAAGTAGTTTACTGAATCAGAGGGGAGCGACGATGGAAGTGAGCTTATTCACAGCTACGTTTTATTTTGTTTCACGAAAGCTGTTCCAGAAATAAAAGCTGTTACTGAATACGGGTACACCTTAGAGTAATGACTACAGAGGAAGATGACAGCTAGATGCATTCGACAACGAACGCTGGACAGAAACAAAGCTCACATCGCGTTGACAATGAGCAACTGTTATATGACCCCTCATTTCCTGAGGTCACCTGTCAATGATATACGATTTATCCATTTAATACAAGGAAAACATAAGTCATGTATAGAAACTCCTGTGTTTAACGTGGAAAGGACAGGTGATTGTAAACTTGTCTAAGGGCTGTGACTGGCATTCGCCTGAAGTGGAAACGACGGAAATCTTCAGCAGCATGACCGTCCATACTGTCTCCAGTATCTTCACAATGCACTGCCTTATTCGGCTATACCTAAAATGCAATGGTCTTATATTTGTACAAACTTGGAACAAGTTAGCTTAATGATGCAAAAAATAGTAACATACCATTTGGTCTTTTCATACTTTCAGCTGCCCGCAATCACGCGCAGTTCAGAAGAGTTCATCACCATGACCCCGGTGATGTTGGTGGACCACTGCTACATCTGCAAGTCTCCCGTTCTTCTCTGTGAACTCCTGTGTCAGCCTTCTGCCAGGACGAGTGAGATATCGAGCTGAGGAAGACGGTGAGACGTTAGTATTACGCTCTTTGGGTGTATGACATTTTTGCAAAAAAACTGTTACTTTACTGACGAATGTTATATAGTAATACGGCTATTTTACTCTAATTTTCTTAATTAATCTTTAATTTTATAACATGCTTTATTTAAGACATAGGAATTGTTGTTTTCTGAATTAATGTAATCGTGCTACCTCTTTCAACTTTTTTTCTGAAGTGCACGAAAGATTGGCAAATGAACTCACTTGTCTCCGCAAGGATACTAATGACTTTGTAAATACTTCCTTTCAGTGATGCGCATTAGTAGTTTCAGTTAGTATCGTAATGGCCCGTGTCTACTGTTTGAAGACTGTGTCCACATCTTCTGCGCTTAATCCTCAGAAGAACTGAGTGTAAATAGGATTGGTATGCAACCACAAGCCACTGGCTGCTACACAGTCACGAAAGGATCCAGTTCACTTTGCTATATTCTTTTTTATTTATTCCATGTTAATTGTAAATTGTTAAATATTTTGTGTCTGTTGGAAAGTCTCTAGGTTTTCCATTTCCATTTAGTGTGTCAGAGCTGTATTGTCATTCTAAACTGAATTTCAGGAGAGAGAGAGGAGTGCAACAGGACAGGGCACACTCTCCATCAAGTTTTGTTGCATTTTTGGATGTGAATATAAAGGAAACCAATTAGATATGATGATGATAAAGCCATGTGTGAAGAAGCAGAAATAGAATTACAGGGAAGATTAGATGAATGGCGCTCCAAGTTTAAAATGTACCAGCTGTCAATAAGCAAAAGCTAAACTGTAGAAATGATTATTAAGAGGATACCTGCCCTGGGCAGAGATATGCTAGACGGAGAGAAATGGAATGTGCGGAACCTTCCTAATTTGTGGGAAGTACAATATCAAGGAATGGAACTGCCAACTGGAAGTACAGTACACAGTAATAAGGCACAGCCAGGAGTTCGTTTGAGAGCCAAACAGGCCTTGTTTAAAACGTATCTCCAGTCGAATATGATATATAGTTTGGACTGCTGTGTACGAGCATGACAGATGGCGTTTCTGTGATCAGACGTGTGGAAGACTAGACGAAATAAAATTATGAATGAAGACATGAGCGAGGTCAGTGACTGATAACTACACGGCTCAAGTGATTTGGACATATGAAGAGGGTGAAGGATAACCGCCTGCAAGACCAATATTTGGACAGAAATGTGCAGGAAAAATACCGGTAGGACGATCCAGAAAAAGACTGCTGGATCAAATTAATACGGCTGTGAATACTAGAACAACAATCCGGGAATGAACATCAAGACAAGAAGTATATTAAAATACCGCAAAATAGAGGAACGTTGGCCACAAAAGCCCTACCAGTCTCGCTACAAGGCTACGATGTTGACTTAATTGAGTTTAATGCTTTTTGATCTCTTTACGTTCACTGTCAGTGTATTACATGCTGCCCAACTGTAAACATCCTTGATGCATTCACCAGAGTGTTCGACACCATCAGTCGATCTGACCAATGTCGTCATAACAAGCCCGCAAACGCAGCACAAACCAAATTTCAAAACGACGAGCAGTGAGACTGCTCGTTCAGATGACGCGGAAATACACTGCCTGATGAAAGAGTAGTACACCTGGAAGTATGAGTTCGACTTTGATCCGATAGCGGTGTACGCCACATGGGGACAGTACGTGTAGTAATAACGGTTTCGACATCGTCCACCAAGAGATAGCGTAGTGGCGGAGCTATCAGTGCGGCATCTGTGTCTACCCTTTAGTAGGGAGTGCTCACATCTAGAAGGATCAGTGTGGCGCAAACGTGCAAAGCAAGGAGGCAATCATACCACGGAGACCCGCTTCTCCTTCCGGTAGTCAAGTGAGCGAGTCCAAAAGGAGTCGAATTGTGGCCTTACGGTCTGGGCTGCGATAAGCTAAAACTCTCATTCGCCTTTGGTGTTTCTGGAGAGGATCCTAACCAACTCTCGGTTCCTGCAGAATGTTGTTAGACCCGTTCTTTTGCCATTCGTGCAACAGGTTGGCGATGTGTTGTACCAATTGCGCGATGCTTGCCCACACACTATCCGTGAAACTCAGTAGACTCTGCAAGGCGTGCAGCAACTTCCCTGGCCAGCAAGATCTCCAGGCTGATCTCCAGACGAGCACGTGTGGGATGTGAGAAGTGATTCGTGAGACTCGTCAACCAACAACTATTACTGAACTAAGTGAACAGGTCGAGCAGGCACGGCGTACCTTATCCCAGCATAGTATTTGCCATCTGCATGATCGACTGGATGCCAGAATCTGGGCATGCATTGCAACCCTTGGAGGCTACACCACGAACTAATATGGGTATTTCAGCGTTGGTCAATAACTGGTACTTCAAAACCGCTTCTACTACTGATCTGTAAATATAATCGTTTCATGTACTCCATATGCACTGTCGCAACAATAAATCATGAATGAACTAGAAAACTCTTAAAGAGTTTACAAATTTTTTCCGGTATTGTATAAACTTCAAATATGGAATCATAAAAATTCGTAATAAAAAATACAGAAGCTAATTGCACTAGACAACGGAAAATTAGGATTCTGAGTGGGAAGAAAATATAACAAGCACAAAATTACAAAAATAATAAAATACACAAAACGAAACAGCTAGAGAAACACGATGCAATGGTCGATTTTCAGGACGATAATAAATTGTAGCAAACCGATTGTAACATAACATTTTCAGCATTTTCCCAGTAAAGAAACTTCTTCAAAAATATGATAGTCTACTTCTGAAACACCACCTCCACCACAACAAATGAATTTTAAATGTAACGATAGGATCCATTCAGCAAAAT